>NC_134467.1:18725500-20079500 GCF_047948215.1 Lycorma delicatula
CAAGCCCCCTCACCAATGGCAAGGTCTCATGATTCATAGAGGAGGTTCGATTACCATTCTTGTTTTATTTTTTTTTATTGGAACGCTGTTGTCAGCCATGATACTTGACCTTGGGTGTCGATCATAACTTTCATTTTCTACACTTTCTTGCCCACCTCTTAAATTATCTGGCCTATGTATACACTTGGTTCTGGGGCAGTGTAGCATCTCCAAACTGTATCTTTAATCGAGTTAAAATTTCTGTGGGTTTAATGGCCCTCATTAGTTAAAAACTTTATAATTATATGTTGTATAACAGATGACAGAACCTCTTACTCACTCATCGCTATATTGATGACAGAACAGAGTGGAGGAGCTGACCAAGTTGGTTCCCCCTCTCTAATACACTGAACATTAACCCCCCACTCTGTCATCCAGCTCAGAACTTCTTGCTGTATAGAATAGCAAACTTTAAATTTGTTACACCACATACTTTCTTTTTCTGTTTAGCTTCTAGAACCACCTTAGGGTATTACTTCAGAGAATGAATGAGGATAATATGTAAATGAAATGTTATCTTCTGCAGTCTCAGACTGATCATTCCTGATATGTGTGCGTTTAATTGAAACCCAACCACCAAAGAACACTAGTATACATGATCTAGTATTCAAATCCATATAAAAGTAACTGCCTTTATTAGGATTTGAACCTTAGAACTCTCGACTTGAAAATCAGCTGACGAGTTCATCACTATACCAACCTGGTGGATTCTACTCAGAGTACTTCCATCTACAGTATCATCACTATAAAAAACTTTTAGAGGACGATGAATGTCATTAGCATTCATTTTTTTCTCTGTTAAAAATTCAGCCATTGCATATTGTTTTATTACGAAAGCAGGCATACTAGACTCCATAACAATGGCAAGTAACAAAAAATGAGAGGGCGTAGGTCAACGAGTTTTGGAATATTAGTACTAGGGGGATAAAACTGCAAATTGCTGTCGCTTTGTGCAACATTTTGTTCTCCCGCTACATTTCAGTGTGACATAGATTTCAACCACCCATTACATATATATTTTAAATAAATATTACTCCTTCTGTGGAATTAGCTCTAAAAATTACAAACCAAGGCAATTAATATATTTTCTTTTATAATTATGTAATAAAATATTTAAAATTTTATTTTCAGGTATCACTGGTGTTTTACTGTTTATTACGATGGTAATTATATTTGTATTTGCACATCCATTAATACGTAAAAAAGCATACAAATTTTTCTGGTCAACACATAGTTTATATATTGTTTTATATCTATTATGTTTAATACACGGTTTGGCAAGATTGACCGGTCCACCAAGATTCTGGATGTTTTTCATCGGACCTGGTATTATATATACGTTAGATAAGGTAAGGTTTTTTATGTTTGTTATACTGTTATATATAGTAAGTCAGACAGATAGTTTATTCAATATTCCTTCTGGTGAACTCCATTTAAAATTGATGTTTATTTTCACCAGTAGAACGTGTTCTAAACGTTTGTTGCATTCTCCATGAATCAATCTATTTTTTTTTTTGTATTCCTCCAGTTATGTTAATAAATGGAAATGTTTTTTACGTGCACTTTTTATTAATCTGTGGACTTTAGTATAATTTATATTTCAGTGATATGTATTGAAACTGAAATACTTAATTGTAGTGTTTTTAATGATTCTGTTACATATGAATGATACATTCTGAAAAACATCATTACAACAATATTTTTATTAAAAATAACAAACTAAATGAAGAAGATGCACAAAAATATCATTTATTAATTATTATCGATGATTTTTTAGATTAAAATTGATTTTATTGAATATAATATATATTTATTGTAATATTTTCCTTTTTTCTTTTAGGTTGTAAGCCTGCGTACGAAATATATGGCACTAGATGTACTAGAAACTGAACTTCTTCCATCAGATGTAATAAGAATAAAGTTTTATCGCCCACCAAATTTTAAATATTTATCTGGTCAATGGGTTCGTTTAGCTTGTACTGCGTTCCATTCTGATGAATTTCACTCATTTACACTTACATCTGCACCTCATGAAAATTTTCTCTCGTGTCATATAAAAGCGCAAGGTCCTTGGACATGGAAATTACGTAATTATTTTGATCCGTGTAATTTTAATCCAGATCAAGATCATCCAAAGGTGTGTATAATTGCTTATTTTATCATTTAGAATTTAATGATTAATTTTCATTGGTTGTTGTTTTTCCTCTAATTTTACAGTTATATAACAAATTTAAGGTATAGATATAGTTCATTATTTCGTTGTAGATTGATTTTTCATTTTATTTTTAATATATAAATGATTTTAAAAAAATAATTGTTTTAAATACAATTAAAAATAAAATATACAAGATGTGTTTATTAAATAATGAAACTATATTTCAGCTACTCAAACAAAGTAGTAAAAACTGATTTTCTCAGAATCCTTCGATGTCTTTAAACTAGCATGATTGAATCAATACTCCAAACCATTCAGTTGTTTGTAATTCATTGTTTCACGCAGTTGTGTTTTCTGTTATATGCTGGATTAATGCTAAGTTTAAAAGTTGATCAATATTTCAATTTGATATTTTTAATATATATATATAATTATTTTTCTGAAACTAATGTTTTAAAGATTCATATGTAGATTTATATGTACAATTACATATACCACTTGTATAATATAAACCACCTAATATAGAATATTGAGATAAGACATATCTTACCTTAATTTTATCATGAAATAAAATTGAAATTTTTCTATCTTTTCTCTATTTTATTCAACTTATCATGTAACTTATTACCATTTTTTTTTCAGAATTTAATTTTCTACAAGTTTTTTAAAAGTTTTATGTGTTTATTAACAGTTTAACTAAGTTATTGAAGTCAGACATAAAAAAGGTTTTTTTTACCGCAGTAATAAGAAGTCACTAATTCTGCCCCTTAATTAGTGACCTAAAAATTTCAGTATAACCTCATTCCACCGGGGTAGCTGAAATCTGAGTGAAATCTTTCACTGTCCATAACTCGTAAACAAAGCATTTTAGGACATAAGTTTACGTGAAATTTTCCATTATTTTCGTGAGTAGAATAGGTTATGTAAGTCCTGGGAGAACTTCGTGATATACTCTATATATAAAGATTATCTTAAAAAGAAAACAAATTAATTTAATAGGTAATATTACTATGATTACAGATACGTTTGGAAGGGCCTTTTGGTGGTGGTAATCAAGACTGGTATAAATTTGAAGTCGCTGTTATGGTCGGTGGTGGTATTGGTGTTACTCCATATGCTTCGATATTGAACGATCTGGTATTTGGTACTTCAACAAATCGGTATTCTGGTGTTGCTTGTAAAAAGGTAACGTATAAAATTATATTTATTTGTGTGGTGTGTGTGTGTATGTGTATGTGCACATGTGCATGTTAATGCATGCACATGAACTGCATACATATGTAAATGCACATATGATTGTGTTTACTAATTTAAATACTGAATTAATTTTTTAGTTTTGCAACTTTATGTAAAGAATCACATTTAACACATACGATTCCAGTTTTAAAATCCTAGTACGATAATAATTTAAAAGGACAGTCTATCAGCTTACAATGAAGTGTATTTATGTTTCTTTTTCAGGGTGGTAGGATGGGGGTCCCTGCTTTAAATCCAAAATGGCATCTTCCAACTTGGCTCCATTTTGGAGTAAACTCCATTTAGAGATTTACGATTGGTTCAAATATTGTATTTGTAAATTTATAAACACAGCATAGAGAATAGCCAATTGGCAAGTAACTCGGTCTTATTACCTAAATTATTTTAAAGGTCTCGGATTCAAGTTTCTGGGTTGTTTTTTTTTTTTTTAACTTTTTTGTAAACATGTATTTATATTATAATGGATTTAAAAAAAAAAAAACATTAAATGTAGATGATTTTTTTTTTTGTTATATAGTATTTACCAGGTGTGTAAATATTAAACCAAAATTTTTGTATGGAAAATACACATTTATTGTATGAAAATGATAAAAAATATTTTATTTGAAATATTGTCCATCGCTAGCTATACATTTCTCCCATCTCTTTGATAATTTATGAATGCCAGGCAAAAAAACTATTGCTGTTTTGAGGCAAACCAGTCATCGAGCCATTTTTGTACATTTTCATAAGAAGTGAAGCGCTGCTCAGCAAGTGCATGTCCCATTGATGCAAAGAAATAGTAGTCGGATGGAGCCAAGTCTGGTGACATGGTGGCATGTGAAAGTATTTCCTAACTGAACGCCTCAATCATTTCCTTGACTGGTTTTGCTATGTGTGATGGTGCATTATCATGAAGCAAAGTCACTTTGTGTTGCCTTTTTTGATATTCTGGTTGTTTTTCATGCAATGCTTGATTTAAATTGATCATTTGTTGTCGATAGTGTTCAGTATTAACAGTTTCACCAGGTTTTAGCAGCTCATAATAGACTCGCACCCTTCTGATCTCACCAAACAGAGCATTGTCTTCTTTCCATAGCGATTTGGCCTTGAAATTGATGTCGATGGTTTGCCTGTAGTTACCCATGATCTTTTACACTTAGGAATCTCAAAATATATACACTTTTCATCACCTGTCACAATTCGATGGAGTTATGACTTTCTTTTGTATCAGGCGAGCAGCATTTTGAAAGTAGTTTTTCGGTTTTCTTGCTGTCTTTCATTCAGTTCACGTGAAACCCATTTTCCCATGTTCTTGATCTTTCCCATGGCTTTCAAACGTATGGAGACGGTTTCTCGTGTTACATTTAATTGATCTGCATGTTGTTGTTGTATTTGAGCATCATCCTCATCCAACAATGCTTGCAATTAGCTATCTTCAAACTTTTTGGGTGATTTTCCACATTCTTCGTTTTTATGTCAAAATCGCCACTTTTGAATTTTTTTTTTAAAAACCGCTCAAAGCACTGTGATTTACCAAGAGCATGCTCACCATAAGCTTTGACAAGCATTCGATGCGATTCTGCAGTAGTTTTCTTTAAATGGTAACAGAAAATCAATGCTGTCCACAAATCATAATTAGTAGGTAAAAAAGTCGATATATTCAATGCTAATTAAAACTATGCTGTTGTATGAAACTTATATTGTTGTGAGTTGAAAAGCTTTGCCAGCTGTCAAAGAAAGAAAATGGTGCCAATAATGCGGATTGATATCTATGAGCAAATTCTGGTTTCATATTTACACACCTGGTATAAGAATCTGGAAAAACTATATGAATTTCATGTTTCTACTAATTATTTTATTTGAATATAACAATTATTAACCTAAAAATCTTTAAAAACATATAGGAAAAAGGAACACGTGGGAAATGAAGGGTTAACAGATTTTTTTTTATAAATCTTGAAAAAACTTAAAATAAGTAGTAAATCCATTTTTGAAATTTCATTACACCTGTTACTACAATCCTTAGGACAATAATTATCAAAAATATAATAATCCAAACAAAATATAAATGTTTTCAGATTGTAACATGCAAACTGAAATTTAAAATAAATTTTTATTTATTTATTTAAACCGTAAAAAAATTAGATTCTTCAAAAATTGATTAAATTTAGAATTTAGAACTACAAAAATAAACCACACCCAGTAACTGAGAACACTGTTGCTACTATAAAAAAATCTTGTTATGTCATTTAAAGTCTAGAACAGTCATTAACTACTGTATTATATATTTGTATAATTATATTTTTTAACTATTTTTTTGTAATTTGTAACTTCATTTTTACATTTTAATATTTTAATATAGAACTTTAATTTCATTATATAGAGTGTTAGTTTTAAACACAACCCAAAAAAAGCAACCAAATTTAAAGAAAAATAAAGTGGCATATTTAATGAAATTACTTATTAATATTAAAATTATTTGTGCAAAACAATATTGAGATCAAATTTTTTTATAAAAATATTGAAAATGTTCACCATTTTCATTAATACAGGCGTTTAACCTCTTTTTCATATTCCATGTAACCTTTCCAAGCGAACCTTTTCCAGTTTCTCATAATTCTTGAATTATTTTGGCTTTCATTTTTTCAATGGTTTGAAATATTTTTGAATACACAACCTTTTAGATATCTCCAAAGAAAAAATCTGCAAGAGAAAGATCAAGGACCTAGCTGGCCATAAGCCAGTCGGTCGATATTACTCTTTCACCAAAGAAATTTTTCAAAAGGTCCATTGTTGCTCTTGCTGTGTGATATGTGGCCCCATCTTGTTGAAACCGTGAATCATTTAATTCTAAATTTGCAATAAATTGCATTACAATTTCTTTGTAGAGATCTGCATTAAGACTGTTTTCAAAGAATATGGGGCCAATTATTCTACTTCTGGAAATTGCACGCCACACCAATTTTCTGTGTGTGTAGAAGTTGTGATTGGATTATGTGATGTTTCAGTAGCGCTCATTCCGACTATTAATGTAACTACTCAAATGAAACCAAGCATCATCTGTAAAAAATACATTATCCAGCAATTTTCAGAACAAACTGATTAAACCAATGACAACAGTTGGAGCATAGCGGCATAATCAAATGGGTGTAATTTTTCTGATACATGAGTTCAATATGCCATTAAGTTAAATAGCAAGGTAGCTTTAACGGTATTATACAGAAATATTCCTTTTTGTTGCGCAAGTTTTTGTAATGATTTACTAGGTGAGTTAAAAAACTTACCCTAAAATCTTCCAATATTTCGTCATTAAATACTAAATGTTTCCGGCTAAATCTCTGGTTGCAAATAGAATCAGTCCCTTTATATTTCTTTATTAAATGACGAATTAAAATTTATTTGGCACATTCTTACCCGGGAACTGCAATCAAAAAGCTTCTTGGCACAAAACCAAAAGATTACTTGTTAAATAATTTTCCACAATAAAATCCTTTCTTCCATGTTCAAAATCAATTCTTCTTCATAAAAAACACAGATAACCAAAAATATAATTGCACAAAAAAGAAATATTAAATTATATCGTCTGATTATAAAATGACTATAGGTAGTGCTGCCCAACCTCTTCATCTGAAATTATTGTATTAACTTTTCCACAAACTATTTTGCTTGAGTTGCGTTTTAAAACACACTCAGTAATTATTAAAATTTTTTCAAGCTATTAAAATAACGATATTTAAATTATTTTTTCATTTCATATTTAAAATAGTTTATTATAATTCTTCAAAGGGTGAAAAAGGCGTTGACTTCACTATTTAACCCCTTTTTTGCATGTAAATTTTATATCAAAGTAACCAAAATATTTTATGTTTTTCTAAGTTTGATTTACATTTTTATTGGAATGGAATTTTTAAAAAATATTATTTATTAAAAGCTTTCCTACCAATAAATAAATTTAAAGAATGAATTTTTTAACAATTATTATAGATTTTATAAGAAAAAACTATCCTGTGACATATTGACAAAATATGATTAACCTTCAATTGGTGAGGTGATGTCAAAATGACGGCATGCGTCTGGTCCCTATGTGATTATCCCCACCCTTGATCACATAATGAAATGTGCTTTGCAGTAGCTGGTTATTTTTTTAATTGTAGTTAGATTGCCGTGCACTGAGAATCTTTATAGTGTCCAATTTTTCTCAGTGATGTGCGCTCACCATTTATGTAAGTACAATTTCCTTTCATAAAATGATCAGATAATGCAGATTTTTGCTTAAATATTAATTTCTTTGCATCTAGTTATTTCAATTTTATTACCAAATCGTATTAATTTTTTCCAGTGTAAAAATGAACGTGAATGATCAGAATTTCGAAGAAGCAATTCTTCTTGAACTGGATGAATGGGAAAACTAGGATTCAGATATTGATGAACCAATTACAGGTCAAAATAGGGAACGGGAACATTGCAAATGGTAATCAAGAATGGGCTAGAGATGGAAATCGAGAGGTGGTTGATCGGAATGACATTATTGTCAGCGAACATGACACAGATTCTGAGGTCGACAATTTCAGGAGGTTGTAAAAATGTAGGAATTGATAAACATGGGGCAGTAAATGAGAAAATTTCTGAGTAAATCCAGTTTTAATGGTCTAATGTAGAACTGAGAAGAAATGTCGAAGTTGCGACACAAAATATATTACGAATTGATAACAGGCATAATATTTGAAATAAAAGTGAAATTAGAATATGGGCTAAACTATTTTCTTATTTCCTATTTTAAAATGTTTTACTGTATTAAAAAGTGGTTTAAAGTATTAAAGGTATTTTGAAAACCTTCATTCACTTAACAATAACTAAAAATAAAAATTTACCTAAAAGTGGACGTAAAAAAAACAAAAAATTAAGGGGTGTCAAAATGACGTCACCTCACTATATGTGTCGGTGAAATATCACCTCACCAACTGAAATTTAAACCCTTTTTTCTCTGTAACAGTCAAGTGTATATTTTTTGGTTAATTTTTATAATAATAATTTTTATTTTTACTTTTCAGGTTTATTTCTTGTGGATCTGCCCATCACATAAACATTTTGAATGGTTTATAGATGTTTTAAGGGATGTAGAAAAGAAAGACGTGACAAATGTATTAGAAATACATATATTTATAACACAATTCTTTCATAAGTTTGATCTTCGTACCACTATGTTGGTATGTAATTATTTTCAAAATCTTTTAACTTTAATTTTTTTTTTTTTTTTTTTTTTTAGAATGATGAAGAAATTTCTATAATAAAATTGTTATTTATTTATGAAATGAAAATTACATTTCAAACAGATCAAAAATACAGGGTTATCATAAAAGAATGGTGCGGTTTCAGTAATTCATCGGAAGATTGTAGGGAAATTTCTAGATGTTATATCGGTATCCCTGAAAGCCTCCAACCCAAAAGTTTGTTTATCAGCAGTTGTAACCACAACGTCAGTTCTTGTATTGTTGTTGCGGTGAGTTTAGTGAGTTACTACTATGTTCTCCGATAAAGACAAAGCAAAGTGTGTTTTATTGATGGCTGAATTAAAATCCATAATTTTACTTCAACATGCGTTTCGACGTGAATTCGGAAGAGATTCGCCACACAAAAATAACATAACATGTTGGTTCTAACAATTCGAAGAAACCAGATCGGTTAAGAAACAGAAATCAACCGGCAGACCAAGCATACCAGACGAAACGATTGAACTAATTAGACAATCGGCAATTAGAAGTCCTGGGAAGTCCATCCCCCGTTGAAGCGTCAAATTAGGTATTCCAAAATCCACAGTTCACAAAGTTTTACATTAAAAACTGAAATTACACGCTTATAAAATCCAAATGCTGCAGGAATTGAAACTCCGATGATGGTGTAAAACATTACAATTTCGCTGTTGAAATGTTGGACAGAATAAGTGAAAACGAATCGTTTTCAGACAATATAATTTTTACAGACGAAGCTACATTCCATGTGAATGGATGTGTTAACAGACATGTCGTTTGGACATTTGTTGAGCGACTAAGGGCGCACGTATTGAAATTTATTAATTATGTAAAAAAATGTTTGAGATGACAAATTTGAAAAATAAAAAACATCAACTGTTAGTAATTCTGTTTTAATTTAAACCATGTTCAAAACCACACCATTATTTTATGATAACCCTGTACTTTAACATTAACAGTAACCTAAAAGTTATTCTGTATTGTAATCAAGAAGGATGTAACATCGCAACAGAATGAAATAAAACAAATAGAAATATTTATTATATCACATATTCTAAATGTACAGATACTGTGTGAGCAACTTCAAATTGAACAGCTACAGATTAACATATTTATGATATGTAATATTTTATGAATGAAATTAAAATATAAATTAAATTCTGCATTTACATTAGCAAGAGTATATACATTTATCAAAAAATATTTGAACCGAGTGCCGGGACAGCAATACACTTTTATGCTTATATTGAGAGTAACTTGACACAAAATGAGTTATCATCGTTATCAATTTCTTGTTGAATATTTGCCTTCACTTCATCAATAGTGTGGAGATTCGATACATACACTCTTCAAACAACCATCCTTCACTGACGGTTCATTTTTCTGTTAAAGCTTCATGAACCTATTCTAGTAGTGAACTGTTTGATGCGTGACATAAAACTATCTTGCTGGAAGAACCTGTACTCATTTTCAATCCGTTAACTTAGCTTAGAATTCTTAAAAAATTTACAGTACATTAATGATACTGTATTGATAGTCAAAAAATATTGCACTGCTGTACAGTTACCAGAAACAGCATACCATATACTGATTTTCTCATCGTGAAGTAGATGCTCAAACATTTGGTGAGAATTTTTAGTCATCTTATACTCTGGTGTAACGTGAATTAAAATGCCTAAATAAACGAAGCAGTGCCTGATCTGATATAAATTATAGCTTCAGGTCTATATGATCATAATCAATATTTTTGAGAAGCAGATAACTGAATAATCAGATTACATAAAATGCAGTTTGTAAAGAGCATTTTGTATGTTAATAAATTTAATATTAGTTAACTGTATATTTAAGTTCATGGTTTTTTATAACAATTAAAATTTATATTAAAAAACTCAATTTCTGTATGCTTTAAACAATTTTTTTTAAATCTACTAATATTGGTTAACTATTTAAAATTATACCATTAGTTAAACCACAACTACTCCGTTCAATTTAGCTTAAGCAATTTTGTGATTTCTAAAGAAATGTAGAAAAATCAGACTTCCAGTTTGATAATTATAATCCAAATACTTTTTTTTTGTGTTTGTTCTCCTGCTTCCCTGAGTCGGCTCAACAATCAAGTATTACTCAGCCCAGGGTAGTGTCCTCGTGATTCTAATGAGCCACCCCGCCAACCGGCTGTATGTCCAGCATGGCAGGTCAGCTCACTGGTTCCTAATTTTCGTCTTGCCTCTGCCTCTAACTGCTAAGACCAGGAACACCAGGCCTGGCTATGCCATTCCTGAGTCATTTTGTTTTTATTTTTCTTAAAGTAACTTCTCCCACTTCTTGTAATCCACTTCCTTTCCTCGTATAACCTCAGTCACGAATCTCTCTATTGTCAGCCATTCCTCTTTATCTCTGAGAATATACTTAATCAGAGTATACTTAATTATATAATCTCTTGTATGTTATATCTTGCTTTTAGATCATCCCAACTTGACACATTCAAAAAAGGTGTGGCAGAGAGTGTCCTCTTGACCGCAGTATACACAATTTGGTAGCTCCCTTCTTTTAAACCTGTGTAAGTATACACCAAATCCTCCATGACCAGAGAGGAATTGGACAGTTAGTACCCCACGTTGCTACATTTCCTCCCCAGAAACGGTCTTATCTCAGGAATAAGCTTCTTCATACATCCCAGTCGTAGCGGCGTTCCACTTCTCTTGTCATTCTCGTAGCAACAGATTTGTAGCATCTTTCCTGTCCATGCCCTCATAGATATGTTTCATTTAGGTAGCCCATAACTGGACCTACATGTCACCAGCTTAAATTAAAAGATTTAAGGTAATTAAAAAATAATGAATTTTTTACTAACTTGTTTTTTTTTTCTGTTTTAGTATATATGTGAGAATCATTTCCAGAGACTATCAAAAACAAGCATGTTTACCGGATTAAAAGCAATTAACCATTTTGGTAGACCTGATATGTCATCGTTCCTGAAGTTTGTACAGAAAAAACATAGTTATGTATGTATAATTTATTTTCTATTATATTCATAAAAAAAAAATTAAAAGCTTATCTTTCAGCAGTTATATTTTAGAAATTTGTTGATGTAAAAAGTAGAATATTGATCATATTAAAATGTGTTCTTTATTATATTACGAAAGAAAGAATAGTTAAACATTTTAATTATGACAGAGAATTTTTATTGTTTAAACCACTGTTTATTAGTTCATTACAGGACTATAGCATTCTGTACACGGTCTGTTCACCTGTGAATTTAGCAACTCCATATCCTTTATCCAGTTTATTATTCATTAATGTCATCTATTTTATTATTCAATGCCATCTATTACGATATATTAAGGTTTTAAATTTAATAATTTTGTTGTACCAGTGTCCTTGAATCTGTACCACATTGGAACAACTGTCACATCAATTACTTAGTTCCTAAGTTCATTATCAAACTCAGATTTAGAAATATTTCAGTATTATCAAATATATCAAGGATTTTTATAAGTTTAAATAAATTTGTTAAAACATGGGAAATAATATATATTTTTATAAAAATTATAAAAAAATATATATAAAATAATCAGGATTACATCAAAATATATTATTCTACTAGTATACAGGTCATCGAAAAAGGTTGTAGCAATTTAAAAAAAATCAATTTTCAGAAGCTACTTGAGATAATCAAACAAGTATTTTTTTTTTTAAATTAGACTCAAAATGTTTTTTGTATAACTTAGAATGTTTTAATATGTTCTCCTTTGGTTGCTCTGCAAACAAATATCAAGACGATATTCAATTTGTACCCAGGTCCACTGGATCATCGCAGCCGTAACTGTGGCAACAGTATCAGTGATCCATTGTTTTAAATGTTTTGGCATAATTGTAGAATATGGGGATCTCGACAACCCAATAAAATTATTGAATATGTCAAGAGATTCCCCAAAAATAAATGTCTGGTGTGGTTTGATGTCCAATCATGTGATTTGCCCATTCCTTTTTCATGAGCCTACTATCACAGGGAATATTTATTTAGACACACTGTAACTGTACATTTCCTGTAAGTTGACAAAATTGAACAATAAAGTAACGTTGTTATAATGTTTCAAGAAGATGGTGTGCATTCAATGTCCTCTCAATGAAAGATTCCCTAATCGTTAGATTGGTAGGGCAGGTCCTTTGCTTTGGCCCCCAAGAAACCCAGATTTGACACTCAACAATCTTTTCTACGGGAACGCATTAAAAAAATTATCTACAATGAAGAAATCAGGGACGTATAAAATTTAAGACAACGGATTACTGCTGCTATTTCCACAGTTATGTCTATGATAATCCGGCGGACCTGCCAGAAGTCGATTATCGGCTGGATGTTTAAAGAGTAACCAACAGAACTCGTATTGAAACATTCTAAGGTATGCAAAAAAGCTTTTTGAGGTGGTGAATTTTTAAAAAAATACTCGTTTGATTATCTTCAATAGTTTCTGAGATATGATTTTTTTAAATTCCTGCAACCTTTTCGATGACTTTATTTAAGTTTCTAATTTTTTAACAGAAAAAAAGAAACAGCAAACATTACTTAATAAATAAATAATAAGCTAATTGGAAATAATAATGACATATTCCCAAAGGATGAATAGAAATGTCCTATGGTAGTTTTATAAGATCTCAGAATCTCAAATCTTGATCAGTATGTTAAAGGAAAACCGTGAAATACCTTTCCTTTCACTTTTGTTGGTGCTGCTCTATTTAATGTATATGAACTAGAAAGGATTGCTTCATCCTAAGCGATTTAGGTGTGGAGTGAGGTAAGTGCAATCGTGATCTTGACACCTCACAAATGATTCTGTTTTTTCTCTCGGCTATTCCAGATTTTTGTGGAGTATAAGATGCCATCATAGAATGCTTGAAACCTATTTCTTGAGTCTATTTCTGAACACTTGCATTATTGGATTGCTTGCCACTGTCAGTGCGAAAGCTCTTTCAATTCTAGTCTAGTTTGAGCTTCATCATTTTCATAAAATAAGGCAACTTTTCCTTCAGTTCATCCTTTCTTCTCAAAGAATCTTCATAGAATCTCTTAGGCAGTATCTCTGTCAAATTTTTAGTTATTATTCAACGATCAAAGAGTAGGCTATTGATCGGTTGAACATATGTATAATAATGAAAATCTGTTTCATAATGACCCTCATTCCAACCACATAATTCAAACATTTTAATACAGCTGTAGCAAAAAAGGTGTTGTAGATGTATTAAAAATGTTTTGTATTAAATGATGACTAACATTTAATTACAAAATACAAACGTATTACAACTTGTTCAATTGCATATAAATTTGTCTTCTGATTTGTAAAAACTAATGATAGACATCCCTTATGATTGTTTATCTGCCACATTCCAAATTTCAAAATTTTCTAAGAAAATTATTTAGATATAGCTTAATAATTAAATGGAATATCCTTGCCAGATTTTTAAGTTTTCAGCTCATTTAGTCTGGTATCCCTTTTCAACCTCTTATTTAATTTTATTTATTTGAGGTTTCAGATAAATATAACCTTTGGTTTTACTATTTCTAAAGATCATTTTATGTATAACTCACTGAATTTTACTTTCTAGGTATTTGATTAATAAAATTATGATTCTGTATAAATTCTTAATCAGTTTTGTTTTTTTAAAAAATAAAAATTTTAAGAAAAACAGCGTAAAGTAAGTAATTACAATACTGATGATTCAAGGTAAATTAAATAATATTAATGTTTTTCTGTAAAATTTTTTTTTAGTCTTCAGTCATTTGACTGGTTTGATGCAGCTCTCCAAGATTCCCTATCTAGTGCTAGTCGTTTCATTTCGGTATACCCCCTACATCCTACATCCCTAACAATTTGTTTTACATATTCCAAATGTGGCCTATCTACACAATTTTTTCCTTCTACCTGTTCATTCAATATTAAAGCGACTATTCCAGGATGCCTTAATATGTGGCCTATAAGTCTGTCTCCTCTTTTAGCTATATTTGTTCAAATGCTTCTTTCTTCATCTATTTGCCGCAGCACCTCTTAATTTGTCACTTTATCCACACATCTGATTTTTAACATTCTCCTATAGCACCGCATTTCAAAAGTTTCAAATCTTTTCTTCTCAGATACTCCGATCGTCCAAGTTTCACTTCCATATAAAGCAACACTCCAAACATATACTTTCAAAAATCTTTTCCTGACATTTAAATTAATCTTTGATGTAAACAAATTATATTTCTGACTGAAGGCTCGTTTCGCCTGTGCTATTTGGCATTTTATATCGTTCCTGCTTCGTCCATCTTTAGTAATTCTACTTCCCAAATAACAAAATTCTTCTACCTCCATAATCTTTTCTCCTTGTATTTTCACATTCAATGGTCCATCTTTGTTATTTCTACTACATTTCATTACTTTCCTTTTGCTCTTGTTTATTTTCATGTGATAGTTCTTATGTAGGACTTCATCCGTGCCATTGATTGTTTCTTCTAAATCCTTTTTACTCTCAGCTAGAATTACTATATCATCAGTAAATCGTAGTATCTTTATTTTTTCACCTAGTACTGTTACCCCGAATCTAAATTGTTCTTTAACATCATTAACTGCTAGTTCCATGTAAAAATTAAAAAGGGAACATCCTTGTCGAGCTCCCTTTCTTATTACGGCTTCTTTCTTATGTTCTTCAATTATTACTGTTGCTGTTTGGTTCCCGTAAATGTTAGCAATTGTTCTTCTATCTCTGTATTTGAATGTATTTTATTCCAGTCTACGTTATCGAATGCCTTTTCTAGATCTATAAACGCCAAGTATGTCGGTTTGTTTTTCTTTAATCTTCCTTCTACTATTAATCTGAGGCCTAAAATTGCTTCCCTTGTCCCTATACTTTTCCTGAAACCAAATTGGTCTTTTCCTAACACTTCTTTCACTCTCCTCTCAATTCTTCTATATAGAATTCTAGTTAAGATTTTTGATGCATGACTAGTTAAACTTATTATTCTGTATTCTTCACATTTTTCTGCTCCTGCTTTCTTTGGTATCATGACTATAACACTTTTTTTGAAGTCTGACGGAAAATATTTTATATTGAAGTATTTTATATTGATGTCTGTAAAATATTTTTTAATTTATTATATATGCTTTTTTTATTGTAGGTAAGCAAGATTGGCGTTTTCAGTTGCGGGCCACGGCCCTTAACTAAAAGTATTATGTTAGCATGCGAAGAAGTTAATAAAGGAAGAAAGTTACCATATTTTATCCATCATTTTGAAAATTTTGGATAAAATAATTTTAATTTAGATGTAAAAATAATAATTTAAGAAAAAAAAAATTAAATTAAAAATAATTAATTACTGCCCTTTAATTATTACTATTTAAATTATTTTAAATTTAATTATAATTAATAATTATTATTTTTTCATGTCATTATCTTTTTTTTCTATTTTCATTCCTATTTTTCATTTCATTTATTTTAACTTATTTTTATTTCCTTATTACTCTATACCTTTATTCATTATTTTATGTTTATTATTTTTGTATGTATGTGTAAATTTTGTTTGTAAGTATATTATGTTTGTTTGGTTCAATAAATTTAATTTAAATAAATTTATTTAATTCAGTTTGTATTTATTTATTTTTTGTTTTAAATAAAAAATATTCAAAAATTAATTTTTTTACCTGTTTCAAGAATATTTTTCTTAGTTTTTTACTTGTTTTATTACTTTTCTACTCTATTTTATTCTATACTAATCTCTTGATAAATAAAATTTTTCTGATCCGTACATAAAAATTAATTTTATAAAAGCTGATCTCCATGGCAGTCTGGTCGCGTCTCAACCTTTAATCCAGAGGTTCTGGGTTAGAATACCAGACAGGTATGGTAATTTTCATATACTACTAAATTTCCATTTCATATTCCCATGTGCAAAAGCTTTGAATTTATGTGATGAATAACAAACAAGGCGTTAATGTTAATTATTTGCGGACATATTTATGATTACTTTGAACACAATGCAGAAAATTTGGGGGTTTAAAAAACCGTTTAATTAATACTATTAAAAAATTCAATATCATTTCTGAAAAAAAGACAATTTTATTTTATATAAATTTGTCAGAATTGTTAAATGAGTCAGTTGATTAAGAGTAGAGTTTGAGACATAATAAATCTTTTCTTATAAATCGAGATATTGTGTTGAGTTCCATGAAAATAAATGTGTATTCACGATATATATATATATATATATATATACATGTGTATATATGTATACATATGTATATACATTCATTGTGTATTTGGTAGGAAATTTGTAGACAATGTAGTAAATAAATGTTAAATATTTATATTTTTGCACGGTAATAAATTCATGGTAAATATATATTTATATCATTATTGAATTTGTTCCTATCCTTATTTTTAATTTGTCATTTTCCTTTTCTGCACTTTGAAAATATCATGCTGTAATATTACATTCATTTTCTATCTGTGTGCCACCTTCATTTTCCGTCAGCCATTCAGTGGCTGAATGAATCAGAAAGGTTTTACTGGTGATATTCAGGAAGGAATGAATCACATCTTAGAAGATTAAACCCAACATTTCTGAACGCACTTAACCACATGCATACAAATCTTTTTTTATTTATATATTAATATGATAAATATTATCTGTTTCATATCAACACACATGGACACCTGTGTAAATACAGAAATTCTACCTCATAAATATCTATTTAAAAATATTAAATCACAATCCAAATGTGATTGTAATTATATTCAAAAGTAACATGATTACGACGGTATATTCAGCACATAATAGTCTGAAATGAATGAATTAGTGTAATATTTCGATAAATTTATACCAAATTGAAGAATATTCTCAGTAAATATATACAGTCGTTTTAAAATTTATAAATGGTAACATTTATGATAACATTTTATGTGAGAAAGTTTTATAAAGAAATCGTAAAAATACATACATAAAAAGTTAATAACATTGATATGAGATTTTATAAATTCAGAAACTAATGTAAGAATATGTAACAGATTAAGGTATGGGCATTCGTCGTTTTTATAAATAGTGGAATATGGTCAAATTTTATTAACATTTGACCCTT
The DNA here is from genome assembly GCF_047948215.1 of Lycorma delicatula. Taxonomy (NCBI): domain Eukaryota; kingdom Metazoa; phylum Arthropoda; class Insecta; order Hemiptera; family Fulgoridae; genus Lycorma; species Lycorma delicatula. Next base: position 18,743,293 of record NC_134467.1, read on the forward strand.
ACTTAAAATAATCTAATGTCCATAAAACAACTACAACATGAATCAAGTACATTTCTAATCCTCCCAAAAAAAAGCTGATAAAAATTAACCAATGAATATACACATTCGTCTAGCATATCGAAGATTACACTTAAATTTAACCGCCTCCAGTGATAATATTAGTAAGTTACCAACCAGAATACCGTAGTATGTTCCTTATCTATACAGAATACCAATACGATTAATAGGTTTCACCGCCCTAACAGATTACTTCAATAAGTAACCAATCGGGATACGTATTTTTTTAACCGATCGGAAATACCAATACGATTGATAAGATTCACTGCCCCCATAGATTACATCAATAAGTAACCAATCCGAATTCCGTATTTTTCTAGCCAATAGCAAGTACCAAACAATTGATAAGTTTTACCACCTCCACAGATTACCTTAATAACAAGTAACCAATCAGAATTCCGTATTTTTCTAACCGATTGTAAGTATCAATACGATAAACAAATTAAAATGTCACTACTACACACCAGTAAACACTGAAAAAAGAACTGACAAATTATTAAACAGTTAATTCAAAACAATCATAAAATTTGTATGAAAAATACGTACTCTCCTTGAACGCTGTTATAATATATCATATACAATCACAAAACTTTACATTTTGGCGGACGCAGAGACTGAGAACCATTTAGCTTAACAGTAATTTTGAATAAACCGGAAAAAGTTGCCTCACCATTATTTTATCTGATAAGCACAAAAAAATTATACAACAAAATGCTTTTAATGATTCATTATTTACATAAGTATACACAACCCACTACATGAATATACATACGAGACATTGATGAATATGTATACATACGAGTATATGCCATTTATAATGGTAAAGCCTAATGTAAGAACCTACCAATTATTAGGCATCCTTTTCGTGACAGGTGTATGCCGTCCTCGTTTGTGTAAATCTACGATTCCTCCAGGTTCAAGATCAGAGTATCTGAGAAGAAAAGATTAGAAGCTTTTGAAATGTGGTGCTATAGGAGAATGTTAAAAATCAGGGGTGGATAAAGTGACAAATGAAGAGGTATTGCGGCAAATAGATGAAGAAAGAAGCATTTGGAAAAATATAATTAAAAGAAGAGACAGACTTATAGGCCACATACTAAGGCATCCTGGAATAGTCGCTTTGATATTGGAAGGACAGGTAGAAGGAAAAAATTGTGTTGGCAGGCCACGTTTGGAATATGTAAAACAAATTGTTAGGGATGTAGGTTGTAGATGGTATACCGAAATGAAACGACTAGCACTAGATAGGGAATCTTGGAGAGCTGCATCAAACCAGTCAAATGACTGAAGACAAAAAAAAAAAAAAAATATATATTTATATTTTGTTTCGGTCAAAATCCGTTATGTACCCGTATGCTTGAACATTTTTCTATAGATTTTAAACAGTTTCGGTTAGTTATTATATTTGTACATTATAAAAATTTTACCGAAGAACAAATATACATCCTTAGGGGTAACATCCCCTATTGAGGAGAAAACACCCACTATGAGACAGTTGCGGTCGCCACCCCACCCCTTCAGTACCTAACCTTTATGGGCTTTACCGAGGTCATCTTCAGAACCTCGGCAAAAGGCATCTCTCAACCTTGTTCTCTGTCAGGATGCCACCGATTCGAATGCCACTTATGATATTCCCATCGGTGTACTACTTCCCTATAAAAAAAAAAAAATATCTCTCACGAAAACCAAAATCAACTATAGCCAATAGCCAACTACATCCTGAAGGATTGTCTCAAACGGATTTGCTCCTGCTGGAAGTCATTTACGCCACATAAATTCATACAGATAACTATCCAGAATCTGTGAATGATTACCAAAACAGTGCGTAAAATTTGATTTAGCCACACCCTATATCACTGTATTGGTGTGTACGCCTGTAACTGGATCAATTAAATTTTGGTTAACTGTTTTAACATCATACTCTTTGTTAGCGGTTGTAGGATTTCTATTGACCAGAAATGATTACTGATTCAAATACAATACTTTCAATTATTACCGGCATAAGTGAAGCAGGAGATATGTTTTCAACTGTGTAGAAGAAACACTCTTTGATTTCCTCATAAATTCCCCAACTCTACTAACATTGTACTTAGATTTAGTAAATGCAGATTCATCAATCCCAACAGTTAGACCAGGACCACCTATTACTATCGGCGTTGCTAGTAATTTTAGAGCACAAAACTGTTGCAAATAGTTTCTCCAATCTACCACTGAGTTGTGGTTAATGTCCGGTTCACATTCCCAGAACTCTTGAAACGCATGTTTTTCACTCCAACAATAGATAAAAATCAAAATTTTATCATACCCCAACCTTGAACGGTCCAGGCAAGTTTTATAACGCCGTTGAACAACCTGTCCGCACAATTTATTTTCACAACGCCACTTTTCAAGATTTTCAGTTATACTAAGAGTGATTTCATGACCGTTTCACACTGTTTATCGTTACGTAAAATATTTACTCTTTGGGAAAAGTCAACACACCTTACTTTAGATTTTCACAACTCGTACTGTTTAAAAATATCGGTAGGCAAATCAACGGTTAATAGAACAAGCACTAAGACAGAACTGAGAAATAGGCATAACATTGAATCGTTATCATTACTAAGTTGTCCAGTTACAACGTGGGGGATACGCAAACCTACTGTTATCAACGAATGTCTAAGTTAAATAAGATAAATATCATAATCGAAACAGTTTGAAGTGTTTACTCTAAAGTCAACTAATAGAACAGTAACTAAACAAAAATTGTTTAACAAAGTACCTAGTCTATAGAAAAATATTTAAGCGTTGTGGGCATATAAAGGATTTTTTGACACAAGCTTCTACAAAATTTTGTTATGTACTAAGCTAAAAGGAAAAACTGTTTAACAATGGGGAAGTAATAAAAGAAGCAATGATCAGTACCACTGAAGTCTCTGCTTGAAGGTCACAAAGATAAACCTGCACTTATATCTTCCTTTAAATGTCTACAATTCTCACCAAATTGTTGCTAGGTGGGTTGCACATATTTCTAATAATTTAGAATCTCAATTACATCGGGATTTGCAATTATGTGAATATTTTTCATTCCAGTTTGATGAAAGTACTGACATGTCTGATATTGCCGAGTTGTGTTTTTGTGTTAGAATGGTTTTCTATGATTTCACAATAAAGAAAGAGTTTGTCAAACTGTTGCCACTTGGATAAACTAGGGGAGTAGACATATTTAATGTGTTCCTTAAACTTGTCGAAGATAGTAACTTTCTACTTTCAAAGCTTGTTGCTATAACAACAGCCTTCTATGACTGGTAGGAATAATGGATTTCTGTCTTATTTTGCTAAGGATGAATCATTTCCAAAATTTCTTATCATTGCATTATCCGCCAGGAAGTTTTATGCGGAAAGGTTTTAATGTTTGATCATGTCATAAAAGTTGTAACTCATGGTGAACAATATCAGATCATCTTCTTCACGTCAGTTGTTTCGAAATATTTTGAATATTTCAGATACTCAGCATGACAATGTAATTCTTCATGACGATTTAAGGCGGCTTACTAAGGGTAAAGCACTGGAACAATTCTGCTGTCTGTTAAATGAAATAAGACTATTTGAAATCATCTCCTGGACCATATTATAATGAACTTGATGATATATCATAGCTACTAGATTTACACTTTCTGGCAGATATCACCTCAAAATTAAACGAGTTAAATTTCAAATTGCAAGGGAAATATCATAATATTTTGTACTTCCCCATCGTTTGTAAAGAAAGTGAAGTTCAGGATTACACATTTAAACAGAAATTCCCTTTCATACTTTCCAAACATCAAATCAATTCTCGAAACAGTAATTGACCAAGTCTGATCTTTCCTCTTATGCCAAGCATCTTTAAACTCTTGTGTTTGAATTTGACAATAGATTTAGCCAGTTTTCAGTACTTGAACCGGTGATATTGATTGTTAATAATCCATTCGATTTTGTTAACTTTAGTGAACTAGGAAATGGGTGTGTGAAATATTCGGAAAGTATAAAATTGAAGAATTAGAAATGGAAATTTTTAATTTTCAAGAAGACCTTTCTTAAAATCCTCCTATGCAACATGTAGCAATATATGGGCTCTGGTGGACAGAGAAAAATACCCCATTCTCCTTAGTGTTGCACTGAAAATCTATTCATTCTTTGGTTCAACGTATCTTTATGTGAAGTTGCATTTTCATCAATAAACTTCATCAAAACAAGTACCGATCCTACCTGACAGACTTCCACCTTGATGACGGGTTAAGAGCAGCTAGTTCCAGCTACACACTTGATTTTCCTCAACTTGCAGCAAGCATGCAGTGTCAAATTTCACATTAATTATGTGGTGAGTAACTGATTTTTGTTTCAAATGTTTTTATCATTATTATAATTTATAATTATTAATTTTCTTAGTTGCAGTAGTGCTATGAAGATAGTTGAAATGAATCCTGGCGTCCGCGCAACCTATGTAATCATTCAGATGCACTCCTAGTTGTAAAAAGGTTAAACAACGCTGCTCTAGAGCTACGACATCAAGAAAATTAAACCGTAACAAATTTGAATTATGATTATTATTCCACTCTATTGCCATTATTTCTCGATTAACTCACGTCGAAAACGTGTGAAAAGATTAAAAAATTATCTGTGATTTTATGATGTTTCTTTCTATAATGTGATTTTTCACAATATTTTATGTATTAACTGATTTATAGAATAAAAAGTTCACAAAAAATTTTTAAAAGTCCCGCGGATTTTGTGCGATAACAGTAAAATTAATTTCGTAAACATCGATCTACGACTACTATACTAGTAACTGGATTCATTGTTTTCATATCGATATATCGATATCCATTGCTTTATCTGATAGTAGTTCTTACGTTGTCGATTTGGATATGATTTTTGACACTTGTATTTATTAATTAGTATTGTTTATTTTATTTAGGTATGTATTCTTTAGCGATAATATGTATCTTTAAAATATGTAGAAACAGCGCTGTATCCAGCTATTTATGTTTTTTAAATAGGTTTTTATTTTTTACTATATTAGTTTGTAGATGAAATAAATATCTCTCTTAACCTATACTCATTGTGTAAATCATAAAAAATAATACAATTTTTAAATTTTCAAAACTGTTTTGATTGTATAATACAATTTAACATATTTATTAAATGAATGTGTATAATTCATCTAATTTTGTAAGCACTGTTTTAAAACAAATTATATTTTTTGAAGATTTAAAAAAAATTTTTTTTGATTGAAAATTTATCTTATTAGTTTTCATGCAGTTAAGACAGGTTACTTTTTTAAATGCCCGGTTCTTAAAAATTTATTTTGAGCTAAATCTTTCCTAACAAGATATAAGCCCACTTATAATTTGACTTGAAATGTAGTAAAAGTAATGTAGATGAACCACTGAATATAAAAATAGGAAGAGAAAAGATTACGGAGGTAGAAGAATTTGGTTATTTGGGAAGTAGAATTACTAAAGATGGACGAAGCAGGAGTGGTATAAAATGCTGAATAGCACTGGCGAAATGAGTCTTCATTCAGAAATATAATTTGTTTACATAAAAAATTAATTTAAACGTCAGGAAAACATTCTTGAAAAATATGTTTGGAGCATAGTATGGAAGTGTAACTTGGATGATCTAAGTACCTGAGAAGAAAATATTGAAGCTTTTGAAATGAAGTGCCATAGGAGAATGTTAAAAATGAGATGAGTAAATAAAGTGACAAATGAAGAGGTGTTGCGGCAAATTGATGAAGAAAGAAGCATTTGGAAAAATATAGATAAAAGAAGAGACAGACTTATAAGTCACACATTAAGGCATGCTGGAATAGTCGCTTTAATATTGGGGGGACAGATAGATGGGAAAATTTGTGCAGGCAGGCAATGTTTTGAATATGTTAAACAAATTGTTAGGGATGTACGCGGTATATCGAAATTAAACGACTGGCACAAGGTAGGGAATCTTGGAGAGCTGCATTAAACCAGTCAAATGACTGAATACAAAAAAAAAGTTTGACTATTGATCTTTCTCAATGACATGCTGACTGTTAATGTTTCAATAAACAGGCTACTGTTTATTAAATCTTATTGATGAAAAAATATGCTGGTAAACAGAAGGGGCTCTAGGCTATTTAAGAATAGCAGTTATGTTGGTGTCAAAATTTTATTGAATAAATTTCCTCAAACAATTTCTTCATATTGCAGCTTTTTCAAAAGTACCTGACATAAGGAAAATTTATATACTGGACTAACATTCATACAATTTATTACAAGATATTTTTGAAAAATTTGTGGTTTTAAAATGATAGATGATCCTTTTTTGACAATTATTATGTTAATTTAAATCATAGAAAACCTTTAAGAGTTAATCTGCAGTTCTTATTTGGTAGGTTTTCATGTTTCAACAATTTCATTGAAGACGTAATTATCTCTGATAATTACATGAGAAAAAACATTTTAACATGTTATTTTAAAATTAGTAATTTATCATTTTTAATCGTTTAAAACTGTTGTTATAAAATATACTTTTACAAGGTTATCTTACAAGAAAAAAATCTTTTAATACTGTAAATCATGATTCTATAGTTTATACAGACCGCTCTAGAAACAATACTGCTTGTGGTTGTGCTTTTGTAATTAGCAATAGAACGTACATGTTTGGCCTTCCCAGCATCGCCAGTGTTTTCATCACAGAGCTGTATGCTATTAACAAGGCCTTAAATATATTTAGCCTAGCATTATGACATGCACTTGTCTGTTAAAATTCCATGAGTGCCTTGCAGGCAGTCGGTAACATATACTCCAGATATCCTATTGTCTATTATATAAAGTTTCTTATCTCTGAAATGACTCAATATAACACAGCTGTAAACTTCTGCTGTATCCCTAGTCTTATTTGAATTTCAGGTAATGAGCACACCGATCGTGTGGTAAAAGAGATTTGTTTGCAGCCTCCTTTCATTGATTGTATTGTTTGAATGATCTTGTCTGTTTTTTAAAGAGGGTGATTCGTAATGAGTGGCAGAGTGAATCGAATGTTACCATCAGCAATAAACTTTGTTCAGTTAAGAACATTGTGGAGCTCTTCACGTGGAATAATAACCGTCGAGAGGAGGTTATCATTTGCCATTTGTAAATAGGACCCACCAAATTTACTCATGGACAATTAATGATACACCATTCTTGTGGACTATGAGTGTTGTGCAGCATTGCATCAGAAATTTAAATTAGGAGCTTACATCCAAAATATTCTAGGAAACAATATGACAGTGTTATTGAATATCTTGTTGTTTCTTAAGGCCATGAAGTTGCATTCAAATTTGTAATAATTATTGTAATATGTTTTTTAATGATCTATATTGCTTTTAAGTTTTTTTACTATTTTGCCTGTTACTGTGTGTTTTGTTGTTAATTTTATTTTACCATTATTTTGTTTATTTATCCATGATATTTAGCATTTGTTGTTATGGAGTTAATTTGTTTATTTAAAGTATTACTTACAGCTGTTAATATTGAATCTTCATTGTGCATCCCAAAATATACTTTTTCAGGATTTAAACATTTATCTTATAACACTACTGAACAGCTGTCATTAAGCTGATTGGTAATGATGTAGCTGTCACTTATTGAACTAATTTGTGAAAATAATTTAATTTTTATTATTGTTTTTAATTATAGTTAAAGTATCTATAAAATAAAAGAGGATGCTTTCTTCAATGGTAAAAGAACATCAAAGTAAGCAGGCTGGAAGAAAAGAAGAACAAGGTTTGTTTATATATTTATTGTAATTAATTTTTGATCAACCTTTTTTTTTAAAATATTTGGTCGCTGTAGCAATATAATATATGCACTAGTTACCAGTAGTATATATAAGTATTATACACCAGTCTGCCATTCTGTTTAGTGGTAAAGTTAGTCAATGAAAAAAATTTTCATCACTTCTGCCAACCATAAAGTGGGTTACATGATAAATTGTGTGCAAGTAGAAGTTTAGTACTTTTGTGATAAGTAAAAAAATTGTTACATTATTATAATAATGTAATGGGTAACAGAATTGTAAAGATCAATAATAAAACACATACTAACATGTTTTTAAAGTAAGATCTGTTTTAAATTTGCTCCCTATGCGATGTAAGCAAATGACACTTGCATTTCTCAATTGTTTCAATCAGTAGTGAGCTATTAATAGTAGTTTAGTCATTTTGTTAGTAGTTGTTTATATTCATCCGTTTATAAGGGATGAATCCTACAATTCGTGATGCCACCGAGTGTAAATAATCTGATATTTGGTGGCAAAAAACAATTCTGTGTGCATTCAAAAACAAGACACTGGTGCCATTCATTTTGAGAAGAACGAATGAACATTCATGGTGAAGAATGTTGGGGGTAAATGTAGGTAATAACGGATGATTTACTGCAAAGGTTGATGAAAAAATAAACCTTTGGGAATCAGTTACATCCCAAAAAAGCAAAAATGAGCAAATCAAAAATGAAAACCATGCTAATTTGTTTCTTCAATACTAATGGCATTGTCCATAGGGAGTTTTTGCCTACAGGGCAAACTATAAATCAGTATGCCTTCTGAGAAATTCTTGAGTGTGGAAAAGAGTTGCCAAAATGAGACAGCCATCAAGAACAACTGGATGCTGCATCATGACAATGCACCTTGTCACACTGCACTCTCAATTAATTCATTTTTGGCAAAGAAAAATGTTCCTGTTATTCCTCAACCACCTTATTCACCTGACTTGAGTCCCTGCAATGTTTTCCTGTTCCTGACTTTAAAAAACACTTTGACACCATTTTGGAACAGTAGAAAACATTTTAAAAAATGTAACCGACTATCTGAAGGATATTTGGGTTTTTGAGTTCCAACAATTCTATGAAGAGTGGGACAACTGTTTAAACCGTTGTGTGGCTTCCTAAGGGAACTATTTCAAAGGTGATAGAGTCCATGTATAATTGGATTGTAAATAAAAAGTTTTTCTGAACTGGTCTCATTACTTTATTGACAGACCTTTTATATTATCATTATTTCGTTATAAACAGAGTAACCATTATGATAAGATAGATTATCCCTTCTCTGCTAATTTAAACAAATTTATAAATCATCAGTGTAATTAGTAATGAATTAACAATAAAAATTCAGTAAATACTAAACATGCTTTTACCAGTATGTTTCACTTAAGCTTACTGAAATTTAATAATATTTGAATAATTAAACGACATTACCTTGTATATATTTAATTAAATAAAAAAAATTTAAATATAATCTATAAATATTGTAATAATCAGATGAACGTGTCGAGAAAAAAATAAAGAAAAAGACTGAGAGATGTGTGGTTAAAGGAAGTGGATATATCTGGTGGTAATATAGAAAGAGATGGGATTTATTTGCCAAGCAGTCCTGGTGTGCAACTATATTGGTAGATCAAATTATTGTCAGTTTTATTTATTTCTTTGAATTAAAATTAAATTAACATGTATGTATTATTTTTTCATGCTGGATTTTATTAATTTTATTTTATCATTTTTGTAAATTAGAAAGTAAAAGGAAAGAAGCTGTTGCTGCTGCAAGTAATTTAACACATGCTTTAGTTGATCATCTTAATGTTGGGTAAGTGTTTTTTTAATATATATTTTGTAAATAAATAAATGACTCATTATATAGTATTTATTTTTTTTTTAAAGTAACATTCGTTGTGATGTAAAAACAAAACCAAATAATATGAATAAAACTTTATTATTTACATATAAAAATCACATCTATTTACTACTTTTCTACATAGTTGCTTTCAACTTCCGACACATTTTACTAGCTTCTTCAATCCCTATTCAAGAAATTTCAGTACCATTGACTTAAACAAAGCAGTAACGCCATTTTTAAATTTGTCATCATCGTTAAACCTTTATGATGAAAACTTTATGTTTAAGGTGAAGAAAAAGAAAATAATCATTGGAAGCTATGTCAGGGCTTAGGGTATACAATTGAAGATTTTTCCAATCCCCTCACTGTATGATTTGCCATGTACGGCCAGACATTGTCATAAAAAAATAAAATCTTGCATGGTAGAATCCTTTGTCATTTTTTTATAGTTCCTGTATGATTTTTTATATTTCACATTATGTATTAGTAGTTTTCATGATCCCTAAATGAACACTGAACAAGACACCCTTAATTTTCTTTTCTGAACTAATTCATTCTAGAAGATAATGCATGCTGCCATTGCATCATCGACTGCTGCTTTGTCTTGATGTTCATACAACAAATGCAGGTTTCATGTCCAAACTGGCCTCCGTGGCATGAGTGGCAGCATCTCATCCTTTCACCCAGAGGTCCCGGGTTCAAATCCCAGTCAGGCATGGCATTATCACGCACACTACAAATCATTTTCAGTCAAAGCTTCATAATCAAATATCAAAGAAATTTTGGCATGGTGAAGCACAGGTTATCTGATTTTTTTTTCAATCAGACATCTGTTATTGTAGACATCTGTTCATTTCTTCTTCTCGCTATAACAGCATGATATCTTGCTTTAGCGTCATTCATAATTTTTAGCCCATAAATGTCACAAATTTTCCTGTAGCTGTAGAATTGATTTTGCTATCAAAAATCGAATTGTTTCTTGTACTTCCACTTGGGAGAATCATGAATTGTAGCACTCATTATAAATGGATGAATATAAATAACAAGAAAATAACTAAACTGTTATTGATAAAAATTGACTATTGATTGAAATAAATGAACTTCGCAAGCGCCATCTGTTTGCATTGTGTGTATAAGAAGTAAATTCAAAACAAGTGTTATTTTAAAAACATGTTCATTTTTTTTTTTTCCTTTTTTCAATGATATAAAACTAATTTTAAATCTTTTAATTTTATTTTTTAGCGTCGCACAAGCATATTTAAATCAAAAACGACTTGATGCTGAAGCAAAACAATTACATCAAAATGCGAATAACTTTTCAAAACAAACACAACAATGGTTAACGCTTGTGGAAAGTTTTAGTGGTGCATTAAAAGAAATCGGTGATGTTGAAAATTGGGCTAAAAGTATTGAAGATGATATGAAAGTTATAACATGTGCTCTAGAATACGCATATAAAGGTAAATTTAGTTTATAAAATAGTTTTGTAATGTAATTAAAAAAAAAATATTTTTTATTTTTAATGTCATAAAAATAATTGTTTTTTTTATTTTACCCTGAAACTTGAGTAAGTAGTTTTTTTTAGGGCAAACGGCTATAAAAAATTTTTTATTTTTCATGAAAAAATTGGAAGAACATTGTTTAATCGAATATCCAAATTTACCGTGAATGCTTAATGTTGCATAAACTGCACGTTATTAAACCCTAAAGTGGTCATTATGTGGGTAATACGTCTGTTGATCACATAGAATTGTTATTTTAAACAGTAAAATTTCCTTTTATTATTGACAATATGTATGATTTTAAATCACTTATACATTTTCAGTCATAAAAAAGATGATTACATGGCCTGGCTTTACCCTGATATGTACTTCACAGTTAGGCTTACTGTGCAACCAATGAACAGCAAACAGTCCCCAGATAAGTTATCAGGCATCCCATGAGAGCACCAGCTCTTTCGAATACTCAATATATACTAAGGTCAATTAAAAATAGGGATTAAGGATATGGAAAAAAGTTGGAATAAGATACAATTAACTACCCTTGGAAGAAATGCGCACTGCAAGTCAAATAACCTACACAAATGAAAGCTCAAATTTTGCTTCAAGCAGCAGATTACTATTCTTTGGAAGATTAGAGCAGTTTTACCTAGATTGAAACAGCATAAAAATTACTTTTCATCCAAGAAAATAAAGGATTTAATTAGGAAAAACCTTGGGCATTATCAGAATTGTGTGAGGTATGAAAGTAACCTAATGAATTAAAAACCATTCAATTTGACATTCAGTTAGGGATTTAAATTATTTTTAGTGTCAGTATAGGATCGTTTAGTATTTTGAAAGAAAAATTTTAAATAATTTACTTTATAATAAAAGGTAGTTTAGATATCTTTATAATAAAGATATCTCAGTAAATTGCCTAGGCTTTGCGGACGATATAGCCCTACTAGCCCAAAATATAGAAGAGGCCAGATACCAACTGTCAACACTGGAAGAGATTCCAGGAAAAATCGGTCTAAAAATTTCATATGAAAAAACCAAAATGATGGTAAGAGACTCGCTATGCATAAGCAAAGTAAAAATAAACAATAATGACATAGAACTAGTTGAAAACTTTAAATATTTGGGGGAAAACATCACGCACAACCTCCAAGAAAATCCAAACTGAATGAAAGAATAAATAAACTCATCAAAGCCACAATAAAAACACAAAACATCTATAACAAAAAATGCATGTCCATAAACACAAAAATAAGACATTATAACTCAGTTATCCGACCAGAAATACTTGACTGATGCGAAACCATATTTGGATTGTACCAGACAAGGTTTACCGACAAACTGGAAAAGATTGAAAGACAGATTCTATGCAAAAACATTAAAAAAGACGGGATTTGGAGAATTATTCCAAACGAAGAGATTTACAAAATGATCATCCCAATAACTAATAAATTTAGAAAAAAGAGAATTTCCTTTCTAGGACATATTTTCAGAATGGAAGAGACCAGACTTATCAGACTGATAATCGAACCTTTCTGGAACAAGAAAAGCAGACCGAACTGGTTATACGAAGTACAAAAAGACTTGGAGGAATTAGACATAACCTGTGAAAACCTAAAAACGAAAACCGGAAACTATGAGAAATTAAAAAATAAAGAAAAAAGATTCCTATCAAAACTCAAGAGAACAATAAGCCGGGTATACTCTGAACAAGAAAGAGCAAGAAGATCTGAAACCCTTAGAAATTACTGGCGAAAAGCTGAAAAACAACAAATCAGCAAGAAAAGAAAGAACTTGCCAAAAAAAAAATGAACTAAAGTGGTGATCCATTATGGTCTTAAAAGTAAAGAAAAAAAAAGGGTAGTTTGTTATTACTTATATAAAAATATCTCAATGAAATTAAGAAGAGAGAATATAACTTCTATCCCTTTCTTTTTTCTGTTTAGCCTCCAGGAATCACCGTCAGGTATTACTTCATTTGTATGAGTATAAGTGAAGAATATAGCCTTGTAGAGTCTCAGCTTGACCATTTCTGAGATGTGTGGTTAGTTGAAACCCAACCACTAAAGAACACCGGTATCCAGGATTTAGTATTCAAATCCATATAAAAGTAACTGTCTCTATCCCTAATCTACTAAAACATCACTGTTGTTTTTTGGTCTATTTTGTTTTTAAGTCAAATTTCTAAAATTCTTTATGTCCCTTGATAATCTCAATGGATAACTTGTCAGCAATTTACAGAAGTAATAAATGTGTCTATGGGATCTGTAAACAAAATCATGACCATCTGAAGTTTAGTAAGGTTAGTGCATGATAGGTACCAAGACAGCTTTATGTTTTCAACTGGCAAAAAAGATTGCAAATCGGCAGAGTTAAAGCATTGTTTTGAGAAAGAAGACCAGCTTTTTTCAATAGAATTGTTACTTGCGATGAAACATGGGTCCTATCATTTCAGCCTGAAATTAAAACATGCTTCAAAGCAGTGGAAGCATGCAGACTCACCATCTCCCAAAAAATTTTGAACAATTGCTTCTGCAGGCAAAAATACGACCTCAGTTTTTTTGGATAAAAATGGCATCATTTTCGTAGATTTTCTCCTCCATGGTGTCAATAAAGTACTAATACAAAGTTCTTCAAGGTATGCACAGCAGTCTCAAGAAAAAGCTGCCTCGTGCGATCACTAAAGGCATTATGTTTTTGCAGGACAATACACGGTGACATACAGCCCATCGCACAACATGCACGCTACAAGATCTTGGCTGGGATTTATTGCCACACTCTCCTCCCCCGTACTATTCCAGACCTCACTTCCAGTGATTTTCACCTGTTTGGGCCATTGAAACTGTTGCTGGGAGGCCAGCATTTCAACAACAATGATGAGGTGAAGCAGTTGGCCCTATCTTGGTTCTGATGTTGCAATAAATCTTTCTACTATGCAGGTATCCAGGCACAAGTGAAACACTGGAATAAATGTAGCAGGAGATTAAATCGAAGTAAAAGGAATTTTTATTGTCATAAGTGTGTTCTATATTTATTCGAAATCAATAATCCGCGATTGACATGAATGCCCCTTACATTTAGATTTTTTTTTTCAGAATTAAGTTCTTTACAAATTTTGTTACAAAAATTTATTTTCTGATAATTTAATATAGTTATTGTATACCAAATCTAAAAAAAATTTGTTTCGTAGACACTAATTTTTTGTTTTACAATAATTTTCTGAATAATTACTAGAAATATAGGTTCAAAATTTATTTTATTAAATTTTACAGGTTAAAAACCATCAAATTTATCGCATAATTTAAGTTCCAAGAATTTAATATGGTTTCATTTTACTTTTAAAAAGGTATACAGTTCGTGTGTTATCTTAGTTGTGTGAGGCTTGGCAGTATCGTGAAGCAAAATGATCCCTTTACTCTAAGATTCAGGGTGTTTTTGTTACTTCTTTGTTATTACTGGCTTCAATAAACATGTCACTGTAGTATGCGCTTTTTATTGTTCACTGATCTTCTCTAAAACTGGGCCTTTGGTACACTGAAAGATTGTCATCATGAATTTTTCTGCTGATGGTCGGATTCAGATATTTTCTTAACAGGTGAATTCATGTGCTTCAACTCCATGCTCTCTCTTTTTGGTAGATTTCCGGTTCATAATGCTGAATCCATGTGTCGTCAAGGGTTAGAATACAAAATTGTAATTAATCAGATCAAATTGTAATCTGTCGGTTTTCTTGTATGAGAGAGTCTACTGGAGTGTGAAGCGCTGGAGCTGAAACTTCAATTGAACATCTGGAACGGTACTCATCAGTCATTGAAGTTTGATAATCTTTAAATTTTTCCACCAACTTGAACAAATTTTTGTGATTCATACAACTTAATCCATATTGCTTGGTCATATGAGAGTTAATATAAACCAGTTTTTCATTTTCTGAAAACAAAAAAACAGATCACTACATGCTGTTCAACTAATTCACTAATTTCAAGAGGATTGATTCACTGTCATGAAATGAGATTTTTAAGATATAAACAACACAATTTTACTCAAACAGCTGATCAAAAGTCATCACAGAGTTACCAATTTACTGTTCTGAAAGTATCATAACCAACTGTTTTGCCTTCATAGCTATTTGTGTATTTAATTATTGAATGATCTTCATATATAAATAGCATCTTTTATTTGCAATACTTGATAAAAGCTATTACTTTCGCTACAATTAATTTTTATTATAACTTCTTTGTTACAAGTGCATTTCTTTGTTACATGCACAAAAAGTGTAAATGTTTGTACATTACGTTGTTTATTATTTATATTGTTTATTTTTTATGTTACAGTGACGCAAGAAACATCCTGAACTGTTATTGTTTTTTCTATGCATGTGAATTTAGTTATTCGTATTATAAAATAAATTGTAAAATAAATTTAGTGTACAGTTGCTTAAATGTAAAGTTTTTAAAATCTCCAGTAAAGTAAATCTTATAAGAGGGCCATTAATCGAATTCAAGAATTTTTCTAAGATGACTCTTTTAAAAAAGTACTTTTAACAGAATTTCGTTATGATAGAAGTATTGATTATAATTTTTGCAAAAATTAGAATAAATGCATTTAAATTTGAAAATACTACTTTTTCAGCTCAAAACTTAGTTATTTGAATACAGCTGTTTTTGCAGCTCACAGGTTGTCCACTAACTTTAATGAATATAATAAAATTGACAGTATTTGTCCCAAAAGTAAAAACCAGAATGTATACTCAAAAAATTGATTGTTAACTCAAAATAATTATATTAAAAATAAGTAGAATTATTAAAAAAAAAAACTTGAAATTGAAAAATAAAAATTTAGTTGTGAATATTTTTTCGTAAGTTCACAGAAGGTTTCTTCTGCTCATTTGCAATACCAGGGTATCGTAGTTTATTAGTCTATTTTTGGATTTTCCCACTAGTTTAAATATTTTTTTGAGTACTTGTCCTACATTTAGTAAAATTGAGTCCAGGTTCACATGTCTTCTTACTTACTTTTTTTTTTAATGAACTTAAAAGAAGACACCCTCTATTTCAAAAAATAATGTTTGCAAGGAAAAAAATAAATATTTATTTCCACAAGTTTCTTTTTTCAAAAAGGAGAGATGTTTGGATTTTCATTTAAGCTTTATATATATATATATATTTGTGTATGTTTGTTTAAAAATGTTGTTTTATTGTTTATTATTTGGATGTAAAATGTAAAATTTGTTTCATATAACTCTATCTAACTTAGTTAATTAAAATTGTTTCTTTTGTACTGATTACTTTATTTTTTCCTTACTAGTAGTACCTTTTTTTATATTATATAATATATATTTTAAACAAAAAAAGGCTCTTGTGTACTTATGTATCCATGTTAGAATATATACTTATTTGGTATGAATAAAAAAATAATTTTTTTACACATTCAAACAAATTTGAGTCAAACGATCGATAGACACATTAAATAACATGAATAAAGTTTGAATAAAAAATATTTATTTTACACAGTTTAAAAAGTATTGAAGTATTTGTTGTCATATAAAACAAAGTTCATAGAATTTATTTCGATTAGTTTTAGTTCCATTAATTCTTTGGATGACGATTGAATAGGCACGAAGAGTTATCGGCGGCTTATGATATGAAAAATGATTTATTTTGTAATTGTGTATTTTATCAAATTTTTTTTGCTAAATTTTTAATTATTTATGCAAAATTAAGAATTTATCTGATGCGTGCTATTTTCTGTGTCATTAAAAAATATAATTTTACTCATAAAAAGTAATACTTACAAAAATATAACCTCAAATCTTGACACAATTTTCACAAAAAAAAAAAAATATATGCTGCAATGTAAATAAAGTTTTATGAATATGAACAACAATTCACAGTTTAAAATGTCCGTCTTCAGAAATCCATGTATATAAATATATATTACAACTCAATATCTGTTATGTTTACAACACATGTTAATATCACTTAATTGCATTAAACGACTGACTGAATTAGACACTACTCGCATGTACGTGCAAACTGATCCACTTTGGCCTGTGTAAATCTTCATGGTGTGTTACATTGGCGCATGCAACATGTAACTTGCTGAAAATACTCTTTATCAGTTTCTCCTAAAACGGCAAAAGAAGTATAAGTTCAAAAATTTCATATTGCCGCTAGTCTGATGGAAATTACGAGGGCTATTTTATTTTCAAGGTCCGATCGGTCACGAAATTAAAACCACAGTGAAAATAAAACATTTTTTATTTGTAACAAGTACTTACATAGTTATGTTATTTCTCTACATAGTCGCCACTCCGATTTAGACATTTGTAGTAGCGTGGTACCAACTTTCCAATACCCTCGTCATAGAACGGAGCCGCCTGTGTTTTCAGCCATGTTTCTACACTGGTCTGCAGCTCGATATCTTTGCCAAAATGTTGTCCTCCTAGCCAGCGTTTCATATGTGCAAAGAGGTGAAAATCCGATGGAGCCAAGTTCGGGCTGTATGGTGAGTGATCAAACACTTCCCAACGAAAATGCTGCAGGAGCTTCTTTGTTACAGCTGCAGTGTGCTGCCGAGCAATGTCATGGAAAAAGACAGTGCTTGATGACAACATTCCTCTCCACTTATTCTGAATTGCCCTTTGTAGACATTGAAGAGTCACACAGTACGAGGCTGCAGTGATGGTCGTGCCATGTTCCATTAATTCCACCAAGAAAACTCCATTCAGGTCCCAGAACACAGTAGCCGTACACTATCTGTTGGAGAAGGTTCACTTGAACTTCTTTGGTTTACTGGGAGAATGAGAATTCATTCACCGTTTGGATTGTTCTTTTGTTTCTTCAGTTTCGAAATGGACCCGTGTCTCGTCCCCTGTGACAATTTTGTTCAAAAAATTTTCTCCTTCATTGTGGTAGCGCTGGAGAAACGTTAGGGAGGCGTCCATTCTCATTGTTTTGTGACGGTCGGACAGCATCTTGGGAACCCATCTCGCACACAGTTTGTGGTACTGAAGTCTCTCACTCACAATGGTGTAGAGAGCTGACCTTGTAATTTCAGGAAACGAATCACTCGATACAGAAATTGTGAACCAACGGTTTTCTCGAATCGCCTCATCCATTCACTCAACGAGATCATCAGTTGATACTCGCTCCCTTCCGTGACCGCCTGCATCATGAACATCTGTACGTCCTGCTTTAAAGTTCCTGCACCATTGTCTCACTTTGCTGTCACTCATTGAAGTTTCACCGTACGTATTACTTATTCGTCGATGAATTTCAGGCGCATTACACCCCTCAGCCTGAAGAAATCGAATTACCGCACACACTTCACACTTGGCGGGAAATTCTATTGTTGTAGACATGTTTACGTGGTAGCCAGTGTTCAGAACTAAACGAAGTGACGTGGCGTGATTGAAGGCCATACTAGTGACGCTGCGCAACACATATGCGCAAAGGTTTTGATTTTTACTCTGGTTTTTATTTCGCGACCGATCGGACCATGAAAAAAAATAACCCTCGTATATCATCCTCATTCATCTTTTGAAGTAATACCTGATGGTGATTCCCAGAGGCAAAACAGAAAAATAAAAAATAATATTAGGTAGGAAGTTCAGGAACATCACTTACAGCTGACAGTACTTTAAAATACCACTTCATTTTGTAAGAAAAAGTTATTAACTTTCAACTGTACTGCATGTCTATAAAATTGATCGAATTTTTCAATGACATTTTGATTTTGTTTTCTTGTTTTACCAGACGTAATTAGTTTACCTGTTTTGATTTTAATTTTGAATAATGTGGACACTTTTCACTGACACTTCCATAAATTACGTAAGTTTTTCAACATCTTTAACTCATAGTAAAAGATGGATTAAAAACATTTCTTAAGTATGATACTTTACAGTTTTCCCAACTTAGTTTAATGAAAGCAACATTAGATGGGTTTAGAGTGGCAGCCATGATTAAAGTTTTTTAATACTTTATAAGTATATATCACATACTAAGTATAACTCGCATTTTAAGTTAATCTAAAAGATAAATTTAAACTGAAGTCGAAATGAGATGGTAGATATGAACTGAACTGTACTAGTCAGATTTCAAGATTGTATGCATCCTCTGCTGAGAGCTACATAGCCTTGATGCTAAGAATTATGTTAACTGTAACACGTGGCCTTGTTTACTTCAGGCCTAGGTTAATGAACAAATTTTATTAATGTTTATCCAAAGTTAATAGAGCACAACTGCTAAAATTCAAAATATAAAAATAGTCAATTTGTAAATTTAACCTATTTTATGTACTATATCTTAAGTTTTTATTAAATTTAAAATCTTTATAAAGTGTTTTATTAAGTTCAGCCCCAGTCAAGACGTAACTCCCCCCATTTCAACTTAAGTAGTTTTATTGTTTAATATATATAAGTAATCATGCTGAATTTGAAATTTTTTCAAACATCGAGTAATTAACAAAATAGATGCAAACATACATTTAAATATTTTTGAATGAACAGAATTTACTCCATTCCTTTTTTTCAGTGTTTCATGATCTGTCAAGAAAACTAGTAAGAAGACCATCCCACAACAGTGAATTCAGCCCACCTCTCACTGCTGGAAGAAGATGAGAAAGAATCTCTTATCTAAATTCCCTGTCCTTTAGTAATCTTACTATTACTAGTAAGACAACCGCCTAATGACACCAAAATGCAACTCCCTCTGAGAAGGAAGTGAATTGGACTCTCCACAAAACTAGGGCCCTATCAGACACATTCCTACTAGAAGGAAAGACACTAGCACCGAAAGCCTTCACTGGTAGAATTGAAAGGGAATTGTGTCAGGAGAAGGGCAGATATATATGTTGTTAATCTCTTATGGAATAACCTGTGTGAAATACTTTCGCAAACATAATCTACAAAGAATTAGAACTCAATCCCAAATTCCATCAATCTTAAACTAAAAAAGAAATACCCACTAAAAGAAATAGAAAGACTGCAGCAAGAGACTAATGTCCAGGCTTTGCAATGAATGGACAGGAGTCATCCACTGAATGGGCTGCAAACCAAGACATGTTGAACAATGTTTGGTTTTCAGATGAGGCACATTTTCACAAAGACGAGGTTATTAATAAACAAAATGTCTGTTTTTGGGCTTCTGAAAATGTACATGCGCTTCATGAAAAGTTGCAACACAGCAATTTTTTTTTGAACAGTGAGATTATCTAAACATGCTGCATAGAAATTTTGTTCCTCAACTTCTTGCAAAACGATTTCAATTAGAAAACGAGTGGTTCATCCAGGATGGAGCCAGACCACACACAGTTAATGTTTTAGACTTTCTGCATGAAACTTTTAACACAAATGTCATTTCCTAATTGTTTTGTGTGTGAACAAAACTGGCTCCCCGAACAGCCCTGATTTGAATCCGTGTGATTATTTTCTGTGGTGGTTTCTAAAGGAAAAGATTTTCCCTAAATATCCTCATACAGTGATTGAACGAAATGCTGATCATTGAGGCATCAAACAAGATAACCGTGGACATGCATTGTTGAGTTATTAACAACATGTTGAAGAAGTTGCTAGATGTGATGGTGGTCATATCGAACATGTGATAAGCAGAACATAATCTTCAGGTATATAGTAAACATGCTGTATTTTAACTTTCTCTATTGAGATTTATGTGCGTATTTTTAACAAAACCAAATGTTGGATTATTTCGTGCGCCACTCTTTATTATAAAGTCAGCAGCTGTAGTTTAGGCCAGTTAGTAAGACTGTACAAATAATACTCTTAAGTAGTCATTTATTATCGTTGTAACAACGGTACTGGTCATCTCTTACTCAAGTAAGAGATGGTCATCTCTTACTCAAGTAAGAGATGAAAAAGATGAGAAAATAATCTGTACATGGTAACAGGGTAGATAATTTGGTACTTACGTATTAACGCCACCGCAGCTACAGCTTTATTTAAAAACAAAGTTGTCAATCGATTTTCAGTGGAAAATGGGCCGATATAGAGTTTAACATAGATTCAAAAAGTCTCTTTATTAATTTTAATAAATGGTTATTTATATTTATTTATTTTATTTAACCAAACTTAACCTACGCTCGCTTCGCTTGCTAACTTTGACTAATTAACGCCGTAATTTTTTTAGTATTTATTTAAGATAGTAGTCAATTGGATTTCAATTGACTACTTTGTTTTTAAATAAAGCTGTAGCTGCGGTGGGGTTAATACGTAAGTACCAATAATTTGATTAAACATATATTAATTGCCACTTGTACAGTGTTTATTTGGTATTTTAAAATCGGATTAGCACAGATGGTTAGTGTTTGTCTACTTATGTGAAAGGCTGGTAGTTCAAAATCTAGCAAACCTAATATTTTAAACATTAATAGTTGCTTGATTATATCTTTAATCACCGTCAATTATAATTACCCATAAATCCTAATCTTTTGACCTGCGGATGTAACAAGTTACAGATACATTAACAATGAATCCATCTGGGTTGGTTGACTTAATAAAATTGTACTAGATATCTACATATTTCAGAATATCATATTAATGAATCTGTAAAAAAAGTTATTAAATATTTTTGAAAATATTGCTGATCTCTGTGGTGAAATGGTAGGATCTGTTCCTTTCATTCAGGGATCCTGAGTTCGAATCCCTTTCAGGCATGGCATTTTTAATACAACAAAGTTACATTATCATATTCATTAATATAAGCGTCTCTTGTGTGAAATTAATATCATACAGTTTTGGTTATAATTGAAAAAAAATTTATTTAATCAGATAAGTAAATTTTATTTTTTTTAAAAAATGATTAATAATCAGATAGAGGAGTAATATAAAAATTAATATAGGTTACTGTCTTTTTTTAATTGAATATATGTTGCATATCAAACTTAACTGAAAATCAGATGAAATTTAGTTCTACAAATGACACATTCATTTTCTTCCATCATAGGAATTTGGAAGTATAATGAAAAGATTTTTGAAAGTATATGTTTGGAGTGTTGCTTTATATGGAAGTGAAACTTGGACAATCGGAGTATCTGAGAAGAAAAGATTAGAAACTTTTGAAATGTGGTGCTATAGGAGAATGTTAAAAATCAGACGGGTGGATAAAGTGACAAATGAAGAGGTATTGCGACAAATAGATGAAGAAAGAAGCATTAGGAAAAATATAGTTAAAAGAAGAGACAGACTTATAGGTCACATACTAAGGCATCCTGGAATAGTCGCTTTAATATTGGAAGGACAGGTAGAAGGAAAAAATGTTGTAGGCAGGCCACGTTTGGAATATGTAAAACAAATTGTTAGGGATGTAGGATGTAGAGGGTACACTGAAATGAAACGACTAGCACTAGATAGGGAATCTTGGAGAGCTGCATCAAACCAGTCAAATAACTGAAGACAAAAAAAAAAATGAACATTATTATTCTCAGAGAAAGTAACTGTAATTAGTGTTATTTATACTTCAGATGCTTGATATGCATCACACCCAAAATAAAGTCAGGGATAGATAAAGTAAACAACAGTTTAATGTGTACCATTGTGAACTGAAATGTTTTATGCATACTTTGTTTAACAAAGAAAGATATAGTTTGTTAACAAATTAGGTGTTTAGTCATATAAACACCATTAACAACAGTGCCTCCAATAATTGTAGTAATAAAAGAATTACATAATTGTCTGTGGCAAGATCTGAAAACATAACTTCCATATATTTTGAAAATGTATTATTAATTTTAAAAAGTGTTTGCTGATCTAAGAAGAAGGTGTTTAACAATAATTTTAAATTTGTTTTTCTCTATTATATATGGTTTGATTTTCTCGTTTATATATGGTTTTTTTTATCATGTTAAGCTTCTAAGAAACAAAATACTAGTGTTGCTGAGCAGTAATATCATATGAAGTTGAGCAGGTAAGCTTGATTTTCAGTACCCGAAAATGTAGTTAATGAGTCTGTTTAATCAAATATGAAAAATATCACAGCTGCTTATTTATGAATTAAAGGGTAATTTTTTTAATTTCTTGAGTATAAAAACATTCCTTTTTTCTTTAGTATACAAGGATATACATTCTTGTGAATACAGAGTGATTCAGGAGGATAGGACAATACTTTGACAACTCATTCTAGAGGCTAAAAATAAGAAAAAAGTTCATATAAACATAGGTCCACTTTGTTAGCGAGTTATACAGGGTGAAAGATTTCGCCCGAGTTTCAGTTCCGCCAGGTAAATTAAGGCTTTCTGAAATTCTAGGAAGGTCAATAAAGGGGCATATTTGATTATTTCTTATGGTTTTTGAGCTGGGAAACAGAAGAAAATAGGTCCCAAAACTGTATCTCTCTTAGTTTCTAAGATATCCCATGTAAAACGCCAAAAATAGGGTCAAAAAACACATTTTTTACGTTTAATGTACAATAACGTTGTTAAATTGGCAATAAATCATACATTTTTTAAACATAAATTGTAGAGAATTTAATTATGAGATGATTGATGTAAATAATTTCAACAGAAACAAATAAAATTTTAAACATGTCGACTTTTATTAACAACTTAATTAATTTTTAACAGATTGAAAAATCTTTTTCGTTATGTACAGGAGAAAATAACTGGAGGAAGAAAGAACACTTACTGTTTTTTTATGATAATGATAAAATGCTGCTTACAAGTATTATTTCATGTGGCTTAATAACTTTCAAAAATGCCACCGTTGTGTTCAATGCACTTTTCAACGTGTTGTACTAGATTTTGTGTTGCCAGTCTAACGGTATCTTTACATTCCTTGATTATAGCTGCAGTGTTGAGAATGCAAGCAATCGGTTCATCGCGTGTGTCTACTTTTTGCTTGTAAAACTCATTTTTCAACCATCCCCACAAACAAAAATCTAACGGAGTGAGGTCTGGGGATCTCGATGGCCAATTAACCGGCCCTCCACGTCCTACCCATTTACCAGCAAACCTTTCATCAAAACATTGCCTTACTTCATTAGTGAATGTGTAGGAGCTCCATCAAGTTGGTAATACATTTCAATTCGTTTTGCTAAGGGGATATTTTCCAGCAATATAATAAATTCATTATGTAAAAATTCCAGATAATTTCTCCCTGTGACACGATATTATAGTATGAAAGGACCAATTAATTGGTCATCTATGATACCACACCAAACATTCACTGAAAATCGTTGCTGGAAATTTTTTTCCACTGTAGCATGTGGGTTTTCTTTAGATCAACGATGCGCATTACGTGTGTTGTTTATTCCATTACGGGTGAAAGTAGCTTCATCCGAAAATAGTATAAATGGAATTAAATGTTGATTCCTATTAACCCATTGACAAAACTGCAGCCGGCTGGTGTAATCACCAGGCTGGAGATGTTGCACTTTCTGAATATGAAAAGGATGCAATCCATTATTATTTAATGTCCTCCATTCTCTGCTTTGTGAAATATTAATATACAGTTCTGGGACCTATTTTTTTTTATTTCCCAGCTCAAAAATCATAAGAAACAATTGAATTTCCCACTTTATTGACCCTCCCAGAATTTCAGAAAGCCTTAATTTACCGGGAGGAACTGAAACTTGGACAAAATCTTTCACTCTGTATAACTCGCTAATGAAGCGTTTTCAGACCTATGTTTATGTGAACCTTTTTTCTTATGTTTAGCCTCTAGAATGAGTTGTCAAAGAATTGCCATATCCTCCTGAATCACTCTGTATATGTACAATCCTGCTATAAAGTATGTAGAATATTTAACAGTCAGGTTAGTTATGCTAAGAATGAATCTTGGTAGTATGAAAGTTATTTTCAGAAATTTGTAAAAATCTATCTCTCCCTAAAAATATTTTTGTTTCTTTTATAATATAAATAAGTGATTGGTCATCATTCATATTTTCAAATTTTGTTGAAAAATATATTTAAACAAATAATTGATGGTGAGATATTACTAGATGAAAATCCATAGTAATAAAAAAAAATTCAATAAAATTTATGCCGTTTGAAAAACTAAGAAAAATCAATAGTTTTTATTGAATTCTTTTATTTGTTTATAATTTTCTTTGTTTCATAATGATATCAATGTTTTTTAACCTTGACTGTATTAACTGATAACTTATATCACAAAATTACATTTATTTCGAAATGAGATATTCAGGCAATTAAGACCCTCCTTTAAATGATGTCATGTTTTCTTTACATAAGTTTGTATCATGCTGTGTTCTGGTTTGGGTCTGTTAAGATCAAATACCCAAACTCAAACCGAAACGCAGAGGTTTAATATTTTCGCAGTAATTAGAATCTTATTTTATAGAGGAGCAATGTTACTTCGAACACAATAATAAAGGCAATTAAAAACATTTGAATGATAGTACTAACATGTTTGTATGCGCAAAATAACAGCTGATTTCTACAAAAGTAGTATAGTATTTAAAAATTCGTTTGATTTCATTTATAAAATTATTTTACATAGTTTTTCAAAATACGTAAATCATCGCTGGCAATTAAGCCCATAAGTAATTTGTGTGATATTATTTTTTCGATTGATAATCACGTAAATGTTTTTATAAATTGCAGCTTGTTACCTTACAGTTGTTTTATTTTAAAGTAAATTAATGTAAACTTCTGGATAATTACAAAGTTTTATAGTTTTTTGTTCTTAAAACAAAAAAGAAAAGCTACATTAGTCATCCTGATGATGTAATTTTTATGTATCATGCTTGATTACAAAATTTCCCTAAATGTTGGTAACTCGTTTTTATTTATTTCATATTTTCTAACCTGTTCTTGTTAAGAGCCATATTTAGAAAGTCGTATGTTGGTGAATATTGTATCGGGGTTGTTTGTGCGTAAATGTCTTTTATATTTAAACGTTTGTAATTTTAGTGTTTAAAAATATAAACAAAGCTGGAGAACAAAATGATAAAATACCACCTTGAAGAACCCACCCACTAAGGTAAGTCTAGTGTCGAACGGTGGCCATATTGGTAGATCTCCCAAGGTGGAGCTGCTATAGAAAGCGGAAATATTACTTAAGTGACTTTTTCTAATAACAATAATGTATTTAATTTTATTTGTTAATTTTTTTATTAGATAGTATTTATTTTACCAAATGTTAACCTCTTATGCTTCGTATTTATAGTTGTAAGTATTTATTCTGTAATAAATTTAATAAAACGTAGCCACATAAGTCTTTTTCTTTTTAGGAACAGGTACAAATTTATTCCTTGTTGGTTAGAAATAGTTCAAAGAACTTTATTGTTCGAATTTGATATATCAATTGTTATATCGTTGAGCATTTTGAAACTTGATTTGTAAACGTGTGTAACAGATCTGTAAATTGTCATTCAGCTTCTTCGTATTTTATAACCTATTAGTGCAATTTTGACAGTTAAATGTATCGTTAAAACGCATAAAAGTGCATCGAAACATATCGTTAATTTACTGCAAAGAAAGTGTGAACAAAATGTTGAATTATGTATTGCAATTTATTTCTGTTTGTTAAAATTTAATTTCTGGTCTACGTGTTGAAAAAAAATTTTGATTTAGTAATTTAGTCACGTAAAGTAGTCAGATGCCCGTTTTTAGTTCTTGTATTCAGGTATATATTTGCAAGAAGATTTATAATCTGTATTAAACAATAAAGATAAAAACAAAGTTAATCTAATCAAAGAAAAAATATATATATTTTTAAAAACATGAATTTGATTGATAAATATCTTTAAATTTTAAGTGGTATCGAATAAAGAGGGTGACTCGTTCATTAAAATAAAAAAATTAAACATTTATAAAAGTTGTTTTAACGTTAATTTTATTCAACCTAATTTTTCTATAACATATGAACTTCTTTTTTTGAAAAAATAAATTCATAAAGTAATACATAGGAAAATAAATTTGTTTTTTTAAAAACTGTAAACAAAAGAAAACGTTTATGGATCTAAAAAAACGTTTTTTGAAGTTGCATCTTTTTTTTATACGTTTTTTAGCACCTGTGTCATTGTTATTATGAGATTTAAATACATTTTTAAATGAGGTTTATCATATCTTATTTATTTTCATTGAATAAATATGAGAATTAACAATTCCAAAAAAATATGTACGCACATTGGTATATTTAAAAAAAAATTGGTTAAGAAACATAATGTGGTTTTTTTTGTTAAAGTTTGGTTACTTGAGGATATATTTAATAATATTCAACCTAAATATGCTATGTATGTTGGAGTTATGTTTCTTTTTGGTTTTTTTTTGTTCATGATAGTTGATGATTAGAGATTTTTTTAAAGATCTATTCAATGTTAGGATTTGTGAAAATTTGGGAATTAATAAAGTTGATTCAGTTTATATTAAAAGAGAAAAAAAAATAGTGTGATAACATGTTTGGTTGAAAACTTTATAGTTTTACAAATGTACCTCATCATTCATGGTTGTTCGATTGATTACTTATACATAGATATAAATAGTCATGTTTTAACAATTTTATTTGGAATACAATAGACAAATTTGTTTTTTTGTCTTTATTAGAAGACATGTAATAATTTGACGCAGTGTAGATATCTGAAAAATGGTTTAGAATACTATTAATGTAGCATTATGAATATTTTACTTTCCTAATAGTATCTTATCCTTAACTTAAATTTGCAACATTTAACAATTAAAATTTTATTGCATATATTTTTAACATTGCTCAGCTTAAGAGTAATGCAGTTGAAACAAAATAATCAGCCGCAGCATTTCTATGACCATGTTAATCTTACAGAATTTTTTAAAAGAGTAATTGTTTTTAATTAAATTCACTATATTTTCGTTTATGTAAAATAAATATTCATCATAACTGTTTAGTTTATAGGCATGTACACTAGTTTTTTTTATATTATTGTTTATTCTTTTGAATATTAATTAATATATTGATTAAATATAACAAGATATATTACGTAAAATATATTTTTTACGTGATTGTTCTTAAATTTGATATCTTTTTGTGGTCAACCTAATAGCGCGGTTTTTTATTTTGAAAGATGTTATGTATTTTTAGAATGCCAAAAGTTTTTTAATTTGCAATTTTGTGTATCATGATGCCCTAAAAACAGATTTTAATTGTGATCAGTAAAGTGAAGTTGTTTTATATCATCTGATTTTGTTATCTTATTAAAGACGTGTAATAAGTACTTAATAGAATCATTATGTTTTACGGTTATGTTTTTACTTGAAACAAAAAAGAATGAATTGGATAACAGTATTCATTTTTTTTTCTAATGAAAAATAATGTAATTCATTTATAGATGATGCAAATTGTAAAAACAAGAAAACATTCAAAAACAATTTACAAAAAATTTATATAAAATTTAAAATTAATTGGCCATTTTTATTGTTAAAAATGGTATTTATGTGAAATAAATAAGTTTAGTATCAGTAATTGGTATAGTAAACAAGAAAAAATTATTTTATTACTATTGATAATATAATAGGCCAAACTTTGCAGGTTTCAGTAGTTCAGATGTTAGCTAAATTTACAGTTTCTATTGGCTGGGATTGTCTGAAATGACAACAGTTGTTTTTTCTTTTTTTAATCCTTTTTGTAAAAACATTGTTAAAATACTTACTTTATAGAATTTTGTAAATATGTTTATTTGTTAATTAATATTTTTTATTACTCTTTTTTCATCTGTTTAATTAATATATATTTGTATAAGCATAAATACTCTATTGCTTTGATTGTTTAATGGTCAAAATAGCCTTTATTTTTAGCTGTGAAGTAAAATTAAAATCATGTTTACACATTTATTTCAACATCTTGTTAGCAGAGATGTTTACTTTTATATTTGAAGCAACCAATGATTTGTTCTTTTATTTTTGATAACGTTTAACAGTTATTGAAAAATGAAAAACAATTTGATGACCAGCTTGATCATTGTTTTCACACCATAATTTTCTGTAGTAGATTTAAATGCATCACATCAGTTCCATATTGTTTCTAATTAGCTATTGGGTGAAATTTCTATATTTTTATCCTTGTACATTTAATAAGATATAGTTAAAGGTGCGCTAAATCTGGTGCAGGGTGGATGCGGAGAAATTTTGTAGCATAATTCAAACAATTTTGCTGTCATGTGTGTTAAAAAGTAAGCTAATGTATTGTCTTTCAATAGGCATAAATTTTTAAGGTTTATGTTTTCTTAGTGGTAATTTTTTCCTTATTTTCTCAATTAGATGGTCCAACAAAGTTAGATAATATTGCTCAGTTATTGTTTTTCTAGAAAGTCAATGAAGATTACCATGAACATCCCAAAAGACAGTAATCATTACATTCTTGCTGATGGAACAGTTTTCACTTTCTTTGGAACAAGTTATCTGATCACAACCATTTTTAGTTTGAAATTTCATCAGTTTTTCTCAATTACGTTGAAACGTTCCCTTAACTGTATAAAAAAAGGTTTAATCAATTGTGCTTTTCGTAGATTGTTATCAAATATTCCACCACCTACTTCGGCAGACAGTTTTCGCGTGTGTAAATGTTGATGTAAAATGTAATGTATCTGTTCATTTCAATTATCATTTATCATCGTATAATTTCAATCTTCCACCCTCTATTATCGAACAAATTTTTTCATTATTCTCTGCAGTTGTAATATCAACAGGCTGTCAAGAATGTTCAATCTTTGTGCTCACATGATCATTGAAAATTATCAAATGCTTGTAAGCTGTTTTAACTGATCAAGTTAATTCACTGTATTTATGAATGTGTGTGAAGCTTTTATTATGAATGCGTCTGACTGAAAGTTGAATATGCCGCTAGCAGAGATATGCGAAACAAAAATGATTTTAACAGTTTTCTATAAGCGCCATTTCTTAACTTTGCACAGACTTATCAAATACTGTGGTTGGTGGTTAACACACACACACACACACACACACACATTACATGTATGTACATTTGCATATGTGTGTTAGTGGTTGGTGTACTAAATTAGAATTTGTGCTTTGATAATGGTAATAAATGAAAACAGTTTGGTAAGTTAATAAATATGTCTCAAATAAAAAATAATAATTAAAATTATGAAAAATGTGGCAAAACGTTTTTACAGATTGCTTAAAATTGCGTATAAATAATTTTTTACTTGGAATAAAGAAAGAGTGATGCGTTAATAAAGATTAAAAACTATTTTAAGTAATATTTTTATTTGTCTATTACTTCCTTCGAAGATTCTACATGGGAATATGGAAATGGGAATTTTTTAGCATATGAAAAACTGTTGTTGGGATTCGAACTTGGAACCCCCTGGATAAAAGTCCTAGACAACATCACTTCGCATTGAAATCATTTTTCTCGTCATGCAGAAGCATCCCAGTCGTCTGTTTGGCTTGGTATTTTTCTTACGGTGTAAAATTTCTTATAAAAAAAAAAAATAAATGTACGCAAATTGTAATTTGACATCATCTTGTAATTGGAAGTATCGATAAAATTGAATATAAATAATGCAGAAATGTTTTGAATAAATGAATTTTTTTCCATACGGGTTAATTTGTTTTGTATAGTTCAATCTGTTAATAATATTTTATTAATATTGTTGCAGTATTATTTATTTATGAAAGTAAATGAGTATGATAAGAAATTTATTGTTTTGAAACTTACTTTTTATGACGTATAAAAAGTTATTTGTTACTTTCTATTAAGTTATTTATTTTATTTTATTTATGTTATCTTAAATTATGATACAAAACTTACTATTATTTATTTGTGATCTTTTATTTTACATTTATTATTTTGGAAATTGATTTTAGTAAATACATTATTACGTGTAATATTAGTATCTTTTAGTTAGTGATTTATTGTGTGTATGTTTGTTTGTTTGTGTGTGTGTGTGTGTGTGTGTGTGTGTGTGTGTGTGTGTGTGTGTGTTTGTGTTTGGTAATGATTGTGTTGGCTACAGTATGAGAGATGTGATAGCGGGAGGGAAATTCTGTACGATGGGAGAATAGAGGAATTTTATTATCTTCATTATTATTTTTTTTTTTTTATGTACTTTGTTTTACTTGTAATCGTTTTGTATATGATCGTTTATATGCAGCTGTTTAATTACCCATATTTCTTGTTTTATGTTCTTAGTGGTCCATATCGCACATTTTTGAGTTATTTTGAATTTTTCCATTTCCAGGTTTATAGATATGTATAATTTATTATACAGAGTTATAATAAAATAATGCGGTTTTGATTTTGAGTTTTTTATTTTTCAAATTTGTCGTCTCAAACATTTTTTTACATAATTAATAAATTTCAATATGTGTGCCCTTAGTCGCTCGACAAATGTCCAAACTATACTTAACTTCTCTCCAAACATGATTAACATTTCTTCGTTGATGGTTGTCATCGCTTCATTAATCCTGTTTTTTAAGCGGTTTAGGTCGCAAATTTTTTGTGTATAAACAACGCTTTTGATGAAAACAAGAAAAAATCGCAAGGTGTCAGGTCTGGACTCCTTGGAGGCCAAAGTACGGGTCCTTGTCGGCCTATCCATCGATCTCCAAATTCTTCGTTGCAAGCGTCCGTGACCAATGCATTGAAGTGCGGGGGAACACCATCTTGTTGGAAATGAAGTCGATGAATGTTTTCGAGTTCATCCGGCTGAGGAAAGCAATAATCGGTTAACATGTCAAGATACACAACTCCATTAATTGTTTTTTCAGCAAAGAAGAAAGGCCCTATTACACGATTTTTCATCGCACCACAGCAAACAATAACTTTAGGCGAATCGCGTTGTTTCTCAATAATTGCGTGTGGGTTTTCAGAGCCCCATATTCGTGAATTGTATCAACACATTCGTTCACATGGAATGTAGCTTCGTCTGTAAAAATTATATCATCTAAAAAGGATTCGTTTTCACTTATTCTGTCCGACATTTCAACAGCGAAATTGTAACGTTTTACACCATCATCGGGTCTCAATTCCTGCAGTATCTGGATTTTATAAACGTGTAATTTTAGTTTTTACGTAAAACTTTGTGAACCGTTGATTTTGGAATACCTAATTCGACGCTTAGACGGGGGATGGACTTCCCAGGACTTCTAATTGCCGATTGTCTAATTAGTTCAACCGTCTGGTACATTTGGTCTGCCGGTTGATTTCTGTTTCTTAAACGATCCGGTTTCTTCGAATCGTTTGAACCGACGTGTTATGTTATTTTTGTGCGGTGGATCTCTTCCGAATTCACGTCGAACTAAAATTACGGATTTTAATTTGGCCATCAATAAAATACACTTTGCTTTATCTTTATCCGAGAACATAGTAACTCGCTAAACTCACAGCAACAACAATACAAGAACTGACGTTGTGGTACAACTGCTGATAAAACAAACTTTTGGGTTGGAGTCTTTCAGGGATACCAATATAACATCTAGAAATTTCCCTACAATCTTACTATGAATTACTGAAACCGCACCATTCTTTTATGATAACCCTGTACAGTACATTACACATACGCTAAGATCAGATTTCCCACATCTGGGTTTTTCCAGATGTGAATGTTTCATTATCACCCTCCATTTCAGCCAAAAAATACAATTTAACTGTGAAAAGCTCGGATAGAAAGATTGAGAATGGAGACGCAGAGTGATATCTATATAAAATTAAACTAATATCTACCGGTCTGAAATGTGCCGAAGGCAACTGCCACATTTTCGGCTAGAGCTTGCATCGGCCACATCATTACTAGACATTATCTCTGTCGATTCCACTTTAGGGATTCCTTGACCTGCAGGGGCTGCGACGAGAATGAATCAGTAGAGCACATTCTGGTCAGGTGCTCTGCAGCAAATTACACAAGAACCTCTCGGAGATGAGATTACCGAGTAGGAGATATCATCCTTAACATCTGAAAAATAAACAATGAGCACTTGCTGCTGTGGCATTCCATGGACATTGAGCAATCAGCGTTACGTGATACTGGATGCTTGCTCAAAGCAGTAAAACCTTCGAAAACGTTTGGAAGGTTGTGCGTAAAAATATGTATGTACATAGACCTGTTTATGGATTGATATTCTCCACATTGGATGGATAATTTAGATAAAGTTTGGCGATATGGTTTCTACACATACAGGATTTATATGGGTCTTTTTGAAAATGTTGAAATTTTACTTGGGGGGTAGTTTTTTCTTCGATAAATAATTTTTTTCATATAATTTAATGCTCATCAGATACAGATTTCTGGTAGTCTCTAATCTATTTCACACTTTCATAAAGGGGTGGAATGAAAAAACCTCTATTTATATTTTGTTTTTTCTATACTCAGTCAAATTCTTGAATGAGTGTTTCCATTACATTATGTTACTTTAATTGTACAGGGTGATTCAAAGAAACGGGAAATTTAAAAAATTAAATGTTAATGAAACATTTTTTTTAGAAAATGAATTTTATTTCATGTAATTGTACAAATGTTGCCATTTTAGGATATATACATTTTAGTTTATTTTTTAAAGATGACATCTTGCAGGTGACCTCCTCTTATACGTAAACACTCACGAAGTCTCTTCGTTAAATTGTTCACGGTTTGACGTAACATCTCGACTGGAATTTCCGCAATTGCTTGTCGGATCTTTGCCTTCAGTTCTTCCGTTGTAGCAGTTCTACTGCGGAACACTTTGCTTTTAAGGTGACCCCTACAAAAAGTAATCGCAAGGTGAGAGATCAGGCGATCTGGGAGGCCATCTAATGTCACCGTTTCGTGAAATGACACGTTGTCCAAACGATCGGCGTACAGCTGCCATCGATATTCGTACAGTATGTGACGTTGCTCCGTCTTGTTGAAACCAGGCTGTGTTAAGAATCGGTGGAAATCTTTTGTTGTTCCACAACACAGATTTCAAGCACGGCTACGTAACGAGCCGACGTCACTGTAATCGCAAGACCGTTGTCATCCTCAAAAAAATAAGGGCCAATAACACCGTAAGATGACGTAGCACACTACACGGTCACTTTCTGGCTGTGCAACGGACGCCGGTGTAGCCGCGTAGGATTTTCTTGTGCCCGGTATCTGAAATTTGGCTCGTTAACAAATCCACTGAGGTGGAAATGCCCTTCGTCTGACATCCACAGTTCGTGAACAAACTCTTCGTTATCGTTTATCTTCTGAAGCATTACGTTACAGAATTGTGCTCACACAACTGCATCGTTCGGTTTCAGTTCCTGGACGATCTGCAACTTGTACGGATGGAATTGCAAGTCCTTCACTAACTTTCATAGAATACTTGAACTATGCAGATGTAAAGATGCTGAGAGACGACGGATTAATCGATGTGGACTTCGTGTGATAGCATCTTGTAAAGCTTTGATATTCTGTGGTGTACGGACGGTTCGCTCACGGCCGGGAGGTTTCTTTTTCATTGCCGAACCGGTTTTCTCAAAATTAGATATCCACGTTTTAATTGCACGTGCTGATGGAACACGGTCGTGCCGTTACAGATTAAAACGACGGCGAAATTCTGTACGCGCTCCCTCCACACTGTCATTGTTTTTGTAAAACGCTTTGATAGCAAATGCACGTCGCGCACTACTCCAAGGATCCACGACAACTAAATGGCAGGTTAGGTTAGAGAGGCTGGCGCCACTTATCAAGTGGTACCAATCGCCCACGGCTACCAACACAACTTTCAAAATTTCCCGTTTCTTTGAATCATTCTGTATATGTAGGTATTTTCATTTAGAGGTGGAAGATATAACCTAATTACTTTTTTCTTTGTTTTGTCTGTTATCATTTTGCTTCATGTCTTCAAATTGGATTAAATGATTTTTATGAAATTTTGTATGATGATTTCTGAGTACTGGTCTTTGATGCCATTTAATTCTGGTTACAATTTGTCAATGGGTTGGGGAGGTACGGGTCATTTTCGAATTTTGGGGAAATATTAGTGTTTTGGTCATAAAATTAATTTTTTCAATCGAAAATTTGTATTTTCTTTTATATCTGGGAAACATTGGATTTAAGTTTGTATTTTGTGATTTTTAAAAACTTTTTCTTTCTTTGTTAGTCAATACTGTGAACATTATGCTACAACGCAAATATTTCATGATGATAGATTGGCCGATGTTCCAAAAAGTCGTCGAATACGTTGATGATGTGTTTACGTCGTCATCATCAGATGAGGAATTGCTGATAATCCTTCATGTTTTCGGTCTGAAGATGTATTGGTAATCGTAGTATACCTTGTTGTTCTTTTTATTATAATAATTCTGACACGTCTAGTTTTAATTTACGTGCATATATCCTCGCCTGATTCAAAACTACATTAAAAAAATCCAGACTGCCTCAGTTCGTCGGTATATACCAAAGTGTCATGGATAACGATGAGTGGAAAGTCATGTACATGAAAAACGTTTCTGCCGACGAAAAGACCTTTTTTATGGACTAGCAAATATTATGTTTTCACGGAACAGATTGTAGCGACATTTTCTACGCCCAGCATTATTTTACAAGGCCATTGCGTGTTTTATCAATTCCAAAAACCAATAAATCTGTTTTGAAGAAGCAATATGTTATTGCCGTATCTTTTTTTTATAGATTATTTATGAATTTTTTGTTATTTAATATTGTATTATTTTTTTCTCATTTGTCTGAAAATGTATTCAAAAAACTTCTGTCAATGTATTTTGAAGCTTAGTATGCATGCTAATTTAATTATCTAGTTAATTGTTCGGATGAGAATAAACAAGAACAAAACAAAAGTAATGAAATTTAGTAGAAATAACAAAGATGGATCACTGAATGTGAAAATAGGAGGAGAAAAGATTATGGAGGTAGAAGAATTTTGTTATTTGGGAAGTAGAATTACTAAAGATGGACGAAGCAGGAGCGATATAAAATACCGAATAGCACAGGCGAAACGAGCCTTCAGTAGAAATATAATTTGTTTGCATCACAAATTAATTTAAACGTCAGGAAAAGATTTTTGAAATTATATGTTTGGAGTGTCGCTTTATATGGAAGTGAAACTTGGACAATCGGAGTATCTGAGAAGAAAAGATTAGAAGCTTTTCAAAAATCGGTGCTATAGGAGAATGTTAAAAATCAGATGGGTGGATAAAGTGACAAATGAAGAGGTATTGCGGCAAATAGATGAAGAAAGAAGCTTTTGGAAAATATAGATAAAAGAAGAGACAGACTTATATTATAGGCCACATACTAAGGCATCCTGGAATAGTCGCTTTAATATTGGAGGAACAGATAGAAGGAAAAAATTGTGTAGGCAGGCCACATTTGGAATATGTAAAACAAATTATTAGGATGTAAGGGGTATACCGAAATGAACAGAAGACAAAAAAAAGAAGATAAAAAAGTTAATTGTTTTATTGATTTTTTTTTTTTTTAGGTAGATTTTTTAGAAAGCTACCTATTATAATGGGTTCCATGATTTGACTTCGGCAAAATTTCGACATATCTTCGCGTTTCACCTCCCCCAGATCCTAAAACTACCGTCAGTGAAAAGATTGTATATAATATACATTTATATATACACAGTCCATCCCACAAGAAATGTGACTTGATTTTATATTCGCGTAACTATTAATGCGATCTGTGAACGGATGCATGAATTAACTAGCGTGGTATTCCGACTACCTTCAGTTTTAAATTTAACAGCGCTGGCTCGTGAAAGGTGCAATGGAGCGACGTGTAAACATTAAGTTTTGTTTTAAATTGGGTAAAAGTTTTAAAATTATACAAATCGTTTACGGTAGGGAAGAAGTGAATCGTAAAAACGTTTTTAAGTGGTATTCAAGTTTTCGTGATGGTAGAGAGAGCATTAAAGATGATTCACGTCCAGGAGCATCATCGAGTAGAAGAAAATGTTCTAAAAGCGGCTGAAATTCTTGGAAATGATCGTAGTGCATCTACCAGGTTAATTGAGGAAGAAATCACTGGAATTCCTAAAACAACTTGCATCGCATTCTAATCGAAAATTTGGGCAAAAAGAAGATCTGTTCTGCCACTCGCTCACTGACGATCAAAAAGATTGCAGAGACATGAAAAGGTCGGCGCTAGGGACCCAGACTTTCTGTCTTGTATTGTAACAGGTGATGAAACACAGTATTTTCAGTATTTCGAGTGTTTTCATTGCTTAGACACGATTTCAGATATCCAGAGGGCTACGATCATGGTACTGCAGGCAATTTCAAAGGTTGAATATCAGAATTGTTTCTGAAGCAATTTTTCCAACGCTTCCAGTTGTGTATTGACTCACATTGAGCCTATTTTGAACAAGTCATATAAAATAAAAATGAACAATGTCTTTATTTAATTTAACATGAGTCACCTTTCGTGTGGGACGGATTTATATATATACGAGGTGTGATCAAAAAATACGGTGAATGAATTTTTATAGCGGCAACTGCCGACGCTACATCCATATGCTGTAATTTGTCCAATAGCGTGATACACTGAGACAGGCAGGGACAAGTTGTTACACGTTCGAGCTTGCCAGTCAGCTGCCAGAGCCCCTAGAGTGAGGTTGTGTTTATCGTGTCTGTCGCGCAACATGGATTTTGAAAATCATGTGTCAATTTGCATGGAGTTGAAGGATCGTCTTCATGCAGATCCGGACTTCATGGCCAAAATTGTAACTGGAGATTAAAGTTGGGTCTATGGCTATGACCCTGAGACCAAAATGCAGAGTTCCCAATGGAAAACTCCTCAACCTAAAAATGCACGTCAGTCAAAATCCAACATCAAGGTCATGCTCGTTGTTTTTTCGATAGCGAGGGCATAGTGCGATCAGAATTCGTTCCAAGGGGAACAACTGTAAACTCTGAATTTTATAAGGGTGTACTGCAACGTTTGCGAAACGACGTACGAAGAAAGCGACCAGAAAAATGGACCGATGGCTTCATTCTTCACCACGACAACGCGCCGTGTCACACCTCGCTTCTCATTCGCGAGTTTTTGGCCGAAAAAAGTGTTCCTATCTGTTCACATCCGCCATACTCACCGGATTTAGCACCGTGCGACTTTTGGCTCTTCCCAAAAATTAAAACTGTGCTTAAAGGAAAACGTTTTGACACCATTGCTGACATTGAGAGGGCCACGACCGAGCAGCTGAAAGCCCTTCCGAAAGACGCCTTCCAGAAATGCCTCCAGTCATGGAATCAATGTTGGGATGTGCATTGCTAGCCAAGGACAGTACTTTGAAGGAGATTAAATCGAATTTTATGTAACCTTATTAGTTTTTTTAATAAAGAATTATTCACTGTATTTTTTGATCACACCTGTGTATATATATATATATATTTCACTTTCTTGTAGAAACGATAACTGCCGCAATTTTGCGCCAATCACTTTCAAATTGATACATAAAATATAATGAATTAAAATTTCGGTTGAGTTCGCTATTGGGCAGAGTTGGACCGTAGGGGTGGAAGTGGGGAGGGGCTTTTTTGAAAAAATAAAATATCTATAACATTATTTTCGTGTAAAGTTGGTACTGTTCTTTGGATAAGGGCGTAAAACTTATCTAAGTACAGTTTTTTGATATCACCAACTATTGGCCCAGGGGATGAAAAAAATGCGGTTTCGAAGACAAAAAAAAAACATACCTTCCTTAATAGGCACAGTATCAAATCTGTTTGTAGTGGTTGTTAGTCCTTTAAACGTTACCTAAAACTTTTGTTTGAAACAATTTTTGATATGACCAACTCTTACGGCAAGGGATGACCAAAATGTTGCTGGAATTGCAAGGGGCTTGTCGTATACTAAACATTTGAAACGTTTTTCACATGCAACCATTGTCGTATTGAGTAAATTTGAAGTTTTCTTAACTTTTAAGCTGGACATTTTTTTTTATTCCCTACTTAGCACCGGTGAAATCTATCTCCACCTTCCGGCGTGCTGAAAGGGATATATTTTTTTATTTAACTGAAATATTTATTTAAATTTACAAAAAATATTGTAATGCCATACTTATTAATATTTCCTTAAAAAAAAGTGCTCTTTTTTTAATCGATTTCTCTGTGTCAGAATTGTGATGAACATCTTTTAAAAAACTTATTTATGTTTTTTTGACTGATAAAGATTTCTTGTACTCTTTATTCGAATTAGTATCTTTATTCGTATCAATATCTTTTCAACCCTCTTCCTGTTTCTTGCAATCTCACTACCCAAATATGAGAATTTTACCAGTTGCAGAATGTTGTTCTTTTCATTTTGAGGTGGATTACAATTGAATTGCAACCTTAGAATTTTTATATTTCTTTTTTTTTGGTTTAAGGATGTTTGAGGTAGTGTAGATCATTAAATATAATAAATGTAGATAGTGTGTGATCCAAATCCATTTTATAAACAAATTAGTGTATGTTTCAATGACAATTGTGAGTTTTTTTTATATATGTATGTCTGTTAAGTGACATAACAATACAAGATATATTGGTTTTAAAAATTGCAAAGCTATTAAGAATAACAGACATTCCAGACCAGGATTGCTAGCAAGAATGAGGTGTGAAGTGGTTTTCTGTTGTATTCTCCACTGAAATGAATGTACTATTATACATTAGATTAACTGATTCCTATGGTTAAATTATAATAATACTAAAGTATGTAATTTATTTATTTTATTTGAAATAAAAAATTTAAGGAATTTTCTCTTTGTAAGTAAGTAAAAAGATTTTACGGTAGATCGAATGCTATATGCTACGTTTTGTTCATAATGCAGTAACAGTGATAAATTGGTAGTTTGCGTGTAGAGTGTGACCACATACGTTGCTAAATTGCTAAAGCAGTTTTAACCTATTTGTAAGATACTTATACATATATACGGATAAAATAGTTCTCTTGGATAGATTACTAGTATCAGTAGTCATTAGAGAAGGAGATAGTGGAAATCCTTTTTTTAACATGCAATTATTGTTTAACAAACCGATGTTTTCAAGTGGTGTTATTATAATCTATTAAACTTTACTTATATAACTATTTTAAAGCCAATATCTAGTTGGTTAAAAGCACATTAATATAGTATATATAAATGCATGGATGTTTTCTTATTTTTTATTTATTTATTGAGCCCAAAAAATATATTTTTGTGTAATAGGTTACAAAAGGAAAAAATATACGTAGGTATGTACACAAAACAATAGAAACTACTGACTGTTTATTAAACTATAAATTTTCTAAAGTAGTTTTTTTGAAATAACAATATTTGGTGATTTAAAGCTTTCAGGGATTTAGCATTTAATTTATTAAATATCAGTCTGTTTGATTTACTTTTATGGGTACCAAACAGTGTTGTGATTCCCAATATATGATTTATGTTGGATGGGAAAATTACATAGGCATAATATTTTATTGAAATATAAAATATTATTTTTTAAAATATAATATTCTGAAGCATCTTTACGAAGATGCTTTGGAATCTATTGGGAAAGGATGAATGTATGTGTCGCGTAGTTAATTTTAATCGTATTGACTCTTTAAAAAAGTCTAGTTGATTCATGCCAATGGTCCATTAAATTATGAAAATTATTTTGTTGTTAGTTTTATTGCGTCATCGTATTTGTTTCTGTTCTGTAAAATTATTAATTTTTTCTCTATCGTGTATTGTATTACTATCTATTTTAGTTGTTATTAATTGTTTGTTTTGTTATTTGATATTTTATTTACTGTTTATCAAACATTCAATAATTTTATGCTTTTCTATGCCGATTTAAATATCGTAGGTTAAATTAATACTCAAATAAAGTTATTATTGCTGAGGTAATATAATGATGTAATAAATAAAATTATCTGCTGATATTCAAGTTTCGCGTTGTTTAACTATAATTATAAATAAAACCAGAATATAATGCATACATAGCAATCATCAAATTGTGTAAACTGGTTGGAGTATTATGATTTTAATGATCAGCTGTTTATTGAAATCTTACATGTTATTGAATTGTATTGTTTTTCGACATAGAGTTGTAATTTTACTTAAGTGGAGTAATTTATATTAATGATTAATATTTAAAAAATTTTTTGTTACCTCCTCATATCAGTTGGTCTTCCTGATTTGTTCTAACCTTCGGAGGTCTTTGTATGATTTTGAGTAGAAAACAAACTGGACTTTTTTCTAGTAGCCTGTTAATTTTAGCTGATATACATCTTTAGTGTTATCTAGGCTTTATATAATAGTTTTTAATGTTATTTAAAAAAGTTATATCACCTCATATATTTATGATATATGAGAGGTGATAAGAGTTAATTTTTAATACACTTCTATAAGGATTTACTTCTGTATTAATATTGTCTCCTTCAAAGTAATCATCCAGGTATATGACACACTTATGTTCGAATTTTGTTTTTATCCTCAAAACATTTGTGGAAATTGTTTTTTGGTATAACTGTATTTTCAGTTAGTGAATTTTTCTTTATTTCATCTATCGTTGCTAATTGTAGTCTTTTTTAACGTTCTCTTAATTTGAAAGAATAATATAAAGTCGCAGGTTTCCATGTCTGGAGAATACAAAAACTATGGTATCAGTGTATTGTTGCTTTTTGGCTAAATAATAACGAATTAATATGAAGTATGAGCTAGGTTTATCGTGGTACAAAATAAAGTAATTGTTTGCTCACATTTGTGGTTGTTTTTTCAGTTTGCTTCGTGTAAACTGCATATAATTTCTACTTAATGTCTTGTGATAAGAATTCATAATGGGTGACTGCATTGTATTAAAAAAAAGTAAGGAGAACCTTATGAATAGATTAAACTTGATTTTTTTTTCAGCCGTAGTTCTTCAGTAAGCTTCCATTGGGATGATTGGATCCTTGTTTCAATATCATAACAATGCACCTACCACGTTTTGTCGCCTCTTATGACACATACGAAATATTCTGAGTTACCAGTGATGTCAGCTAACAATTTTTCTTTGATATGCTTTTTTGAAAATTCAACAATTTTGGAATAAATTTGCTATTTGTTTCATACATAAAATGTCAAAGTTGTTTCACATGAACCGTAACCGATTCCTACCTCTTCGCAACTTCTCACATAGTGATTCAATAATTATTGAATACAATATCCTTTATTTTTGAGGTGTTGTATGCTGATATGTTTTATTATATATTATGTTGATTTGTTTGGATGTTCAGTTCTTTGGTCCTGTTTATGGCCTTCTTGAAACCAATCGTACCATTCATAAATCCTTAATGTTTACATAAAAACCTTACCAAAAACCTTTTCGTATATCTTCACCAGTTTACTTCATTTAATTAAAAATTTAATGCAAATCCTTTGGTCCATCATTTTCAAATAAAACAAATTGACACCTGTAATAAGATATATCTGTATTACTCTACTCCCATATTTGATGTCTAATATTGCTAAAAAATATTGATATACATTATAGAGAATGCTACTGCTTGAGAAAAAATGATCTCAGTTGAAAAGATGTAGCATGTAAAATTGAAAATTCCCATAATTATTTTTTTTATCACATTTTGTAAATGCATGTTTTCTCCTTGCAAAAACTGTATTCAAGCTGTGTGAGTAGAAACTGGTCTCGTGTTTTAATTTGACCCATTTTTGATTTTTTTTTGTCTTCAGTCATTTGACTGGTTTGATGCGGCTCTCCAAGATTCCCTATCTAGTGCTAGTCTTTTCATTTCAGTATACCCCCTACATCCCCAACAATTTGTTTTAAATATTCCAAACGTTGCTTGCATGCACAATTTTTTCTTTCTACCTGTCCCTCCAATATTAAAGCTACTATTCCAGGATGCCTTAGTATGTGGTCTATAAGTCTGTCTCTTCTTTAACTATATTTCCCCAAATGCCTCTTTCTTCATCTATTTGCTGCAACACCTCTTCATTTCT
Organism: Lycorma delicatula; assembly: GCF_047948215.1. Classification (NCBI taxonomy): domain Eukaryota; kingdom Metazoa; phylum Arthropoda; class Insecta; order Hemiptera; family Fulgoridae; genus Lycorma; species Lycorma delicatula. Next base: position 18,786,318 of record NC_134467.1, read on the forward strand.
CACTTTATCCACCCGTCTGATTATTAACATTCTCCTATAGCACCGCGTTTCAAAAGCTTCTAATCTTTTCTTTTCAGGTACTCCGATTGTCCAAATTTCATTTCCATATAAAGCGACGCTCCAAACATATACTTTCAAAAATCTTTTCCTGAAAATTAAATTTATTTTTGATGTAAACAAATTATATTTCTGACTGAAGGCTCGTTTCTCCTGTGCTATTCGGCATTTTATATTCGCCCCTGCTTTGTCATCCTCTTTAGTAATTCTAATTCCCAAATAACAAAATTCTTCTACCTCCATAATCTTTTCTCCTCCTATTTTCACATTCAGTGGTCCATCTTTGTTATTTCTACTACATTTCATTACTTTCATTTTGTTCTTATTCATTTTCATGCGGTAGTTCTTGCATAGGACTTCATCCATGCCATTCATTGTTTCTTCTAAATATTGTTTACTCTCGGCTAGAATTACTGTTATCAGCAAATTGTAGCATCATTATCTTTTCACCCTGTACTGTTACTCCAGATCTAAATTGTTCTTTAACATCATTAAATGGTAGTTCTATGTAAAGATTAAAAAGTAACGGGGATAGGGAACATCCTTGTCAGACTCCCTTTCTTATTACTGCTTCTTTCTTATGTTCTTCAGTTATTACTGTTGCTGTTTGGTTCCTGTAAATGTTAGAAATTGTTCTTCTAGTCTGCATTTGAACCCTAGTTTTTTTAAAATGCTGAACATTTTATTCCAGTCTACATTATCGAATGCCTTTTCTAGGTCTATTAATGCCAACTATGTTGGTTTGTTTTTCTTTAATTTTCCTTCTATTAATCTGAGTGATAAAATTGCATTTTTGCAAAATTACCATTAATTCAATTAGAATAACACAATTTAATGGGTTGGAGGCCAAACCATATTCTTATACCTGTGAAAGTTTGCCTGATTATTATATTTTATTTACTTTGTGAATGGGAATTCAAGGAATTTTTTATTGAAGTTATTCATTGTGACATCTAAAGTCTTCATTATTTAGAGCAGTTGTCTTGATTTTAAGCCCATAGGAAGCTTGAACCAGTACCTTATTGCATCTATGGATTGCCCAACCAGGATACTGTTAATTAGATTGTTCTGCCTTTCTCTATAAAATGCTTAAATTTTACTTGGGTTTTTATAAACTTTTTTTATTATTTTTCTTTCAAACACATTATAAAAAAAAAAAATTGTTATAGAATTCATGATATTCATCAGCCAGTGTTATATTTGGTATCCCTGGAAATACTCCTTTCAATACTGTGGATATGGTAAGTTTATTTTAATTCCAGTTTACCTTCCACAGAATTAATGATTGACGGTTTTTTTTGTCATTTCATTCGATTTATTCCGATTTTTATTTAGAGCGCAATTTGTTGTATTCAACATAAAATGAGGAAGGTCTGTTGACAAATCTACTAGTAAATAAACAATATTAAATCCTTTATTTTCTTCACGTATAAATAAAATTATAAAACCTTGAATATTAACTACAAATGTAATCTAAATATTACAGTTGTATCAACAAGAAAAAATTTTCTTCGTGCAAAAGTTTATTGTAAATTCAAAATCCACTTACAGGAGGTTCAACCTTCTATAATTCAATTCAATTTAAAGAAAAAATTGTAGAAATTAGTTTAAAAAAAGACAAATTACTTTTAAAATGCATAAGATATACCATAAAAACCCAAGAAAAAGAAATTATGATCCAAAAAATATATTTTATATACATCAGTGTTAGAATTATGTAATTGGTTCTGGGGACTGTTAGTAAGTTGGGTGATCATAAATTAAGCCCCCCTAGGATTGTATATTCATTGTTACATTGTTATAGAATCATTAGCAAAAAAGTGTGTGTGCATGTGTAAAAGCTGGCAATGTATTACATGACATTCCCAGCTATTAAAAATATAAGAGTTAAATAAAATAACAGAATATGCATTTTTTTAGAGGTGGAGAATAAATTTTAAGAAAAATTTTCTTAAATTATTCTTATATAGGTTAAACTTAAACAAATTTGCTTAGGTAAAGTTTCTCTAAATCTTACAACTTGATGAATAAAGGTTTAAAATAAGAAAAAACAATTTTTTTTACCTTTTCTGTATTTTAGGTTTGGGTAATCTAAAAAAAATTATAGACCTTTCTTGATAGTTTCTATATATGAAATAGAAACTTAAAAAAAATTGTTTTTAATATTTAAATTGAAGTGAGATAGAGCAAAGATCAAAACATATTTTAATTTTAATTGGTGGGGATTGATTTTTTGAAAAATTCTTTTTTTTCGATTTTTTTGTAAAGTATGCATTTTAGATTACAGATTTGCTTTAAAAAAGTTTTCTCTAAAACATCTCTGAAGAAAATCAATATTTTTTTGGGGAATTCCCCTGAACGAATTTTGTAAAAAAAAATTAATACAATCATTGCCTCTTATATAGAAATATTTGAACCAAATTTGAAGAGAATTTGTTAGATCATCTTTAGATATAAGACTAAAAGCGGTGCAATGATACATATGTACTTACTACATACAGTTGCTGCCATGCAATGTCGAGCTTGTAGTGGCAACAATTTAAAACTCAACGTAAGTTTGTATCATGTTTATGCTACTAAGAGTTTTATGCTACATATGTTTTATGTTTATGCTACATATGTTTTTTTTGGTCTAGATAAACTAGTTGTCCCTGAAATATAAAAATTCAAAAAAAATTGATATCTCATTTTTGACATGATCATCATTCTTTCCCCTTTAATATTATAGTTACATTCTTGTGTATATATATATATACAAATTTGTGATATATATATATATGTATATATATACACACCTCTATATATATATATATATATATATATATATATATATATATATAGAGAGAGAGAGAGAGAGAGAGAGAGAGATGTATCACAAATTTCTTCTATTCTACTCCTGAAAATAATGGAAAAAGTTCATATAAACATATGCCTAAAATGCTTCGTTTGCATTATGGTCAGTGAAAGATTTTGCTTGGATTTCAGCCACCCCGGTGAAATGAGTTTATATTGAAATGTTTACAACATTAATTAAGGGACAGAATTTGTAATTTCTTATGGTTTTTTACCTGAAAAATCAAATAATATATAAGTCCTGTTACCATATGTCTAGTAGTTTTTGGGAGGCCTACAGTAAAAACCAATAAATAGGGATAAAAAACCTGTTTTTTATGTTTGATGTACAATAATCTTGATAAATGGTTAATAAATGTAAAATTTTTTGAGAAATTAATTTGGAAGTGTGTATAAGTTGTTCTGTTTAAAATCGTATAGGTTTTCCAATTCAGTTTGTGTGTTTTGTTTCTAATTAAATTTGAACTTCTGAAATACGTGTTTATACACGTTATTTACATCAGTTTATTCAGAATTAAATTCTATACAAAAATAATCAGAAATTTTTATTTTTTTATTGGTAAATTTTATTCCAAACCCAAAATAGTGTATTTTTGGACCTAAATATTTTATCCAGTTTTTAAAACCTAATTGTGATAAAGGTCTATGACCACTTTTATTAAATTTTTTAGATAAAAGACCATAAGGAAACACTAAATTTACCACTCGATTTGTACACCAAGAATTTTAATATGATTTCACATAGGGCGCAGAAAACAGGTCTAAATGTTTTACAAGCCGAAACTTGTTAACGAACCATTTTCTGACCTATGTTTGTATGAAATTTTTTTCTTACTTGTGGGCATAGAATCATCTCCCAAGAGATTGCCGTGTAATTTGGAATCATTCTGTATATAAACCCATGATTTTAAATTTAGTTTCACCAAAAAAAGTTCATGGAAGAAGGATATTCCTGCTATTGATTCTATAAAAATCACTATAACATGGGTATTTCTGCAGTATCATATATATCTGTTAGAGGCTTTGCGTCATTGATACTTGAGTGTCGATTGAACCTAATATTTTGTCTTCCTTTATTACTTTAACGGTTTACAATTGTCATAAGTGCTGAAATGTGGAACTTGAAACAGCTTTACATAACATTATAATTTTGTATAATTTGATTTTTTTTTAATAGACTACAATCTTTTGTTGACACAGAGTATTTTGCTTAAGTTTCAGCTCATTGTATTAAAGTCAGAAATACTTATCACTTATCAGATAAATTTGTCTGATTAAAAGGTGTATGAGCGAATTGTGTGTGGTGGTTATTGATAATTCAGAGTAAAGATTGTAGATGGTACTGCTATATATTCTAGTTTTCGTTGATGAATCGGTTAAATATTACTTTGTTTGCTTGTTCTTGTGTTTTTATAATAGTATTTCTTATTTTTAATTGTGAAAATTGACATTTTGTTGCCATTTTCATTAAATTTCATATTTATTCTCTGTTTCAAAGCAGTGTTTATTTTTTCTCCTGAAAGTCAGTTTAATAACTTTAATGTTAATTTTTTTTTTCTGTTATTATTCCACTTAAATCTTTGCTTATAAAGGTACATAAATCATCCTAATTCATCATATCTTTACTTCCCTTTAATCCAAATTTCCTTGGGTTGGACGTTATACAAAATTTCTCCACCTGCCTTGATCCATGATCCATCTCTCTTCATTACTCTCATTGCCTTCCCTCTCTTGTGCACTTCCTTCATCACTGTATTCATCTGTTTCACTCTTGGTCATAATACCTTGGTATTTTACCTTTTTTCTTCATATGCAGCATTCTAATTATGCTGTTAATTTATTCTATAAACATTAATATAGCAGTTTCAAAATAATCTGTACTAATTAAAACTTGGAGATTTTCAGTAATAATTATTGAGAAATTCAGATTATCAGGAAGCTATATCCTATAATCCTAAAATCGTAAGTTCACTGCAAATATTTAAATTTTTCTTGTTATACTAAAAATCAATATGCTTATTCAGACAAGTTTTTGTAAATGTTTATTTTTATTTTTTATTCTCAACATAAGGTGTTGAAAAAGACATATTATTTATAGTAAAATTAGAAAATGTTTTTTTTCCAAAAATATAATTTATTTATTTTTATTTGTGTATGAATTACAATAAAACAGTTACGATGAATAATGTATATTATATTTATTTATTTATTTTTTTTTTTTTGTGAAATTTGTTAAATATTTGGTCTTGTTTATTTTTCAAAGACAAGATGTTTTCATTTGTTTCAATCTATTGTCATTTTTGAAACCAAAAAATTTTTAAATTTCTTTAAAAATACTGATTGCTGATCTCTGTGACAGAGTGGTCAGCCTTTCATCTAGAAGTCCCGGATTCAAACCCTAGTCAGGAATTTTTCATACGCTACAGTTTTCATTTTTACTCTTCAGTTTCCATTTTCATATTCCCTTATACAAGTTTCTTTGTAAGCTTCCATGGTGAATTTATTCATCTATCAAAAAAAAACAAAGAAAAAAGTTGATAATATAATCATTAAAATTTAGTATTTCCATGGATTAAAATTCTTTCATTCTCAGTTCAGATTACCCAGGAGTCACCTGTAATAATTAGGAATAGAAAGTAGATAAAAATGTAAATTTATAATCATAAAAAGGAATTTGATTAAAGTATTAAATATTAATATTTTGACATTCATTAAGCATCTTAGGAAGTACAAATAAACTGATATTTTAAAATCATAAATTCACATTATAAAATATAATCATATTTAAAAAAAGATGACAACACAGGTGTAGGACTTTCCCGTCACACGGCTATTCAGTGATTCCAACTGAAATGCGCGCGTAAACCGTATTTATTTTGCACAGATGTGGCGGAACTAGCGGTGATGGTCAGCACTAATTAAACTGATGTATTCACTACTTACATTATTTCTTGTACAATTGACAGTCTGGTGTATTGGTAAGGCTTAGCGCACCAAGTACCGGGTCAACCGGGCAATTGAGGTTCGAGACCCAACCAGACCTAAGTACTTTTGTACACTTTAAATAATATTCATTCATTTAATTCTACCGCTCACCTGTGATGTCACAACGTAGCAGTAGAGAGCATTTTTTGGGTTAGGGTGCAGTTATATACAAAACATTTTTTTTCTTCAAATATTGTTATCTTCTAATCATTAACAAATGTGTCTAAGAAAAGTAGTATGACCTTAATTAGGTGAAATCTTGAGATACTGAGGGTGATCTTGCTTTACAGCTCATCCCCTTGACCTTTTAAGTTGAAAATTTAATGGCGTCAGTCCCCCATATATAGTAGTAATCTGAACAAGTTTGGTCGGAATCGGTTCTGTATTTCTGGAGATATAAGGTGATTTAGAAGTCAACACCTAATACATATACAAACATTAACATCTGGAAAATTTCCATCTGTTTTTTTGGGTTCCTTAGGTGTCACAACATCAAGATCTGGTGAAAACTGCATATGCCCAAATGGGACTGATTACAATAATTTCCCTTCTACAGCTATAGCTTTGCTGTAGTGCTATCTTGATGGTAAAGTAAAATACTTCTGTCATACAAAAAATGTAATGAAAGAAAAACTGTTTGGATTATATATAAAAAACTTTCAGTCAGAAGGAAAGTGTTAGTTTAAAGCCAATGGATGTAATATAAATACTGTATTGTACTACAGTTGCAAAGACAATGCAAATATATAGCCATTAACATCACTTTTCTATGCGATACGTATCGAAAATAATCTTTTGTGTTAAGAAGTTGGTTTTGTAAGTTAGTTGTAAATTATGGGATCTACTGTATAAATTGTTTAGTAAAGAAATTCAATCAAACATAACAGTCTTAACATAAAACAGTAGTATCATTGTTTGAAATAAATTGTACAAAATAAAATTATGTACTCATTTGAGGTAGTATCTAAATACCTTTTGCATTTAAATATTTGCATCTAAAGCTTTTTTTTCGTAATCTAATTTTTATTTTTTTAGACCAAAATATTAATAAAAGAAATCTATTGTTATAAATAGTAATCACAGTAAAAAAAAATTATTAAAATTTGAAGTAGGTAAGTCTTATGTTGATGTTATTGTCTTTCAAATTAATTACCGTTGAATTCTATATGTCTTTACATGACTATTCTACCTCCGCTCTTTACGTACCTTGACAATATTCTTCATTGGATCAGATGTTATTTTAATTATCCATTATCCTGCAGATTCTTAGTTTAAATACAGATGTTATTATTACATTTATTAATTAAGTTACTTAATTGAGTTTTAATAAAAGAAATCCTGTTTGAGAAATGATCATATGAACTGCCTATACTATGTTATCCAGTATATAGAAATATCATCCAGTCTTTGAGATTTGTCATTTTAATTAAATATTATTTTTTTTATTTATAGATAATTTATAATTATAAGCCTGTCGTAATATGTTTTATTTTGTAGTAAAGTACTGAAAGATTTTTAGTAATTAATTGATTAAAAGAGTATTATTATATTATTATGTGGTACTTAAATATTTGTGATTAGATAATGTGGTGGTGATGATGATAAAAATAATGATTTTTTTTTATCTTTATGTACATATTTGGTGGTATATGAAGTTGTTTTTTTAATTCGTTCAATCATATTTCATTTTTATAAAGTATTTAAAGTTGATTTATTATGTTCAATTCTGTGCGCATGCTTATTTACTTCATGATAAACTTATTTACGGTTTATTTGATACATATGATGTTAAAAAAAATTGATAAATTCTGTAGTTTATTTATTTATTATATACATATTTAATTTGTTTAATCATTTAATGTCATATTTTACATGTTAGATTAACTTATTCGTTTTAAAATAAGCTGCATACAACATTAAAAAATAAACATTAACTGGGTCACTTTGTATATGTGAACCGCATCATTATTATAATAATGTGTTGTTTTTAAGGTCCCTGACACTGGTGATGTCACTGTATTGTATTTAGATGGTTATTGTTTATTTATGTTGTGTTTGATTATTTAATAGAAGAACTAAATAAAGACCATAAAAATGTAAAAGATTTTGTCGAATCTTTCCTTAATAGTAAAACTCGGTTGAAAAAGCCAGCAAAGGGTTATGCTGTCCGGCTATGAAGAGGCTTGTTCTTGGCAGACTACTAATTAGAAAAAGATTATTAATTAGTTCATGGATTTGCACTTTATATACTTTTGAACAATTGTATTATATGTATTCTTGTTTATGGAATGCCAATACTTGCCAGTTCTCTTAAGAAGAAAATTTATCCATGTCTGTGACTTTCCATAGCAGTTTTTTTAATGAGATCATAAATTTTCTACAGGTTTGTGATCCAGGATTTGTATTTGCCATTGTAAAATATTAAATTCCTTATCATCGGGTCAGTTCATAACAGATTTTGCTGTAAAATTTGTGTCTCAATCTTGTTGCAAAATTATATAAAGTGTGATATGTTTTATTGTTAACTGCATATAACAAGTTTGATTGTAAAATATGTATTATGATTCATAATCCCTTCGATAAAGTGCTTAGGTATATTCTTACAGGTCTATTGAATGACTTAATGACTCTTATCGTATGTGAGCAAATGTTCATTTTATTTCAAATGATTATTTACACTTTTGTCCAGATTTCGTTTTTGAATTCCTTTATATTATATATTTTTTTAATTCTTTGAATTTCAGTTTTTCCATTTAATTGTTTTTAAGGCTTTAGTAAGCCTTTAAGGCCTAGTAAGTTTTTTCACCTTATAATGTTAGGCTGTGTATATGCAGTTAAATTCATAACCTAAGTGGAATGTAAATGTAATTGAATCATCTAATGTGTCTGGAATGGAATCATCTATTGAAACAAGAATGTGTCTTTGAGAGAGAAATAATAGTAAAGAAAAATAGCTTTTACCCCATCCCTTTATCAGGTTTGAATAAAACAAAATCAGAAACCATCATAAATAGCTAAGTGGTATTAAGTTATGTGAAAAAATTTATCTACTCTGTGATAGATATCATGATATTTTGAGGACAGGACTCATAAGGCCTGTATATGCCTGCCCTTTAGCACATTGTAATTAAGATTAATTTATACCAATTCCCTATATATGATATCACTGTGCCTAGTTTTATCCCAATCGGTCCATTTAGTATGGAAATATCAAGCAAAAAATAGAAAATCCTTTTAGAATTGTCCCACTCTAAAATTGCTTTTTGATTAGGGAGTTATGAAACATAAAGATCCACAACAATTTCCGACGTAAAATTTTGACTGATTAGAATGCTTAACATTGTATAGTAAACTATAATTATATAATCTTTGTATAATTATGGTAAAGTAAAAAAAAAAGAAAAAGTTTCTTATATTGGGATTTTGTACCATATTAAAACTATTATCTTATTACAACACTATGAAAAAAGCAAAAATATTTTACATAGTCTTATCTTTCATTACAAATGATTTTGTTAAATGCTTTTGCCAGTCGTAAATAAATAAAGTTTCATATATTTAGTGTACTAACAACAACAAAAAGCTTCAAAATCCTAAACATTTTTAGCTGTTTCTTGAGTTGTGATTTTTTAACAAAGCTCTAACCCCAGTGTTTTCCTTTTTTATTCCCCCTTTTTTTTTTTAAACACCCCCGGCCTCCGCCGTTAGGCTATGCGCAGGAATGTCAGAGTGTCGTGGCAGTCGACTGCCCCCCTGTCTTGTCTTTTCTTTGGCGTCCCATCGGGGTCCTCTCAGTTTCATCAAGATGCAGTAGCCCTCCCTTCTGGAAGACCACTACATCCCTCCACTGAGAGGCTACCTTTCCCGTCCCTACACTAGGTTGCCGGCTACGCCTTGCGCAAAGCCGGCAAACCGCTGTGTCCCCCCTCTCACACCTGAGGGTCCCAAATGCATCATTGGAAGACCCCAACTGACTTTCATTCTTGCATATGAAGGAGCCAAAGCGTCCTCTGCACCCAGGCTGCCTCCCTGGCCCTGCACGGCGACCACGATTCGCCCCCTGTATCCTTTTTTATTCCCAAAACACATATAATTTTAGGTAAATTATTTGTATCAAGAAGTGTAAATCGTTGAACGAATAAATCATTTGTGCACTGCGTACAGCTGCCCAGTGCACCATCATTGATTCACTCTGTGCTAATAGTAGCTAAAATAAAAGTGAGAGCACATATAACAAAAAAAACCCATGCACCTTATCTTTTTATGGGAAAGATAAGTAATCTTTAAGTTTGTGAATCGACTATAAATTGTGTATTATACAATTTTTTTTACTTTTTATAATAGTTCGGCATTTTTGAAACTTATTTATTTTTTATAGGTATTCAAATTTTGTTTTATTTGAAATGATGGACATCATGTGCGTATACATATGCTTCCATTCTTAGAAAATTGTTCAAAAAGTTTCAATATATATATATATATATATATATGGAGAACTGATGGTGTTAAATTTTGTATAAAATTAAATAAAGGAATATGTGACTTCATTTTTTACCTTTTTATGGTCGTAAAAATTGAAATTGATGAAAGTACTTATTAAAGTTTTGTAAATTCGAAAGTTTTAAGTCAATCAGATTTAAGGATGGGTGGTATGTTTAACAGTTTTTGTCTTACAACTCGAAAAGTTTTTAATCCAAAAAATTTTAATTTGGCACAAATATTTTTCATATGTGTATATATATATATATATATATATATATATAATGGGTGTTTTTTTTTAGATTGATAGAACTTTGAATTGAAATAAAACACATAAAAATGTAAGTTTGAAGCCAATTTTGTTTTTATCTGTAAGATAACTTCCTGACATTTAATTTTTGAAAATGATTCCTGGCATATGTCCACCATGACTAGTTTTGATTAACCGGATTCGATCAGACCAATTTTGAACCACTTTTTCACGTAATTGGAATCTTATTTTGTTAATAACACGAGTTATGTTTGCTTCCAAAGTGTGAATTGTTGCTAGTTTATCAGCATAAACCAGACGCTACATATCTAAAGAAAATAATCCACTGGTGTTCGGTCACATGATCTTGGAGGCCAATTCACTGGACCATTTCGTGAAATAATTTTTTCATTAAATTGTTATTTCAATAAATCGATTGTTTCGGTAGCAGTATGAAGTGTGGCACCATCCTGTTGAAACCAGAACTGTTGCAGGTCGATGTCATGCAAATTTTTAAACAAATAATCACTGATCATTGATCTGTAACGATCACCATTGACAGTAACATGCGCTCCGGCCTCATTTTTAAAGAAATAAGGACTGACAATGCCTCCATGTAACTCACACCATACAGTGCATTTTTCAGGATGCAATATACTTGAAAATTTCCTGAGGTTACATAACCATTTAACCAGAAATGAGCTTCGTCTCTAAACATAATTTTTCAATAAAAAAGTAGATAAGTTTCCACTTGATTTAGGCACCATTCACCAAACAAACAATGCTTATTATGGTCTTGCGGCTTCAGTTCTTTCACCATTTGCATCTTGTATGGGTGTAGACCAAGATCTTTACATAAAATTTTCCATGTAGTGGATGGACAAAGTCAAAGTTGTTGAGAATGGTGACAAATAAACACATTTGGATCGTCTTCAACACTATCATTGACAGCACTGATATTTTCATCTGTACTTACAAATCTTTGTCTTTTTGTTGGTTTTTCAATGAGTAGAGTAAATGTTATTTTGAAATTTATCAATAGTTTGACAAATAAGTTTATCTGATGGGACGATTATGTGCATCAAAAAATTATGAAGTGCTCTATACATTTGGTGAACAGAACATTGGTTTTGGAAATATATTTCCACAATTTGTAAATGTTGTTGCGACGTCAGTTTTTCCATGATCATTTGCCAATGCACACTGATGTGAAATGACAAAAAAAAAAATGATATCAAAGCAAACAAATGTTCCCTATCCCCGTTACTTTTTAATCTTTACATGGAACTAGCAGTGAATGATGTTAAAGAACAAATTAGATTCGGAGTAACAGTACAAAGTGAAAAGATAAAGATGATATGATTTGCTGATGATATAGTAATTCTAGCCGACAGTATAAAGGATTTAGAAGAAACAATGAACGGCATGGATGAAGTTCTACGCAAGAACTAATGCATGAAAATAAACAAGAACAACACAAAAGTAATGAAATGTAGTAGAAATAACAAAGATGGACCACTGAATGTGAAAATAGGAGGAGAAAAGATTATGGAAGTAGAAGAATTTTGTTATTTGGGAATTAGAATTACTAAAGAGGACGACAAAGCAGGAGCGAATATAAAATGCCGAATAGCACAGGAGAAACGAGCCTTCAGTCAGAAATATAATTTGTTTACATCAAAACTTACTTTAAACGTCAGGAAAAGATTTTTGAAAGTATATGTTTGGAGTATCGGTTTATATGGAAGTGAAACTTGGACGATCGGAGTATCTGAGAAGAAAAGATTAGAAGCTTTTGAAATGCGGTGCTATAGGAGAATGTTAAAAATCAGATGGGTGGATAAAGTGACAAATGAAGAGGTGTTGCAGCAAATAGATGAAGAAAGAGGCATTTGGAAAAATATAGTTAAAGAAGAGACAGACTTATAGGCCACATACTAAGGCATCCTGGAATAGTCGCTTTAATATTGGAAGGACAGGTAGAAGTAAAAAATTGTGTAGGCAGGCCACGTTTGGAATATGTAAAACAAATTGTTAGGGATGTAGGATATAGGGGGTATACCGAAATGAACGACTAGCACTAGATAGGGAATCTTGGAGAGCTGCATCAAACCAGTCAAATGATTGAAGACAAAAAAAAAATTACAGTATTTATACTCTATTGAGTATAATTTTGATGATAAAAATGTCATTTGATCAAAAAGATCAAACGAGACTAAAATCTTTTTTCTAAGTCTCATAAAAACGCAGAATTTGTCACCTTCATGGCTAAAAGGTTGATAAAATGAGAGGTACGGAAGGGTAGCCCATCTGGGGCGGGGCTGCACAGCATCCAGAAGCAGAGGTCGTGCGGTTCCAATGAGCCAGCTGGGACCCCTATGGGACAGTCCAATGGGTGGACAATGCTGACAGGCAGTGGTTAGACATCACCATGACACATCAGGCTGACCAAGGCAGTGTCATTTAGGTGGCTACCGGTTGCCCTGATGTGATTAAAAAAGAGTTGTAAAAAAAAAGAAGAAAGAAAATTATGAATTACAGAATTCATGAATGTGTAACGTTTAAATAAATGTAACTGTTTACAATTATTCATCTAATTTATCAAATTTTGTATGATACAATAGTTGTCAGTAGTTCACATCATCAAAAGGTATTTGGAATTTGATAAATTTTTTTTTGTTGCTCTAATGATTAACATGTGAGTGTTGTTCTTTGTTAGAAGGTCGTTGGCTGTGTTGAAACAGTATATTATTCATCATTACTACTTTTGTGTGTGTGTCATTGTGTGTTCATTGACATTAAACTGGAAATTCATTTATTGTAATAATCTCATTAAAATTCAATCTTCATGATTATGACAAAATCATAAATGATTTCAATATATGTGACCAATTTAGTATTACAGGTTCATAAATATGTTAAAATGTAGTAGATGAATCATTGTTTTGTGTGTAAGATTACTTATAATAATTATTTCTGATTCACCATGTGTTATGCAATATTATTATTATTATTATTATTATTATTATTATTGTAACTGCTGTGATTGTTCCGTTTTTATTGCTTTTTTATTTATTATTATGTATAACTTATGGGTTACTATACACATGTTATTATATTATAAAAATAAATAAAAAATCATTGAGTGTTCTTCATTAAAAAACACAGATGGCTTACATATGAATCCGTCCATATAACTTAACACTCCAAAATTATTATTATTACTGTTGTGTGGGTTTTTGTATATGTATAAAAAAAGAAATTATAACTGAAAAGTTCAAGAAGATAATGTAATATCTGTAACTATTGTATTATCATTAAATTTAACCGTGTATTATAATGTTCCTCTAAATATTACATGTATTTCATAATTAAAATAATCTAAGATTGGTGATGAATAAATTTACTAAGTGAAAAAAATTGCTGCATTGTAGAAAAAAAATTATTTAATGAAATTATATGGGTTTTGATGAGGAGTAAATGTACTATATTGGGAAATTGATGAAGCATTGTTGAAGTTCATCAAATAGTACAAGAGATAAATAAAAAAAAAACCTGCACAGTTCTATACAGGAAGACCGACTTTTCATTATTTTACTTTGTTTGCCTATTACTTCAGATGTACTGTACAGCATATCTAAATTTGAATGAAATTGATCTAGTATTTCAGAGATTTTCAAGCTACAGTATTTTATATATAGGCCTATAAATAAATATATTATCTTTGTACTCATACCTCAAAACATGAAGAAAATTTCTTTTTACTTCTCCACTTCCTTCAAAAAGTCAATAAAAAATAAAGAGTTAATAAATTTATTAGTACTATATTATAAAAAAAAATTTCGAGCTTGACTATGGAAATAAAAGAATCTTTACAAAGCGAAAGAAAAAAAACTATTATTTGTTTTAATAATCGGAACAGTATTTGTAAATTTTCTTAGCTAATGAATGGAGATGATCCCTGACATCAAACTTTAATACCATCGCTGTTGAATTAATAGAAGTATTAACAATGCCTTATTTGAAGATAAGATTTTTGATTCTGCCAATCCAGAATTATAAAGCCAAATAAATGGAAATATATATGTCATTTAAATATGAACAAGCAGTAGCTGTAGCATTTACCCCTACTTTGTTTTTCATTTCTCATTGAGTGAGGAAAATCAAAAAAAATATATCTATATAAAAATGAGGAAGGTGATTTTTTTGCCTTATATTTTATTTATACTATTACTGCCCTCAAAGTAAAAGAATGCTGACAAAAGGATTTTATTAAATTTATATTGTTGTTTATATTTGTTATGCTAGTCATATATTTTTTTATTTTTTACATGTTTGCTAAGCGTTTATAGTTTGTAAAATTTTTTACATTATACATTTTTATTTATTCTTTAGTTGGAGGGGAGGGAATCACATAATTACTCATTTCTATATTAAGTTAAAAGTAGTTACATGATATTTTATTTTATTCAGTAATTAGCCTTGCATTATTAACTTTTTTCCTTTTTTTAACTCTTATGTTACATTATGAGTGAGTTCTATTGTAAAGAGATTCAAATTAGCCTGATGTAGGTTGTAATAAATATCTAACAATATAATTAATTAATACATTGGATTTACTGACTGATAAGTGCTAATCAATAATTTATGGTGATAAAAAATAAATCTTTATTGTTACAACCATTTTGTTTAATTTTTTGTATAGATTGCTAAATACAACATATTTAATGCAACATTTTAAAATGTTAGCGTGCTAAAATTTAATATAAGATGTATCCATTAAATAGAGAGATTGATACAGTAATTCTTCTTCATTTATTTGTATTATAATTCTGATGTTTGCCCTTTTCTGTACAATTCCCATTTGCACTTACACATCAATGTGAGCTTTGTTTTCCAGCCTTTCTTTTTTCCATTCTCTTAGTATCCATGTATCATATCCAAACAGTTATACACTTCAAACATAACATTTTAGATGAAGGTTCTTGTAACTCCCATCTTTCTATGAAATCACATCTTTCTGTTAAGTGCTTCTGTAGCTAGCTGTTTTTTTTGTTGTCTTCAGTCATTTGACTAGTTTGATGCAGCTCTCCAAGATTCCCTATCTAGTGCTAGTCGTTTCATTTCGGTATACCCCCTATCTCCTACATCCCTAACAATTTGTTTTACGTATTCCAAACGTGGCCTGCCTACTACGTGACCTGTTATTCCAATATTAAAGCAACTATTCCAGGATGCCTTAATATGTGGCCTATAAGTTTGTCTCTTCTTTTACCTATATTTTTCCAAATGCTTCTTTCTTCATCTATTTGTCGCAACACCTCTGTCACTTTATCCACCCATCTGATTTTTAACATTCTCCTATAGCACATTCTCCTATGGCAAAAGCTTAAAATTTTTTCTTCTCGGATACTCCGATCGTCCAAGTTTCACTTCCATATAAAGCAACACTCCAAACATATACTTTCATAATTTTTGATGTAAACAAATTATATTTCTGACTGAAGGCTCGTTTCACCTGTGCTGTTCGGCATTTTATATCGCTCCTGCTTCGTCCATCTTTAGTAATTCTACTACCCAAATAACAAAATTCTTCTACCTCCATAATCTTTTCTCTTCCTATTTTCACATTCAGTTATTTGTTATTTCTACTACATTTCATTACTTTCGTTTTGTTCTTATTAATTTTCATGCGATAGTTCTTGCGTAGGACTTCATCCGTGCCATTCATTGTTTCTTCTAAATCCTTTTTACTCTCAGCTAGAATTACTATATCATCAGCAAATGTAGCATCTTTATCCTTTCACCTTGTACTGTTACTCCAAATCTAAATTTTTCTTTAACATCATTAACTGCTAGTTCTATGTAAAGATTAAAAAGTAACGGGGATAGCGAACTTCCTTGTCTGACTCCCTTTATTATTATGGCTTCTTTCTTGTGTTCTTCAATTATTACTATTGCTGTTTGGTTCCTGTAAATGTTACCAAATTGTTCTTCTATCTCTGTATTTGAACCCTAATTTTTTTAAAATGCTGAACATTTTATTCCAGTGTACGTTATCGAATGCCTTTTCTAGGTCTATAAATGCCAAGTATGTCGGCTTGTTTTTCTTTAATCTTCCTTCTACTATTAATCTGAGGCGTAAAATTGCTTCCCTTGTCCCTATACTTTTCCTGAAACTGAATTGGTCGTCTCCTAACACTTCTTCCTCTTCTCAATTCTTCTGTATAGAATTCTAGTTAAGATGTTTGATTCATGAATAGTTAAACTAATTGTTCTGTATTCTTCACATTTATATTCCCCTGCTTTCTTTGGTATCATCACTATAACACTTTTTTTGAAGTCTTATGGAACTTCCCCTTTGTCATAAATATTACACGCCACTTTGTATAATCTATCAATCGCTTCCTCACCTCCACTGCGCAGTAATTCTACAGGTATTCCGTCTATTCCAGGAGCCTTTCTGTTTTGTTTATAATTTTTATTTTATTTTCTTTTTAACAATTGTTTTATCTACATTCCTGTTTGTGTTACTTCATTGTTTCTTAACGGTCATTTTTATCTCTTATTTTGTTATATCTTCTATTTTTAAAATTATTTGTTGACTACTCTGCGGTTCCTCTTCTAAAAGCATGATCATTTCATCTGTAAAATTTATACGGTTATTTTCGATCCTTCCAACACTGATCCCTTTATCATTTTGTTGGTAACATCAACGTCCATGTTAAACAAGGTTAGGAATAAGGATTTGTCTATTGTAGTTTCTACAGATTCATCCAGATTGTAGATAATACAAGTGAAAATATCATTCATTTAATTACAATAGACTCTGCTTGATAAAAAGATGGCTTAATATAATCATGGTTTTCATGATATAATAGGTATATATTTATATTTTTTATGTTGTGATTACTTGTTGAAAGGAATTGCTTTTTATTCTTCTCTCTCTTAGATATAAAATATGATCGCATATACAAGCATTTATTACAGTTTATTTGTCAGGAATACAGCATATGTCGGGATAAAAGTTAGCACTATGTTAATATATATCTGTGATATTCATTGAAGGTATTTTTATAGTTAATTGTTTTGAAACCATTCATTTATACAGACGTGATATTCAGTTAACAATAAAATATTTTTACATTTATCTTTATTATTATTTTTTTTATATATGTAATAATGTATATATAATTCATTGAAATAAAATTTAAAAAAAATCTGTTATAAAAAAAGAGATAAAAAATTTATAAATAAAGAGGAATTTGGATGAAGAATAAAAAAATAAAATAAGGTAACTGGTTTAACCTTGAGGACATTGAACATTTCCTCTCTTTATTAAAATTTAGCTCTCTTCATCTGTCTTCTTTCCCCTCCTTTCTGTTTTACCTCCCCTCTCTTTTAATCAAGGCCAATTTTAAACGTGTGTGTTTACGTATATGCATATAAATTTAGTGTACAGTTCATAAACATGTATTTATGTATATATTAGATATTTTGTAAGCGTTAATTTTTGAATGCATTATTTTTTTGTTAGATGTTAGGGTACATTAAATTGTTATTACACATGTGCAGTTGTGCATACATGCACACATGTATAGAGTATGGTTTAATATATTTTGTTTTAAAATTACATTTTTCCGCAAAGATCATTATCTCATTAAAGTACAAACATTGTATAATAATACAAATATGTTAATGAGAAATTAATGTTTGGTTATATAAATATTATTGACTAATTAAACCCGCTGTTGTTTATATACATCTAATTAGAATAAACGATTAGTTAATTGTAATTAATAAATATTATTATTAATGAATTAGTTGTTATATTTATTATAAAAATATTTTCTATTTGGCATATGAAAACCAAGAAAGTAAAATATCTGTTAATGTAAATAAAAAAGCTGTCAAATTGTTGTGTCTTTTACAGCTACTTCAGTCAAGTCATATAACCAAAATAAGATTTGAACATCAAAATTCCTAAATTTTGAATAAAAAAAATTTGATTGTAAGTGCTTCTGTATTTTGTGGGGAAAATTTAGGAAAAATTTATTTATAAAAAATATAAATTCTTATTATCTCATAGAAGTGAACCCCAACAAATTGTTTAAAAAATAATGTATAACTTTTATGAAAGTAATGTTGCTTCTTACTTTGGGTGATGAATATAATATAGTGCCAAAGGTACCTTAATTTTAGTAATCCTTTACTTGATGAAAAAAAAACAAAAATGTTTTTTAATAATAAAAATTAAAAAGAGTTGTTAGATCCAATAAAACAATATATATTTTTATAGGTGGGGAATAAATCTTAAAAAAGATTTAAAAAAAAAGTATTAGTATAAAGATTAAGCGTAACAAATTTGCTTAACCAAAGTTTTCTCTAAATCTAACACCCCTTCAATAGAGGCTAAAATAAGAAAAAGAAAATTAAAAAAAAAACATTTTTCTGCATTTTAGGTTTGAGGTCTATAATTTTTGAAAAATAAGTTGAAGGGAGATAGAATGAAAGGAAAAAAAAAATTTTTAATTTTAAGAGATGCGAGTTGATTTTTTTGAATTATTTATGTATATTTGTTGTGTAGGTATAACACATTTGCTTTAATAAAGTTTTCTCTAAAATGCCTCTGAAGAAAATTGAAATTGGGTTTTTTTGTGGTATCTCCCACTCTGTTAACGAATTTTGAAAAAAATTAATATGATCAATGTGCCCCAGATTGAAGAAAAATATTTTTTCTTCAGTGTCAAATTGAAGAAAATTAGTTTGATCAATCCTGAAAAGCAGTGTGATACACATATGTATATTCATACATACACAAGGGAACAGCAAGGTTAATAGCATGTAATTCCGATTACTGCCAAGTCTCGGAAATTGTAGGCCATAGAAGAACAAAGAGGTCATCTGAAGAAGAAAAAGAAGAAAGAAGACCCACTACGCGATCCGCCGTCACCGACTGGAGTCCGGTAAAAGAGCCCAGCGAAGAAGCAACGTGAAGGGTAGCCACTGAAGAAGTAGATGAAGATCTTTTCCTTCATCCACACTTTAAAAAATTTTAGTACTTACAATTAATTAAATTAAACCAACAATTGTGACTCCCTCCGGAGAAGGGGGCTCCCTCCAAACAATTAGGGCCCCGTTGTGGCGTATTCCAGCTAGCCTATGAAGCGTTAGCACCAAAAGGACTTCAGTGGATGATCTGAAGGGGAATTACATCGGGAGCACAGGTTTTAAAAGCCTAGTCTCCCGTGGTCGGACCCAGAAATGGGTTTGAGAACGCCGGTCCGAATGGATATAGAACGCTATTCACAAATCCGTCCATAAAATATAATCAAAACTTGAAACTTAGACCCGACATTAAAATAAACCCTTGAAACACACCCGATTAACAGAATCATACAGCAGCAAGGGACACTGTCCAGGCTCTGCGATTCGAAGGGAAGAATTTGTGAAACTTCTGCCACTTTTGCGTTCCATTCTGGATATACACGCATGTACATACATATGCTATTTTGGTTTAGATAAACTAGATGGGACTCTAAAGTGTTAAGATTTGCAAAAAATCTGATATGTGATTTTTGACGTGATCACTATAGTTTCTCCTTTAATATATTTACAGAGAAAGTAAAATTGATTTTGTATTTAATGGAAATAGATTGAAATGTGAAGGAAAAATTATTTTTATATTTACTAAATTGATTAATCCTGTAATCTCTTGTGAATAGATTTAAGCAACAGTCTTAAACTTCACAGCCAATTTGAATTAAATAATAGTTTAAGATACTGAAAGCTGTTGTGTTTAGCCATATTATCTGCAATCTAGTGGATATATATTTATATGTTAGTGGGTGGAAATTTGGTTCTCGGTTTATTACATATAACATTTCTGTTTACATTTTATTAAGGTGTCGTTCAGAATTTTGAGGAATAAATGAATATTTTTTTAAATATTGAATATGAGATTGATGAAATGGATGATTGGTGTGTGTATTTCAAATTAATGAATGTAGGAAAAAATATTGATATTTAAAGTTTATGAAACAGATTCTAGTTGGCTGTTGTGACAAATTTGTATGGAAATTAGATAATTCTGTAAAATTTTCCATTTGATGATTTAACACTATTATAAAATTTTAATGTTCATAAAAGAAATGGACACAGTTTCATTTATACAAGGGTGCTTCAATAATTAAGACAAGTTGCTCTGGAGCTAAAATAGTCTGTTTAATCAATGTGATTTTTTTTTTCACTTTTAAATATAATGTCCAGCGTGATTAATATACTTAATATTCTTTATTCCACTTCTATTAATATGCTTATCTTATTAATATACTTGTTCCACCTCTGAATCAGATTATTTATGCCAAAGAAATCTTCGTCTTGATGTCAGAGTCAGTTTAGCACATTTTCTTTGCCATTAAACTTCTTACCGTGCAATGCCTTCTTGATTGGACCAAACCAGCAGAAATCCGGACGAGTCAAAGTGTACCTTAATTAAATGACACATATCATAGAATCTGTTGTGTTATCTAAAACACAATAATTACAACATATTTTACTCAAAATTAGTAATATAAAGTTTAATTTTAATGGTTAAGTTTTGTTCTAGCTCACCGGGCTGGTCTAGTGGTAAACTGATTGTCGCAAATCTTGTTTAATTTTTCAAAATCGAAGGTTCTCAGGTTCAGATCCTAATAAAAGTTTTGGTTGCTTTTATACGGATTTGAATACTAAACTGTGCATGCTGGTGTTCTTTGGTGGTTTGGGGTTTAATTAACTACACATCTCAGGAATGGTGAGCCTGAGTATGTAGAAGATTACACCTCATTTACATGTCTTACAGATCGTCCACATCCATTGAGCCGTGGACGATTACTTATTGTGCACTAGTTGAACAGATTATAATGTGCATATTAGGAATAATAATAATAATAATAATAATAATAAATTTAATTATTTATTTTAATTAAAAAAAAAAAAACAAAAAAAAAACTGAGAGTAGCATAGCATGTATTTTTAATTAATTTTTTCATATTTTGAAATTTTTCATTGATGAATTGTTTTTGATCCATCTTGGATCCTAGATGAGATTCTTTGATTCTGAAGAAAACAACAAATAAATGAATTGGAACAGCCTGTTAAATTACATTTTTACTATAAATAAACATCAGTGATTTTATTGGTATTCACAGTGGTGGCTTGCAGAAAAAATTGTGGGGGTGCTGCCCGAGAAAATTTTTTCTGAGCCTTTTCAAGCCATGTTTTCTCTAAAATAAAAGATTTGAAAAAAAATTTATCAACTAGAATATCTGGAAGCAGGATAAAAATCTAATTCTATACTTATTCACATTCAAGAATATGATATACAGTTTTTAAGCACATTGTACCTAAAAACTGTATTCGGTTTAACCGAATAAATAATAAAATGTCCGCTTAAAACACTGTAGTTCAACAGTGCTTAATTTAAATTTCTATGTACACAGAAACAAATACATAATTAGTTTTTACTAATTACCTTCTCTATCGCTCTTCCAGTGTGTTTTTAGATGATCAAAGAGGCCTTGCTTTCTGCCATCTTCAGGTCATTACTAAAAAAAACAACTAAACTGCTTTCATATTTCTTCCACCGACTAAACTAGAAAAGGGAATGAACAAGGAACGTTCCCTTGTTCATTCCGTACACACGCAGAGTAAAAAAAAAACTACCTTCCACCAGCATACCAGGGTCAGCACTGCAGGAGCAACAGTGCTCTCTCTCCCGTGCAGCCTCTTATGTGCGTATGCACACAACAGCCAAACACTACACCGCTAGAACTGTGAAGCGCACAGTTCCGTACAAAGATTTCTGTATCTTTTTTATAAATTGTGGGATGGCTACCGACATTAAGCTTAAAGATGATATATTGTACAAGTATAAACAAAGAAAGAAAAAATGACTCATTATATTAAATGTTATCATTAATATTAAGTGGAAATAAGGGATGCTGCAGTTCCACAGTGCTTGTATGCCCCTGGGTATCTAGACCATTCTGTTACCATAAAGACTTATTTTGTGATTTTTTAACAAGTTTATGAAGTATAAACCCAAAGGCTTATTTTGAAAAAATATTACCAGCTTTGTTGTACAATATATATAATATGGCATTGTTTCTTATCATCAGTTATAATTTCCTCGATTGGTTAAAAGTTGTGAGCTGCTTTAAAAATAGGCTTGTTTGAATATCAGTCATGTAGAGTCATTGATTTTCATTTTTTTTTCCGAAAGACTTTTAGGTGGTATTTATTTGTTAGTGACATTTATGTCAATAAACCTGTTTACTGTTCAATTATTTTACAACTGTTGATTTCTGTTTTGATGGTTTGGAAAAGTAGATAAGTAACATTAAATATTTTTTAAAAATATATATATATAGAAAAATAAAGAAAGTTTTGTTGTAAATAAATCTTTTTTTTTATCTATTACATATTTTATTTTATCATAGCAAAAAAAAAAAAATATGAAAAGTTCTTTGAAGATTATTCTTATACAAATAACACAGAATAGATTAGTTCATGCATAACCCACTGGTTTAGTCTAGTGGTGAACGCAAATCAGCTGATTTTGAAGTCGAGAGTTCCAACGTTCAAATCATAGTAAAGGCAGTTAGTTACTTTTATACGGATTTGAATACTAGATCGTTGATACCGGTTGGTCTTTGGTGGTTGGCTCTCAGTCAACCATACGTCTCAGGAATGATCAACGTGAGACTGTACAAGACTACACTTCATTTACACTCATACATATCATCCTCATTCATCATCTGAAGTAATACCTGATGGTGATTCCTTGAGGCTAAACAGGAAAAAAAAGAATATGTTCATACATGAAAGAAAAAACTCGTTACAAAATAAAAAATTCTATATTTCATTGCATTTTAAATTTTATTTAATAGAATTGCTCAAGTAATGCTTTAGAACTATAAATCATAATAAACTATTTCATATTTATGTGTTTAGCAAATCTTAATTAAGTTGATTTTTATTATATATGTATAAATAATAAAAATCATTTTTATTTATATAATAAAAAATGTTTTTTTAATTTTTGATAACTAAACACATTTGAAATAGTATGAGTCGTATATAAAACTTATATTTAGTTGTAATTTAGATTTTAACTGGAATACAACTGCTTGGTAAGAATAAAAATATACTATTAATAATATATATGTTGGTAAAAGAACTCTTAGTGCTGTAATAAAAAAAAGTTTAATATTATTTTTACAAATATTGTTATATAAAACAACCCAAAGGTGAATTTAAATTTTATTTGCGTATTTTTTTAAGAAAAAAAAATCTATTTCGCCAAATTTAAAAAAATTATATTTTTTAATAATTTGATAAAATTAACATGTCTTCAATATTAAATATTGTTTATTACATATAATAAACAATGTGTTAAACTTTATAATATTGTGCTTTGTTATGGGCTTCCTTTAAAATTGTTTTTATATATTACCTTAAAGGGGGGTAAATCGTAAGATTTACTATTTTTATGATTGTAAATGTTTGAAGATCCTTGAAGATCCTTTTAAAATGTTTCCATTTTGGATTTTTACCTAAGTTTAGTTGTAAATGTCAAGATTTACTGCTGTTTTGTAAAAACTGCTCTCGGAGGTTTTCATCGATTTGACAATCTGTTCAAATATGTTTATTAGTTATATCCAAGTTATAGACCAGGCAAAGATAGATCCAAAATCAGTAATAGTTGTCATAGTGAATATTGAAAATGATGAATCTTATTAACTTGGTACCACAATCGGTAAACTTACATCTTCATACACAAGAAACCAGTTCACTCTATGTACGGACAATTTTATCAGCTTTTCAGAAGTAGGAAATGAAAACATTATTACTGTTCAAGAAGTGATTAAATAAATTGTCTTTAGTTATAGGGCAAGAATTCAATAAATGTAATTTTATTAAAATGTTTTTTACGATTACTGTAAGAATGTTTTACATTACAAAGAAGTGTTTTTCCTGTTTGTTGTGCAATTCTATATGTTGTAGGCATTCTTGCTGTAACGTCAATTGGTTTACAATGTCAAACATGATATCAGTTAATTATTGGACTAAAAAACCAGTAAAAAAGACTCATATTTGTTTTCATCAGTAAGATTTAAATTTTCACAAAATAAAAAGTTTTTAATTTTTTTTTTACAAAATGAATAAACATTTTTTAAAAATAACCTTCATAAATTTTATCAGTTTTTCTATTTTTTTTTCACGTGTTTTTATGGAATTATTTAAAAAAAATTACTAATTATAAATTTTGTTAAAATTGAATTATTTTACCACAATGCAGCGGTAAATCTTGAAATTTACTATTAAATGTTAGTAAAAGTGTGAAATGGAAAAACATTTTTAGGTTCTTCAAATATTTACAATCATAAAATGGTAAATCTTAGAATTTACTTTAATTCAATCCTTACTCTTAACACACTTATATATCCACCTCTTACAAATAAGAGAATGCAAAATTTTATAATGAATCGTTTTATGAGAATGGTTGTATTATACTTTTATTATCATTTTTAAATAATTAGTAATAGTTTTAAACAATTTTCCAAAAAAAGTGATATTTATTATACTTTGTCAATGAATTTGTTTTTAGTAGTACTTAATGAATTTCCAAATATTTTATTTTATACTGATATCATTTATTTATCTTTAATATATTTGAGGAAATAAAAGTCGTGTATTGTTTTAACCTTTTGCAGGCGGCAATAACCTTTTAACCTTTTGTGTGGGCGGAAGTATTTTCAAAAAAAAAAGTTTGTGCAAAAAGTAAAACATGTTCATAAAACAAACATTCAACAGTAAAAACATCATATAACTTATGTTTTTTTCTGAATTCTGCCATTAATCTCATTAAGGAAATCTGTTTAATTATCTCGCAAGACAAAGTTTACGTGAAAACAGCACAAGTCTCGCTGAGCGCACTAGAATTTGCAAACTATAGGTGATGATTTTGGTTATGTTTTACACTGAGTTCTTTTCATGTAAAATACACTGAATAATAATAATAACAATAGCAATTTTGAAGAAGCTAATACACCTAGGCAGGGTGTATTATATAATATGGTTTTATTATAATATAAATATTTTTATTCATTTCTTTCTGAATATTTGTCTTAAAGAATATACAAAGATTTAGTCATTGTCAGATTAAAGAAATAGTAGTAGTTAAGTTAATTTGGTACTGACTTCAAAAAGAGTTAAATTTTAAAGAATAATCGAAAAGTTGTTACTACTTTTTTTTATATTAAAAAAATATTTATCTATATAAACTTGAAATAAAGGAAGTTACACTTAAGCCTTGAAGAAGATAAACATTTTATTGAAGATGGAGGTTGTTGTAAATTTTTTATTTATTTATAATTAAAACATCTTACTTTTGTGGTTTTATTAAGTATTTTGTGCGTAATACTGATAACATTAAGTTAAAAAATATGTTTTATTTTAAATGAGATAACATCTGTGGGTAAATTTGTGTAGTAAAAGAGTCATGAGTAAGATTTTTAAGTGTGTATGTGTGAGAGAGGGAGACAGATGGAGAGCAAGTGAGAGGAGTGAATGAGTACGTTAGAGAAACTCATTGAGGTTTAGTGACTTACAAAAGGAAGTTCAGGTACGTCATCTGTGGTTTTCTTTCTAGGAAAAAAATACAAAAAATAATAGCCATTAAACCACTGTTTCTCTCTCTCTTTCACCCTCTCTCTCTGTCTTTCTTTCTTTCTCTCACTCTCACCCTCTCTCTCTGTATATATATATATATATATATATGTAATAATTTGTTTGGATTTTTTCTTTATTAGTTACTGTACACTTAGTGGTTTGTAATGTGTTAATTGCAGATTGATGTAAAGTTAGTATATTTTCCTATTTATTTCATTGTTTTAATTCCTTTTTTCTGCTTGGTAAGTTATTTTTTTAACAGGTAATTTAGAAGGAAAAGTCTTTTTATTAGGTTGTTTATCCATTCTTATTTAAAAAGATAAATGATTAAATGGTAGTTTAATTGATTTGGTATTTTGTTATTTATTTTTTATTATTATTTTAATAACTGAAGTATTTTTTTTTTTTTGTTATCATTATTGTGTAAACGTAGGGAATTGTATAGCATAATTTCATTCATACTCCAACCAGATTACACTTAGAGAAAAAAAAATTGTTACCTGGACTTTTATAAGTGGAAATGGTAAAGGGGGTTATAATAAACTTAAAAAAAATAAACTCATGAGTGGTGTTGGTGGAGGGGTGATTTGGGGTGGTTGAGGGGTTGAAAAAAAAGCATTTCCAATACAAAAGTTTTAGATCATGCAAAAATTTACAACTTTTGTAGATGTCAATTTTTAACATAACCTCAAAATTCGTGAGAAAAAACTTGTTTTTTTTCATTTTTTATTTTTCATTTCTGAAAAATTAATTTAATTTTGACATAACTTGGTGAAAGTATTCCTTTCTGTGTCTTAAATAACCACAAATCCTTTTGACCTCAACTTTTGCCAGAAATCGCAATACCATTTTTCACCCCTTTTAAACCCTCTCCCCCCAAATCAATCCACCACCCTCACTCGCACATTTATTTTTTTTTTTTTACGTTTATTATAAGTCCATTTACCATTTCCAATTATAAAAGTCCAGGTAACTATTTTTCCCCCCTCTAAAAGAGTTATTTCGATCAGTGTATCAAAGTATTTTCATTTAAAAATTGAAGAGAGTTAGGATATTTGTCGGTTAGTTTGTCATGCTATTTGTTGTGTATTGTGGATTTAAGATTAAGTTTTTAGGTCACATATATGTTATAATTGCAGTTTTAACAATAAAGGGTGAAAAATAGGTGGTGTCCAGATAACTGACAAGTATCAAAATTAGTGTAAGTACTTAAGATATAATAATATTGTGAAGTACTATGACTCAAAAGTGTTTTTTTTGTTTTTGTTTTTAATTTAAATTGTTCATGAGATATTTAAAAAAATTGTTGTATCTTTTTTCCTAATTTTTTATTTAGAGAGTAAGAATAGCTGACAGTTGTTTCTGATGCACGGCTTACACACACACACGCGCGCGCGCGCACACTCACTCACTCAATATAATATTTTTTTGTTTATTTAATTTAATGATTCTAACTAAAACCTGCATGCATACCATATTTAATTTGCACGGGTGTGGCGGTACTAGCAGCAACAGTCGGCACTACTTCTTTCTTTTTGTTTAGCTTCCGGAACCACCGTAAGGTATTACTTCAGAAGATGAATGAGGATAATATATGTATGAAGTGTAGTCTTGTACAGTCTCAGGTCGACCATTTCTGAGATGTGTGGTTAATTGAAACCAAACTACCAAAGAAAACCGGTATCCACAAACTATACTCAAATTCATAAAAAAGTAACAGCCTTTACTAGAATTTGAACCTTAGAACTCTCGACTTCGAAATCAGCTAATTTGCGATGACGAGTTCACCACTAGACCAAACCGGTGGGTCACGGTAGGCACTAATTAAACTAATGTAATTTCACAACTTACATAGAACAAATTTTGATCATACGGTTAGGAAACTGGTATAGCCGCAAGGCTTAATGCACTAGTTACCGACCAAGTAGCCTGAGTGATCGAGCTGGAAAACCAGCTAGACCGCGTTACTTTTATGCTTATCTGTTAAGTCACAACATAGCAGTAGTTGAGATCATTTTTTGGGATGGGGATGCGATTTTGCAAACTTTATTTTTCTGAAATTTTTAACAGATGTGCCGAAGAAAAATATGACTTTAATTAAGCGAAATTTCAAGATACTGTGAGTGACCTTGCTGTACAGCCTCACCTCTTTAATTTTTTAAGTTGAAAATTTAATGGCATCAATGCCCCATATGTAGTTTTATTCTGATCAAATTTAGTCAAAATTGGTGCTGTAGTTCTGGAAATATAAGGTTAATTAGAGGCCAACACTAAACACACGTACATATGAACATTAACATCCAGAAAATTTCAATCTTGTTTTTTGGGTTCCTTAGGTGTCAAAACGTCAGGATCCAGTGAAAACCACATATGTCCATATTTATTTAATATTTATAAAAAAATAACATTTTTTTGCACATTTATTTATTTGCAGAGTTTTCGTTAATTTTTTTTTTTTAATTTAGAGTAACAGTCAAAGAATTTTTTCAATATTTTTTGTAAAATGCTAGTGGAATTAATTGCAAGGAATACAAACAAAATAATTGGGGGAAGGATAATTGAGGACAACCAGATTGTGTTTAAAAAGAAACTACTAAAATTAAAAAGTAATTTTTTCTTTTTTTGAAGTTGTAAAATTATGAATTGAAATGTTGTTTGTTTTTGTAATTTGGTGCTGAAAATCAAAAGTAAACATTTAAATAATTGAAGTAGTATTGGAATTTTGTTTTCTAGCTTGATTTTATTTTATACTTGTTTTTGTTTAATTTTTTTTACACCGGTCACTGTAGTACCACATAAAATAGTTAATCTCCAATACTTCTTCACTCTTTCACTGTGCCGCTTACTCCTTTCTTCTGACCACTTTAGGTTACCATATTCTTCCTTTGGATACTTTTAAATTCTAAGATTTTTTCCTAAGCATCCTTCTATCTTTTAAATCTGTCACATTTATGTTTGCTACCCTTAAAGTCCTTTTTAACTTGTTGAACCATTTAATGTTCATTTTGTCACAATTAACACTTGTCAAAAATTCTCTTCTTCAGATTGTTTGAATCCATTCTTGTCAGATATTCGTAGAATGGCAGTCTTTGCTTATGTATTGCTTCTATGATTCTGTCTAATTCTTGATAAAGTTCCTCATTCTTCCTTAATTTCCAGTTGTCATTAGCTTTTCTGGGCCCTAGGACTTTCTTTAGTTCTTTCAGCAAGTTCCAGTTTATCTATTAATTCTTAGTTCAGAGCTTTAATTAATCCTTTATTACTTTATATTTTATTTTTAATTTGATTATTAATTTATTTATAAATGAATGCATGATTATTCTTTTTTTTTTAATAAAAACATAACACCATTAAAAGGTAATATGTTAACACCATTATACAATTTTGTTTATCTATGTATAACATACATATACACATAATTATGTTATTACGAGGGACATTCAATAATTAACTTGACAAATTGATGTTGAGAAAAAACTATTTATTCAATGACAGTGAAACTTTCAGTTCTTTTCAGCATAGTCTCCAGCAACATTTAGACACTTGTCCCACCATTTCATGAGCTTTCTGATTCCCGCAACATAGAAGTCTTTACCTTGCTGTTTAAACCATTTATGTACTGTTTTTTTTTACCGCTTTGTTGTCAAACTTTTGAGCGGACTGAACAAATAAAAATGGAACAGGGTAAGATTTGGGCTGTAAGGAGGATGTGGCAACACCTCCCGACCCAACTTCTGCAGCGTTTCTCCAGGCGTCTTTATGGGCTTGAGTCAGATGTCTTGGAACCGATCGAACACATTTTATGATAATTCAACCCCATGAATGATTGAATGCACGGTTCCAACACTATATTACGTAAACTAGCAATTTTGGTTAATTTTGGCTTGTCTGTTTTCGTGAATAAGATCATTTAATGCGATTTTGCCGTAGTCGAAACTTCAACCAGAGTAATGGAGATCAATCACACTTGTTCTGCCAGAATTAAACTACTTGTACACATTACTGCGGTTTAAACACTTTTCACCATACTGTTGCAACATTCTTGACTAAATGTCCACTGGTTTTCACACCTTATAGCAAAGATCTTATCATTGAACGTTACTCTTCCAGCATATGTGTTTAAAACAGAGCTGATGTTCTGAAATCAACAAAAGAGGTTATGTTGAGATTAATTATGATCAAGCAGTTGATTAAATGTGTTTCCAACATTGCCATCTTGACCCTTAAAAAGTTTCATTGTGATTCAATGAACCTTTTCTTCTCGACATCAATTTGTCTCATTAATTACTGAATGTCTCTCGTATAAACAGTACGTGTTAATCTTTTTTTTAAATATTTCAATGAATTATCTATAGATATTAAAATCAATTTGTTTTTGTTATGATTTTATTTTTAGTTGGTTTAATTTTTTTTTATTTACATAATTCGATATGATTCAGTTTTTTTTTTAATTGTGTAAATAACTTTTCTAAATTATAATTACATTATACTTTCGATTTATATTTTAAATAAATTTAAAATTGTATATTGATCTGTAAAATAAATGAAATGCAATTTAACAAGAAAAAATACATCCTGTTTATCCAGATGTCCGAATAATCTAGGATTAGTTTGTTGTCAAAATATTTTTAAAACATACTGCATTACTTGTGACATAAAACAACCTATGTTGATTATAAATAAGTGATGTATGTTATACAAAAACAGATGTTAGTTAAGGGCAAGGTTGAGAGGTTTATAAAAAAAAAAAAAATGAAAGTATGTTACTATTAAGAGAACTCTAGGAAATAAAGTGAAGAAAAAAATAATGAAATTATATAAATCCATAGTAGTTTCTACAAATAATATTATGGCTTAGGTTTTGATAGCTACTGTTTAAAAATCATCTTCAGGAAATAGAGATAATTTTTTCAATCTGATATCAGTATGATATAACGAAGTGCACTTGTGGCTGTATCATTTAATTTAAATGGAAACATTACTCAGTATAAAAATAATTGGGAACACAAAAAGATTATGATTCATAGAATTACTATGATTACAACCTTTAAGTTAAGTTTTTTTTTTTTTTACAAAAATTCAGTATCCAGTTTATTATCTTGGTCTGATTTTTTACTTACATGTTAACAGTATTATGTTGTACAGCTGAATGAATTTAATTAATTTTTTTCAAATCGGAATGTTTATATTTTTCTTAATTTCTCATCAGAAAATTACAAATCGTACATTATTGACCTGTAAGTACAATGTTTGTGTATTTGTATATAAGCAAATGCTGTTGCAGCTACAACAGCATTCTGAATCTAAGAAATTTAAGGAATATAATGATACTGTAATGTAGGTTTTTTTTTAATGTAAGTTTTGTTGGCCAAAGTTAAAGGACTGATTCAAGAAATCAAAATAAAAAAAAATTGACTAGACACATGTCATATCTCGCTTCATTTTCCTTCTGTTTGCCATCTTGTGTTGTTTTTTTATTAAATAAAATTTTTTCGTAAGAATGGATTGAGGTATGTAGATTAAATTGGGTATGCATTTACCCAACAATATCTTCTACAAAATAAGTTTGAATATTTTGCCTTTTTTTTTATTGACATTTAAATTTTGTAATTATTACTTGCTCTATGTATATTAGTTTTGTCTAACGGTTTAAGATCTATCTAAAGGTTTATGTTTTATTAGATTATATGTTAAGCCTTTTTATTGTAAACAAAATGATATCTCATTTGCTCAAACTAAGAAAGTTCTAAGTTCAAATCCTAGTAAAGGCATTTACTTTTATATGGATTTAAATACTAAATCGTGGATACCAGTGTTCTTTAGTGGTTGGGTTTCAATTAACCGCACATCTCAAGAATGGTTGAGATGAGATTGTACAAAACTTACAATTACATTCATACGTCTATCATCCTTATTCATCCTCTGAAGTGATACCTTACGGCAGGAGAGCAGAAAATGTTCAGACACTTGAAATTTCTCCCAAAAACAGTTTTTTTGGTCAGAAATATGCCCAAAACTAAGGCAAGAGTTTATTATGTTTTACCAAACAATTTATTGTATGTAATGAGCTATAAAAAGAGAAGTAAAAAAAATACATGGGTTGCAGATAATTAATTTGTTCAAAAATATCTTATGAACAAGAAATACATAAAATAATCAACAAAAACTCAAAACACAATAGTCTAATATTGACTGTATTGACGGCTTCAATGGAAGATGATCATTGAATAGGGTACTGAAGTAAAATGAATGGATTAGGCTTAATCTAAGAGACATGTTAAAAAAGACTACTTACTAAGCCAATTATTAGATTTCAAATCAACTGTTTACCTGAGAGGTAAACAGTTGTAAATCCAATGGAGATCCGATACATCTTATCAGTAATTTGCCTCTTGCTTGTCACGATTTGAATCTATAAGTTGTCACTCACCAAGAATGACATTGCTACCTTTGTTTTCTCAGTTTGCCTAATACTCAATACAATGAATGTTTCTTTTCAAAACTTGTTAAAAGATCAGTTATTCTAGATAATAATTGTAAAAATGATGTTAATACAACCTCAGTTGATACTTACGTGTCGTGATTTCTATTTTTCATGATTGGTAAAAATTTCCTTGAAATTTCCCCTGAACCATGTTCGCAGGTTCGAACATATTCTGCTCCCCAGCCTTACAGTGGTTCCGGAGGCTAAACAGAAAAAGAAAGAGTCAAAATTTGACTGAAATTGTTAGAATTGAGTGTAAAAATTATCCCTTTTTTTGACAATTTTTTGCCTGTTTTTACTTCCTTCATGAATTAATAAAGCAGGGGCTAAAATTTTCCAACTGCATAATTTTGGTGTTCCCCTTTTAACAATTACAACCATATCTCAGTTTTTTATCAAAACCGATTTATACACAATAAAAGGTTAACATTTTATTGAATAAAACATAATTTGATAAAACAAATATTTATAGTACTGTTACTGATTAAAGAATTTAAATGCCTACCATTTTCATTGTTTTCAAACTTATTTTGTAAAAACTGTTGTTGGGTATATGTGCACCACTTTAAAATAAAATTTATATCTCAATCTGTTCTTTAGATATAGATTTTTGTTGAAAAACAGAATTGTGAACTTAGAAAAAATGAAATGGGTAAGGGCATTTGGTTACTTGAAAACTGCGTTGTTTATTTTAAGTCCAGAATTAGTTATTAAATTTTATTAACATCTCGTGGATTACTCTGTACACATTAATTTTATGTGTGGTGGTTTTTATTGTTAAAAAACCGCTTTATTGTATTAAATTATTTTTTTTTAAATAGAACTTATAAAAAATTGAAAAAATGTAAAATTTTCAAATTTTTCCTACGTTTTTCTTTTCCTTTTTTATAGTAATTTTTGTTATGTAATTTTACAGAGATCGCTTTCAGTACAGATTTTAAAAAAAATTTGTTTAATTGTAGAAGATTTATTTGTATTTAAAACTTTGCTGATCTCCATGGCAGATCAAAAGGTCCTGTGTTTGGATGCCGGTCAGGCTTGACATTTTTTCATATGCTACATACGAGGTCTGTAAATAATAAAGTAATGAGACTGGTTCAAAAACTTTTTATTTACAATCCAATTATACATGGACTCTTATCACCTTTGAAGTAGTTCCCTTGGGAAGCCATGCAAAGCTTCAAATGGTTTTCCCACTCCTCATAGCAATGTTGGAACTCAGAAACCGTAATATCCTTCAGGTGGTTGGTTACATTTTTTTTAAATGTTTTCTACTGTTCCAAATTGGTGTCTTTTGAGGTGTTATTTTAAAGTCACAACTGGAACAACGTGAACAGGAAAAAGTCTTACGGACTAAAGTCAGGTGAATAAGATGCTTGGGGAACTACAGGAATGCTTTTCTTTGACAAAAATTAATTGAGAGTGCAATGTGACAAGGTGCATTGTTATGATGCAGCATTCAGTTGTCTTTGATGGCTGGTCTCACACGAGCGACTTTTCCAGTCTTTAAGAATTTCTCGGTAAAACATATTTATTTACAGTCTGTCCTGTTCACAAAAACGGCAAAAGACTCTGATTCGCTCAACATTGTCGTCACTTTTTAACGTTAACTGTCTTCCAGAGTGTGGATCGTCTGCAACTGATTCCTGACCGTCTGAAAATGTTTTAAACCATCTAAAAACTTGTGCTCGTGGCAGAGCATCATTTCCATGTGCTCTTTTCAATTTTGATAAAGTTTCAGTATTATTCTCACAAAGTTCAACACAAAACTTGATTGCATATCATTGCTCATAATTAGTATCATTCATTTTTGTAACGCACAACAAAAAGTAATTTCATGAAAAGTTTGTTTACGTCTCATATGGCAACAGTAGACTAAAAATATTAATATCTAATATAAATCAGGTGTTCACATAACCATATCTTTACTAGTAACTTTACAGTGTTGCCAATTTGACTGCCAAAAAAAAAAAAATAGTCTACTTTATTTACAGACCTCGTATTTTTATATTCATTTCGAAAAGCTTCTTTGTAAGCATCTCTAATGAATTAATTTTTCAAAAGACTTCAAATAAAAGAGATAGATGTTTGCTAGCTAGTTTATTTGAATACAATTAATGTTTTTGTAATAATGTTTTGGTGAACAATGTAACTATTATTTTTTTGTACCATATTTAATTAATTATGTTTTTAATGTAAATTTTGAATCTTTAAATGATTTCAATAAAGTTTTTTATTGTTTTGTATTAGTTGTTCTGTTTAAATTTTACTTGCATGGCATCTTGTTACAACAAAATTCTTTTAAGTATGAAAATATTTTTAGCAGAAATGTTGTGATTTTTGTTTAAATTTTTTACCATTTTTTAATGGCAATCCATATCTCATATCCTCAAAATGACTATTAATACTATTACAAAATGATATTGAATCTTAGATTCTATTTTCTGACATTTGTTTTTATTAGAAAAGTCGTATGTAAATTTGTAGTATTAACACAATAATAAAAATAATTATGATTACATGCATGATTTTTCTACACTTATATGTGGTTAATAAATCTTTTTAAAATGCTTATTAATAGTCTTAAGATAAGTAATTGTCAATTAGTTTGATCAAAGAAACTAATTTATTATTATTATTATTACATAACTATTTCTTATGTGATATAAACATTTACTCTATTTTTTAAAGTATTATTTTCAAACTGTTTTTACAGACAGATAGATAAATATTTATGTAACAGTCTGTTTCATTAAAATAATTGCTATTGATAACAGTAAAATTTCCTGGAAATAAATCTTCCTGCTCACAATTCTTTTTTTTTATATATTAGTTATAATGATTAATTTTTAGTATGATATATGTTGGTATTTTCCTCTACTTTATGATGGACTGGTACTTTTAATTACCTTGAGCTTTCGTATTCTGAAGAATGATAGTTAAAAAGTTAACCATATTTATATTTTAGTGTTATTTGGTACTTGGCACTATCCTCACCCATCTCTTTGCTGTTCCATTTTAATTAACAAGAAGAAATATTAGCCTGGTCTATATATAACCAGTTACCTCTACATCCATAACATGAAGCTGTCCATGTACCATGAATTAAGAAATATGCAATTATTGTCACGTTGGCTGCAATATTTTTTTAATGCATGTAATTTTCGTGTTACAAATCCCCCCATTGTCCGGTATTCGCATTTTCACTAGTGAGTTAC
Organism: Lycorma delicatula; assembly: GCF_047948215.1. Classification (NCBI taxonomy): domain Eukaryota; kingdom Metazoa; phylum Arthropoda; class Insecta; order Hemiptera; family Fulgoridae; genus Lycorma; species Lycorma delicatula. Next base: position 18,822,361 of record NC_134467.1, read on the forward strand.
AGGACACCTGTACCTTATAAGCTTTCGCCTTTTCTAACACTATCTGTGAGTTGTTGATAGAAAGAACTGTTTATTGATTTTATGTTCAAATAGAGCAGTATCAGTCACCTAGGTTTGGTATGAATTTAATCCTTCTAACGTCTGAATGTAATGTTTAAAATTACTAATGACAAAAATAAACGAGGAAGATGGACAAAAATATGATTGCTGCACAGAAGAGAAATTTAGATGAAAATAGGACAATAAATGCCCGTACAGAATGAACATAACTGGTACCACAGCGAACGTCTTAATGTTTGGAAGTGTCAGGAATATGATAAAAATCAGTCAATGAAGTCCCTTTTGGTTCTTGAACCAAATGAAGATAGCAGATTATTTCTTGTTGCTTTCATCAGTTTGCTTATAGTTTTTTTTTTGTGACTTGTGAAGCATTCAAAGTAAAACTGGTATTAGTTTACCGGTTTTCTCTGAAAATAGTGTTGTTATCATGCAGGTAGTACATGATAATACCACTATTAATTTTACCACTATAATTTTCGAAACAAATGGTAATCAGAAGGAGCTATGTCCAACTGTATGGTGGATTATTGTAAATTTCCCATCCAAATGTTCTCAGTAAATCACGAGTTGGACCCGCAACATGTGGACATGGTATTATCATGCAGCAGGACAACACACCACCCATGTCACCAATTTTGAATGGTGCACCGTAACTTAGGTAGAGTTTTGCAGTACACTTTCTGCATTTACAGTTGTTACATGTAATGTGAAATCAACCAGCAGTATGCCAAACTGATCCCAAAAGACTTTCGCCATCAGTTTTTCGGTCTGGTTAGTGATTGAAGATGACGCTATTTACTTGATTGTCGTTTCTCTCTGACATGTAATATGAAATTTGTTTTTCACTGCTGGTAACAATCAAATTAAAGATGAACAGAGTAATGAGAAGTATTATTTATCGAGCTGAATATCATTTGTGTCAGACATCGATAGGAAAGCAGGGAATTATTTTATTCTTAGGAATTGTAATGTAATTTTTGCCGTGGTCTACAATACCATGTATGTTATTGCAACAGAGTAAACTGCAATCTCATTTCTTTTTCACCTTAACTTTGCTAAATTTCTACTGTTAATTTGTGAAAAAGATTTATTTGTAATTGTCATTTTTACTATTTTGGTTATTAAATTGATTAAATTATTTTTATCTTTGTTCCACATAAGTATTTATTGCTGTAATTGTTAAGTTTTTATAATTTGCTAAGAATATATTCTTATATCATTGTTTTATTCAAAGACGGTTTTTTTTTGTATGTAATACAAATTGGATTTTTTTTCCTTTTTTTGGCTAGGTTAAGCGATGCCATTTCCGCCTCCGCCACCACCTCCAGGGCCACCTCTGCCTCCTCCTAGTTTTCCCTCTGGTTCACCGACCGGAAGCGTGGGAAGTGTGGATCCAAATGGAAGGAATCTATTACTTCAGTCAATCAGAAAAGGAACGGCACTTAAAAAGACTGTTACAAATGATAGGAGTGCTCCAGCGGTTGGTAAGTTTTCGAATTATAATACACTTTTGATAATATTACATGGCAGTAAAATGTGAATGTGGATAATAATTATTTTTCAAATGGCTTTTTATGAAAATTTTATTGTTTTTTGTAAGTAATAGTGGCAGTTGGATCAGTATTTTTTTACACTGTAATTTTGTGTCTATTCGTCAGATTTTCTTTCAGGTGGGATTGTTTGTTTTTTCTTTCTTTATCTATTTTTTTATATGTTCTGCGGTTGAAGTTTTGATCCTGTTTGGTCCTCCGTCATTTAAAGGAATTCAGGACTTAGAGAGCCAGTTTATCGTTGATGTTTTCTGGCAGGGTGAACTACCTGTGGACTAATTTGAGAAATCTATTACCTGACAATGGCTGGACAGTGAGGCTGTTGGCTTACTGCCACCACTCGACAAAGCATCACATTTGAATCATGTTTGGTTTATATACAAATTACTCCATACATTTAAAGCAAAACTCTTCCATCCTCTGCCTGGATCCAGTTGTTTCATGACGTGCAATGGACCTGGCCAATCTCAAATTAACTATGATGTGATAAAATTTGTGTTGTACTGTTATTTTTATGTATTTTTGTTGGCTTTCTATGTATAAACTAATTTCATACAAATTTTACTCAAAAGTAAAGAAAGTTTCATTGTAAAAATTTTATTCTGAAAACTATAAATATTTTTTTATTTCTCTTAAACTGCATATCTTATACTACTTCTCTATATAATCTCCGCATGAATTAAGGCATTTATCATAGCAATAAGCCAGCTTCAATATACCCTCGTCGTATTCTTCTGCAGCCAGTCCAATTAGCTACAAATTAACAGCATTTTTAAGTTCATCGTCACCCGCCAATTGCTTACCAAATTCTTTCAATTTTCCAAACAAATGGTAATCAGAAGGAACTAAGTTCAACTATATGGTGGATTATCGTAAATTTCCAATCCAAATGTTCTCAAAATCACGAGTTGGACCCGCAACATGTGGATGTGTATTATCATGCTGCTGGACAACGCCGCCCGTGTCACCAATTTTGAATGGTGCGCCATAACTTAGGTAGAGTTTTGCAGTACACTTCTACATTTACAGTTGTTCCACGTAACGTGAAATCAACCAGCAGTATGCCAAATTGATCCCAAAAGACTGTGGCCATCAGTTTGCGTCCAAATGGCTGTGGCTTCATCTTGTCGGTCTGGTTAGTGATTGAGGATGACGCTATTTACTTGACTGTCATTTTCTCTCCAGACATGTAATATGAAATCGTGTTTCACTGCTGGTAACAATCAAATTAAGGAACGCATCACCTTTTTTTTGTATAGCGCATCAAAAATTACAAAGCAGATCAGATCCCATTCAGATTTTTTTGTGATGTTTCATTAAGTCGTGTGGCACCCTACAAGCACAAACCTTTCTGAAGCCTAGATGGTCATGAAGAGTGTGACCAGTTACAGCTCTTGAAACATCTGGAAAAAGAAGGGCCAGGTTGGAAATCGGTGAGCGATGATCTTTTCTGATTTCATCATTGACGCTTTGTGATTATTGAGCGCCTCTCTGAGCATTCTTCATTGTGCACATTAATTGTGTTATTTCTAAACCTTTCACACCATTTTCAGACGTTTCTTTTGTTCATTACATTATCACAGTACACAGCAACCGACTACCTATGAATTTCTGGTGGCTTAATGTTTTAATGGTTTAAAAAGTGTATGCCCCATATATTTCACAGTCGTGGTAAAATCGTTTTTCGTATTCATTTTATAATGTAATAACTTGACATGAAATCAATGATACTACAATGCGACAACTTAACAGACAACAATGCAGTATGTAGATTACTAGAATGGCCATGAATGACATAGGTTCGCCAACCTTAAGGAGAGAAATTTCCCAGCGGTTTTTACTTTAGAGACACTAGTCATAAAAGTTATTAAAAATATAAATTTAAAAAAACTTTAATTCTTAAAAAAAATTAAATTCTTGTATGCAAGGTCTAATTTCTTCCACCAGTTCAATAAAAAATTTCATTGTTAATCTGTAAAAAGATTAAAATTTTTGCTAATGAAAGAATCAATCCAATGTTTTTTTCATTTTTTAACTCTTCTTTTGTCTTCACCAATATGCAACTGCAACCATGTTATTCGACATGCAGTGCAAACTGAAATAGTTGAATAACAGTACAATTGCATTGATGGACGAGAACAGGACTGGAATCTGTTCATGACAGTTATATGAGATTTTGGTAATAAACGTTTTGTATTGTGTTGTTGCAGTGGATGAAAAGCCTAAGTTTTATGAATTGTCTTATCACATAAAACTGGATTTCTAATACTTCTCTAGTACAAAATACAATATGATGTTACTACATTCTTATTTGTTAAATGGTAGAAAAACTAAGGGAAATTCTGTATGGTACTTATACTTTACTTCTAGCAAGTAGCAATTAATAATACAGAAGAATACTTTGAAGTTGGTAATCTAAAATGATATGTAAGATTCAGAATATATCAAATAAGCTTTTTTGTTAACAAATAATATTAATGGAAAAAGATGGATAAGCAGTTGGTATATAATTAGCCGAATGATTTAACCTTATTATAATAACTATAATAACGCTGTCATTTATTTGTTTTATAGTTTTGCTTAATAAGTCTTTCTTATCTATAATTTTTCTAATTATATATATATATGTAAAAATGTGAACAATTTTTTTTCATTTGTGCAATAAATGATGTCATGATATACTATATATGCTGGCGTCAAGGTTTATAATTTATAACCTATTTTATCATTATAATTATTCAATACTTAACATAGAAATAACAGTTAAAATGTGTGGAAAAAATTTTATAAACAAGTTAGTTCTTAGTTATTTACTCAGTTCTGTTTAAGATAGACTTATCCTAATTAAATTTCTTAATGCAAAAGTAAAACTTGTAAAAATGAAATCTAAGATATTCTGAATATTATCCTGCAAATTGTGATAAAATTTTTTCTTTTAAATCGTGCATATTTTTTAAAGTTTATTTACATGTCACATTCCATTCCTTATGTAGATTCTTATTTGTGATATGTATGTGTGCACACATGCACACACACACACACACACACACAAGGTGATATAAAAACATTTCTGGATAAGGTATATTTAAGAAAAATGACTTTATTTATCTAAACTTAAGCATCATCTTTAAAGTAGTCACCCGGTGTAATAATAAATAAATAAATAGTGCACTGGTCGCAGCATTCTGGTAACTTCTAGAATGCGGTCTGTTAAAAATGGGATGTAACTTCTGAAATGTAATTGGAGAATAAAAACATTTTGATAAAATGTTTTATTCCAGTGTACATTAAATTTCAAATTTTCATATGTTACAAATGCTTAATTGCCCTTTTATCTTGTTTCGATAATGTGTGGTGACTAGACGTAGGGGTTTACTGTTATTTCTCCCAAATGAAAACAAATTGTTTGTTGAAAAAAAAAACTGTTTGGAAAAAACAGTGTTAATTATTAATTTGTTAAGGTACATACATGACCCATTTTTCAATTTTGCTAAACTGCTTGTTTTTTGTATTTAAAAACAACAGTTTTATTTTAATATTTTTCTCAACGCATTGGCTGCAGGATGTTTCAGTTGACACCATTGAATACCAAGATTTGACAGTTTTTTTCTGTATTTAAATATTACCGTATTTTCATGAATAAGAGTTATTTGGTTTTTGAAAGTGTTCAGTCTTAGCAATTAGCTTACAGCCTATTTAATATCGATAAAACAACAGTTTGCTGGGCAAATGACCTGTTATCAGTAAACAGTTTATTCACTTGGTTTTCGTTAGTGAGCTAACTGGACTAGCTAACTAGACAGCTCTGTTTGGTAATTCAGCATATCTTATGCAGTATTATGATCGGGTGGAAAAAACTGTTTGTATCGAAGTGAAAAAAAACAACTTTTCTTCTGAAAAACAACTTAGACTGTTTGATATTTTCTGATATATCACTATTGCTGATTATATAATTGAGCAACATGGTTCAACACATCATGAATTTCTTCGACCATAGTGGAATATTACTTCAATTTAGTATTTAACTAGTTTTTAAAGCAACGTCTTGACTTTGTGGTTATGATGGGAATTCAATTCTAAGGACAAATTAATCAAATTTCTCAAGTTGAAAGGGATTATACGTAATTATAATTTGTGTAAAAATGGACATGAAATGACATAACATCTGTTGATAAACGTGATGATTGTTAAATTTCATCTAAGGGGCTGTAGGTTCGAGGTCAGTTTAAGAAGAGGTCATAACCTCAAAATAAACTTTTAATCAGATGCATTGGACAAATTATGCTCTTTGTATTTTGTTTATATTATTCAATTCTAAAAAATAAGTATTCCAGTTTCACTAAGTACTTGTTATTAATAATTTATTATTAATAAATGAATTTATTTACGTTAAGTTGTGCAAAACTGCTGGCCAGATATCATTAAAAATTTTAAATAAATATTATATAGTTTGTATGCTAATTTCAGTAGAGTTCTTCAATAAATATAAAAAATTATACCTTATATCCTTGTTCTTTTTGGTTTTTTTTTATACATATCCTATGTATAAAAAAGTTGTTCCAGAAATTTATTTAAATTTAAAAAAAAATTAAGTAATACAATACTGTATGGAGAGTGTACATATTAGAATCTTGAGAATGTAATTTACAGTTTCAAAATTTGTTATGTGTTTTACATTTTTCAAATCCCCCTAAAAAAATTCCTCAAAGCTTGGTACTCCAGAAACCATAGCCTTCTATGAACAGAATTAAAATAGTTGGTATAAATTGAATAATTAAAAAGCAATTTTTAAATATTTTTTGTCATTTGTCACATAATAGATTTGAGCAATTTATGCTATTTGTGGCTAAAGTGGCGCTCACGGAAAGTTCTACAACTGTGGGTTGTTTCTGATGCGCAGCTTACACACACAATTAAAAATATTTTATCATTTTATTAAATATAATATTTTTTTGTTTATTTAATTCAATGATTCTATCTAAAGTGCACATGCATACCGTATTTAATTTGCGCTGGTGTGGCATTACTAACGATGATTGTCAGCACTAACTAAAGTAATGCGGTTTCTCAAGTTACATAGAACAAATTTCTCTTGTATAATTGGCAGATTGGTGTAGCCGTGAGGTTTAATGCACCAACTACCATCAACTGGTCAATTGAGTTTGAGACCCAGCCAGACAGAGTTAGTTTTTTACACTTTAAATATTATTTGCTTATTTAATTCTACTACTTACCTGTGACATCAGAACATAGTGGTAGTTTGGTGTAGCCGTGAGGTTTAATGCACCAACTTACCATCAACTGGTCAGTCGAGTTCAAGACCCAGCCAGACGGAGTTAGATTTTTACACCTTAAATAGAGGTAGTTTAGAGCATTTTTTTGAGGTGGGGGTGCAGTTTTGTAAAAGGTTTTTTCAAATATTGTTATTTCTTAATTGCTAACAAATATGCCTCACTCCTTGACCTTTTTAAGTTAAAACTTTAATGGCATCAGTTGCCTCACATATAAAAGTAATCTGATGCAAGTTTGATTAAAATCGGTCCAGTAGTTTTAAGGAGATTTAGAGTTCAACATCAAACACACACGTACATAGGAACATTAACATCCAGAAATTTTCCTTTTAGTTTTTGGGTTTCTTAGGTGTCAAATCGTCAAGATCCAGTGAAAAATGCAAATTTCCAAATTGGATCAATTACAGTACTTTCCCTTGTAGAATTATAGCCCTACTATATAGCTCTATCTAGACAGGAACGTTAATGCAGATTGCTTTTTTTTCTTTGTCTGGAATATATCAGTTGAGTTTTGCTACAGGTTAGTATGCATGGTTGAAAGTCACCAATAGTAGAAAATTGTTAGAGATTTCTGCGAGTATAAAAAACTGTTTGTAAACATATATACAGGTGATTCATGAAGAATGTAACAAACTTTCAGGATATATTCTACAGGTAAAAATAAAGAAGAAAGTTTGTATAAACTAAGTTCAGAAATGCTTCGTTAGAGAATATTGGCTGGTGAAAAATTTCACCCTGATTTCCACAACTTCAGTAAAATAAAGCCAGACTATAATTCTTGTGACCCAAATTAAGGAGTAACATTTTTTTTCTAGTGGTTTCATATGAAAGGATATTTTTAGAAATATGTGGTAAAAGACAAAAAGTTTGGGTTAAAAATATGCTGATTCTTGCTTGCCATAAAATAACTTTGTTAAATGGGTGATGAACACATAAAACAAAACTTATAGAGAAGCTGATTCTGACTAAAATGGTATGAATGAGTCACTAAATACAAACATAAGAGTTTCAAAGTTTATTAAAAATAAAACTAAAAATTTGTTAGATCTTCCTAAAGATGCAGAAATGTTTGGACTATTTATTTTTCTAAAATATTTAATTCTTTTGTCTTGTAGTAATGAATATATTGTATTGTTTAATACTTAATTAAATTTTACCACATTTTGATTTGTTTTATTTTTAACAAACTTCTGTGAATTTTATTCATATCGTTTTTTTCAGAATCAAATTCTCTACAGTTTTATTAGAAACTTTTATGTGTTTATTTTGCCTTTTTATTAAAGTTATTTTTGCCAAACATAAAAAGTGAATTTTTTGACTCTCATCTTTTGTTTTTTCCCCAGATTTCTTGAAAACTACTAAAAATAAAGTTTTTTTTCCACTTTTTCTAATCTGATTTCATATGAAACTACTAAATTTATCCCTTAATTTATGTTTCAAGAATTACAGTCGCTTGATTTTAACAGAGGGCAGGAATCTGGGCGAAATCTTTCACCAACCGACACTCCGTTAATAAAGCATTTCCGAATCTGTGTTTATATGAAGTTTCTTCTTTATTATTTTCACTAGTAGAACATGTCCTGAAAGTTTGTTTTATTCTTTGTGAATCACTCTGTACGAAATTAAATGTAAATAAACTATGGTAATCAATGAAAATTCATTTACTTGATGAGTGACCCTTCTTCGTACCAGCAGTTACTTTTAGTTTATACATATATATATATACACACACACACATACACAGGGGTTGTCTGAAAGGTTTTGAGCCTAACATACTGTCAAATATAGTTTTATTTTTCAACAAAGTCTCTTTTCAGGTTGATACACCTTTTCCAGCGATGCTCTAACCTCTTTAACCCTTCAAATAGTAGCTGGAATCTTTCTCCACAAAATAGGAGTTTACATATGCGATAACCTCCTCGTCTGATGAAAAATTCCTTTCCTCCAAGCCAAACTTTAAGGTTAGGAAAAGTCACTTGTGGCCAGATCTGATGAAAATGGTCAATGGTTAATCAATTCAAAGTGCAATTCATGAATTTTAGCTATGGTGACCATCTGCTTTTAGCCGTGGTGAGCAGGCACATTGTCCTGATGGAAAAGCACTTTTTTTCTTCTTTAAATGTGGTTGTTTTTTTGCAATTTCTGTCTTGTCAAGTAATGATGCATAATACTGCCCTGTTATTGTTTTATCTTTTTCAGATAATCGATAAATAAAATTCTGTTACTATCCCAAAAAACAGTTGATCACCTTCTTGGCTGATGGAACCCTCTTCGCCTTTTTTTGGAGCAGGTTCAATCTTTGCAGCCCATTGTTGTGACTGTTGTTTCATCTCTGGAGTGTAGTGGTGGATCCATGTTTCATCTACAGTTATGAGTTGACGCAAAAGATCTGGGTTTGTTTTGTTTAAACTGCTCCAGCAGGACCTTGGAAATATTCATTCGAATGTGTTTATGATCCAAAGTGAGCAAACACGGCACCCAATGCACAGATAGCTTACATGTATTCAATTCTTCAGTTAATATATGATAAACGTGTTCTTTCGATATGCTCATAGCCTGTGCTATTTCTCTAACCAAAATTTGTTGGTCGTCCAGTACTGTTTGGTGAACTTTTTCGATGATATCGGTGGTGGTTGCAGTTTTTGGTCGTCCTGAACACTCATCATCGATCAAGCTGGTACGACTATGTTTAAATTCAGTTACTCATCTTTTCATGGTGGCAGATGTTGGCACAAAGTCCCTGTAAACAGCATCCAACACGGTTTTAATATTTGAAAGGTGTACTGCCTGCCTTTCAAATTCAAGTATTTAATCGCAACAAGATATTTGATTTTTTCCATTTTCACAAAAACACTCACAGCGACTTACCCAAACGATTATCAAACAACAACTTAGGCAAAAATGGCTGAAATTTTTGTGAGTACCTTTTAACGCATGCGTGAATACATTCCCTAACTTTTGTTGACAAGTGCTGCCATCTTCATGTTGAGGCACAAAATGTTTTCAGACATCCCTCATATAAATTAAAATTTTTCCAAACTTTTAGTTTTTCCAAAAACTACTGATCCTTTCCTGTTACTTTACAAAATTAAGTTGTATGTTAATTATGTAATGATTTTTTTTCGTTGAAGTTTTAATGTCTTCTTTGGACCACAATGAATCTTGGCTTGATGAATTTCATCTTTCTTGCTTCACAGATTTTCTTCATTCACTCGCGCTACTAGCCTTCTTCTGTTCATCAGTCCACTTTAAATCTACCCTGCATATCTGTTTTTGTTCTTTAAATTGCTTCCAGTTATATATCTTTTTCCTGAAAACATCCCTGTCAGCTGTGCAATGATATGGACATTCTTTTAACTTTTTTTTTGTATTGCTTATTGATATGATTGATTATTTACCTTTAATTTTTATTTTATATCAGTTGGATGGGTTTTTTTTTTGTTGTAAATTTATGATTTCTTGATCAGTAGGAAGTGGTTTCATACATGAGGATGTAGTTGTAAAAACATTTCCTTTATATTTTATGATAAAAAAAATGTACTTCTACATGTTTGTGTGTTTCCTGCCTTCCTCTTTTTTGTTTACTGTTCCTAAAATACATTATCTTTTGTATTGTCTCTTTTCCGCCACCCTTCATTGATATTTTTAAAAATCAGTTGTAATAATTTTAATTTATATTTATTATTATTTTCTTAAATAAAAATCACACAATTACTCTTTAATGAACTATTTTTTAAAGATGTTATGTAGTAGTTGGGGTTCTAGATATTTAAATAACATATGTATTGTTTTGGAAGCTGTTGATACGTATTATTTTGTATGTGCTTAATAAGCTTAGTTTCCCATGGTCAGGCCCTTTTTCTAAGCCACCAGATGTAAATCGCTATCACTGAATAGATTTATCAGCATAGGCCTTCCTACATCATATCAGATAAATATTAAGGGTGTCTTTAAAGTTCTTATATTCTTAACAACTATTAACGGGCATCTAGCCCAAAACCCATGGAAAACTGCAAGGAAATATTAAGGATATGATAAACAATAATAAGATAAACAACCTCTACTTGAAGGAGTGACTCTCCCCCTATAAACAAGGTTCCCTATAAACAATATATTAATTTTTAACACAATTTGATCAAGGAAGTAAAATAAGACCAAAACTTTTTTTGTAGATTGTACTCTAAATATTGTTTAAGTCATTAATATTTCAAAACCTTGTGGTGTATTTGAAATGAAAATCTGTCAAAGGCAAATTCAGGAAAATATTCTTTCCTTGTTTTTTTTTTCCTTTCCTGGGCATATTCATCCCTTCTAAAAATGTAGAATATGGGAATCATTTCATTCGCAGGGGAGCAGATAATTATTTATCATTGGTTTTTTTATTTTGATATACTGCAGTTAATTACTTTTTCTCTTTATACGAAATAAAACAACTGCATCAAGAAGGCCTCTGGTAAATTTCACCTTCCCAAAAAGTTCCTGCCAGAATCTCTCTGGAGGAGATTGTAACTTAAAATGTAACTTAACTATAGATGTTACTTTTTCATTTTCTTAATTTTAAAAGATCAGTATTTTTTTTTATCTAATAAAATAAAAAATACATTTCTTTCTATTTGATTAAGAAATCAATAAATCAATTAATTAATATAGTGGACTTTTACAAACTATTTACTATTAATTTGACACAAACTTCAAAAAAATTAAAATTTTTTAATTTTTATTTTTTTGTAGTTTTTTAATTTTTTTTTTTTTTTGTCTTCAGTCATTTGACTGGTTTGATGCAGCTGTCCAAGATTCCCTATCTAGTGCTAGTCGTTTCATTTCAGTATACCCTCTACATCCTACATTCCTAACAATTTGTTTTACATATTCCAAAGCCTACACAATTTTTCCTTCTATCTGTCCTTCCAATATTAAAGCGACTATTCCAGGATGCCTTAGTATGTTGGCTATAAGTCTGTCTCTTCTTTTAACTATATTTTTCCAAATGCTTCTTTCTTCATCTATTTGCCACAATACCTCTTCATTTCTCACTTTATCCACCAGTCTCATTTTTAACATTCTCCTATAGCACCAATTTCAAAAGCTTCTAATCTTTTCTTCTCAGATACTCCGATTGTCCAAGCTTCACTTCCATATAAAGCGACACTCCAAACATATACTTTCAAAAATTTTTTCCTGACAGTTAAAATAATTTTTGATGTAAACAAATTATATTTCTTACTGAAGGCTCGTTTCGCTTGTGCTATTCGGCATTTTATATCGCTCCTGCTTCGTCCATCTTTAGTAATTTTACTTCCCAAATAACAAAATTCTTCTACCTCCATAATCTTTTCTCCTCCTATTTTTACATTCAGTGGTCCATGTTTGTTATTTCTCCTACATTTCATTACTTTTGTTTTGTTCTTGTTTATTTTCATGCGATAGTTCTTGTGTAGGACTTCATCTATGCCATTCATTGTTTCTTCTAAATCATTTTTACTCTCAGCTAGAATTACTATACCATCAGCAAATCGTAGCATCTTTATCTTTTCACCTTGTACTGTTACTCCGAATCTAAATTGTTCTTTAACATCATTAACTGCTAGTTCGATGTAAAGATTAAAAAGTAACGGGGATAGGGAACATCCTTGTCGGACTCCCTTTTTTATTACGGCTTCTTTCTTATGTTTTTCGATTATTACTGTTGCTGTTTGGTTCCTGTACATGTTAGCAATTGTTCTTCTATCTCTGTATTTGAACCCTAATTTTTTTAAAATGCTGAACATTTTATTCCAGTCTACGTTATCGAATGCCTTTTCTAGGTCTATAAACGCCAAGTATGTCGGTTTGTTTTTCTTTAATCTTCCTTCTACTATTAATCTGAGGTCTAAAATTGCTTCCCTTGTCCCTATACTTTTCCTGAAAAAAAAATTGTCTTCTCCTAACACTTCCTCCACTCTCCTCTCAATTCTTCTGTATAGAATTCTAGTTAAGATTTTTGATGCATGACTAGTTAAACTAATTGTTCTGTATTCTTCACATTTATCTGCCCCTGCTTTCTTTGGTAACATGACTATAATATTCTTTTTGAAGTCTGATGGAACTTCCCCTTTTTCATAAATATTATACACCAGTTTGTATAATCTATCAATCGCTTCCTCACCTGCACTGCACAGTAATTCTACAGGTATTCTGTCTATTCCAGGAGCCTTTCTGCCATTCAAATATTTTAATGCCCTCTTAAATTCAGATCTCAGTATTGTTTCTCCCATTTCATCCTCCTCAACTTAAAATTTTTTTTTAGTTTTATTTGCAAAATACAAAATAGGCTGTTTACAGTAAATACAAAAGCGCAAAACCTTTGTTTTGATAAAAATAAGATGACTGCAGAGAAATGGTGTAGGCAGTCTATTACTAAGTGGTAAATTAAGCCTCTTTGTAATGTATTTTATTTTTAGTTAATTGAGTTAATATTTTTTTGAACTTTCAAAGAAAATATTAGAACATTAGCCGATATATCATCCCTTATAATCCATTACTAATTGCGAATGATAAAAATAAATTTTTAAAATGTTTGTTTAAATAATTTAATTGATTGTTTAGTTAATCTTCCATTTTTGTTATATGAAAAAACAATACAGGACCACTTGAGAAAATTTCTTTGTAAAATAAAAAAAAATCTGGGAAAGGTTACTTTCCTGGCTTTGCCATTGTAAGATTTTTCATTTCAAATACACCACGGGTTGGTTATAAACTTATAAAAAAATTCATTAAAAAACGTTCAGGCTGATTTTTACCTACTTGATAAAAATTATATAGCATTAAAAATATAATTGAGAAAAAAATCAAAGTTTTTAGTAAAAACATTTGGGTACCAGTTTTTGACCCCTTCTTGACCAGATGGTGTTGTCATCACAATTATACGATAGTTAAAGTAATTGCTAAAAAATCAAAGGTTTTAGTAAATGATTTATTTTCATTAGAGGCTTATTCAATTTGTGAATCTGTTTTTTTATTTTTAAGAAAATCAATAGGACTTGAGTAAATTAAATTGTTTAATGTTTTGTTGGTATGTGGATAGTATTTTTGGAATTTAAAGGCCTTAAAATTTGAAATTAGATATGGAATTCCACCCACGAATCTGTTAATTTGATAGTTGAAGGTAGTAAGTTACGGTAGTTGATCGTGGTTGGAAGAGGCCATATGAAAATGGTACTAGGTTGTGTATAAGAACATTGATGGATGCCGAGACATTTGCATCGGGCATCCTGATAGAAGCCAAACTGAGGGTTGTGTTGTGTTATCAAATTTAGAACGTCTAAAAGACGAGCTCCAGTAAAACCCATCATAGGTTATGAATGGAGGGGTGGTGTGACAGCCAGGATTGTCTTAAAGGGGGTGTCTTCCCGTACGTGGTCAGAACAGTGTTATTCAACAAGCTAAAAAATTATAGTTTACTAATATAAAAAACTACAGATACTCTAATGTCGCCTTGTTTAGTTGGATCGAATGTATATCTAAAGCTGGACTGTATTCATATATTGTTGAGAATCCCCCACACCTAAATTTGATTGACTTAAAACTACGGTATATTAAATAACTTAAGTTCTTTCATTGTACTAAAGAACAAATTTCTACGATTACTTTAAAAGCAAAAAATATGAAATGATGACTAGTGCTCCTCCGACTTTATGAAAATTTGTTTAAAATATTTGATGCCATTTTTAATGAATTTATGTTGAGCCAACCCAGTGATATTAATCAAAATACAGGTCCGCGCACAGATTGCATAAATACATCTTTCGGAAATTTCCATAACATTTCATTTGCGCTAAGGGGAGTCAGATAACGTCGTCGGACACATGCTCCAGAGTGAGAATGGATGGAGGGAGGTAGAGAGAGTGGCTCGTCTCGTACTAACAGCGAAGAGGCAGGAGGAATCCCCTTGACGTGCACACGGCCCTCGATGTCAAAAGAGGCATCGAAATGTGTTTACTTAGTTGTTGTTGGATTATGCTGCCGGATATACCGATGGACATGGAGTGGGGGATATTGTGTGCGATGCTCTACCGCTGACTGCGAAGGAGGCATGGCACAACAAGTAATGAGGGGTCATGGGAATGCGTGGGGGATCGAGGACAGGTACAAGTCCATCTTGATGCGTGTAGGGGCCAGGGAGGCAGCCTCTATGCCTAGGGTGTTCGGGCCTACTCACGCGCATGAGTGGGTGGGTCGGAGCTCCCCGATGATAGCATGGAGGACCCTCGAGGTGTGCATGGGGGGACGCGTAACTGTGAAGGGCAAACGAAATTTGTGTCTTGATCAGGTACAATAGGGACTGGAAGGGTGCTCTCCTGCGGAGAAAAATTCTGATCACCAGAAGAGGTGATTAGTATGTTTTTGAGGAGGCACGAGAACCCCCGATGGGATGTCCGAGTTCAGACGAGCTAGGGAGGGCAGACTGCGCTGCCATGAAACCCTGAGGCGACTGTGTTAAGCTTTTTAGCGTGGGCTGGTCGTCTTGGGGGAGTCTGATATTTGTAAAAACTTTGGTTCCCAAAATTTTGGTTGTCAATCTATTTTCCCTTTTTACTGCTACAGGAGAGTAAAAAAAAATTATCAGAATTGGGCCTCTGTAGAGGTTATACTAGGTATCATTAAACAGTTAAGCATCATAGTATGTGTAGTTTTTAACAATATCCTATGTAAAATATAATATTATTAGCTTTACATGCATACAGCTTCTTCTGCAGCTGTTTGTATGCATATAGCTAATAATATTAAGTCATATTTATGATACTGTGTTAGAAGTTTTTAATGACAAAATGTGTTTATTAGATAAACAGTATTGGAAAGTTTTTTTTATTTTTATTAATAGTTTGTATATCCCTGTACAATAAACGTCACAGAACACCTCAAGTGTATATTTTTATTCAAAATGTAACGATATTGATGAAATTTTTTTAATTTTTTTTCAATCTTTTTCAGGAGCCGATGGAGGTGGCAGTAGTAATAATAGTATTAATAGTAGTAGTAGTAGTAGCAACCCGAAAAGCCCTAGTGGTGCAAATGTTAGAAATATAAATAGCGGTTCTGCAACCCTTGGTCGAAATAATGGGTTAGCTGGATTATTTGCGGGCGGTATGCCAAAATTAAAACCAACAGGACTTGATATCGGTTTGTATTTTTTATTTTAAATATTTTTAATACTAATGATTAGCATATTTTTATTTTTCTATGCAAGGATTTTTTAAAAATCTTTATAAAACATCACGTAATATTAAATAGAATTGCATTATTTAATATTTTAAGAAAAGTCGCAAAGTAATAAAGAGGAAGAAGTAATAAATCTTTACAAGAATTAAATAATTACAAATTGTATTTTTAAGGTAAGGTTAATTTTAAATTTGTTCATCTACACAAGGTATGTTTATAAAGTAATGAGACTGGTTCAGAAAAACGTTTTATTTACCGTCCAATTATAGACGGACTCTTAACGCCTTCGAAATAGTTCCATAGGGAAGCCACGCAGCGCTTCAGTTCTCCACTCTTCATAGCAGTGTCTGGAACTCAAAAATTGGAATATCAGGTGGTTGGTTATATTTTTTATATTTTCTGCTGTTTGAAAATGGTATCCTTTCAGGTTGTTTTTTAAAATTGTGAACAGGAAAAAGTTGCAAAATCTCAATCAGGTGAATAAGGTGGTTGAAGAAATACAGGAATGCTTTTCTTTGCCAAAAATGTGACAAGGTGCATTGTCATGATAAAGCATCCAGTTGTCTTTGATGGGCTGGTTTCACAAAGGGCAACTTTTTTCCGCAGTCTTTCAAGAATTTCTCGGTAGACGTATTGATTTACAGTCTGTCCTGTAGGCTAAAACTCCTTATTGACAATGCCATTACTATTGAAAAAACATTCCCTGCAACTTTTTCCTGTTTGTGATTTGGAAAAGTAGAAAACATTAAAAAAAAATTTAACTGACCATCTGAAGGGTATTCCGGTTTCTGAGTTTTTACTTTATTTTCAGACTTTGTATATGTAATGTAAACAGATGGCATTTGCATAGCTCAGTTATGTTAATCAATAGTCAACTGTTAGGAACAGTAGTTCAGTCATTTTGTGGTTAGCTGTTGATATTCAAACATTTAAACAAGAGCTACAATTTTTGATTCCGCATAATGCGAGATACAAGGAATAATTTATATTTTGATGGAAAACAACAATTCTGCTGTTGAAATTCACAGGCAAATTTGTGATGTTTGTAGGCTGAAGTGATATTGTGATTGATTATAAAGTAGGACGGTGATCATGATGAAGAACATAATCGCCAGATGCGATTAATAAGTGTGATTTGATTGAAAAAGTTGAAAAAATTCATTAGCCTTTTTTCTAACCACGAGGAAAAATTCCTCGTGATCAGATAGTAAGCAACGTTCCATGTGGAAGTTTTATGGCATTTTGTGGGATGTGCTGCATGTAGAAAGAGACTATTGGAAATCATAGTTGATGTTACTTGATGATAACTTACACAGGCTACTTATTCACTTAATTGTTTTTTTATTATCAATAAAAAAAATGAGAACGTTTTGGCTCACCCGCACTACTTTCTAAACTTGGCTTGCAGATTTTTTCCTGATTCTCTTAATTGAGTGTAGTTTTCAAGCCATATAAAATGAGATGGAGGAAAATACAATATAAAAATTGCATGCTGTCCCCAAAAATGCATTTCAGGTAATACTCGTATAGTTCGAGCAGAAATATTTAGTTACTGTGAATTGGTATTTTTGTTTCTGTATGTTGGGAACATCATCTTTTGTCATATTCTATGATAGTCTTTTTCTTGGACACTTAAGTTTGATCATAATGTAATGAATATATTAAAAACTCAAATACAGTTTTTTGAACTGTTCAATCGATGGGATGGCTTCATTGTTTACTCATTCACAAATCTCCAGTTTAACCAACCTTTTTGGTCTAGTGGTAAAGTCGTCATCATCGTAAATCAGCTGATTTTAAAGTCCCAAGTTCTCAGATTCAAATCCCAATAAAGGTAGTTGCTTATGTTCAGATTTGATTACTGGTGTTCTTTGGTGGGTAGATTTCAATTAACCACATGTCTCAGGAATGTTTGTCCTGAGTTTATTCGTATAACTCAAAAACAATTAGCTGTAGGATTTTGAAGTTTTTGGATTTAGAACTGCTGTAACATCGAGTTGTGCACCTCCCCTTTTGATTGCAATCGGCTAGACCAAAAGTGTCCAAAAAAAGCTCAAAATCCAAAAGATTTGAATTTTTTACTTTTTCTTAACTGCAGAAATAAGCCCTCATTGAGAGCTTTTCAATGATATATCATTAGTGGTGTTTATTTTCATTGGTTTTAGAGTTATAGCCAAATAAAATTTTTATTAATGAAATATTTTTTTCTTATAAGGCACATCGGTTCGAATCAGACTTCATCTCCTTTTTTTTTACTTCGAATATATAGATTTATTAATAATTATTAACCTCTGATTGTAAAAAAACAGTTACAATAAATAATAATTCAATAATAAGAGTAAAAAAAATGAAAAAATATAAAAAATGATTAATGAAGTAAAATTTTATGTACTTATAAACATGTGTATATGTAATTTAATAGGCATACAAGGAAGTCATGTGGTGTCCACATCAGATTTTTGTTTCTATTTTTATTGGAAAAATGTTAAAATCACTGAAAACATCTACTATACTAATTGAATAGTACATAATAAAAAAATATGTAAAACTTCCAGTAGATTATTCTATAGCAGGTAATGTTGAGCTTTAGAAATCTATTTAACAGTGTTTAAGTGTGAATAACAAATTTTTTATAGTTGCTTATTAATTTTCAACATAATAATAATTTTATTTAATCTACCTTATTGAATAAAATGTTGCTCCTACATGTGGAATTGCGTTTACTCAAAAAAATCTTTTCTTTAATAAATCTCGAATACACCAGTGTGGAATGAATTCTTTAAAAATATGTAGATGTCCCGGGAAGTGTTAACTAAACTTACAGGACTGTTCAGGAAATCAAAATAAATATTAAAAGTTTACATTCACAAATGTCCAGTTTAACCCACCTTGTTGGTCTAGTGGTAAAGTCGTAAATCACCTGATTTCAAAGTTGAAGTTCTCAGGTTCAAATTCCAATAAAGGTAGTTGCTTGCTTATGTTCGGATTTGATTACCGATGTTCTTCGGTTGTTGGGTTTTAATTAACCACATTTCTCAGGAATAGTTGGCCTGAGTTTATTCAAGACTACACATTTACTGGTACAGTTACATTACATTTATAAGTTACAATGACTTAATTGTTGATGTGACTGTAAATGTATAAAAAAAAATCCAGTTTCAAGTCATTTTCCCTTTTAAATCTTTTTCTGTCAAAATTTATATTTAAGGACAGATTAAGATATTTTAACTAAATTTGGTGTACATTTTGTTTGTTTTGATATCTGGAATCAGTTCTTTGAGTCCGGCTAATACCTTTGATAACACTCTGTATATTATAATGTGAGCGAGAGAGAAATAGATAGAGATGTGTCATATATTTACGTTTTTAATTATTCCTTTAATTAATTCTATGGCATGGATAAATTTGTTGAGCCTTGTTATGTTTAAATATGTATAATTAATAGCTTTATTTTTCATTATTTTTATTACGTGGTTCAGTTTTATTTTAAACAAGTTGTGTTTTACTGGTAGGTTTCTATTTATTATTATTATTATTATTTTAGTAACAATAATTTATTATAATTTTAAAAAAATAGTACTGTTTTATATTTATTTTTTTCTTTTATAGGTCAATCGTCGAATACATCACAGTCTTTGAATTCGTTACCATTAGTGGCTAACAACTCCACGTTATATACGGTTAGTTTTTTTTGTTGTTGTTACCATTTTGTATTCTTGAATCTTTTTTGTTTATATTTATTATAAATTGTAAATATTATTCTTTCATAAATTAAGTACAAAATATTTTTTTTTATACATGCCCTTTTAATATTCATACATATATATTTTTTTTCTTCAGCCTCCGCAAAGTACAGAATTAGATAACACTCTTCTTTTTCTTTTATGTTCAAAACGTTTTCGGACCTAAGACTGTCTTCAGTGATATTTTTTAAAGAATTCATCTGTTTACATTTACACATTAAATTTTATCTTTTTACTTTTGTTTCATAAAAATTTTTATTAATAAAATTTAAAAACATTTTAAAAATTAAGAACAAATATTTGTTCATTTAAGAGAATGAAAAAGTATTGCAATAACTGATTATTGAAGAAAGAGAAAAAATGGACTATAAATAAATTAATCTAAATTAGCGTGCGTGTGTGTGTTTTTCTAAAGTCAATATCCATATCCCTCTGTACTAATATAAAAATTATAAATGAAATTGATCCACTAAAGTACAGAAATATGCATTAAATAAGATGATACTTAACCTTATTTCTTTTTTTCAAAAATGTTTTCACTTCAGTTGTATTTATTATACTTAATATAAAATGAATACATAAATTTAATTTAATAAATTTATCAAAAATATGTTTTTTTATTTTTAAATATAAATAGAAGTTAAAGACTTCTATATTAAAAACTAAATTCATAAAATATGGTATCAAATTTATTAAAAATTAAATAAATGAATAAAGGACATTGTGGCAGCAGTTTTTCAAATAATGATAATGTACAGTTAAATTTAATTTAATTCAAATCCGCACTATACTATAACATTGACTGGCCAAGTTACATGTTGCTTTTAATTCTAGATATTCATTTACTCATTTATTTAATTTTTAATAAGTTTGATATCATATTTTATATTTGTAGTTTACGAGTTAAGTTTTTTAAACTGTTTATATAATAAATAAATTTATTTAACATTGAAAATTTAACATCATGGTTGAACATTATAGAGATAGCATGTTTGAAAACGTAGCAAGTTTAAAAGTGAAAGAATAAAAATCATAAATTTTTAATTTTATTTAAATATTTAGTGTGATAATGAAAAATAATCAAAATAGTATATAATGGTTCACTTAAATTATATTATTATTTGTTATAAATTTGTTTTAGCAAATAATTTCTTGTTACAGAAACAGGATGGAGTTCGAAAGCAGTTTTCAGTAGATATTAAAAATAGGGGACCTCCTCCTCAGCCCCCTCCAGCCAATCAAAAACCAGCTATGCCACAGGTATTTTATATATATATATATATATATATATATATATATATATATTCATATATTGATTAATATAATGATAATTTATTTATACGATATTGTTATATAACAAAAATAGTGAAACAATTTAATGGATTTAATAACAAAAAAACCCTGCAAAAGAAATATTTGTTCGATTACCTTATCTTTATTTGTATCTTATATATATATATACAATTGTTAAAAAATAATTTTTTGAGATGTTTGATATGTCCATCCAAAATTGAAGCATATACTATTTTTGGGGAAAAATCTGTTTTGTTTCTCAGCATGATCTCTTTTCAAGGCTACTTAGTTATATATACTTAGTTCAATGGCGCTTACATTTTTTAATTCCATCCTTTTTGTATGGTTTATCCAAATTTTCAAAATAAGCAGATATTTCGTTAATAAAGTCATCATTTGAATAAATTTCTTTTCAGCAAGTCACTTCATACTTGGAAATAGATAATATTCTTACGGCAGGCAAACAGAGGGATGCGAAAGAATATTGTAGCATAATTTTAATAATTTTGCTGTTGCAGTCACAGAAGAGTGAACTGTTGGATTAACTTCGTTATAAAGAATGTTATTTTTTATCAATTCTAGTAATTTTTTTGTATTACATTTAGATTTTAGCATTTTATTACATTTTGCATAGTATTGTGCCTGGTTATTGTTTTTTTTTTCTCCAGAAAGTTTATGAACATTTTGTTATGAGTATTAGTAGTAATCATCTTTCCTGCTTCTAGAACAATTTTTGCTTTCTTTTGAGCAATTTCTCTGACTGCAAACCTATTTTAGGCTGTATCTCAGTTTCTGGTCAGTAGTGATGTATCTAAGTTTCATCTGTTGATGCGAAACTGTGCAAAAATTGCTCTTGATTACTTTGAATCAGCTTCAGGAAACTTGCTTAGAAATGTTTGCCGTTTCTATTTGTTAAACTAAATATTTTGATCAAAGTGAAAAATGTTTCGCTTCTTTTTCTGGACAATATTGTGTGATTTTCTCAGGTTTCTTCTGAAGCCAACTTTATACCATTAAGAGAGGTTCTATAGAGACCAAAATAAATGGAATTATGGTGGTTTAAGGTCAAAACTACAGTGGACGCATCAAAACTTTCTCTCAATTTTCAACCAATTACCTAAGATTTATGAGGTTTTGGTTGCCTCAACTATTATTTTATTTATCAGAATTTTCTTGCTTTCAAACTATTCAATTCTAAAAATTCCTTTCTAGTGATTCTCCTTTTTACCGTTACTTAACTTTTCTTTTTCTCTCTCTCTCTCTCCTCTCTCTCGTATGGTTGGTTTTTTGTATTCAGTGAAAGTACCAAAATACATTCTTTGGAATATAATTTCAAAATTACACTAATATTTAAAAAAGAACAATACATTTTGCTACAAAACTTATTACATTCATAAATAAATCGCCTTAAAAATGTATTCGCATAGTTGTTTTTTGTTTTTTAAATTTGGCCTTTTATAAACAAATATGTTATCCTATATTATGTTATTCGTAAATGAAACAAATTCTTTTAAATTTACCAAAAGTTATTTCTTTAAGTATCATTTATCGATGAAGTTTTGATTTGTTATATCATCTATCGTTTTGGTTTTTCATTTGTTTATTGCCCACACATGTTGAAACCGTGCTGCTGGCTACCTCTTTATCTTTCGGTATAGGCAGTATTTAGAGCATTACTGTTTATTGCATTTGCTCTTTATTTTTGATCTGATTGGAAATGTGTCCATAGAATTTTCTGCTCTACTTTTTTGACAAGAATGATCTTTTCTGTAAAATCAATATTTAACGACCTACAGCCAAAATAGTAAAAAAAAGCATGTTCTTAAATTTTATTTTGTTAGTAAAGAAATGTCAGAATGGTGGTGAGGCTCTCGAATTGTAGTATGTTAACACTGCAATGGTCGCACAGTTCAGCAATACTCAGTCATGTGGAGTATTGTAATCCAGTATTATTGTAATCCATGATGATTTTTTTTAGTATTAGTTTTTTTTTTAATGAGCTTTATTGAACTTGGGCTTGTTTAAAACGATGTAAAACACAAATATTAATATAACTTTCAACTATTTATATTGAAAATTACAATTAAACAAAATAACAAAACTTAGGGTGTTTAGAAAACAATTGTACTTGTGAACTCCAAAATCGATTAAATATTTAGAACACAAAATAATAATACACATTATGTATTTAGAATATAAAATAAATTACAAAAACTATTACATATTTACAATTTAAAAAAAACTGGTCTCTGACCAAAAACACTTTGCTGTCATAATTTTTATGCAAGTTTAAAAAAAGTTGAAAATTTAATGTTCTAAAAAATAAAATTTATGGTAATTTACAAAAACAAATTTACTTGAAAACTCCAAAATAGATTACATATTTAGAACGCAAAATAATAATGCATATTACATATTTAGACCAAAAAGCGACAAACAGCTCAAAAACATATTTAGAATAAAAATAAAAATCACTGATGAAAAATACTTTGCTGTCAAAATTTATATAAATTTTTAAAACATTTATGTTGAAAATATTATAATTATTAGTAAAAACCAAAAGCGGGTATAATATTGAAACGTGGTGTTGACAATGTAGGTGGCACCTGGGGTTCTGGGGTTCTAAATATCAGTGTTGGTTCTGACTTTTTTTGCCTACCAATATACAATTTACATTTATCAAGATGAGATTGAGGATTGCTCTTCTACAGGAGTACAGGAGTTCTTATATTTCTATATTTTTAAATATCTCATAAGTATTCTCAGTGTCATCCACCTGTTTTTTCAACAAAATCTTCCTCAACTTAATCTGGGTCTTCGACACCAATTACACTTTTTCACTGTCGCTTTCAGCCTCTTCTAACCACTGTCACATCTGTTTCTGATCAGGTTCTGACATTTTCAATACAAGTACAACACTATTTATACAAAGATAATGAAAAATTTAATAAAATGACTGATTTCTAAAACCGAGATTTGGTTAATACATAATCAGTCACATGGAGTACAATGGTAATCCAAGGGCAAACAAAAACACTCAGCGCATACACTGTCAGCAAAAACGCTAAAATTGCACTGACACATCTGGTGGGTAGTGACAGAATGGTAGGTGACTGCTCAAGGTCATACATACTGCCAACTGCTCACGGCGACTAAAACAAAATGCTTGGATTACAATAGTAATCCGCTCGACCAACCAAGTGTTAATTGAGGCATGTTTAGTTAGAAGCATTTTCCACCTGGTCTGATTGACAGGAAAAATTTTGCCCATGTATTTATGTTTTATTCTAATGTTGTTATCTATAATTTTATAATTACAAAGTGGATAATTATTGTATGTTTCAGTTAATAAAATAAATTTTTACGCATAAAATAAACATTATTTTATAATGGGATTTAAACTGTTTAAATCAAATTAGCATAAATAAATATGTTATTGGTTTTTTTACTTACAAAATGTATCATATGAAGGATTACAATTTTTTTTTTCAATATCAATAAAACAGTTGAGAAAATATTTTCAGTTAATTTTTTTTAAGTCAAAATTTATTATATTTGTTTGTGTTAGATTTTCCGTAAACAAGTTATAAGAATCCCACATTAATTGCATAAATAGGTTATTGTTATTTTATATGTAAATTTAAGATATCTGAATGAAATGTTATATATATATATATATATATATATATATATATGTAAAGTGATTTATTTATTTTTTTTTTTTTTGCAGAGTGCATCCGATTCAGTATTAACAGGTCCAATGCATAGTAGATCAAATAGTACGACCAGTTTAAATAGTTCGACATCATTAGCTCAAAATAACGGTTGGACTAATAACAATCTGAATAGCAATATTAATAACAATAATAATAACGGTAATAATAATCATTGTGGTTTAAATCGTACAGTTAGTAAAGCGCCGCCTGGTGGTTACGGGAAACCGAACGTAGCGCCTAAACCGCCCGGTATTAATACGTCGAAACCTTCGCTACCACCGAAGAAAGTTACGATGAATGGTCGGCCTACTGTTACTAGAGCTCAGAGTATGAGAGCACCAAAGAGTCCACCTATTGCAACTCCAACAGCTGGTATGTTAATTAAGATCTATGTCCTTTTTTTTGTGTTAATTTTTAAGATGTTTGACTTGTCAGCATGTATGTGTGTGTGAACCACCAAGTGGAGCAATTATCTAGAGTTAATATCTATTTAGTGTGCCTTTTGATTCCTAGATAATCTTCATTGTTGATTTTTGTTATTAAATTATAATTTTCTTTTCGATCTTGGACTAAGAATGTAAAATATTTTTACTAAATTGGAAAATGTTCAGTGTAGCCAATATAGTGAACAGGTCAGATTGTTTAACCAAAAATACACTGATTCAACTTCTGTTAACTCATTCAGGTAGTATAGCAATTTAATTATTTCTTTTCTAGTATTTATAACAGCAATAATATTGAACAATTTCAAACAAAGCCATTCATCTTTGAAAGTTTTTGTTGGTGAATCAATATTTTTATTTCCTGTTGGTGTATAAGAAGTTAAAATTTGTATTTTAAATATAAAGTAAATATTCCATAGATATTTTAGATGGTATTGTTATCCGTCTTAAACAAATTTAATTAGTGAATCTTTCAGCAACAGAATATTCCCTTCAGCACTAAATTTACAAAATTATAAGTGAAATTTGTTGTTGTTGTTATCTGTATTTTGTAAAGATTTTTCAAGAATTATGAAAAACCTTTTCCTTTTTTTGAAAAGCATATAACTTATTAACTTTGAGCATTGTTTTAGGAAAACATTGTCTATCAGTTTTTGGAAAATGTTTTAAACGCTGTAGTTAAAATGGATTCCATCTTTAATTTTTGGTGATCTCATTAAAGCATTCGTTTTAGTTCTACACTTTTTTTTTTTACTGATGAAAAACGCTAGTGCTATCAGAGGAGCTGCTTAATTAGTCCTGCTGTAAATAAGTAGTTGAAATGTCATCTTTTGATTAGAATAGACTTGTAAAATTTTTAGGTCCTCAATTCAAGATGTGAACATGAAATGCCTTGGAAGTGATCGCGTCCCTTTGCTTATTAAGTTGTTAATTAATGACCTGTCTTAAAATTTTGAGGCATTTATTGTAACCTTTGTTGTAGATGATACAAATTTATCTATATCTGAAGATAATTTTTTAAAAGAAATTAAAAACTTTGCAATGGGTGTTCAAAAAATTCACTGAATGCATTGTAACCATCTAACTGATTTATGTGGATAAAACAGTTTCAGTGTGTTTCTCAGGTAGACGAAACATTGCTATTAATGGTTCGTCTAGAATTTCCATTAATGATAATAGTATTTCTGTTGCCCATAAAGCAAAATTTCTGGATGTTTTATTGTAAGTTCTTATGGGACTATCAAATTGATTTTGTTTGTAAAAAATCAAGCAGTACCGAGTTGCATTGAAGCGCCTAATAAAATTCTGAGCTTATCATTTTTAAACATTTATTACGCCTGCATACGTTCTCGTATAAAGTATAATGTCATCTCTTGGGGCTCACTAAAAAAGTTATAATGAGTTTTTAGGATATAAAAACGGGCTGTCGGATCATTATCTGGCTCCCAAAGTAATCGTGTAGATCTTTATTTAAAAAAATAAATATGTTATCATATCCTTGGTTTTACATTTCTGAATGTGCAAGCAATCTTTGCTAAAAAGAACGGTCACTTATTCTTAAAAAATAACTATCAGACTTTACTAATCCAGACAATGAAACTGTTTTCAAATAACTCTCTATACTTCATCCTACATGACCATTGTAATTTTAATAAATTGCCGAACTATTTGAAAAATCTTCCCACCAATTTATTTAAAATATAGTTAAAAGGTTTTCTTTTTTGAAAACAATATTCTGTTGATGGATTTTTAAATTATACTAATTAAAAGAAACTAAAAATCTCACTTTCCTGTTCAACATGTATGTAAATATGTGCTCAAAATAATTTTCAATAGCAGCTTCTGAATTGTGAATTATTTTGTTACAATTTTTTAAATGTTATATATTTACTGTAACATTATTTTCTGTATCTGTGTTTAAATATGTAATATGAACTTTAAGCATTAATTTTTTTGTGATGTATTTTTATATTCTGATCAGAGTAACAGTTTATTTTAATAAAATTAATTATTTTATTTAAATATCTATTAAGATTATACAAACTTAAAAAAAAAAGTAGTTGCTAGTTCATTGTTTATACTTGAATGTAAATGAGTAAATATAATATTTTTTAACTGTAGAAATGTAATATTTCATTAAGGTTATGAATTTTTTTTTACATTTTGGACAAATTAGATGTTAGATTCCCTTTTTTGAATGCTTCAGTATATTAAAAGGAACATTTTTAAATGATAAAATCTTTTTATAAGTTGCATTTGATTTTATTTTTAATTATGCGGAATATTTCAATTAAGGTTACACCTTCAAAAATTTGATGAGTATATTGAAATATTTTGTTGCTTTACATGAGACTTAATAATAAATTTCACAATCAATATTTATTAAAAAATAAATTACTTATACAGTAGCAGGAGATCTCAACTCAAAACACAATTTTTATGTATTTGTAATGATTGTGTATGTTATACGTGAGGATTTTTATTGCCATATCCATATGAAACCAAAACTTGTTGCAAATAAACACAGTTCTCAACTCATGTTTGACAGATTTAAATTGGAAACAGTATTGTCAGTGTTTTTAATTTTGTTCTTCAAATTCTTGAATAAAGGGACATTTGACCTTTTTCTACATTTAAGCAGTAGTTGACAGCTGTGAGGGTTAACTTTCTGAGAAATTTCTGTGTGATCAATTCAACTGCCTTTTCACATCATGAAGAACTTTCACAGTACCAGTAATAGTATGTTACCTGTTATCTCTTTTCATTCTGTTTGTCTCCCGGTTTCATTTATGTATTAAATGAGTTGTTTTTAATTTATTGAGAATTGCTTAGTAGAAGATTTTGCATGAAAACTCATCTTTTATAAATGTAAAAAATAAAGATTACAATTCGAATTTGCGTAATAAAAACATTTGTGATGAGTGTTTTTACTAGTGTTATTGTTAGGTAAATGACAACTGACTCATCGTAAAGGAATGGGTGTCAAAGTGATACTTTAACAAGGTTATCTCAGTTGCAATTTGAAGTTTACCTTAATCATCTTGATAAATAGGATAGTGGAACGTTTATCTGCACATGTATATTCACCTCATTTTAAGGTTTAAATTTCTGAAACCAATTTTTTATTTTATTTTTATACACATACTTTACACATATACATGTTTTATATTTATTTTACACTTTATACACATTTTATTCTTTCATTTCATACACAAGTTATTAATATTATTATTTGCAAAATACTATTGTTTTTTCTTGCTGTCATTTTTTAATTATTTTCATAAATTTGACTTTCATAATTATATATCAATTAGTATTAGTTTCTAATTGTTTATTGTTAAATAATCGTATGTTTGTGTCTTGTACTAATAACTCTTGCATCTCTTTCTGATCTGAGGAGAGGACGCTAATGAAGTAATAAGCTTGCATTTTGCCAAATAATTTAGTATACGCATTTAGTTTGTTAAAAAAATTAATTTTTATTTTTAGCGATGGTATTTCCACCAGTCGGTCAACAAATGGAATTAGGTAGAATAGGTACACCATCATTTCATCAATCGCAAGACTCATTATTACATACGCCGCCTCCACCACGAGCTGGAACACTACCGATGCCGAGAAGCGGGGCAGCATCTCCAAATAGACCAAGGTTAAGGCCGCCGCTGACGAGGCCTCCTCCACCTCCGCCTTCACGTGTCGCTATGAGTTCGCCACCGTGTCCTCCACCCCCTCCTCCTAATGTGGCTCCGCCTCCTCTCCCGCATCGTGTTGCTCCGCCAATAAATAGGTTTCAAAATATGATGGTAATTTTATTATTATTTTTTAATAAAATGTATTTATTTTTTTATAATTGCATTCATTATTTTTCCAGTCAAGCCGGGAAGGTTATGCTGCTCTGCCAAGTTTTTTTTTAATAATTAAACAATATATACATTCTGAATGTAATTTTTGATAAGTATACAAAATCTCATCTTTCTAGATTACATACAGCTAATTATCTGAATTGATTTTTTCAAATTCGGATAATTAGAAAATTAAAGAAGATTTATCATTTGTATTGGAGGTATCATTTTAATGTCTAATGGATATCACACTTAATGAAAGATAAAAATATTAAAAAAATAAATGTATTTCTGAAAGAAATAAAAATTTTCTATTCTATTGTTTTATGAAAACAGTAATTTAAAAAAACATTTAAGAAAAACCCACAGAAAGAAATTTAAGGGAAATTCAGTTATTACATGTTTTTCTTAAAAATTACAAAAAATTATAAAATTACAATATTTTTATTAGAATAAAACGTGATAGTAACACGATAGAAAATAACCAAAACATACCTTTAAAAACATGCTTTAATGTTGATCTTTTTCTATGAGCTACAGGATCTTGTAATCATTTTAAACAAAGATATTCTGTGTAGAATCACATTCTTTACAAAAATTTTTTTTCACTTCAACCGTTCTATAGCGATAGACAAACATTCATGTGCTTTTTTGTATGATGGCTGTAGAAGCAAATCATTACATCGTAGTTTATGCTTGACTAATTAATCTGTTTCATCAAATCTTTTTAGAAGTTAATTTTATATAATTAATTTAACACCTAAATTTACTGATGTTTTGTGCTGTATAAATTGTAAAAAATTTAAAACTGTAAAAACAAACGTTGATAAAAATCTTTGTTGAAGCAAAACCTTTATTTGAATAGTATTTTGGATTTTTTAAATAGTTTATTATTTTTTTATTTAATTGCCTGGGCAGTCTAGATAATTTAACATCTGAAAAATCGGTGTTATAAATACAGTTTTCAATTTATAGGATGTGTGAAATGTAAGAAACATTATGATGTACTTAAGCAAAATTCGTAATAAAAATATTTTTCTTTATAGTTAATTTTTATTTGATTTGTGCTTCATCTTCCTGTTTTTTTTTTTAATGTTATATTTTTACATTTTATGTAAAAAATGATTGTGTAAAATTTTATAGAAAAAATGTTATTTTTTAGTAAATACATTATAAATTGCCTGTTGGTAAATCTTTAATTTATCAATTATTTTTGTATTTTTTTTTCAGTCAAATAATATTGCTGTACCTCCACCACCACCAATAAGGCATTCATCTACAAGAAATGGAATGAATTTATTTGGAGGTAAATATTTTCATTATATGTAAAATTTATATTAATACTTATATTTAAATTAGTACTTTGTTATTTTATTACTTAATACTTATTAAATAATAAATTAATTACATATTGATTTATTTTATATATACATGGTGTCCCATATAAAACGCAACCCAACCTTATATTGCTAGGTATTGAAATAATAAAAATGCATGTGTAAATGTAAATGTCATTTTTATTATTACCATCCATTACCTTACGTTTAGAGTAAATGTTGGAAGTGGCCGCCATCTTCTTGAATACAAGCTTCAATTCTTTTTTCAGCGTTTCTTGCAACTTTTTTCAAAGTTTGTGGCTAGATATTTAATACAGCTTGTTCAATATTGACTTTCAATTGTTCAAGTGTTCGTGGTTTGTTGCTGTAGGCTTTTTCTTTGAGGTAACTCCATAGAAAAAAATCCGCCACAGTCAAATCTGGAGATCTTGGTGGCCACAAGCCTCGACCGATAACAAGATTACCAAAGAATTCCTCAACGAAATCAGAAGTCGAACCGTCATGTTGTAGCCAGCAGTGTCTGTCTTCCTCTTCCAAGAGTGCAATGAACTGAAATAAAATATCCTGATATCGTTCTGCATTAATGGTGTACTCGAAAAAAGTAGGACCGATTATTTTCTTCCGCGATATCGCGCACCACACGCCCAACTTCTGCGGGTGTAATTGTTTTTCGTGATAAACGTGGGGATTTTCAGCACTCCAAATTCTACTGTTTTGGCTGTTTGCGTAGCCATCCGAATGAAACCGTGCTTCATCTGTGAAAAATAACGAATCCATAACATTAATTCCCTCGCGCAGAAATCGACCGTTGACAATATTGTAGCCGTTTTTCTTTGTCGGGCTCAAGAAGTCGATGAACCGTTTGAATGCGATAAGGTCGTAATTGTTTGGTCGCCCGACAGTTGATTTAGACAAATTAATTTCAACAGACAAACATCTGATCAATTTATTTGGCAAGGATAGTAATCGGTCTTTGATTTCAGTGACTGTATCTATCTGTATTCAACACTGACGCAGATCTTTTGTGTTCCTTGTTACTAACAGAACCAGTCTCTAAATTTTGCAACTAACCTTAATACTGTTGTTTTGTTAGGAGCTGGTTTATCTGGGTACTTATGGCGAAACAAATCTTGCACTGCAACCGCTGATTTCGTACTAAAGTACGACTCGACAATGAAAACATGTTCATCTAGCGAAAACACCATCTTGTCTCTAGCAATACACTGAACGTTATGATTGCATTGTTGTTACTATCGGTAGTGTTCTACTGTGTTGCCGCTATGTTCTGATGTTGGACGAGTCCATTTCAGTAACGAGTAGGGGAGTTAGGGGAGTTAGCTTGACTTTTGAAATTTCATGGATGAGTGATTGATGGGTTACGTTTTATATTGGACACCCTGTATATATTTAATGTCAAATAACAGGTATAAAATGAGAGAAAAACATCTGTTCTTTTTTAAATTTTGTTATTTTGAAGTCTGCATCCCAAGTAATAAAATAGCAGAGTGCTAATACTAAAATTTTTTGCAATTTTTGAATTGTCTGAATTTAATAATATTTTTTAAAGTTAATTTTGTTTTTATTTAAAATATGATTTAAAACAAAGAAAAGAAACCACCTGAACCTCTAGTAAAATAAACACCAACACCTTAAAGACTCATTGAAGTCAAGAAAAGAAGATTTCAACAAATTGCAAAAAACAACTCCAAAAATATGAACCTCCCAATCCTTCTAACGAAGGATGAAAACCATAATATTGCCCATTACAATAAAGTCAACGCAGAAATTCTAGCTAAATATTTCAACATAATTGTGAAGAACTGACACCGAAATCTTATACTGACACCAGCACTCCAATAACAACACCACAGGAAAACATCAACCCTCCCCCAATAAAAGAAGTCTACCAAGCAGTGGATGAGATGAAGAATTACAAGTGTTGGGAGCAGATCAGACCTTTGTAGAGATCTGGATCAAAGAACTACCAGAACACTGAATGACAGCACTTATCCATCCACTACACAAAAAAGTGGGTAAAATAGACACTAACAACTACAGGGGAATTTCACTCCTAGACGCAATATACAAACTTTTTTCAAGAATCTTCCCGATAGAATCAGTTTACAACTTGTACCTAAACAAGAACAAACAAATAGCTAAAGCAGAAAAATTAGTTTCGTACACCTACAGAAAAAATTTCTAACCATAAATGCAAAAATAAGACACTAAACTCTATTATAAAACCAGAAGCCACTTATGCAACAGAAACCTGACCTGAATGAACAATCAAACACTGACAGACTCCACAAAATCAAAAGATGAACCGGAAAAAATTACATCAACAAAAAGTACCAGAAAGATGGGCAGTAGTGGATTGTGCCCAAGTCATTTATAAAGAGTTAAAATCCATCACAGATACCATGTGTAAGAGGAGACTAGGATTCTTTGAACACATCATGAGGGTAAAAGATTGAAGTCTTCTGAAACAGCTAGTACAGTACAATCTCAGCTCGAAAACACAAAGACAGGATGCAGATGGATCAGAGAAATAAGAGAGGATCTGAACAAAATTTTCAAAGGAGATTATGTCAAGTCCCTGAAAGATTTTTTCTTCTTAACTTTTGTGTGGAATTATCAAATTCTTCTCACAAATAAGTACTCTTTTATGATAAGCATAAACTTTCCTATTGTACTTTTTGTATTTAGCGCAAGAGTCTGTATTAATTTTTATGTTAACCTATATAGAAGATTTTTTGTGCTATTGTCCATAATGAAGTTTGTCTTGTACTTTGGTTCTCCTTTTAGGAATGAGGGTTTTTTAATAACTTATTGATCAATAAATTATTTATTATCAAAAATTTATATTTTTTATTGTTTTATTTTCTTTTAAAGTGTAGTCATTTTTTTTATTACAGGTGATTTAGATTTAAAATTTTCTGATGTCTTTCGTTCTGTTAAAGAGTTTCCTCCGCCACAGCCATTTTTAGCAAAATGTAAAGTATATAACAGCAAAACAGGTAACTTCATTTTTATAAATTCTATAGATTTATTCTAGTCACCTTATAATTAGAACAGCTAATGCCTATAATCTAATTCTACATTGCCTAAATATTTTGCAAGATATTTGTGTGTATATTGCGTGTTTTACTAATGTAGCAATGTTCGATAAACAATTGTCGTAGTGTCAGCTGTACTGGAAGAACGCAATTTATATGGCTGTCGTATAGACTAAACGTATTGTTACCTACGAGTATAAACTTGTTGTTTTTGTGTTAGGCTATATGTTATGTATCTAAACATTAATCTTATTAAACATAATTTTCTATTGTTATTATTGCATGAATCATATTCACCTGTGTTTTATACTAAACAACATAAAATTCTTCTTGTCAATGTTATAAAGCTGTAATGCAGTTGTTATAATGTAA
The DNA here is from genome assembly GCF_047948215.1 of Lycorma delicatula. Lineage (NCBI taxonomy): Eukaryota > Metazoa > Arthropoda > Insecta > Hemiptera > Fulgoridae > Lycorma > Lycorma delicatula. The sequence goes on from NC_134467.1 coordinate 18,856,262, forward strand.
AAGAATATATATTTTCATTAAGCTATTTAGACTGGGCTGTTCTAGTGGTTAATTCGTTGTTGCTGATCAGTTGTCGAAAAGTTGATTCTCAAAGTGAAGGTTCTGAGGTTCAAATCCTGGTAAAAGTTAGTTGATTTTTACAGATTTGAATACTTGACAGTGGATACTGACGTACTTGGTGGTTGAGATTCAATTAGCCACATGTCTAAGGAATGGTTGGCTCAAATCAGTACAAGTCTACACCTCATTTACATGCTCATCTCAATGGGCTGAGTGGGTGGGGGGTTGCTTATTGTTCACAAATTAAACAGATTACAACTTCCACATTAGGACAAAAATTAGTTGTGTATACTGCTCATATATTATAGAAAAGCAATAAAAATCAAGTATTTTTAGAAAATACTGCTCTTATATTCATTTAAACAACAGTTTAAGTACATGAAGAAGATATATTTAGATTTTTATGTTATAATTGATTTTTACATGTCAATCTAAAATTTGTGAAGTTACATTTTTAAAAGTTGTATTTTTTAAGTATGGAAAGGAAACTTGCAGTTATTTATTAAAACTAATTTAACTTATTGCTATTTTTCGTGTATAGCAATTGTATTAGATGTAATATATACGATCGGGGATATTCTGAAAATTGATTTTCAATTAGCTGTGAGAATAAGTTACCATAACTGCAATCTGGGTTACAATATCTGTCACCTTTTTTTTTTTAGTGGTAAACCGTCATTTGTTGTGGTATGTGCAGTTTACTGGCACATGAGCAGTCACATAGAAAAAAGAAAAATTTTGCCGAATTAGATTTTTTTTCTATGTCTATAGGGTGCTTAATCTTACATTTCATGCAAATCAACTCCTTTTTTTATATATTTATAGAAGATATGAATATACATAATAGGATAACCAGATCATTAAGATTATATCTTTTGTATGAAAACATTAGCCCTTGCTTGTACTGCTAGCAAATACACTGTTTGAATTTTTTAAATTGGTCATATCATTCCAGAGATATAAGTAAATTCAGAAAAATAACAAATAACCGAATGAATCAGCATACATCTTTTTTAATGCAAATGTTAGCATTCAATGTAGTAAAACCTAAGCAGTATGAATTTTTAAAATAGGTCTTCTTGTAGATAAAATTGAATTTTGGAATAAGAGACTGACTGGACAACGGATAATCAAGTATTAAAAACAAACATAACAACCACCCTTTCAATCCACAGAAACTTTTTGCCAAATTTGATTTTTTTTGTATATGTAGATTGACTGTCATTTAGTCATACTCAGTAAGATCCAGGTTTCATCACAAATGATGATTTTTTTTTAAAAAAAGATTGTGCTTGGCATCAAGTTTCTGCAGTATGTAAGTGAAAATTTTATTGCGTTGTTTTTACTCCATTGTTAGAACCCTTGAGATCATATCGGCGTTGAGATACTCTCATATAATTTTCCATGCGGGCCCTTTGCCAATTTTTTATTATTATCTGGCTAATTCATTCTAATTTTCTTCAGTTCTTGAAGTGGAAAGTCATCTAGGTTATTCAATTGTCTTTTAAATTTTGACATCCTTCACTGAATTTTTTTTACGACTCAAACATACAATAAATATTCATTCTGTCTTCTTTATAGGTCTCGACAAGCATTTGAAAACATTCTTTTGTTCATTTTTCTACTGAAAATTTCAAATTGACACAGCCCAACTTTTAAAGTAAGCATTTACACCAGCTGTCATGAGAAAACACAACAGCATTAAATTTTGATTCGCAGTCGACTAAATAGTAGAGAGTGCTCATGTTTGTTATCCAGGTTTAGATACACCCCAGGTATCTCTCAATGAGCTCACAGTCAATTCTCACTGCTTTTTCTAAACAGTAGAAACATTGTGTTGTTATATTTAATGAACATACTTCATACATAAAACATTGTATTTTTTACTAACTAACAGAAGTTATAGTTTTGGATTAATCTTCAGTAATGTTTTACAGAATTAGACTATATTCAACTTAAAATCTGGAGAATTAAAGAGATACCAGTGTTACATTTTTTAGATGATAATTTAATATTCGTTTATTTATATCATTTTGAATTGGAAACTGATAGTTTATTTTATGGAATCCATCTTACATATATAATTATTTTTACATTATGAAATATTGATAATCAGTAGCAGCTTAATTTGTGACAATTGTTCACGCAAAGATCGTAAGAAAATTTCTGTTTGAAAAGAGGTAGGTATTTTTTAAACAATAAGGTATTTAAACAATTTTTTCCTTTAGAAACAAAAATAATTGCTCAACTAAATTATAACTGAGGATTTATCATTGTTGAGTATTCATAATTTATTGATTTTATTTATTTCTTTTTTGTGCAGCGAAACAACATGCACCACCGCCACCACCACCGACGGCGACACATATTCAATTAGGTAACAAAATGTGGTCACGTGACAATACATCAACCTGCTAACATATGGCCTGTTGTTATAATTATTATAATTTTATAAAAAAATTATGTTATTATGCAGCATGTTGTACTAATAAATATAAATAAATAAATAAATAACATGCTGTAATTTTTTTGTATTTTTTTTTTAGTAATGTATAAAAAATATCTTTTTAAAACACTAATAAATAATATTATTATAAACAGTGCCCCACACACACACACACACATACACACACACACACACACACTTGTTAATTTGATTTATAAAAAATAAAACTAATCAATTTTTTTATTATAATTATTATTACTATTAATTATGTAGTATTACAAATCGTTACAAATCGATATATGTTGTGTTATATGAATAATGATATTGATGTGACGGCGATTATGCTGGTTTAGTTGTAATATCGTATTAACTCTTCCTTAAGTGTCAGTTTTGAGTTTTATTTATTTATTTATCATTTATTTTATTTATTGTAAGTTGTTTATCTGTATTTTTTTCTGTTATTGTCTATCATTATATCTTGTAATTTTATCGCTGTCATCATATCCTTGTTGAAGTTTAAATTTCCTCGTCTCACGATTTCATTTTCATCTCCTTCCAATTCGATGATGGATTCATGTTCGTTAATCAACAAGTTTTTCATTATCAGTTTATTTATTTATATTTTTAATGTGTATATAAATATAATAATAATAATAAATATATAAATTAATTAATTCAAAATATTATATTCTAAATGTATTTATTGTATTTAAATTGTATATATACGTATATGTATATTTTATATATATATGTATAAATATATTGTATAATTTTATTAATTAATTAATAATGGTGGAATATATTATGTAGATTTAATGTTGAATATACATTGTATTAAAAAAGTTAAATTATTATTAATAATTAAAGCGCACATATTAATTAATATTAATTGAATTTAAATGGGTTATTATTATTACCATTTTAAAATATAGCATACTTTAATATTACTTTTAATGGTTGTTTGATGTAAAAATTGAATTTTTTGTTATATTTATGATTTTTATTGTTTAAATAAGAAAAGTTAATAGGTTGTGTTTTAAAAAAAAGATGCTTGGTGGAATTTTTAATAGAAGAAATAATGTACAGTAAATGGAAGTATTATATTTAAAAAATCTATTATTATTTACCCATCGAAACATCAACAGCAATGTTGTATGCTTTTTTATCTAAAATAATTTCTATTTTTAGTTTTTCAACCCTTGTATTTTTTTTTTTCAAGTAAGTTCCATGTCGTTAAAGATTTTTGTGATGAATTCTATACAAAGTTCAAAATATGAACTGTTTGTATAATTTTTTTATCAAAAGTAGATTAATAGATTCTTTCTAGAAAAGTTAATTCCAACAAAAAATAATTAACACTTTTTGGAAACGTAGATAAGTGAAAAATAAGAATGTATTTACAGGGGTGTTGGAAGAGGGCTCAATGCAATCACTAAATATATAACAGTTCATCAATAATTTGTGGGTTTTTTTATTTATTTATAGGAAATGGAATAATTTTTATTTCTCATCTTGTTCTTGTATACATGTTAATGACAGGGTTTTTTTTTACTGCATTGCTGTAGTTTGTTTAGATGGGTGTAAAGAAAAGATATTGAATTTTTTTAAATTTATTTATATAAAGTATGCTGAATTTTATAAAAACTGGTGTTATTGTAATTGTTATTTTGATAGAAATTTTTCTTTTTTAAACCTTCTGTTTTATTTTTTTCTTTTATATATATTTTTTTTAAATATATATTTATATATCGTATTAATTTTTAAATTTATTTAATATAAACTAACCTGTTGATTAATTATTCAGAAATGATCTGTTTTTTCCTTTTTTTTGTATAATTATTTTATTAATTGTTATTCTTCTGATTTTAAATTAATTATATAACATGTTTAAAAAATGTAACATTAGTTTTTATTACTGGTTTAGTCCTGATATTCAACCTAAAAATAAAACAACTGATTGAGTTTTTTTTTAAACTAATGAGTTTATATTTATTACAAGTATTAATTAATCCACTTCGGTTGTCGTCATGTTTCATTCATCATAATGACGAGATATTACTGTTGACTTTATTATTGAATAAAAAGTAAATAAAATAAAAATGTTTTATGATAAAAATTACAATATACTATACCATAAAATCTAGAAAATTTTATTCCATTGAAAAAACTCTTAGTAAAATATTTTTATATAATTATGCTTTTTTTTTTTTACACGAGTTGACTTCAGTTGATGACAAACCTTACACAAGTAGTTTTTAGAAATATTTGCTAGGCAGTTCTTGTTAGAAAAAAAAAACAATATTTACCTACTGGTCTTATGATGCATGTTAGATTTTTTTGTCATGTAACCATGTTAGTGCACTGTTTAATTCACCTTTTCGAATCAGTTGATATGAAAAAATTATAAATAAATTGTTTACTTCTATGTAATTCACTTGGAAAATATAATCCCGCACCGATAAACCAAATTATTGGTTATTCTGAAATACTGATAGTGTTTAAAGTCAAATAAATATTTAAGAAAACTTTAACTTATACAATTTTATTTTTTTTTGTTTCAAATAATTTTTGATAAATTATTCTTTGTTAGTTTAATGAATATTCAGTAGTGTAGTTGGGTTCTAATCAGAGTCAGGCACATGTAATGAAAAGTTAAAAGTCAGTTTAATTACAAAATAAAATTTTTTTTAGATTATGTATGTTTATAGTTTTTATGAGTATGAATTTAATTATTTATATATATATATATATATATATGCTGTTAATTTTATTTTTCTGATGATTTTCTTATTTTTGACTGTTATATTGTACACAATATGTTACTGTTAAATGCAATGTAGTAATGTTTAAAGAAGTTCTACACATACTACATCAGTCAATCATCAATTTTAATTGATTTTTTTTTTAACCCTGAAAATTTCATTTTAAATTTATTATCATTAAATTATGGATTATTTTTATAGTTTTGTATTACAGTAATATTTTTATTATTTAATAAGCAGATGTAAGATAAGTTTTCAGGAATGGAATAACAGTAGAAATTATTTTCATTAATTTTTATGTTTGAATAAAGCTTCCTATACGACGTTTCTTCAGATATAGTTTGTTACTATGTAACTTGTTTTAGTATATTCAGCTCTTTGTAAATACACAATAAACTATATTTATTATAATATTTTGAATCCTAGATGTTTATTATAAGCATCATTGTAGTATCCTAGCATTTTGTGAGGTGTTACAAAAAAAATGTTTGAATTTAGTTTATTTTAATTTTGTCGTTCACGTGTCTGTGCACCACACAGAACAAACCTTATTTTAGGTTTTATTCTTCTTCTCGATCTTATATCCATTCTAATTTTTACTGCTTCTATTATCTCCTCTAAATACCCCACTCTTCTGTTATTATCCTGAAATCTATTTTTTTTTACTATTCTTTAGTATCTTCCCCTATCTTCATTGTCTCTTCAGTATCCTTAATAATTCTTTACATCCATTCATTTTTATCTATTTTATTATTATTTTCTGATATGTTTATTATAAAATCTATTTAATTTTTTATATTAAAAACGATGTCTTTTAAAATGAGTCGAGTTCTGTAAATGACCAGTTGACGTCCTTGTTCAATTCGGTTTTATTTTTTTATTTAATAATAGTTACAATAGGCTTGTAACTATTATTACTAGTTACTAGCCTAGGATTATTTTTTTCTGTATATTATCATTATCAAGTTTTTTTTGTAGCAGAGACTTTGACTCCTATGATCATTAGCACTTGTCTTAAACTAAAACTTTCCCACTCGATCAAAAATACATGATGATAAGGTTATATAGAAACCACTTGGAAACTTGCCACTTGAAAACATAAAATCTATTTTTAAAGAAATGTCGAAACAAGGGTTTACAGTTATTAAAAATACATCCTTAAAATAGATTCGTCAGTAGCTTAGAAAACTTACTTCATAAGATTTTCGTCTAGTTTTCTGTTAGATCAGCCTTTTATTTATTATTTTTTCTTCATCCACCTAATTACCTCCACCTCTCAAGCTTTCAGAGATGGGATCTCCATCCACCTTTGATACTCCCAATGGTGGTTGAGAGGATGTTTTGTGGGCAGTATCGAATGATACTGGCCTAGGTGGAGCCAGGAGTATTATATTAAAGTCTAGGTTGGATATATTCCCTGCTGAAATTTTCACGGCGGCTAAAAGGCTCATCTTTTTTTTTCCTCTATGCTTTTGAAGGCTTGCATAGCTACTTGTTTAACAGCCTCTTTGTCTACAATCATAATTTCAACATATTTCTTATTTTACTGATTGGGGATTTTCTCTACCTGAACTTTGTTTCTTCTGCATTATATTAGGTTCAGACTTCTTTTGTATTTTTCCTTGCACCTTATGATTACTCGAAGGCTCATTCCTGGGTTGAAAATAACTTTATTGTTTAAATCTGCATTTATTCTGTTCTGGTTTTGGGCTGATTCGCTGGTTGGTAGACATATCAATTTCTCATTATTAATGCGAGAAACCCTCATTAATATCATTATAAAAAATTGATAAGTTCAGTTTTTCACAGCATAGTTTTACTTTTGAAATATTTTATTCTTAAAAAAAAAGATATACTTACAAGTCAGAATCTTCACAGGAATTGTGTTAATGTGACATGAATTGGTTTTATTTATAAATATCTCCCATTTTAAATTAAAATATATATATATAAAACTGTGAAAATTCAAATAATTCATCAATGTGCTGATGACTAACCTATTTGAGGTAACCTCAAATAAGAAAAAACTAATACTAAAGTCGACTTTTATGGGATCCTGCATGATCAGTTGGTTCAGAATTCTAAAATTAATCAAACAAAAATAAAAATTAAATCATTAACCCTAATAACCACAAAACTTCAGAATAACTCAATGCCAAACTACTAACTAATTATAGTTATTTCGTACCTAATGTAGCTAATAATGGCTGTTATTTATTGAACTATGCTAAACTAATGCCATAACTCAATGCCATTTGTTTTCTAAATTTGTATTTTTTGGTTTTGTTTAAAATGTAATTTTAGAATTTTGTACCGACTGATGATGCAGAATCCTGCTAAAGTCAACTTTTATTAATTTTTTTAGGTTATTAATTTATATTTTTTAGGTATTAATTTTTTAGGTTTTGTTACTGTATTTGGTGGTTATTTTGTTATTTGATATATGTTTTCTATTTATTTAGTCATAAATTTTATATTTATTTATAAAGAAAATATAACTAAAAATAGCATCATTAGCTCAATTACTAATTATTTACACTACATAAATGATATTAATCTTAAAATGATTTTTTTTTTACGTGAAAAGATACCTTTCAAAAATAGGAAATAATCCAAATGTTAATTCTCCATAGAAGAAAGAGAAAACATATTGTTTCTTTTCTTTTCAACATTTTTATCCATAGTTGGTGGTGATTAAATAAATTAAAAATATTTAAACCGTTATAAGACAAGTGAATGAAATTGTACATGAGAAAATGTTTTTAAAAAATCATCATTTTTGTAACAATCTTCGGTGAAAATATCATAAAAAATGTCATGAAACAAATTGAAAAAAAAACATTTACTATGCAATTCGATTCAGTTTGTCATTATAAAATTTTGAATTATTTAAATCCTCATTAATTCTTTTGCTTTGTATTATTTGTCCTTCCTTGGCATAATATCTGATATTTTTATTATCAATAATAAATTGGACAAACAACACATAAAAATGAATCTGTCAACATACTTCCAACAGTATGAAATTTACCACATATGATTGAACAAAAAATATATTCCCACATGCAAAATATTAATATATCTCATTTTAATGAACAAATATAACACATATCAAATACATTTATCACATATTTAAGGGACATTAAATATTAAAAAAAGATTGATGCTGTTGGTGGCTGCGTTAATTGATAATCTATTGAAGAAGGTGCCAATATTTAGCCCTACGAATCATTTTGAAATTTTTTATAGACTATTTTCAAATCAAATACTTTTTTCTTTCTTTTCCAAAATTTGGTTTGCTTTTGAAAATTTATTCTATACCTTAAAATGTATTTCTAGTCTACATTTAAATGGATGGCACTACACTTTTTATGTGCTTGGACCATTTTGCCAGTCTCTATAACCTTTCTATTGTTTGTGTATGTACACCTGTAGACAGGTAAACAAAATTCGATTTCATTCATTTGGTAACCCCGACAGGAATCTGATTATGTCGTAGTATCGTCTTGTATGTGGTCTTTTATAGCCTTCAGTAGAAACCGGTTCACTTATAAACATTTTTAAAAAATGTATAAGTGTGTGCACACTTATACATGAAGACATTCGTTAGTTTTGTGGCAGACACCATCGAATAACCACTGTTACAAAAAAATATGACATTTGATTTTTATGCCTGGAAAAAAAAAATTTTGTCCAGTTCTACAATTCGGCTGATTTCACCAATTTTACAGTTTCCCCGCACTTCAACAAAAGCTGCACACACTTGTTACGATTATTCCAATCTACAATAGTTCCTTTAGCCAAGTCAAACGTATTTGTACCAGTTTGAACTGTTCAGTTCGTGTGCCAATAAATAAACAAAATTAATGACTGTAACAAACGGGAGCCTAGAATTGTATAACCAATTGCATACTACTTTTTTACAGCATGTAATAAACTGACAACGCTATACAGCCCCTTTATTTATATATTAATGCATATCACGCTTGTTTTGGCATTTTGTTTTGTGTAGAATTATAATTTTAATTTATAAAATTGTTACCAACAATTATCAGTAGTAATACATGTTCTAGGACTTTCAAAATATTATTTCCATCTTCAGAAACGTACAGTAGTTGTGTATGTAATAATATTTACTTCACATATTTAAGTTATATAAAGTAACACTTGTATAAATATAATTATTAATCATCAAATAGCACAAATGAAGTAAATATTATTACATAAATAACTATCATCATACGTTCCTTAAGATGGAAATAATTTTCTGAAAGTGCTAAAATGTGTATTACTGCTGATAATTGTTGGTAAGCGGTTTTATAAATTATAATTATAATTCTACATATTATTCATATCAACAGGCCATGTTATTTCTTTTGTTCAGAATACTATTTTGCTATAAGATCACAACTCGATGCATGGTAAATCCCAAAATTTCATATTGAATTTCACATACAGTTGTCATAAAGTCTTTGTACTATTCAAACAAGATGTAGTAAATAGAAAAACAAGTGGTGCACAACATTGCTGAGTCATGAATACTATAACCAATTAAATAAATAAATCTTTTCTTCAGTATCATTATCTTTTTCATTTAAATTTACAAGTCAGTTTTATATAATTAATAATTTAAATTATTGTAGATATTGGTAAATATGGAAAATTCACAGTTGCACCCGCATAATAAGAAAGCACCGAATTTTTAATAAAACCTTTCTGAATGAAATAGAGGCACAGTAAATTAGAAAAATTAAAGACAGTTTAGTATAAATAAATACATAATTAATTGTAAAATATAACCAAAATTTAGATAAGACAATTAAAGATTAATAGCTGCTGTATTTTACAAAGTGGTCTCACCACAGATCACTGCGTCAATGAATAAGTTGATTCTGTGATTTTAAACGATTTCCTCTTTTCTCTACTCTAAATCCCCATTCATCCAAATTAAATATTTATATAAACAATTGTCAGGATAAACAAAATATTATATAATCAATTGAGCTGTTCTATGTATATTAAAATTTAGGTGCTAATAATCATCTCAACAGTAATTGTGTTATAGTCAATACCAATTTTTACAACGTTATCAAAGTAAATGTCCTATAACGATCATTTAATTGTATGATAATCACAACATATACAAACATAAACAGTAATATTTATCATATTACAGACTCAAAATGTTTCTGTAGCATAAATTCAATATTTTTTAGTTTTTCTATAAATTCTATTCTAAAATGGGAGTTAAGGACACAAGGAATTAGATAATTAATGACGATGTAGAATGTAAAATATGTTGAAGAATGAAAGAGTTAAGACAAAATAAAGAAATGAGATATAGTGTCAGTCACTCAATGAAAATAATGTTAAATTATTTTCTGTTAAGACTAATTAATTAAAGAAAATGATGTTCTTTATGCAGTTAGTCGTCGCTGTGTTGAAAAAAAAACAAATGTTTACTTTTATTTCCAAAGATATTACTTCTGTGTCCCCCTTCATATATTAATATACAATATAGTATATTCATTCGGCTTAGTGAAGATGGATTTCAGAAAATTTCTAATATAAGCCTTTTATAGGGAATTTTTTTCTTTGACAATGACTGTTATTTTTGAAAATAATTTTGTATGTTTTGTAAAACCTTCAGATTATGGTGCATAGGTTATTAATCAGTTGGATATCAGAAACTTTACTATAATTTAAATTAATTGATTTGTAAAATAATAATTGTTGAATTATTTTAATATTATTATCTTTTCCATAAAATTTTATAATATTAAATCATAGTGATATTATTTCTAGAAAATTTGATTATATTTTATTCTAGTTTGACAATGATATTACTTCTGTATTATAAATCTTTGATTAGTAAACTTTAGTTAAATAAAAAAATCAAAGTTACTTGCAAAAATAAAACAAAAAATTTAATATTTAATAGTTATAGACAGTTAAATTTTGACAGAGTTTCATCCGATTATAAATTAAAAGAAATTGCTGGTTTTAGTACATATTGCTAGTCTTTAATAGTTAAAAACAAAAATTTAATTACATTTATAAAACGTATTCTTAAGACTATGCAGCAAACAGAAGATAACTTAATTCTTCACAGTGTATGTAGTAGATGGAAAAGCCAAATAGCAAACTGGCCGTTTGATGAACTAAATGTGTTTATATATCTTGTGAAAATAATATAGTATCGTATAAAAAGCAGACCACTATGCAATTATTTCTATAATGTTCCCGTTCAATATTATTATGTTGTTTTCATTAATATTATATTTCTTTTTTAACTTTTATTTATAATTAACACCATTATTGTAATTACTAAAAAAATATCAGCTTGTTAAATTTTAATTAAAATAAAAAAATAACGTGATAAAGATTCTATTTGGTATAAAATATTGGGTAATTTTTAAGAAGACACACACCTGCAGCCAATCTGTAGTTACTAAGCTATTATAATTATTCAGTTAGTTCTTAGATGGCACCACTGAAGAGAGAAAATAAAATTATCAAACTTTATATAATAAATAAATGTTATAAATATAATCTAACCAAACTTAAACTATGCTCACTTCGCTTGCTAACCTTGACTGGCAAGTAAAGCAAGCATAGATTAATTTTGGTTCGACTATATTTATACTTATAATTTATTTATTTCGCTATTTATTTATATAAATTTATTTTACAGTGCACCTTCATTTAATGCAGGGGTTATGTTCCACAAAATTTCTTTATATATATATATATATATATATATATATATATATATATATATAAATTTATTTTATAGTGCACCTTCAATTTATGCGGAGGTTACGTTCCAGAAAATTTCTGTGTATAATGAAATCGTGTAAATTAAGACTCACATTTAATACAGAAATACAGGTTAGGTTCTTGTTAACCTGTTAAATGCCGTTAACCCAATAACAGGGATTTGAAAGTCTATTCCTTTGCCGCCTGTAAAATATGAACCGATCATTCTATTCATAAGCTGTTATTATCGTTGGAAAGAACAGATTTCAATCTTTAACGTTATGTAGTTTGTATCTGTACATTATAAAGGGAAATTTTGTTATAGAAATTTGAAGTTGCATCACTGTGGCCAGTGGAGGAAGCCGGTCGTGTGAATATGCTATGAAAAACATCTCCCACTGCAACCTCGTATGTTAGCTTTGTATTCAGTTTGAATCGTTCATTTTCGTAGAGCGTAGCGACATCGGGATCATTCGGTTAGTGTTATTTCTAACTGAGTTGGTCGAGTTACAAGTGGGAGGGGGATTTTTTGTCAACATTTACGCAAACTCTTGTGTAGGCTTAGCCTTTTGTCCAAGAAGCTTGTACCGTTACTCATTGTATAGAACAAAGATAGGAGAATGAGTATAAATTGTCACTTTATATCACTCCAGCAGGGTGGGGCTGAATTCCATCATTTTCGCATTGTTGTCAAGCGACCCCACGCGTCCCGGTCTCGCCATTCACGTTAGTTTTCATTTTATCTTACTCAAATTTGGCCCGATTTGGACCAAATTTATGTTTTTTGAATCTCCGAAATGTGCTTTATAAAACTGTGTATAAAAAACTTTTACTCTGGAAAGGGTTAAACGAAGAAAGTCACGTATTGTTTACGAATTTTTTTATGCTTGTCGGATTTTCAGCTGTAACATACGTAAAAACATCGCACAGAGATACGGTTCAGTTTTTTCAAATCTATGAATCTTTTTCTATAACCTGTATTTTTTTCTATTTTTTCCGACTATAAATGAATGAGTAGTGAAAAATTAAAATTTTTCGCGCACGTAATTAGTAACTCATGAGAGAAGACTCGCGACCCATGCGGATTTAGAAAGGTTAAGTTATACATTAAATGATATATATAAATTACTGTACTTTATTTTATTATTACAGCATCATTGTATTATTTCAATGATGTATGTATTTAAAAATAAAAAATGAAAATATGTATTATTTATTTATTTTCTCCTTTAAGTGGTGCCATCTAACTAACTACAATGATAACTAATTACATATTGGCTGCAGGCACCTTCTTGAAAAGCACCAAAAATTGGTAAATGTGTAAATTAATTATTATATATATAGTAAAAGTGAATACATCAGCCTTCATAAAATTTTTCCTTGTACAATGTAATTAGCAGTAGCGGATTGTTTCATGGTAGAATGATAGCATCTCCACTTTAATTTGAAAGATTCTGGATTCAAATCCTTGTTAGACTTTATGTTTCGATAGTAAATAAAAAAACCGATAAAGTGTTTATTTATTTGGAAAATGGTACATTTTATTGTTAATTATAACGTGAAATGTTAAGTAATTTAATTTTTACTAATAAAAAGAATTTCACTCCTTGCTGCTACAGCCTGGCATGAACCTTCACATCCCAACAGTTAACCTTCACTTTTTTCTTTCCCTTGTGTTCTTTTCCCATTCTCATGTTCATTGCTTTCAAATCCATTAACACATCATTCATCCCATCTCAGTCTATCCTTTTGTTTGTATTACGTATTTATTTTTGCACTCTATATCTTTTTGGGCACTAATCCTTCTTACATGTCCCATCTATTGAGCCTTCACAAACCGTATAATATTTTACCTTCAATTATCACCTCATTATGGATTCTCCATATTCCATTCTCCAACATAGGACCATAAATTTGCCTTAACATTTTTTCCTTAAAAACTTAATAAATTTAGTATCGCTTATTTTCTACATCCAGGTCTCAGATCCATAAGTAGATACTAGTTTTGTTGGAGTTTTGTATATTTGCAGCCCTGTCTTTCTGCTTATTAACTTGATTTTGAACGTTCATAAATAGGTAAAGTTTGTTTTATTTACTGCTCAAGTTAGTTTCAATATCAACTACACTCCCCAAGTATTTGAAGCTATTAATTTCGTCAAAAATGTTTTCTCCAGTGATTAAAAGGTTCCTTTTAGCTTTTGTAATTGACATTACACATTTATTTTGTCTTGCTCCCATTTACTTTAATATCAGTTTAACTTATTTCTCTCAAGCACCTTTATACATTTTTCTTAATCTTTCCTTTGACCTGATCTCAAATGATGTCAGTTTGTAGATAACACCCTTTGTGGATATCATTTGCAAATGTGCAAATATTAACTAGTCTTATAGAAAATAAGCTTTTCTGATCCAGCTGCCTTACAGTATAGTGTAGGATCAGTATGACATGATGCTGACAATCTAACTACTTTTACACCTCTGTTAAAATCAAATCTTTTATTAAGATTTCTTCAAATTTTGCTTTTGTTATGTTGATTTTCATTTTAATCAGTCTCTGATGATCAGCTTCTTTGGAATTTTTATGACTTCATAGTCTCTTACTATTTAAACTCAAAAGCTTGTTGAAAATCCATGAAAAATATATATGCAGGTCCAGCGTATGTTGATGTCGCTTCGTCTTTTTAATAACAAATAACTGATCCACTGTACCGCTATTTGGCCGAAATGTGGACTGATATTCACCAATAATCATCTCTGTAATTCCCATGAGTTTTCATTAATGTATCTAGACAATACTACCAAGTAATATTTATGCTAAAATTTCACTTACACTAATAGAAAAATCACCTAATTTTTTAATTATATGATGCAGAGCGGTAGAGTGAAATATAATGATTATACAATTTTATTTAACACAGACGTCCATTTATATTTGCTGCATCGTCTATGAATTAAAAGTACAATAGAATTTATAATAGTTATAATTTTTCAACACCAAGAGGTTTAGCAATATTTACACATACACAAACACACACATACTTATATATATTTAACAAAATAAGTGTAAGTATTAAATAAAATGATACGTATTTTTAAGTGTAAAAAGTTAAATAAATAGTTTATGTAATTTTTCTTGTATAAAATATTTTCATAATTGTAATTTCGCTGAACATATCAATTTAATGTAATTACTTTTAATAATAATAAAAAATTTAATGTTGTTAATTAATATGAAAAGTTGTGTACTCTTCTCATTTCACTTTTCTTTTATAAAGCGCAACCAGAAAATTAAGCCACTTTTTATAAAAAAAAAGATGAAATTATAAATAAACGTATACAGGTGAGCCAAAATTTAAAAATGAGGTTTGAAAGTAAATCTTTTTTTTATTAATGAATCAATTTAGTAGATGTTTATGTAAAAAAAAATTTAATTTATGTAGATTTTCTTGATTAGGTATGGAAAATGATACCTTTTAGATAAATGCGATTAGTTGCCTCATAAATTCTGGTTCTTTAGTAAATAAATAAATTCTTGGAGGCTGTAGTACTTTAATTTCAGCAAGATTTTTGAATTTACCAATTATATGAAGTTTATTTAGGAACATTTTCTCTTTCAGATATCCCCATAAGATATCTGGAACTGCAGTCATGTGATTTAAGTGTGTGAATTTCTGGAAATTATCTATTTGCAAAACAGTTGTCTCAGGAGGTTCATTGTGGCTACGGCTGTATGGAGAGTAAACCCATCTTGTTAGATGCACATTTGAGGATGATGTTTGACTACAGAACATAATAAATTATCATTCATATCTTAATGTACTACATCAATGATTGTCAAAGCACTATCGATATCCATTTCAAAGAAATTTGTTTCAGTAACTTCATATAAGGTTGCTATTCGTATTGATGCATTATCCATTGATTCTGCACAAATAATAGTTTTGTTTTCTGAAAAAAACATTTAAATAAAAATAAGCTGATGAATAAAATCTCTTGACTAATTCCTGGATACAGATTGCAAAATTTAGGGTTTCAGTTCCATATATAATTGTATTTATAATAAACATCTGTAAATCTTTAGTTAAATTTTTTAAAGATATACATGATAACTCTTAATTTCCTGCTACATCCTTTTTAATGTTCATATGTTTTCTTCAATACTGGTTCAATGTTTTCTTCATTATCAACCAAATGTCTGCCAGTATGTGGAAAGTTCATCCACAGAATCTTCTTCCTTTAAACACTTTATTAGTTTCTGGATCATAGCCTGTGACTATCTGATTTTATAGATTTGAGTGAGGTGGTAAGCTCTTTGCATTAAAATAATTTATATTCTATTTTGAAATAAAACTACACCATTTTTAAACATTTTTGCGTAGTGAAAATAAGTATAATGAATCTCCCAAGATTTTGTTATACTGAACAGAAATGAACTACTGAAAAAAAGATTTTTTTCTTTCCAAATGCTACTTTAAATTTTGATGTATCCTGAACAACTTTTTAACATTGTTAAATGTTAAAAATATTTGTTTTATTTTGGAATGTATCCATTTTCTAAAAAATTCAGCTGTTTATTTAATTCTACCAACCCTTAACCTCGTTATTCATTTGTGATTTAGTGTAATAAAAACCTTTTTAATGTAATAAAGTAATGGAAAAATAAAATTGTCTTAATATTTATGAATATTATTAAAAAAATTAATTTTTGTATAACAAGATGAACTTAGTATTGTTTAATTTTCACATTTTCTTTATTTTTTTATTTTATCTTTTAGAAATTGTAAAGGTTTTGTTTTTACTTGATAGGCTTCTTACTTACTAGCATTTTGTATAATTCTGCATATGGAAACAGGTCTCTTACCTGAGATATTAACCAAAGATGTAGTCATTATCCCACTGATTCCTGTTATTTATGTTTTCTATTATTCAGATTACATACAGCATTCAATAGAGATAACATTAATCATTTTAGTTAGTTCAGTACTTTTACAGATCATATAATTCCACAAATTTATAACAAGATTGATCCTTCAAAAATCCTTTAATTTGTACAAACAATATCCTTTGTACTTGTTCACTGGTGGTTATTTAATTTCTGGAGAAATGGCATATATATTTAAGCTAGTCAGTATAAAAATATTTGATTATGTGCTGCCTGTTCCACAAAATTATGGTCAGATTGAGTAAATGTTGCTGGATAGCAATTTGATCTATTGTTTAAATATAATTATTAATTCTGTAGATCTTTAAAGGACAGAGCATCATTTTCCACCACCTTGATCTCGTTTTTTGTTTTATGGATTTTGTAGATCTGAGCCTGTAAGGTCCTTGTGGAGTCCTATAGATCCTTGGTTGGTTGAGAATTTCTGTTTATAACCTGGGGAATCTTACTTCCTGTTCAGTAATGAGGTGTGTTCCAAAAAGTAATGAAAATTTTTGTTTTTTCGAAAGAATTTTATTTATTCGTCTACATTAATGTTACCCCTTCAAAATAGTCATCCCCATTAGATATACACTTATTCCAGCGCTTTTTCCAATCCCTGAAACACTTCTCGAACTTGGTCTTTGGAGTAGTGTATAGCTATTCACTTTTAATCTCATCTATGCTTATAAAACAACGGCCCTTTAAGGTTCTCTTTATTTTTGGGAATAGAAAAAAGTCACACAGGGCTATAACTGGCAAATATGGAGTATCATTACAGTGTTGTTTTTGGCTAAAAATTGATGAAAAGCAATGAATTGTGAGCAGGTGAATTATCGTTGTGCAAAAGCCATGAATTGTTTTGCCACAAATCCGGGTGTTTTTTCGGATTGCTTTATGCAAACTACGTTGAACTTGTAGGTAATACTTTTTATTGATCGTGTGACCTCGTAGCAAGAACTCATGATGCACTACGCCGTTAAAATCGAAGAACATGGTAAGCATAAACTTCACATTCGAACATACTTGTTGAGCTTTTTTCGGTCTTTGAGATCCAGGATGCCTCCATGGGACGATTGAGCCTTAGTTTCATCATCATATACGTAAGCCCATGTTTCATCACATGTTATGACACGTTTCAGTAGTTCTGCATCGTTGTTGACTTCATTTAGCGACTCCTGAGCAACTTCCATTTGCTGTTGTTTTTGTTTGAAATTCAACAAATTTTGCTGGCACACGTTTCATACCCAAAACATCTGAAAAAATTTCATACCATTAGCCAATTGATATCGCATCATCATCATCAGCAATTTCTCTGATTGTGATTTGACGATCATTCATAATCATTTCACTTTTACCACGTTTTCATCCGTTGTTGATGTGCTGGGGCGTTCATCATCTTCATGATCTTCTTGAAACACTTGTACCACTCGTAAGCCCTTGCTGGACTCACCAAAAGCAATGTTTAACGATTTTTAAACATTGCTACGCTGTATTCCATTATAGCAAAATTTAATACAGATTCTCCGATCCATTATTTATACAAATAAAAAATCGCCGATCGTACCAAAACACGTGTTATCCTTTTTTACAGCTGACAGCAGACTAAACATCTAATATGGATAAAATGTACAGATGCTTTTCAGACATGTTTACCAATGCAACAACAAAAAAATCCTGAGAATTGGACTAATACAACTCGTGAAATTTCAAAATTCTTGTTACTTTTTGAACTCGCGTTGTATATATCATATTAAGCTTGACAGTTAAAATTCTTTATGGTAATTCCAGACTAAATATAAAAATGAGCCACATGTGGTTCCTAGACATGACACATCTCACGGAATCAATATATAGAAAAATAAAGAATAAGGAAAGTGATAATTCAACTTACAAAAAGATTTGTTGAATTTTCTTTGTATTACATCTTTTTCATTCATTCAATATATCTTTTAACAAATTTTATTTGACTTTTTATATAGAAAATGATATCAAATAACTAACTAACCACATGTTATGTGGCCTTCAGGTTGTTTTTATTTACTTAAAACAAATATTAATTGAAGTATCACTGTTATATAATTATGTAAAAGTAGATTAATTTTATATACAAGACTAACTCAACACAAACTGGATTGAATCTAAATATATAAATAGTGCTTATTTTTTGGTTGCTCTTTGTAACCTTAAGTATATCTACCATAAGTCTGTTTTATTACTAGTTAAATTTATTTCATTTTATAACATATTAACATCTCATACATTTTCAATAATTCATTCATTTTACATATTTATATACTTATTTTTATATTTTAAATAGAAAATGAAATAATTATTAACAGTTTTTTTAAATATATTTCCTCCTTTTTTATTAAATATTTGAGTCAAAAACGTTTTACAAAAATAAAAAAAAAACATGTAAAATCTAAGATTATATCAATTCTTAAAAACAATTATCATCGATATACACTAAGGAAAAATCTTGGAAAATAAATGAAAAAAGAGGAAATTGTATTACTTTTTGAATAAACCATATTTACAAACTATTTGTTAATTTATCTATTTATTCATATTTTCTTTTCTATACTTTTTCCTTCGATGTGTACTGATGATGATTGTTTAAAAACTGAAATGGACATTAATTTTGGATTTTAAGTAATTGTTTGTAAATTGTTTTTGATTAGTGTAAGATCTTTGTTCAGTTATTAAAGTATAATCAGTATGATTATATTATATATGGTTATTTAACAAAAAAAAAAAAAAATTGTTTTTGTTTACTTATAACAGTATTTATGTAAATAACTGTAAATAGTTCTTATTCTTGAGAAAGAAAATTTTTATCACTGTTTTAAATTGTACTATAAAAACTTTTTTCTGGAAAAGCTGTCTATCTTAGATTTAATTAGTTTATTAAGGTACATAC
Source organism: Lycorma delicatula (assembly GCF_047948215.1). Lineage (NCBI taxonomy): Eukaryota > Metazoa > Arthropoda > Insecta > Hemiptera > Fulgoridae > Lycorma > Lycorma delicatula. Next base: position 18,876,133 of record NC_134467.1, read on the forward strand.
GTTATAAATACATTAAGGTATTAATTTCTCTAAATTGTTTTTTATATTCTCTCTTTTAACAAATTGTTAATTTTATATATTAAACCAATTAAGCTACCACAAGACTTTGCTAACCCCCACAATAAGTTTTTATTCGAATTGAACTAGTATGCTTTTTGTCATTTCTAAATGTTTTGGAAAACAATCATGTTTAAATGTAGTGATTAGAGTTTATTCAATGTAAAAAATTGACCAAACTTTTGTATTTTGGTTTAGCCGATAAAAAACTTAAATTTTAATATGTCATACACCTTATGATCCAATAGAACACTTATACAGAGTGATATTTAAGTATGGAAACAGCTTTATACTGCATAACTGAGAAAGGTATTTGGAAGCAAAAAGGAATGGGATTCATCATAGTTAAAAAAAATCTGCATTATGTTTGGTTTTTAATTTTTGTTCGTCATCTTGGATCCGCTATACCCCCTACATCCTATATCCCTAACAATTTGTTTTACGTATTCCAAATGTTGCCAGCCTGCATAATTTTCTCCTTCTACCTGTCCCTCCAATATTAAAGCGACTACTCCAGGATGCCTTAATATGTGTCTGTTTCTTAATATAAGTCTATCTCTTCTTTGAACTATATTTTTCCAAATGCTTCTTTCTTCATCAATCTGCCGCAACACCTCTTCATTTGTCACTTTATCTACCCATCTGATTTTTAACATTCTCCTGCAGCATCACATTACTAAAGTTTCTAATCTTTTCTTCTCAGGTACTCCGATCGTCCAAGTTTCACTTCCATATAAAGCTACGCTCCAAACATATACTTTCAAAAATATTTTCCCGACGTTTAAATTAATTTTTGATGTAAACAAATTATATTTGTTTACACCTGTGCTATTCTGCATTTTATTTCGATGTTCCTGCTTTGTCCATCTTTAGTAATTCTACTTCCCAAATAACAAAATTCTTCTACCTCCGTAATCTTTTCTCCTCCTATTTTCACATTCAGTGGTCCATCTTTGTTATTTCTAATACATTTCATTACTTTTGTTTTGTGCTTGTTTATTTTCATGCGATAGTTCTTGCGTAGGACTTCATCCATTCCATTCATTGTTTCTTCGAAATCTTTTTTACTTTCAGCTAGAATTACTACATCATCAGCAAATCGTAGCATCTTTATCTTTTCGCCTTTTTGTATTATAATATCATAGTATTCAATTCTGTTAATAATTATTAGATATTGTTTATTATTATCATCAGTATTACAGCATTGTTTAAAGTTTGTTATTTTATGCACCTCATCAATATGTAAAGTGCAATAAAATTGTTGTTCATGCAGTGCGTTTACCTCATTTTATTATTAACATGATTTTTTCGTCATTGCAACTTTGAATGCTTGTAACTCAATAATGAAGCCATTAACAGAAAAATAGGTTTCACCATTGTTTCTCTTGTAAAATTTTAAATTGAAATCATGTGTCCAGATAACTATTTAAAAAAATTAAGTTTTGTTTCATTACGGCAGACAAAAATTATAAAAACCCATCATAATACAGATTTTTATTTTTAACTATGTAGAACCCCATTTCAGATGACTCTCAGATATGCAGTATAAAGCTGTTTCCATACTTAAATAAGTATATTATTATTACTTTAAAAGTAGTTCATAATTTTTAAAATAATTATTGATTGGTTCATGAGAAAAATAATGTTAAATATTTATGGCTTCACGATTAGATAAACCTTTTTTAATAGTTTGGGACAATATTTGTTACAAACTATATTATTGTAACTTAAATTACAACAATTAAGATTAATTTAAATAATAATTATTACCTTTGAATAATATTGAAAATAAAGCATACTGTATACTTGTAGAAACTTAATGGTGGGAGGGTATTAATACATTGATAAGTATGATAAAGAGAAATGAATTGTATAGCCGTTATAATTAAGAGCTATTAACATTTTTGTTTTGCATGTTTCGTTTTACACACTCGATAAGATTTTTTAGTATCCTATGGAAATAGTATGATGTATATAGATTACTGTGAGAAGGAGATAAGAAAAAAAAGGTAAGTAAAGCAGGTTTTCTGTAAATACAGGGAAGGTCAAAGGTCACTTCATGTTTTAAGTAATGATTTTAAATTAATATAACTTTTTGGTTTTTTCTCATTGAATATTCCTGCAGAGAATAATGCAAATATCATTTCAATTACATTGTGTTTTTCTTTCTTCTGACCAGCACAGGCGCTATCTTTTCTTTTTTGCATTCACAGGAACTTCCTGTTGTTTGGATGTATTTTCTTAAATTTTTTTCTATTGTGACAATTTTTTATTTCTATATTTGTATTATTAACGTCTTCCTTTACTTCTTGTATGTATAGAGGAGGACTTTTATATTTCCAAAATCTAACAAAATTTTTTTTTTTGTTTAAGCTATCAGAATCCATTAGAATCATGTCCCATAAAATTTAATTTTTGTTTTTGGATTGTGGTTTCAAAATATTCAAAAAAAAATTTTTCTTTAATTTTGTAGATTTCTTTATTGGAATTCATTTTGTATTTGTTTTTCTTGGGCCATAGATTGTTCGTAAAATTTTCCTTTCAGTTTTATGGATAAATTTTAGTTGTCATATTTTTAGTTAAACATTTCAGTCTCACAAAAATTATTTTTCTGTTTTCAAACATCTTACTGTTTGAACCATTTGCAATTATTATTTTTGGTTTTTAATGTAATAAATTTATTTATTTGTATAGTATTCTACACTTTGTGAAATTTCTTTTAATCTAGATATGAAATCTAACTTCTCTTAAATAACTAACATTTTACTGTTGGCAAGTACAAGCTCTTTCAATTAAATTGTACATAACACCTTGCAATATCTCTGGCTATATCCCTTGAATTGCTTGATGAGTATTATTGTTCTTAAGCTCTGTAAAGGTTCAAGGGTTATCGGCAAATACTTATTCCTTTAAATGTCACCATAGAAAAAAAATTTACCGTCGTAAGATCACAGGAATGTGGCAGCCGAGAACAATTAAAACCTCCCTAGTAACAATTGTTTCTCCAAAAATTGTCCTCAGCATTTGCACTGATTGCTTTCTGAATCATTTTAAGTGTATTCTTTATAGCTGGGAACACAATACTTCATGTTAACTATTATAGAGTTTAAGCCTATTCGTTGAGGTGTTACCCCACACCAAATTATGATTATTAAATGGATGTACCTCTTGTTGATTGACAAATCTGGAATTTTCCGTAATCCAATCTAGTATTTTGTCTGTTTATAAAACCATTTAAATGAAAACGTGCCTCATCTCCTGCAGTTGAATAAATTTTTCATATCTTCTTCAGTCATCTCTTCAACACAGGCAGTCAACTGAGCTGTTGACTATCCCCCAATTTTAGTTGCTAAATTATATGGAAATATTTCAAAATGTGTCCCAAAGTTGTATAACTGATCCTAACTTCTTGAGAGCGATGCCGAGTCGATATTATATTTCAGCATTATTTTCTATAACATGTTGAGTATTTACCAGGCTGTGATCTAATCAGAATCTTCCATTTCAGATTCTTGTGCCTGGAAATGTTGAACCAAGACTGTATCATTTACACCTTGAAGGAATTCTTAAATAAAATAATACATGTAAGCTCTTTGCATGAAAATAATTTGTTAATGTTCATAGTAGAATTAAATAATTTTTTGCTCATTGTTTGATTGTAAATTTCTGCATTACATATTAATTTCATAACCGTTTTTCTTTCATTCTGAAAAGAAAATTTAATGGTAAATAGTTTGAGAAAAAGAGTTATTCAATTTTTAAATTTTAAAGTGACTTTTCACCCACCTATATATATAAAAAACTATCGATTTTTTAGTAAAAATTGTTATAGAATCTTTTTTAAAGCTGATAATATAACCTGCAATTTGATCTTGTATGTTACTCTATACAGTATAAAATATTTAAAAAAAAAAAAAAATTATTTTATTTATCTCAGCAGCATTAAGAATAATTTATTATTTTTTTTTTTTACAATTAACCCCAAAAATGAGGATTTAATAAAATCAAAATTCTTGAAACAAACATATTAAAGAAATTATCTGTATATTATTTTTTTTTATGCAAGCTTTGGACAAAATATTTAAGAAATCATAAATTTGTTAAAGTTATTTTTTGAGATAAAATTTTATTAAATTTTCATAAACTAAAACTTATAATAATTATTAATTTACAAAATAATATTATTTTTTATTTAATTTGTTAACATTTTTATAACAATGGAATTTTATTAATAATATATCTATTGTATAAAAATACCAATTTCTTTGATGGTATTTTACTGTAGCTCTGGTATTCAAGGTATTTTTTATTTTTTGTGGTCTACCGTAAACTTTTCCCCGTTATTATTACTTCTATAAAAAATATTTTATATTTAATGTTTAAGTATATTAGTGTGTAACACTTTAACAAGTTTTTTTTTCTTTAATAAATTTAAAATATTTGAAAAATTGTATGCAATCTTTATGTTCTTGAAAAAACGTCTTCCATTATCCAATTCTGTTAAGTTATGTTTGTTTATGGTGTTTTTATTGTTATCTTTAATTTTCCTGTGTTTTTTTCTATTATTCTTTTCATTTAATATGTGTTGTTATTGTTATTTTATTACAACGTTTGATTTATGTTAGAATATAATTTTTTTTTAATAATATATTGTATTCAATATTTTTATAAAGATGTTATTTTTTGTGACTGCTTAAATTCGTATTTTTATTTAATTTATTGTTATATGAATGACCATTAACTGGTGATGTGCATTTCTTTTTTTTGTGCCAAGGCCCCTGGTTGATTTCAGAAAATTAAAAATAATTTTATTCATGGAATTTGTGTAATTATTTAGTTACTTATTCAATAATAGGCTGAATCTCTTCAAGAGCTGATAGTGAATTTTTATAGCATGTGAAAAAATTCCATGCCTGACCTGAATTCAAACCTGAAAACACTAGATTCAAGAAGAGATGCTACCACTCTACCACAGAAATATAAAATTTATAATATTTTTATTAGAATCATTTTTGTCTATATATATATATATATATATTTTATATAAAACTTGGTTTATGCTTTATGATAATACAAAATTTATGTAAATAGTCAAAAGCTAAGTTTTCTAGGAGATCAGAAATTCATATTTTACCATTTAAATTCATATTTTCTTCTACAAACAGTAAAATACATGATGTAATTAAGGGAAAATATAGTCACACAATATACATGTAATACAAACTATATTTATTTAATAACAAGAGGAATTTAATATGTAATACAGGAAACTGAGCTATAAGTCTTCTGAAAAAAGTTAAAAAGTCAGTTTCTCTAAGTTGTTCCACTGTTCCAGTTCAACACAGCCATTACCTGAGATTTTTTGTAACATTTTGAAAAACTCAAAAATTAAAACCCATCTCAAAAGATTTTCCTCACTGTCATTCTTGGAAAACATAAAAGTGATCGATAAAATGTTATTATGTAACACTACATTTATAATCTGCTGTATTTTCTGGTCACAAAATCTAGATGCCAAATTAAAAATAGTGATTTATTTGGTACCGTACTGTTGGGAAAATTATCATAAAAATGTTCTAGCATTCAAAATAAGATCGAGTAATTAAATAATATTTTACAATAAATGTATGCTTGTTTTGTAAAAACAGCTTGCTTGTTGTACTGCTGCAAAGTGATACAGTTGGAGGGAGGAAGAGTCGCATGATCGTTAAGCATTTTGATATTGTCTAGTAGAAAAATTATTAAAATATATGCTTTGCCAGGAACTTTTAAATAACAAACTTACAAATATAGGATTAGCATACTTTTAATTTGCAAGTCCTGATTTTTTGCTAATTTGAAAACTTTATTACCAAAAGGCTTCTTTTTTTTATAATCGTTTTTTAACCACACTAGGGCAACCGGTAACTGCCTGTAAGACGTTGCATCGGTTGACCTAATGTGACGTGGCGATGACTAACCATCCCCCAGCAGCAGTATCCGCCCATCGGATAATCACCCATCTGGATCATCAAGACATTACGACCTCCGCTTCTGGATACCATAACGCCCCTCCCCAGAAGGGCTGCCCTCCCCGTCCCTTCCTCTAGTCGGGGTCCGAGTATGCTGTCACGCATACCCCCCCGACCCTCGCACGTCCGCCCCTCACACCTTATGGGTCTTTCATGCTTCATCAAAGTACTCCGACCTGGCCACTCTTGAGTGTGTCCAGGCCAGGGCACCCTCTGCAAGAAAGCTGCCTCCCTGGCCCTGCACGGTTCCGCGCTTAGTCCCTTTTGCTTCATTATTTTTTAAGCCAGCTCCCTGTTTTTTTGTTTTTTTTTTCTCCCCCTCCGTCCCGGTTGCAAGCACCCCTAATATTAACAAACACAGCATAATTAATCTAAGTCATCCGTTGGTCGTGGAGTACCCATCATTAATCAAAGCCGATGCAAGTTAATCCCTCTTGCTGCAGGCCTCGACACTCCTCAAGCAGGGTTTCCACGACCATCATTAATTTTCCTTAACCTAACAAGTACACGTATGAAATCAATAGAACAAAACACAGTTGAAATTTGTAGTAAAACATCTAATACGTCCTCAACACCTTCACCGTTGTGTAGCTGTATTTTATTACGATTCAAGTTACAATACAGTTTTTACAGGGGAACACACTTTTATGGTTACCATTAGTCATGACGATCTACTCTCCTCAAGTGTGATTTCCCATTACCACCGGTAATTCCTTAATCTAACACATTAGCACGCGTATAAAGCATAGGAACTAAAACACTAGAAACTCTTATGATAAAGTCTCTTAGTCGCCTTATCTTGGTCGTCTAGTAACAGCAATTTATCGCTATTCCATTCTACAATACATTTTAAACAAGGAATTACTACAATACAATAATACAATGATACAGGAATACAAAAATACCAAAATACAAGATACAAAAATACAAAAAAGAAATACATTGGTATGTCAACCATCAATCCTGAGGATCAACTCCCTCCTCCAGCAGTGATTTCCTACCCTGGAAACTTCTTTTTAATTATTTGTATAAATGATTATTTATGGAAATGAGGCATATCATAAAATTACAATAATATCAGTAATAATAATAATTACAATAACAAGAGCTCCTGGTACGGCAATATAACAACCACAATTTAATTACATCGTATTTTATTTCATATTTCCTAATTCTAATAGTGCTTGCAACCAGTTTCTGCGAGTTTTTTAGTTCCTTGCGTGGGGTATGTACATTAATAAATATATTTCATAAATAAACTGACTTCCTTCCATCAATGACGAAACCCATCGGGTGATGCTCTCATTCCCACATGGTTAGTCGGCCCCCCATTGATCTGCCTCCTGTTCCTTTGTCTGAAGTATTCTTCTGGCCAACGACTCCACCTGGGACCAAAAGGCTTACCAAGTATTAATATGATTCCTCTATCCGAACTTGAGTTATAAATTATTATATAATAATAACAAAATGGCGGACAGTGGGAGAACGAAGGAACAAAATTGTCATTTTACCGAAGGATATTTTTTGTTTAGTTTTACAAGTAGAATCCGAAAAAGTATAGCCAGCATACCAGTTTAGAAACATTCTGTATAATAAGGTATACAAATTAAAATATATTAATTATAGATAAAGGTTTTGTATTTTGTCATCAGTTAAATCCATTTTCAAATTAAAGAAGTAGTTGTATACAGTCCAGGGAATTGCATATCACTGGTTAAAGGTTAATAAAAAGTAAAAACTGTTGTACATAGACTTATGATTTGACTGTTAATTTTAGTATTACTAACTAAATTAATTTAACAATAAGAGTTATTATAATTCTCTTGTCAGAGTGAAATGAAAAACATTAAAATTATTGTTAAATAATGACTGTAATTAGTATGTGCTGAGTTTAATTACTGCTTACATTTGTTATAGTTGTAAATTATTCTCTTTGCTTCCATATCGTACTGTTAATTTAATTTTAATTTAAGTTTATTTTAATATCAACAAAAAAGTTAAAAAATACTGTACTTTTTTTATTAACTTTTTGAAAATATAGGTATTTTTTTAGCAATTTTTTTTTGACTGAATATTTACGAAAAAATGTTGAGGATTGCTGTTAAAATTACGGTATTTGCATCATATCTTCATAATATTTTTCCCCTACTTTATATTGAGGTTGTACATTCATTTTCACTTGCTATTCATTGCTCTTACTTGAACTATAATTTTTATTTTTAAATACTGCAATTTTATTATAAATAGAGGCATCATTGACAAAAACATTCATAGTCATTAAAAATATCATCAGATTCATTAATTATATCATTCTGTATAATGATCTAAAATTTTATTGCACTAAGATTCATTCTACACATGACAAAAATATTGTTATTTTTCTGCTCAGAAATAGATCTAGACAAGCAGTTTCATGGTCGCATTTGGTTGGTGTTGTGATTAATTGAGGCAATAACAGTTCTCTGTAGGTAAACGTTGTTGCATGACATTAGATTGGAACGTGATTTATATCACGTTGAGCAGATCAACAAAATATCTTTGAAAGTTTGAATTTTTTATTTATTCTAGTACCTGATCTAAATGCAGATTCTTAATATTTTGCTTTTTCATAAAAATGTAGATAATTTTTATTTTATTTAATAGTTATAATCTTTTTATTTTTTTTATATTTTCTGATGTTTTTATTGTATCGTAGGTTTCTTTCGAATTCATTATTAAACTTGATACAGAATATTTTGTATGCCGTGTTTTACGTTATAGTAATTACTTTTAGAACATTTTTTCCCTACAATTAACTATTGTATTATTTGTTTTAATTGTTGATAACTTAATCTTGAATAAAAGGTATTAAGCATAAATAAAAATAAATTGTATTTGATCTCTGCTAGCAAAGCCAAACAGTATCTAAGAGGTGTGGCTATTAAATAACGAGAGTAATGCTGTAAAATATTTTATTTTAAATTTATACATATTTAGTTATCATCTCCTTCAATATACACCCCTTCTCTATCCCTACAATGTTCAATGTGAATTTTCCATTGTTCGAAACAGTGCTAGAAGACTTCTTCTGTGAGCTCTTTCTTGACGCGTGGCACTTTTTCTTTTACAGCTTCAATGGTCTGAAATCTTGTTCCTTTTAATGTACATTTACCTTGGAGAACAGATAAAGATCACATGACGCCAGGTCAGGCGAATAAGGTGGATGGTCTAACATTGGGATGATGTACTTGGCTAGAGATGTGTTGATAGATAATGCAGTGCGAGTTGGTGCGTTGTCTTGATGAAGAACCCATGACTTGTTCTTCCACAATTCAGGTTGTTTCTTTTTTATTTTTTCACAGAGTTGAGCGAGGATTTTGAATGAAGACAAGAATGGTTAACTGACGATCAGATCGGATCAGATTACCAATCTTTTCAATATTTTTATCAGTTTTTTACATGGAAGGGCAACCCGGATGAATATCATCTTCAACATTGTCTCGACCATCCTGGAAATGCTTAACCACTCAAAAACCTGCGCATGTGATAAACATTCATTGCCATAATTTTTTTTTTTAATAAAACATAAGTTTCAGTAGCGGTTTTTCCAAGTTTCGTATGAAATTTCACGACATTCTTTGCTCTAATAAAACGCTTAAAACTTTTTCAACAAAACAAAAAAACAGGTGTTATCCAAATAAAGACAATGCCCAGACTAATATGTCTACAGAAACTGGAATGGCAACAATCAAAAGAGATGACTTCACACTACACAGATGTCGGTCGTACAAATTTGGCGCATCCGCAGTTCTTCTGTAGCAGCATTAGTCTTGTTATTTAATAGCCACACCTTGTATCTCTATATAACATAACTTAATGCAAAATTAAATACTTGAAGTACAGTTTTAATTAATCATTCAGGTTGTTATTTCTTTATAAGTTGCTGTATTTGTATGACTTCTGTTACTCAAAATTGGTCACTTGTTACATACTATCCTTAAAATTTATTTTTAAAAATTTTAATGCGCATACTTAAATAAAAGTTTATGGAATTAAAAAAAAAAGTTACCACAGTAGGTGCATTAGAACGGATTTCCTTCAAAACGTATCCTCTAACTCCGGTTCCTATGAACAAATTCGCTTGAAAATCAATAGGGTGTACTAGGTATACATCATTCTACCAAGTTTCATCAAAATCAATTAAAAATCATGCCCAGTAGAACGAAAAAAGCTGAAAATAACCCTAACCCCATTTGTTGGCTCTAACTTTGGTTTTGCTGAACTGACTCATTTGCAAATCAATAGGGCTGTATTCTAATAGGTTTATATCACTCCACTAAGTTTCATCAAAATTGATTAAGATTTGTGTCCGGTAGAGCAGACAAAAAAACCTTATACATATGAATGTATATCATCATTTGTTATATACAAATTCAATATTAAATAATTAAATAAAACTCAAACATAATGCAAAAAAAGTCAAATAACATAAACAAATGTTTTAAAATTAATTGAAAAACAATAACGAAAAATGTTTATTACACTATGAATATTTCAGTATACATATGACCGATCTCAAACAATTGTATATTTTCAAAACAATTAGCTATATTAAAACTTGACAAAATTGAAAAGTAATTTTTTTATGCAGTATTATTTTAGTTTTTGTAAGTAATAATAGATGGCAGCTATGACAGCAAATCATAAAATATATTTTATTATATACAACTCTTTATGTGATATGTAAATACACAGTTTGCAGGACTAAGCAGGGAATTTATACACAAAATGTTTACAATATACTTTTGAAAATGAGGTAACTAATTAGCAACAATGACAAAAAAATCAGTAAACTGAAGCATGGAAAAAAGTAAAATATAACTGCAATTAAAACGTATTTTGTCAAATCCTTTTCAAGATATTATTAATACAAGAGGGCCGTCCACAAAATGAGTATGTTTTGGTGATTAAAAATCAACAGCTGTTGGATAAAGATCATCCTTAAACAAATTTTCTATATAATCAAAAAATGATATCTGTGGATGAGTTTTCAGCTGCCTGGTTTTCTCACACACTTGTGACACCTTTCTGAAACTCTTTATCATCATTAAAGCACATAGTTGTCACCAAATGAAGAACACAGATCTGGATACTACATGGATGATCGAAAAGTCAAAGCAGATGTCACAACAGGGTAGGGCAATTCCCTTTTTTCCCACGTTATTTTATGGTAAACTTAAAATAGGTATTTTATCTCTAAAACTTATCATAATCTAAACTTTTTATCAGAACCTTACGTAAAAAGCCCTTATATGAAATTTTCAGAAATTGAAATGAAAAGCATACAATGGTAAAGCGACAGCACGAATCTTTTCATAAACGTTTCTACCAGTTCATGAGATAGAACACTAGGTTAGCCACATCATTTTTCATCATGAACATTTGAACAGTCATTTTTAAACATGATAAACCAGTATACTTTCACTTATTATATCTTTCTCATAAACATCACATATTTTTTGACAAATCTCAATGGGTTTGTAGTTCTTCTCAAAATAAATTAATAAGTCATCTATTTCATACGTGGCAGGATTTTCTGTAGCGTCACACATCTTAAACATTTGTAAAAAATTCAACAGTCTTTCACGTAGCACACTTAGTCAGGCTAACAGTGAATACAAAGATGGTGTGACTTCCCCCACTTCTTCACAAACAGTGAAATGTAAATTACTTTCTGGACAGTCCTTGTACATAACAGGCTGCAAAATAAATGTATAGTATTCGTAAGAGATATAATTCCCATGACATTCTAACTTAAATGTAGTAATATAAAATCAAGTTTATATAATTGTCAATAGATGGTGCTAATTTTATTACTTGTCTACTAAAGTCTCAGTCATACAAAGAAAAAAATTAATCTTTGAAAAATAACTTATTATTATTATACTAAGTTTATGTTTCAGTTTTGTTTGAGGACACATATAATCCTTTTTATTTTATTTTACTCTTGTTAAGCGAATTTACATTTAGTTTATGTAATTTTTAATATATTGATTCTTTTTGTTTTTAATACATATTTATTAATAATAATAATAACATTTATATCATGTTAATTTTTGTAGTTTTATTTTCTCCTTTTTTCTTATTGGTTTACTCAGATACTGTTTACATTTTAAAATAAAAAAAATATTCGATAATTTATTTATTATTTTTAATCATTTATGTCATTTGATTTTTTTTTTTAATTTACCTTTGTTAAATTATGTTTAATTGCATATTATCTTGGAAATGATTAATTCAGAGTATATTAAAATCAGAAAAGGAGTGTAATAGAATAATTGAATGTGGAAAGAAATAAATTAATGAATTTTTATTTATAAAAAAAAACTTGTTTTTTTTCTTACTTTAAAAATAGTATATTTTAAACAGTGAAAAAATGTACCAGACATTTAGAACTACCATGACATTCATCACTATCATTATGTACCATGTACATCAAAGGATTTAGCATAATTAACGATTATCTAAATATGCCATCTCCCAGCTTTATTGCCTCCTCTATTTTCAATAATTATTATAAATTATTCTGTATTATTAAGAAACATTTCAATATTTATTACTTTTTTTTTTGTGAACATTTTACATATTTATTAACATTATTTATTTTTAACATAACACATACTGTTTTTATTATAAATAATATATATGTTTACATATATAATCTCAAAAAAATGTGTACAGTTTGAACAGTTGTAGTATTTTATTAAAGAAAACAATTAATATATATGTTACTTGTGTTGTTTTTTGAACTTATACATGTGACATGTTAACTTTACTGTAGCTAAAGTTATTCTTATAACTGGATTTTCGATTTGCTGTCTCAGCCACTGCAATTTCCCTAGTTTTGTAGCATACAGAATTTCTTTTTTTAAAAACCCTAAAGGTTGAAGTCCAGAGATCAAACCGGGAACATTGAAGCACATCCTATACATTGCTCCGGAAAGGTGTCTAGAAATTTCATTACATTCCAATGATAACAAGGTGGAGATTCATAAAGTATTGCAATTCTTCGTCAATAAAAAGGTTATGTAAAGCAGGAATATTGTAACATTTGTAAGGTTGCAGTCTTCTCAAAGAAGAATGATCTAACAAACCATTTTTTTTTTGTCTTCAGTCATTTGACTGGTTTGATGCAGCTGTCCAAGATTCCCTATCTAGTGCTAGTCTTTTCATTTCGGTATACCCCCTACATCCTACATCCTACATCCTTAACAATTTGTTTTACATATTCCAAATGTGGCCTGCCTACCCAATTTTTTCCTTCTACCTGTCCTCACAATATTAAAGCGACTATTCCAAGATGCCTTAATATGTGGCCTATATGTCTCTTCGTTTAACTATATTTTTCCAAATGCCTCTTTCTTCATTTATTTGCTGCAACATCTCTTCATTTGTCACTTTATCCACCCATCTGATTTTTAACATTCTCCTATAGCACTGCATTTCAAAAGTTAATATGTGGCCTATATGTCTCTTCGTTTAACTATATTTTTCCAAATGCCTCTTTCTTCATTTATTTGCTGCAACATCTCTTCATTTGTCACTTTATCCACCCATCTGATTTTTAACATTCTCCTATAGCACTGCATTTCAAAAGTTTCTAATCTTTTCTTCTCCGATACTCCCATCGTCCAAGTTTCACTTCCATATAAAGCGACACGCCAAACATATACTTTCAAAAATCTTTTCCTGACATGTAAATTAATTTTTGATGTAAACAAATTATATTTCTGACTGAAGGCTCGTTTCACCTGTGCTATTTGGCATTTTTTATCGATCCTGCTTCGTCCATCTTTAATAATTCTACTTCCCAAATAACAAAATTCTTCTACCTCCATAATCTTTTCCCCTCGTGTTTTCACATTCAATGGGTCCATCTTCGTTATTTCAACTACATTTCATTACTTTCGTTTTGTTTTTATTTATTTTCATGCGATAGTTCTTGCATAGGACTTCATCCATGCCGTTCATTGTTTCTTCTAAATCCTTTTTACTCTCTGCTAGAATTACTATATCATCAGCAAATCATAGCATCTTTATCTTTTCACCTTGTACTGTTACTCCTAATCTAAATTGTTGTTTAACATCATTAACTGCTAGTTCCATATAAAGATAAAAAAGTAACGGGGATAGGGAAAATCCTTGTCGGACTCCCTTTCTTATTACAGCTTCTTTCTTCAATTATTACTGTTGCTGTTTGGTTCCTGTAAATGTTAGCAATTGTTCTTCTAGCTCTGTATTTGAACCCTAATTTTTTTAAAATGCTGAACATTTTATTCCAGTCTACGTTATCGAATGCCTTTTCTAGATCTATAAATGCCAAGTATGTCGGTTTGTTTTTCTTTAATCTTCCGTCTACTATTAATCTGAGGCCCAAAATTGCTTCCCTTATCCCTATACTTTTCCTGAAACCAAATTGGTCTTCTCCTAACACTTCTTCCACTCTCCTCTCAATTCTTCTGTATAGAATTCTAGTTAAGATTTTTGATGCATGAATAGTTAAACTAATTGTTCTGTATTCTTCACATTTATCTGTCGCTGCTTTTTTTGGTATCATGACTATAACAGTTTTTTTTAAGTCTGACGGAACTTCCCATTTTCCATAAATATTAACAAACCATCTAGAAAATAAACTACCCCATATTAGGCGTGGTAAATAAATTTGTTTCTATTAAATTATATGTGGATTTTCATTACGTAAATAATCTGTATAATGCTGAATAATTTTTCCATTAAGCTTAAAAGTGGTTTCATCTAACAAACAATTATATCTTTTAAAGCAGCATTTTCATTACCTTTAAAGTTTTTTTTTTACCCAGACATGCCTTTTGGTTATATTTCCCACTATTCCACTTGTTATGAATTTTTGCAATTATTATCCTCATTAATGTGATGGTTTTCCAAATTCTACTGCCTAATATCTTTGAACCTCTTTAATTTTCTCAGTTTTTTAATAACACCAAAAGTCAATTAGGTTGATAAAAAGACCACTGAATTATGTTTATTATGGAATAAATAACATAGATCTTGCAATGAGTGACAACAATGAAAAACAGATACTTTGAACTATCAACTTATATGGTTTGCCATTGTTATCCCTGTTCATTTTCTAGCTAAAACCATTCTGAATCCCTGTCGTGCATGCCATTTTCATACACTATAAAATATTGCAATTTCATCTCGTCCTTGGAAGCAATACCTAACATGGAGGTTAAAAAGAGAAATATATATATATAAAACCATTCAAAGAGTGTATACATTTACTTGAGACTTGTATATGTTATATTCATATATGTAAAAAAAACACTAGAATCGTTATTATTGTGGTAAAACAAGTAAGGGTATTAGATATTATTTAAAATGTAATTGTGTAATTTGTATTTACGAAAAGATTTTCATTAACACATTTTCTGAAGATAATTTCATCCAAGAAATGTTATTACATTACTCTAAGTTTAGTTTTTTATTTATAATTTCTTATCAAACTATGTAAAATATATAATTCTTTTATTAATCTTCTTTGTAAATTGACAAAGAAAGATAAAATTAAGAATGTTTTATATTAATTTTAGTCTTTTGTTAAAGTAAATAAATTAAAAAACCCAATCCCCATTTTTAACATGATCACCAAACTTTCCCCTTTAATATAGATAGCTATTCCATATTTGCCAGGAAAGTAAAATGATGAACTTAAAAAAAATCTTTTTGTTTAGATATTATTTTTAAGGTTTATATTTGTTTTCTTTTGTTTTGACCACTACGGGAGCACGTTTACATAGTTTTGACTTCTCTTTCTTTTCTCAAAAGGTTTTAATTCTTTTACTCTGTTGTTGTTTCCTTTCTTTCATCTATCTATTCAGGTTTATACCCTTCTTTTTCTTTCTTTTGGGAACTTAGATTCCCGAATCGCTTTTCTAAATTTTCTTTCTCTTTATACAGCTCCTTAGAAATGTTTAATAGTTTTAGTTCTGTTTCTTTAAACCGGTTGGTCTCTGTGGTTCTGTTTTTATAGAAGTTAAATATTTGTTTTATCAGTCTTTGGTTTTTCATTCTGCATAAATGTCCTTAAAACTGTAATCTTCTTTTCGATTAAGTCATCTAACTTTTTCTGTATATATAAATTTCTTTTTCTCTTCGTATTTTGGTCCATAAATCTTTCTTAAAATCCTTTTTTTCTATTTTTGCTTTTTCTTTTTTTGAAAAACTGTAGAAATTCTGCCTCATACAGTGCGTGCTTCTGGTACGACTAGTTTTATAATGCCTCAATTTGTAGTTATATGACACGGATTTTTTGTTGTAAATGTTCTTCATGAGATGATAGACGGTTTCCATATTTTGTACTCTATTATTCATCTCTCTTCTTTTTTTTTTTTAGTTATATTCAGTATTATGATTTCTCCCAAATATTTAAATGTTTGAACTCTACTTATTTCTTTGTTGTCAAAAATTTTAAGGGTTTGAATTTTGTTCTGTTTGTCGTTAGAAAACCAGTTAGTTTCTTCATAAGAAATTTAAAGACCAATTTTGCTTGCACATTCATTTCGTTTTTGATTCTAGTCTCGTATATCTCTTGCAAAAACTGCAAGATTGTGTAATGGCCACAATGTTTGTATTTATGAATTTAGTTTTAGCGCCCTTTTTTATGTTTTCATCTACGTTTAACTTTTTAAGTTCTTTCTCTCATTCTCTTATAATTTTTTCAAGGGCACAATTAAAGAAAATTGGAAACATTCCATATCCTTGCCTTGCTCCAGTTTTAATTTAGAATGATTCTGAAAGTTCCTGTAAGAACTTAAGAATTTCATTTTTGAATCTGTTTGTTAATGTTTCTTTTATTTATTATTTTATATATATATATTAATTTTTATTCAATAGATTATCTCTAAGTACAGAATAAATGAAATAGGATGACTTACCTTATTTTATTACACAAACAGAAGCACTTTCGTGATCTTGATTCACATTATCAGCTGCATACATTTATATATATATATATATATATATATATATATATATATATATTACTGAAGAAACATCGTAAACTTCCAATCCATGATAACATACCACTTATTCACTTATAATTTTATGTTAAAAGTATTTTTAAACCAATTAAATTAAAATTAAAATGTAAAAATATAATTAAAACAAAGACAAAAATTAAATAACTAAAAATTTAAATTTTTTAAATAAAAATAAATACTTAAGCAAAGCAAAATCATTTGCCACTGAATTTACTGTAGTAATCATATTGAAAGATCAATTACTCACCACTATCATCAAAACAGATAGTGGTATTATCTACTGCCGCCTTTAAAATATCATCATCCTCATTTACTGTCTGAAGGTTGATTACATTAAATTTATTCTTATGTTTATATATATACGAGGTGTGATCAAAAAATACGGTGAATAATTTTTTTGTTAAAAAAAGTAATAAGGTTACATAGAATTCGATTTAATCTCCTTCAAAGTACTGTCCTTGGCTAGCAATGCACTTACCCCAACATTGACTCCATGACTGGAGGCATTTCTGGAAGGCATCTTTCGGAAGGGCTTTCAGCTGCTCGGTCGTGGCCCTCTCAATGTCAGCAATGGTGTCAAAACGTTTTCCTTTAAGCACAGTTTTAATTTTTGGGAAGAGCCAAAAGTCGCTTGGTGCTAAATCCAGTGAGTATGGCGGATGTGGACTGATAGGAACACTTTTTTCGGCCAAAAACTCGTGAATGAGAAGCGAGGTGTGACACGGCGCGTTGTCGTGGTGAAGAAGGAAGCCATTGGTCCATTTTTCTGGTCGCTTTCTTTGTACGTCGTTTCGCTTTGAACGGATTCATACAAGAGTTAAGGTCTTCTGATAGCTCTTGAATAGTCATACGCCTGTGTGAATGAACCATAGTTTCCACTTTTTTCACATTTTCAACTGTTTTTGAGGTTACTGGACGTCCCGCACGATGCTCGTCTTCAACAGACTCATTTCCGTTTTTAAATCAGTCATACCACTTGTACACAGTCTTCAAAGTTACCACATTATAGCCGTACACCAATTCTACCATTTCGTGAGCTTCTTTGGCACTCTTTTGCAACTTAAAACAAAACTTAATGTTAATGCATTGTTCAAAATAAAATCCATGTTGCGCGACAGACACGATAAACACAACCTCACTCTAGCGGCTCTGGCAGCTGACTGGCAAGTTCGAACGTGTTACAACTTGTCCCTGCCTGTCTCAGTTGATCACGCTCTTGGACAAATTACAGCATATGGATGTAGCGTCGGCAGTTGCCGCTATAAAAATTCATTCACCGTATTTTTTGATCACATCTCGTATAATACCTTTCTAAAATGTTAAAACCCATATTATTCCTATACATATTGCATTTTTTTAATTTCTAATATGTTTAAGTTTGTCTGAATATCTGATATTGTGTGTTTATTTTTATTCACATGACCTGATACATTCAAAAAACCCAGTTTACCTTTTTTATAACTTCCATGAATCTAGTTTTAAAAGATCTAGTGGTCACCAATATAAATATGGTCATAATCGTTACATATGATTATATAAATACCACTCAAATTATATACATCGAAGTATTATTATGTATGTTACTTATTAAATGTTTTATTATTTGGTTATTCATCTGGTGTGCATATATATATATATATATATATATATATATATATATATATATACAATATGTTTCTCTTAATTTTGTTTAAAAATATTTGAATAAATAAAAAAAAGATGCTTATTTTGTTGTTTTTTCTAAAATAATATATTTAAATTCTAGAATTTTTTTAATAAATTTATTTTTTAATTAATAAAAATTTTTTTTACTATATTGGGTTTTTACCAGAAATATTTATTTCCCCATAGAATTTTTTTTCGTAAAAAAAAATATATATAACATTATATAAATTTCTTTCAGTTGTTATTTGTAGATGAAATCTTAAATATTTTTCTACCATTACATAATGCCATTAAGAAAAAAAATTGTTATTTGAAAACCATTAGTAGGAAAACATTTTATAGTAGTCATGCAAGGCATGCATGAATGCATGCATAAAGCAATACCATATAAAAAAATATATATAATGCACACACATGACTTTCTTCTACATAAAACTAAATTAATCTGCGTATATAAAATTTGCATGTTCTCCCTACAAACAACTTTATCATATGGCAGCTTGTTCCTTGGCTGTCTCCATTCATCTTCATCTGTGTAGTTTCCAATCTTCATCTCTTGTATTAACCTTCTTCATTTCCTTTCTCCCTCTACTGATACTACTGATGCAGTTTTCAAAAATTTCACTTCCTCTAACCCGTTTTCTTTTGTATACGTCCAGCATAAGTGCTCTTTCTTCTTTAATCTTGTTCAGTACTTTTTCATTTCTCACTTTATCTGTCTACCTTACTTTCTCCATATCAACATCTCAAAATCCTTGATCCAGTCTCTCTCCTTATTCTTCATTATCTACACTTCACTTTCATAAATAAGATAATCCATATATAGCATTTGCCTAATCTGTTGATTAACTCTTTAAGATTTTTACTACATAATAATTTTCTCTTCTTACTGAAGGCTTTCTTTGCTATTCTTTTATTTCTGTTATGTTCTTTCAAATCTCTTGTTAATGTAGTCCCCATAAATAGCTGTAATTTTTTTCAATTTCATTACCTTATTTGTAATCTCTATTCTTTATTCACTTGTCTGTACCATTAAATCTTCTTTGTTGTTTGTTTCGATGTACATTTTTCTAGAAGTCTTTAGATTTATACATTGACCTACCAAATTTCTTTCTTCCCTGCTTAAAATTTGCTATAACCCGAGCAAAAATGGATAATGGTCCGATGTCACTAAATTTCACCATCGAAGAAAATATACAGAGGTTAACCACATTCTTCTTAATGTAAAAAATACAAGAAGGAAAGTGTGATAGCACACATCCAACTTTACCGATGTAGTATAAATAGCAGTCTCAGGGCTATTTTCTTGGAAGAAATGGACAAACTGAAGACTGGACTGCTCCAATTGGAATTTTTTTAAATTGTAGTATATACTATACTGTGACCTTCCTTTACCCGTTGAGAAAATCAGTGTAGAACATTCCCTGTGAATTAAGAAAGGAAATTAACATTTTTCTACATTAAAATATAATTATTGCTGTCTTTGGTAGAATAATCTTGAATGTTAAATGCTTGTGAAATACAATTAATGCATTCTTCACAAGTTTATACACTTGTGTATAAATGATTCCATTAGTAAAATATCCAATCAGAGCTTATTATGTTATTTAAAGAATTTGTGATGAAAGCAATGTATATGATTCTTAAAATTTTGTTATAAAAGATGTGAACCCAATAAAAGTAGTAACTATGATAAATTTTAGGCAATTTTTTATTATTATCTCCCAATATTGTATTTTTAATAGATTTTTCTAATAGTTAATTTTCTCAAATTAGTTCTTCAGTTTCAGTGTTTTCCCTCAATGAGTGTAAATCATATAAATTCTTTAACGATTCATCGTGAATAACTTCCATACTTTGTACATTTCTGGTAGTTTTAATTTTTATATAAAAACTAGCTCCCAGTTGCAGCTTCGCTTGCACTATATGGTTAACTTGCGTTTCCCATGGTGGACAATCTTTTTATTTATATTTATTAGTCAAGTAATCCAAGGCAGGTGCAGTCAGTCACACATACAGTAACGGTGGCATATTGCATTTCCCATTGCTCAGTTGTTTCAGTCGAGCGGGATTAATCTGTACGTATTCGGTCGCTTCCTAAACATATCTTCCATTGCTCAGTTGTTTCAGTCGAACGGGATTGGGCTGTGTGTATTCGGTCGCTTTCCAATCTTGACTGTCTTTCGTCTTTAGTCTCTGCCGCACGAACGGTTTTCATCATACGTGACAAACAACAAAAGCGGCTATTTATTTATGTTTTTAAACAGCTGAAAAAAATTGTAAATGAATGAATCGTTAAAAATTACATATGCATGTGCGCTAAATCGATTGAAACTTAGGAATAACTGTACGTTAAAACCTCAGCCCTTTTCAAAATTAATCGATTCAAAAAAATGTTAGCTAAAAATTAAATTTTTCTTGAAAATTAAATAAGCTTCAAGGAAGAAATAAAGTGTTTTAAATTTTGTTATGTCGGAGGTCCAAAAAAATTAGCGTATGTTCACCGCAGGGCTTCAAAGTGTAGGTGTGCAAAATTTTAGACAAATCTGTCTGGTAGATCTCGAGTTAAGTTGGAACAGACAGACAAACAAACATTGATTTTTATATATATAGATGATTTAGATTTCCCCTTCATTTGTCAAAAGTATAGTGATAATCTGTTTGACAAAATGGTAATGTCTCGGCCCTTCATCCAAGGGTTCTGGATTCAGATATTTTTCACATTCTACAAAATTCATTGTGTAATTTTTTTAATTGGGCTTCAGCCTATTGTTAGTAGACAAATAAATAATTTATTCCATATGTCATACCTCTTTATGTTAATTACAACCTATAGTAAGAACTGGTCTTCATGACGCGAGTGGTGGCATCTCGCCTTTCATACGGAGATCCTGGGTTTGAATCTGTCAGGCGTGGTACTTTCAGATGTTACAAAAATTACCTTTTCATCTTGTCCTATGAAGCAATACTTAACGATAGTCCTCAAAGAAAAAAAAAACAAAACAGCTGTTAATGACAAGTTCAGATTTAATCAATGTTTACCTTGCATATTTTACATAATGAAAATTTCTGTTTAAATTTGAATCATCCTCATATTTCTCTTACAATATGAGGAAAATTCAAATGTAAATGAAAAAATTTTATGTAATATATTCATAAAATTAAGATATTTGAAAAATTTTGATTTCTTAATTTGTTTGATTTGAAGAATATAGAAATATTAAATTTAAATGCTATGTCATTGGTGATAGTAATATTTTTAATTTTTTTTTTGGGGGGGATAAAAGAAATTTTTTTTTTAAAAAAAGAATATTTTAAAATAATATTGTTACTCATTAAATGCATTCTTGCTAGAATGTTGCAAAACATGTTACTAGGTGACTCTTTCTTAAATGATTTTCTTGAATTTATCTAGTGGTGGGTTTATTTATTGTCATGTTGTTGCTAAGGGTATATACCCTTTTTATAAGGGTATATATGCATGATTACTTGGTGCAGTTAATTTTTTCTCTAAAATTTTAGAATTTAAATGAATTTCACTATATTTATTAAAAAGACTAGCTTATATACCTGGTGTTGCTTGGGATAATAATTTCTTCGTAGACCTGTCTCGTTTATTTTTTTTTTAAATTGTCACTAACTTTACAAAACAAACAAATCTTTGCATGGTTACTTGTTAAATTTAACTATTCAAATCTAGCCTTTTACAATCTTGAGAAATGTATTAGATTTTTTTTACTCTTATCAGAACACTTTTAGTGTCTCTCCAAGATTCCCTACCTAGTGCTAGTCGTTTCATTTCGGTATACCCCCTACATCTTACATCCCTAACAATTTGTTTTACATATTCCAAACGTTGTCTGCCTGCACAATTTTTCCCTTCTACCTGCCCCTCCAATATTAAAGCAACTATTCCAGGATGCTTTAATATGTGGCGTATAAATCTATCTCTTCTTTTAACTATATTTTTCCATATGCTTCTTTCTTCATCTATTTGCCGCAATACCTCTTCATTTGTCATTTTATCCACCCATCTGATTTTTAACATTCTCCTATAAACAGCACCTCTGTGGTGGATTGGTAGCATCTATGTCATTCATCAGGAAAGTTCTTGGTTCAAATCTCAGTTGAGCAACACCTTTTTTCATGTGCTAAAAAAAAAAAGAAAAGAAATTCAGTAACTTTAATAATAATTGGGCGTATGTTGTTACCGTAGAGAAAGAAAATGAAAAAATTCTACAGCAAAAAGTGTTAATGAATTAACAGATTTCGATTTGGTGTGCTATCAGTATTTTGTTTTATTGATTTTTATGTTAAGAAATAAATTGTGTAACTTGATAATATCTAAATACATTTTTTCCGTTTTGTAAATACTTATGTATATAATAGGATTGTTAATTATTAAATTTATTAATTATTATTTTGTATATATATGTGTTATTATTTTAACCTAGTCATTTATTTAAAAATAAAATAAGAAAAAAATAAAAAAGAAAACTAATATTTAATATTATTTGTCATAATTAATATTATTATTTTACTCATTAAAATATGATTTGATTTATTTTTAATAACTGTATTTAAATTTTATTTAATTACTTCTTTTATTAGAATTAAATACATGTATATAGCTTTATATAATATGTATATCCTCCATAAGATAATAGAATTGTGTAATTATTTGTAAATGTGTACAAATTTATTATTATTTTTCATATACAAAATGATTGAAAAGTCAGGTTATTTGAACTTCAGTGTTTTTAGTAATAAAAATTTTGATTTAAATATATATATATATATTTTTTTTTTGTTGAGATTTTTGGATAAGTAATAATCCCTCCAATAACAAATAATGGTGCATTGGTTTGCTGTATGTGCTCACATTTTTATTTTAAATGAAGTTCATGAACGATTTGTCTTGATACGAATGATATATCTATCATTATATTTGTGTTTCAGGGATAAAAAAGGAAAACACTGGGGTTACAGCTATGTTAAAAAATCACAACTCGATAAACAGCTAAAAATGTTTAGGATTTTGAAGCTTTTTTCCTACTTACAATTTTTTATAACCTTATAAATTTTTTCCAAAAGTTATAAAAGTTTTTTTTGTTGTTAGTACGTTAAATTCATAAGCGTTACTTATTTACATTTGAAAAAAAACATTTTCATGGCGGGCCTGTGTCTTTTTCTAGTGCTTAAAAATACTAATTTCTGATTAGTAGTTAGTAAAATTGATATTTAGTTTTCTTGCAACCTCATTTATCTTTATTTTTGATAAATAATTAAAAATAAAATTTTTCATGAACATTAAAAATTGATAGCTTTTTTTTGTTTCAAAATGATGAACTTTTTCAATGGTGAATGGTTAACTTTTTCAAATATATTTATTACTAAATCTATTTAAATAATTGTATTAATATAATATTTTCTATTTTTTTTTAAAGGAATTTAGTCCATAATATTAATAAAGAAAAAGGATTAAATACAGTTGATTTCCAATTTGCATGAAACTGCTTTAACAAATTTAATTTACTAAGTTGATTCATTAACCAAGAAAAATTTTATCCAGACAAAAATTTTACTAAATTTACATTTAAAAAGATGTGATATGATTAAAAATAATGATTGTTAGGGCTTTTAAAAATATTGTACATATCTAATTTTCTTTCAAAAAAATACAATGTTTTTAAAAAAAATTGTTTTTTAGTTGTCTTGCAGGGTTTTCGTGTTGAATAGTTTAGTTAGTTGGTTAATTGTTAATGTTTTTCTTTATTTTTAAATCAGTATAAAACTATTGAAATTCTATGATAAAAGTAAGACTAAAGATAAAGAACATTTTTCTGGATATATATACTAGCTCCCAGTCGCAGCTTCACTCACGCTATATGGTTACTTGCGTTTCCTGTGGTGGTCAGTCTTTTTATTTTACATTTATTAGTTAAGTAACCGGAGGCAGGTATAGTCAGTCACACATACAGTAATGGTGGCATATCGCATTTCACATTCATCAGTTGTTTCAGTCGAACGGGATCGGGCTGTGTGTATTCGGTCGCTTTCCATTCTTGACTGTCTTTCATCTTCAGTATCTGCCGCACGAACGGTTTTCATCATAAATGCTTTTTTTGTATTTCTCCCTATTGAAGAATGTCTTTTAGGCACTGTATGCTGTTTTGAAAAAAGATCGCAGTTAAATACTTTACACGCTTTAAATTAGTAACACACACATGATAAACAAAAGCAACTATTTATTTATGTTTTTAAACAGCTGTAAAAAATTGTAAATGAATGAATCGTAAAAATTACATATGCATATGCGGTAAATCAATTGAAACTTAGGAATAACTGTTTGTTAAAACCTCAGCCCTTTTCAAAATTAATCGATTCAAAAAAATGTTAACTAAAAATTAAATTTTTCTTGAAAATCAAAGTCATTTTGAAAATTAAATAAGCTTTAAGGAACAAATGAAGTGTTTTAAATTTTGTTTTGTCAGAGGTCCAAAAAATTAGCCTATGTTCACCGCAGGGCTTCAAAGTGTAGGTGTGCAAAATTTTAGATAAATTTGTTCGGTAGATCTTGAATTAAGTTGGAACAGACAGACAAACAAACATTGATTTTTATATATATATGCCATACTGCTCTTAACTAAATATCTTGATACTGAATGAAACGATTTTGTTTTAACTTGGTCAATGTAATGGGGCATGTGTATCGATTTAAAAATTTGTACAAATTTTCCAAATAGATGGGAAAAATTTGCAAATTTTTTATTTTTACTTGTAGAAAAAAATTGTAGTCCTTAAGAAGTATAAAAAAATTATTATTGTTTAAGTAATAGTTTAATTGAAAACAGCTGTAATGAAATAATTAGAAAAACTATTTTTCAAAATATAGCTTCAGTTTTGCTTAGTATCGAGAAAGCATAGCACCAATTATACATATTGCTGTAATTATTTTATTAAGTCATTAAAATAATAACGCTGTTTGATTATTATAAAGATTTTAAAAAAATGCAGTTGTGGAATCAAATGAAGAAATGCCGAGACTACAGTAGTGGTTCGGTTAAACATTCTGATTTGATTGTAAAAAGGAATTTTTTTTTAATTACTTAAATTAGTATTATATCTCTAAACAATTTCCATATTGTCTTATTTTTATTTAATTATCACAATTTATATTCTGGTAAAATAAAATACTGTTTTTATTAATTAGAAATTCAGGTTAAATGATTTTTCAGTCATTGTATATATGTTATAATTGATTATATCTATTAATTAATAATTGTATTAATATTGTAACTGATGTAAATTATGTAAACATATATTATAGTTAATTATAATTATTATAATAATATTATTATTTAAAGGGAATAAATTATAGGTAATGGAATAATTAAATAATAAATAACCATGTTAATTTTATTTTTCTGTATTTTTTCTTTTATTTTCCTAGCTCATATATAGTTATATATTCGTAGTTTGCTAATCGGGTCAGATTTTGTACTTCAAGCTTTTTGAAAAGCTTCATGTTTCATGAATCCTTCTTAAACCAAAAAACACAATTTTAGTATCAAAAAATTCTGTAAAGATGTATATTTGTTGATTGGTAACTCTACTAGAGAACCAATTTGGATGGAATCTGGTACAATGATTTTGGTATATGAGATATTGATGATTTTGGTCACAGTTGGTCAAGAGATGCACACCTTACAGGTCCTGTATCTTAAAATTTTACTCAAAAGGTAGGTTAATTCTTTCATATTATTTACAACAGTCCTAAATTCAAAATTTCAACATCCTACAACTAATCTAATTAATTTACAACTAATTATTAATTATTCCTACAACTAATTTTTGAGTTATGCGAGATACATACAAATTTCACATCGAAACTAGTCAAAATGGATATTTCTGTTGAAATCTAGTTACCATAGTTAAAAAATAAATAAATAAATAAAAATAATTACTTCAGAGGATGAGATAAATGACAATTTTTGTAGCGTGTGATACCTGACTGGGATTCGAACCCAGGATTTCCGGATGAAAGGCTGATATGGTACCTCTTGCACCTTGGAGGCCAGCAGAATAGTAGTAACTATGGTAGTTACTACCTATTTCTGATTGTGTGTGGTGGTCTCATTCAAACCCCCATAAAGATAGTTAGGGGGAGGGAACTGTTTTCTTCTACGAGGGTTATTCAGCGTAGAAACATGGCTGAAAACACAGGCAGCTCCGTTCTATGACGAGGGTATTGGAAAAATGGTACCACACTACGGGCAAATGTCTAAATCGGACTGGCTACTACACGTAGAGAAATAGCGTAACTATGTAAGTACTTGTTACAAATAAAAAAGTTTTTATTTTCATGTGGTTTTAATTTTGTGACCGATCGGACCTTGAAAAAAAAATAACCCTCATAGTTTGTGAGCTCAAGTCATTCAATTACTGATTAGACAATTCCATTAAATTAATAATGACACCTTAACCCCACCGGGTTGGTCTAGTGGTAACTCATCATTGCAAATCATATGATTTCGAAGTCAAGAGTTCTAAGGTTCAAATCCTAGTAAAGGCAGTTTACTAGTTTTCAATACTAGATCATGGATATTGGTGTTCTTTGGTGGTAGGGTTTCAATTAAACACTTCTCAGAAATGGTCGATCTGAGACTGTACAAAACTACACTTCATTTACATTTATACATATCCTCTGAAGTAACACCTTACAGTAGTTCCAAGGCTAAACTGAAAGAGAGACGTTAAGTTATAAAAAATTTTATGAAAGGATAATTTTTTATTTTTCCCAAGAAGCAGACTGGAATGGGGGTTCTGGCACTAGTTCAGGGATGTGCTGGTGAAAGAACGCCATTGACTGGTGGTATATTTTAGTGTTAAAATACAACTGATTCAACCAGGCCTGGAACTAGCAATTTTCCATATTCGAAGCTGTTTAACCATACATTCTACTGGCACAGTAATTCTCAAGAAAAACAAATATGTTATAACAGACTTACAAAAAAATAGATTATATAATACTACTATAAATTACATGCCTGGTGAAAAATCATACAAGCTTCCTGAAATATTATATTCAGTTCTATAATTAATTCTGTATTAATCATAAAAATAAAAATTATCTTTGCTGTCATGATGAATTTTTACTGACTAACAGCAAAAAAATAAAATAATAAAAAGAACAAAAATTTAAAAAATACCAATACATAAAATTACAGCATGAAGGTACTCTTGACAGTTTTTTTTTAATTTCAAAGTATGGTTCATCATGATTATGTTCCTCAAGGACAAACTATCAATAAAAACAGTACTACCATATCTTTATCAGGTATGAGATGCTGTTTGATGCAAGAAACCACAACTCTGAGAAAATGGTGATCAGAAAATTTATCATGACAACACTCCCCTAGAATGCATCACAACTTATCCAGAAAATCTTGACAGAACACAAGATTGAATACTTTATTAGGCTACTTTGCTCATCAGATATGGCTCCCAGTGATTTTTGGTTATTTCCTAAGCTTAAAAGGAAAAAGATTTGAAGACAGAAAAGAGATCAAAAGAAATGCAATAAGAGTACTTATGGTGTTCAATAAAAATGACTGAAAAATACTTTCAACGTACACATTGCTGGGGTACATCAGAAGGGCCTAATTTGAAGGGAATAAATAATTAAACTAAATAGATTATGACCCAATATCAGATACTTTTTGATTTCACCTCGTTTGTTGAAAAGTATTGGGAAAATGACATCCTCGTTTTATTTCTTTCAATGTCGATTTTTTTTTATTTCATAATTTCTTACCGTAATTATGATCCCCTTTTTTTATACACTCTTTTTTCATGCACTGTAAAAACTTTCCATATTTACTATTTTTTTTTTTTTTTAAATTAATGATTTTATTTTGAAGCCAATCCAATTAAGGGAGGAAGACATAATCTCAATATTTCCATTTCTAATGTGACATGCATCTGGTTATCTAGGTTGTAAAGGAGTTTAAGCTAAATACCATTAAGTCTTAGCTCTTGAAACAGAATAATTCTTTGAAAAGAATCTAAATTTTTTTTAACTGTGGGAGGGGTAGGTAAATGGATTACCTGGTTAGTGAAAAGAGCCTGAACTTTTGATACAGTTAAGTTTTTTGTTTGTTCCAGATAGTACAATGAATTTTGAAACAGGATGATTTGAATATCACAAAATTTAAATTATTATTAATTTAAGGTATTAGAATACAAACGGATTCAGAATTTACAATATTTTCTTATGTTTAAGTAGAAATTTTTTTTAAAAAGAACTATGAATTTTGTTATAATTCAATATTTGATAATTAACGGTGGCTAGATGAGAACACTGGAATTTATTCAATATCATTATGTTTACCTAGTTTATAAAATATGTTAAACGAAAAACATTTCAAACATCGAATTGTGTAACTTTGAATTGTTGATGAACAGCAAGAAGTGATGTTTAATTTTTACCAAACTTATGACAACATTTATTTTCATAACTGTCATTACCATGTGAAGTGGAAAATTAAATTAGGATCGGTAAGGGATACGAAATTTTTATTTAGGTGTGACATTAGGTAAGACGTAATGTTTAAAATAGTAAAATATTTCTTGGGATCAGTTTAATAGTAATAAGGTTAGATAGGAAAAACAAAGAAAAATGAATTTTGGCCTTAAAGCGCAGAAAAAGTACATAGATTTCGGTATTAATAGATTTTACAGTACAGTACTTCGATTTCGACTTGTTATATGGTATCTGATCATTTTTTTTTTGTCTTCAGTCATTTAACTGGTTTGATGCAGCTCTCCAAGATTCCCTATATAGTGCAAGTCGTTTCATTTAAAATTATAAATATGTAATGGGTATGTTTATTATCTGATAATGATCATTATCATTATCTGATCATTAACGTATTTATTAACCAGTACGTGCATGGGGTTCCACGTTACTTGTTGACGATGAGGTATGACGTCACTGCTGTCGCTTCTTTCGTGTAGTACGGTAAGATGCAATGTCATAGATTTAGTTAGTAGCGTCTCAAGCGTCATCCCTATGAAATCGATCAATTAATTAGTGATCTATTTTTTAAAAAGTGCTTTAATATCTGATTTCTATTAATTAATTAAAGGTAAATATTTTATTTATTATATCATTATTATTTAAGAGTAGGTAAATACATTTTAATTGTCACAAGTTACTTTACACGGAATATTACGTTTATTTATGCACAAATCGAATAAACATGTGAACGTTTTCTAAAATAAACGTAAAACAGTAACAAATCTTAAACTGAATTTTTCTGATATCTTTTGTATTAATGTTGCACAAATAACTCTGCATAAAATTGTTGGAGTGTTTATTAATTAGATGACCTGTTGCTTTTATTGATTTTTGTTATCGGTGTTTTCCGATTAATCGATACGATTTGATTTGATTAAATGAACTTGTTTCACTTCTAAGTTGCTGTTTAAAGATTTTCATTTCGTGTTAAATTTGAGTACATTAACGATCAGAGGTATTATGAAATATTGAATCTCATTGCATGCTTTTTTATTATTAATTTATTAATTGACGGAATTTGTTTGGTCAAAATGTTTTAGCTAATCATATATTTCACCAATATTATAACCTTTTCTTTTTTTCATGTAGGTAAAATTCATATATTGTGCTTCTCGGGTAGATTTAGCATTGCTAATTGCATTGATAGAATTACCATTAATGATAAATTACTATTTCTATTGTCCATAAATCGAAATTTTTGAGTGTTTTATTAGACAAGTTATCTAAGAATAATTGATTTTGCAACAAAGTTAAACCACACCGTTTTGATTTGAACTCCCTAATAAAACTAAGCTTTTCATTATTTAAGTATTATACCCATGTATATTACCGATTAAAATGTAATGTTATCTCTTGAAGCTCTCTCAAAAAGTCTGAACTTTTTTAGGTATAAAATGGGCTGCGAGATACTTTTTTGTTGCCTGTAAGTATAAATTGTGTAGACCAATATTTAGAAAATAATATGTTAACTTACCCTTGTGTTTAATATTTATTAATGTGCAATTTTAGCCAAAAAGAATTGTCACTTATTCTTAAAATATAACAATATCTATGACTATCAATCCAGATTTTTTCTTTTTTGCTCCTTAACTCATTAACTTTTAATTATGAAAAAGGGCCGTATTATACTTCCATTGTCATGTTTATTAAATTGTTAAACCGGTTTAAAAAATCTTTCTACCAATATATTTAAAATACAATTAAACAGTTATTTTTTTATACAGAAAATTAAATAATATTTTTTGATGAATTTTTGAATAATATTAGTTAAAAAAATTATCAGATTTCTGCATCCCAACATGTATATAAATAATTTTTATTAAGATCTTCTGAACAGTGAATTATTTTTCTTGTTTAATATCTTCATTTATTTACCTTAAAATTAATTCATGCGTTTATATTTTTAAATTATTAATTTGAACCTTAATCTTATCTATTTTTTATTTTACAACTAATTGTGTATTATATGATGCTGTTCTTATTGCAATCTGTTCAACTAATGAATAATAAAAAACCTCCCACATGGCCCTATGAGATTAGGATAATATGTATGAGATGTTTTGAACAAACTCAGGCCAACTACTACTGATTTTTTTTTTGTCTTCAGTCATTTGACTGGTTTGATGCAGCTCTCCAAGATTCCCTATCTAGTGCTAGTCATTTCATTTCGGTATACCCCCTACATCCTACAACCCTAACTATTTGTTTTACATATTCCAAACGTTGCCTGCCTACACAATTTTTTCTTCTACCAGTCCCTCCAATATTAAAACAACTATTCCAGGATGCCTTAATATGTGGCCTATAAGTCTGTCCCTTCTTTTAGCTATATCTTTCCAATTACTTCTTTCTTCTTCTATTTGCTGCAACACCTCTTCATTTGTCACTTTATCCACCTGTCTGATTTTTAACATCCTCCTATAGCACTGCATTTCAAAAGTTTCTAATCTTTTTTTTTCAGATACTCCGATCATTCAAGTTTCACTTCCATATAACACGACACTCCAAACATAAACTTTCAAAAATGTTTTCCTGACGTTTAAATTAATTTTTGATGTAAACAAATTATATTTCTGACTGAAGGCTTGTTTTGCCTGTGCTATTCGGCATTTTATATCGCTCCTGCTTCATCCATCTTTAGTAATTCTACTTCCCAGATAACAAAATTCTTCTACCTCCATAATCTTTTCTCCTGTAAAAGATTACACATCAGTGTAATCTTACACTGATGTAAGATTCAGTGTAAGAATCTTACATATTGTAAGATTCTTACACTGATGTGTCAATCTTCAGTAGTCAATCTTTGTTATTTCTACTACATTTCATTACTTTCGTTTTGTTCTTGTTTATTTTCATGTGGTAGTTCTTGCGTAGGACTTCATGCCATTAATTGTTTCTTCTAAATCCTTTTTATTCTCAGCTAGAATTACTATATCATCAGCAAACTGTAGCATCTTACCTATTCACCTTGTACTGTAGAGGAAGGTCACCCTAATTATCTCCAGATTTCACCAGATTAAGGTTATAATTTTCTTAGGCATATTTGTTATCAATTAAAAATAATATTTAAAAAAAGTTTTGCAAAATCACATCCTCGCTCCCAAAAATGCTCTAAACTTTGAAGCTTTGTTGTGATCGCTATGATGGTTGGTTGTTTTTCATTGTAGTTTCTTCTGTTGTCAAATTTTTCATATCAGAAATCTTTATTAAACTGGGAACCTCAAAACCCACCAAGCGGCTAGATTTGACCAAACGTCATGCATTTTTTAAACATTTTTCTTCTTTCTCTTTTTTATTGCAATCAAGACAGCTTTAAAGAAAGATTTTTTATAAGATTGAAATTTAACTCCCACTTTGGGGTTCGCACAAAAAGTAACAAACATGGTTGTGTGAGGTATCAGTTTATACATTTTCAAGGGTGCTGAAAACGATTATAATATTTAAAGTTTTTGAATTAGAAGGTTTTTTTTAGTAATACCAGATTTTAACCTCAAGCCAATATTAGTTTATTAATATTTAGTTTTAACCTTAAGCCAATATTATTATCTTGTGATTATAATGTGGGATTCATTCAATGTATGAGAAAGTCCTAAAACTGTGTTGTCAGCTTTCTTTTTTATCTAAATGAAATAAAAAGACTTTTTGTATTATCAAAACTGTGTAAAATATTTTATATAATTTTTTAATTAAATGTAAATTGCATTGAAGATTGTTTTGTTTAAAAAACATGTTGAAAAAAATTTAATGTTTGCATATTAAAATTTACAACTATATGTTTAATTTAAAATGCTAAACATGTTATTTCTATAATTGAAATTAAGTTTTCTGTGATTTCTTAAAAAAAAATCCTTAAAATGAAATAACTATGGTATTTTAAGCTGTCATAATTTTGGAACAATGCATGACAAAGACGTGAAATATTAGTAAAAAATGAAGAAAAATTCTTGAAGTTTTTCAATACATAAGTAAGTTCTAGTAACAGTGTACAATGCTGGTTAGTAGCTGTATGATGCTCATTACTGTGTTTTATGGCTTGCTAAGTTAAAATCGATTATGCATGCTAGATGTAAATGTGTTCAATGAAGAACCACATAGAAAAATAAAATTTGTCAGTGGGTTAACATGGAGCCATGGGCAGCCTACTGAAGTATTTTCATCCAACATGATCATCAGTGTCTATTGGTGAACCTGTTGGAGCTGTGTGGATTATTTGCATAGCCTGAAAAAAAAAATATAAATATTTTTGTGGAGTTAGGTGTTTAAAAAACTACTATTCACAACATTTTATCACTTACAAATTTTGGTGTACATAAAATTTATCAGAAAAAATTGAACAGTTTGAATTCATTACAGGGTTTCTGGATATGTTAGATAATTAAAGGGAATTTTTGAAAGAGTTTATTTTTAGTGATGTAGCTCAGTTTCATGTTTTAAGATGAGTACATTGACATAATGTTGAACCTCCATAAGTCATTATGGATCATCAGTGTTACAGCCTAAAAGTTAATATCTGGTGTACCGTTGGGTGAGATAGAATTAATAGTGCCTTCTTATTTGTTGGAAAAATAACACTAATGAGAAACAACCTTCTCTTTCCAGCCAGTTAGATGAAGCTCCTGCGGCCAATTATTCAATTTTTATTTTCTTGTATGATGTAAAGGAAGTATTGTAATCGCGAAAAATTTCGGTTTTCAGATTTCAACAGAAATATCCATTTTGACTATCCCTGAATCCATTTGACTAGTTTTGGCATGACATTTTGCCATGCCTGACTAGGATTCAATTTTGGGAGATCGGTGGATATATTATGTTATTAAATTTAAATCATCCTTGTTCATGTTATATTGTTTTTCTTCTGACGGTTTATTATCTATATGATCTAATTATTGATTTAAATAATTATTAATTAAATTAATTAGGTAATTGAACAGAGCCGCCTGTGTTTTCAGCCATGTTTCTCGATGTCTGTACCAAAAAAAGTTGTCCTCCTAGCTAACGTTTCACAAACACTGGCTAGGAGACAACTTTGTGAAAAAGCCACAATTCAGAATAAGCAGAGAGGAATGTTATCATCAGGCATTGTCTTTCTCCATGATAATACTCGGCTGCACACTGCAGCTGTAATAAAGAAGCTTCTGCAGTGTTTTTGTTGGGAAGTGTTTGATCACCCATCATGCCCGGCTCCATCTGATTTTCACCTCTTTGCTCACATGAAACGCTGACTAGGAGGACAACATCTTAGCACAGACATCGAGTTGCAGACCGGCATAGAAACACGGCTGAAAACACAGGCGGCTTCGTTCTATGACGAGGGTATTGGAAGGTTGGTACCACGCTACAACAAATGTCTAAATCGAAATGGCGACTGTGTAGAGAAATAGCATAACTATGTAAGTACTTCTTACAAATAAAAAATTTCTTATTTTCACTGTGGTTTTAATTTCTTGACCGATCGGACCTTGAAAAAAACATAACCCTCGTATATTGGTATAAAATTATCTGTATATTGAGGTAATAATTTCTTTTCTGTCATATATTGAAAAGTGGTTGTTATTTTTTATCATCGTGTGGTTCATTTACACTATAAGAAAATTATTCTTTTACATAGGTAGTATTATTCTCTATGAATTTCCCCCGACAGGGAGTCTTATTCTTTAAGACTTTTCTTTCTTTTTCCTGTTTAGCCTCTGGTAACTACCGTTTAGATAATACTTCAGAGGATGAATGAGGATGATATGTATGAGTGTGAATGAAGGGTAGTCTTGTACATTCTCAGTTCGACCATACCTGAGATGTGTGGTTAATTGAAACCCAACCACCAAAGAACACCGGTATCCACGATCTAGTATTCAAGACCGTGTAAAAATAGCTGGCTTTACTAGGACTTGAATGCTGGAACTCTCGACTTCCAAATCAGCTGATTTGGGAAGACGCGTTCACCACTAGACCAACCCGGTGGGTTTTACTCTTTAAGACTGGGAGATGGTATCCCCACGGTCAGAGGTGATAGGTTTGTATTAATCAGGGAGCGTTTTAAGCCATAGATAAAGCCCTTGGGGGAGAAGTTGTGAATTAAAGATATTCATTAAAGAAAAAAAAAACTTTTTACTACTCTATTTTATTTCTGTCACCATGGCAACAGAAATAAGTTATGAATTTTTTGTTTCAGAGGTGTGTACTTTAGTTACCATAATTATTACCATTTTGTCTTTTGCAATTTAGTTTCTTTTTCAGGTTATGATAAAACCTGAATATTTTATTATCATTTATCAGTATTATTCTTACAACTATGAGGGTAATGTACAATGCAGATAGTCCACGGGGCAGAGCTCCTGGCTAGATGGGAATGTTGAGTTCTGCTGGCGTACAGGGGGTGGACCCCTGACTAGTTAGTTTTTAAATAAAGTGCTAGCAGTACTTAAAAAAACCAGTATTTATGAAAAACACAAAGACAATATACAACTATCAGAAAAAGTAGGAATAAAACAAAAGACCAAATTTGCGGTGATATTCACATGAAAACCGGAATGAAACCGATTCGGTCTGGGTTATTCCTCTTTAAAAGTAGTGATTAAAATTACTATATCAATTATGATGTCATTAATAGATAACTACGACTTTGCCCTCAATGCCCCGTAGTCGGGGGTTTAATTAAGACTTAATTAAATCATATTACTTCGATAAATTTATTTTTCCTAGGAGGCACAAGTCATAGTAGTTAGTATCAATGCCATTCTGTGATGCAATAGCATATTAGTCATACCGGTCACTCTTCAAAATTATTCCACTCTGACGACCCATTTATAAATACGGTTCATTTATTTCTCTTCTGACATTAATATAAACATTGACTCGCAACAAATCTTTACAAGTGTTAGTTTTAATAGAGAAAATAAATTGTTTTAACAATTTTATGAGTGACAATTGTAAAAAAAATGAAATTTTAGGATAAAGTTTGAGATCATATTTTGATTCAGCATCAGAAATTCATAAAAAGAGCCAAAATTATCTCTGTAAGTCTTGCAGTTCATTGTTTTAGATGTACTAAAAAATTATTTTTTTCTTAAATAACATTAAGATTTAAACATAGATAACCTTTTTTCTTATATTTAATCATTTTTTTCTTATTTTCCTTTATGTTATTTATTCATAAATAAAATTTAGCTCAAAAGAATTATTTTTTAAAATTATTATTCCATATAAATCATACATCATGTATTATAACATTAAGGGAGTTATCGATAGTGATATTAATATTTACTAGAAAAAAAAATCAGTTGTGCCAATCTAACACAAACATTAGAATTATATCACCACTATTTATTTTAGTTTTTGAATTTGCGTTACTCTGTATGTAAACTCATATCTTTATAACACGTCAGTTGGTGTTTATGACAAGTGTAAACATGCTATATATGCCAACATTTGACCTATTCCATCCGGTTATGTTTTTTAAGTAAGTTTTTTTTTTATTATATTATAAAATATAAATAGTTAAGTCTTATCACATGCAATGTAAAACCAAGTTAATATAATTTTTTTTTTATTTCTGATCTAAATATATATATCGTACTCAAGACATACACAAACGCACATGTAATCATACATATATATTAGGCCTGATGATTTTACTCTTTTTTATTTTAATTATTCATTTTATTGAATATTCTATACTTTGTCTGTTTCCTTGTTTTTTTTTTTCTTTTATAAGGTGGGAGTATCAAGGTTAATTTTAATTTACATTCAAAATACTTTTGTTTTACATGAATATTTTTATTTAGTTTTTCTAGCTATATTTTCAGGGTTAGATAAAAAAAACTCATGTTTGACTACATATAACATGCATGCATATATATATATAATTTTTTTAATTATACATAATTATTTATTTAGAAACACGTTAACATTTTTTAATCATTGTAAAACAAGTGTGTGTGTGTCTCCCCTTTACCATCTCTCTCTTTCTGTGTGTGTATGTGTGTGTGTGTGTGCGCATGCGCGTGTGTGATTCCTTTGATTCTATACCTGTATGAGAAAGAAATTCTTGTATTGTCCAATTAATTAAAAAAATATATGCTTGCACTATGTAATGAGGGTGATTTGATCTTGATTAATGTTTAGATCACGGGCACGTGCACATATGCACAGATATAGATATATATTTTTTTTTGTCTTCAGTCATTTGACTGGTTTGATGCAGCTCTCCAAGATTCCCTATTTAGTGCTAGTCGTTTCATTTCGGTATACCCTCTACATCCTACATCTCTAACAATTTGTTTTACATATTCCAATGTTGCCTGCCTACACAATTTTTTCCTTCTACCTGTCCTTCCAATATTAAAGCGACTATTCCAGGATGCCTTAATATGTGGCCTATAAATCTGTCTCTTCTTTTAGCTATATTTTTCTAAATATTTCTTTCTTCATCTGTTTGCCGCAACACCTCTTTGTTTGTCACTTTATCCACCCATCTGATTTTTAACATTCTCCTATAGCACCATATTTCAAAAGCTTCTAATCTTTTCTTCCCAGATACTCCGATTGTCCAAGTTTCACTTCCATATAAGGTACATTCCAGACATATACTTTAAAAAATCTTTTCCTGACATTTAAATTAATTTTTGATGTAAACAAATTATATTTCTGAATGAAGGCTCGTTTTGCCTGTGCTATTCGGCATTTTATATCGCTACGGCTTCGTCCATCTTTAGTAATTATACTTCCCAAATAACAGAATTCTTGTACCTCCATAATCTTTTCTCTTCCTATTTTCACATTCAGTGGTCCATCTTCGTTATTTCTACTATATTTCATTACTTTCGTTTTGTTCTTGTTTATTTTCATGCGGTAGTTCTTGCGTAGGATTTCATCCGTGCTGTTTATTGTTTCTTCTAAATCTTTTTTACTTTCAGGTAGAATTACTATATCATCAGCAAATCGTATCATCTTTATCTTTTCACCTTGTACTGTTACTCTGAATCTAAATTGTTCTTTAACATCATTAACTGCTAGTTCTATGGCACCTTAACCTTTACACGTGTGTACAAATACCCATATCGTGAACAGTCGAACAGAATTAAAAATCTGATGTGGACACCATATGACTTCCTTGTACGCCTATTAAATTATATTAAAACATTTTTTGCTGTACTTCATATAAACTTATTTCATTTGAAAGTGAGATATGATCCTCTACTTCTTTAATAAACACATTTGCAGAATCTAGAGAACGTATACAAATTAAGATCAGAAGAATTATGTCAACCAAAGAGTGATTAAATGATTGGCAACAAAAAAAAAAAAAAATAAATGAAATGATGATCAACTCTGACTAAGGGAGAATATTGTCCAACAATATCAGAGGAGTAATGAAGTAGAATATAAGAATTTTTTGTAATATATTAAAGATTGGGCATGTATGCCTCAGTGTGTATATGTTGATCTAGCGAGGATCAATTTTTCAATCATTCTGTAGTTAAATCTAATGTAGGTAAAATTAAACAGAAATTACAAAAAATTAAATCAAATTAAACAGAAATTAAACTAGAAAATTCAAAAGTAATACGATTCTAAATTGTTATTTTTAATTAATACTAACAGACTCGGCAATGCTTCGCTATTCCCGAAGAGTGGGAGAGAATGAGTATAAATGAACACAATTTAAGATTTGATAAAAAAAATTAAAAAACTGAACTTCACAAATTTTACCTTTCACTTATTCTCCTTCCCCTTTTCCCTTCCAAACTTCTCCTTTCTCCCTCCCCCTCTCCCTGTTTCCTTTTTACCCTTTCCCTTTTGCCCGCGCGTAAATCGGTCCATTAGTTTTTTGGTCTTTAGCGGACACACATACGAACATGCCTTTTATATATATAATAAAGTCTGTTTTTATATTTATTTGTTTGTTTCGTAAATATCTCGACACCGACGCCACCTAGCGGGTATAGTTTTTGCAAAAATATTTCTTTACACGTAACTAATATTCATATTCTGAATATGAACCAAATCGGTCCATAAATATAATTTTTCTAAATATCTTAATCTTCTATGTTTTCGTCGGTTTTGATGTTAATAAAAGTCGACATATTTAAAATTTTATTTGTTTTTTGTTGATATTATTTATTTACATCGATCTTCTTATAATTAAATTCTCTACAATTTACGTTTAAAAAATGTATGATTTATCGCCAATTTAACAACGTTATTGTACGTCAAACGTAAAAAGATGTGTTTTTTGACCCTATTTTCGGCATTTTACATGGGATATCTTAGAAACTAAGAGAGATACAGTTCTGGGACCTATTTTTTTTCGATTTCCCAGCTCAAAAACCATAAGAAACAATTGAATTTGCCCCGTAATTGATCTTCCCAGAATTTCAGAAAACCTTAATTTACCCGGAAGAACTGAAACTCGGGCGAAATCTTTCATCCTGTATAACTCGCTAACGAAGCGTTTTCGGACCTATATTTATATGAACTTTTTTCTTATTTTTAGCCTCTAGAATGAGTTGTCAAAGTATTGCCCTATCCTCCTGAATCACCCTATATTTTTTTAAAAATAAATTTATATTTTTAAATGTTTGTAGTAAATTTGTTAATTTAATTTTTAACTTCTAATATTTATTTATCTAAATATGAATAATTATTTTAAAAATTAAAAAATGTTTTAACAAATTTTGTACGTAATTATAGCTGTTTATCGTTTTTAATGTGAATTAATTTAAAATATTTTGCTAATAGGGATTTTTATCTAATGATTTATTTTATATTTACATGAACTTTTTTTTTTGCTACAATAAATAAATTTAATTTACTTTGCATTAAACTTATATTGCATTTAATCATGTAATAATGCAATCAAACTTTTAATTTTTTTTTTTTTTAATTACATCACGTATTTTTAATATATATTATAGTTTATAACCTAGAAATATCAACCAACATTTTTAGGTAATTGAAGCACGAAAAAGTCTTATTATATTAATCATCAAAGTTTATAAAAATAATTATTTCATGTTCCGGGTGGGGGGTGGATTGTTAGAACGGCGATTGGGTTCTTTTTACCCACGAAGGAATGGAGATTGTATATACGTTTGGGGTAAGAGGTTGTCTGTGTATTATCATGTTTCTCAAAAACTACTGGACCGATTTCGATCCGGTTTTTACTTCCTTGTACGAAGTATTGTGATCGCGAAAAATTTCTCCTGTTTTGATTATTTAAATATTCAAAACATTACTACTTTTAATTAGTCAAGGTTTGCGAGCATAGGTTAAGTATGGTTTGATTATATT
The DNA here is from genome assembly GCF_047948215.1 of Lycorma delicatula. NCBI lineage: Eukaryota > Metazoa > Arthropoda > Insecta > Hemiptera > Fulgoridae > Lycorma > Lycorma delicatula. The sequence goes on from NC_134467.1 coordinate 18,916,797, forward strand.
TATAAAATAAATAAGTATATTTACATATTTCCACCTAATTCTTCGTGGATATTATAAATACATAAATTTTTGGCCGATTGGTTATTTAATTGGTTTTTATTTTGGGGAAGGGGGCAATTCCGAAAAAGATACGATTGTTTTTTAATAATAAAAAAAAAGTTCTGTTATCAGTGCGAACAAGTTGTTTGCGTAACTCTGAAAAAAAAAACAATGTGGAAGTTTCTGTAGAGTTATTCGTTTACAAAATCAACCGTTTACAGTTTAAAAAAAAAAACAGTTATGCTTTACCGGTTGTAAAATTCAGATATAAAGTAAAATTTAACTCAGGACAAAATTAAACGATTTCAAAGTAGCCGTTCTTTAATGTATTCGAATAAACCCGTGAAAAGAGACGTGGAGGTTCAATAGCCAATTTCTTTGTTGTAATTTTTGGGGTATCTCAAACCCGTGTTTTACAATGTATTTTGCAGTAAATTGACTCTTTCAGCGTGAAAATTTAACTACAAACAGGGGATAATCATGGAAAACACACGTTCAAATTGTGCGTCAAATTGGTTCTTGGGGTCAAAGGTTAAAGTGGCTATTGAATGTAAACATCATATGCTGCTTGTAATATAACGGATGATTCAAAGAAACGGGAAATTTAAAAAATTAAATAACGTTAATGAAAAATTTTTTTAGAAAATGAATTTTATTTCATGTAATTGTATAAATGTTGCAATTTTAGGATACATACATTTTAGTTTATTTTTTAAAGATGACATCTTGTAGGTGACCTCCTCCTCTTCTACGTAAACACTCACGAAGTCTCTTAGTTAAATTGTTCGTGGTTTGACGTAACATCTCGACTGGAATTTCCGCAATCGCTTGTCGGATCTTTGCCTTCAGTTCTTCCGTTGTAGCAGGTCTACTGTGGAACAGTTTGCTTTTATGGTGACCCCACAAAAAGTAATCGCAAGCTGAGAGATCAGGCGATCTGGGTGGCCATCTAATGTCACCGTTTCGTTAAACGACACGTTGTCCAAACAATCGGCATACAGCTGCCATCGATATTCGTGCGGTATGTGACGTTGCTCCGTCTTGTTGAAACCAGGCTGTGTTAAGAATCTGTGGAAATCTCTTTTGTTGTTCCACAACAAAGGTTTCGAGCACGGCTACGTAACGAGCCGACGTCACTTTAATCGCAAGACCGTTGTCATCCTCAATAAAATAAGGGCCTATAACACCGTAAGATGACATAGCACACCACACGGTCGCTTTCTGGCTGTGCAACGGACGCTGGTGTAGCCGAGTAGGATTTTCTTGCGCCCGGTATCTGAAATTTTGCTCGTTAACAAATCCACTGAGGTGGAAATGCGCTTCGTCTGACGTCCACAGTTCGTGGACAAACTCTTCGTTATCGTTTATCTTCTGAAGCATTACATTACAGAATTGTGCTCGCACAACTGCATTAATTCGAAACCCATACAATTTTTCACTTCGGCCGTACGGTCTTAAGCACACATATTTTTTATTCTTTTTTTTCAGGTATTTTCATCATTGACCATATTTCCGTTCATATATATCGAAGGTAATATTAATTAATCTGTTTAAATGCAAAAGAAAAAACGTTTTCTTCTTCTTGGAAAATATGTATATATATATTTTTTTTATCTGATTTAATATCTTTTTTTGTGTTAACTATGTCAAGTATTCACGCAACCGTGAATACATTGGAATATTACACTAGTAAAGATAATTATATAATAATTATTGTACGTGAGTGTATTTGGATAGTGTTGAGTTATTTTTAATAATTTTATAATAATAATAAAAATAATAATTTATAATTTAAACATTTTTTTTTAACCGCTTTTGATATATTACTTTGTGGTTAGCGTGCAACAGTTTTATTTTTTTTAAATACAAAATTCTATGTACAAGTGGTCTACTTGTATACTTTTGTACGGTCGGTCATTCAAATAATAGAACCCTTAACGTGAAAATGTAGGCCAAGGCTGTAGTCCGGTAAGATGTTAGTAGTCAATTAAATGGGAGGGTAAATCAGAAGTTATAGTGGGGGTATTGGAGGGGCAGTAGTTTATTTAATGATCATATTAAGTTAAACTGTTTTGTATAGTATATTAACTAATGTATTTTATAAAAGATTTTCATGCCCTATATAACGGTTATACACGTGTGTTTTTAAATACCCATACGTGATAACTGTGCGTTTTAATGTTAAGTAATTTTATATATATATACATACCCAGTTGTTGCGTTATTACGAAGTTTTTATTCAGATTAAAATGGTTCCTATTATAAGATTAAAATATTTTTATCAGATGTACGTTGTTTAAAAAGAAATAAATCGCAATTAATCTTTTAAAACGTAAAATAATATTGGCGAAATTATTATTACTAAAAGTATAAAAATAATTCAAATAGGTTACTACAACCTTTATAGAAATTCATTTGATGTCAAAGTGTTTTTACTGCTGATCCTATCAATAAGGCTTTGAATATCATTAACCCAAGGTACTGTCATTTCCTTATTTATAGCGACTCGTGTAGTTCATTCCACGCTTTAGAATATTTTGTATTCTAGATATCTATCGTTACCGAAATCTATGTGGTTTGTTCAGAAATTAACCGGACAGTTTTAATTACGCGCCAACGGAGATATTTAGTGAAGTGCGGTTGGCAGCATTGTTTTCCGCATAACCTCCTCTGTAACAAGTTCTCGGATTGCGGATATCTCGTTTAGTTTTCTTGTTACTGTTATTTGAGTACAACGTTTTTAATCCGTTAGTGATTTTCAGGAACATCTTTATTTTTGTCAAAGAGGCACCCACCTTGGACTATTCCGGTAGCCCACCACCCCTGTAGTTCCCAGGCCGAAGTCTTCACCCGCAGTCCTCAAAGCCCTCGGAACTGTTATGCCATAGGCATTAGCCGGGCAAAGATGTCCCCCCCACTCAGCCATCCTCAGTTGCCCTCTGGCCTCATCGGGGGAATCCTAGGGCTGCCACGAAAATGCCGACCCGGTCGCTGTATTTTAAGGAACAACGATAAATGTTAAATTTTGGGTGAAACCGGGGAAAAATTACGCAGAAACGTTTCAACTTTTGATATAAATGCTCTGGGTCTGTCGCGAATGGTTTTCACGATTTAAAAGTGGTAGTTATTCAATTCAAGATCACCTTCGATCAAGAAGGCCTTCGACTTCAACTGAAGAGATACGAGGTGTGATCAAAAAATACGGTGAATAATTTTTTACTAAAAAAAGTAATAAGGTTACATAGAATTCGATTTAATCAACTTCAAAGTACTGTCCTTGGCTAGAAATGCACTTATCCCAACGTTGACTCCATGACTGGAGGCATTTCTGGAAGGCGTCTTTCGGAAGGGCTTTCAGTTTTAATTTTTGGGAAGAGCTAAAAGTCGCACGGTGCTAAATCCGGCGAGTATGGCGGATGTGGACAGATAGGAACACTTTTTTCGGCCAAAAACTCGCGAATGAGAAGCGAGGTGTGACACGGCGCGTTGTCGTAGTGAAGAATGAAGCCATCGGTCCATTTTTCTGGTCGCTTTCTTCGTACGTCGTTTCGCAAACGTTGCAGTACACCCTTATAAAATTCAGAGTTTACAGTTGTTCCCCTTGGAACGAACTCTGATCGCACTATGCCCTCGCTATCGAAAAAACAACGAGCATGACCTTGATGTTGGATCAAGGTCAATCAAGTTAGGTTAAGGTTGGATCAAGTTAGTGTCGAATGTCGCCGCTAGTACTACCACACCTTGAATTAAATACATTATGCAGTGCATCAGAAACAACCCGCAGTTGTAGGAAATTCCTTGATGATTTATGTTAAAACGTATTCTGATTATATCTTTATTTCTTAATTCCCTTTTTGGCAAAATTTTTTGCTATTAGATAAAACCATAATAGTCTATTTACTACAGAGTCCTCGTAATCCACAGTACTTTAGATCATAATGTACCTATTTCAGCTTCTATTTCTCTTTAGTTTTGAGGAAAATCTTTAATTTAAAAAGATTCCTTAGTGATCCCCAACTCTTAAACGCATGGTGTATCAATATTGTATTCATTAAAGAATGGACAATTTTTTCAAGAATCACAATCTTTCCAATTGTTTTCCTTCTTTAATGCAATAATAGCATCTTTGCCTTTTACCCAGAAGGTTCTGGTCTAAAATTTCGATTAAACTTTACATTTTTTATATGCTAAACGTTTATCTATTATTATGGTAACTACAGAGTGATTTTGTAGTCTTGCTACCCAGTTGTTAATATCTGGTAATTTTTTTCTAAGAAAGGAAAATTTTGTTTTGTGACACGAAGTTGGTAGCACTACTCAACCGGTACAAGATACGGCAGTGTGAATTGATTCTCCTTGAGCTGTGTAAACTTTTGTGCCATTTCCGGTCGTGTTACGAACAGAATGTCTTTTACCATAGAACAACTAGTTTTCATTCTTGAACAGTATTTTGCTACGATATTGTACGCGAGTGTAAATGAATCATCTTAAATTAAATTTGTTGGTGTTCTTCCGCCAGATAAAATGTCAATTTCTAGGCTAGCAAACCGATTTCGAGAGACAGGTAGTGTTTGCGACAGAAAACGTAGCGGTCGACCGATCGCTTGACAGATGACGTTTTTGAGAATGTGAAAACAAGATAGCTCAATTCTCCACGGAAAAGCGTACGAAAACTTTCCACGCAAGTCGGTTTGTCATATTCAAGTGTTCAGAAAGCCGGTAAAAAATTGAAATTGTTTTCGTATCGTGTACGATTAGTCCAAGAGCTTTAGCCTCCAGATTTAAACAAGCTATTGCAATATTGCCGTCGGTTTAGGTCTCTCGTAAACGATAACGGAATCGAATTTTTGAACGCAGTGTTCTTTAGCGATGAAACTTGGATCCATCCAGACGGTTATGTGAACAGTCAAAACTGTCGATTTTGGGCGGTTGAAAATTCTAACGCTTTACAAGACAAATCTTTGCATCCTGAAAAAATTGGTTTGTGGTGTGCGATATCTCGTCATCGTATAGTCGAACCCATATTCTTCGAACAGACAGTAAATGGTGAAGTATACAGGAATATTGTGCGCCAATTTGTGTCCCTCCTGGAACCTCAAGAACGGTATTGCCGGTTTCAGCAAGACGGCGCCACATGCCACACGTCTCGAGAAACCGTGGATTTTCGGCAAGAGTTCTTTGATGATCGAATAATAAGCAAGGCCTCTAAGGTCCCCAGACCTCACATCTCCTGATTACTTTTTTTGGGGCTATATTAAGTCCGAGGCCTTCAAAAACAATCCTCACACAATTGATCAGTCATTATTACAGATAGATATTATAGATATACAGGGTGCCCCATATAAAACGCAACCCAACCTTATATTGGTAGGTATTGAAATAATAAAAAGGCATGTGTAAATGTTAATGTAATTTTTATAATTACCATCCATTATCTTACATTTAGAGTAAATGTTGGAAGTAGCCGCCATCTTCTTGAATACAAGCTTCAATTCTTTTTACAGCTCATGCAACTTTTTTCAAAGTTTGTGGCTGGATATTTAATACAGCTTGTTCAATATTGACTTTCAATCGTTCAAGTGTTCGTTGTTTGTCGCTGTAGGAATTTTCTTTGAGGTAACCCCGTAGAAAAAAATCCGCCGCAGTCAAATCTGGAGATCTTGGTGGCCAGAAGCCTCGACCGATAACACGATTACCAAAGAATTCCTCATCGAAATCAGCAGTTGAACCTGCGTAGTGCGATGTCGCACCGTTATGTTGTAGCCAGCAGTGTCTGTCTTCCTCTTCCAAGAGTGCGATGAACTGAAATAAAATATCCTGATATCGTTCTGCATTAATGGTGTACTCGAAAAAGATAGAACCGATTATTTTCTTCCGTGATATCGCGCACCACACGCCCGACATCTGTGGGTGTAATTGCTTTTCGTGATAAACGTGGGGATTTTCAGCGCTCCAAATTCTACTGTTTTGGCTGTTTACGTAGCCATCCGAATGAAACCGTGCTTCATCTGTGAAAAATAACGAATCCATTACGTTAATTCCCTCACGCAGAAATCGACGGAACCGTTGACAATATTGTAGCCGTTTTTCTTTGTCGGGCTCAAGAAGTCGATGAACCGTTTGAATGCGATAAGATCGTAATTGTAATCGTTTGGTCGCCCGATAAACGGTCGATTTAGACAAATTAATTTCAGCAGACAAACGTCTGATCGATTTATTTGGCGAGGCGAGTAATCGGTCTTTGATTTCAGCGACTGTATCTGTATTCAACACTGACGCAGATCTTTTGTGTTCCTTATTATTAACAGAACCGGTCTCTGCAAATTTTGCAACTAACCTTAATACTGATGTTTTGTTAGGAGCCGGTTTATCTGGGTACTTATGGCGAAACAAATCTTGCACTGCAACCGCTGATTTCGTACTGAAGTACGACTCGACAATGAAAACACGTTCATCTAGCAAAAACACCATCTTGTCTCTAGCAATACACTGAACGTTATGATTGCATTGTTGTTAGTATCGGTGATGTTCTACTGCGTCGCCGCGACGTTCAGATGTTGGACGAGTTCATTTCAGTAACGAGTAGGGGCGTAAGCTTGACTTTTGAAATTTCATGGATGAGTGATTGATGGGTTGCGTTTTATATGGGACACCCTGTATTACAGATATTATAGATCAAGTCAATATTGATCACGAATATTTCCAAAAGAGTCCGTTCGTATATAACCGCAAGGGATGGGCATTTTGAGCGTATTCTTTAACAATTACGTAAGTAATAGCTTTTTATTAAATCTCTTTTTTAAGCAACAAATTTTTTATTCCACCTAAATTTCCCTTTCGTAAATTACATTTAAAATTGGGTAACAGGACTAAAAAATCACTCTGTATAATTGGCCGTAAGCTTATTGTTGAATTGAAATTAAATAAATAATATGCTTTTTTATATTTATTGATGACATTTAAATAAAATAAATACTGAAAATTGAATTTTTCATTTAAAATCATGATATACGATGCTATAAAAAATAAACGTATTTATACGTCTTATCTTTTACAGGATTAACAAGTGTCATTAAAGTATAATAACATTAATAACGTGTTGTTTAAAATAAAAAAAAAAAAAATGTAATATATCAAAAAATAAACTGAAATATGGGAGCGGAAAGAATTATTGAGAGAGGAATAATACAAGTGAGGGAGTTAAAAGTTAGGTGGCACTTTGCGTGTTTAATGAGATATAGCCTACCAAGGGGTCACTTCTTACAGTAAGATCATTTTTAACTTAATGCAGATAGACCACACGTAATATCCATTCTTATTATGTTGTAGTGGACTTACTTTTACACAAATACAAACGCGCGCGCGCGCGCACACAATCAAAAGTATTATAAGTTTCTACTGTATTATGTTATCTGATATATATAGATATAGATAAAATAACTGATAACGGCTTCCTGAAGTTAAGTTTTTGTCATATGTTTTCCCAAGAATTTTTTCCATTTATTACTGAGTGTATGACTCAGCCATCATTATTTGTGTTTTATTCAGATAAATCTAAGGTCACCCAATATGTAAACCAGTATAAATGTTTGGTATTTTTTTTTTATTATTGTAATATATATTTCGTTAAAATAATGATAATAGTTAGGTGATAATATAAAAGATTTTTAAATGCGATAAGGTCAGATGTATTACCTAATTTTGTACCTTTGGATAATAAAAGTAAAAAAATACTTTTGTATTTACGGTGAGAGAATGCAGGTTTTTTAAACCGATTTTTATGAAGTCGTCAGACATTCTCAATTCGATTTATGTGTATATATTCATGGAATGGGTGTTTAATTTAACCATCTAGGTTGATATATGGATAAAACTATTGCATAATGTTTCTCAGATAGACGTAACATTCTTGGCCGCTTTTTTCAGGATCGTACTCAATTATCTGGGATCATCACCTGTGATCACACGATTGAAGAATTCTTGGTCCATTGTCAGTCCTCTCAAGAAGATCAATGTACACGTTTCTTCGATTGTCCTTCTGTTCCGTTGTGAGGTTTTTCGGCATCGATTTCGCACAAACCTTTCGCATGTCCAAATCGTCTGTCAAAATTTGATGTACGGTGAAAACTTTTAAATTTAACATTTCACTCATCATCCTTATTGTTAAACGACGGTCTGATCTCACAAGAACCCTCACACGTTTACGTTTTCGTCAGATTTTGAAGTTGAAGGTCTCCCTGAGCGAGGTTGATCTTCAACGTGTTCTCGGCCTTCCAAAAATGATTTGTGCCAGCGGAAAACTTGTGCTCTTGATAAGTTATGTTCCCCATAGGCCTGTTTCATATTTTCAAAGGTCACACTCGCGGATTCCCCAAGTTTAACAGAAAACTTGATTGCACAACGTCGCTCTAAATTCCGATGCTCCATTTTCGTAACACACAACTTCATTGATAGCGCTGTCAAAAATAATGTGTTGGCTGAACGGAGTTGAAATTCGTACTGAGCATGTGGAAGGGATGAACAAACCGGTCTAGCACAGACCGGTAGACATAGCGTTGCCAGATCGCTCGCAGTGTTACCAACTTCATTACTTTTCTCACACATCTCGTACGTTCGTTGCTCGAATAAAGAAACTGTGGCCTACGATGGGCAAGATATTTTTCCCATAAAAAAAGATAGTGCCTGAGTTTGTTTGTTTGTTGTATATGCTCACATTTTTATTTTAGCTGCTATTGGCGCAGGGAGGATTGGTACACCGGGCCGCTGCGCTCAGCGCACGAACGATTCGTTCTTTCCAACGATTTATACTTTTCGAATGATTCATTTGTTCGAACGATTTACTATCCTATTTATAACAATTTTTTCCTATTTCACAGCTTAAATTATATGAGAAATCACCACCAAATTTATTTCGTAATTTTGGTCTTAAAAATTACAGTAGGGCTTCTTTTTTTTTTTAGAAGAGCTAAAATTTTTGGGAAGGCTTTCGCTAACCGTAACTCAAAAACAAAGTTTCCAGTCCAATTTTTTTTCTTTTTTTTTACGACCTCATAGGATCATTTCAATTCAATTTCTGGGCCAGTCCATTTTGTAATCGGTTCTCTTCTTATTTCCGAATCGTGTGAGTTGTTTTATTTTTGCTTCTTTCTTTTTGAGGTGTTCTGATCTTTGGCGTCTGTCCTCGGCTGAGTACACCCTGTTGGATTTCTTTTTGATTTTAGGTTCAAATGTTGTCATATTAGTTTTAATTTATTTGTCGTATTTTCCAGATTTTGTGATTAGATCATCTTTGGAGATTCTCAACTCTTCCATATGTTGCGTCGTAAATTTAATCTACTCGGAAACATCCGTGGTATCTTGAACAATAATAACGAAATTTTGAACCGGATGTTTTTATTTTTGCTTAGTACCAGGTTACTGCAAAAAATCTAATATTATAATATATATTTTTATGCTAGAAGAGTTTTTGAAAATTTTTTCCTTTACTTTTAATTTTGATTTTTTTGGTTCTATGTCTTTAATTTTATTATCCGAGAGGGGAGCCTTTTGCACAACCTATCGGAATTAGGTAAGTTTTATATAGTTTCTGTATTCTATTATTTTAGCTTTAATACAGGGTCATGCACGGGAACCGGATGTTTTTAAAATAATCATAAAAAATTTAATATTTACTTTAAAAAAGTTTTATTGGTACTGAAACACTTGTTAAATCAAAGCATTTGTTACTTACTTATTAACGAAAAATTATGTCCGGCAAGTGATGTCCATTTTGGGCAATACATTGTTGTAGCCTTTCACGGTAACCGGCCTCAATTCTTTGCAGCATGTCTACATCTATCTGGGTGACGCGATGACGAATTGCGATCTTAAGGTCCTACAATCTACGCGGTTTATCGCCGTACACACGCGATTTCAGAAACCCCCGCAGAAAAAAATTACAACTACTCGAGTCGGGGGACCGAGGGGGCCAAAGAATGTCACCGAATCTGGAAACGATCCGTCCCGGAAACAAGTTACGAAGAACAGCCATCGTTGCCCTCGCTGTGTGCGCTGTAGCTCCATTCTGCTGGAATAACGCATTTTGAAAATCGATTCCTCGGTTTCGTAAGTCAGGGATGAAAAACGTATTCAACATCGCGATGTAACGACCAGCCGTTACAGTTACGGCAGCGTCATTTTCTTCAAAAAAATACGGTCCAATAACACCGACCTTTCCTATTGCACACCAGACAGTCACCTTTGGGCTATGAAGTGGTCTCTCGTGAAGGCGATGCGGGTTTCTTTCTGCCCGATACCGGCAATTCTGTTTGTTGACGAAGCCATTCAGATGAAAACGGGCTTCGTCACTCATTAACGATAACAAATTTTCATTTTCTTCAAAAACAGTAAGCATTTGTCGACAAAATTGTAATCGCTGCGAGAAATCTTGCTCGTTTAACTGCTGCATGACGGCTATCTTGTAAGGATGGAAATGCAGGTCTGTATGCAGAATTCGTCTTACCGTACTTGTGCTCATTTGAAGCGCTGGTGAATGCCTCTGAATAGAGCGGTGTGGGCTTGTGACAACGGCTTCCCTTACTCGTTCGATGTTCTCCGGAGTGCTAGCAGTTCGTCGGGGACCCGGTGGTTTTTTCTTCAATATTGAACCGCTTGTTCGAAGGTTGTTTACACGTCGCGATATTGTGTTACGAGAAGGGACGCTTGCATTACGATGGATATTAAACTGACGGCGGAAATCTCGCTGAACGGCAGTTACGGATTCGTCATTTCGCACAAAACTGTCATACGCGTACAAGCGTTGGTCTAGCGTCCACGGCTCCATCTGAACGACTAAAATGTAAATGCTATGAACAATGGAAACGTCAGACACCAGCCACGTGCCCCTCCCACCACGAACGCCCGAGTACAACCCACTTCAAAAACATCCGGTTCCCGTGAATGACCCTGTATTTTAAAGACGGAGTCTGCGATATTAGTTTTGAGTTTCATTTCACCTTTTTGACTTGTTTTAATAAATTTTTATTATATGATTTTTATTAATTTTTTACCTTATAAGTTTTATTATTTTAGAGCTATTTTACCTTTTTATTAAAGAGAATTCCGGTCGATGATAATGCACAGGCGTTTTTCGTCCCCAAACAAAAAAAAAAAAATCTTTTCGTACTTCCTTTATCCGTTTCGGTTTTTTTATTCTTTCCCAGTATAAGTTAATTGTTTGGTTTGCAAATGAGGTGTTTTCTGCTCTAAGTAGGTGCCCCAATAATGAAATACTTTTTTCCTGAAGAAATTTGTTAGTGGGGTTATTATTTTATATATTTTTCATTTGGGATTATCCTCCACTGTCCTTCTACTATGTTTTTCTTGTTTATGCATTTTCTGACTATCTTCCTTTCTAACGTTTCGATCCTTTCTACTTCTCCAATTTTGTTTGTAGTTTTTGTCGATAGGCATTTTTTATTGTATATGTTTTGGGTAGGTATTAATGATTTTTTTAATTTATCACTTCTTTCTTGCCAGTTTATTTTCTAATTGAAGTTATGTGTTGTATCTCTTAGATTTTTAAATTTTCCTACTAGTTCTACTTCGTTTACGTTTACATTATTAACGCAAAGTGGATCCCTGACCGTAATTTTAGTTTTTTCGTATGATATTTTCAAACCTGTTCTAGTGTTTCTATTTGGGTATTAACTTCTTTTATGTTGTTTGAGAGGAGAACTAGATCGTTTGCGAAACCCAGGCAGTTTACTTTAACTTTTGTTCCAATTTTTATTCTTTCCAGATTTAATTTTCTCCATTCTGTAATTATATATTCTAGTGCGCAGTTAAATAATAGTGGGGATAATCCGTTTCCCTGTTTTTATCCCGTTTTTACTTCAAACGCATCCGATATATCTCCTCTGAATTTAACCTTTGACATTGTGTTTTTTAAAGTTAGGCTGATCATTTCGATTAGTTTTGGATGCAGACCAAAGTTCCTTAGTATTTTTAATAGGAATTCTGTAAGTATGCAGTCATATGCCTTTTTAAAATCTATAAAGGACATTACCAGTTGTTTGTCTCTTGATTTGTAATAATCGATTATGAATTTTAGGTTTAGTACGTTTATATGAATCTTTTTCATTATTTTCACCAGTAGAACATGTCTAGAAAGTAGAGGGTGTCCCATATAAAACGCAACCCATCAAACACTCATCCATGAAATTTCAAAAGTCAAGCTTACTCCCCTACTCGTTACTAAAATGGACTCGTCAAACATCTGAACATCGCGGCGACGCAGTAGAACACTACCGATAGTAACAACAATGCAATCATAACGTTCAGTGTATCGCTAGAGACAAGATGGTGTTTTCGTTAGATGAACGTGTTTTCATTGTCGAGTCGTACTTCCGTACGAAATCAGCGGTTGCAGTGCAATATTTGTTTCGCCTTAAGTACTCAGATAAACCGGCTCCTAACAAAACATCAGTATTAAGGTTAGTCGCAAAATTTAGAGAGACCGGTTCTGTTAATAACAAGGAACACAAAAGATCTGCGTCAGTGTTGAATACAGATACAGTCGCTGAAATCAAAGACCGATTACTCGCCTCGCCTAATAAATCGATCAGACGTTTGTCTGCTGAAATTAATTTGTCTAAATCGACCGTTCATCGGGCGACCGAACGATTACAATTACGACCTTATCGCATTCAAACGGTTCATCGACTTCTTGAGCCCGACAAAGAAAAACCGCTACAATATTGTCAACGGTTCCGTCGATTTCTGAGTGAGGGAATTAACGTAATGGATTCGTTATTTTTCACAGATGAAGCACGGTTTCATTCGGATGGCTACTTAAACAGCCAAAACAGTAGAATTTGGAGCGCTGAAAATCCCCACGTTTATCACGAAACACAAGTACACCCGCAGAAGTCGGCCGTGTGGTGCGCGATATCGCGGAAGAAAATAATCGGTCCTATTTTTTTCGAGTATACCATTAATGCAGAACGATATCAGGATATTTTATTTCGGTTCATCGCACTCTTGGAAGAGGAAGACAGACACTGCTTGCTACAACATGACGGTGCGACATCGCACTACGCAGGTTCAACTGCTGATTTCCACGAGGAATTCTTCGGTAATCGTGTTATCGGTCTAGGCTTGTGGCCGCCAAGATCTCCAGATTTGACTGCGGCGGATTTTTTTCTACGGGGTTACCTCAAAGAAAAAGCCTACAGCAACAAACCACGAACACTTGAACGATTGAAAGTCAATATTGAACAAGCTGTATTAAATATCCGGCCACAAACTTTAAAAAAGTTGCAAGAAACGCTGTAAAAATAATTGAAGCTTGTATTCAAGAAGATAACGACCACTTCCAACATTTACTCTAAATGTAAGGTAACGGATGGTAATAATAAAAATTACATTTACATTTACATATGCCTTTTTATTATTTCAATACCTAGCAATATAAGGTTGGGTTGCGTTTTATATGGGACAGCCTGTATCTTCGTTTGACACTGTATATTATAGTTATTTTTCAAAACGTTTTGGTACGCTTATCTTTCCATTGATATCAATTATTATACTATATTTGTAAACAAGTATTAATTAAAACAGAATAATATATTCTGGGCATGTCAATTGCGTAGGTGTTTTTTTTTCGGTTTACATAAATGCATAACTATATAATAACGAAAATGTGCGTGATTTTTAATAGGTTGCATGTTTCAAATTAACGTTCAGTTAGTTGAAAGAAAGAAAAAGTAGTGGATAGGAAAAGGAAGAAAAATATTTAAAAAATATACAGAAAGAAAATGCGAAAAGAATTATATTACACTACTGACCCAATGGACTTATAAGTACATAATTGTTAAGTAGTATAGGTTGTGTTATGTTTTTCCTGATGACTTTGCAAGTTAAAAAATCGAGGGTTATTTAATTTTAATTTTTTCCTAATCAGTTTTCTGTTGGTTTTTTTTGTAGATAATTAATTCACTATATACGATTAAATCTTGCTTGTAAAAATACGGAATTGAAATTGAGATTCGAATGAGGAACTTTGGAATGATGTTTATTTGAATTGGTACACTTTACCATAGTCGGTACATATATAATTCTATTCTATTATTAAATTTAATGTTAAAACATAAATAAAAAAAGGTGTGACAACAGAATTTTTATACTTTTCTTAGATTGATTATTTATTCTTATTTAGTGGAAAAAATTATGGTACATGAAAATCATTACGTAAGATTTCTTTTTTGTGGTGGAACTAATTTATGATGAAATTTTATTGAAAAATTATCATTATATGTTTTTAAATAAATTTTAAATATTCAGAAAATCTTTATTTTTTTTATTTTTCTGTTCCATCACCTTTGAAATCACATTCCAAGATTTTTTGTACGTTTAATATGTTAAGTAAAAGAAATTAAAGGAAATTACACTAAAAAAAAGGTACAATCAATGAAAATGTTACCTAAGATTTCATTTTTGGTTGTAAGATGTGTGAATTAGAATGGAATTTTAATGTAATACTAGCTGCAGAGGCGTGCCTTAGGCACGCCCTATGAGCGAGGTGCCCTGGCAGGCGGCGTCTCCGAATGGGATTATTAGGTGTCCAAAATTAATTACCTCTTGTGTAAAAATATTTTTTTTTGAATGATGAATGTTGATATAACGAAAATTAAATTAGAAATTGATACTAACGAATCGGATTTTTCCGTTAGTGATCGGTACATTCCGGTGCCTACGTTTTCGTTACAGTTCATTATACACCTTTTCTTTAATTTTGGTGCCCTGCTTCCTGGAGTCGGATCCATAATTAAGCGTAAACTCAACTCTAAGAGGTGACTTCACCTCAAACCACCACAAGGGGATCCCCCGCCGGAACTACGGTCTTAAAACGCCTTTCCTCAGATGAGGAACCCCCAAAGAGATCCCCACCGGAACTACGGTCTTCCCATCGCCTTTCTATTCCCACAAGGAGCCAAGGACCCCTCCACCGGTGTCGGGTCTCTCCATCAGGTCCTGAGAGGAAGAGAGAGTTCCTACTGGCGGTTGGAAACAACAGTTTGATCATTTCGTGTACGCCCAGCCTCCCGTGCGATGTACACTGCTCCCACAATCCAGGCATTTCGTGGGTTTCTTTCAGTCGCTGATTTAACGATTAGCCACAGGATGTTGAAATTTTGGATTTAGGACTGTTGTAATATCTAGTTGTGTACCTCCTCGTTTGATTGCAATCGACCTGGACCAAATGTGTCCAAAAAAACCAAAATCCCCAAAAAATTGAATATTTGACTTTTTTTTTAATTGCAGTAATAAGCCTTCATTGAGAGGTTTTCAACGATATATCATAAGTGGTATTTATTTTCGTTAGTTCCACAGTTATAGCCAAATGAAATTTTAATCGATGAAATATTTGGATCTTACAAGGGGAAGGCACATCGGTTAGAATCATACTTCATGTCCTTTTTTTTAATTTAAATATATTAATATAATTCTTAACCTCTGATTTTAGACCGATCGAAATAACTCATTTAGAGACGGAAAAAATTGTTTCCTGGATTTTTATAAGTGGAAATTGTAAGGAGGGCTTATAATAAATGTATAAATATATAAATGTAAATAATAAATGGCTTATATAAATGTACGTATAAATAAATCAATATATTTAAATTAAAGAGTTAATATATAAAGTTGAAGTTAATATATAAGCTAATATAAAATGCATTTACAGGAACCAAACCAGCAACAGTAATAATTGAAGAACGTAAGAAAGAAGCCGTAATAAGAAAGGGAGTCCGACAAGGATGTTCCCTATCTCCGTTACTTTTTAATCTTTACATGGAACTAGCAGTTAATGATGTTAAAGAACAATTTAGATTCGGAGTAACAGTACAAGCTGAAAAGATAAAGATGCTACGATTTGCTGATGATATAGTAATTCTAGCTGAGAGTAAAAAGGATTTAGAAGAAACAATGAACGGCATAGATGAAGTCCTACGCAAAAACTATCGCATAAAAATAAACAAGAACAAAACAAAAGTAATGAAATGTAGTAGAAATAACAAAGATGGACCACTGAATGTGAAAATAGGAGGAGAAAAGATTATGGAGGTAGAAGAATGTTATTATTTGGGAAGTAGAATTACTAAAGATGGACGAACCAGGAGCGATATAAAATGCCAAATAGCACAGGCGAAATTCAGTCAAGAATATAATTTGTTTACATCAAAAATTAATTTACACGTCAGGAAAAGATTTTTAAAGTATATGTTTGGAGTATCGCTTTATATGGAAGTGAAACTTGGACGATTGGAGTATCTGAGAAGAAAAGATTAGAAGCTTTTGAAATGCGGTGCTATAGGAGAATGTTAAAAATCAGATGGGTGGATAAAGTGACAAATGAAGAAGTGTTACGGCAAATAGATGAAGAAAGAAGCATTTGGAAAAATATAGCTAAAGAAGAAACAGACTTATAGGTCACATATTAAGGCATCCTAGAATAGTCGCTTTAATATTGGAAGGACATGTAGAAGGAAAAAATTGTGTAGGCAGGCCACGTTTGGAATATGTAAAACAAATTGTTAGGGATATATCATGTTGGGGGTATATCGAAATGAAACGACTAGCACTAGATAGGGATTCTTGGAGAGCTGCATCAAACCAGTTAAATGACTGAAGACAAAAAAAAACCCCAAAAAAGTGATGGATTGTGGTGTCCACCACAATGCGATTGTGTAACTGTCCAACTTCCTTAAAGAATTGGAGGATCGTATCTCACTTTGAAATGAAATAAGTTTAAATGAAATGCAGCAAAAAATGTTTATATGTAATTAAACATTACATATAATATATGTAAGGAAGGCATATAATGGTATCCACATCAGATTTTTATTTATTACTATTATTCTTACAAGTTAAGTAAACAGTGGGTCCAGGGGGCAAAGCCCTAACTGGTTATCTTTCAATTTTTTTTCTATTCATTCACATTTCGTGCTATTTGTCTTCATTTCTTTTTAAGGTGGTTTCTATTTTTAAATAATTACTCGTTATTTTTGTAATTAAAATAAATTGGCGTTGAGGAATTAATTCTTGTATTCATATTCAAATTTTGATTATGTATTTCGCGAGGGAAAATTCTGGTATATTTATACTGTACTGTACTATTTTTATCAAATTGATAAAATCACAAAGAAAAGAGAATACATTAAAATAAAAATGATAATTTTAACAATAAAATCAGAATATTATATCACTTCAATTTTTAGTAATGAACAAAAAGTAAATTTAAGAAAATGACGTAATTTATTTCGCGGGGGGGGAAGGTTAAAGTAATTTCAGATAAGATGTTATATATTTTGCAAGTTATAGCTCACGTATGAATTGAACAGATATAACTAAAGATTGTGATATAGTTTTGTTTTAACATTAATAAAAAAAAGTTTAGTTTTTTGACCTTCTATGAATCATTTTTTGATTAAAGATAATGAAAACGAAAAATAATAATTTATATATATAGAATAACTTTCTAAACAGTTAATTTTTTGAACAATAGTAAACTTCAGTTATTGTTAGTTTAATGTTTGTTTAAAAGCGTGTTTTGTTCTAGGCCATTTAATTTTTAAATGCCCTACATCAGTTATAATATTTTAATAGTTACTTTCTGCTGCAGTTATTGGACTATATTATGTTCTACACCTACTTTAACTTATCCTGTTTCTTAGGATGAAATTTAGAAAGCTAAACTACTTTTAATTAGTTCTATTTTAGTTCTGTAGTAGCGTTCTTGTCGCTAGAAGAGTTTTCTTGATTGTTTGTGACCGGGTAAAGTGTCTTTTAAAAAGCTAGAATGGTTGTAGAAAGTGATTTTTTGATTTAAGTATTTATCGAATAAAAGTTTATAAAACCTTTTAAAAAAATCGGTTTTTTATTGAAGTAAAACAGTCGAAAATAGAAAAAAAATCGTATTATTCTTTCTATAACTAATAAATATTCTTTTTAAATATTCTTCGGTGTGTCAAACGAAAGGATAATTTCTAACGCGGTCGTTTTCTGTTGAACGCCAAGTAAATTATTGTGTAATTCAGCATATTCAGCGAAGCCCAGGCACTAGTAAAAGCCCAATTTCATGTCGTACTGGTTTATCAAAAAAAAAAAAAAACAAAGTGGGCTGGATCCTACTGAAAAAAATCTTTATTTTTCCGCCTGCAGAAGGTTCAAAATTTGCGACCAAAAGATTATCTCCGACGTTTAAATTTGTGTCATTAGCTTTTAGATAACGTTGATAAGGTAAATACAGGTGATTCAAAGAAACGGGAAATTTAAAAAATTAAATAACGTTAATGAAAAATTTTTTTTAGAAAATGAATTTTATTTCATGTAATTGTACAAATGTTGCCATTTTAGGATACATACATTTTAGTTTATTTTTTAAAGATGACAACTTCCAGGTGACCTTCTCTTCTACGTAAACACTCACCAAGTCTCTTCGTTAAATTGTTCACGGTTTGACGTAACATCTCAACTGGAATTTCTGCAATTGCTTGTCGGATCTTTGCCTTCAGTTCTTCCGTTGTAGCAGGTCTACTGTGGAACGCTTTGCTTTTAAGGTAACCCCGCAAAAAGTAATCGTAAGCTGAGAGATCAGGCGATCTGGGAGGCCATCTAATGTCACCGTTTCGTGAAACGACACGTTGTCCAAACGATCGGCGTACAGCTGCCATCGATATTCGTGCAGTATGTGACGTTGCTCCGTCTTGTTGAAACCAGGCTGTGTTAAGAATCGGTGGAAATCTCTTTTGTTGTTCCACAACAAAGGTTTCAAGCACGGTTACGTAACGAGCCGACGTCATTGTAATCGCAAGACCGTTGTCATCCTCAAAAATAACACCGTAAGATGACATAGCACACCACACGGTCGCTTTCTGGCTGTGCAACGGACGCTGGTGTAGCTTCGTAGGATTTTCTTGCGCCCGGTATCTGAAATTTTGCTCGTTAACAGATCCACTGAGGTGGAAATGCGCTTCGTCTGACATCCACAGTTCGTGAACAATTTCTTCGTTATCATTTATCTTCTGAAGAATTACATTACAAAATTGTGCTCGCACAACCTCATCGTTCGGTTTCAGTACCTGGATGATCTGCAACTTGTATGGATGGAATTGCAAGTCCTTCACTAACATTCTTTGAACACTTGACCTATGCGATTGTAAAGATGCTGAGAGACGACGGATTGACCGATGTGGACTTCGTGTAACAGCATCTTGTAAAGCTTGAACATTCTGTGATTTACGGACGGTTCGCTCACGGCCTGGAGGTTTCTTTTTCATTGCCGAACCGGTTTCCTCAAAATTAGATATCCATGTTTTAATCGCACGTGCTGATGGAACACGGTCGTGCCGTCCCAGATTAAAATGATGGATAAATTCTCTACGCGCTCCCTCCACACTGTCATTGGTTTTGTAAAACACTTTGATAGCAAATGCACGTTGCGCACCACTCCAAGGATCCATGACAACTAAATGGCAGGTTAGGTTAGAGAGGCTGGCGCCACTTATCTATGGTACCAATCGCCCACGGCTACCAACACAACTTTTTAAATTTCCCGTTTCTTTGAGTCACTCTGTACAATTTTATTTACTGATGTAGCCAGTTTTACGAGAAACGAAGTCTTCATTTCTAAAAATAGTCAATTGTGGGATGAAGACAATCCCTATAGTACTGTAGAAACTAGTTTCCAATATAGATTTCACATTAATGTTTGGTGTGGCATTCCTTATGACAGAATTCTGGGACCGTTTATTTTCAATGAAAACCTTACGGAAGATGCATACTTTCATTTCATGAAAAATAATTTTCCGGATCTTTTGAAGGATGAACCTTTACAAACTAGATTGCAAGTGATTTTCCAGCACGATAGTGTAACGTCACATTTTTGTTTAGTAGCTATAAATCACTTGAATGCTAATTTCTTGAATTGGACTGAATTGGACGTGGTGGACCAATCGACTAGCCACCACGATCACCTGACTTAACTCCAACAACCAGATTACTTCATTTCAGATCATATGAAAAGATAGTATACCGACAAGAAGTTAATACTAAAGAAGTGTTACTCATTTAAATACGAAATGCTTTGAACTTATATGAAAAGATCCTGAGATGATAACGGCAAGCCCTCCAAAAATATTTTATGTCGGGCAGAGTGTTGTGTAAATTGAGAAGGGAATTTCGAAAAATTACTGTAACTTTGTTATTCTGTTAACATTTTTCATTTCACTTATTTTATTTTTTTTTACGTTTTACTTTATCAAGAATAATGTTTATTAGATACAGAAATAATAATACGATTTTATTTCATTTTTCATCTGTTCTGCTTCAATAAAAAACCAATTTTAATAGTTTTTATTTACTTTTTATTGGTTGTGTTTATATTAATTTTCTCAAAATTAAATTCTCTACATTTATTAGTCATTTAACATAGCTACTGTACTACAAACCTAAAAAAAAAACTTATTTTTTGACACCGAATTTTGTGTTCTACATCGGATATATTAAAAACATCTGGAGTTACAAGTTCTGAGATCTATTTTATCCTATTTCCCAGCTCAAATTACTTAAAACCACCAACTTTACTCCTTAATTCGGGTCCCAAAAATTCCAGTAGAGCTTCTTTTTATTAGAAAAGTTGAATTCCGAGCGAAATTTTTCATTACCCGAAATTGGAAAACAAAGTGTTTCTAGACCGTTGTTTATATGTATGTTTTTCATTATTTTCACCTGTAGAACGTGTCCTGCAAGTTTTTACTTTTCTTCTTGGGAGACCTGTATTATTACGATACGATATTCTAAAAGGTTTGAAAAGGGGTGGACAGGAGGTGAGTAAATAATATTATTCAGTTATTAGAAATTTTAATAATCAAAAAATGTATTTTTTTTTTTCAGATCTAACGATCGAAGAATTATTTAAATAGATAGAAGAAACGATGGATTTATTAATAGTTATTGATTTTTTCATGAATCAATTAGAAATTTGGTTAAGATTTCTACAGGATTTATTTAATATTATTTGTCTTACGGCAAGAGATTTCAGGTACGTATCTAGTTACTATGGTTTAATATTACTATTAGCATCTCTTGTCTCGACTTCGCCTGCCGTATATCCTGATATAACTTCAAAAATGGAAGTAATTTTCTTTCAGTAATTATACAGGGCGTTTCATAATGTTCTTAGGAGTTACACAAAAAGTATTTCACTTACCTAAATGAAAGTTGTACGAGGTGATGCAGGGACTCAAACAGTTTTTGTTAAAATCTATAAATGTTCAATATGTGCTCCTATGTTGACATGGCACACATCAACACGAAAGTCTAGCTCTTGCCAAACTCGTTCTAACATGTCATTTTCGATAGAGTTTATTGCATTGATTATGCAATCGTTTAGCTCAGCGATATCGTTCGGCATCGGTGGGATAATCACCTTATCTTTCACGTAACCCCAGAGAAAGAAAACACATGGCGTGAGGTCTGGTGATCTTGGTGGCCGCAGCATAATGTGTTGGTCTTCTTCAGACGTACGTCCTATCGAGCGCCGAAGTAATGTTTTGTTAAGGTACTTTCGAACCTGGTTATGAAAACGGGCAGGACAACTATCTTGCTGGAAAATGAAGTCGTTGAGTAGCTGAGACATAAGCCATAATTGTAACATATCCAGGTATATCACGCCGGTTACTGTCGTTTCCATAAAAAAGAACGGCCTATACACTGTCTCACGAGAGATCGCACAAAAAACGTTTAATTTCGGAGAATACCGAATGTGTTCCACATAAGCGTGTGGGTTTTCAGTTTTCCAAACACGCACGTTATGATTTATTTATTTATTTATTTACAATTTATAACTTACATGGTCATCCGTCAGACCTAAGTCTGTCGACAGATATACTAAAGAGTATTATTACATTATTAAGTGGTTAATGTAATAACCAATTTTATGTAACAACTAAAGATATTATTAGTTTTATAATACTTATAATAGTAGTACAATTATAAAAATTAATTTTACAAAATTAGACTAAATATTTAAAAACTAATGAACAAATTATTTCTTTAATAATTGTAATGTATTAGATTTAGTAACTAAAATTATATTCAAGAAACAAAACTATACTTAATTACAACAACGAATTACACAATTAATATCTTGTTGCAACAATTACGTAAAGAAAATAAATAACTAAGCTTTAACCATTCAACAATACATTATTTATTGATTTACAATAATTATCAACATTAAAATAATAACTATAATCATGTTATAATTGTCTGGACTGCCAGTATAAATCCAACATGAATCCTGTTAGTACCTATTACGTTATAATTAATGCCCACTCAATGAGAAGTTTTTTTAAATCATTTTTTTTATTTTTACATTATTGAGGTGATTCGGTAAAGAATTAAGTAATGCAGGAACAACGTACTTCTTTAATCGTTTACCGTAAGTATTATTATATCTATCTGTGATAAAGCTCATTGCTCTCAAATTGTATCCACTTTCTATATTTACCCTGTATTCACTGTTGTAAAAGTTCTTAAAAATAATTAAGAATTTAAATAGACCTCTAACTGACAGAAACCTTGTAAGATTATTTTAATTAGTGTCATAATTGTTATCAGAATCATAAAGAGCAATATCTTTGAGGACCCTATTTTGTAATAAATTTATTTTATTTATGAGATAGTCTGCGGCTGATCCCCATGTTGTCAAGCCGTATCGAATAACAGATTCAAACAAGGATGAATAGAGTAAGCGTTTACAGTGAATTGGTAATAGGGGTGAGATGTGGTGGAATTTCATAGCAACCACTCTTAAATTTTTACATATATGTTTTATATGGTGATCCCATCTAAAAAAAGAGTCAAAATGTACACCCAAATATTTGTATTTGTCAGCATTCTGGAGATGTTCACAATTACAATTTATGTGGTAATTTTTTATACAGTCACATGTATGACAAATAATTTTTATCGGTCTTTGGGATTGAAGATAAGGAGATCTTACATGTAAAACAGTAGTTTTTTTAGCGTTAATAATTAGGCCTTTGTCATGAAGCCACTATTAAAATTAATTATTAAAATCTTCTTGCATTAAAAACTCTGCTTCTTCCAATCGCTTATGTCCAAATGCTAAAACACTATCATCAGCGTATTGCAACAGACATGAATTAGAGATCGCGCTAGACATATCATTAACGTACAGATTAAAAAGTGTTGGGCCCAAGATAGACCCTTGAGGCACGCCACTATCCGTTTCGTATCTATCACTATATTTATCTTTAATTTTAACAATAAGTTTTCTGTTACTTAAATAGTTTTGTAGCATATTATTAAAAGGGCCATTAAACCCTAGCTTATTTAGGGCATCTAAAAGTTTATGATGGTCTAACGTATCAAAAGCTTTACAAAAATCTAAAAAAAAGTAAGATTACACGGTTACATTTATTTAAGTTAATATTGACAAAATCAGATAAATCATTTATAGCATCGTTAGTCCCAATCCCCTTTCTAAAGGGGATTTCTTTATGATGCTAATATGGAAAGTAGCTTCATCGTTGAAAATTATCTTGTTTAGAAAACCTTCATCTAACAACATCTTTTCCTGTAATTGTAAACAAAAATCGAGCCTACGTCCATCAGAAAGACGCTTTATCTCCATTAGAAAGTATCTCCATCAATTTTATGATTAATCGAAGACGGTACGGTTTGCATAATAAACGTTTACGGAGAACTCTCCACACTGTTCTTTTAGGAATTCCTAATTCTCTGCCTGCAACCGCAGTCGATTTTGACGGGCTGCGAATGAAACTTGCGCGCACACGTTCTTCGACATTGACTTCTGAGGTTGATGGACGACCAGTTGATTTTCGCCCGCACAAGCAATCGGTTTCACTGAATTGTTTATACCGTGCACGAATTGAATTGTCACTTGATGGCTGCTTATGAATTTCAACCGAAACGCACGTTGCACAGAAATGACTGACTTTGACAAGTGAAATTCTAACAGACGTCTTCTCCCTTCCCGTGGCAGCCATCTTCTTTACTGTCGATGCCTAGCGAGCAAATGCTTTACTAACTGCCTAGTATATATGGAAAAACTATTTGAAGTACTCTTTCGTACAGTACTTGTTTTATTCTTATGAGTGAAATAGTTTTTTGTTAATGAATTTTCGAAACTCCGAAGAACATTATCAAACTCCTTGTATATGGGCTATTACTTTCAGAATTATCGCTATTTACAACTTACGTTTCTGTTTTTTGTTTAGCCGCCGGAATTATAGTAAGGTATTTCTTTTGAGGATATGTATGAGTGTAAGTGAAGTGTAGTCTTGTACAGTCTCAGGTCAACCGTTCCTGAGATGTGTGGTTAATTGAAACCCAACCACCAAAGAACACCGGTATCCACGATCTAGTATTCAAACCCCTATAAAAGTAACTGCCTTTATTAGGATTTGAACCTTACAACTCTCGACTTCGAAATCAGCTGATTTGCGATGACCTTGCGATGACTTTTTTTTATAAGTCAGCGATGACGAGTCAGCTGATTTACAACATACTGGATAGAATAAAATGTTTAGATAAAGGATGTATGTGTTCCTAAAATTTTTAATGATATCAGAAACTGAAGTTCAAAAACTACTTTTCCCGCAGCTTAGCAAAATCCAGGAGTTCATCATTTCAGTTTTTGGCATCGTAATGATTACATATTTTAAACGTGTTACTTATTTGAATACTTTTAAAATTCAGATAATCAATTTCACGGTGATAATCAGAAGCTGATTTGAGATTAAAATTTTTTTCGAAGATTTTCTGCGATTTTGACCCGAGCTTATATGTTACTTTTAAAGTCTTTAAAAACGTTCTGGCGTAGATTCACGTTGTTTACAATCATAAATTGTAGAAGCCCTAGAAGCTGTCCTTCCTGACCATAACCTTACCGATCTAGGCACTATGAAAATATTAAAAGTCGAATTTATGCCGTTATTATGTATGGTACGAGGTCTGTTCAAAAAATAACTGAAATTGTTTAATTACGTGTCAACGGCGATATTTAGCGACGTGCGATTGGCAGCATTGTGTTCCGCAGAAACTTCTTTGTAACCAAATGTTCGTAGATTGTTGATATCTTGTTTATTTTTCGTGTTGTCGTTATTCGAGTACAACGTTTTTAAGTGTTAGTAGCGATTTTTTTAATGTGCATTTTTCGGTAGCAATGATACAACGTAAAATTTTGCGTGAAATTGGGGAAAACTTACACAGAAATCTTTCTAGTTTTGAAACAACCTTACTGAGATGGTGGTCTGGGTCGTCACGAATGCTTTTAACGATTTAAAAATGGTCGTCAGTTAATTGAAGATGACCCTCGACCAAGAAGGCGTTCTACTTCAACTGATGAGATACGTTCAGAAATTTAAGCATCTGGTGAATGCAAATCGCCAATAGACTGTCAGAGAATTTCTAGAAAGAGTTAGCATCTCTATCGGATCATGCCGTGACATTTTAACTGAAATATTGAACGTGCATCGAATTGCAGCAACATTTGTTCCTCGTTTGATGACGGAACGACAGAAAGAACATCGAGTGGACAATTGCCGGCGTCTCCTTCAACAAGCCGATGATGATGAAATAATTTCATGCAAAGGATCGTAAAGGGAGACGAAAGTTGAGTTTACGGATATCGAGAGAAAAGTTCAATCATCAAAAAAAAAGCACATTACAAAAATCGCTACTAACAAGTACTGAAACAACAATAACACAAAAACTAACCGAGATATCAACAATCAAACAACATGTGGTTACAGAGGATGTTATGTGGAACACAATGATGCCAACTGCGCATCACTAAATATCTTCGTTGGCGCGTAATTAAAAAAATTCGGTTATTTTTTTAACTGACCTCGTTTACCCTTTTTCTTTTTCCTGTTTAGCCTTCAGTAACTACTTTTCAGATAATACTTTAGAGGATAATTCGTATGAGTTTAAATGAAGTGTAGTCTTGTACAGTCTCAGTACAGACCGTTCCTTAGATGTTCGGTTAATTGAAACCCAACCACCAAAGAACACCGGTATCCATGATCTAGTGTTCAAATCCGGTGTAAAAATAACTTACTTTACTAGGAAATTTGGAACTCTCGACTTCCAAATCAGTTGAATTGGGAATACGCGTTCACCACTAGACCAGCCCGGTGGGGTTAACCTCGTATAATGTGATGGAACTTCTTAGCTTCAGGATATAAAAATCTACAGGGTTATACTTTGTTCGCGTACGGTGAGTTCTCGCAGGTCGCTCCCACAGTTCTAAGGTTCAGGTCCTAGTAAAGGCAGTTACTTTTATTCGGATTTGAATACTAGATCGTGGATACCGTTGTTCTTTTGTGGTTGGGTTTCAATTAACCGAACATCTCAGGAACGGTCACAAGACTACACTTCATTTACATACATAGTACCTTACGGTGGTTCTTGGGCTGAACAGATAAAGAGAAAGAGTCGTAACCGGATTAAATAATGCCGGTTAAATTTAGTAAAACACATAATAATTTTCCAAAGAAATCGATATCAAAATATTCTCATACCATCAAAACTTTGTTAAATATGTAAATAGTCGACATTACATTTAATTTTGTTATCAAACTAATTTTTTTTTTTTTTTTTTTTTTTACCTACGTTACGATAATATTACAAATTGATCCTTTATATACAATGACATTAAGTTTGGTAAATCACATAATAATTGTATGAAGAAGTCGATATTGGTATAGTTAATTATCGATATAGATAATGACTGTCGATTTAGACGATATTAAAATTAGTAAAAGAGGTTCTAGATTATTTATTAATTCGTTTACAATTTATTTATGATTTATATATTAGTGTTATTGGTGGGGTTTGTTGTATAAAAATATATATCTATATAGATTTATATACGGAAGGCCTCCGTGGCGCAAGTGGTAGCGTCTCGGCCTTTCATTCGGAGGTCCCGGTTTTGAATCCCGGTCAGGCATGGAATTTTCACATACGCTACAAATCATTCATCTTCATGCTCTGAAGAATGCTTAACGGTGGATCCGGAGGTTAAATAAAAAAATTAAATCTACTTCTATACTATAAGATGAGGTTTTTTGTTTGTTCGAATAAACAAACAAATTTCTCGAACAATCGCAACCAGATTTTTACCTATGTTTCTTGGCATAACTGAGAAGGTTTTTAGATATATTTTATCTCGAATATGTATATATATATATATATATATATATATATATATATATATTTTGTCGCCGAATGGCTTCGATGGCACGTGGCACTTCGTATCTTATGGTAGCTCTGAAAAGAGCTGTTTTTGTCGTCGATTGGATTTGACAGCTCGTTGTAATTACTAACCTTATGGTAGCCCCGAGAAGGGCTGTAGTCGAATGGCTTCGACGGCTCGTAATTCATAACCTTGTGGTGGCCTTGAAAAGGGCTGTTTTTTTGCGTTAGCTCTGAGAAGAGCTGTTGGGTCCGGAAGCTGGTCTCCAGCGCAATCGGGGAGTTGCGACTCCCCGACTGCGCTGGAGACTGACCGGGCTTCCCCTATGCGGCAGTTGGGTCCCTATTAGAGTGTGGCAGTGGTGGCCCCCAGCGCCCCGCAATGTCGGGTCGGCGTCGGTCGTCCTTAGTCGGCGCGGCCGAGGCGGTTCTCCCAGAGCGATTCCACGCTGGGCCGGCTACTGCTCCTGGGTCCGTCGGCCAGGGCGATTGAAGCCCGGGGAGCTGTAACAGGAAGTTAGCATCCGCGTCCAGCGGCTCTCTCGGTGGGCCGGTGGGGATGTTGGCATCCGCCAGGGGGTCTCACGTTAAGGCGGCCAGGGAACTTCTTCTGTCTTCTTTTTCTTCTTGTTGGTCTTCTCCTGGTGGTGATCGACGATGAATTGAAAATTCACTCTCGTGCACGCTTTTATTGGAGCCTGAGAGTGGGGGACTGCAGCGCCGCTATGGTGGGAGAACTACGCGGTGGGAGTGATGCTTATATCAGCGCGTACGTATACTGTGCGCCAGCTCACATCGTTGCTACAGTGTTCGCCTGCCGATTTTAAATTAGGCATATATGATAACAATATATATATATATACTAGTGGATATTGACCCGTTGAAACACAAACTTTAATCAATTTAATTAACGAACTGTGAACTGTGAGTTTATTATCACTTTGTGAGTTGGGTTTGAACTGAATGATTGAAATGTGTAATACGTTTAGGTAATACGTAAGGTAATAATAGGTATGATAAGGTTTTTTTTTTGTCTTCAGTCCTTTGACTGGTTTGATGCAGCTGTCCAAGATTCCCTATCTAGTGCTAGTCGTTTCATTTCAGTATACCCACTACATTCTACATCCCTAACAATTTGTTTTACATATTGCAAACGTGGCCTGCCTACACAATTTTTTCCTTCTACCTATCCTTCCAATATTAAAGCGACTATTCCAGGATGCATTAGTATGTGGCCTATAAGTCTGTCTCTTCTTTTAACTATATTTTTCCAAATGCTTCTTTCTTCATCTATTTGCCGCAATACCTCTTCATTTGTCACTTTATCCACCCATCTGACTTTTAACATTCTCCTATAGCACCGCATTTCAAAAGCTTCCAATCTTTTCTTCTGAGATACTCCGATCGTCCAAGTTTCACTTCCATATAAAGCGACAATCCAAACATACACTTTCAAAAATCTTTTCCTGATATTTAAATTAATTTTTGATGTAAACAAATTATATTTCTTACTGAAGGCTCGTTTCGCTTGTGCTATTCGGCATTTTATATCGCTCCTGGTTCGTCCATCTTTACTAATTCTACTTCCCAAATAATAAAATTCTTCTACCTCCATAATCTTTTCTCCTCCTATTTTCACATTCACTGGTCCATCTTTGTCATTTCTACTAAATTTCATTACTTTTGTTTTGTTCTTGTTTATTTTCATGCGATAGTTCTTGCGTAGGACTTCATTTATGCCGTTCATTATTTCTTCTAAATCCTTTTTACTCTCGGCTAGAATAACTATATCATCAGCAAATCGTAGCATCTTTATCTTTTCACCGTGTATTGTTAGTCCGAATCTAAATTGTTCTTTAACATCATTAACTGCTAGTTCCATGTAAAGATTAAAAAGTAATAGAGATAGGGAATATCCTTGTCGGACTCCCTTTCTTATTACGGCTTCTTTCTTATGTTCTTCAATTGTTACTGTTGCTGTTTGGTTCCTGTACATGTTAGCAATTGTTCTTCTATCTCTGTATTTGAACCCTAATTTTTTTAAAATGCTGAACATTTTATTCCAGTATACGTTATCGAATGGCTTTTCTAGGTCTATAAACGCCAGGTATGTCGGTTTGTTTTTCTTTAATCTTCCTTCTACTATTAATCTGAGGCCTAAAATTGCTTCCCTTGTCCCTATACTTTTCCTGAAACCAAATTGGTCTTCTGCTAACACTTCTTCCACTCTCCTCTCAATTCTTCTGTATAGAATTCTAGTTAAGATTTTTAATGCATGACTAGTTAAACTAATTGTTCTGTATTCTTCACATTTATCTGCCCCTGCTTTCATTGGTATCATTACTATAACACTTTTTTTGAAGTCTGACGGAAATTCCCCTTTTTCATAAATATACACACCAGTTTGTATAATCTATCAATCGCTTCCTCACTTGCACTGTGCAGTAATTCTACAGGTATTCCGTCTATTCCAGGATATATAAATATGTATATATATATGTATACTCGTATTCGTGCCTTCTGACGAAAGAGAAATCTTTGCTAAAGCTCTTACAAGAGAGGAAAAAGGGGTGAGAAATATTATAAAATAATGATTCAGTGCAAATTTATTTTGTAAATAGTTATGTTAAATTGCAAGATTATTTATTAATTGCTTAATGTGTTATAAAATATTCAAAAATATTTATACGATTAAATTTGGTGATGCATTATATCAATGTAACATTAGACATTTAGTTAGAGGTTTAACGTAATCAAAATTCTATTTTATTTATTTATATTTTTAAAGTTATAATAAAATTTTTTACCCTTTTCTAAAAGGAATTACTTTTTATTTACTGCGAATGGTAATATTTATTTTGAAAAAGGGAAGGTAATATTTATTTTGAAAAGGGGAATTTTTTGTTTTTGATATGGCAACACTGTTTTAAATTATTTTTAAACGTATTAAAATGTGTTGAATAATAATTTTATGATGTTTTTTAATGTTATGTGAGTTATCCGGAGGTCATTTAATAGGTAAAAAGAAAGATGTAAAGGGTTAAGAAAATAAAAGGGTTTTATTTAAATTATGTGTTATTATCTGAATCGAACAACCGTTTTATTTAAAAGGTATATATTTTCATAACTTGTTATGTTATTTAATTTTTAATGGGTTTCTTTTACTGAAAATAATTCACAAGATTAAATTTGTAGATTTACTTATAAAAAGAGTTGTTATATTTTAACGTTTTTTTCCCCTTTTAATTTAATTTTTTTTAAATTCATCTTAACGCGGATCGGAGAAATAAACCTAACTTTAATATACAGGGTAATTCAGGAGGATAGGGCAATACTTTGACAACTCATTCTAGAGTCTAAAAATAAGAAAAAAGTTCATATAAACATAGGTCCGAAAACGCTTCGTTGAGTTATACAGGGTGAAAGATTTCGCCCGAGTTTAAGTTCCTCCGGGTAAATTAAGGCTTTTTGAAATTCTGGGAAGGTCAATTAAGGAGAAAATTCAATTGTTTCTTATGGTTTTTGAGCTGGAAAATCGAAAAAAATAGGTTCCAGAACTGTTAGTTTCAAAAGAAATGAAAAATTGTATTTATGGTCCGATTGGCTCATATTCAGAATATTTATTAGTTACGTGAAAAGAAAAAAACTTTGCAAAAACTATACCCGCTAGGTGGCGCCGGTGTCGAGATATTTACGAAACAAACATATAGAAACAGATTTTCGTCTTATATATATATATATATATATATATATATATATATATATATATATATAAAAATGAATGTTTGTCTGTCTGTATGTCTCTTATGCCTTCCTAAACCGTTCATCCGATATCGATGAAACCTTTGGGGAATGGTTAGACGCATGCCAGGGAAGGTTTCTGAATTAGTTTGGACCCGCAAGGTGGCGCTGGCGTCGAGATATTTCGAAAAATTGTATTTATGGTCCGATTTGCTTCATGTTCAGATACTTACACGGAAAGAATTATCTATGCATAAAATGAACCCGCTGGATTGAGATATTTAGAAAAATTATATTTATGGACCGATTTGATTCCTATTCAGAATACGAATATTAGTTACGTGAAAAGAAATATTTTTGCAAAAACTATACCCGTTAGGTGGCTCCGGTGTCGAGATATTTACGAAATAAACAGACTTTTTTATTCTATATATATATAAAAGGCATGTTCGTATGTGTGTCCGCTAAAGACCTAAAAAATAATGGACCGAGTTACGTGCGGAAAAGGGGAAAACGGAAAAAAGGAAAGAGGAATAGGGTTAGGGCAAAGGAAAAATGGTTTCAACTTTCAATTTTGTTCATTTAATGTATATATGTATACGAGTATATATATATATACTCGTATATACTCAAATCTAATAATAGCGAAGCATTGCCAAATATGTTAATGACTAATAAATGCGTAATATTTATTATCAAAATTTGTTGAAAATTTAATTTTGAAAAAATTGATGTAATTAAAGTCAATGAAAAAAAACTTGACTTAAAAAAAAATTTACGAATTAAAAAAAATTAAAAACAACTGTTTTTAGTAAATTAAAATTATTTTTTTTGAAAAATTAAAATACCTTTAGTCTACTTTATAAAAAATACTCATTGTGGTTTATAAGTTAATTAACTTATAATAAATGGAAGTGCAAACTGGCGAAAGAAGAGTGGATTAAACAAAGGTGTTCAGAAGTGGAAAGAGAAATGAACATCGGTAAAATAGACGGAGCATACAGGAAAGTAAGGAAAATTTTGGGGTACATAAATTAAAATCTAATAATGTGTTAAACAAAGATGGTACACCAATATATAATACGAAAGGTAAAGTCGATAGATGGGTGGAATATATTGAAGAGTTATACGGAGGAAATGAATTAGAAAATGGTGTTATAGAGGAAGAAGAGGAAGTTGAGGAGGATGAAATGGGAGAAACAATACTGAGATCTGAATTTAAGAGAGCATTAAAAGATTTAAATGGCAGAAAGGCTCCTGGAATAGACGGAATACCTGTAGAATTACTGCGCAGTGCAGGTGAGGAAGCGATTGATAGATTATACAAAGTGGTGTGTAATATTTTTGAAAAAGGGGAATTTCCGTCAGACTTCAAAAAGTGTTATAGTAATGATACCAATGAAAGCAGGGGCAGATAAATGTGAAGAATACAGAACAATTAGTTTAACTAGTCATGCATTAAAAATCTTAACTAGAATTCTATACAGAAGAATTGAGAGGAGAGTGGAAGAAGTGTTAGGAGAAGACCAATTTGGTTTCAGGAAAAGTATAGGGACAAGGGAAGCAATTTTAGGCCTCAGATTAATAGTAGAAGGAAGATTAAAGAAAAACAAACCGACATACTTGGCGTTTAATGACCTAGAAAAGGCATTTGATAACGTAGACTGAAATAAAATGTTCAGCATTTAAAAAAAATTAGGGTTCAAATACAGAGATAGAAGAACAATTGCTAACATGTACAGGAACCAAACAGCAACAGTAACAATTGAAGAACATAAGAAAGAAGCCGTAATAAGAAAGGGAGTCCGACAAGGATATTCCCTATCTCCGTTACTTTTAATCTTTACGTGGAACTAGCAGTTAATGATGTTAAAGAACAATTTAGATTCGGAGTAACAGTAAAAGGGTGAAAAGTTAAAGATGCTACGATTTGCTGATGATATAGTAATTCTAGCCGAGAGTAAAAAGGATTTAGAAGAAACAATGAACGGCATAGATGAAGTCCTACGCAAGAACTATCGCATGAAAATAAACAAGAACAAAACAAAAGTAATGAAATGTAGTAGAAATAACAAAGATGGACCGCTGAATGTGAAAATAGGGGGAGAAAAGATTATGGAGGTAGAAGAATTTTGTTATTTGGGAAGTAGAATTACTAAAGATGGACGAGGCAGGAGCGATATAAAATGCCGAATAGCACAAGCGAAACGAGCCTTCAGTCGGAAATATAATTTGTTTACATCAAAATTAATTTAAATGTCAGGAAAAGATTTTTGAAAGTATATGTTTGGAGCGTCGCTTTATGTGGAAGTGAAACTTGGACAATCGGAGTATCTGAGAAGATTAGAAGCTTTTGAAATGCGGTGCTATAGGAGAATGTTAAAAATCAGATGGGTGGATAAAGTGACAAATGAAGAGGTATTGCGGCAAATAGATGAAGAAAGAAGCATTTGGAAAAATATAGTTAAAAGAAGAAACAGACTTATAGGCCATATATTAAGGCATCCTGGAATAGTCGATTTAATATTGGAAGGACAGGTAGAAGGGAAAAATTGTGTAGGTAGGCCACGTTTGGAATATGTAAAACAAATTGTTAGGGATGTAGGATGTAGAGGGTATACTAAAATGAAACGACTAGCACTAGATAGGGAATCTTGGAGAGCTGCATCAAACCAGTCAAATGACTGTAGACAAAAAAAAAATATATAAATATATAAATAAACTTTTGAGCTGATGATGGTTTTGGGGTCAGGGGATGTGAAACGCGAAGATATGTCGAAATTTTCTGATAGTCGAATCGTGGATGCTTTCCTTATGAAATCTACCTAAAAAAGCCCCGTAACAGAAAAATCCTACAACTGTGTTGTCAGCTTTTTTTTAATAGCTTTTATTTAACTCGCTTTAGGAATAATCAAATCTTGCAACTGCTATATCTTTTGATCTATCGTATGAAAATCAGTGAAATTTGGTACACGTATGTAACTTCGATGACAATACAGTACTACTACACTAATTGTGCAGGGTTTGGAATACGTAAAACGAATTGTTAGGGATTTAGGATGTGGGAGGTATAACGAAATAAAACGACTGGCATTAGATAGGGAGTCTTGGAGAGGTGCATCAAACCAGTCAAATGACTGAAGACAAAAATCCTGAAAACAACTGGTATAGTTTTGAGACGTGTTTTATTTGATCCCTTGGATAATGTATTAAAAATTTTAGTATGACTTCATCTCACCAGAGAGATATGAGCGAAATTTTTCGCTAGCTGTAACATTATAAGAAAGCGTTTTCGGAGATGTTTGTATAAAATTTTTTTTCCTTATTTCAAGGTTTTAGAATAAAATCCTAAATTATTTTCATTTCCTTGTGAATCATTCTGTATAACTAACTATTTAAGAGAATTTTTATTCGTTATTATACGTAATATATGTAAAAAAATTTCAAACAATAAAAAAAAGATAAATAAAGTAATAACATGAATCGTGTGAAGTTGTAAAAAGGAATGAGTCAATAAAGTTAAATAAAACAAAAAAAAAAACTTGTTTGTATCTTGAAACATACATACCGTGTTAAAAGTTTGACGGGGGTGGGTAGTGGGGGAAGGATTTAAAGTTCAACCTTTTTTATGATAGAGAGTGTATCCAATCATTTAAATGAATTTTATCTGATTGGTCATAGAATAACCAATGAGAATGATTCATTTTATTCTTCCCCACTATTCCTTCCTTTTATATACTATAATGTGTTATGTTACTTCTTTTGAACGCGTCAATAAAACCGCACCTAACCTAAAGATCCCCAACCACTGTTTTATCCGTATTACTAACATGCTACCCGTTGTTCTTACTGTACTTTTGTTTTACAATAACTAAACCGTATCTAAGCAAGCAACAAGTTACATTCTGTTCATATTATGAAAGTAGAAACAGTGTGGTCGTATATATTACGTAAAGAATTAACCTCCTCGACTTAGATATATTTTTTTTCTTTTAATTTCTAAAATATTTTTTGTTAAAATTTTACTGTTTTTTTTTTAAAAATGGATTTTTTAATCCATTTATTTATTTTTATTAATAAAACATTTTTTTATATAATATTAAAAAATGAATTTTTTAACGGATGAGTGATAAAATTTTATACGTGGTTTTTTTTATTTAATATACAATGAATTTTTAATTTAATTATTAATAAATAAATTAATAATGTGACGTTTAAGGAAAAAAAAATATATATATATATATATTGCATTAAAAATGAAACTACGTCGTGATATGGTATTGAAATTTGACCCACTTTTTTATTTTTATTTGATTTTATAATTTAAAATTCATATTAATTTATTTATTGAGTTCAGTAACTTATTTTGTTTTTTTTTATTTTTTTATTTAATAATAATAATAATAATAATAGTAGTAGTTATAATAATATATTTTCATTTCTCATTTGTTTTCTCTCTCTTTTTTTTTACTTTATTTTTTTAACATTACTTTAGTCATACTTTTGCTGTGATTCGTTAAACATCGTTTATTGTGTTACTGTTTTACATAATATCTTATCTTTTCTAAAATATATATATATATATATTTTTTTATTTTTAATAATAAATAAATAAATAAATTTATTTATTTAACTTGGTGTGTGTGAACGTAATTAATTAGTTTCGTGGTTTTTTTATTATATTATGATATATACTATTTTTTATATTTAATCAAATAAATTTAAAAAAATTAATAATAATTAAAAAAATTTTATTTTGATTATTGTGTAATATATATATTTTATATATTACATATTTCAACGAACGGTTTTCTACGAGTTTTATTTTAATTTTTTTCGAAAAATTATTCATTGTGAAAGGAAAACTAATATAAAAGTAAGTTGGTTTATTATTCTTTTGTTTATAGATTTATAAATTGGAAAAATATATATATTTTTTTTATTAATTTTTATTTAATATAACTTTTTATTTTACATATGTATATATTTATTTTAAAAAATACACAAAAATAATTTTTTTTTTTAATAAAGTACACCTTATAGTTCTTCTAAGCTTTTTATAGTATTGATTAAAAATATAAAAATAAAACTAATTTTCTTGTATATAATTAATTGTATATATATATATATATATATATATTTATTAAATTTTAATGAATATAAAATAATATTTTGCACATCGCACAATCCCAACACATACATTCACACATACACACACACACACACACACACACACACACACACACACACACACACACACACAATAATATAATATATATTTTTTTTTTTAAATAATTTTTTAGTAATTTAAATGGAAAGAGAATTAACTCTTTATATGTATATAATTTACATTATGGTGGAATTAATTATTAATTTTGATGTATTTATTTTAATCAATCATTATTTTTAAGTCATTCTTTTGTATCATTCGCTTAAATGCACGTTTTCTAATTTCAGTTTTTTGATTTTTTTTAATTTTATTTCATTATTGGTTTTGCACATGTTTTGGCACTGATATAATACACCTATGTTAATTCTCACTCACAATTATATATATATATATATATATATATATATATATATATATATATATATATATAAAATTTATAAATTTATTTGCACAAATATATATACTTTTTGTATATTTATACACTAAAAACACCTTACCCAATGCGCGCGCGCTCACACACACACACACACACACACACACACACACATCCATTTAATATTGTACTATTTTATGAAAATCTGTTTTTACGTAATGTTTTAAACTAAAAATGTTTATCATAAATCTGTAACATAGTCAGTAATATTTATTTCAACACAGCTATGTTTTAATTTTTACTGTTTATTTATTTTTTAATTGCTATTCATTAATTACATTAAAATTAAACTTAAGGAAAAACAGGTCCTGTATTTTATAATTCTGGACTTTTTACACTTTTTTTTTTTATTGAATTATAAGCTTTATATAACAATTTATAGTAATAATATTATAAAGAAATCTAATCGTTTAAAATACGTGACATGCATTATGTATATTTTAACAAATTTCATCTAATAGAGAAGAATATAACCATTTATTTAGTTTTATTTTTCCTTTTAATAATTAAACTATAGATAACTAAGATTTAATTTTAAAAAAACAAAAAAAAAACGATGCATGTATATTTAAATGCCACAACCTTATGTAATGATCGGAAATGATAAAACTAATTAAGTAATTATAAAACTTAAATAAATGATTATCAGATAAATTTAATCTCAAATATAACAAAATCTTGTTCAAGAATAACAAGAAAAACATAGATATATTAAGGAAACTATAGGATGAAATGGTATCTCATTCATTCGAACAAATATTTCAGTTTGATAATTAATTAAATTCACCTAAGTAAGTGGTTATATAATAAAACATCATTAATTTCAGAGAAAGTAATTGTATCTGGTTCCTCTTGTAAGTAGCAGGAATTTTTTTTCTTGAAAATTTCAAGTATTATATTTATTTTAAAATTTTAAACTTTTAAATAAGTAACATCAAAAAAATTATGAATCTTTAAATATTTTGTGGCTTCCCCCCTTATCAATGTGGTTTTTTTTAGCGGTTATAATTATTATTAAAATAGGATTTAAGCATAATAATTTCCAAATTTCCAGCCATGAACGGGATCCGTACAGCTTCTGTATGATGTGGAGTAACACCATCCTGTTGGAAAATTAAGCCTTCCGTAATTTTAGTCCGTGCAAACACAAAACTTTAACATTTCCGAGTACACTATACCCGTTGTAGTCTGCTCATGGAAAAAAATGTCTGAAAATACACTATGCCCATTATAGTCTACTCAAAATGTGTCTGAAAATTCGCTTATTCATGATAACACATCAGATTTTTGAACGATTGGGGAAGAAATCCGCCAATTCATGGGGGATTTTCTGAGTCCCATACTCAAATATTATGGTGATTTACGACTTCATGAACATTAAATGTTCCTTCATTAGAAAATAAAATCTGCTGCAGGTGTTTTTCATCAACAGAAATCAAGTCTAAAATGATCTTTACAAATTTAAATCTCTGTGGCTTATTGTTCGGTTATTTTTTCATGGAGTAGTTGCATTTTATAAGCACGAAGTTTCAGTCGCTTGTAAATATCATGGAAAATGCTTTTAGGAATCTTGAATCGAGGACTGACATAACTAACTAAATGTTTTGAACTTCTTTGGAAAGATAATCTCAATTTCTTTCTGTTTTCGGCATTTGTTTTAGGCCTATTTGGTGAGGGTCCTTCCGATCTCCTAAGCCTGTTCACATTAATTATGTCATTTGTAAGATTTCTACGATAGACTCGCCTTCTATAATTTCTTTATATGACAGTTTTTTGTGAACCGGTACATACAGTGTGATTTCTCTTGTTGAAACGCCATGATACTGAAGCCCGGGCTCATAACAGTTTGGCCTGTGCAACAGGCCAAACTTTAACATCCCCCAGACCCCCAAAATCACCGTCAGTTTAAAAGTTTATATATATATATATATATATATATATATATATATATACAGCAGTTATCGTGTTCAAAAGAAAGTGAAATATATATATTTCACTTTCTTGTGGACACGATAACTGCCTTAATTTTGCGCCAATCAGTTTCAAATTGATACATAAAATATAACGATCCAAAATCTCGATCGAGTTCGTTAATGGGCAAAATCGGATGAAAATGAGGGGACTTTTTTGAAAAAAGAAAAATATCGCTATAATTTTCTTATCAAGTAAAATATCGAATTCGTTTAAAGTTCCCATTTTTCTTTGGATAAGGGCTTAAAACTTATCTAAGTAAAGTTTTTTGATATCACCAATTGCCCTGAGGGCGGAAAAAATTGGGTTTCGAAAACAAAAATAATCATACCT
Organism: Lycorma delicatula; assembly: GCF_047948215.1. NCBI lineage: Eukaryota > Metazoa > Arthropoda > Insecta > Hemiptera > Fulgoridae > Lycorma > Lycorma delicatula. The sequence continues at coordinate 18,955,772 of NC_134467.1, forward strand.
CCCGTAATAGGCACAATATCGAATCGGTTTACTGATTGTTAATCCTCTAAACATTACCTAAAATTTTTGTCCGAAACAATTTTGATATGACCAACCCTTACGGCTAGGGATGACCAAAATGTTGCTGGAATTGTAAGAAGATGATGCTTGTCGTATGCTAAACATTTGAAACTTTTTTCCACACGCAACCATTGTCGTATTGAGTAAATGTGAAATTTTTTTAACTTTAAGGTGGAAATCTTTATTATCCCGTATTTAGCAGAATATAAAGAAGTTAATTGCTGTTAAACCTTTCTCTCATTTACGTCAATTATAAATATTTATTATTAAATCTATTCATTGTTTTGAGGGAACGCATTATTGATTTTAAATGTCCCAAAAAAGTAATTTTAAATTTTAAAGAGCTGTTAGATACTGATCTGTTGTTGTTCATCAATGATGCATCTGTTCTTATCATTGATAAAATAAGTTTACAGACTAATATCTGTTTATTAGGTACATTTTTACTTTTCTAGTGGATATTGCTAGAATAGCTATACGAGTATTATAAAGGGTGATTCAAAGAAACGGGAAATTTAAAAAAATAAATTACGTTAATGAAAAATTTTTTTAGAAAATTAATTTTATTCCTTATAATGGTACAAATGTTGCCATTTTAGGATACATACATTTAAGTTTATTTTTTAAAGATGACATCTTGCAGATGACCTCGTCTACGTAAAAACTCACGAAGTCTCTTCGTTAAATTGTTCGTGGTTTGACGTAACATCTCGACTGGAATTTCCGCAATTGCTTGTCGGATCTTTGCCTTCAGTTCTTCCGTTGTAGCAGGTCAACTGTGGAACGCTTTGCTTTTAAGGTGACCCCGCAAAAAGTAATCGCAAGCTGAGAGATCAGGCGATCTGCGAGGCCATCTAATGTCACCGTTTCGTGAAACGACACGTTGTCCAAACAATCGGCGTACAGCTGCCATCGATATTCATGCAGTATGTAACGTTGCTCCGTCTTGTTGAAACCAGGCTGTGTTAAGAATCGGAGGAAATCTCTTTTGTTGTTCCACAACAAAGGTTTCAAGCACGGCTACGTAACGAGCCGACGTCACTGTAATCGCAAGACCGTTGTCATCCTCAAAAAAATAAGGGCCTATAAGATAACATAGCACACCACACAGTCACATTCTGGCTGTGCAACGGATGCTGGTGTAGCTGCGTAGGATTTTCTTGTGCCCGGTATCTGAAATTTTGCTCGTTAACAAATCGACTGAGGTGGAAATGCGCTTCGTCTGACATCCACAGTTCGTGAACAAAATCTTCGTTATCGTTCATCTTCTGAAGCATTACATTACAGAATTGCGCTCGCACAACTGCATCGTTCGGTTTCAGTTCCTGGACGATCTGCAACTTGTACGGATGGAATTGCAAGTCCTTCACTAACATTCTTCAAACGCTTGAACTATGCGATTGTAAAGATGCTGAGAGACGACGGATTGACCGATGTGGACTTCGTGTAACAGCATCTTGTACGGACGGTTCGCTCACGGCCTGGAGGTTTCTTTTTCATTTCCGAATCGGTTTCCTCAAAATTAGATATCCACGATTTAATTGCACGTGCTGATGGAACACGGTCGTGCTGTCCTATATTAAAATGACGGCGAAATTCTCTACGCGCTCCCTCCACACTGTCATTGGTTTTGTAAAACGCTTTGATAGCAAATGCACGTTGCGCACTACTCCAAGGATCCATGACAACTAAATGGCAGGTTAGGTTAAAGAGGCTGGCGCCACTTATCTATGGTACCAATCGCCCACGGCTACCGACACAACTTTCAAAATTTCCCGTTTCTTTGAATCACCCTAGGTATGGTGATCATTTAAAATTAGAGTACCAGAATTTTTGCAAATCATTACGTTTTACAGCCCAGTTAGTTCATCTAATAAAAAAAAAAACAAAAAAAAAAACACATTTATGCCTGTGTTCCATTATTTGTGGCCTTATATCTTAGGATTGACTGAAAACGGATTTTCTTCAAATTTTGCTTTAATATTTTTATATTTGGGGCATGGGTCATATTATTTTTTTTCTAGAACTCGTTTAGTTGGTGGGGGGATTTCGCGAAAAATTCTGTTATCTTCAGAGGCATTTTAGAGAAAACCTAATAAACTTCTCAAATATTTAATTTTAATAGACAGTATTTATATTTTCTCAAAATTAAATTCTCCTCAAATTTAACTAGAAATTTTTATTTGTTTATTGGTGAAGTAACAAAGATAATTTATTCTAAACCTAACCCACCGGTCTAGTAGTTAACTCGTCAAAGCAAATCAGTTGATTTCGAAGTCAAGCGTTCTAAGGTTGAAATCTTAGTAAAGACGGTTAGTTTAATTTGAATTTGAATACTAGAACCCACCGGGTTGGTCTAGTGGTTAACGCGTCTTCCCAAACCAGCTGATTTGGAAGTCGAAAGTTACAGCGTTCAAGTCCTAGTAAAGCCAGATATTTTTACATGGATTTGAATACTAGATCGTGGATACCGGTGTTCTTTGGTGGTTGGGTTTCAATTAACCACACATCTCAGGAATGGTCGAACTGAGAATGTACAAGACTACTAACACTTCATTTACACTCATACATATCATCCTCATTCATCCTCTGAAGAATTATCTAAACGGTAGTTACCGGAGGCTAAACAGGAAAAAGAAGAATTTGAATACTAGATCGTGGATACCGGTGTGTTTTGGTTGGGTATCAATTAACTACACATATCAGAAAGGTCGACCTGAGACTGTACCCAAGATTATATTCCATTCATACATACAAGTTCTGTAAATAAAGTAATGAGACTGGTTCAGAAAAACTTTTTATTTACAATCCAATTATATATGGACTCTCTCACCTTCGAAATAGTTCCCTTGGGAAGCCACGCAACGCTTCAAACGTTTCCCATTCTTCATAGTAGTGTTGGAACTTAAAAACCGGAATATCCTTCAGATGGTCGGTTTTTTGTTTTCTACTGTTCCAAAATGGTGTTCTTTGAGGTGTTTTTTTAAAGTCGGTAACAGGAAAAAGTCGCAGGGACTCAAGTCAGGTGAATAAGGTTGTCGAGGAACTACAGGAATGTTTTTCTTTGTCAAAAACTCATTAATTGAGATTGCAGTGTGACAAGGTTGATTGTCATGATGCAGCATCATGAATCAAATCAAAACTCATGCTAATTTGTTTCTTCGATAGTAATGGCATTGTCCATAAGGAGTTTTTGCCTACAGGACAGAATGTAAATCAATATGTTATCGAGAAATTCTTGGAAGACTGCGAAAAAGAGGTGCTCGCGTGTGACCAACCATCAAAGACAACGGGAAGCTGCATCATGACAATGCACCTTGTTCCACTGCACTCTTAGTTAATGAGTTTTTGGCAAAAAAAAAAAACATTCTGTATTTCCTCAACCACCTTATTCAGCTGACTTGAGTTCCTGCAACTTTTTCCAGTTACCAACTTTAAAAACACACCTCAAATGATACAATTTTGGAACAGTAGAAAAAAAAAGTGTAATCTACCATATGAAGTTTCTGAGTTCCGGTTTCCGAGTTCCGAGTTTCCGGTTTCTGAGTTCCAGCACTGCTATGAAGAGTGGGAAAACCATTTGAAGCGTTGCGTGGATTCCCAAGGGAACTATTTCGAAGGTGAGAGAGTCCATATATAATTGGATTGTAAATAAAAAGTTTTTCTGAACCAGCCTCATTACTTTATTTACAGACCTCGTATTATCCTCTGGAATAATACCTTACGGTGGTTCCGGAGGCTAAATAGAAAAAAAAGAAAATTAAAAAAGTGTATTTTTCAACAAAACGTTTTCGTGTTTTATCTTGTTTTATTTTTACAACCAAGTGGGATAGAGGTCTGGAATCACTTTTATTCAATTTCTTAGATCAAAAACCATATGGAAACACCAAATTTACCCCTCGATTTGTACCCCAAGAATTTTCAGTATGATTTAATTTCACATAGGGAGCAGAAAGCAGAGGAAATGTTTAAAATTAATTTTTTTTAATTTGTAGTTTATATACGAGGTATATTTCTAAAGTAAATACCGCTGGGAAATTTTTCTCCTTAACGTTGGCAAACCTGTTTCGTTCATGGACACGATAGTAATGTACATACCGTATTGTTGTCTGTAAGTTTTCGCGTTGTAGTAAATTTGATTACGTGTAAATTATTACGTTATAAAATGAATAGGACAATCGATGTTGCAGCCGACTGTGAAATACGTTGTCATACGTTTTTTAAGCCATCAAAACGTTAAGCCGGCTGAAATTCATAGGCAGTCGGTTGCTGTATACGGTGATAATGTAATGGTTGAAACAAACGTGAAAATGGTGTGAAAGGTTTAGAAACAATACAGTTTCAAGTATGAAGAAGAACGTTCGGGGAGGTCCTCGATAATCACCGAGGACTTATTGAAACGCGTCGATGATGAAATCGTTGAGCGGAATCGCTCAACGATTTCCGACTGGCTCTTTTTTCTGATGTTTCAAGAGATGTTATCGGTCGCATTGTTTAGGCTTCGGAAAGGTTCGTGCACGTCAAATCAGAACATCAGAAGAAAAATCCGAATGGGATCTGCTTTGGAATTTTTGATTCGCTTCACAAAAAAAAAAGGTGATGAGTTCCTTAATTCGATCGTTACCGGTGATGAAACGTGGATTTCGTATTACACGCCGGAGAGAAAACCGCACAGTCAAGTGAATGACTTCATCCTCAATCACAAACCACACCGACAAAGGTCAAGCGCAGCCATTTGGACACAAACTGTGGTGACAATCTTTTGGGATCGGTTTGGCATACTGCTGATCGATTTCATACCGCGTCGAACGACTATAAATGCAGAGCCTACTGCGAAACTCTACGTAAGTTACGGCGCACCATTTAAAATCGGCGACGTGGACGGCTGACCGACGGCGTCGTCGTGGTGTACGTTAATGTATGTCCACATGTTGCGGATCTGGCACGAGATTTACTGGGAACATTTAGATGTACGATCACCCACCATATATTCTGGATTTAGCTTCTTTTGATTACTATTTGTTTGCGAAGTTTAAAGAATTTTTGAGTGGTATGTAATTCGCGGGTGATGGTGAACTTTAAAATGCTGTTAATCAGTGGCTAAATGGACTGGCGGAAGCAGACTACGACGAGGGTATATTGATCCTGGTGTATCGTTACGATAAATGTTTTAATTCATGTGGCGATTTTATAGAGAATCAGTATAATGTGTATAGGTTAAGAGAAATCAAAAATATTGATAAAGTTTTCAGAATAATTTTTTATTTTTTTACAATGAAACGGTCTTTACTTTAGAGATAATCTCTCGTAAATATTCAAAAAACATTTCTTTTTCAAAAAATCAAGCCCTTAAATTTGAAATATATGTTTTGTTCTTTCGCTGTCCTTCGGTTTAAATATTTTTTGAAAATTTATATTTAATGACTAAAGATATCTAGAAGTTTTAAAAAATTATAGACCCGGACCTAAAATGCGGTAATGTTTTTTTTTGAAAATTTTATTTTTATTTTATTTTAGCCTTTATTGATCGTGGTGTGGGGAGGGTTGTTACATTTAGTAGACCATTATTTAAGCAACTACTTTGAGGTTAATCTTCAACCTTAAAAAAATATATATTTCGTTTTTTGGTTTCGTAATTTTTTTTATTAATAGCCGTGAAAGTCTTGTAATACAGGTTGTCCCATATAAAACACAACCCAACCTTATATTGATAGGTATTGAAATAATAAAAAGGCATGTGTAAATGTAAATGTAATTTTTATTATTACCATCCATTACCTTACATTTAGAGTAAATGTTGGAAGTGGCCGCCATCTTCTTGAATAAAAGCTTCAATTCTTTTTACAGCGTTTCTTGCAACTTTTTTCAAAGTTTGTGGCTGGATATTTAATACAGCTTGTTCAATATTAACTTTCAATCGTTCAAGTGTTCGTGGTTTGTTGCTGTAGGCTTTTTCTTTGAGGTAACCCCGTAGAAAAAAATCCGCCGCAGTCAAATCTGGAGATCTTGGTGGCCACAAGCCTCGACCTATAACACGACTATCAAAGAATTCCTCGACGAAATCAGAAGTTGAACCTGCGTAGTGCGATGTCGTACCGTCATGTTGTAGCCGGCAGTGTCTGTCTTCCTCTTCCAAGAGAGCGATGAACCGAAATAAAATATCCTGATATCGTTCTGCATTAATGGTGTACTCGAAAAACATAGGACCGATTATTTTCTTCCGCGATTTCGCGCACCACACGCCCGACTTCTGCGGGTGTAATTGTTTTTCGTGATAAACGTGGGGATTTACAGAACTCTCAATTTTACTGTTTTGGCTGTTTACGTAGCCATCCGAATGAAACCGTGCTTCATCTGTGAAAAATAACGAATCCGTAACGTTAATTCCCTTGCGCAGAATTCTATAGAACCGTTGACAATATTGTAGCCGTTTTTCTTTGTCGGGCTCAAAAAGTCGATGAACCGTTTGAATGCGATAAGGTCGTAATTATAATCGTTTGGTCGCCCGATGAACGGTTGATTTAGACAAATTAATTTCAGCAGACAAACGTCTGATCGATTTATTTGGCGAGGCGAGTAATCGGTCTTTGATTTCAGCGACTGTATCTGTATTCAACACTGACGCAGATCTTTTGTGTTCCTTGTTATTAACAGAACCGGTCTCTCTAAATTTTGCTACTAACCTTAATACTGATGTTTTGTTAGGAACTGGTTTATCCGGGTACTTATGGCGAAACAAATCTTGCAATATAATCTTGGTAATAATAAAAATTACATTTACTTTTACACATGCCTTTTTATTATTTCAATACTTATCAATATAAGGTTGGGTTGCGTTTTATATGTGACACCCTGTATAAGGTGATTTTGAGGCCAATGCCGAACACATACGAACATTAACATCCAGAAAATTTTCATCGGGTTTTTTTAAGGTTCTTTAAGTGTAATAATGTGAAGATCCAGTGAAAACTCCGTAAGCTTAGTTTGGATCGATTACAATATTTTTCCTTTTAAGGCTATAGTTCTGTTATAGCGTTATCTAGACGGAAAAGTAAAAAGATATTTATTTGTATTGCATGATGTTTGTTAGTTTTTTCTTTTAAGATAGAGTATTATTGTTTGTAAATAAAAAAATGTAATTTTATTATATTTATTTTATTAGCACTTCCCCTTTTTTCTCGTTATATTCATTATATATTTTTTTAATGTAATTGTACTGTAATAAATGAAGAGTTTTATTGTTATTATTATTACTATTTTTTTATACACATTATGGTGTTCTATTGTACGTCAAGATTTCATCATTACATAATATTGCGGTAAAATAAAACGTTAGCTAATATCTGTATACAACAAGTGCAGTCTTATTATTTGCACGCAACTTTTCTATTTAAATTATTAAGAATAAGTAATACTGTATCTAAAAAATAAGAACCCTTATATCGGATGTTAGGTTATATTAATCAAGGTTAGGTTACATTATATAAGGTTAGGTTTGGTATTGTGTTTTCTTTTTTTAACTAGAGGTTGATGGGTAAAAAAAGGAAGTTCTATTTTTTATAATATTTATGTAAATTACGTTTTTTTTTTTTGTTAAATTATCCTTCGAATGATATGTTAATCATTTTTTTTAATTCTATAAAAATAGTAATCTTTTTTGTTTCTGTTTATACAACGATCGCTTTTTTTTAAATTTTAATGATTTTTTATTGCCAGTTAAATTTTATGAACATTTTTTTTTTGTTTTGTGCTTTTATTTGTTTGTGATCGTGAAAAATTTCGGTTTTCAGATTTCAACGAAAATATCCATTTTGAACATTCCTGAATTTATTTTAACTAATTTCGGCGTGACGTCTGTATGTATGTATGTATCTTGCATAACTCAAAAACGATTAGCTGTAGGATGTTGAAATTTTGGATTTTGCACTGTTGTAACATCTAGTTGTTTATCTCCCCTTTTGATTGCAATCGATTGTACCAAAAGTATCCAAAAAAAAACAAAATCCAAAAAAAGATTTGGATTTTGGACTTTTTTTTAATTGCAATTATAAGCCCTCATTAAGAGCTTTTCAACGATATGTGGTACTTATTTTCATTTGTTCCAGTTATAAAAAACTTTAATGAAATATGTGGATTTTAGGGTAAGGCACATCGGTTCGAATTAGACTTCACCTCCTTTTTTTTTTCTTTAATATATCGATTTATTAATAATTATTAACATTTCATTGTAAAAAAAAAACTACGATGAATAATAATTCAATAACAACAAAAAAATTAGAAGTTTTTAATGAAGTAAGATTTTATGTACAGTCTGATTCAAAGAAACGGGAAATTTAATAACTTTAATGAAAAATTCTTTAGAAAATGAATTTTATTTCATGTAATTGTACAAATGTTGCAATTTTAGGATACAAACATTTTAGTTTATTTTTAAAGATGACATCTTGCAGGTGACCTCCTCTTCTACGTAAACACTCACGAAGTCTCTTCGTTAAATTGTTCACGGTTTGACGTAACATCTCGACTGGAATTTCCTCAATTGCTTCTCGGATCATTGCCATCAGTTCTTCCGTTGTAGCAGGTCTACTGTGGAACGCTTTGCTTTTAAGGTGACCCCGCAAAAAGTAATCGCAAGCTGAGAGATCCGGGAGGCAATCTAATGTCACCGTTTCGTGAAATGACACGTTGTCCAAACAATCGGCGTACAGCTGCCGTCGATATTCGTGCAGCATGTGACGTTTGCTCCGTCTTGTTGAAACCAGGCTGTGTTAAGAATCAATGGAAATTTATTTTGTTGTTCCACAACATAGGTTTCAAGCACGGCTACGTAACGAGGGGACGTCACTGTAATCGCAAGACCGTTGTCATCCTCAAAAAAATAAAGGCCTATAACACCGTAAGGTGACATAGCACACCACACGATCACTTTCTGGCTGTGCAACGGACGCTGGTGTAGCCGCGTAGGATTTTCTTGTGCCCGGTATCTGAAATTTTGCTCGTTAACAAATCCACCGAGGTGGAAATGCGCTTCGTCTGACATCCACAGTTCGCGAACAAACTCTTCGTTATCGTTTATCTTCTGAAGCGTTACATTACAGAATTGTGCTCGCCAAACCGCATCGTTCGGTTTCACTTCCTGGACGATCTGCAACTTGTACGGATGGTATTGCAAGTCCTTCCCTAACATTTTTCGAACGCTTGAACTATGCGATTGTAAAGATGCTGAGAGACGACGGATTGACCGATGTGGACTTCGTGTGACAGCATCTTGTAAAGCTTGAGCATTCTGTGGTGTACGGACGTTTCGCTCACGGTCTGGAGGTTTCTTTTTCATTGCCGAACCGGTTTCCTCAAAATTAGATATCCACGATTTAATTGCACGTGCTGATGGAACACGGTCGTGCCGTCCCAGATTAAAATGACGGCGAAATTCTCTACGCGCTCCCTCCACACTGTCATTGTTTTTGTAAAACGCTTTGATAGCAAATGCACATTGCGTACCACTCCAAGGATCCATGACAACTAAATGGCAGGTTAGGTTAGAGAGGCTGGCGCCGCTTATCAAGTGGTACCAATCGCCCCACGGCTACCAACACAACTTTCAAAATTTCCCGTTTCTTTGAATCATCCTGTACTTTTCATTAAAAAAAAATCGTATAAATGTAATTTAATAGGCGAACAAGAAGCCATGTATAATCCACATCAGATTTCTTAATTTAAATATATTGATTTATTGATAATTATATCAATTATATATGAGATAATATATATATTATTGTAATTATTCAATTATTATTTACTATAACTTTTTTTTAGGACTGAAGTTAATAAATCAATATATTTATATTAAAAAAATTATGTGTGCTAAAAACGCACGATCGAAGTGAAAACTTGTATGGGATCGCAATCGTTTCGAATTAATATATATTACAAGCAGCATATAATGTTTACATTCAATAGCCACTTTAACCTTTGACCCCTAGAACCAATTTGACGCACAGTTTGAACGTGTGTTTTCCACGATTATCCCCTCTTTGTGATTAAATTTTCACGCTGAAAGAGTGGATTTACTGCAAAATACGTAGTAAAACACGGGCTTGAGATGCCCCAAAAATTACAACAAAGAAATTAGCTACTGAACCTCCACGTATCTTTTCACAAGTTTATTCGAATACATTAAAGAACGGCTACTACTGTCAATGATGAATGTATGTTCACATGTTGAAACAATTGATTTACTGAAAAATTCATAGTAAAACATATGTAGTAACTCTAAACAGGATGATTAATTTTAAATTTATGATGACGATGTAGGTCATCATTACTTTCAGCGATGTGTGTATATCATTGATCATTATTTACGATTCAAACTTCATAATTATTGTTGGTTTTTATAATGTAACAGCTACTCAGTTAACGCTGTAAATTTATAATGATGTTCTGCATCAATCAGTCATCATTACTTTCATCGAAACCGGGTGTTGTGGATCTTTAATTTTTTATACTTGCAATAGCTGATGTTATTTTATTTATATTTTACGTAAGAAACGTGATTTTCAGACATATTTTTCATTAAATAAAAAAAGGGCGTATCTCGAAAACTGTGCGTCGTAGGGAATTTTTAATGCGATTTTCAAAGGCGTGATTAAAAGGGGTGCTTTTGATCACCTGGAACGATAGATCCTAGTCCTATGCGTCTAGCAGCCGTCGTTCTCGAGATACTAGCGCGAACGAAATTCGCCCCCACAGAATAGCATTTTTTAACAATAAGCGGCAATCTTTACCGACAATATTTTCATGGTTAATTATTTTTTAATGCATATAAAGTAGGTGTTGAAAATCTTTACATATGTTATCCTTGCTTTATTTTCCTGTTTAGCCTCCGGTAATTACCTTTCAGATAATACTTCAGAGGATGAATGAGGATGATATGTATATGAGTGTAGTCTTGCACATTCTCAGTTCGAACATTTCTGAGATGTGTGGTTAATTGAAATCCAACCACCAAAGAACACCGGTATCCACGATCTAGTATTCAAATCCGTATCAAAGTACCTGCCTTTATTAGGACTTGAACGATGGAATTCTCGACTTCCAAATCAGCTGATTTGCGAAGACGCGTTCACCACTACCCGGTGGCTTAACAAGTATACTGTATAAATGCAAGTGTACTAATCTTGTAAAATTTTGTATGCAAGAATTTCTGTAGATCTTAATCTTTAATGAGTTCTCTAAAAAAAAAAAAAAAATAAAAATAAAACACGATCTTGACATTGAAAAAATTCTGGTGTATACAGAGTGTTTCAGGTGGAAAGGAAAATAATTTCGGAACCGATTCTAGTACTTCCTTTTTCCTATTTAGCTTCCGGAAATCACCGTCGTCAGGTACTGCTTCAGAGGATGAATAAGGATGATATGTGTGAGTGTAAATGAAGTGTAGTCTTGTACATTTTCAGTTCGACCGTTCCTGAGATGTGTGGTTAATTGAAACCCAACCACCAAAGAACACCGGTATCCACGATCTAGTATTAAAATCCGTGTAAAAATAACTGACTTTATTAGGACTTAAACGCTGGAACTCTCGACTTCCAAATCAACTGATTTGGGAAGACGCGTTCACCATTAGACCAACCCGATGGGTTACACACATACAACTTCACTCACAATATTGAACTGCAACAAAACGTATACTGTACTGACACGTAACCACCTGACAAACGGCAGCAAAAATTAGTAGTAACATATACATCCACTAGTCGCGCTAGTTGTGTGAGAGTCTTTCATAAATAGTATTGAGTAGCAGTTTCATAATGGGTTCGGTTTTATATTGCTCACCCTATATAACTGTATACATACAATTATTTTGAAAGCAATTTTAATAAAAATACTTCAAAATATGCGTTTTAATTGCTCTCATTTATAATGTAAGTTTCAACTCTGAAATAGGATATGCCACGTTTAAAAACAATAATTGAAATTATTATTTTTAACAGATATATTTTGTAAAAATATTTTGTAGGCGCTAGATTATTTTTGATTGTCAATGTGGGCGGTGGTAGAAAAAGTTTGAGAATCAGTGGTATAGATGAATTTGTTCGTTCTGAATCGTAAATATTTGTAAAAAAAACCCGATATCCCACTTTTGACACGATCAAAATACTTTTATTTTCAATATAGCTCTTCTAGCATATTCAACGGGAAAGTAAAAATTATCTCTTTATTTTAATAATTAGAAATGAAAAATAATGAAACAGAAGTTAAAAGAAAAAAAGTAGTTTTTAAATGTATTGAGATAGGTCTTGGTTTTTCTTCATACAAAATTAATACGAATTTAACTTTTAGATATAATAATAAAAAAATACTAATAACAATTTGTTTTCATCTAATTAACCTCTTTTATTGAAGAACAATTTAAAAAAATAATACTAAGTGGGGAAAATAAGTTATTAATTCTTCCCCATTGTACAACCATGACCTCTATTTTATATTATTGAACGAGGTAAAATTTATTTATGTATAAATTACACTTAATATATTTTATTGTATATAAGTTGTTTGTAAAATTATAATTTTTGTTTTAAAGAGTAGAAAAAAATAATTCTAACATGGGATTATTATGTTAAAAATTCATTGTACAACAAAAAAAATCATTTTAATTTTGTAATCAGTTATTTTTATTATTTTTTTTAAACGATTTTAATCAATGCTCTATTTTTTTTTACCCTGACTGTAGAAAATGAGGGTAATATGTTTGACCATTTATACATGTTTATGAATGAATTATTAACAAGCGCCGTTACTTCTGATTCGATCTTTATTACAAGATTTTTTTTTGTTTTAAATAATAATTCTGGAAATATCATTTGAGTAAAAAAAAAAATACAAAAAAATTATAAAAATAAATTTGATTACATATAAAAAATTATTTTTTAAAAAAGCTTTTATTTAACTAATATTAATATTAATAAAAAAAGAAAACAAATTAGAAAAAACCCTCTAAAAAGTAAAAAAATAAGAATTAAATCAAATTGAGTATTTTAAACAAAAAAAAAAAAAAATATATATTAACCAATATAAAAATGCACTGAAAAGCAACAAATAAATTATATAAATATCTAATAAATAAATGTAATAATTATTAAATTTTAAAATTAAAAATAATGAAAATATTTTGTTAAATAAAAGCGTGGCGCAGTTTTTATAACAATGTTTTCGAATAAGTATTTATTGATGTATAAGTAATAAGTTTTGAATAAGTAATAAATGTTTTGTTGTTTTAAATAAATTATAAAAACTGCGCCATGCCTTTATTTAACTAAATATTTTCATTACTTTTAATTTTAAAATTTAATAATTATTACATTTATTTGAAGAACATAAGAAAGAAATCGTAATAAGAAAGGGAGTCCGACAAGGATGTTCCCTATCTCCGTTACTTTTTAATCTTTACATGGAACTAGCAGTTAATGATGTTAAAGAACAATTTAGATTCGGAGTAACAGTACAAGGTGAAAAGATAAAATTGCTACGATTTGCTGATGATATAGTAATTATAGCCTAGAGTAAAAAGGATTTAGAAGAAACAATGAACGGCATAGATGAAGTCCTACGCAAGAACTATCGCATGAAAATAAACAAGAACAAAAGAAAAGTAATGAAATGTAGTAGAAATAACGAAGATGGACCACTGAATGTGAAAATAGGAGGAGAAAAGATTATGGAGGTAGAAGAATTTTGTTATTTGGGAAGTAGAATTACTAAAGATGGACGAAGCAGGAGCGATATAAAATGCCGAATAGCACAAGCGAAACGAGCCTTCAGTAAGAAATATAATTTGTTTACATCAAAAATTAATTTAAATGTCAGGAAAAGATTTTTGAAAGTATATGTTTGGAGTGTCGCTTTATATGGAAGTGAAACTTGGACGATCGGAGTATCTGAGAAGAAAAGATTAGAAGCTTTTGAAATGCGGTGCTATAGGAGAATGTTAAAAATCAGACGGGTGGATAAAGTGACAAATGAAGAGGTATTGCGGCAAATAGATGAAGAAAGAAGCATTTGGAAAAATATAGTTGACGTTTAAATTAAGTTTTGATGTATCTGATTTTTAACATTCTCCTATAGCACCACATTTAAAAAACTTCTAACCTTTTCTTCTCAGATACTCCGATCGTCCAAGTTTCACTTCCATATAAAGCGACACTCCAAACATACACTTTCAAAAATCTTTTCTTGACATTTAAATTAATTTTTATTGTAAACAAATTATATTTCTGACTGAAGGCTCGTTTCGCCTATGCTATTCGGCATTTTATATCGCTCCTGCTTCGTCCATCTTTAGTAATTCTACTTCCCAAATAACAAAATTCTTCTACCTCCAGAATCTTTTCTCCTCCTATTTTCACATTCAGCGGTCCATCTTTGTTATTTCTAATACATTTCATTACTTTTGTTTTGTTCTTGTTTATTTTCATGCGATAGTTCTTGTAGGACTTCATCTATGGCGTTCATTGTTTCTTCTAAATCCTTTTTACTCTCGGCTAGAATTACTATATCATCAGCAAATCGTAGCATCTTTATCTTTTCACCTTGTACTGTTACTCCGAATCTAAATTGTTCTTTATCATCATTAACTGTTAGTTCCATGTAAAGATTAAAAAGTAACGGGGATAGGGAACATCCTTGTCGGACTCCCTTTCTTATTACGGCTTCTTTCTTATGTTCTTCAATTATTGCTGTTGCTCGTTTGGTTCCTGTAAATGTTAGCAATTGTTCTCTATCTCTGTATTTGAATCCTAATTTTTTTAAATGCTGAACATTTTATTCCAGTCTACGTCATAGAATGCCTTTTCTAGGTCTATAAATGCCAAGTATGTTGGTTTGTTTTTCTTTAATCTTTCTTCTAGTATTAATCTGAGGCCTAAAATTGCTTCCCTTGTCTAGAATTGGATAATGGGGTGGTTTTTTTTTCGAAAAAAATAAAATATCGCTATAATTTTCTTAAGTAAAATATCGAATTCGTTTAAAGTTTCTACTATTGTTTGGATAAAAGCCTAAAACGTATCTAAGTAAAGTTTTTTGATATCATCAACCATTGGCCCAGCGGGTGGAAAAAATGGGGGTAATTATTTAGTTGAGATGTCTCATCCTGAAATCACAAAAAAAAACTTATCAAATCGTTGTAAAATCTTTTGTAATGTATTTTATGATGGAAATGAAGCGTCGGAAAAGTAGATAAAAACAATAATTTTTACGATGTTACTAATGATTTTAAAATTGAAATGGCTGCCATTTGGAATTTGAATTATATTTATTTTTGTGGAAGATGTTGAGTACATATGTATTCCAAATCTCATTAATATATCTGAAATCGTTATTATATCTATATATCGGCATTTGGATAAAATTTTGTGGCCTAAAAATTTCCAAAACTACTCGATCTATTTCATTGAAATTTAGATATGCTGTAGGATTTTAACTAAAGTTGTGCGTTTCAAAATCTGATGAGGATTGGTTAAGTTTTTCTTGAATTACACTTAATTTAAGGTCAGACTACATAACCTCAATTTGAGGTATCTTTTTTGGTCGTATGTTGGAATTGGCGGAGAGGAGTGGTGAAAATGATTTTTTTTACGTTTTGAGGTGTGAAGTTTCTTTCTTTTTACTTTTTAGCCTCCGGTAATTACCTTTCAGATAATACTTCAGAGGATGAATGAGGATGATATGTATGTAAATGAAGTATAGTCTTGTACAGTCTCAGTTCGACTATTCCTCAGATGTGTGGTGAATTGAAACCTAACCACCAAAGAACAACGGTATCCACGATCTAGTATTCAAATCAAAATAAAAATAACTGATTTTAATAGGACTTGAACGCTGGAACTCTCGACTTACAAATTAGCTGATTTGGGAGACGCGTTACCCACCGGGTGGGTTAGAGGTATGAGAATTACTAAAAAATACATTAATGTATAAACTTTTGTGGGTCAAAAATCTTCAAAATTACTACAAAAATTTCGTTGATATTTATTTTTGCTTTTGTGTACTTTATTTGAAGTTGTTCATATAAAAATTTTATGAAAATTGTTCTCTCTTTTTTATGTTTAGCCTCCGGAACCATCGTAAGGTATAACTTCAGAGGATAATATGTATGAATGTAAATGAGGTGTGGTCTTGTACAGTCTCAGGTCGACCACTCCTTATTTGTGTGCTTAATTGAAACCCAACCATCAAAGAATCACCGGTATTCACGATATAGTATCTAAATTCGTATAAAAGTAACTGCATTTACTAGGATTTGAACCGTAGAACCCTCGATTTAGAAATCAGATGATTTACGATGACGGGTTAACCGCTAGACCAACCCGGGGGGTTCCAGCATATCCACCTATATATATACACAAAAAATAACTTTTGTTACTACAGACTATTGGAGTGAACCAACCGGGTTGGTCTAATGGTGAACGCGTCTTCTCAAATCAGCTGATTTAGAAGCCGAGAGTTCCAGCGTTCAAGTCCCAGTAAAGTCAGTTATTTTTATACGGATTTGATTACTAGATCGTGGACACTGGTGTTTTTTAGTGGTTGGGTTTCAGTTAACCACGCATCTCAGGAATGGTCGAACTGAGACTATACAAGACTACGCTTCATGTGGACACCGGTGTTCTTTGGTGGTTGGGTTTCAATTAACCACACATCTCAGGAATGGTCGAACTCAGACTGTACAAGATTACACATCATTTACACTTATACTTATAATCCTCTGAAGTATTTTCTGAAAGGTAATTACCGGAGGATAAAAGGGAAAAGGAATGGAACTTATTTTATCATATCCGTAAGACTAAGGATTGATTAAAACAATACTAGAAAAAAATTAACAGATGTTATAAAAAAGAGGTGCTGGAAAATATATAAAAATTATATATGATGTAAAAGGAAAGGGAAGCTTTCAAAAATTCGAATTTTAACTTGGAATATAGGAAAATGAAGAGGGATATAGTGCAAAGGACCTGCCTAAGAGTAGATAATCATACAATTAAGATGGTAGATCGCTGAAAAAAAGTTTTGTATGAAGTTCAAATATCTATGAACGATTTTTAAATTAAGAGGAAATAAAAACGGAGGAAGATATGATACATGATTGTTTTAAAATTATTTTTATTAAGTAATTTAAAGAGAAATTTCGTTTATTGATCAAGTCAATGTGTGTTTTTTTTTCAATGATACTATGTTAAATTGTTATAAAGATTACTCTATCGTGACTTTTTTAAAACTATTATTTAGCAAATTGCAAGTTATTTAATTGTAATAAAAATATGATTATTCCATAAATATTGAACCGTAAGAGCTAAAGGTTCATGAACTTTTTAAGTTATAGAGAAGTTGTATTTTTTATAAATATAATTATTAGAGTTTGTTTTATCCATTAATAGTGTATGTAATATTTTACTATAAATTGAGTTATTCAAACTTGAACTTTATGAAAAATGTTGTTTATTTATCTTTATAGTAATTTTTACATTTCATATTAGTTTAATTACATTTTTTCTTCTTCTTTCAGCTCCCCTGGGCCGGACCGACTTGTTGGTATTACGCCGCCCAGGGGAGTGTCTTTAAACTCAAATAGGCCTCCCCACCTACCGGCATTGCAGGTCGGCCTACCGGTTAGCTCTTTTTGAGAGTTCTTTATTAATATTGCCCTTTTGGACACCACGACAGACCCAGTTCGCCGCGACGCAGCGTCGAGTCCCTTCAGTATTCACTGTGCTGTTACCTGACTGTTACTCGTGGAGTCCTTGGTGGCTCATCAGTGCCAACACCGCAGCATGCTGGACCTCACCAGCAAGGCTGTCCACCCAGTCCTATTCTAGCCAACACAATGTCATCTCTCATCGGAGTATTTCTGTAGAACAACTTGTCTAACAAAACTAGCAAAATTATTCCAGTTTGACTCGCTTCTTAGCATGTATTCTATTGTCTCTGGAGTTATACCTGCGAGTGCCTTACTATGTCTAAGTGTGTCCCACCTATTGCACTCAAATAAGGTGTGCTCAGCATCATCTATCTCGTTGCAGTAGTTGCAAATTGGCTCTTCTCTCTTGCCTATTTTGTGCAGGTAGTTATTGAAGGAACCATGTCCTGTAAAAAACTGCGATAGGTGATGATCAACCTCACCAAATCTTCTCGACAACCACGGCTTGATGTTGGGGATGAGGGTTCTCGTCCATCGACCCACAGCTTCCTGCGACCATCTTTCTTGCCAGATATTATAAACAGCATCTCTGACCTCTTGTTCTGGCTTGCCTTGTGCCCTCTCCACCCTCTTTTTTGCGATTAGGTCAGTAGGAGGTGTACCCGATAACACGCACAGGGCGGCATAGGACACTGTCCTGTATGCGGACACAACACCTAGGAGCACACACCTGTGCGTCCTCGCCAGTCTCTCTTTGTTGCGCCTGATGGCGATAGAGCGCCACCAGGCCGGAACGGCATACATAAGCGAAGACACGACGGTGGTCGCCAGTAAACGGCGCTTTGAGGCCCGAGGGGCATTCTGCGATGACATAATGATGTTTAGACTTTTTATCATCCTTTCTGCCTTGTTGCATACATTGACTATGTGCTCGGTGTATCTACCGTTTTTCTGGAGGATAACTCCTAAGTACTTGATGTTATTCGCTTCTTCTATAGCATGACCGTTAATGAAAATATTGAACGGTTCTAGCACTCTTCTACCCGTAAAGGCAATACACCGGCATTTTTCCGTAGTTTAATTACATTACTAACTGTAAAATACACTGTATAAATGAAAGTGTAATAATTTGTCAAATTTTGTATGTAAGAATTTCTGTAGATCTTCATGTTTCATGATTTACCTAAAAAAAAAAAAAAAAAAAAACTATTTATGCATTGAATAAATTCTGGGTAATGCATGTTACATACAGAGTGATTCATGAGAAAAGGGAAACAACACTGATAGACAAAAAAAATTTAACGTTTCTCTAAGTATGATACCATTTCTGGAATTGCTTTTTTGCGTACATTACAGATCTGTAAGTACAATTTTTCTATTACCTTTAGTTTTAAATAAATTACGCTTTAAAAAAAATTAAGGGAAAATATAATTAAAATCTATAAAATTTATAATTTTGCATGGGCATACCTGTGTTGGAATGATTTCGCCGATGCTTTTCTTTTATAAATATCCTCAGGCACATCCCGAATTACTGTTCAACAGTAATCGGCTAACATGTTAGTATTTCGTTTCCCTTTATAGCGGCTTTTCATCAGCGAAATGTTTTGTTGGAAATGTTCATCATTTACGTCTCCGAGGTTGTCCGGTAAAAAATCCTGATGTGAGTGGAGGAAATGTATTTTCAAAGATTTATTACATCCCATAGCTCTGTATGAAGTAAGAAGTTGATTAAAAACGTCATGGTAATTGTCGGATTTTTGTTTGCCGAGAAAAGTTTTACAAACATCTTTAAATGAAGCCCAAGCTGCACTTTCTATATTATTTGACATCGAGTTAATACATCATCTTTGACCAGCTCTCTTATTTGAGGGCCGAAAAATATTCCTTCTTTAATTTTTATTTCATTTACATTCGGAAATTTCTGCCTGATGTACAAAAATTCGGGACTATCCTTCATTGCTTTTAACAAATTTTTCATTAGTCCTACCTTGATATGGAGAAGAGGTAAAAATATTTTTTTGGCTTCAAGAAAGGGCTCATGAATAATATTTTTCCCGTTTGGAGTTAATTTTTCTCATTTCTTCCATTCTTTGGTAATATAATTTTTATCCCTAGCTTGGCTGTCCCATTTGCAAATAAAACACATGTACTTAGTATAAGCTATCTGCATGCCTAACAAAATAGCTATAACTTTCAAATCACCTCATATGTTCCAGTTATGTTTTTTGTATTTTATTTTTTCAAGAACGTCTTTCATCATATCGTTTGTCTCTTTCAAATTAATACCGTAAGCGATTGGTATCGAAAGATATTTGTTACCGTTGTGTAGTAGAATCACTTTTAAACTATACTTGGACGAATCTATGAAAAAGTGTCTTCCTCAGGTTTATTATGTACTTGTTCCAAGTGCAACATAAGCTCATCTTGAAAAAGCTTGCAAAGCTTGAAAAAGTTCTTTTTGTTGGCTTCGAAAACCCAAAAGTTTTGTATTTTTTTAAAGTAAATTCCAACCTAGCAGTCTTGATCTTAACAGTTCAGCTTGACTTTTTGATAAATTTAAATCCCTAACCGAGACATATAATTCACTAATTGTAATATAAGATGTGGCTTATCGGAAGATAATTCAAAATCAAAATCATTTGTGTCTTCTTCAGTACTGCCTGATTCTTCATCGTTGCTTTCGAAACATACATTCACAGGTGACTAAGAAACTGGAATAATTTCACTATGAGGTACATATGTATTATTTATAGCTTACAAATTATGTTAACAAAATTAAACATTAAAAATGAGCTATCAAGATACAATGCAGGAACTTAAAATGCTTACTGTACGTTGAAAAATGAAAAAATCCTTTAATTAAAATTTAAACATTTTTCAAAAATGGTGGGTGATAGAAAGATTTTGAATTAATATTCGTTTTGAGCATCAAAAAACAGATTAAAATCATGTATCGCATGTTAGGAAAGGGAAAATTATGTTTATCAATGTAATTTGGGAACAGATTCTAGTGCTTCCTTTTTCCTGTTTAGCTTCCGGGAATCGTCGTCAGGTATTACTTTAGAGGATGATATGTATGAGTGTAAATGAAGTGTAGTCTTGTACAGTCTCTGGTCGACCATTTCTGAGACGTTTTGTTAATTGAAACCCAGTCACCAAAGAACACCGGTATCCACCATCTAGTATTCAAATCCGTATCAAAGTACCTGCCTTTATTAGGACCTGAACGCTGGAATTCTCGACTTCCAAATCAGTTGATTTGCGAAGACGCGTTCACCACTACCCGGTGGCTTAACAAGTATACTGTATAAATGCAAGTGTACTAATCTTTCATGATTTCTCTAAAAAAAAAAAAAAACATAAAATAAAACACGATTTTGACATTGAAAAAATTCTGGTATATACAGAGTGTTTCAGGTGGAAAGGAAAATAATTTGGGAACCGATTCTAGTACTTCCTTTTTCCTGTTTAGCTTCCGGGAATCGTCGTCAGGTATTACTTCAGAGGATGAATAAGGATGATATGTGTGAGTGTAAATGTAGTCGTGTACAGTCTCAGGTCGACCATTTCTGAGATGTGTTGTTAATTGAAACCCAACCACCAAAGAACACCGATATCCGCGATCTAGTATTCAAATGGAAAAAATGCCCCTTAATAAAGTGAAAAAAAAATGCCCCTTGAACTTATGCAACCTCGTGTACGTGCATATTTTCTTAGTGAAAGAATTATTCATGTTTGTGATATCGTCTTTTCGATCGATTAAATTGAACGAAAGGAGTTTTTCTACGGCCGAGGCAAAAATTCAAATCTCATATAACCGTTACATTTAATATTTATGCCTGATAATTCATGATACTTATTAGCTAGTAAATAAAAGTCATTACTCCTCTTCGATCATAAGTGAAAAATGCGCATTTTCCCAGCGTAGATTACAAACTAAGATCAAAATCACCTTAATATTGCAAAAATTAAATCATCAAAAAGGTTCTAAAAAGTATTAAAAAACAATCAAAAAAGGAATTTTGCTGCTGACAGAACTTGAACACGCCACCGCAAACACGCTAAAAAAAAAATGGCCGCAACTTTTATTAGAATGGAACTTAAGAATATCGGGAGTTTCAATATTTCTCCCTACACATCGCAGAGCCTGGACAATGTCCCTTGCTGCTGTATCATTCTATAATCGGGCGTGTTTCATGGGTTTATTTAGTAGCGGTTATGAGTTTTAATAAACTAAGTTTATTAAAACTAGTTTATGATATAAACTAGTTTATATCATAACTAGTTTTAGTTATGATATAGTAATTCTAGCCGAGAGTAAAAAGGATTTAGAAGAAACAATGAACGGCATAGATGAAGTCCTATGCAAGAACTATCGCGTGAAAATAAACAAGAACAAAACAAAAGTAATGAAATGTAGTAGAAATAACAAAGATGGACCGCTGAATGTGAAAATAGGAGGAGAAAAGATTATGGAGGTAGAAGAATTTTGTTATTTGGGAAGTAGAATTACTAAAGATGGACGAAGCAGGAGCGATATAATATGCCGAATAGCACAAGCTAAACGAGCCTTCAGTAAGAAATATAATTTGTTTACATCAAAAATTAATTTAAACGTCAGGAAAAGATTTTTGAAAGTATACGTTTGGAGTGTCGCTTTATATGGAAGTGAAACTTGGACGATCGCAGTATCTGAGAAGAAAAGATTAGGTTTTGAAATGCGGTGCTATATGAGAATGTTAAAAATCAGACGGGTTGATAAAGTGACAAATGAAGAGGTATTGCGGCAAATAGATGAAGAAAGAAGCATTTGGAAAAATATAGTTAAAAGAAGAGACAGACTTAAGGGCCACATATTAAGGCATCCTGGAATAGTCGCTTTAATATTGGAAGGACAGGTAGAAGGAAAAAATTGTGTAGGCAGGCCACGTTTGGAATATGTAAAACAAATTGTTAGGGACGTAGGATGTAGAGGGTATACTGAAATGAAACGACTAGCACTAGATAGGGAATCTTGGAGAGCTGCATCAAACCAGTCAAATGACTGCAGACAAAAAAAAAAATGAGTTTTAAGTTTTATTTACGGATGGATTTGGTGATTTCCGTACCGATCCGTGTGGATCAGCGTGCAAGTTGTTTACTGGGTCTGTCCGTGGGAGATTAAGTTTTTGAGCCTGGTGCTCCCGGCTTGATTCCCCTTCAGTCCGTCCGCTGAAGTCCTTTCGTTACTAGCACCTTACGGGCTAGCAGGAATACGCTAAAACGGGGCCCTAGTTAGGTGGAGGGAGCAATGCGCCCCCTTCTCTGGAGGGTGTCGCATGTGCTGACTGAGTTAAATTAAATTGTAAGTTTTTAGGATGGTGGTAAAAGGATTGCAGATCTTCATCTTCTTTTGTGGCTCCCCTTCACGCTGTTACTCTGCTGGGCTCTTCTGCCGGAGTCCAGTCCTTGGCGGCGAGTCGCGTTGTGGGTCTTCTTTTATTAGATTATGGCTGGAGTTTGGAAATATGGAATTTCCTTTGGTGTGTTGAGAGACACTACTGACTGGTTCAGTGAGGTGATTATAATAGCAAAAGCTGTTGGCGGAACGGCGACTGCACTGCCGATGGTCATGGGTTAACATGCAGCCGTGAGGTGTAGCGGCATCTCGACGATGGTTTTTGAGGTGAATGCCACGCGGGATTCTGCGATGGAGCCGAGTGGGAGTAGAAGGTATGTCCGCCTCTCCCTAGTGGACCAGACCGGAGTCCATAATTTAATTTAACCTTTTGAACTGAAGTTGAGTTCAGTAAGGAAAACTAGGACCAAATTCGTTGTTGCGATCATCTTTGGTGGTATGTTGTGTTTAATTTGCCTCGAATTACGAGATTTTCACGGAATTGGCTCATAATAAGTAGAACTAGACGCGGAGTTCGCGCTTCCGCTAGCTCGGTTACCTAGTTCAGAGGAATACGATGTAGGACATTCAAGGTGTCCGGACGAGGCCTACAGCGAAGATAAAAGCCGAGTTTATAAATCACATTTTAATTAAATATCATAATTTACATATTAATCACATTTTATAATATGTTATTATTAATCATATGTAAATTTCTCAAACATGGTTGACCTATTAATAAATTATTAAATGTTATTAAAAGGTAGGTCTCACCTTACTAGCAATTAATTTTGAACTTCTCAAGATGTTTCAGTCCTTAAAATATCTTCAGAAGATTGTTAAAATATCTTATAAAATAAAGTTATATTTAAAGTATTAAAAAATATAATAATATATTTTAATCTCCTGATGATGGTCTAAGGACTGAAACATCTTGAAAAGTTCGAAATTAACTGCTGGTAAGGTGGATTCGTACCTTTTAATAATATGTAATAAATTTGGTGAAACATCTGATTATTTAATATTAATTGATAATTATAATTTAGAATCGTATTATTTTTGGATTTTCTAGTCTAATTTCTGTTTAATTTTATTTAATTACTCTGGAATTTTTATTTAATTTTCTTCATTAAAGTTAACTGTAGAGCGACTGAAAAATAGACCCTCACAAGAAGAACATATACATTGAGCCATACATGCTCAGATCTTTAATAAATTGAAAAACATTCATATATCTTTTAGTTCATTATTCCTCTGATATTTTCAGACAATATTCTCTCTAAGTCGGAGTTTATCATCATTTCGTTTACTTTTTGTTGCCACTCATTTAATCGGTCTTTGGTCTGATATAATTCTTCTGATCTTAATTTCTGTACATGTTCTCTAGTTTCAGCAATTGTGTAACTGTCCAGTTTATTAAAGGATTGGAAGGTCGAATCTTACTTTCAAATGAAATAAGTTTAAAGGAAGCGCAGCAAAAAATGTTTTAATATAATTTAATAGGCGTACAAGGAAGTCGTGTGGTGTCCACATCAGATTTTTAATTCTGTTCGACTGTTCACGATGTGGGTATTTATACAAACCTGTAAAAGTTATGGTGGCGTAGTATATACCATGTAAAACTGGATTTCCTAATCCCTTCGGCAATATAAATATAATTATTTATTTATTTTTACAAAATCCTGTCTTTGTCATTATAGTCTCCTACTTCACCAATGCATCTGTCTTTTGATAGGTTTCAAATGAACATCTCTCATTCACTTCCATTCTGAATGTCATCTTCTCTTTTACCTTTATTTTATATATCTTACTTTCAAACGAAGTAGTAGTAGTAGGATGTAGAGGGTATACTGAAATGAAACGACTAGCACTAGATAGGCAATCTTGGAGAGCTGCATCAAACCAGTCAAATGACTGAAGACAAAAAATAAAACTTTCAAACGAAATAAGTTTAAATGAATTGCAGTAAAAAATGTGTATACAGAGTGATTCAGGAGGATAAGGCAATACTTTGACAACTCATTCTAGAGGCTTAAAATAACAAAAACGTTCATATAAACATAGGTCCGAAAACGTTTCGTTAGCGAGTTATACAGGGTGAAAGATTTCGCCCGGGTTCAGTTCCTCCGGGTAAATTAAGGCTTTCTGAAATTCTAGGAAGGTCAATTAAAGGGCAAATTCAATTTTTTCTTTTGGTTTTTGAGCTGGGAAATCGAAAAAAATAGGTCCAGAACTGTATCCCTCTTAGTTTGTAAGATATCCCATGTAAAACGCCAAAAATAGGGTCAAAAAACACATTTTTTTTACGTTTGACGTACAATAACGTTGTTAAATTGGCAATAAATCGTACATTTTTTAAACGTAAATTGTAGAGAATTTAATTATAAGAAGATTGGTGTAAATAATGTCAACAAAAAAGAAATAAAATTTTAAATATGTCGACTTTTATTAACAACAAAATCGACGAAAACTTAGAAGAAAATGTTACAAATAAAGAAATGTGAAATATGTAGGAGCTCCATCAAGTTGGTAATACATTTCAATTCGTTTTCCTAAGGGGATATTTCCAGCAATATAATAAATTCATTACGTAAAAATTCCAGATAATTTCTCCCTGTGACACGATGTTTTAATTTGAAAGGACCGATTAAATTGTTCATCTATGATACCACACCAAACATTCAATGAAATTTTTTTTCCACTGTAGCATGTGGGTTTTCTTCAGATCACCGTTGCGCATTCCGTGTGTTGTTTATTCCGTTACGAGTGAAAGTAGCTTAGTCCGAAAATAGTATAAATGGAATTAAATGTCGATTCCTATTAACCCGTTGACAAAACTGCAGTCGGCTGGCGTAGTCACCAGGCTGGAGATGTTGCACTTTCTGAATATGAAAAGGATGCAATCCATTATTATTTAATGTCCTCCATACTCTACTTTGTGAAATATTGAGCCGTGTTGCAATAATCGTGTGCTCGTTGCCGGACTACGTTGAAACATCGGCTGAATGTTTTCACCTTCATCAGCATGATTTGATTGTCGTTCGGATGAAATATGAGCGCCGGGAAGTGTACCGTTCTCACAAAGATTATTAAAAATTCTAATAAATACTTTACGATTTGGTACAACACGACCGGGATACCTATGTCGATATTCTGTAACCGCTGCCGCAGCACTTCCACTGCAAAATCCATAAATGAAAATCACGTCGGCATATTCGGCATTAGTGAAGATACTCGGCATTTTTCAAAACAAAACTAAACAGAATTTCTCTTTTTTTAACAGACTTGATTTTTATGCGCTGTAAAACGAATACAAAATTACACTTCTTAACAGTTTTCTGAAATTTTTACGATAAGAATTCGACGTAATACTGCAAACATGATTGATCAGCGAAAGGTTATTTCACACATTATCACAATTAACTGACAATGAGTAGTATTTAAACAAATTGTAATGAAAAAATCAGTGTTGCCAACTTGTTTTCCGTAGGTCTAAAATTATTGTACCTAGTAGAGACATCTGTTTTCTTTTTTTGTAATATTTTCTTCTAAGTTTTCGTCGGTTTTGTTGTTAATAAAAGTCGACATGTTTAAAATTTTATTTCTTTTTTGTTGACATTATTTATATAAATTTTCTTATAATTAAATTCTCTACAATTTATGTTTAAAAAATGTACGATTTATTGCCAATTTAACAACGTTATTGTACGTCAAACGTAAAAAAATGTTTTTTGACCCTATTTTTATCGTTTTACATGGGATATCTTAGAAACTAAGAGAGATACAGTTCTGCGACCTATTTTTTCGATTTCCCAGCTTAATAACCATAAGAAAGAATTGAATTTGCCCTTTAATTGACCTTCCTAGAATTTCAGAAAGCCTTAATTTACCCGGAGGAACTGAAACTCGGGCTAAATCTTTCACTCTGTATAACTCGGTAACGAAGCGTTTTCGGACTTATGTTTATATGAACTTTTTTCTTATTTTTAGCCTCTAGAATGAGTTGTCTAAGTATTGTCTTATCCTCCTGAATCACTCTGTATATTATATTTAATAGGCGTACAAGGAAGTCATGTGGTGTCTACAGCAGATTTTTTTAAATAATGGGAGAAATTTCATTATATTGAGAATATTTAAAGGTTCTTAGTCTAAATGTAACGATTTTCAAGTTGATTACGTTGAAAAATAAAAAAAAAATACCAAGAAAATCATCTGTTTTTTTAACAGATAGAGAATTTTTCGATTGACCTTAATATTTCTAGCACCGTATGACTGAAGAAGTTATATGTTCAAAATCTTATACACATATATATTTTTTAACTGTTCAAATAAATGTAGGTGGAACTAATGAGCGGAACAAATAAGAAATAAATCCATTCTTACAATATGTAGGCTACAAGAAATTAGGTTAACGTACAGTTTATATTGACGTATATAACGTGAAAAAAAAATTCTTATTTCGCTTTTACTATACTGAGAAGGTTGTTTTACTTACCCCTTAGCGTGTTATATTATGGAAGTTGGGGTGAATGAAGTAGCGGTTCAAAAAGGGGTGGGAATGGTTTACTTGAAACAAAAGGAGGGGTTATTAAGAATACTGGACTGGACTGTAATGTTGGGCTATTCTACATACGAGGTCAATGCCATCACGTTACAGTAAAAGAGAGGATTATATTGTTGAAGTGAAATAGTATTATACTGTATACACCAACTAGCCCCAGTTTTTCTTTTGTTTCAACTAAAGAGGGGTTTTCTTCGATCGGTATTATTAGTGGTCGAATCATATTTACATGTAAATTAACCTTTACGCCTTTGCTTCGTACGGGTTTTTTTCTTTTTATTTAATAATTATTACATTTTTAATTAATTTTTTTTATTTAAAACAAATATTCGATTAACTGGATTTTATTTCTTTCGAAATTCGTTTAGGTAAATGAGTAATTAGGTTATAATTATACAGTGTTTCTAAAATGGTGAGCTGGTTATACTTTTTCGGATTCTACTAGTAAAACTAAACAAAAAATATCTTTAGGAAAAATGGTAATGTCTCCGTTCTCCCCCTGTCAACCATTTTCTTATTTTTATATAAAAATTTATATCTCAAGTTCGGATAGAGGAATCACATTAATATTTTGTAAGCGTCTTGGTAATAAAGTTTTAAAATTAGAAAAAAAGGACTTAAAATACAGGGTACAGGGACTTAAAACGCAACCCATCAATCACTCATCCTTGAAATTTCAAAAGTCAAGCTTACTCCCCTACTCGTTACTGAAATGGACTTGTCCAACATCTGAACATCGCGGCGACGCAGTAGAACACTACCGATAGTAACAACACTGCAATCATAACGTTCAGTGGATTGCTAGAGACAAGATGGTCTTTTCGCTAGATGAACGTGTTTTCATTGTCGAGTATTACTTCAGTACGAAATCAGCGGTTGCAGTGCAAGATTTGTTTCGCCATAAGCACCCAGATAAACCGGCTCCTAACAAAACATCAGTATTAAGGTTAATCGCAAAATTAAGAGAGACCGGTTCTGTTAATAACAAGGAACACAAAAGATCTGCGTCGGTGTTGAATACAGATACAGTCGCTGAAATCTAAGATCGATTACTCGCCTCGCCAAATAAATCGATCAAACGTTTGTCTGCTGAAATTAATTTGTCTAAATCAACCGTTCATCGGGCGACCAAACGATTACAATTACGTCCTTATCGCATTCAAACGGTTCATCAACTTCTTGAGCCCGACAAAGAAAAACGGCTACAATATTGTCAACGTTTCCGTCGATTTCTCCGCGAGGGAATTAACGTTATGGATTCGTTATTTTTCACAGATGAAGCACGGTTTCATTCGAATGGCTACGTAAACAGTCAAAACAGTAGAATTTGGAGCGCTGAAAATCCCCACGTTTATCACGAAAAACAATTACACCCGCAGTAGTCGGGCGTGTGGTGTTCGATATCGCGGAAGAAAATAATCGTTCCTATTTTTTTTGAGTACACCGTTCATGCAGAACGATATGAGGATATTTTATTTCAGTTCATCGCACTCTTGGAAGAGGAAGACAGACACTGCTGGCTACAACATGACGGTGCGACATCGCACTACGCAGGTTCAACTTCTGATTTCGTCGAGGAATTCTTTGGTAATCGTGTTATCGGTCGAGGCTTGTGGCAACCGAGATCTCCAGATTTGACTACGGCGGATTTTTTTCTACCGGGTTACCTCAAAGAAAAAGCCTACAGCAACAAACCACGAATACTTGAACGATTGAAAGTCAATACTGAACAAGCTGTATTAAATATCCAGCCACAAACTTTGAAAAATGTTGCAAGAAACGCTGTAAAAATAATTGAAGCTTGTATCAAGAAGATGGCGGCCACTTCCAACATTTACTCTAAATGTAAGGTAACGGATAGTAATAATAAAAATTGCATTTACATTTACACGTGCTTTTTTATTATTTCAATACCTACCAATATAAGGTTGGGTTGCGTTTTATATGGGACACCCTGTAGTTCATAAATAATCAAAATAGTTCAGAGAGAATGTGATGAATGATTTGTAGCGTATGTGAAAATGCCATGCCTGACCGGGAATTAAACCCGGGACCTCCGGATGAAAGGCCGAGGCTCTACCACTCGAAAGTTCCCGTACCTATTATTATTAACGTTTGTTATATAAATAACAAGGAGCATTAGAAAATATGTCTGTGGTCAAGAAATATAGAGAATTAGCCAGTTCCTTTCTTCTTTACAAGCATACAAAAAGATTTTGATATGCTTACAGATACTTTTTTTTTGTCTTCAGTCATTTGACTGGTTTGATGCAGCTCTCCAAGATTCCCTATCTAGTGCTAGTCGTTTCATTTTAGTATACCCTCTACATCCTACATCCCTAACAATTTGTTTTACATATTCCAAACGTGGCCTACCTACACAATTTTTCCCTTCTACCTGTCCTTCCAATATTAAAGCGACTATTCCAGGATGCCTTAATATGTGGCCTATAAGTCTGTCTCTTCTTTTAGCTATATTTGTTCAAATGCTTCTTTCTTCATCTATTTGCCGCAGCACCTCTTAATTTGTCACTTTATCCACACATCTGATTTTTAACATTCTCCTATAGCACCGCATTTTAAAGTTTCTAATCTTTTCTTCTCAGATACTCCGATCGTCCAAGTTTCACTTCCATATAAAGCGACACTCCAAACATATACTTTCAAAAATCTTTTCCTGACATTTAAATTAATCTTTGATGTAAACAAATTATATTTCTGACTGAAGGCTCGTTTCGCCTGTGCTACTTGGCATTTTATATCGTTCCTGCTTCGTCCATCTTTAGTAATTATACTTCCCAAATAACAAAATTCTTCTACCTCCATAATCTTTTCTCCTCCTATTTTCACATTCAGTGGTCCATCTTTATTATTTCTACTACATTTCATTACTTTTGTTTTGTTCTCGTTTATTTTCATGCGATAGTTCTTGCGTAGGACTTCATCTATGCCGTTCATTGTTTCTTCTAAATCCTTTTTACTCTCGGCTAGAATTACTATATCATCAGCAAATCGTAGCATCTTTATCTTTTCACCTTGTACTGTTACTCCGAATCTAAATTGTTCTTTAATATCATTAACTGCTAGTTCCATGTAAAGATTAAAAAGTAACGGGGATAGGGAACACCCTTGTCGGACTCCCTTTCTTATTACGGCTTCTTTCTTATGTTCTTCAATTGTTACTGTTGCTGTTTGGTTCCTGTACATGTTAGCAATTGTTCTTCTATCTCTGTATTTGAACCCTAATGTTTTTTAAATGCTGAACATTTTATTCCAGTCTACGTTATCGAATGCCTTTTCTAGGTCTATAAATCTAGGTTTTTCTTTAATCTTCCTTCTACTATTAATCTGAGGCCTAAAATTGCTTCCCTTGTCCCTATACTTTTCCTGAAACCAAATTGGTTTTCTCCTAACACTGATTACAGACACAGATACAGATACGCTTACAGATACAGATATTTGATTTTATTATTAATTTTAAATACTACATACAGTATTGTGACCAACGTATTATTATCTAAATACTACATACAGCTTAAACTATTGTGACCAATGTATAAATAAATATCTGTTTTTCATTTTGTGGAGCTGAATTTTATGTTACTGTAAAGTAATGGATGAAAATCATAACTTAATAAATTTATGCAAATAAGTTTTTAGAATTGAACATAACGGTTTTTTTCCAAAAGTAATTTTCTGTGTTTTTATTAATATTTAGAACCAATATAGCTTAAAAATTCTTTACTATATATTCTTTTATTTTATTTCATTTTTTTTTTTTGAGGTAGGGCCCTCCCACCTCACACAAACCCCCTCTATCGCAGACTGAATTTTTAAACAAAATATTACATTGCTAAGGTAATGCATTAACAATATACGATTTATGAATTGTTTTTTTTTATTAAATTTAATTAGGTTTTTTAACAATTAAAACATTTTACAATAAATTAGTGTTTTAAAAAAAGAAATATTTCACAAAAAAATTAATTTAAAAATTTTTAGGCACTTTATGTCAAACTGATAACCGTACGACAAAAATAATTCGTCTTTCAAAAATAAAAATAAAAAAAAATATAAAGGTTTAGAATGATTTAACGTAATTTCCGTAATAATATTCAAGGTATGAAATTTTTAAACAATGTATTTCTTACCATACTTGAAATTTCTCATCGGTGATGTACTCTCAAATATCAAAAACAGTCGTCAAATCATTATGAAAGTTTAACTTATGACCCCCCAGAATGTTTACAACAGTTCATATCTTCACCGATCTCGCTGCTATACAGAGTGTTTCTAAAATGGTGGGCTACCTATACTTTTATCGGATTCTACTTTTAAAACTAAACAAAAAATATCTTTAGGAAAAATGAACATTTCTTCTTTATTGTCCCCCCCTATCCGTTATTTTGTTATTTTTATATAAAAACTAGCTGTACCCGCCACGCTTCGCTATGGCACATTGTGGTTGCACGGATGAGAAATGAGAAACAAAACAAAGCATACGTTTCATAGATGTTTAATTTTGCAATACTTGTGGATATACAATATTTTTTTGTTTTTTCACTGTCTGCGTAGATATAAAGGCTATCTGGTTTTCCGACTCGGGAACACGCAACATACAGTTGTCCATGTGAGAAGCAATCCGCATCTAAATCTAAACCACACAATTCTAAAGATTGACCTTGAGCTTTATCGATTGTGATTGCAAATGCCAATCGAATTGGGAATTGCAATCTTTTAAATTAAAATGGTGTATCGGTCGGGATTATGGGTATTCGAGGAATGAGGACATCTTCACATTTGAAAGGCCCCGTTAAAATCGTTGCTTCCACTACGTTATTCATCCATTTCTTAACTGCATGTCGCGTGCCGTTGCAGAGTTTTGGCTGATTAATATTCCGCAACAGGATAATTGGCACACCTATTTTCAATTTTAATATGTGTGGTGGCATCCCGGGCAGATCAAGTGAGTTTAAAAATTTCGTTGGATAATTAAGTACTTCATCTGCTTCCACAACGGTGTCTATCGACTTATATGTAATTTTCTCACTTTGAATGCCGGATTGAATAACATTATTAAGTCGATAGACATCTTTATTCTTTGCCGCAAGGATAGCTAGTTCACTGAGCCGATCGTGATTTCCACAGTGTTGAATATTTCAGGCAAGCATGTATTTCGTCTGCTGGTGTCGATCGAGAAATTACAGGCAATGTTTGCCTAAAATCTCTTGCGAGCAATATCAAAGCATTCCCGAACGGTTGAACGTTTCCATCTCGTAACGATCGATCAAGAGCTTTAAGCGATTTTTTATGCGCCATCGTGTATTCATCCCAAACAATGAGTTTACATTTTTGTAATACTTTTCCCATACAGGATGCTTTGGAAATATTGCACGCGGGAGTCTCGTAGATTTGCATGTTTAATGGCAACTTCAGAGCTGAATGCGCAGTTCTTCCACCTGGTAACAATGTCGCAGCTATTCCAGACGAAGCAAGAGCTAAGGCTTGTCATTTTTTGATCGAACCGTTGCTAGAATCAATCTAATGAGGAATGTTTTCCCAGTTCCTCCTGGCGCATCCAAGAAGAAGGTCCCGCAGCTCCGTCATTTATCGTTTGCAATATGCGATCATAAATGCCTTTCTGTTCACGCGTTAATTTGGGAATGTTTAATCGGACATATGACTGAAGATCACCGATGTTGTAACTCTGTTCACGGCGTAAATCCACATCAAATGAAGCGATCGCAGCTCGGGTGGGTGTTGGCATTCCCAATCGACTAAGAACTTTATTTGCAATAGCTAAGAATTTGTCTTCAATGTTTATCGATGCTTCGTTGTAAATGCCTTCTGTAAATTCCACGGTCATATTGGTATTTTCTAGGCGTACTCTATGCAAAATATCCTCAGCCATATGCGATCGATATCTTTCCCATAACTCTGTGGAGAGAACCAAGCGGTCAATATAATTGCGACTAATGCGCGAATTCGGTTTAGATGTGCAGTGTTGCACGCGTCATTAATACATATATCCCACTGTTGATCGTTTTATAATAAATTCAGAGCTTGGTGAAAGGCGCAGCTCAATCACGACACGATCACACAAAAGTACCTCGATTAAAGTGAATATTTAATTCAGATTGTATAATAATATGAATCGGATGCAAGCGGATACGTTTTTTTTTTTTGTTAATAAACAATGTAATTGGGAACAGGTATTGTTTCACATGTGACTGCGGTTGTCGTTAACTAGTATGGCGAGTGTTCCCCTCGCTTCCGGCAGGTGGCGCGGTCACTGGTACACAACTGACCGTTAAAAAAACTGTTTTCTCGTGGTCGCGGGTATGTGACTGATGCGAAAAATATATAAAAGCAATCTTTGATGCGGGTTATATATCGTGATAAAATTTGAGCTCAATCGGTGCAGAAAATTTTGAGTTTTTGAAGCGTACACAAATGAACTTAACATTTTTATATATAAAAATTTATATCTCTGAATTGATGCGTAGCATCAATTCATAAGCGTTTTGAAGATTATAAACGCTTGATCTATCTTGTAGCGTATGTGAGTGACTTGGGTTCGACAGAGATTTAAAGGAGGCAAAAGCTTGATATATTCCTGTTCTTCAGACTAAAAGAACTGAAATTTTCCATTGTAGATTTTCAGTTTTGTTCAAAAAAATACGATGGTCATTTAACTCTTGGTCGGTCTGTTGTTTGGAGAAACTTCATCCAAGGTCTGTAACGTTTTACGATAAACCATTGATTCTCAAACTTTTTCGCCCACCGCCCATATTGAGAATCAAAAATCTTCTAATGCCCCTCACAAAACTTTTAAATTTACCGTCTGTTATAAATAATAATTGCAATTGTTGTTTTTAAGATGCCCTCTTAAACAGCAGTTGCAATTTTTTTTTTTTTTTAAAGTGGCATATCCTAAAGACAAAAGTTGCCTTTTCTTTTTAAAGTGGAATATTTCGGTACAGAAAAATCGTAGAGAGACATACCAAAAAAGAAATTAAAGCTAAAGTTTTATTCTTTTACACGATTTTAATGCAGTTTACTGAAAAACATTTTTTCCCCCATGCGCTCGATCAAACATGAACAAAAATTTTCAAATTTTTAAAACTTTTCTTCTCACTGATTTTTTTTTTTTTAAATTTGTTTGTTTGAAATCTGAATATACTGTCAAAAAGTAGAGTTTTCAAGCATTAACATTTTTTTTATTCGTCTCTCTGGATTGGAGAGATATAAACTGGTCAAATAAATCGATCAGACGTTTGTCTGCTGAAATTAATTTGTCTAAATCGACCGTTCATCGGGCGACCAAACGATTACAATTACGACCTTATCGCATTTAAACGGTTCATCCACTTCTTGAGCCCGACAAAGAAAAACGGCTACAATATTGTCAACGTTTTCGTCGATTTCTGCGTGAGGAATTAATGTTATGGATTCGTTATTTTTC
The DNA here is from genome assembly GCF_047948215.1 of Lycorma delicatula. NCBI lineage: Eukaryota > Metazoa > Arthropoda > Insecta > Hemiptera > Fulgoridae > Lycorma > Lycorma delicatula. The sequence continues at coordinate 18,990,930 of NC_134467.1, forward strand.
ACAGATGAAGAAAGGTTTCATTCGGATGGCTACGTAAACAGCCAAAGAAGTAGAATTTGGAGCGTAGAAAATCTCCACGTTTATCACGAAAAACAATTACACCCGCAGAAGTCGGGCGTATGGTGCGTAATATCGCGGAAGAAAATAATCGGTCCTATTTTTTTCGAGTACACCATTAATGCAGAACGATATCAGGATATTTTATTTCAGTCCATCGCACTCTTGGAAGAGGAAGAAGACACTGCCGGCTACAACATGACGGTGCGACATCGCACTCCGCAGGTTCAACTTCTGATTTCGTCGAGGAATTCTTTGGTAATCGTGTTAATCGGTCGAGGCTTGTGGCCACCGAGATCTTCAGATTTGACTGCGGCGGATTTTTTTCTATGGACTTACCTCAAAGAAAAAGCCTACAGCGACAAACCACGAACACATGAACGATTGAAAGACAATATTGAACAAACTGTATTAAATATCCAGCCACAAACTTTGAAAAAAGTTGCAAGAAACGCTGTAAAAAGAATTGAAGCTTGTATTCAATAAGATGACGGCCGCTTCCAACATTTACTCTAAATGTAAGGTAATGGATGGTAACAATAAAAATTACATTTACATTTACACATGCCTTTTTATTATTTAAATACCTACCAATATAAGGTTGGGTTGCGTTTTATATAGGACACCCTGTATAACAAACGTTAATAATAATAGGTACGGGAACTTTAGAGTGGTAGAGTATCGGCCTTTCATCCGGAGGTCCCGGGTTCGATTCCCGGTCAGGCATGGCATTTTCACATACACTACAAATCTTTCGTCACATTTTCTCTGAAGTATTTTGATTATTTATTAATTATTTTGTATGTATGATCATTAAGATATGTTTTGCGTAATTAGAAATTTCGTTTTTGCTGTTTTTATACTAGTAATATGTTTTTTTATTGTCACACGGACGTTTGTGTCTATGGAGGTATATATGTTGGAACCAGCCGGGTTGCTCTAGTAGTGAGCTCGTCTTCACAAATCAGCTGATTTCGAAGTCGAGAGTTCCAACGTTCAAATCCTAGTAAAGGCAGTTAATTTTATACGGATTTGATTACTAGATCGTGGATACTGGTTTTCTTTGATGGTTGGGTTTCAATTAACTACACATCTCAGAAATAGTAGAACTGAGACTCTACACTTCATTTATATTGATAGATATCATCTTAATTTATCCTCTGAAGTAATATCTGACGGTGATTCCCGGAGGTTAAACAGGAAAAAAAGTACGGGAATTTGTATCATTTGGATACAATATTTATAGAAGATGTAAGAGTTTACAAAAAAGAAAAGGGGAAAATAATGAAGATTTATAGTGCGCGCACGCGCACACACACACACACACACACACACACACACACACACACACACACACACATAGTTTTATAAAAACAAAATTTTGTGTCATTTACATTCATAGATATCTTCATTTATCCTCTGAAATAATATCTGACAGTGATTCCCGGAGGAATTTATATCATTTGGACACATATTTATAGAAGATGGCAGAGTTTACAAAAAAGAAAAGATGAAAAAATGAAGAATTATAGTGCGCACACGCAGCGCACACACACATACGTGTATATATAAACAAAATTTTGTGTATGGGTTTGTTTGTTCTCGCGTCGCGCAAAAGTTAACCAACCGATTTCTTTCAAATTTTCAGTATATATTCCTGTTGTCCTAGGGAAAATTTAAACCATAGAAAGATTCCCTAGTCGTCCCACTTGGGGGTAAACTTATGAATTAAAAATATTGATTAAAGAAAAAAGATTAAGCCTTTTATTCCATTGTTATATTTCAGTCGGCATATCAACAGAATTAATCTAATATATTTTAGTTACCGTAGCATCAGAAATATAATGAAGGAAAATTAATTATATTTCTACGCGGGAGCCCCGGAATTGCCCTTTGGAGCCGGGGATCCAGGCAGTGTAGTCCTCTGACAAGGCGGTCATGCGAGCGAAGCGAGTCCTGACTCGTTAGTTTATATAATGAAAATAAAATTAATATTATTTTATAAATGTTTTGGTTTTAACTGTATTTATTTAAAGAAATAAAGTATAATACAAAGATTTACTGATAAAATACAAGAAAATATGTTGCTACTAAATGTTGTAAAACAATAACAATAAAGATTAAGAAAAAATAATAACAATAAAACGAGAAGGAAAAAAAACAGAATAAATACTGCTGCATTATTGACGTAAAATGTTGTATTAATTTGTTATGTTACCGCTAGATCGCATGGTATTCTTTACTTTCACTAAACCGAAAAAATATAGTACTGTTGTAAACAAGATTAATGTAGGCTTTATTATTTGTATTATAGTGTTTTATTATTTTCTTTAACTATTTATTTATTTATTTTTAATATTAAAATAATAATTAAAAATAATATCATTTTTATTAAATATTTAATGTATTTTTTAAAGTAAAATGACGCAATTTAATTTATTAATTCAATTGTAACATTGAAATCATAACCTTAAAATTACGTTTATCAGTTGTTAAAGTCTCTTCCCTAAAATTTTATATTATAGTTTTCATTTAAAAAAAAAAAACAAAAAAAAAACAATTATCTTTAATTAAGATTAAAATTAAACAGTTTCACGGAATTATATACAGCGTGATACACAAGAGGTAAAGAAAATAATCTGGGAACAGAATCTAGAATTTGAAACAAGGAAAACGCATTGTTATCGAGTTATGTCTAGCGAAAAATTTCATCCGGATTTTAGTTCCCCGGTGAAATGTGTTACACAAATTATTAGAGAGTTATATAAGGGGTAAATTATAGATGGTTTATAATGTTTTTTGAATTGAAAAATCGAATGAAGTATTCCCAGAAAAATATCTGCGATGTTTTCACGATGTCCAACCTAAAACAGAAAGAATCGGTGAGGGAAAAACACGTGTTTTTAGGTTTAAAGTACAGTAACTTTGTTAAATGAATAATAAATGTGTAAATTTTATTATGAAAACTTATAGGGAATTTAATTTTGTGAAAATTATTGTAATTAACGGTAATTCGATAACAAAGCGTATATGTTTACATTAACGATTTCCTTATTTCAAGCTCTAGAATCGGTTACCAATTTATTTCCTATTCCTCTTAAAACACTTCTTCTTCCTTGCTTTATTAATATACAGGATAATTCAATGAAACGGGAAATTTAAAAAATTAAATAACGTTAATGAAAAATTTTTTTTAGAAAATGAATTTTATTTCATGTAATTGTACAAATGTTGCCGTTTTAGGATACATACATTTTAGTTTATTTTTTAAAAATGACATCTTCCAGGTGACCTCCTCTTCTACGTAAACACTCACGAAGTCTATTCGTTAAATTGTTCACGGTTTGACGTAACATCTCTACTGCAATTTCCGCAATTGCTTCTCGGATGTTTGCCTTCAGTTCTTCCGTTGTAGCAGGTCTACTGTGGAACGCTTTGGTTTTAAGGTGACCCCCACAAAAAGTAATCGCAAGCTGAGAGATCCGGGAGGCCATCTAATGTCACCGTTTCGTGAAACGACACGTTGTCCAAACAATCGGCGTACAGCTGCCATCGATATTCGTGCGGTATGTGACGTTGCTCCGTCTTGTTGAAACCAGGTTGTGTTAAGAATCGGTGGAAATCTCTTTTGTTGTTCCACAACAAAGGTTTCAAGCACGGCTACGTAACGAGCCGACGTCACTGTAATCGCAAGACCGTTATCATCCTCAAAATAATAAGGGCCTATAACATCGTAAGATGACAAAGCACACCACACGGTCACTTTCTGGCTGTGCAACGGACGCTGGTGTAGCTGCGTAAGATTTTCTTCTGCCCGGTATCTGAAACTCTAATTCCTGTATTGTTTTTCTGAATGTTGCTCTGTCTTTTAAAATGTCTGAGTCTATTTAATTGTTTATTTCTTTAAGCCAGGTTATCTTGTTCTTGTGAATGTTTCGTAGGGTGAAGATCTGTTTTGTTAGTCTAGTGTTCTTCATTCTGTATACGTGTCCATTGAATTGCAGTCTTCTTTTCCTGATTACATCTGTAATTTTTTCTATTTTGTAATATAGCTCTTGGTTTGATGTTTGTTTATAATCTAGTTCTGTGGTGTTTTTTGGGCTTAATATTTTCCGTAAGATTCTTCTTTTTTTTTTTTCGTCTTCAGTCATTTGACTGGTTTGATGCAGCTCTCCAAGATTCCCTATCTAATGCTAGTCGTTTCATTTCAGTATACCCCCTACATCCTACATCCCTAACAATGTGTTTTACATATTCCAAATGCCAAACGAACGTCTACACAAATTGCCTACACAATTTTTTCCTTCTACCTGTCCTTCCAATATCAAAGCGACTATTCCAGGATGCCTTACTATGTGGCCTATAAGTCTGTCTCTTCTTTTAACTATATTTTTCCAAATGCTTGTTTCTTCATCTATTTGCCGCAACACATCTTCATTTGTAACTTTATCCACCCATCTGATTTTTAAGATTCTCCTATAGCACCGCATTTCAAAAGCTTCTAATCTTTTCTTCTCAGAAAAAGCCCCCCCCCCCCATTTCCACCCCCATGATCCGATTTTGATTATTAACGAACTCGACCGAGATTTTGAAACTAATAATTTTTAAGGAACAATTTGTTTTTTTGGGGATGGAGGGTGAAAAACGTCTGTGCGTTATCATCGCTCGGAATTTTCCCAATAAAAAGTTAAAATAGCAATAAAATAATAGAACTAAATAAGGTTTAAAATTAATATAAATTATATTAAAAAAAAATTTTTTAAGTGAAATAAAACCCAAAAATAATATCGCAGACGGAGTCTTTAAAATATAAAAGCTAAAATAATAGAAAATGGAAACTACGTAAAATTTAACTAATTCTGATAGGGAGTGCAAAAGACTCCCTACTCGGATAATAAAATAAAAGACATAGAACCAAAAAAAATCAAAATTGAAAGTAAAAGTAAAAAATTATCAAAATATTTTTTTTTTGTCTTCAGTCATTTGACTGGTTTGATGCAGCTCTCCAAGATTCCCTATCTAGTGCTAGTCGTTTCATTTCGGTATACATCCTACATCCCTAACAATTTGTTTTACATATTCCAAACGTGGCCCGCCTACACCATTTTTTCCTTCTACCTGACCTTCCAATATCAAAGCGACTATTCTATGATGCCTTAGTATGTGACCTATAAGTCTGTCTCTTCTATTATATTTTTCTAAATGTTTCTTTCTTTATCTATTTGCCGCAATACCTCTTCATTTGTCACTTTACCCACCCATCTGATTTTTAACATTCTCCTATAGCACCACATTTCAAAAGCTTCTAATCTTTTCTTCTCTCTATTTTCTCTATTCTCTCTACGTCCTTTACTTTATGTTGTTTCAGCGTTTCTGCCGCATATAGTATTTCTGGTCTAACTCCCGTTTGGTAGCGTCTTAGTTTGGTGTTCCAGGAAAGGGATTTCTTGTTGTAGATATTTTGTGATTTTGGTTTTTGTGAGAATGTTTTTTTTTCTATAGGGATTCTAGTACGCCGATGGGAATATCACAAATGACATTTGAATCTGTGGCATCGCAAGAATAAAGCTGAGAGATGCCTTTTGCCGAGATTCTGAAGATGACCTCTGTAAAGCGCCCATAAAGGTTAGGTACTGAAGGGGTGGGCTGGCGACCGGAATTGTCACATAGTGGGTATTTTCTCCTCCATAGGGGATGTTATCCCTAAGGATGTATATTTGTTCTTCGGTAACATTTTTATCATGTTTAAATATAATAAATAACCAAAACTCTTTGTTCTGGTCATTTATCCCTTAACAGTTAAAGTCTATAGAAAAATGTTCAAGTATACGGGTATATAACGGATTTTGACCGAAACAAAATGTAAATAAATTTAGATTTGGGAAATTTGATAAAAAAACCTTTTATAAAAAAAAATATATTATATTAAAAAATAAAAAACTCATGATTTTTTGATAAAATGTTTTATTACGCTGAAAACTTCATATTAAAATTCAAAGCGCGGTACAATAATTTACTTATAACAGGTGGCCGGCCTTCTATACCTCTTTATGTGGCGTGCGATCACTTCACATTCCTTGTATTTTGTTATCCCAGTAACGATTTTCGGTTAGACACAGCTGACTAAATCTTATTATATATTTCCTTTAATCTTCATTGCTTTCTTCAGGAAAATGATTTACTTCGCTTCAGTTACGTATATTTTGATAAAACAGATGAAACAGTTATGATAAATACTTAAGTAGAGTTAACAGTTCACAGTTCTTTGTATTTTCCACCCTCATAAATATTTTTCACCGGGTTGGTCTAGTGGTTAACGCGTCTTCCCAAATCAGCTGATTTGGAAGTCGAGAGTTACAGCGTTCAAGTCCTAGTAAAGCCAGTTATTTTTACACGGATTTGAATACTAGATCGTGGATACCGGTGTTCTTTGGTGGTTGGATTTCAATTAACCACACACCTCAGGAATAGTCGAACTGAGAATGTACAAGACTACACTTCATTTACACTCATACATATCATTCTCTGAAGAATTATCTAAACGGTAGTTACCGGAGGCTAAACAGGAAAAAGAAAGAAAGGTCTTTGTATTTTAATAGCGATATCAGTTTTGGATCGACTCTAATGAGATTAAGTACATCCGGAATTTTGACGTCATTGTTTCTAAATTTATATCTAAATTAACTAAAAGAAATTGTTAACCGACATCAGTTTCATTTTTATAAAACATTTTTTTAATTAAAATTTAACGCGAACAAATCGTTACAGGAGTACTGGCTGCTTATTAAAAACTCACCGATAAATTTTTAAAGTATGATGTTTGTTCTTACAGTAAATTCTTGCGATCATATAATTCCATATTGCAAAAACATAATACTCTTTTGACCATCGGCAAACCAGTTGCTCCTTAGGTCTTAAGGAGTCTTTAAATAATAAGTCTTTAAATAATTCGTTATTTTTTTCTTGTTTCGTTCTATCATCGCATTTGACATTGTCCATTTCCATATGCGTACGGCCTTTTATCAAGAATTTATAAATAATAACGTTTTATCTGTGGATATCGGTGTAAAATATAAAAAAAGCCAAACGCCTTATTTATTCAATTTCTGAATCGTGAATGTTTTGTTCAGCCCGTTTTAGAATGCAAGAAGGTATTTTATTGCCACCACGTCCTCCTTTAATTTCATACCGCTCTGTACTACAATTTCATATCTGTTGGACGTACAAGAAATAAACGCTATACTAAATATTTTACGATTCCATTTCAATGTTTCCGATTTGTGTGTCCGCTTTTTTCTTTTTTTTTGTCTTCAGTCATTTTACTGGTTTGATGCAGCTCTCCAAGATTCCCTATCTAGTGCTAGTCGTTTCATTTCGGTATACCATGTACATCCTACATCCCTAACAATTTGTTTTACATATTCCAAACGTGGCCTGCATACACAATTTTTCCGTTCTACCTGTCCTTCCAATATTAAAGCGACTATTTCAGGATGCCTTAGTATGTTGCCTATAAGTCTGTTACTTCTTTTAACTATATTTTTCCAAATGCTTCTTTCTTCATGTATTTGCCGCAATACCTCTTCATTTGTCACTTTATCCAACCGTCTGATTTTTAACATTCTCCTATAGCAACGCATTTCAAAAGCTTGTAATCTTTTCTTCTCAGATACTCCGATCGTCCAAGTTTCACTTCCATATAAAGCGACACTCCAAACATATACTTTGAAAAATCTTTTCCTGACATTTAAATTAATTTTTGATGTAAACAAATTATATTTCTTACTGAAGGCTCGTTTCGCTTGTACTATTCGGCATTTTATATCGCTCCTGCTTCGTCCATCTTTAGTAATTCTACTTCCCAAATAACAAAATTCTTCTACCTCCATAATCTTTTCTCCTCCTATTTTCACATACAGTGGTCCATCTTTGTTATTTCTACTACATTTCATTACTTTTGTTTTCTTCTTGTTTATTTTCACGCGATAGTTCTTGCGTAGGACTTCATCTATGCCGTTCATTGTTTCTTCTAAATCCTTTTTACTCTCGGCTAGAATTACTATAACATCAGCAAATTGTATCATCTTTATCTTTTAACCTTGTACTGTTACTCCGAATCTAAATTGTTCTTTAACATCATTAACTGCTAGACTGTGTCTGCTATAGACTAAAAAACTACTGGGCCGATTTAAACGCGGGGGAAAAGGGTTAAAGGGAAAAATCGAAAAAGGGAAATAGGGAAAGTTCGGAAAAAGTAAAAGGGAAGAAGGTAAAAAGGGAAGAAATAAAAATGGGTAAAAAAGAGGAAAACGAAATGGAAAGGGGAAAGGAGAAAAAAATCAAAAGGGAAAGAAGGAAGATGAAGGAAAGGGAAAGGGAATAAATGTTGAACGGGACATGGGAAATGGGGAAAAGGGAATATGGTAAAAACGAAAGGGGGAAGGGGAAATGGAAAAAGGGTGAAAGGGAAAGGTTAAATTTAGTGAAGTTGCGTAATGTTCATTTTGTTAATGTTTTATCAAACTTTCAATTGTGTTCATTTAATCTACATATATACTCAAATCTAGCAATAGGGAAGCATTGCCTGATCTGCTAGTATATAATATATAAATCTAGTGATTTCTATGAGTCTGTTACTCAAAAACTATTCAACCGATCGAGTTGAAATTTTACATGAACATAGTTTTTATAGTTGGAAAAACTTTGGATTATTGCCGTTACGTGTAGTGTTTCACCGTTTCAAGATGGTGGTCGTTTTAATTACTTGCAGTAACAACCGTATTATTTTCCTTGCGATTGTTCAAGTTTATTATTCCCAAACCGTTGATCAAATCAAATTCAAAAACCGTTTGTAGATTAAATTATATTTTCTAGAAATACGGTCACGTTGTTTTTTTCGATATTTCTTTTCGGTTATCAAGAAACGTAACTTTAAAAGCGCGAAAGTGTACGGTAAAAATTTCTTAAAACTTGCTCTTCACTTTAAAGCGCCTTCAGTTTTCATTTAAAGTCGCTTTTTCTATGTCAATAAATAAGTGACAAGGTTATATGCAACAAAGTGACTGATTTCCATTTGGGGAGAGCGTCTCGTATGGCCATCTGTTTGCGGCTTGCTTTATACTCTCCTTTCGGAACAATTTATTTATACATAATCCAGAAAGGTAAGCTTTAAATATTTTACGTATAATAATCCATTCTTTAAATTATGTTGTTCAAAAATTGTTCCATAATTAATACAGTAACTTAAGAAAAAAGCTGACAACACAGTTGTAGGACTTTCCCGTCACACGGCTTTTTTCTAATGCACGGCTTACACACACACAACTTAATTAAAAATATTTATCATTTTATTTAAATATAATATTATTTGTTTATTTAATTCAATGATTATAACTAAAGCGCGCTCGTATACCTTATTTATTCGCGTCGGTGCGACAGTAATAGTGGTCACTTTAAATATTTTTTACTTCTTTGTACGAAGTAAAAGAGATATTGTGATCGCGAAAAATTTCGGTTTTCAGATTTCAAAGAAAATATCCATTTTGACCATCCCTGATTGCATTTTGACTGGTTTCGTCTAGACGTCTGTACGTATGTATAATAACTCAAAAACGATTTGCTGTAAGATGTTGAAATTTTGGATTTCGGACTGTTGTAACACCTAACTGTGGATCTCCCCTTTTGATTTCAATCAATTGAACCAAAAGTATCCAAAAAAATTGATTTTGGATTTTTTCTTTTCTGCATATTATTTTATTTAAAAAAATGTTTTATTGGTAATGTTTTTATTTTTTTTAAATGTTTTAATTAAAAATACCTTATTCAACATATTTTTTATTATTGAAAAGAAAGTTTAAAGGTAATCGCAATAGTTTGAAGTTTATCGACCTTTAAAACTTAAATATTCATATTTAACAAAAAAATTAAATAAAATCCTTTCAAATCCATTTAAAATTAACAATTTTTTTATTGTATTTTTTTTTTGCGTCTGATTCAAATTTCCATGTATTGGATATTCAAGAGGTGTTTCTTTACAGTACATTTTTGTCTTCTTTTTATTGAGACCGGAATGTTAATTTATCCTAACAATGTATTTTTGGCAGGAGAGAGTCACCAATCTGTTGTTACTGCGATGCGGTTGACGATGCCGAACACACTATTTTTGAGTGCAGACGATGGGAGGAACATCGTATAAACGCAGGACTGATACATACCCGACCGGAGCAGCTCTCGGAGTCGCTCTTGGCTATGTCCGGAAACTGACATAATTTTGCAATATTTGCAAGAGCATTCCTCAGAATAAAAGAAGATGATGCAAGACGACTAGGATACTGAGGGTTTTAGTTTATAGCAGGGCTGGGCGGACAGCCCCGTTCCTGGGGGCTCACATGCTCTGGTATGCGAGTTCCCTTGATGGAGCGGGGACTCGTGGGGTCCGTTAGGTGAGAAAAAATGAAAAGACAGAGGGCCGGCGGTGTGGGTTCCCGGATACGCTTCGGCTCCTGCGCCGTCGGTTTGAGGCTGGCAAAAGGAAAGACCGAGACCCGGTCTCCGGCGGGGGGGCTGGGAACGGCATAGCCGGGCCTGGTTCTTTCGTTGGAGATTAGAGGCAGGCAATTAAAAGATCCGAAAAGGACACGTCCCCGAGTCGAGTATACTTAATTGGATGTCCGGCTCGAAGATGTAGGCAAAAAAAAACAAAAAAAAAAAAAAAACAATGTATTTTTACAGTGTAATAGTATTTTTCACATTAATTTATGATGTTCGCTTTCTCTGAGGATAATGATGTTCTGTATGTAGGTACTACATATAATGATTGTTCTTTATAGAGCTTAAGTCAACTAATTTACATTATTATATCTGGCTAAGTAAAAAAATCAACGGTACCGTTTCATTCTTAATTTTATTGTATGTTAAAATCGACATTGGATGCTCGTTATTCTTTAAAATGTCTTGTTTTATTTTTAAGTCGCCTATAATAAATTTACGGTCAGTTACAACTTTCTTTCTTTTTCCTGTTTAGCCTCCGGTAACTACCGTTTAGATAATTCTTCAGAGGATGATATGTATGAGTGTAAATGAAGTGTAGTCTTGTACAGTCTCAGTTCGACCATTCCTGAGATGTGTTGTTAATTGAAACCCAACCACCAAAGAACGCCGGTATCCACGATATAATATTCAAATTCGTATAAAAATAATAGTTTTTTTAGGATTTGAACGCTGGACTTCTAAATCAGCTGATTTGGGAAGACGCGTTTACAATTAGATCAACCCGGTGGTTTCCTAATTATGTCAATGTATATACATCCTAAGGAATTCTTTTTCAGTGATAAAATTAAAATTGTACGTTTTTGTTTTGGTTAGAGTGAAACAATTTTTTTTTTTTTTTTTAATAAAATAACTAATTACATTATTAATTATTTATAAATTATTTTATTTTATTTGTTTTGTTTATTTATTATTTTGTTTCAGGAATTACAACAAAAAAAAAACCGACAGAATTTTTATCTTGAATAAAGTTAAAAGAAAAAACACAGTGATCTGGTAGATCGCTAAATATATACTTTTTAAAAAAGAAAATTAAAAAAAATAAAAATTCCGACTCGGAAGGATATAAAAATCAGTAAAAATTTGGAGGCAACGTGCCATGCTGACTGCTGCCCCTCCGGTAGCAGTTCAGCACCCATCAAGACCAAATTCTCGTATGACGTCAGCTTATGACAACGAAGCAATTATGCAAGGCCCATCAAGTGAAACTTCTGAAGGTATGGCGGGAATTCCTGCCGGCGGCGGTGGAGGTGTTGGTGTAGGAGGCGTCGGCGGTGGAATGGGCGGTCATGGTAATATGGCGGGTGATGATATGACTACAGTAGCGCCGCGTGGTGGCGGTAATGAAAACTCTGATTCTGAAGAAGACATAGTGGAAGATGAGGTAATAGTTAATACAGTCTTTTATTGTATCTAGGTTGTTCTTGCATTTAACGTGTTTTGTTGTATGTTGTCTTACGTAGCGTTATATATATATATTTTTTTTTTAAACCACATTGCAAAAAATAGTGTCACTGTGTTCTTATTATTTTTTTTATAATGTTTTAAGTTACTTTTTTATTAAAATTAACCACCATAGATTTTATTCAAATTGTGTGTTTTGTATACATATATATATATTTCTAAAAATAGTGTGCCCTTCATAATAACAACAAATACCTTCTTTTATATTAACAGGTGGGTTTTGAAAAATATTTTTTTTATAAAATAGAATTGTGAATTATTTTTTTATTTATAATATTTATTAATTTTAATTTTTAATAAAAATGATGATAAAATAATATCGTAAATTCATTATTTTAGTTTGTTTTTATGATTAAAATAATTATATAATGGATTACTCAATAGTTTTGTAAATTAAATTGTATAGAAAAAGGGATTTTATATCTTTTTTTTTTTTGTATTTCGCTCGTTTATTTTATAAATAAATATATATAAAAATTATTATTAATATTTATTTTAAAAAAAATAAAGAAGTACATTTTACATGGCATAACTTTATTTTGTTTATTGATTAGTTTTTTTATAAAAAAATATATATAAATATTTATTTACATCTTTTTGTAGTTAGATAATATTTTTTTCTTCTGTAAATTCGAGTTTTAATATGTTACATAAAAATGTTTACTATATATGTGTATATATATATCTAAAATAATATATATATATATTATTTTAGCTGTCTCTCCTAGTAATAAAAATACTAATAATAAAATTTAAATAATCTCCGGGACGAGAAGTAAAGAAGTAATTAACCTTCGGGATCGCCGTTAGGTATTACTTCAAAGGATGGCATGAATGATTATTTGTAGCGTGTGTGAAAATGCCATGTTTAACCGGGATTCGAACCCGGGATTCTCCCGGATGAAAGGCCGAAACGTTCGACCCACAGAGGCCGGAAATCTTAAATAATTATTAAAATGATTTTAAAACACACTCAACACAAACTCTTTTTCTTTTATTCTCCCTTTTTTTTTCAAAATTTTACACTAGCGCTTTTCGTTTTAAAAAGTATGCGTCTCTCTTATTTTTAATTATTATTTTTTTTATTAAAAAATAATAACTAAATTAAAATACATTCTTTTTTGTCCTTTTAAATGGTGATGATTTAATGTTTAAAATGCATTTTTATTTATTTATTATTTTTTTTTATTTACTTTATTTAATCAAATTAATTTATATATATATATATTTTTTCATTCTTGTCAATTTTATTTATTTATTGAAAATAAATACTTATTAAGGCATATAGGTCTTAAAATTACAAAAAAAATCAATTTTATTTTTGTTTTAGTAAATAAATAACTTTTTATTAACTCTATTTTTATTATTATATAATATTTCTTTTGTAGATTAATATATTTAATTATTTATATGTTTGCTTTATCAAACACAAACGCGCGCACACAACAAAGCACATATATTAAAAAAACAATTATGCGTAATAATTTCGTAAATAAAAATTTTTAACTAAATATTACATTATTATTTAATAATATATAAAAATGGTATTAATTATTTATATATATATAATTTCTTTATTTTCTTTTATTATATAACCTATTATTTATTTTAAAGGTCGTTTGATGTATTACTAATTTGAGGTTAGATCAGATGTCCTATTTATTGTTGGATTGTAACAACTCTAGTGTTAATATATGAAACTATTATCAGATTTAAACTAAAAACAGCACGATTGTACTATTTTTTTACAAGTACTACAATATTTTTCCTTTTTTTTTAATTTTGGTATATAAATAAACTTACAATCAGATAGATATATGTTTTATAACTAATAAAAAAAAAAAAAAAAAAAAAATGTAATAAAATTAAAATATTTGTTATTTTTAGTTTAAAAAATCTGTTTTTTTTTTTAAACTACTTAAATGTTTTTACATAAATGTTACATATATACATATATAATGTTACATAAATGTTAAATGTTTTTTCATTTATTTATTTTTTTTAAAGTGTCCAATTAAAGATATTATTAATATTTAATGTAGGATTCCTTTGTATTTATGAGCAAATTGAAAATACGAATTACATATTCCTAGTATATGTATATGTATATATATATATATATATATATATATATATGTATGTATTCGCGCAGCCGTGGTGCGAGTAGTAGAGTCTCGGCCATTCATGCGGAGGTCCCGGATTTGAATCCCCCGGTCAGGCGTGGCATTTTCACACGCTAAAAAAGTTATCGTTCATCTCATCCACTAAAGTAGTACTCAACGGTGGTCCCGGAGATTAATAAAAATTCATTAATAAATAAATAAAAGTCTCATTTACTGCACATTTTTAACCGATTTTTTTTTTAAATTTCTTTTTAAGAATACTAGTAAGACAAGCGATTCAAGAAAAAAATAAAAATAAAAATACATTGGTGGTAATTTTAGAAGAGCCAGTCAAAGTAAAAAAAAATATTGATTTTTTAAAAATTTTATTCATTTATCATTACTTTTCCATTATATCTCTCTCTCTCTCTCTCTCTCTCTCTCTCTCTCTATATATATATATATATATATATAAATGAATGTTTGTTTGCCCGTATGCTCCTTATACCATTCATCCGATTGCGATGAAATTTTGGTGAATTGCACGCACGCCCGCAAAGGTTTATGAATTAGTAGGTGGCGATGGGGTCGAGAGATATTTCGAAAAATTGTTGATCTGGTCCGATTTGACTCATATTCAGAATAAGTGTTATACATGGAAAGAAATACCTCTACGAAAAATGGACCCGTTAGATGGCGCTGAAATTAAGATACTTGGGAAAATTGCATTTATCGTCCGATTAACATATATTAATTACGTGAAAATAAATATTTTTGCAAAAAATGTACCCGCTAGGTGACACGGGTTGAGTTATTTACAAAACATTAATCACATAATAGCTTGTATAAATTAAATTTCCTTTTACAAACAATTTAAAAAGTGTAGCACTTTCGGAGTTGTTACTCCATCTTCAGGGATGTTAATTTAAATTCAAATAAATAATGGTTTTTAAATTAAACTATTATGATCATAATAGTCGGTCGTCAAGAATAAAATTAATTCGTACGTCAGTAAGACAGTAACGTCATGTTTGTAAGATGTTTGCAACTATTATAATAGTTGCAAACTATTGATATCGATGAAAACGGTATTGGCTGATAATAGTCGCAAACATTTTACAAACGTGACGTTACTTGACGTACGAATTAATTTTATTTTTGACCAACTAATATTTAGTTGAATTTAAATTAAAATCTTTTAGAAAATCCCTGAAGATGGAGTAACAGAACCGAAAGTGCTAGGATTTACACATTTTAAATTGTTGGTAAGTGGAAATTTCATTTATACAATTCTATTAATACCAACTGTGCTAAATGCTTAGTAAATTAAAACCACATAATAACTGTCTGCGGATTTCGACGTTGACATAGATAACGATCGATAATGACAATCGATATAGACGATATTTCTCGATATATACAACTACATTAAATTTAGTAAATAAGTTTTAGGTTATTTATTTTTACGTTTTGTTTATGATTTTAATTTTTTATGGGTTATGAATGCAGACAATTTCAGTTTCATTCCACTCCATATTTTTACTGTTAATAACACAACATACACCTGTACTTGCTCAAAAACAGTTTTCCAGTTGTATCATGGGTAATTTGAGTTTTTTTTATTTTTGGTTATTTTTTATTATTTTATGAAAAAAAAGAATTATAAATAAAAAAAATATATAATTAATATATATTTCGCATATATATCGATATATATACGATATATCGATATATAATAATGTAACAAGTATACACCTGACCATCACGAGACATGTACTAATGAATCGGGATTTTCCGTTAGTGATCGGTACATTCCGGTGCTTGTTATCTGAGCACATTATTACATATTGTTGTACGGAATGACATCACTCGCACTACTAGTGTTTTATGTGCTAAGCTAACGGGAACGGACACACATACAAATGCCCTTTACTAAGGTAGGATTGTTGTCTTATTTCCAGATTTAAAAAAAAAATATTTAAACAATTTTAACCAGTAAATGTTTTTACAAAATTTTTTCACATCACCAAAATGAACATTAAATAAATACGCGTACTTTTCTAAAAAATGTAGTAGTAATGTACCGTTTATAAATAAAATTAGAATTTTTCGATCTTTTCTTTGTTTTATTCAACTTATCATATCATTTTGTTCACAAATAAATTCTCTAAAATTTTTGTTTGTAAGGTTTTACCTGATTATTAACCGTTTAACAAAATTATTGTACATCGAACCTAAAAAAAGGACATTTTTATCCCACTTTTTTGGTTTTTTCATCCCAGATTTATTAAAAACTACCTCAGATACGATTCTGGGATCTATTTTATTCGATTTTTCAGGCAAGAAATCACTAATTTAGCTTCTTAGTTAACGTCCTAAAATTTTTTGTACTTCATTTCACCAGGATAACTAAAATCCAACCAAAATCTTTCATTAGTCGTAACTCAAACGAAGTATTTTGGACGTGCTTATATGAACTTTTTCCATTATTTTCAGAAGTTGAATGGATTATGAAAGTTCCGGGAAAACTTCCTGATACACTCTGTATATCTTGTTAAAATAAAATCTTATTTTAATAAAATTTTATATTTTTTAAAGTAGAGTATTAATTATTTTTTTTTAATTCCCTAGTGTGGATGTAAGCAGTTCGGATAATTGAATTTCCATAAAATCGGATTTCGGATAATCAGCGTCCCAATGATTTTTTTCTTCTTTTTTTTGTTTGATGACATCGCTATATAATCTTGAAACTTGTGCGTGGGATAGGAAAATGTATCGTATGAAAAATGGTATGCCTTACCTAGATTCGAACTCAGGACCTCTGGATAAAAGGTCGAACCATTCGCGCCACGGAGGCTGGCAATTTAATTCTGTATATGAAATAACCTAGTTTTTTTTTTAAATTCCATTATTTAAAACACTTATAAATATACTAACATTTACTAGTATTAATGCTTGTGTTTATTATTAGAGGTTTTAAAACATCCAAGTAATAAAATACTTATTTATTTAATTTCAAAATCCTAAATTCTTAGACATTTTAGATAAATTTTGATTATTAATAAATAACCTCGTATGAATCCTGATTACATAGAATTGTTATTATTATTTATTATTAGATAAATTATTATTTATAAAATTTAAAAACCTGTTATTGTTGATTTATGATATAACCACCCCTTACGTACCACGATTAAAAATTTAAAAAAATGATTTGTTATAATTTACTATTATAATACAAGTAGTTTCTGCTTAAATTTTTAAGACTTATTCTACTGATTAAAATTATAAAAAAAGATTTATTTATAAAAATTGCATTGAAATCCTTACGAATTACCGCTTAATGATAAATGAATTTACTAAAATAAATTGTGGGCCAAAATTTAATGGTTTTATTATTTTTTGATCTAAATATATATATATATATATATATATATATATATATATATATATATATACATATAAAAAAAAAAAAAAAATAGAACATTCCACGAAAATTATTGTAAATCCAAATATGTTTTGTAACCAATAATAAGGTGAGAGTAATTCTTATCATATCGGGAACAAAATTTCAACCAATCGTAGTCTTTGTTTTTTAACCAATAATAAGGTGAGAGTAATTCTTATCATATCGGGCTCAAAATTCCAACCAATCGTATTCTTTGTTTTGTAACCAATAATAAGGTGAGATTCTTATCATATCGGGAACAAAATTTCAACCAATCGTAGTCTTTGTTTTTTAACCAATAATAAGGTGAGAGTAATTCTTATCATATCGGGCACAAAATTCCAACCAATCGTAGTCTTTGTTTTGTAACCAATAATAAGGTGAGAGTAATTCTTATCATTATCAGGCACGAAATTTCAACCAATCGTATTCTTTGTTTTGTAACCAATAATAAGGTGAGAGTAATTCTTATCATATCGGGCACGAAATTTCAACCAATCGTAGTCTTTGTTTTGTAACCAATATTAAGGTGAGAGTAATTCTTATCATATCGGGCACGAAATTCCAACCAATCGTAGTCTTTCTTTTGTAACCAATAATAAGGTGAGAATAATTCTTATCATATCGGGCACGAAATTCCAACCAATCGTAGTCTTTGTTTTGTAACCAATAATAAGGTGAGAGTAATTCTTATCATATCGGGCACGAAATTTCAACCAATCGTAGTCTTTGTTTTGTAACCAATAATAAGGTGAGAATAATTCTTATCATATCGGGCACGAAATTCCAACCAATCGTAGTCTTTGTTTTGTAACCAATAATAAGGTGAGAGTAATTCTTATCATATCGGGCACGAAATTTCAACCAATCGTAGTCTTTGTTTTGTAACCAATAATAAGGTGAGAATAATTCTTATCATATCGGGCACGAAATTCCAACCAATCGTAGTCTTTGTTTTGTAACCAATAATAACGTGAGAGTAATTCTTATCATATCGGGCACAAAATTCCAACCAATCGTAGTCTTTGTTTTGTAACCAATAATAACGTGAGAGTAATTCTTATCATATCGGGCACTTCCCTTCGTCAGTCTGTAAGTAAGGCAAGCAGGCTGACACACACACACACACACACACACAATAGGAGCTTGCAGCTCCTGCATTCTTTAAAGCTGCATTCTCGTTGTAGGCGAACAGTACTGTGTAATAAGTTTTATAAGGAATTAAATTTTGCGAAAATTACTCTTATGTAAAGTCATTTGAAAATAAATAAAAATTTAACAGAATTTGATATTTATTTTAAATGAAACAGATTAAAATGTGGCAAAAACTTTCATAATTTTTAAGCCGAAAAAGTATTTTTTTTTGTAATAACAAAAAATCTAACACCACATGACTTCCTTGTACACATATTAAATTATATATACAGATTTTTTTTTTTTTAAATGAAAAGTACATAAAATTTTATTTCATTAATAACTAATGTTATATTTTCATTTCTTTATTTTTATTGTTATTATTGAATTATTATTTATCGTAAAAATATTTTTAAAATCAGAGGTTAATAATGATTAATAAAACAATATACTTAAATGAAAAAAAATTAAAAAAAGGAAATGAAGTCGGATTTGTACCGATGTGCCTTCCCCTTGTAAGACCCAAATATTTCATTAATTAAAATTCTATTTGGCTATATAAAACCGATTAAAATAAGTACCACTTATGATATATCGTTAAAAAGCTCTCAATAAGGGCTAATTATAGTTGTTAAGAAAACGTCCAAAATCCAAAATTTTGGACTTTTTTGGACACTTTTGGTCCAGTCCAATCAAAAGAGTATGTGGACAACTAGATGTTACAACAGTCCTAAATCTAAAATTTCAACATCCTATGGCTAATCGTTTTTGAGTTATGTGAGATATACGTACAGATGTCACGCCGAAACTAATAAAAGAATTCAGGGATAGTCAAAATGGATATTTCCGTTGAAATCTGAAAACCTAAATTTTTCGCGATCATAATACTTCCTTTACTTCGTCAAGGAAGTCAAAATGTAGTGGAATAATTTGGAAGAATTTTATATTTTTTGAATTTATTATCATAAGGTACCCTTAGGCAGATTCTTCTTACTAGTTTTTTATTTTTATTTTTTCTTAATTCTATCTTTTATATTACGTATCATATGATTTTTTATCTTTTCCTTTTATTCCAAATAAAATTTTTCCTTTAAGGATATAATTTATCAAGTTATTTTTTTTTCACTTAAAATTTTATTTGATAGACGTCTTTTATTCTTTTTAAAATCGTTTAATTTTTTTTTAAATTTCTTGTTTAATCCTTTAAATTTTTTACAAATCATTTCCTTACTCATATTTTTTTTTAAATTTAGACAAAAAATTTAATTTTATTTATGAAATGAGTAACGTTAAACGGATAAAACACTTAGAAAATGAAATTATTTTAGAAGGGATAAAAGAATGAAACCCTTTTATTTGGATATCAGTCCTTCACATCACTAGTTAAAGTAAAAAAAAATTATTAGATCATTTAAAATCATATAAAGGGTTCTTTTAAAAATATAATTTTATAGTATCAGTTGAAAAAGTAGAAGAAAAAAATCATATTTATGATAAATAACAAAAGAAGTTATTAAAAGAATAAAAATGACTGGTAAGAAGAACCTGCCTAAGGGTAAATAAAGTATAATGAATTAATTTGAATTTTTTTATTGATAATTTACTTATATAAATCTTTTTCACCATAATATATTAATGTTATTTTTTTTTTATAATGTTACAGCCCCGTCCTCGTACCGTACTTGGTGGTGGTGGAGTTGGTTACTGGGGAAGTAGACCAGGTAGTCCTGGAATCGGTGATAATCTTAGTGAAACGTCTTCTACAATGCCAGTTCATGCTGCTGGACGAAGGAAATCTATTCCAGCAGCTCCTGAAGTTAGCGGACATAAATTTAATAATCTTAATTACTGGAAAGCTCGGAAGGTAAGTTCAGTTTTTTTTTTTTTTTTTATTCTTATATATTAAATAATTAAATGTGGTTTGCTTATAAAAATGTAAATTTTTTTTATGAATTAATTATTCGGTTTTTTTATGCCATTAGTAAAATTAACTGATTTTTTTTAAGGTTGAGTTTTGTTAATTAAACATATACTGTAGTAATGTCAAAAATTTCTTATTTTTTACTTCCCCGCCCTTAAAATTGGTGCAAAAACATCTAATATTTCTAAAAAATCGATTAAGGGTTGAAAAAATCAGGTGTTTTTCATTCTCGATGAATATAGCAAGAACAACTATATTAAAAGGTAAAGTATATGTTCAAAAATGGGGTATCGAAATTTTTGAAAAATTTTATGTTTCAAGGACCAAGTTGTTCATCTAGTCGAAAAAACTTATTTATGTATGTTTGCGTACATATGTAATTCGTAGTATTTTTGGGCTTATATTACAATATTCATCGAGCCGATTTTCTTTCAATTTGACCCAAACAAGGCATTGATTATATAACCCATTGATCATATTAATTTTTCTTTTATAATTCGTTAAAGGGGTTATCGTGAAAAATCGATATCGATTTTCTTCAGAGGGAATTTAGAAAAAAAAATCTATATTACGTATTAAGCAAATCTTGTTATCTACAATGCATACATATACAGGGTGTCCCATATAAAACGCAATCCAACCTTATATTGGTAGGTATTGAAATAATAAAAAGGCATGTGTAAATGTAAATGTAATTTTTATAATTACCATCCATTACCTTACATTTAGAGTAAATGTTGGAAGTAGCCGCCATCATCTTGAATACAAGCTTCAATTCTTTTTACAGCGTTTCTTGCAACTTTTTTCAAAATTTGTGGCTGGATATTTAATACAGCTTGTTCAATATTGACTTTCAATCGTTCAAGCGTTCGTGGTTTATTGCTGTAGGCTTTTTCTTTGAGGTAACCCTGTAAAAAAAAAATCCGCCGCAGTCAAATCTGGAGATCTTGGTGGCCACAAGCCTCGACCGATAACATGATTACCAAAGAATCCTCGACGAAATCAGAAGTTGAACCTGCGTAGTGCGATGTCGCACCGTCATGTTGTAGCCAGCAGTGTCTGTCTTCCTCTTCCAAGAGTGCGATGAACGGAAATAAAATATCCTGATATCGTTCTGCATTAACGGTATACTCGAAAAAATAGGACCGGTTATTTTATTCCGCGATATCGCTCACCATACGCCCGACTTCTGCGGGTGTAATTGTTTTTCGTAAAAAACGTGGGGATTTTCAGCGCTCCAAATTGTAATGTTTTGGTTGTTTACGTAGCCATCCAAACGAAACCGTGCTTCATCTGTGAAAAGTAACGAATCCATAACGTTAATTCGCTCACGCAGAAATCGACGGAACAGTTGACAATATTGTAGCCGTTTTTCTTTGCCGGGCTCAAGAAGTCGATGAACCGTTTAAATGCGATAAGGTTGTAATTGTAATCGTTTGGTAGCCCGATGAATAGTCGATTTAGACAAATTAATTTCAGCAGACAAACGTCTGATCGATTTATTTGGCGAGGCGAGTAATCGGTCTTTGATTTCAGCGAATGTGTCTGTATTCAACACCGACGCAGATCTTTTGTGTTCCTTGTTATTAACAGAACCGGTCTCTCTAAATTTTGCGAAACCTTAATACTGATGTTTTGTTAGGAGCCGGTTTATCTGGGTACTTATGGCGAAAAAAATCTTGCACTGCAACCGCTGATTTCGTACTGAAGTATGACTCGATAATGAAAACACGTTCATCTAGCGAAAACACCATCTTGTCACTAGCAATATACTGAACGTTATGATTCCATTGTTGTTACTATCGGTAGTGTTATACTGCGTCGCCGCGATGTTTAGATGTTGGACGAGTCCATTTCAGTAACGAGTAGGGGAGTAAGCTTGACTTTTGAAATTTCATGGATGAGTGATTGATGGGTTGCGTTTTATATGGGACACCCTGTATAAGTAATCCTAAAAAAAGGGTTTTCCTGAAAATCAACCCGCACCTCTTATGTTTTTTTTACTCTATCACCTTGTTAGTTTAATATTTAAAAAATCCCTTTCGGCACGCCGGAAGGCGGAGGTACATTTTACTGGTACTAAGTAAGGGATAATAAATATTTCCACTTTAAAGTTAAGAAAAACTTCAAATTTACTCAATACGACAATGGTTGCATGTTCAGCATACCACAAGCCCCATCTTCTTACAATTCCAGCAGAATTTTGATCATCCCTTATCGTAAGGGTTGGTCATATCAAAAATTATTCCAGACCAAAGTTTTAGAACACTAACGACCTTTTTAAACCGATTCGCTACTGTACTTATTAAGGGAGGTATGATTTTTTTTTCTTTGAAACCCATTTTTTTGCCAATGGTTAATGATATCAAAAACCTTTACTTAGATACGTTTTAGGCCCTTATCCAAAGAAAAGTAGGAATTTTAACCGAATTCGATATTTTATTTAATAAGAAAGTTAAACGATTTTTTTTTTCGAAAACTCCCCCCATGGTCCGATTTTACCCATTAACGAACTCGACCTAAATTTTGGGTCATTATATTTTATGTATCAATTTGAAAATGATCGACGCAAAATTAGGGCAGTTATCGTGTCCACAAGAAAGTAAAATATATATTTTTGAGCTGACGGTGGTTTTGGGGTCTGAGGGATGTGAAAAGTCGAATCATAGTATCCATTACAATAGGTTCTTATGAAATCTACCTAAAAAAAAGTTTAAAAAAATACACTTATATGAAGACGGATTCGAACCGATGTGTGCTTGATTACGAATCCGACACGTTTTCACTTGAATAACACGAATGCTTGGGGGGAAGTGAAACAAAATTAATATATAAACTAATATAAAATGCTTATACGGACACCACAAAAAAATGTGATGTATTGTGGTGTCCATTACAATGCAATCGTGTAACTGTCCACTTTATTAAAGAATTGGAGTAACGTGTCTCACTTTCAAATGAAATAAGTTTATTAAATGAAATGCAGCAAAAAATGTGTATATGTAATTTAATAGGTATATAAGGAAGTCATGTGATTGTCACGTCAGATTTCTTTCTTTAAGTTGTAGAATCAGTTTCAAATAATTTTCCATTTCCTCCTGAATCATTCTATATATATAACCATTCATATATATGTATATCGATGTGTGAAATATATATACGAGTATAAAATTGGTTTTTGTAATAACCGGAAATTAGGGTGTGGTTCAAAATATTATAACAAAAAATGAATATGTTTGATAAAATTATTATTTTCTATTTGATTTATGATAAGTAAATGACATACATATATACATTATATAAACTGAAAAATTTAAATACACATTTATCAATTTATATTGATTTATATAATCTAACTTATATTTAATTGACATTATTATATTATCTTAGAATAATCTATCAATCAAATAAATTCTATGTCAAATATTAAATTGTAGACTTTTAAAATGATATGTATAACAATTGTATACGTGATTTCATGTAAGTGTATATGATAGTTCAAAAAGAAATCTTTTTTTTTAAAAATATAATAGAAAAGAATACCGTTTATGTCAAAATCAAATCCCTTAATTTAACTGACTTAGATTTGATATTAGAAGACGCAATGACAGTTGTATATTATCTTTTACCATAAAAAATATAATCATTGAAACGTCAGTTATACACTATAGAAATAAAAAGGTAAGGTAAGGTGTTTGTAATATTAAAAAATAATTATTTAATATAAAGATATGAATTTTAAATTAAAGAACAAAATTGTTTCAGAAAGGAATATTAGACGAAGAATGCTGTTAGTTAATAAAAAATATTTTGGTGTAAAGTGTATAAATAAATAGTAGATGTTTTATAGATAGGAAAAAACATGCTACTGGATCTTAAAAAGCTTTTATGTAAAATGTGGAAATGGAATTTTACAGCGTGTGTAAATTCCCGACCGGGATTCGAACCCGGGACCTTGGGATAATAGGACGAGACGCTACCACTACGCTACGGAAATATAAGCTATGGAACTATTAAGGATATATTAGTAAAAAATAAAAAAAAAAATTAAAAAATTGTATTAAAAAAAACGTAAATTGATTAGCTTAACATAGGAAGAAGTAAATAGTTGTTGCACATTACAAACACTACTTTCCTGATCGCTAGAGTTATGCTGCATGAAAGAAAGTACGTTCCCTTTAGCAGGCTCTGGGAAGTATACTTCCCACTTAGAGGGTTATCATAAAAGAATTTCAGTAATTCATCGGAAGATTGTAGGGAAATTTCTAGATGTTATATCGGTATCCCTGAAAGCCTCCAATCCAAAAGTTTGTTTTATCAGCAGTTGTACCACAACGTCAGTTCTTGTATTGTTGTTGCGGTGAGTTTAGCGAGTTACTATGTTCTCGGATAAAGATAAAGCAAAGTGTATTTTATTGATGGCCGAATTAAAATCCGTAATTTTAGTTCAACGTGCGTTTCGACGTGAATTCGGAAGAGATCCGCCGCACAAAAATAACATAACACGTCGGTTCAAACGATTCGAAAAAACCGGATCGGTTAAGAAACAGAAATCAACCGGCAGACCAAGTGTACCGGACGAAACGGTTGAACTAATTAGACGATCAGCAATCAGAAGTCCTGGGAAGTCCATCCCCTGTTGAAGCGTCGAATTAGGTATTCCAAAATCAACAGTTCACAAAGTTTTACGTAAAAAAACTAAAATTACACGCTTATAAAATCCAGATACTGCAGGAATTGTAACCCGATGATGGTGTAAAACGTTACAATTTCGCTGTTGAAATATTGGACAGAATAAGTGAAAACGAATAATTTTTAGACGATATAATTTTTACAGACGAAGCTACATTCCATGTGAATGGATGCGTTAACAGACACAATTCACGAATATGGGGCTCTGAAACCCACACGCAATTATTGAGAAACAGCGCGATTCGCCTAAAGTTAATGTTTGGTGCGGTGTGATGAAAAATCGTGTAATAGGGCCTTTCTTCTTTGCTGAAAAAACAATTAATGGAGTCGTGTATCTTGACATGTTAACCAATTATTCCTTTCCTCAGCCGGATGAACTCGAAAACTTTCATCGACTTCATTTCCAACAAGATGGTGCTCCCCCGCACTTCAATGCGTCGGTCACGGACGCTTTGAACGAAAAATTTGGAGATCGATGGATAGGCCGGCAAGGACCCGTACTTTGGCCTCCAAGGAGTCCAGACTTGACACCTTGCGACTTTTTCTTACGGGGGTACATCAAAAGCGTTGTTTATACGCAAAAAATTCGCGACCTAAACCGCTTAAAAAACAGGATTAATGAAGCGATGACAACCGTTAACGAAGAAATGTTAACTAATGTTTGGAGAGAAGTTGAGTATTGTTTGGACATTTGTCGAGCGACTAAGGGCGTACATATTGAAATTTATTAATTGTATAAAAAAATGTTTGAGACGACAAATTTGAAAAATAAAAAACATAAACTGTAAGTAATTCTGTTTTAATTTAAACCATGTTCAAAACCGCACCATTCTTTTATGATGACCCTGAATTTAAAAATATTATTTTATTATTGCCTGGGAACTCCAGTGTACTCCGGAAAGTACAGTTCCAACATTTGATAACATTAGAACTGAAAATGGTAAAATTTTGAAAATTATAAAGTTATTCTATTGACAGTTGTATTAACACAATTTAATATAATATTTTAAAAATTATTTCAAATAATAATGTCCCTGTTAAATGGTAATCAAAAATTGTGGTATGGTTTTTTTTTCATATCTCCAAGTTTCATGATCCATCCAGGGACCCCAAAAAACAAAAAATGGGGGATGTAATGTCGTTCGTATATACATGTCGGGTTTGAAGTTTTATAAATTATGACTGGATAAACAGATTTTGATAAAATTTTGTACAGAGATTCTTCGTATATATGGGCAAATTTGTTTGTAATGTTTTGGGGTAAATATTTCTATCGGGTGGGGGAATTTTGAGTGATCAATTTTTTCTAAGTTTTCCAAATACAACCTCAGTTTATTTATATTAAGTAAGTACATGCTTGTATGATTATATTAACATTTTTAAAGAAACTTTTGCCCCCAAAATTCTTCCCTTTTTCAAATATTTGTAAAATTTATCTTCTTATTTATTTGCATATTTTTAACCGATTTTTTCTTCCTTGTTCAAAGTAAATGATGTATTACGATAGCGAAAAATTTCGGTTTACAAATTTCAACGGAATTATCCATTTTGACTAATTTCTGCACGACTTGTTATGTATGCATCTCGCATAGCTCAAAAACAATTGGCCATAGAATGTTGAAATTTTTGATTTAGGATTATTGTAACATCTAGTTGTGCATCCCAAAGTTCAGAATCCAAAAAAAAATGAATTTTGGACTTTTTCTTAACTGCAGTAATAAGCCCTCATTGAGAGCTTTTCAACGATATATCATCAGTGGTACTTATTTTCATTGGTTCCAGGTTTATTTTTTATTTTATTTTTTTGTCTTCAGTCATTTGACTGGTTTGATGCAGCTCTTGAAGATTCCGTATCTAGTGCTAGTCGTTTCATTTCAGTATACCCCCTACATCCTACATCCCTAACAATTTGTTTTACATATTCCAAACGTGGCCTGCCTACACAATTTTTTCCTTCTACCTGTCCTTCCAATATTAAAGCGACTATTCCAGGATGCCTTAGTATGTGGCCTATAAGTCTGTCTCTTCTTTTAAGTATATTTTTCCAAATGTTTCTTTCTTCATCTATTTGCCGCAATACCTCTTCGTTTGTCACTTTATCCACCCATCTGATTTTTAACATTGTCCTATAGCACCACATTTCAAAAGCTTATAATCTTTTCTTCTCGGATACTCCGATAATAATAATAATAATAAAAATATGAAAAAATATCAGAAGTTATTAATAAAATAAAAATTATGTACTTTTCATTTAAAAAATGTGTATACGTAATTTAATAGGCGTACAAGGAATTCATGTGTTGTCCACAACCAGATTTTTTTATTTAAACTTAAATATAATAAATTAAGAATAATTAATTTATCAAAAAGGATGAATTCATAAAAATCCGAATGATTTATTACATATTATGTAATATTAATTAACCGAATATTCTATCAGGTTAATTAAAGTACGGATAATCAAAATTGAATTGTCCTTATACTTGAACTATTATTATTATTATTATTATTATTTCCGGTACTTATAATCTAATAAATAAAACGGTTTTAAAGTGATGTATATATTAAAATAATATTTCAAATGGAACTGTTTATCATTTTTATTACTATGATAATGTGGTGTTTGGATTAATTTCCGGTAAAAATGCTATTTTTAAAAGTAATATTTAATTTTACGTATTTTAACGATTAACTTATTTAATCTGAAATTCAATAGCTAAATAATAATATTTAAATATTATGACCTTACTTAATTCCTTCCTTTTTATTTAATAATAATAATTGATATGTATAATTTCTATATTCAATATATGCATATATATTTTTCTTTTTTATTTAAAAAATTTTTCCGAATTTTCGGAAGAAAATTACGATTATTTTTGATTATATTGGTGCTGGTGGGGGGGTGAAATTGAATTTTCTTTACGTTTTGAAGTAAAATGAGTACGAAAATATTATTCACTTTATTGCGGCGTGTTTATATAATCATTTATATATATTTACACTAGCCAATCGGAGCTCGCTTCGCTCGTCCGACCATCTAACCTAGGCGTTAGGGGTACAGGTCGGCCCAGGCGAACCTCGGAGTCGACCAAGGAACTCGGAGCTCGCTTCGCTCGCCATTATCATATTATTATCATCTTAACGTTTGGAATATGTAAAACAAATTGTTAGGTATGTAGGATGCAGAGGGTATAATGAAATGAAACGACTAGCACTAGATAGGGAATCTTGGAGAGCTGCATCAAACCAGTCAAATGACTGAAGACAAAAAAAAAATAAATATGAAAAAAATATCAAGTTATTAGTGAAATAAAATTTTATGTACTTATCATTTTAATTCAAACATTTTATCAGAGGTTAATAATTAGTAATAAATCATTATATTTAAAAAATGAAAAAAAAAATATTTGAAGTCGAATTCGAACCGATGTGTGCATTGTTACGGATCGGACACGTTCTCAGTTATACCACATAACTACTCGAATGACGTGAAACAAAATTATTATATAAACTAATATAAAATGCTGATACGGACACCACAAAAAATGAAATGCAATGTGGTGTCCACCACAATGCAGTTGCGTAACTGTCTACTTTTATTAAAAAATCGTATCTCACTTTGAAATGAAATAAGTTTAAATGAAGTGCAGCAAAAATGTTTATATGTAATTTAATTGGTGTACAAGGAAGTCATGTGGTATCGACATCAGAATTTTTTTTAAATATTTTATTATAAAGCGTTTTTACGAGGAACTTAAATTTTTTATGGATCAAAAGATTTTTCTTTTGGAAAATTTTAGAGTAGAATGAGTTGATAATTTTTCTAAAGGAAACTAAATAAATTAACAAAAATTCGTTCTTGTGTAGAATTTTGCTAAACCTTTTTTAGTTTATGAATTTTTACTGGAAAATTAATTTTTTAACGAGAGGACCTACTTTTCTTTATTTCATTTTATATAATATTCTTTTTTATAATTATTTTGTATAATTTTTTTGCGCAAGAAAGATATAGTACATAAATTAAATGAGAAAACTAATAGAGGTTTTATTATTTTTGTTATTTAATAATATATTTCTGTTTATAAGATAGTGAAATTATTATAACCGTAGTCTGACAAAATAATTAAAAATTATTAGCAGACCCTAGCACACAAGTATCAATTTTAAATTGATTCACCACTATAATTTATTACGTAAGCGCGTACGTAATGCAGCACTACACAGTCAACATAACCTCAAATTTAGGTTATGTTGTCTGCGATCGATCTTGCATTGAGTATAACTGAAGAATATCTGGACTAATCTTAAAATGCACAACTTCAGTTACACTACCATACAGTATATGTAAATTTCAATGAAATTAATTTTGTATTTTTGGAAATTTTCGAGCAACAAATTTTATACAAATTGCTTTATATATATATATATATATATATATATATATAAGGAAATTAGATTTTAAGTGAATCGTATATTTGTATTCCAAAACCTCAAAATGTAAAGAAAATTCATTTTCACCCGAACAGTCCTATCACGTGGCCCTAAAGAATACCGTACTCTTTACACTACTGCCCAAAAAGAAGTGTAATGTACAGGTTTATCATAAAAGAATGGTGCGGTTTTGAACATGGTTTAAATTAAAACAGAATTACTTACAGTTTATGTTTTTTATTTTTCAAATTTGTCGTCTCAAACATTTTTTTACATAATTAATAAATTTCAATATATGCGCCCTTAGTCGCTCGACAAATGTCCAACCGATACTCAACTTCTCTCCAAACATTAGTTAACATTTCTTCGTTAATGGTTGTCATCGCTTCATTAATCCTGTCATTTAAGCGGTTTAGGTCGCGAATTTTTTGCGTATAAACAACGCTTTTGATGTACCCCTGCAAGAAAAAGTCGCAAGGTGTCAGGTCTGGACTCCTTGGAGGCCAAAGTACGGTTCCTTGCCGGCCTATCCATCGATCTCCAAATTTTTCGTTCAAAGCGTCCGTGACCGACGCGTTGAAGTGCGGGGGAGCACTATCTTGTTGGAAATGAAGTCGATGAAAGTTTTCGAGTTCATCCGGCTGAGGAAAGGAATAATTGGTTAACATGTCAAGATACACGACTCCATTAATTGTTTTTTCAGCAAAGAAGAAAGGCCCTATTACACGATTTTTTATCACACCACACCAAACATTAACTTTAGGCGAATCGCGTTGTTTCTTAATAATTGCGTGTGGGTTTTCACAGCCCCATATTCGTGAATTGTGTCTGTTAACGCATCCATTCACATGGAATGTAGCTTCGTCTCTAAAAATTATATTGTCTAAAAGTGATTCGTTTTCACTTATTCTGTCCGACATTTCAACGGCGAAATTGTAACGTTTTACACCATCATCGGGTTTCAATTCCTGCAGTATCTTTATGTTATAAGCGTGTAATTTCAATTTTTTACGTAAAACTTTGCGAACCGTTGATTTTGGAATACCTAATTCGGCGCTTCGACGGGGGATTGACTTCCCAGGACTTCTAATTGCCGATCGTCTAATTAGTTCAACCGTTTCGTCCGGTACACTTGGTTTGCCGGTTGATTTCTATTTCTTAACCGATCCGGTTTCTTCGAATCGTTTAAACCGACGTGTTATTTTATTTTTGTGTGGCGGATCTCTTCCGAATTCACGTCGAAACGCACGTTGAACTAAAATTACGGATTTTAATTCGGCCATCAATAAAACACACTTTGCTTTGTCTTTATCCGTGAACATAGTAACTCACTAAACTCACCGCAACAACAGTACAAGAACTGACGTTTTGGTTACAACCGCTGATAAACAAACTTTTGGGTTGTAGGCTTTCGGGGATACCGATATAACATCTTGAAATTTCCCTCCAATCCTCCTATGAATTACTGAAACCGCACCATTCTTTTATGATAACCCTGTATTTACGGTTAATGTATGTATGTTTGTTCAACTATAGCAATTCAACGTCTGAACCGATTTAAATGTATGATCACCCGTTTGAATCCTTAGGTTACCGGGAATGTCATAGGCTATTACAGTGGAGATTTGCCAGTTGAAGCACAAACTTTAATGAATGGAATTAATGAACTGTGAACTGTGAGCTCCGTTTGAACTAAATGATTCGAATCAATTGAATAAATATTACAAAAAAAAATTCATTTTACGTTAAATAAAATATCATTACATAAATTTAAAATATTTCTGTTTAATAATAATGGGCTTCCCGTGGGGACTTCATATAACGCTAGCGTTGTGACGTAATGTGAGCTCCTTGTGCTAGGCTAGACTTATCAAAATCATCAACTGATAAGACACAGAGCTATTTTAGGAGGCGAAATGTGGTGCTTTTATAATATCTCCGGAAACAATCGTTCGATTTTCAAAGTTCAAATGGGTTATTTGTTAATAGGCTGAAGGCTAACGTTTGCATGCATCAAGTAAACTCTCGATCTAACAGATCACATGTTTATTCGAAAATGTTGTTTTATCTTCACAACCAATTTTACAATTTCCAAAATTCAAAATTGGGTATTTTTTTAGTATAATTGAAAATCACGATGGCACCAAACATGAATAAAAAGAGCAATGTGTTTTTCCCCCAGTTAATCATGTGTTTTAATATTTATTATTTATGTGTTGTCTTTGAGTCCTTTGAAAAGGTAAAAACGTTTTTTTTTTTTAAAGAAATTTAAATATAATCTCTTTTAACAATTAGCCTAGAATTAGACAAAATGTGGGTCGGATTTTACTTTTTAAACTGTGTTAATAGAATTCAGATTGTTTTAACATTTCATTTTATTGTATTCTTCTTTGTTTAATAAGAATTGTGATCGTTCGTGCTGGTAAATACCTTATTGTCGACATATACTTGTAAGGGGTTATTGTATTTAAAGGGTTGTAACTAAAGGTAATGTTATTCTCATAATGATAAGAATATATAGTATAAAAGTAGCGAGAGGGGGTGGTTTGTATGAAGGGTTGAAATAGGTAAAGAAACGTACTTTGTTGATTTTTTTTTTACGTGGCGAGGAGTGGGATTAATTTCGTGCGGGGTGTTTAGGTCATTTCGTAAGAAAACATTGTAAATGTGTTGCATTCATAGTGAATCGTGTAAAATATACAATGTACCTTCACCTAATTTTTTCAAGTCAATTTTTGTTTTATTATTATTATTATTTTTAAAACGTCAAAGGCTTAATTAATTTTAATTGCTAATTATCTCTATTTTTTTTTTGTTGAATATATTAATAAATTATCCTGTTTTTTATATATAAAATTTTTATATTAGCCAGGTCAGGTTAGTTAACATATTTTTATCGTTTGTTTTTTTGATATTTATGTATTCATTTTTAAAGTGTGCTGTCGTCTTTTTTAAGTCAAAATTTAATACGTTATAATTTTGATATCTTCATACATATTTATTACAATTTTCTTCTACACTCATTTTCCCCTTTTTATTTCTTATATGTGTATATATATATATATATATATATATCTTTTCCTTTTTTTTCTTACATGCATAATTATTTTATTCGTTAGATATAGCTTGTTTATCTCACATCAGATTACTTTTGAAATGGTCTTTTCCATATTTATATTAATATATCTGACGAAGAAAAGAAAAAAACCTTTTCTTCTTACATATATGAATTAGGGTTATACTTGTTCCAAACTCATAATATGCTATTTCCATCTTTTATGTGGTCTTCCAATGTCTCTTCTTCCGCTTAATTAATAATTTTCTACTTAATGATTAAATTTCATTTTTATTTATATTAGTCTCTCTTTATTTCCTGTTTAGCCTCCGGTAACTACCGTTTAGATAATTCTTCAGAGGATGATATGTATGAATGTAAATGAAGTGTAGTCTTGTACATTCTCAGTTCGACCATTCCTGAGATGTGTGGTTAATTGAAACCCAACCACCAAAGAACACCGGTATCCACGATCTAGTATTGAAATCCGTGTAAAAAATAACTGGCTTTACTAGGACTTGAACGCTGGAACTCTCGACTTCCAAATTATTTTATTTGGGAAGACGCGTTAACCACTAGACCAACCCGGTGGGTCCCTAATATTAGTCTGGTACATTATTTTAATAGGTAAATTCCCCATATGAAGAAATATCATTTGTAACATTAAAAATAGACTCATTTTTTTAAAACTATAATTATATAAATTTGTTAAGCTATTCATGTTGTCACTATTTAAAAAAATTTAAAACAAATTATTTTAATAGTCCAGCGGGTGATCCAATGGTTAATTCGTCATCGAAGATCAATTGTTTAACAGCTGATTTTCGAAGTCGAAGATTCGAGGTTCGAATCTTAGTTGCTTTTCCATGGATTTGATTACTAGATCGTGGATACCGGTGTTCTTTGGTGATTGGGGTTCAATTAACTGCACGTCTCAACCGAATGGTCGATCTGAGCCTGTACAAGACTACACAGCTCATTTAAATATCATCCTCATTTTTGGTCTTCGGTGGGGGGGGGGGGTGCTTATTGTTAATTTCTTGAACAGATTGCAACGTTCACATTAAAACAAAAAATCTAATTTGGAAAACACAAGACTTCCTCGTACGCCTATTATATTACATATTTTTTTTATTAATATTTTTTTATCTTTTTTCATACTCTTTTTTTTTAATTTTTTTTTGTCTTCAGTCATTTGACTGGTTTGATGCAGCTCTCCAAGATTCCCTATCTAGTGCTAGTTGTTTCATTACAGTATACCCTCTACATCCTACATCCCTAACAATTTGTTTTACATATTCCAAACGTGGCCTGCCTACACAATTTTTCCCTTCTACCTGTCCTTCCAATATTAAAGCGACTATTCCAGGATGCCTTAGTATGTGGTGTATAAGTCTGTCTCTTCTTTTAACTATATTTTTCCAAATTCCTTCTTACTTCATCTATTTGCCACAATACCTCTTCATTTGTCACTTTATCCACCCGTCTGATTTTTAACATTCTCCTATAGCACCACATTTCAAAAGCTTCTGATCTTTTCTTCTCAGATACTCCGATTGTCCAAGTTTCTACTATTAATCTGAGGCCTAAAATTGCTTCCCTTGTCCCTATATTTTCCTGAAACCAAATTGGTCTTCTTTTGTTATTATTGAATTATTATTTATTGTAAAAATTTGTTTACAATCAGAGGTTAATAATTATTAGTAAATCCATATGTAATTTAAATTAAAAAAAAAAAGAAAATCAAGTCGCATCGAATCGATGTGCCTTCCTCTTGTAAGATCCAAATATTTCACTAATTAAAATTTTATTTGGATGTAACTCTGGAACCAATGAAAATAAGTACCACTTATTATATACCGTTGAAAACTTGGCAGTGAGGACTGATCACTACAGTTAAGAAAAAGTTTAAAATCTAAATCTTTTTTGGATTTTGGGCTTTTTTGAACAATTTTGGTCCAGTCAATTTTAATCAAAAGGAGAGGTGCACAACTAGATTTTATAAAAGTCCTATATCTAATATTTCAACATCCTACGGCTAATCGTTTTTTTGTTATGCGAGATAAGTATAGACGTCACGCCGAAACTTGTCAAAATCGATTCAGAGATAGTCAAAATGGATATTTCCGTTGAAATCTGAAAACAGAAATTTTTCGAGATTACAATACTTCCTTTAGTTCTTACAAGGACGTAAATAAGCTACTGTATTTGATGGTTAAATCTCGAGGTTTACGTATATATTTTTATGTTTTCTATATCTTTAAAATATAGGATATTTGTTACGTTTCTCCGATTTAAACTTTATTTCAAGATGAATTTTATTTTATAAACTATTTTTTACTTCTTTGTACGAAGTAAAAGATGTATTGTGCTCGCGAATAATTTCGGTTTTCAGATTTCAGCGGAAGTATCCATTTTGACGATCCTGTATCTATTTTGACTAGTTTCGGCGTGACGTCTGTACGTATGTATCTCGCATAATTTAAAAACGTTTAGCCGTAGGATGTTGAAATTTTGGATTTATGACTGTTATAACATCTAGTTTTGCTCCTTCTCTTTTGATTGCAATCGACTGAACCAAAAGTGTCCAAAAAAGCCGAAAATTAAAAAAAAAAATTGAATTTTTGATTTTTTCTTAACTGCAATAAAAGTCTTTATTGAGAACTTTTCAACGATATATCATAAGTGGTACTTATTTCCATTGGTTCCAGAGTTACATCTAAATTTTAATTAGTGAAATATTTGGATCTTACAAGGGGACGCACATCGATTCGATGCGACTTGATTTTCTTTTTTTAATTTATTTTTTTAAGTTAGATATATTGATTTATTAATAATTATTAAGCCCTGATTGTAATAAATGATTTACAATAAATAATTCAATAATAATAATAAAAAAATATATGAAAAAATTAGTAGTTGTAAGTGAAATAAAATTTTATGTCCTTTTTTAAAAATATATACATGTAATTTAATAGGCATTACATACGAGGTGTGATCAAAAAATAGGGTGAATGAATTTTTATAGCGGCAACTGCCGACGCGACATCCATATGCTGTAATTTGTCCAATAGCGTGATCAACTGAGACGGGCAGGGACAAGTTGTTACACGTTCGAGCTTGCCAGTCAGCTGCCAGAGCCGCTAGAGTGAGGTTATGTTTATCGTGTCTGTCGCGCAACATGGATTTTGAACAACGCATTAACATTAAGTTTTGTTTTAAGTCGCAAAAGAGTGCCAAAGAAGTTCACGAAATGTTAGAATCGGTGTACGGCGATAACGCTGTAACTTTGAAGACCGTGTAAAAGTGGTATGACCGATTTAAAAACGAAAATGAGTCTGTTGAAGACGAGCAGCGTGCGGGACGTCCAGTAACCTCAAAAACAATTGAAAATGTGTAAAAAGTGGAAACAATGGTTCGTTCAAACAGGTTAATGACTATTCGAGAGCTATCGGAAGACCTTAACATCTCGTACGGATCCGTTCAAAGCATTTTGCGAAACGACGTACGAAGAAAGCGACCAGAAAAATGGACCGATGGCTTCCTTCTTCACCACGACAACGCGCCGTTTCACACCTCGCTTCTCATTCGCGAGTTTTTGGCCGAAAAAAGTGTTCCTGTCTGTCCACATCCGCCATACTCACATGATTTAGCACCGTGCGACTTTTGGCTCTTCCCAAAAATTAAAACTGTGCTTAAAGGAAAACGTTTTGACACCATTGCTGACATTGAGAGGGCCACGACCGAGCAGCTGAAAACCGTTCCAGAAATGCCTCCAGTCATGGAGTCAACGTTGGGATAAGTGCATTGCTACCCAAGGACAGTACTTTGAAGGAAATTAAATCGAATTCTATGTAATCTTATTACTTTTTTTAATAAAAAATTATTCACCGTATTTTTTGATCACACCTTGTATGTGTATATGTAATAGATTTAGTGAAACATTTGATTGTTTAATATTAATTGAAAATTATAATTTACAATCGTATTATTTTTGGATTTTATAGTTTAATTTCTGTTTAATTTTATCTACATTAAAGTTAACTTCAGAGTGACTGAAAAATAGACCCTCACAAGAAGAACATATATATTGAAGCATACATGCCCGATCTTTAATATTGTCGGATAATATTTTCCATAACTCAAGAATTGATCATGATTTCGTTTATTTGTTTTTTGTTCATTTAATCGCTCTTTGGTTTGAAATAATTCTTCTAATCAATTTGCGTACAAGTTCTTTATTTTTGAAATTTTCTCTCTCTGTTTTTATCATCCTCTCATAAGCCTTTTTAGTTTTTCCATGGTCTTAACGTTTTCTTCCTCTTTATATTTATCATCTTCTCTTTATGTTCTTATTGTTTCTTTGTTATCAACATTTTCTGCCTGTTTATTTTTTTTTGTTTGCAACATTTTTTTCTTTTTTATTCTTTCTTTGGTTTTAACATTTTATTTTTCTTTACATTTGTTCTTTTCTTTTGATCTTTTTATTTTTTCCTTGTTCTTAACATATTCTTAATTCTCATATTCATCTTCTTGTCGTTTTTTTGAGATACATTTCTTCATGTTATCTTTCTTTTTCCTGTATGATTTTTTTCTTTTCAATTTTTGATTATTTACCAAATAATCCAATAATAAAAATGAATATTTTACACCGTAAGATCGAAATTAACGTTTGTAACCAGTATACAGGAGTTCACTAAACGGAATTGTTTAATTATTATTATCATTTACTTATACGACACTCCATAAATCTGATACTTTTGTCTATCAGTTTTGGTAAACTCACAAAGATACGAATAATACTTATCTAGTAATACGAGTAATAAAGGGACTTTTACTCTCTCCTAATAATCATGTAAGGTTGCTGATTTAATCTATATATATAAAAATCAATGTTTGTTTGTCTGTCTGTTTCAACTTAACTCGAGATCTACCGGACAGATTTGTCTAAAATTTTGCACATCTACACTTTGAAGCCCTGCGGTGAACATAGGCTAATTTTTTTGGACCTCCGACATAACGAAATTTAAAACACTTTATTTCTTCCTTATAGCTTATTTAATTTTGAAAATGACTTTGATTTTCAAGAAAAATTTAATTTTTAGCTAACATTTTTTTGAATCGATTAATTTTGAAAAGGGCTAAAGTTTTAACGTACAGTTATTCGTAAGTTTCAATCGATTTAGCGCACATGCATATGTAATTTTTACGATTTATTCATTTACAATTTTCTTTACCTCTGTTTAAAAACATAAATAAATAGCCGCTTTTGTTTATCATGCGTGTATGTTACTAATTTAAAGCGTGTAAAGTATTTAACTGCGATCTTTTAAATTCTGTGATCTTTTTTCAAAACCACGCCTAAAAGACATTCTTCGATCGGGAAAAATACAAAAAAAGCACGTATGATGAAAACCGTTCGTGCGGCAGAGACTGAAGACGAAAGACAGTCAAGATTGGAAAGCGACCGAATACACACAACCCGATCCCGTTCGACTGAAACAACTGAGCGACGGGAAATACGTTTAGAAAGTGACAGAATCCGCACAGATCAATCTTGCTCGACTGAAACAACTGAGCAACGGGAAATGCGATTAGTAGGCGTCTGAACTCGCGCAGGTAAACCCCGATTAACAGAAACAGTGGCAGAACGAGAGGAGCGACTACGATTGACACGATCACCAACTGCTCAATTTAGGCGGGTATCAGGCATTGAATTGAAAGAATGCGCCTATCATTACGATGCCAACTATGATTTACATTAAGCTAAATTAAGCTCTTTGAGTAAAGTTGATAACGTCAAAAATTTTCCAGTTGAAAAAAGAACTTTGGAAACCTGAAAAACCAAAGCGCCGAGCGAAGCGAGGCCTTGCTGGAAGGTCCGGTGAAGCCGGGACGAGCGGCTAGTAATTGTATAAATATTTGATGTTAATAAGAACTAATATTTCAGCAATTGTGTAATTGTCCACTTTATTAAAGAATTGGAGGATCTTAACTCATTTTAAAATGAAATAAGTTTAAATGAAGTGCAGCGAAAGAAATGTATATGTAATTTAATAGGCGTACAAGGAAGTTATGTAGTTTCTCATCAGCGTTTTTAATTATCATTTTTATTAAAATTGATATTTGAGATGGTTTTATTTTTACTTTCATATCTGATGTCTATATAATTATTATAGAATAATTTTTCTACTTTGTTATTGCTAAAGTAATTCGTTTAAGGAATGGTGATCCAATTGGTAAATTTTTTATTTTGTTTTGTCGTAATATTTTTTGCGTTTATATTATATTTTTTAATATAAAAAAACGATTCATAATGCAATTATCAGCCGAGATAGGCGGATCCCACAACAGATTTCAGAAAATAGTTTCGGGTCTTCAACGGCGTGTACGAACAGAATGGAACATCGACCCTCCTTAATCCAAGTCTATTCATTAGTGGAATACGACTTTAAAATTACTGGAAGCTTGGTTTCAGAAATTGAAAATCATTCAAAAGTCTCAGGTACTGACAAGACTATAAAATTGCGTTTGCGGTGCATTCATTGCCAGTCTTGGGAATTCAATTAGGCGGGCTAGATACGAATTGTAAATTTCTCGTACCACTGTTTATAAGCTGCTTCGTTTCCGAACGTACAAGTTACAATTCCTGCTATAGCTGTTTTGCTCGCACTTTCATTAAAAAAAAATAATAATAAATTGTTCGTTCAGGAGATTTTTATTAGGGTTTTTATTTTTTTATTTCTGCGGGAGGAGGAGAAATCTGTTGTCAGATGCCCAACAGCCCATACTACTGGATGTGTGAGGTCTCCCGCCAAAAACTCACTAAGCTTGGACTCATTAAAAAAATCTCCCCCTAAAAACAACATGCCCCGGTACTTGCCATGAAGGTATTACCCGGGAACTCAAAGAAATTTTATTGGACCAAGTTAAGTATCAATGAACAAGTCAAGAATGCGGGACAAGAGTGGCACAGATGCTGATATAAACAATTCTTTACGACTGGAAAAAGAAATTTACAGAACGATGGTAGAAGTGCCTAAATGTAACGGGGATTAGATAATTTTATTACTGCGTTGAGAATTCTTTAATTATTAAATTACCTTCGTTGTAATACATCTTGGAACACTAATTTATAATAAATGGTATTCTCAAAATCATGTTTTCGTTCCTCAAACGGATTAGCAGAGTTAATAAATAGTTATTTCTTCTATTAATCTTACTGTAATATTATTAATTTATTATTCTTTAACATAAAAGACTCTTTTATAATCTCAGTTAAAGAAATAAAATATTCCATGTTTATTTACGTGATGTGACCTTAACACTAACAACCTGATATAAATCGTACTTAATTATTTTATTACTTTTAATGACTTATAATTTTTTGCATGCAGTACTTAACATAAATCATAAAACATATTATGTATTCGTTATATATATGACAAGGTTAATATAAAATGCATTATTAACTTAATAAATTAAATTTATTTATTTAAAATGTATATGTACTATTATATGAAGAGGAAAAGAGTTTTTGTTTAGATAAACAAAAAAAAAAAAACTACAGTTCAATCGCTTCCAAATTTTTACCCAAGCTTCTTGGAATAACTGAGATTTTTTTTTATAGATATTCATCTCAAAAAATCTCCAATAAAAAAATATATATACGAGCAAAATTGGCCCATAAAAACCTCACTGTTGAATAGAAAAACAACAGGGTGGAAGTGTGCCACGATCTTCTTGGGCGAATTAAAACAGATCCTGATTATCTAAAAAATGTTATTACTGGTAATAAATCTTGGATATTTGAGTACGAACCAGGAATAAAACACCAAATCAAGGAATGACACACTTCAAACTCACCACGACCCAAAAAAGCAAAAATTAGCAAATCAGAAATTAAAATCATGCTAATTTGTTTCTTCGATAGTAATGCCATTGTCTATCAGGAGTTTTAGACCAACCCACCGGGTTGGTCTAGTAGTTAACGCGTCTTTCCAAATCAGCTGATTTGGAAGTCGAGAGTTACAGCGTTCAAGTCCTAGTAAAGCCAATTATTTTTACACGGATTTTAATACTAGATCGTGGATACCGGTGTTCTTTGGTGGTTGGGTTTCAATTAACCACACATCTCAGGTATGGTCGAACTGAGAATGTACAAGACTCCATTTCATTCACACTCATACATATCATCCTCTGAAGAATTATCTAAACGGTAGTTACCGGAGGCTAAACAGGAAAAAGAAAAGAGACTGTAAATCAATATGTTTACCGAGAAATTCTTGAAAGACTGCGGAAAAGAGTTGCTCGCTTGAGACTAGTCATCAAAGACAACTGGATCCTGAATTATGACAATTCACCTTGTCACACTGCAGTATCAATTAATGAATTTTTGGTAAAGAAAAACATTCCTGTAGTTCCTCAACCAACTTATTCATTTCACTTGAGTCCCTGCGAGTTTTTCCTGTTCCCGATTTAAAAAAAAAAACATCTCAAAGGACACCATTTTGGAACAGTAGAAAATATAAAAAACATTGTAACCGATTATATGAAGGATATTCCGGTTTGTGAATTCCAACACTGTTACGAAGAGTGGGAAAACCGTTGAATTGTTGCGGGCTTCCCAAGGGATTTCGAAGGTGAGTCCATGGATAATTGGACTGTAAATAAAACGTTTTTCTGAATCATCTCATTACTTTATTTACAGATCTCTTATATACAGTAGTAGTTAAAATATGTGGGTTCAAGCACAAACTTTGAGGAATTGAATTAATAAACTGTGAACTATAATCACTGTATGAGCTGGGTTTGAAATGATAAATAAATATAACCGCTATTTTATAATTTGCGATGGTATTTAAGTATTAATTTTTTACTAATTTTAAAACTTTATTACCAAGAAGCTTACTATATAGTAATGTGATTTATCTATCCGAACTTGTAATATAGATTATTATATAAAAATAACAAAAATAGCGGATAGTGGGAGATCGAAGAAAAAATTTGCCATTTTTTTAAGGATATTTTTTGTTTAGTTTTACAAATAGAATCCGAAAAAGTATAACTAGCCCACTGTTTTAGAAACGCTATATATAAACATATATGAAAGAAAGTGAATACGTAAATATATGTATGTATATATTTTTATTTTTTTTTTTAAATTTATATATTGTTTATATTTGTATACGTAATAGATCAAAGAGAAAATATTTTATTGAATAAAAATATATATTATATATATTAGAAAACAGAAAAAAGAAATAAATAAAATAACCTTGTTATCCAATGTTTATTTTACATTTAAAATTTTTTTTTTATAAAAAACGTTTAAATATTAAAGAGACGTCATTGTTTGTTTTATTCTCTATGCATTTTTATATCACAATAGTAGTGTTAAGTATAGGTGCATTTAACAAATGTTTTCTTTTAGACATGTTTTTACAAACATTGGTCTTGAATTACTTATTCATATAAAACCATTTTACTATGAACATCTAGATTTATAAAAACCTTCATAAAATCGATCTTTTATTGTTTTGTAACTTTTTTGTTTGTTGAAATTTTGTTTGAAGAAAAAATAAAGTAAAATTTTTTATTTGGTAATCGTAATTTTCTTTTTAAGTTATTAGGTTTTTTAACCGCCGAATATTTTCTAATAATAAATGGTTATTCCAATATAATAATAATAAAACTGAAAAAATCCGTTTATAAAAATTATATTTAAAATCGAGAAGTTTATGAGCGTTTCAATTGTTAAACAATTATCGTCATTAGTTATAAGAAAAACGTGTGTATAATAAGATAAGGAAATGGAAATTAAGAAAAAAAATTTAATTGAAAATTAAACATTAATTGCGAAACTCTAAAAAATAATTGTTTTAATATAGATATAAAAAAAAACTGTTGTCGCTTCTTGCAACTGTATAAAAAGGCGTAAATTTAGTTTTTAAAAAAGCTGACAACACAGTTGTAGGACTTTTCCGTCACGCGGTTTTTTCTGATGCACGGTTTATACACACACACACACACACACACACACACACACACACACACACACACACACACACACACACACACACACACACACACACACACACACACACACACACACACACACACACACACACACACACACACACACACACACACACACACACACACACACACACACACACACACACACATATCTTAATTAAAAATATTTATAACTTTATTTAAATACAATAGTTTTAGATTATTTAATGCATTGATTCTAACTAAAGCGCGCGCGCAAATCGTATTTCATTCGCGCGGTGTAGTAGTACAAGGGGCCACTTCAAATACTTTTTTATATAATCATTTAGAGCAGAGGTTCCCAAACTTATTTTTTTCATAGACCACTTTCAAAATTTTGCTGGTTCCGGTGGACCCCCTGCAGTTACATTTCTACCATATTTCCAGTCGACGGAAAATGTGAAGATTAGATCTAACTGTGAAAATTTGCGTTACGGCTGAGTTCCACGAACTAACAGCTTCCGAAAAAAAAGTGAGAATTGATCGGTTAATTTTTGATCGACTGTGCTGTGAGTGGATGTCAAAAAATTAAATTTGGCCGATCAAAAAAAATGATTCCATCCAACTTTACATTTTTGACATCTACTCACAGCACAAGAAAGCAATCGATTCTCACTTATTTTATTTAGAAAACTTCCCGTTTAGAGTGGTAAAAAGCAAAAGAAAAATAGTATATTGGTTTGTGTTGCATTTATTGAAATATGTAATCATTACACTATTAATTATTATTGTTATCATATTGCAATGTAATATAATAAAATTGTCGTAGTATAATTAAAATTAAACATTAATAATGTAATGTAACTTCTACAATGACAATCACAAATTAGTTACAATTTTAATGGGAGGGATGTATTTGATGGATTGACAGCAAATTATCAATATTTGGCTTCAGTTTTGTTAGGAATAAGATTGATACGCAAAGTCAAGCCAACATTTTAGTTCTTCACTATCGAAACCAGATGAATTTTCGTGGACCCCCGCTTACGAATTGTGAACCCCCATTTTTTTGTCACGCCAACGTAGACCCCCGTCGAGTCTCCCGTGAACCCCTGGGGGTATGGATTCATTCGTTGTTTGGGTTATATTTTTTATTTGATTATGGTTATTTTTTTATTAGTATTTGTTTGTTTTTACGTTAGAATATTTTGTATAATTCAGAGAGATTTAAA
Organism: Lycorma delicatula; assembly: GCF_047948215.1. Lineage (NCBI taxonomy): Eukaryota > Metazoa > Arthropoda > Insecta > Hemiptera > Fulgoridae > Lycorma > Lycorma delicatula. Next base: position 19,035,013 of record NC_134467.1, read on the forward strand.
GGTTCTTGTCGCTTATTCTTCTGTTTGTCATCTAAGTTTGGTTATTTGTGGCTTATTTACTATAAGGTGGTTTCTTTTTTACAAAAAAAGAAGAAAATTTAATTTCATTTTAGATAAATTAGTAGGAAGACTGGCTTAACGGTCGGACAAGCAAAGCGAGCCCTGATATACGTAAGTATTTTATTCTCTTTACGAATCAGTTTGAAGTCAAACAATAGTAAGTGAAAATCAACGTAAATGAATTATCGGAAATGCTAAATATGCCTTAAAGTAACCTTAGTATTTGAGTATTAAGAGGGTGAAGCCTCGACTGGCGTGTATATATATATATACAGATCAGGTAAAAAAATACATTACCGTACAGAAGGTGTATAAAATTTATGACATTTACAATCGTTTCAAGCAATCATACATAGAGTCGAACTCCATGTATGATGGATTCTCCATCGTACACATTACTAATATACAAAACGTATGGTGAAATATAAATTCGTTCAAGTGTCTTACTCGTACTTTAACTAGTCATGCATCAAAAATCTTAACTAGAATTCTATACAGAAGAATTGAGAGGAGAGTGGAGGAAGTGTTAGGAGAAGACCAATCTGATTTCAGGAAAAGTATAGGGACAAGGGAAGCAATTTTAGGCCTCAGATTAATAGTAGAAGGAAGATTAAAGAAAAACAAACCAACATACTTGGCGTTTATAGACCTAGAAAAGGCATTCGATAACGTAGACTGTAATAAAATGTTCAGCATTTTAAAAAAATTAGGGTTCAAATACAGAGATAGAAGAACAATTGCTAACATGTACAGGAACCAAACAGCAACAGTAGCAATTGAAGAACATAAGAAAGAAGCCATAATAAGAAAGGGAGTCCGACAAGGATGTTCTCTATCTCCGTTACTTTTTAATCTTTACATGGAACTAGCAGTTAATGATGTTAAAGAACAATTTAGATTCGGAGTAACAGTACAAGGTGAAAAGATAAAGATGCTACGATTTGCTGATGATATAGTAATTCTAGCCGAGAATAAAAAGGATTTAGAAGAAACAATGAACGGCATATATGAAGTCCTACGCAAGAACTATCGCATGAAAATAAACAAGAACAAAACAAAAGTAATGAAATGTAGTAGAAATAACAAAGATGGACCACTGAATGTGAAAATAGGAGGAGAAAAGATTATGGAGGTAGAAGAATTTTGTTATTTGGGAAGTAGAATTACTAAAGATGGACGAAGCAGGAGCGATATAAAATGCCGAATAGCACAAGCTAAACGAGCCTTCAGTAAGAAATATAAGTTGTTTACATCAAAAATTAATTTAAATGTCAGGAAAAGATTTTTGAAAGTGTATGTTTGGAGTGTCGCTTTATATGGAAGTGAAACTTGGACAATCGGAGTATCTGAGAAGAAAAGGTTAGAAGCTTTTGAAATGCGGTGCTATAGGAGAATGTTAAAAATCAGATGGGTGGATAAAGTGACAAATGAGGAGGTATTGCGGCAAATAGATGAAGAAAGAAGCATTTGGAAAAATATAGTTAAAAGAAGAGACAGACTTATAGGCCACATACTAAGGCATCCTGGAATAGTCGCTTTAATTTTGGAAGGACAGGTAGAAGGGAAAAATTGTGTAGGCAGGCCACGTTTGGAATATGTAAAACAAATTGTTAGGGATGTAGGATGTAGAGGGTATACTGAAATGAAACGACTAGCACTAGATAGGGAATCTTGGAGAGCTGCATCAAACCAGTCAAATGACTGAAGACAAAAAAAAACAAAAAAAAAAACAAGTGTCTTACGAGATGTTTACTTTCTCCTTAATTCTCTTCACAGAACTGATTAGTTTCTGAACAGGTCCCGATAACTTGCAAAACTGATTGCTAATTGACTAGTGTACTGATAAGCGGCCTGAACTTTATCCTTGCACGGGTACCCCGTTGTCCAAACCTGCTTTTCGACATTTAAATATTGTGTTTTTCTCATTGTAAGCATATCTACTATGGTTTATTAAAGTATGAAAAAAATTGCTGCTGATCATGTAATTACTCAGAATTAATACTTTCAATTTTATACCATGAGTGTTTTTAAAATTAGGTCCGTTTTGAAATATAACAAAAAACTGAAGAATATGAATAATTTTTTTTTTTTTTTTTTACTTATTACGTTTTTTACTTAAAAACTACATTTATTTACTGCATTTCTACACAATTGCTTTCAACTATAACACATTTCTCATAGCGTTTCACTGGGTTTTTCATTCTATCGTCAACAAATTCCGACGCCAGTTACTTAAACAACTTATTAATACCATTTTTAAATTCGTCGTCATCGTTTAACCTTTCTGATTCGAGCCACTGTTTAAAGTGAAAAAAGAAAATAAACGCTGGTAGCTAATTTAGGACTACAGTGTGAATGATTGAAGGTTTTCCAACAAAATTCTAATCTACTCGCTTTCTGTATTGCCTTATGTGGCCGGGTATTGTCATTAAAAAACAAAATCCCGTGGGATAATACCTCAAGTCATTTGCTTTTAAAAGTTTTTTTTTTAACTTTTCACAATACGCATCGGCACTTTCGGTTGGTCCTCGATCACTAAATTCAATGAGCAAGACACTCATTTTTGTTTCCAAAAGTATTAGCCGACTATTGTATTTACTGAACTTTCTCGTTTGAACTTCTGTCTAGGCGATGATAAATGCCGACATCGCATTGATTGCTGCTTTGTTTCAACATTTGAATAAAAAATCCTGATTTCATTTTTTTTTTATCATAAAAGTGTTAACCGTACAAAATAAGTAGTTTAATCATTTAATTATTGCCCGTGCGGGTAACGAGTATTTAAGGTAGTTTATAAATATATAAATCACCACTATTTTTTATAATTATAATGTTTTTAATATTTATAAACGATGAATGGTAAACATATTTTATTATTATTTTTTTTTAATAATTATTATGGTAATTATAAAATTAAAGATAAAAATAATGAATGAAGTAAAGGGTCAAAATGGATAGATAAACCGTAATGAGAGCAAGGAAGAAGACAGAGTAAAGGAGAAATGGAAGAATAAAAGAGATGGTAAGAGGAAACACGATAAAAGATAAGAAAAGAGAATGGGCGTGCATATTAATATTGTTGTACCTTCCATCCCCACCAAAGTATTATGTTAAGGAGGGGTTGTTGTGTTGTCCAGTTACGGCCTTGACGCGAAATTAAAGATTCGCCAAAGCAAAACATTCAAGGTTATTCAGTGTACGACCCGGTATGACTAGAGTTGGAGTAGGAGGGTGTTGTTATACAGATTGCGTTACACCAATGTACTGTACGGTTTGCATAACTTACATTTTGTAGGCGTTATATACGTTATTCACTCTTGTCTTTATATATATGTAAAATCATTCTTGACCTGTACAGATCTTTCTTTAACCTTGTAATATGACCTTGCGGTGATCTATCCTCAGTTATAGTGTTAACTATTTAACCCGCTCATGCTCGTTGAATTTTATTAGTATTGTTACTACTAAATTTTACATTTTATAAGACACCTTGGTCTATTTTACATTTACATTAGATTTCCTAGACTGCCAAGTGCAATAGTGTTCTTCTCTAGTTTGGACTATGCTAGAATCTTTAATGTACTCGTCTATTTATCAAATATTTTTAGTCTAATGTTCCTATGCATTATTTTTATTACATCAGTTTTATTATTATACGTAATATGTTTTAGTGGTGTTCTACTTTTTATTATTATTATTATTATTATTATTATATATCTACCTTTATTTTATTCTTTTTTTTATATAAAATTTAGATAATTATTAACAAAAATCAATAATTTTTTACCTAAAATTAATTACTTATAAACTTTATATAAAATACTTCTTTATAATAAATAAAAAAAAATAAATAACTGCATGAGTTGACTACCTCAATTATTATTATCTCAAATACAGTAAAATTTAATGAAATTAAGACTTGATTTTGTGCCTTCGAATGATCCGTTTTGTGAGGATACTGTTATTAAATTTTCTTATCCAAGCAACACTAAGGTATGTATCTTTTTTCTTTTCTTTTTTTTTTATTGAACACTTTAAGTAGATTACTTAAAGTTCTGGGTTTAATTCCCAATATTTTTTTTTATTATGACATCATTATAGTATTTTTTAATATATAAATAAAAATAATTTTTTGAGTTAATATATTTTTATAAAATATAGTATAGATTGTTTTCAGTTCAAATCAAATTTATTCTTTTTAAAATATTATTATTATTTCAATACTGTTTAATTGTTTTTATTCAATTTTATGCATAAATACATTTTCATTATGTAATTAAAATATTAAATATATATATTAATCAATAAATATGTAAGTAAGTTCAAAGGAAAGGAACTGTCTATTATTACGGGAAATATTTGATTATTTCATATCTGGGATAGTATATAAGTTTAATAATAATAATAATATTACTTTTATGATTGAAATAATTCATGTTAGATTTCATTCGTTAAATGATTAGATAAATTTTTATATAAAAATAGATAAAGTAGAAAGGAACTGTTTTCCCTACTTCTATAAATTAATTTGTTATACGGCATTATGTAATTTCTATATAGATCAAATTCGTACCCGTAATTAGTACAATAAAAGGTAATTATTTTACTGGAAAGGACTGTCCTATAATTCTTATTTTAATCGCATCTTATTATATATTAACAAATAAAATATATTTAAAAAAAAATAGATATGTTGGTGCTACCACTGGGCGGACTGGTAGCAACTCGGTCTTTCATCTCGAGATCGAATCCCGGTTAGCATGACATTTCGTACGCTTAAGATTTCCATTCACACGCACAAGCTTCTTTGTAAGCTTGTATAGTGAATCAATTCATCAGTCGAAAATGAAAAGGAAAAAAGAATATATATATATATATATATATATATATATATATATATATATATATACAGGGTGATAAAATCTAAGTATGAATTATGTAAGCAGTTTTATACTGCATTCTTGTAAGGTATTTGAACGCAGAAAGAAATGTGGTTCTACACAGTTAAAATATCTGAATTGGACAACACATGACTTCCTTGTACTCCTATTAAATTACAATTACACATTTTTTTGAAATGAAAAGCACATAAAATATTATTTCATTAAAATCTTCTAATATTTTTTTTATTGAATTATTAATCGTATACTTTTTTTTACAATGAGAGGTTAATAATTATTAATAAAGTTAAAAAAAAGGAGATGAAGTCTGATTCGAATCGATGTGTCTTCCCTTAACATCCAAATATTTCATCAATTAAAATTTTATTGGGCTGTAACTCTGGAACCAATGAAAATAAGTACCACTTACGATATATCGTTGAAAATCTCTTAATGAAGGCTTATTACTGTAGTTTCCCCATTTCCTGTTTCACAATTCCACCGTTCCCTTCCCGTTTCCTTTCTACATTTCTCTTTCCGTTATTTATCTTTTCCCTTTTTCCCTTTTATTTTTAATTTTTTTCCCTTTCTATTTCCTTTTCCCGGGTTTTCTTTTTTCCATTTTCCCCCTTTTCGATTTTTCCCTTTTCCCATTTTTCCCTTTCTATCTTTTTCCCCGCGAGTAAATGGGTCCAGTCGTTTTTTAGTCTATACACAAATATCGGAAACATTGAAATGGAATCGTAAAATATTTAGTATAGCGTGTGTTGCTTTTATGTCCAACAGATAGTTCTGTTTTTAAAAAAAATCATGTTTTTACCTGTCACTGGTGTGACATCTTAGGTATATAAATAGTAGGTATATAAAAACAAACGCGAAAAATTTTAAATGAACACAGAAAATTTTAAATGAACAATTTTGAAAACACTGGGTAGGTCGTAAAGAAGCTGTAGAATTACCTGCCAGGACCCCAGACCTGTCTCCTCTTGATTACATTTTTTAGGAGTGCGTGAAACATAATAAAAACAAAACCTGCAGAAGTTGACGAATTGAAAAGAAAAATAATAGAAAAATCTGCTCTTGTATCACCAGATGATACAAGTTGTAAACGGATATTACTTGAGGTTAGCGCACTGCCAAGCTGTAGATTGATAGCATTTTTAATATTTATTATAGATTGGTATACTTTCAAAATTTATTTCATTAGTCATTTACGATCGAAAATATTTATTTAAAACTAGCTCTATCCGCCACGCTTCGCTGTGGCACATTGTGGTTGCATGGATGAGAAATGAGAAACAAAACAAAGCATACGTTTCATAGAAGTTTAATTTTGCAATACTTGTCGATATACAATATTTTTTTGTTTTTCCACTGTTTGCGTAGATATAACGGCTATCTGGTTTGCCGACTCGGGAACACGCAACATACAGTCGCCAATGCGAGAAGCAATCCGCATCTAAATCTAAACCACACAATTCTAAAGATTGACCTTGAGCTTTATCGATTGTGATTGCAAATGCCAATCGAATTGGGAATTGCAATCTTTTAAATTAAAATGCTGTATCGGTCGGGATTATGGGTATTCGAGGAATGAGGACATCTTTACCTTTGAAAGGCCCCGTTAAAATCGTTGCTTCCACTACGTTATTCATCAATTTCTTAACTGCAAGTCGCGTGCCGTTGCAGAGTTTTGGCCGATTAATATTCCGCAACAAGATAATTGTCATTTTTTGATCGAACCGTTGCTAGAATCAATGTAATGAGGAATGTTTTCCCAGTTCCTCCAGGCGCATCCAAGAAGAAGGTCCCCAACTCCGTCATTTATCATTTGCATTATGCGATCATAAATGCCTTTCTGTTCACGCGTTTATTTGGGAATGTTTGATCGGACATATGACTGAAGATCACCGATGTTGTAACTCTGTTCACGGCGTAAATCCACATCAAATGAAACAATCGCAGGTCGGTATATGTATATATAATAATCTGAATCAGATGCAAGTGGATACGTTTTTTTTTTGTTAATAAACAATGTAATTGGGAACAGGTATTATTTCACATGTGACTGTGGTTGTCGTTAGCTAGTATGGCGAGTGTTCCCCTCGCTTCCGGCAGATGGCGCGGTCACTGGTATACAACCCACAGTTAAAAAACTGTTTTCTCGCGGTCGCGGGTATGTGACTGATGCGAAAAATAGATAAAAATAATCTTTGATGCGGGTTATATATCGTGCTAAAATTTGAGCTCAATCGGTGCAGAACATTTTGAGTTTTTGAAGCCGTACACAAACGAACTTAACATTTTCATATATATACATTTTAAAATATTGTAATATTTAAAGTAAATAATATCAGTTGATATAGCCGTTTAATTTGTTGTTGTGTTGTTAATTATCCTTATTATAGCACTGTTTAAAGTTTTTTATTGTATACAGTATGAATGTAATAAAATGATATAAAATTGTTCATGCAGCGCGTTTTACCTCGTTTTATGGTTAATACGATTTTTTCATATTGCAACTTTGAATGCTTATACGACTCGTATAGTTCTTTCTTAGCCTTAGAATATTTTTATTCCAGACATCCTATCGTCATATAAATCTAAAACGCTATCGCCCAGAATCGCAACACATAGGTGTTTTTCTCTGGATCCCTAGCCACATTCCGGTTAATGAACGTGCAGATTCCACTGTTAAAGACGCATGTAATCAACCTCCCTTCGCCACTCGTATTAATACAGGGTGATTCATAGAAACGGGAAATTTAAAAAATTAAATAACGTTAATGCAAAATTGTTTTTAGAAAATGAATTTTATTTCATATAATTGTACGAATGTTGCCGTTTTAGGATACATACATTTTAGTTTATTTTGTAAAGATGACATCTTCCAGGTGACCACCTCCTCTTCTACGTAAACACTCGCGAAGTCTCTTTGTTAAATTGTTCGTGGTTTGACGTAACATCTCAACTGGAATTTCCGCAATTGCTTCTCGGATCTTTGCCTTCAGTTCTTCCGTTGTAGCAGGTCTACTGTGGAACACTTTTTTAAGGTGACCCCACAAAAAGTAATCGCAAGCTGAGAGATCAGGCAATCTGGGAGGCCATCTAATGTCACCATTTCGTGAAACGACACGTTGTCCAAACAATCGGCGTACAGCTGCCATCGATATTCGTGCAGTATGTGACGTTGCTCCGTCTTGTTGAAACCAGGCTGTGTTAAGAATCGGTGGAAATCTCTTTTGTTGTTCCACAACAAAGGTTTCAAGCACGGCTACGTAACGAGCCGACGTCACTATAATCGCAAGACCGTTGTCATCCTCAAAAAAATAAGGGCCTATAACACCGTAAGATGACATAGCACACCAGCACACCACACGGTAGCTTTCTGGCTGTGCAACGGACGCTGGTGTAGCTGCGTAGGATTTTCTTGTTCCCGGTATCTGAAATTTTGCTCGTTAACAAATCCACCGAGGTGGAAATGCGCTTCGTCTGACATCCACAGTTCCTGAACATACTCTTCGTTATCGTTTATCTTCTGAAGCATTACATTACAGAATTGTGCTCGCACAACTGCATCGTTCGGTTTCAGTTCCTGGACGATCTGCAACTTGTACGGATGGAATTGTAAGTCCTTCGCTAACATTCTTCGAACGCTTGAACTATGCGATCGTAAAGATGCTGAGAGACGACGGATTGACCGATATGGACTTCGTGTGACAGCATCTTATAAAGCTTGTACATTCTGTGATGTACGGACGGTTCGTTCACGGCCTGGAGGTTTCTTATTCATTGCCGAACCAGTTTCCTCAAAATTAGATATCCATTTTTTAATTGCACGTCGTGATGGAACACGGGTGCGCCGTCCCAGATTAAAATGATGGCGAAATTCTCTGCGCGCTCCCTCCACCCTGTCATTGTTTTTGTAAAACGCTTTGGTAGCAAATGCATGTTGCGAACCACTCCAAGGTTCCATGACAATTAAATGGCAGGTTAGTTTAGAGACTGGTGCCACTTATCAAGTGGTACCAATCGCCACGGCTACCAACACAACTTTAAAAAATTCCCGTTTCTTTGAATCAGCCTGTACTTCTGATTTTATTAATTATATCCTCTTCGTGCAAAGTGGCATAGTAACTGGACAGTTACCGTTGATAAAAAAATTACGACACATTAAAGATTCTGTGTTACCATGGGATTCCACATGTAGAAAAATTTATCGTGAGGAAGTGGTCCTTTTTCGATTGCGATTAGGACGTACTAGTCATACACGAATACCTTATGTCAGCAGGACACGCACCAATATGCGTACGACGCAACTACCGCTTGAATATGCGCCACACTTGTGGATTACATATGTTATACAGCGTTGCGTCGTAAATCTAAATTACAGAGAAAATTCGTGAAGTTTTGGGTAGTAATATATAAGAGTTTTAGACCGGGTGTTACTAGATCGTTGATACCGGTGTTCTTTGGTGGTTGGGTTTCAATTAACCACACATCTCAGGAATGGTCGAACTGAGAACGTACAAGACTAACACTTCATTTACACTCATACATATCATCCTCATTCAGTGTTACTATTTTTATGAAGTGTTAATATTTTATACAAAATTTAAAATCATAATATTTGTTCAAGTGTTGAAGAATTATTTTAATGTGTTTGTTTTTCTATTTATTTAGTTAATTTAATTTATTTTTTATTCGGTATCTGAGAAGGGATCTTTTATATCCCTCTCGGACTTTACTGATTTTTTATTTACATTTTATTTTTTATTAAGTTTTAAATTTTATATTATTAAGTTTCCTCCTGTGATATTAGTTTTAACCTTTTAGTGATATTTTAAGCGAGTTATTAGTTGTAAGTTTTAGTTTTTATTTTAATTTTAATATTTTAGTTTTTTTATCTCTACGTTATCCTAGAAGAGGCCTTTAATACCCTTTTAGACTTTATTAATTTCTATTTTATTTTTACGTTTATTTTTAATTCAAATTTTACGACTGATATTAGTTTTAAATATGTTTTAAGAGAAATTTTAGCTGTGATATTAGTTTTTACTTAATTTTTAAATTTTTAAACTAGTTATATTTTTTAATTCTATAAAATTTTATTTCCGGGCGATGATAACGCCGAAGTGTTTTTCGCCCATAAAAAAACTCGATAACGAAGAAATTAACAAAAAAAACCGGTTTCACCTTGTTTTTCTTGTAAAATTTTAAATCAGAATCATTTGTCATATACCTTCCTATTTAAAAAACTTAAGGTTGATTCAATATACCGAATCCAAGATGGCGAACAAAACTTCAAATCCCACCATAATGTAGATTTTTTTTTTTTTAACTATGTAGAACCCTATTTCTATCTGCTTACAAATACAGGATGTCCCATATAAAACGCAACCCCACCTTATATTGGTAGGTATTGAAATAATAAAAACGCATGTGTAAATGTAAATGTAATTTTTATTATTATAATCCATTACGTTACATTTAGAGTAAATTTTGGAAGTGGCCGCCATCTTCTTGAATACAAGCTTCAATTATTTTTACAGCGTTTCTTGCAACTTTTTTCAAAGTTTGTGGCCGGATATTTAATACAGCTTGTTCAATATTGACTTTCAATCGTTCAAGTGTTCGTGGTTTGTTGCTGTAGGCTTTTTCTTTGAGGTAACCCCGTAGAAAAAATCCGCCGCAGTCAAATCTGGAGATCTTGGTGGCCACAAGCCTCGACCGATACACGATTACCGAAGAATTCCTCGACGAAATCAGAAGTTGAACATGCGTAGTGCGATGTCGCACCGTCATGTTGTAGCCGGCAGTGTCTGTCTTCCTCTTCCAAGAGTGCGATGAACCGAAATAAAATATCCTGATATCGTTCTGCATTAATGGTGTAATCGTAAAAAGTAGGACCGATTAGTTTCTTCCGCGATATCGCGTACCACACGCCCGACTTCTGCGGGTGTAATTTTTTTACGTGATAAACGTTGGGATTTTCAGCTCTCCAAATTCTACTGTTTTGGCTGGCCGTCCGAATGAAATCGTGCTTCATCTGTGAAAAATAACGAATCCATAACGTTAATTCCCTCACGCAGAAATCGACGGAACCGTTGACAATATTGTAGCCGTTTTTCTTTGTCGGGCTCAAGAAGTCGATGAACCGTTTGAACGCGATAAGGTCGTAGTTGTAATCGTTTGGTCGCCCGATGAACGGTTGATTTAGACAAATTAATTTCAGCAGACAAACGTCTGATCGATTTATTTGGCGAGGCGAGTAATCGGTCTTTGATGTCAGCGACTGTATCTGTATTCAACACCGACTTTTGTGTTCCTTGTTATTAACAGAACCGGTCTCTAAATTTTGCGACTAACCTTAATACTGATGTTTTGTTAGGAGCTGGTTTATCTGGGTACTTATGGCGAAATGAAAATTGCACTGCAACCGCTGATTTCGTAGTGAATTACGACTCGACAATGAAAACACGTTCATCTAGTGAAAACACCATCTTTTCTCTAGCGATACATTGAACGTTATCATTGCATTGTTGTTGTTATCAGTAGTGTTCTACTGCGTCGCCGCGATGTTCAGATGTTTGACGAGTCCATTTCAGTAAGGGGTAAGGGAGTAAGCTTGACTTTTGAAATTTCATGGATGAGTGATTGATGGGTTGCGTTTTATATGGGACACCCTGTACCGTTCAGAGGTTGGATATAAAGCTATTTCCATACTTAAATATCACAAATAAGAAAATATATCACCAATTTTTTTTTATTTTTTGAAAAAACAATTTTCAAATTTACATTAATAAGTTTTATTACAACATTCAAATCAACAACACAATACAAAATGTTTTCGTTATTTATGCATACTATTTACTACATGATTTAATAAATATGTTATTTTTTTTTATGTAATATTACTTATTGTAAATACATTTTTTTTTTAAATATTAATTACAAATTTAAATTACATACATGCACACACATACGTAACCTCAGACAGCGAGGGAGGAGCTTTGTAAACGGCCTATTCCACAAAATCAAAGCTATCAACGAAGGGTTTGTATCAATCTTATTTTAATTCTTTTTTAATTATTAATATTAATGTAGCACACTTATTTTTCTATTTTACATACCTCAAAATGATCAATTTTTACCACACATCTAAGTCCATGACCCATAAGGAAGTAACTAAAAAAAAAATTAAAATCGAACGGTTGGGTTATGTCGACAATTCGATTTAAAAACAAAAAGTTTTAGACAAAAAACTTTAGGATATAACCTTAGCTAAAATGGTGGGTATATAATATTTTTTATAGGTAATTCCAAAAGTGATTTACAGCAGGGGTCCTCCACCCTGATCCGTATGGGCATCTAGGAAGCCAAAGAAAATTTTTCAAAGTTGAGGGGCCGTGAAATATTTCTAAATAAAATGAGCCCGTTGTCGGTATTAATATATACGATAACCGATCTCGCAGATTTGCAAAGTAATTCCACTCTTCGATTGCTATATATAAGTGAAACCCAAAGTTTTGCGATTAGTGACCGAAATAAAACATAAATTTTTTATCCTATGGATGAAAGCAATCTGAATTTAACAGATTTAATTATTTACTATCCAAAACACGAAATCGATTGAATATTGAATACTTAGGGTAGATTCGATTAGATTTAACAAATTCAAGCCCAAAGAAAAAAATAATAATTTTGGTTCGTCAACCTCACTGAATTAAAAATTTTAATTATTTTAACTAGACTTCCCTTGCCCGACTGTCTAGCCAGGGGGATCCGTTCTCTGGATCCTCTACGAGTTCGTATCCTCATATTTGTGAGAATATTAAGTATTTTAGAGATATTCATCAAAGAAAAAAAATATTAGTAATTTTACATAATTACATTTCTGTTGCCATGGTGACAGAAATATAATGAAGTAAAAGGATTAATATATTTACATATGATATATATATATATATATATACAAGAGCGTGGTGCTTCTACACTTATTTACGAATAATTCCAAAAAAACCTTTGTCTACAAGAGTTTTTTTTAACAAAATGTAAAAAAAATAATAAGTATAATAAATGTTAATATAAACAACGTACTGTTTATAGTACACATTACAGTTTATTATACAGTTGTTAGTTCAATCTTTTCCTTTAGGTGGTAGCGTTTCATCTATATAAATAAAAATGTATATATTCGTTTGTTAAAAATGTTAAATCTCCAAAAGTTCTACACCGATTGCTTTGAAATTTTGACACAACACTGCATTCGAATACGCGCGTGGTTTTATATAGTTATTATTTATATACTTAATATATCACACCTGTGACAGGTAAAAACATGTTTCTTTTTTTAAAACAGCGCTATCTATTGGACGTAATACTAAATATAATACACGCTATACTAAATATTTTACGATTCCATTTCAATGTTTCCGATATTTGTGTCCGCTATACACTAAAAAAACTACTGGACCGATTTACGCGCGGGGAAAAAGGGAGAAAGGGAAAAATCGAGAAAGGTATCCTTTGTAATAAATTTTCGACCTAAATTTTGTAACTGAAAACTTTGGGACTCTATTTAAACGCTTTTATATTTTTACATTTAATTTAAATAACTTAATTTGAAAAATTGATGGATTAGAGACTACGAATTCTGAATTTTTCAATGCTACACGGATACTTTTCATGGAGATTTATAAAAATTACAATAAACATAATCAAGAATAACTTGGATTCCATAAACGGCTGTAAAAAATTGTAAATGAATGAATCGTAAAAATTACATATGCATGTGCGCTAAACTATTGAAACTTAAGAATAACTGTACGTTAAAACTTCAGCCCTTTTCAAAATTGATCAATTCAATGTTGAAAAAAAATGTTAGTTTAAATTAATTTTTTCTTGAAAATCAAAGTCATTTTGAAAATTAAATAAGCTTTAAGGAAGAAATGAAGTGTTTTAAATTTCGTTATGTCGGAGGTCCAAAAAAAAAACCTATGTTCACCGTATGGCTTCAAAGTGTAGGTGTGCAAAATTTTAGACAAATCTGTCCGGTAGATCTCGAGTTAAGTTGGAACAGACAGACAAACAAACATTGATTTTTATATATATAGTTTAAATAGAATCTGGTAACTTTTTACATTCTCGATTGATTAATTAAAAGAATAAAAAGGATAATAAAAATAATTAAAAGATATAAAATGAAATAATTAAAAGATATAATAATTAAAATAATATATGAAATCAAAAATGATCCAACCAGAATTTTTATCAGGTTTCTTGTGTGTGTATTTACTTAATTATTGGATTACGCGTGTATTAGCTTTTATATTAAGTAGTTAATGACATTTACGTCCGTCTGGGAATCGTAGCGTTTCAGAGTTTCATCTGTAAGGTCCCGGGTTCGAATCGCGATTATTTTTTTATTCGTATTGTACAAGCTTTCAGTTTTCGTGATGAATTAATCATCAACCAAAAAAGAAAAATTATATTTGTGTTTTTTTTAAATCGAATAAAAGTATGAACAATTTCAATTGGTATTATGCACTTAAACAATTTGGAATAATACATTTTAATTCGTATATTTTTTTACTTCCTTGTACGAAGTAAAAGAAGTATTGCGATCGCGAAAAATTTCAATTTTCAGATTTCAACGGAAATATCCATTTTCACCATCCCTGAATCCATTTTGACTAGTTTCGACGTGACATCTGTACGTACGTATGTATCTCGTATAACTCAACAACGGTTAGCCATAGAATATTATTGAAATGTTGAATTTAGGACTGTTGTAACATCTAGCTTCCGTTTTGATTGTAATCGACTGGACTAAAAGTATCCAAATAAGCCCCCAAAAAATTGTTTTTTGACTTTTTCTTAACTGTAGTTAAGAAAAAACTTATTTTCATTGGTTCCAGAGTTATAGACAAATAACATTTTAATTAATGAATTTTTTTGATCTTAGAAGGGGAATGCACATCGGTTTGAATCCGAATTCATTTCAATTTTTTTTCAATTTTAGTATATTGATTTATTAATAATTATTAACCTGCGATTGTAAAAAAAATTACAATAAATAATTCAATTATAACAAAAAAAATAAAAAAATCAGAATTTATTAGTGAAATTAAATTTTATGTGCTTTTTAGTTTAAAAACGTGTATATATAATTTAACAGGCGTACATGGAAATCATGTGGTTTTTTAATATTTTTTTAATATTTATTTATTTTAGATGTTTTTTTGATGTACAACTATATTTTTTGACTCAAAGGATTTTTTTTGTAAAATTTTTGATTAGAATGAGTTTGATACTTCTTCAAAAAAAAAAAAGAAAATAACGAAAAATCCGTTTTTTGCGTAGAATAAGCAAGAATTAAAAAAAAATTATAAACGTTGGACCTTTTCCTTTTTTCCTGTTTAACCCCCGGGACCACTATTATGTATTGCTTTAGAGTATAAGATGAATAATTTGTAGCGTGTGTGAAAATGCTATGCCTGAACGGGATTCGAGCCCGGGACATCCGGGTGAAAGGCGAGACCCTACCACTCCCGCTACGGAGGTCGGCATAAACCTTAGACCTAAAATGCTAAGGAAGTTTTATGAAAATTCCTTTTTTTCTTATTTTAGCCTTTACTGAACAGGTTTTTATATTTATAGAAAACTTTAATTAAGCAGATTTTTTAAGCTTAACCTATGTATAAATATTTTTAGAAATTATTTTAAATATTTATTACCCATTTCAAAAAATAAATATATTTCTGTTTTTTTTTGTTGTATCTTCTTTAATTTTTATTATTATATTTCTGGGAAAATCATCCGATACTTTACCATTTTTTTTTAAATTTTAAATTCCTTCCAAGTTTTCATGAACGTATTAATCTAATTGTCAAAATTTTAAGGATTTCAAAACTGTGAAATTTACATTACTAAATGTTTCACTTTGCTAATTTCTATGTTTTCGTTGTGACGATTACTATAGTCCGTGTAAAAATTATTCCTGCATGTTTTATAATTTAACGGAAGTAAGAAAAAATGAATAAAAAATAAAAACTTTTAATATATTCACATGAATAAGTAAATCTCTTTATACATACTAGAAAAAGAATGTAAAAAAAGAATTTTGCACGCATATTAATATTACAAATGATTAGCTTACGTATAAACGTTGATGAAGAGGGAAAATTTACAGAAAGAAAAAGCACGATTATAAAATGAAAAGGAGAGTGGGTGTGCGGGGTGCAGTAACAGTAGTAGGGGAAATGAAGGATTGGCTATAACAGCTAAGGTAACTTACCTTCTATGTATCTAGAACACAAGATGTTATCGTTGCGTGTGTAGTTTACGGGTCACTTACTATACAGTAAAATAGAATGACCACGTTGAAGGTCATTTTGTTCAGACGACCTTCTAAGATAAATCTTTGTAGTTTTCTGGTTATTATCTTGATTTCCCTCCTTTTCCTACCTTTCTTCATCAATATTTAGTATTTTATTATGTCCTTTTTGCTATCTTATTTGTTTTATTTCGTTATATATTTTAATTAATTAGTTACAACCTTGTTACAAATTGTTGGTGTATTTTTAATTTTTAAATTTAAAACGAATGGTTAAAAACTAATTACTTCTTGTTACAGTGTGTGCATGTTTGTGTGTTTGCGCGCGTGAATCCAATGAGCAAAGTTGTAATGGGAAGTTTAACAACGAATAGAAAATTAGAATTTAATTAAAAAATTAATCGATCGTGAAGCTTATTGTTCAGACAATAAAAAATAAATTAGGTCCTATAATTGGTTCTTGCGTAACTCCTCTCTGAACTGATTCTCATCAAAGATAACATATTTCTATCGATGATAGTTAGTAATATAATGCGATAATTTTATCGTGCACATCATGATGCTATACACTATAATTCCACTATGGATTATAATACAGAGATACTCATATTTGATTTGATTCAAGGAATATAGTTATGCACAACTGTTAATGTCTTACATCAAGTGTTGAAAAATTTCACCGTTTTCTTGAAGGCAGATCCTTCGCACTATATTTTTTGACACTTTTCGTACGACTTCAGGGCTAATGAAATTCATCTCTTCAGTAATGGCTCGCTCCAGGTCTTTTAAAGTACGTGGGTTTTCTCGATATACACGATTTTTCAAAAAAAAAACATCAACGAAAGAAGTCTGGCAACGATAAGTCAGGGGAGCTAAGAGACCACAAACGTTTTGAGATCATGTGATCACCAAACATTTCTTCCAAAAATTACATGATGTTTTTGGATGTATGGCACTTTTCCCCGTTTTGTTAGAGGTAAAAGTAGCTTTCCTCAGGATCAGGAACTTAACCCACCGGGTTAGTCTAGGGGTGAACGCGTCTTCCCAAATCAGCTGATTTGGAAGGCGAGTGTTCCAGCGTTCAAGTCCTAGTAAAGCCAGTTATTTTTACACGGATTTGAATACTAGATCGTGGTTACCGGTGTTCTTTGGTGGTTGGGTTTCAATTAACCACACATCTCAGGAATGGTCGAACTGAGACTATACAAGACTACGCTTCATGTGGACACCGGTGTTCTTTGGTGGTTGGGTTTCAATTAACCACACATCTTAGGAACGGTCGTACTGAGAATGTAAAAGACTACACTTCATTAACACTAATACATATCATCCTCATTCATCCTCTGAAGTATATCTAAACGGTAGTTACCGGAGGCTAAACAGGAAAAAGAAAGAAGGCTCAGGAACTTAGAGGTCAGGGGGAAAACTGGCCGCTCATAAACGGCGAGTCAGTGTGGCGAGAGCCGCATTGTCGGACCGTGTGGGAGTTCCTTGATGAGGTTGCGAATTTCAACCGTCATCGCTAGAGTTTTTTAATTAATCTGGGTTATACTGATTCCTGTAGCGCCGCTGTGGGACGTTTTTCCTGAGATAATGACTGGCCACCAGCCAGATACAAGCTCCAAACGCTGTAAATAGTGGACAGGCACTAGCTGGCATACAGCGACCGAGGCGTGACGGCCTAAATTGCTGTCTTTTATTTTATTAACTTTAATGACTTAGTAATTAGTAACAAGGGGTGCGCCTCCCCGATCTAGATTTAGTTTGACAAGTGAGCGGTTGGGACACATAAGCGGGTGGTGAATAGCACCCTGCTTAATCCGCTCACGCTGATAGGTGGCTCATTAGGTGCTTTTAGGTAACGAGGTCGCTAAACTATTTTTGAGGCACTGTAGCCTTATCTTGGCACTGACATTTGGTATATGCTCTAGGGCGACCAAATGGGGTGATTGCGGGAGAAATGTCAGTTAACCAATTTCCTCAGGCTCGAGAGAGCTAAAAATTGCATAATTATATCCTGGTATTCCGGACTGTCAAGGGTTTTGTAAAAAAATAAATCGGGCCCTCACCAAACGTTCTGTAATCACAAACAACCATGTCCTCTAATACGCACAAAAACGATTATTACATACTACTCACTGATGCTATCTACCGGTAGGTTAGTTAACTACATATACAAAACCTCTCTTTTTCTTTTTAGCCTCCGGAACCACCGGAAGGTATTGTTACTTGAGAGGATGATATGCATGAATGTAAGTGAAGTGTAGTCTTGTACAGTCTCAGGTCGACCATTTATGAGATGTGGGGCTAATTGAAACCCAACCACCAATAAACACCGGTATCCATGATCTAGTATTCAAATCCATATAAAAGGAACTGTCATATACTAGGATTTAAAATTTAGAATTCTCGACTTCGAAATCAGCTGATTTGCGATGACGAGTTCACCACTAGACCAACCCGGTGAGTTACGTAGCCAACACGTAGACAAACTTTAACTAATTTTCAAAAATTCCTAAAACTTGGTTACTCAGTGTCAATGTGCTCAAGACAAATGATAATAAGTTGATCTTGCTATATTATGTTATCTGTAATGTATAAATTTAAGGTATTATCGGTAGTGATTAAAAGCGATCTCCATAGTGGAGTAGTAACATCTCTTCCTATTATCCGGTGATCCCGAGTTCGAATCCCCCGACCAGGCATGGAGGTTTTATACACTACAAATTTTCATTTTCATATCTCCACTTATAAAACTCTGTGGGGACTTAATTTATCTAAAAAAAAAATCCATATTATTTTTAATATAAACACATGAAATAATTTTTACGTTAATAGATGAAGATATAAATTCAAAATATTTCATAATTCAGAAGGGATTAATGAAAGTTATTTCATTACAATATTTATTACACAGCCGTGTTTGTCTAGTTTCCTGACCCTAGACGCGTTCCTATTCGCATATTTGTGAGAATATTAAGTATTTTACGGAATTGATTATTTTAATTGATTAGTAAAATAATTAGTAATTTTACTTATATTTCTGTTGCCATGGTGACAGTAATATAATGAGGTGAAAGGATTAATACATTTACATATTATACATATACATCGTTCGTATTAACAAGCATGGTTCTTTTATATTTATTTATTTTTATTAAATTTCAAAAAAAAACTTATGTCTACAATAGTTTTTTTAAAGAAAATGTAAAAAAAAATAATAAGTATAATGAACGTTAATGTAGACAACGTACTCTTTATAGTACACAATACAATTTATTGTACAATTGTTAGTTCAGTTTTTTTCCACTAGATGATAGAGAATAGTTATAAGTATAATAATAGAGTAAGTTATAAGTGTAATAAATGTTAATGTAGACAACGTACTGTTTATAGTACACAATACAATTTATTTTACGTAGGTAGTTCAATTTTTTTCCACTAGATGGTAGATAATCTTTTTGAATATTTCGATGTTTTTATATTTAAAAGATGCTTAAGCAGTGAGTAAATGTAGAATTTAATAGTTTTTAATAGAAGTATATTATCTAACGGTAGTCATATTGATAACAGGGAGTTGGCTTGGGGACGCCGTCTTCTTCATTTAGTCTTATATGTGTTTGTGAGATTGTATTAGTTGCCGGGCCAGCTGCTGGTTTTTACTTCTGTTGCTGCTACTGGCGCAGAACGGACACGTGGTGCGCTGGGCAGCTACGTGCAGTCTCCTGCTCCCTGTGTGTGCTCTCTTAGTATTTCTTTCCCACAGTCCGTTGTAACGTATAACTAATAATTTCTTTCTTTTATTAATAAGTTTGAATAATAACTATATAAATAATTAATTAAATATCGATAAGAACTGTTAATCTTCGATTTAAATTTAATAATAAATTATAAATATTTATTATACAGTCGTTAGTTCACTTTTTTCCGCTAGATGGTAGCGCTCAACAACGGCTGCGCGCAGCCGGTCGGCGCATCACGTGGTCCACTCTGCACTAATAGCAGCTAAAATAAAAATGTGATCATATATATCAAACAAACAAACTCATACAACATGTGTTTTTATTGAAGAAATAAACGTTAAACGGAAAGCAAAAATAAAGGGTGTTTAAGAAAAAATTCCTTATTAGTATTGTTTAAAAGTATTCATTGACAAAATACAATTTTTTTCTTTAAGAAAATCGTAATATGCTGTGATTAAAATTTTTGAACAGTTTTTTCGTTAATACATTCAGATAAATGTTGCAGCAGTTTCGGTTATAATCTTTGAAATAATTTCTAACGTAATCTAACAAATATGTATTAATAGATACCAATCTGATGTATTTTTTTCTCTTGTTAATACGTAAGCATGGTCTGATCTATAAATATAGAAGCTAGAATGGGAAAAATATAATGTATAGTGAACAAACGTGGGAAAAGGGAAATTATTTCTACCTTGGTAAAATGTGAGTTATTAGTACTCTGGAAAGAACAAAAAAAATTCTGAAAAATTTGATATAAAATTTGTTGAGCAATTTCAAAAACTGTTAAAGTAATTACCGATTGAATTTTCAATTCCAAAAAAGTATATTTTGAGAAAAGTTTTGCATTACTCATCAAGAACATAAGCAGCTGTAGTCATCTAAATGATAATTTTATGCTGATTTCAGTTATTTTATCAAAATTTACTTGTGGTTCGTAGGTTTGAAGCTGCAAAAAGATAACTGTAAACATGTTACAACAAAAAGTGCTTGCCTACGTAATGAGTAATACTCTTTAATTAAAAATTGAATTTATGTTAAACTAGTATTTACAATATGAATTCTAATACATTAAACAATTGATTTAAAAAAAATATATATATTATTATTTTTACAAATTATCTTGTTTCGCGTCGTTGGCGCTTTTGTGGTTGGGTGCAGAAGTTGTATCTTATTGTACCAGAATCTTAGCAGTTTCTATTGATAGTTCTGTGGTTTCAACAAGAGGTGGAGACCCAAAATCAGGGCATAAAATATCTCTGCAATTTTCATCAAAGTACCGGTAATTTTTATCAAAAAATATTTTTTTTTATAAGATAATCCTGTTGAGAAAACAACTTCAAGGAATTCCGCTTGAAACTCAGTTTCAGTTGTCACGGTATCTTTTACAGGAGTAGATTCTACTCCTGTAGAATTTCTCAACTTCTTTGTAAAAACCATTCTCTTTTTCTGTTTAGCCTCCTGAACCACCGTAAGATATTACTTCAGAGCAGGAATGAGAATGATGTACGAGGGCTATTCAAAAAATAAGGAACGTTTCCACCCGACGCCGCCAGGCGCACGCCAGTCGCGTATATATTGGTGTGCTCGTGCTCGGCACCTCAGTCAGCGTCCAGTCGTGACAACGGGAACATCTCCGCACTGCCCGTTTTTTTTTAATATACAAATTTGAAATGTGTGCTGCAATCGAAAATCCCGCAAGTTGTGAGGTGCGGTCTGCGATTCGTTTTTTGTCGGCAAAAAACTTAAAATCAGTAGAAATTCATCGGGAACTAAGTGAAGTGTACGGTAACAACGTAATGAGTGAAAGTTCTGTCAGGAAGTGGTGCATTCAGTTTAAAAATGGCCGAACAAACGTTCACGATAAAGAGAAGAAGAGTGGACGTCCGAGCATTGTGACTGACGATCTGGTCTTCAAAGTTGACGAAAAGATTCGTGAAAACCGCCGTTTCACAATAACTGAGCTTTCTTTATGTTTCCCGCAAGTTTCACGGACTTTATTGTTTGAAATTGTTTCACAGAAGCTAGGCTACCACAAATTTTGTACAAGATGGGTGCGTCACTGAGTGGTTGAGATCACAGGCGGCAGAATTCTATGACACAGGAATTTCAAAGCTTGTCCACCGCCATGATAAGTGCCTGAATTTGTATGGTGATTATGTTGAAAAGTAGTATTTTAGTCCCTCTTTCACGTGTATATAATAAAAAGTTTTTCTTGTACTTGGTTTTTAAAAAATCGAAAAACGTACTTACTTTCTGAATAGCCCTCCTATATGAATCTAGAAGTGTAGTCTTGTACCGTCTCAGGTCGACCATTCGTGCCCACCGGGTTGTCACACTTCTCAGGAATGATCGATCTGAGACTGTACAAGACTACACTGAATTTACATTCTAACGTATCATCCTGCGAAGTAGTACCTTACGGTCGTTCCGGAGGCTAAATAGAAAAAGAAAGGTGAACCATTACTGAGATGAGTGGTTTATAAAAGTGATTCCAGACATCTTTAAGATAAACGGGATAAAAACGTTTCGTCTAAACGAAAACGTTTTGTCTAAAAACATACTTTCTTAGGTTTGAAATAAAATAACTTAAAATTTCTAGTTATCTTTATAGAGAATTTAATTCTAAGTAATTTTATGTAAATAGCATCTATATTACAATACAACACAAATTTTATAAGTTTAATTGGAAATCAAACATTAACTGGATTGGAAAAGTGATACGATATTAAACAGCATTGCATTTTTTACATAAAAATGCTAAAAACTATTAAACAAAAATTTGAAACACATCCTTCTTAAACTTATTAAAAATGTATACTTTTTCTTAGATTGACAATAACAGCTGATCAGAAATTAAGTTTAGTATCTAGCATTTGAATATCAATTGAATAGAAAACGTGTGTATTAAGTATTTAGAGTATAAGTGGAACTTAACAGAAGTTTTTTCTCTTTTATTAATGATGTATGGTGTAGCATATTGATAGACAAAAGTAGAGTATTTAGTCAGTAACAAAAGGTAACGGGAAATCACTTCAGTCATTATTCTTCTTAATAAGCCTGACATGGAAACTTGTTATTCTTTGGAATGTTTTTTTTTTTATTTTTGGGAGTTAATGTTTCACCTACAATTAATTCGCAAAAAAATCTGATGTGGACATCACATGACTTCGTTGTAAACCTATTAAATTACATATACACATTTTTAAAAGTACATGAAATTTTATTCCACTAATAACTTGTGATTTTTTTATTTTTTTTTTTATTATTGAATTATTATTTATCATAAAACTTTTTTTATGATCAGAGGTTAATAATTATTAATAAATCAATATATTTAAATTAAAAAAAAAGGAGATGAAGTCGGATTTCAACCGATGTGCCTTCCCCTTGTAAGATCCAAATATTTCATTAATTAAACTTTTATTTGACTATAACTCTGGAACCAATGAAAATAAGTACCACTTATGGTATATCGTACATATATATATATATACAGACGTCACGCCAAAACTAATCAAAATGGATTCAGGAATGGTCAAAATGTACAGGGCGTTTCCTAATGTTCTTAGGAGTTACAAAAATTCAGTCCAAAAAAAAATATTTCACTTACTTAAATTAAAGTTGTACGAGATGATGCAGGGACTCAAACAGTTTTTGTTAAAATCTATAAATGTTCAATATGTGCTCCTCTGGTGACACGGCACACATCAACACGAAAGTCTGGCTCTTGCCAAACTCGTTCTAACATGTCATTTTCGATAGAGTTGATCGCATTGATTATGCAATCTTTTAGCTTAGCGATATCGTGCGGCATCGGTGGGATAAACACCTTATCTTTCACGTAACCCCAGAGAAAGAAATCACATGACGTGAGGTCTGGTGATCTTGGTGGCCACAGTAAAATGTGTTTGTCTTCTTTAGACGCACATCTATCCAGCGCCGAGGTAATGTTGTGTTAAGGTACTGTCGAACCTCTTTATGAAAACGGGCAGGACAACCATCTTGCTGGAAAATGAAGTCGTTGAGTAGCTAAGGCATAACCCATAATTTTAACATATCCAGGTATATCACGCCGGTTACTGTCGTTTCCATAAAAAAGAACGGCCCGTACACTGCCTCACGAGAGATCGCACAAAAACCGTTTACTTTCGGAGAATCCCGAATGTGTTCCACATAAGCGTGTGGGTTTTCAGTTCCCCAAATTCGCACGTTATGACGGTTTACTTTGCTGCTAATACGGAACGTAGCTTCATCGTTGAAAATTATCTTGTTTAGAAAACCTTCATCTAACAATATGTTTTACTGTAACTGTAAACAAAAATCGAGCCTACGCGTTTTATCTCCATCAGAAAGACGGTGGATTAATTGAAGACAGTACGGTTTGCATAATAAACGTTTACGGAAGACTCTTCACACAGTTGTTTTCGGAATTCCTAATTCTCTACCTGCAGCCGCAGTCGATTTTGACGGGCTGCAAATGAAACTTGCACGCACACGTTCGACATTGACTTCTGAGGTTGATGGACGACCGGTTGATTTTCGCTTACAAAAGCAACCGGTTTCACTGAATTGTTTATACCGTGCACGAATTGAATTGTCACTTGATGGTTCCTTATGAAATTTCAACCGAAACGCACGTTGCACAGAAATTACTGACTTTGACAACTGAAATTCTAACACACAAAACGACTTCTCGCTTCCCGTGGCAGCCATCTTCTTTACTGTCGATGCCTAGCGAGCAAATGGTTTACTAAGTGCCTAGTATATGTAGAAAAGACTATTTGAAGTAGTCTTTCGTACAGTACTTGTTTTATTCTTATGAGTGAAATAGTTTTTTGTTAATGAATTTTCGAAACTTCGAAGAACATTATGAAACGACCTGTATATTTCCGTTGAAATCTGGAAACTGACATTTTTCGCGATCACAATACTTCCTTTACTTCGTCCAGGAGTTAAAAATTTAATTTTATAAAAGTATTGTTACAATCTAACAATATTAACGATTTTTTTAGCATGGTCGGATATTTAAACGCACGGTTAATTAAAACTATTTCTTTATTTTACCTATTCTAAAAATTTCAATTTTCATCATAATTAATATAAATCAATTTTGTTTTCAGGTGACATTCTATAAAAACGGTGATCCATATTTTCCTGGAGTTGAATTTAGATTTAAACCTGGACGAGATGTACGGAGTATGGAAGCATTACAAGATAAATTATCCCTCAGGATGGATTTACCTAGAGGTGCAAGATTTATTTTTACGATGGATGGTACAAGAATTAATAGTCTTGAAGAGTTAGATGACGGTGGTAATTACGTTGTTTCATCTTATAAAACTTTCAAGGTCAGTTAAATTTTTTTTTTTTAAAGATTTTTTAAGCATGCATGCATTTAATATTCTTAAATTAATTTATTTTTTAATTAGATTTATTTAAATGTTAGATCTATTTAAAGCAGTTTAATATTACTAAATTGTTTTTAATATTCTAGTATTTTAAAATTATATTTTTCCTGAAGATTATGTTAATCGAAACCGCTCATAGTTTTTATTATATGTGTAAGTTTCTAAATAACCGAAATCTTTTGGATTCAAGAAATAATCGTTTTTTATTACGTGTTATTCATCAAGGACAGTTTAGCTTCCTTTCAAAAAAGATTTAAGGAATCCCTCCTAAAATATGTATTATAAATTTTAGTTTCTCTAAAAAAAAATAAATTAATTATTAATATTTAATTATTGTAACAGATATTTAGATTACTTTTTTTTTTACTTTTAAAGCAGGAAAGGACCACTTTAGTCAGAATAATTCAAGTCCTTTTTGCCGATCTTTTGGCCTTTAAGTTCTTAGCTTTTACTTTCTCCCAATATTTAGTCATTCTTAATGATCTTGCTTTACGATCCTCTTCTGAATAAACCCTTTTTGTATAATTAAAAGTTCTTACTTTAAAAGTCGGTATTCGGATCTTTAATAACAAATTTTAATTTTTCGGATTTATTAAGTAAATCTTCGTAAGTCAAATTTAATTCTTGCTTGTCTTCTTTAATTTCTTTGATCCATAAAGGCGGATTTTTTAAAGACCAAAATCGATCGATATTTCTCTTAGTAATCCTATCCAGCGGTAATCTTAAAAAGTATGCGCAGAAAGAAATTCGCTTTTTTTTCGTAGTATCGATTAACGATTCCAAGTTTCGTACAGAAATTTACTAGGCAATAATCTGTACTGATTTTCGTGTTTATATTTTTTGTTTATGCAGGTTCTAGGAATCCTGCTTTCAACTTTAAGCAAAGGTTCAGTCCTATTTTTCTGATTTAATCTAAATAAAGTTTCGCTCGCGTAAGTAATTACCGGTTCAACCATTGTTTTGTAATGTCGATTTTTTGTTGTAAGTATTTTTGTTTACTTGTAGCGCTTTAAATAATTTATTAAGTCTTTCAGTCCGATTTTGTTTTTCGTTACGATTACAAGTAATGATCTCTCCAAGATATTTAAATTTTTCTACAAGTTCTACTTTGTTTCCGTTAATATTCACAGAATTAATAACTAAAGGATCTATAGCCATCATTTTAGTATTTTCGTAAGAAATTCTAAATCCAATTTTATTCGTAAGTTCTTCTATACATGTTATTTTTATTCTGGCTTCTGCGATACTATTAGCTAATAATGCAAAGTCGTCGGCAAATCCTAGGCGATTTAAACTTAAGTTATCTCTTTTGTATCCTACGTGAATATTTTGTGGATTAATTTTAAACCGTTCGCGCATCAGAAATTCTAGCGCACAATTAAATAATAAAGGCGAAAGTCCGTCGCCTTGTCTCAGTCCGGATTTTATGTAAAAAGGTTCGGAAAATTCGCCACGAAACTTCACTTTAGATTTTTTATTTGTCAATGTTAAACCGATCATATTTACCAATTGAGGATCCGATCCGAGATTTCTCAGAATTTTTAACATCGAAGGCCTACGTATGCAATCGTACGCTTTTTTGAAACCAATAAAAGAAATAATCATCTGTTTTTGCTTTCTATTATAAATATCTATAAGTAATTTCAAAGTAACAATTTGATCTGGATAAGTGCGTCAAGGCCGAAAACCACCTTGGTAATCGTCTAGCTCGCTTTCTAGTTGGTCCTTAATTCTATTGTAAATAATTCTAGATAAAATTTTATACGTACAATCTAATAACGAAATTCCACGATAATTGTCTGGATTTGTCTTGTAGCTTTTTTGTGTAAAGGATGTATATAATAGCTGTCGTCCAATGTTCTGGAAGTTTTTCGGATTCCCAAATTTTAAACAGAGAATTACGCAAAGATTTCTTAACTGATTCTCTTGCATTTTTCCAAACCGTGCAACTGTTTGCTCTTCACCGCTTGCTTTATTATTTTTAAGTTCTTTAAATGCATTTTCTACTTCTTTATAATTCGGCGGTTTTCTGTTTGATTCTGGCGTTTTAATTTCTATATTAACACTTATTTCTAGTAAATCTTTCGGTTCTTCGCTATTCAAAAGCTTCTGCAAGGATTTCTGCGTTTTCTTTATTATTATGTTGAACTTTAGATTATCTTTTATTGAACTAAATAATAATTTTTTTATCTCAAATTTTTGAAAGACGCTTTTTTTATTATTTTTTTTTAACTTCCGGGATCACCGTTAGGTATTGCTTTAGAGATGAGATGAATGACTAATTTTTGTAGCGTGTGAAAGTGGCATGCCTGACCGGGATTCGAATCAGAGATCTCCGGATGAAAGGCCGAGACGCTACCCCTCGCGGCACGGAGGTCTGTTGACGTGGAGGACGTTATGTATATTTTTTTTATAAAAAGGAAACCCGAAATGGACGTTGGATCTGTTTCACATCAATGTGATTTTAATTCTTAATAACTCCAAGACTAAACAAACATTTCTATTTGAAAAATAAGGCTTCAAGTATCGAAAATTCTTATAATTTTTAATTGTAGAATTAACACTGAAGGACAAAAGGGACCTCTAATAAAAATTGAATAGATTGTTTACTACCCCAAAGAACGTACAGTAGATTTAAAGAATAAAAGTAAAAGGGTTCAAATATTTAATTTTTTTGCAATGGAGAAGTTCCTGGGAAAGTTATAGGAATTCTTAATCCGACTGATGTAGGAATCCCCTTTCCCGGATCTGCAGAATTGTATCTCACCTTTAGTTGATCAGTAATGAACGATTTTCTTGGTGGCAACGTAACATAAAAGGTAGTAGTAAAGTCATACAGTTGCTTACTATTATTATTTCCTTTTCAGATCATGTAGCCATTAAACTGGCTATGTACGGCGTCAGTTTTAAAACGCTGTTACAAAATCATTTTATATGACATCTAAGTCGGTTATTTTGTTTTGTATTCACAAAGGAATCAGTTTTATTACACAATTTAAACTAGGTTTATACGATGTAAAATGTTTTATTTAGACTAGAAAGAATATGACCATTTTTTCTCAGAAATGTGCTTGTGGTGTGTGTGTATGTGTGTGACTTGTGAATTATAATTGCTATGAGTGTTACAGATTTTTTTATTATTTACAAAAATAGCTTATTATATTAGCAACATATCGATGTATTGAAACATAATAAATTATGTTATACGGCACAAATAAAAAAAAAAGAAGGAATTTGTGGTCATAAATATGTCACTTTTACTTGAGATCTAAAATATCTCTTCTGACAAAAGATATCGGTAAATATGAAACACATAACGATTCGTAATGAATAAGAGTATACAGTAAAAATTGTTTTTTGTCAATCTGAGTAGCCTTTTAAGTGGTGGGAATTTTTATAAAACGTACTTTTCTGAATCTACTTTCATTTATACTAACATACGTTACTAATCTGTGATTTATGACACGGGTTTTTCATCACATTTTGCCCAATTTTCAACCGATTTGCTTGAAAGTATTATTTTTAAAATCAGCAAACCATGTTTCATAAAGACAAAACAAAATTTAAAAAAATTTCGCTAATAAAAAACGCGGTAGAAATGCGCCAAAAAAAATCCTGCAATTAAATTATCGTAATTTCTGTATTGTTTCAATTTTGTTGTTATTACAGGCATAAAAAATATCCAATCGTAACGGTTTTTTTTTTGTCAGAGTCTGTTAAATCTCTTTAATATACTGTAATTTTTTGAAATTTTTTTCACAAGAGGGTAGCATAAGAATATGAAGGGAGGCAATCAGATACCAACATATTTTCGCGGAGCGCTAATCAACCTCGGATCATTGTGATGGGTAGGTTAGACAATATTGTGTCTAACATTCCGTTTTAAGGAGCTATAGTTCTAAAAAGAGTACGTTATCAATCGATTTAAAAGTGATGTGAAGTAATTTAAAAAAATCGTATATTGACATCATATGACTTCCTAGTACACCTATTAAATTACATATACACATTTTTTTTCTTTAAAAGTTCATAAAATTTTATTTCTTTAATAAAATTTTATGAACGAAAAAAATTTTATTTCATTAATAATTTTGATATTTTTTCATATTCTTTTTTTTATTGTTATTACTGAATTATTATTTATAGTATTTTTTTTTCACAATCAGAGGTTAATAATTATTAATAAATCAATATATTTAAATTAAAAATGAAAAGCTAAAAAAAAGGAGATGAAGTCTGATTTGAACCGATTTTGCCTTTCCCTTTAAGATAAAAATATTTCATTAATTAAAACTTTATTTGGCTATAACTCTGGACCCAATGAAAATAAGTACTACTTATGATATATCGTTGAAAAGCTCTCAATGAGGGCTTATTGCTGCAGTTAAAAAAAGTCCAAAATCCAAATAATTTGGATTTTGGGCTTTTTTGGACACCTTTGGTCTAGTCGATTGCAATCAAAAGAGGGAGGTGCACAGCTAAATGTTGCAATTGTACTAAATACAAAATTTCAACATCCTACGGCTAATCGTTTTTGTGTTATGCGAGAAACATACGTACGTACGTACAAACATCACGCCGAAACTAATAAAAATGGATTCAGAAACGGTCAAAATGTATATTTCCGTTGAAATCTGAAAACCGAAATATTTCGCGATCACAATATTTCGTACAAGAAAGTAAAAGTTATCTACTTTTACAACAGTTGTACTAATATCATATTGAAAAAGTATTTTATCGATAAAAAATAACCTACCTTGGATTTTTTTCTCCATTTTTTCGTTTTAATCTAAGATCTACTTTGTAGATCTTATTCGCAGTAAACAATTAATCACCATTCTTTATCACGTGGTATGAATTCTCTTGATTTCTTGTTATGAGAATATACGAAAATCTTAATACATATTCAGTAGTCAAAACATGTCGATGACCTTTTACAAAGAAATCAATAACTAAGAATGATGGAGAAAACAATGTAATCTGTAATTCAGTGAAATTAAATATACATTCATAATATTATTCTGAAAAGTTGATACAAAAATCTTATTTTATTAATTTATTTATTTAACTAATAATAATTTTGTTGTTTTATAAATCCAAAACTTTTGTAGCGATGTGGTATTGTCAATGTCTTTTACCATAAAGTTCTAGGTTCGAATTCTGATCCAGTATTTATTTTTACCCGGTACAAAATTCATTTCTGATAGACGTAATTGACATATCTATAATTATCAGAGAAAGAATAGTAGAAATAAAATAAATAATAAATAAAAACCAATATTAGTGATCGAACAAATGGATGCGCAGTAGTTCATTCTATTTAGAATATCTGAAGTAGTACAGTGGAGGGGATAGAGTAGTATACCACAACAGGATGTTGTGGTACACTGCTATTCCCTCCACTGTATTACTAACAGTACTACTTCAGATATCCTAAATAGAATGAACTACTGCGCATCTATTTGTACAATAGGATGTTGTAGGTAATAAATCCATCCTCACCATATATCATCCTCATCACCGCTTTAAATCTTTATGATATTTTAAAATTTTGATTAGTAATGACTGATTTAAAAGAAATTAAAGTATTCAAATTAATTTTTCTGTTTGTTATTGATTTTTTTTTTGAAAATGTAATCTATTTACCACTTGCTACGTACTTGAATTCATCCTGGTTGATACTCATCACTACCTTATATCTAGTCTAGAATACAGAGTGATTCAGAAAGAATGTAACAAATTTCCATGACTTGTTCTACTGGTGAAAATAAAGAAGAAAGTTCTTATAAACATAGGTTCGAAAATACTTCGTTAACTAGCGAAAGATTTCTGCGTATTTGGTAAAATTAAACCTTCAGGACTAAAATTAAGGAGTAAATTTAGTGGTTTTATATGAAATCCGACCTCAAAAATTAAAAAAAAGGTCCAAAAAAAAGGTCCCTATATTTTTAGTAGTTTTCAAGAAATCTAAGGTTAAAGACAAAGGGTTGGAGTAAAAAAAAAACACATTTTTTGTTTGTCATAAAATAATTTTATTTAACGGAAACAAATACATAAAATTCTATTTAAAACTTATCGAAATTTAAATTTGATTGTAAGTTAAATATGGTATAAATTAAGACCACAGAAACTGGAATACTTAGGTAAAACTTTAGCCTCGAATACAGGTTGATCGATGAAGGATGTAACAAACTTTCAGGGCACGTTTTTATGATGAAAATAAACAAGAAATTTAGTAGTTTATATGAAATCTAACTTGAAAAATGGAGAAAAGTAGATCTCAAAATTATATTTTTAGTAGTTTTCAAGAAATTTGTGGTAAAAGACAAAAGTTGAGATTTGAAAATATTTGCTAATGAAGCGTTTCTAAATGTATTTTTATATGAACTTTCTTCTTTATTTTCATTAATTCTGAACGTTGTTACATTCTTCGTGAATCACTCTGTATAAAAGTATTGCATATCGTAATTTGGGAAGATTAATTTAAATGTCAGGAAAAGATTTTTGAAAGTGTATGTTTGTATTGTCGCTTTATATGGAAGTGAAACTTGGACGATCGGAATATCTGAGAAGAAAAGATTAGAAGCTTTTGAAATGTGGTGTTATAAGAGAATGTTAAAAATCAGATGGATGGATAAAGTGACAAATGAAGAGGTATTGCGGCAAATAGATGAAGAAAGAAGCATTTGGAAAAATATAGTTAAAAGAAGAGACAGACTTATAGGCCACATACTAAGGCATCCTGGAATAGTCGCTTTAATATTGGAAGGACAGGTAGAAGGAAAATATTGTGTAGGCAGGCCACGTTTGGAATATGTAAAACAAATTGTTAGGGATGTAGGATGAAGAGGGTATACTGAAATGAAACGACTAGCACTATATAGGGAATCTTGGAGAGCTGCATCAAACCAGTCAAATGACTGAAGACAAAAAAAAATTTGCGAAGATCTAATCAGGGAAATATTTTATTTAAATTTATTTTACGTGTGTTACTGAAGAACCTAGTTGTATTTTAATTTTTTAACACCCTTTCCAATATTTTGTGGCTCATAAGGATTAATGAGTTTGAAATTTTGGAACTAACTGTGTAGCCCTATTTAACACGTATACCAAAAAATAAAATCAATTTAGTCGTTGTTTTTTAAATTTTGAATTTCGTTTTCTTTTTTTTTTCTCTGGGCGCATATTTTTGAAATCCCCCCTATTGACTTATAACCCAATGTTATACGAACTATTTTATCAGATTCGTCAAGCTTAGTTCGATGGTTCAGTCATAATATCTCAGGTTTTCATTCTTTTTAATATAAACTTCGACGTATTAAATGTTATAATAGTGGCATAAGGTTTGGTTGATCCACCGGGGTTGGTCTACTGATGAACTCGTCATCGCAAAACAGCTAATATCGAAGTTGATACTTCTAAGGTTCAAATCCCTAGTTTATACTGTTATACGGATCTGAATACTAGATCGTGGATACCGTTGTTCTCTGGTCGTTGGGTTTCAATTAACTACACATCTTAGGAACGGTCGATCTGAGACTGTACAAGACTAAACTTCATTTACATTCAAACATATTTTCCTTTGAAGTAATATCTTACGGTGGTTCCGAAAGCTAAACAGAAAAGAAAAGAAAGAAAGACATAATTTTGGTTGAATTACATTTCCCGCGACCGCTGGGTTGGTCGGTATGGATTCGATGACAGAGCACGGTTGTGGTTGCCTTCAAGTCATTAGATGTAAGTGCATGTGATTTTTTCCTTTGAGTTTTTGTAAAGAATATTGTATGTTTCACTCCGATACGTACTGAGGTACAGAAATGAAGGAGTTGTTGCTTATATTAGTCCAGATATGGTTATAAAAATACGTATTTGACGAACTGTCCTATCGTTTAGATGTGTGCCGCGAGACTGAAAGATGCTTACTGTGAATACGTTTAGGAAAAATCCCATTTTATTTGCGATTTATTATTGAAAATTAAATTTAAGAAATATTAAATAGTTTTAAAATTCTGATACTCTTTTTGTACACCTTGTATCATGTTTTATATTGTTATACTAAGATCAACATGTCTGTAAAGTTTAGCGGTAACCTTCTGTAACACTGACATTAGCAACTTATGATGATCCTTTAATAATCGAAATGTTCACCTTTCAGATTTTTATATTTAATAAAGAGTTTTTAAAGTTTAATCTTTGCAAAATTTTACATTTTATTAAATCAAGTATATTCTTGGCTAGACGTGGAAGGGCGAGCGAAGCGTGTCCTTCCCGTCCAGTCAGAGGGCTTCGTCTCCTAGGTCTTCATTGTGTTCGTTGTTCTTGTTCTTGTGAGAATAATACTGATAAATAACAATTGAAGCCTGTTCAGTGTATAAAAACTATCAGTGTATTGTAATTTCTTTATAGCAGAAGACCTGAAACTTCTGAAGTAAGCGGGTTTCAGAATAATCGATCTAATATTAAACGTAGTAGTTATAGCCGATACCCGTCCCCTTCGAACGGGTAAAAATATTTTTTGCACTGTTCTTAGCGTTACCCGACAAATAACACCAAGAGGTGATCGTACTTCGATTCTCATTTTTTTATTTCTTGTAATTTCTATTTTTAACTTTTTTATGGAACAGTCTTGGTCAACATAACGTAAAGAATGAAATTGTATACAATATTTACAGCTTTTGTATATGGATTGTATTATATACAGGTGATTCAAAGAAACGAGAAATTAAAAATATTAAATTACGTTAATGAAAAATTTTTTTAGAAAATGAATTCTATGTCATGTAATTGTACAAATGTTGCCATTTTAGGATACATACATTTTAGTTTATTTTTTAAAGATGACATCTTGCAGGTGATTTCCTCATCAACGTAAACACTCACGAAGTATCTTCGTTAAATTGTTCACGGTTTGACGAAACATCTCAACTGGAATTTCCGCAATTGCTTCTCGGATCTTTGCCTTCAATTCTTCCGTTGTAGCAGGTCTACTGTAGAACGCTTTACTTTTAAGGTGACCCCACAAAAAGTAATCCCAAGCTGAGAGATCAGGCGATCTGGGAGGCCATCTAACGTCACCGTTTCGTGAAATGACACGTTATCCAAACAATCGGCATACAGCTGCCATCGATATTCATACAGGACGTAACGTTGCTCCGTCTTGTTGAAACCAGACTGTGTTAAGAACCCTTCCACAACAAAGGTTTCAAGCATGGCTACGTAACGAGCCGACGTCACTGTAATCGCAAGACCGTTGTCATCCTCAAAAATAACACCGTAAGATGACATAGCACACCACACGGTCACTTTCTGGCTGTGCAACAGATGCTGGTGTAGCTGCGTAGGATTTTCTTGTGCCCGGTATCTAAAATTTTACTCGTTAACAAATCCACTGAGGTGGAAATGCGCTTCGTTTGACATCCACAGTTCGTGAACAAACTCTTCGTTATCGTTTATCTTCTGAAGCATTACATTACAGAATTGTGCTCGCACAACTGCATCGTTCGGTTTCAGTTCCTGGACGATCTGCAACTTGTACGGATGGAATTGCAAGTCCTTCACTAACATTCTTCGAACGCTTGAACTATGCGATTGTAAAGATGCTGAGAGACGACGGATTGACCGATGTGGACTTCGTGTAACAGCATCTTATAAAGCTTCTACATTCTGTGGTGTACGGACGGTTCGTTCACGGCCTGGAGGTTTCTTTTTCATTGCCGAACCGGTTTCCTCAAAATTAGATATCCATTTTTTAATTGCACGTCGTGATGGAACACGGTCGTGCCGTCCCAGATTAAAATGACGGCGAAATTCTCTACGCGCTCCACACTGTCATTGTTTTTGTAAAACGCTTTCATAGCAAATGCACGTCGCGCACCACTCCAAGGATCCATGATAACTAAATGTCAGGTTAGGTTAGAGAGGCTGGCGTCACTTATCAAGCGGTACCAATCGCCCACGGCTAACATCTTTCAAAATTTTCCGTTTCTGTGAATCACCTGTATATATATATATATATATATATATATATATATATATATATCACCCGGCCGAGTTAGTCTAATGATTAAACTAATCAACGCGAATCAGCTGATTTTTGAAATCGAGTGTTGTGAGGTTCGATTCCCTGTAAAGGCAAATTTAAGGCAAAATTTTTTTTTTTCAAATCCATATAAAAGCAACTGCTTTTATATGGATTTGAATGCTAGACTATGAATACCGATGTTCTTTGTTGGGGTTTTTTTTGTTAACGATGTTGCGGAGAAATACCAGTTACGTACCCCCCAAAAGTGGAGGAGTGTCGGACTCGCACGGGTTCGGCTAGATGTTTTTATAAGTGTCTATGTATGCTCGCACCCTACCAACTAAAACTCTTATTTCACCATTCCTCCCCACCAGGGGTCGGATCAGCAGTTAAGCATAGCTCAACCCCGGAGGTACCTTTGAAATCAGGGGGTTAAGAGTCCCCGTGCTTCATCACCATCGCCCATCCGCTGAAGCGCAGAGAAACGATGGCTCCACAGAGGGGGGCTGTCTTTCCCCCTTTCGCTCTCCGGTGAATTCTTCACCAATTGTCTCTGGTGGTTGGGTAGCAATTAACCACATGTCTAAGGAGTGGTCGGTCTGTGTCTGTTCAAGACTACATATTTACAGTTACATTTACACGCGAGACTGTGCACAGATGCCTTGACATTTCTACAAAGTACTGTTGATGTGTCACTGTATTTTTATTCTGTAACCTGGTATGCATGAAATAAATAAATATATATAGATTATTTCTACAGGAGAATCTGGATGAAATCATATAAATTTGCCCGTGCAAAAACCATTGATTCTCCAAATGGACACAAACCATTTGAAACATCTGCCTTTGTAACTTATTTATTGTCATCGAAAAAGCAACTTTAAGTGGAAACTGTAGACGTTTGAAAATAAAGGACAAGTCTAAAGGAATGTAACCCGTAACTTGTCGTACCGTTAAAGCTACTTTTATCGATAATCGAAAGAGATATCGAAAAAGGCAAATGTGACCTTTTTTCTGTAGAGAATTTAATTTTAAATACTGTAAGTTGTTGATAAATTCGATTTGATTAACGGTTTGGATATAGTAAAGTTGAATAATCTGTTTGTTACAACTCATTAAAACGGATACCATCTTGAAACAGTGAAACATTTCGTAAAGACAGTAATCCTGTGTTCTTTCCAGTTATAAAATCTATGTTCCTGTAAAATTTCTGTTCAATCGGTTCAGTAGTTTTTTCAAGAAAAAGTAACAGACTCATGGACACCACTAGATTTTATATATATAAACCAATACTTGATTTTTTTTTAGATTAAAATTAGTAAAATATAACATTTATAAACAAAATATTATAATGTTAAGTATTTTTAAATTTGTTATGATAAAAAAAAAATAAAACAGGACAGATTATATTAAGAACGAAGGTAAAATAATATTTATCTAACCTCTTTATTTTAATGACTTACATTTATGGAACATAAATGTAGTTAAAATAATGATTAGGGGGTGTGATGTTATTGAATATGATAGGGAATCATTCGTAGACATGTCAAGGTCAATTAGAGGTCATTATTACCCCTATTAAGGTTTATTATAGTACGTATATTCTGAATATCTATTTCCCTTTTTTTCAAGTTTTACCTATTATTTTTAAAAAAATATATTTTTTTTAATGCTATATAAATATATCGACCTGGATTTCATATCGTTACGTGTGTCTTTTTTTTCTTCCCATTGTCACAAAATGTCTTTCAAAATTTTACAGCAAAAAAAATAAATCACTCGTAATGTAACACGCAAAACGAGGTTTATTACTCGTATAATTTGATCGTTTTGATACCTCGGTGTTTTTTTTATTTTCCTGGCATCATAGTTCTTGAGATTTTTTATTTTTTATGTGAGCGAAAAAACGCCTGGGCGTTATCATCGCCTGGAATTTTATTAATAAAAGGGTAAAATAACTCCAAAATAATTAAACTAATTAAATGTAAAATCAATATTTATCATATATTAAAAATTAATAAAACAAAAGTCAAGAAAGTAAAATAAAACTCAAAACTATTATCGCAGACGAAGTCATTAAAATATAAAAGTTAAAATAATAGAATAAAGAAACTATATAAAACTTACCTAATTCCGATCGGTTGTGCAAAAGGCTCCCTTCTCGGATAATAAAATTAAAGATATAGAACCAAAAAAATCAAAATTGAAAGTAAAGGTTAAAAATTATCAAAAACTCTTCTAGCATTAAAATATATATGATAATATTAAATTTTTTGTAGTACCCTGGTACTATGAAAAAACAGAAACATCCGGTCCAAAATTTCGTTATTATTGTACAAGATATCATGTATGTTTCTAGGTAGATTAAACTTACGACACAACGCCGCATAACATATGCAGTCCACGAAAATGTGGTGCACAGTCATGCGGCAGTTGCATCGTGTGCATAAGGGTGGCACTCCTCCTGACATTAGGTATTCGTGTCTGATCCTCGTATGTCGTATCCCCTAACCGGCAGAGGACCGCTTCCTCACGACGAGAGTTTCTGCAAGAGGAGCCCCATGGCAACACTGAATCTTTAATCCGTCGGAGTTTATTATCGATTGTAGTCGCCCAGTCACTTTGCCACCTTGCTCACTTTACACGATTAATAAAATCAAAGGTAGTAACTCGGATGGTGAAAGGAGGTTGAATACACGCTTCTCTGGCAGCATAATCTACTTGTTCGTTACCTGGGAATCCTACGTGGCTAGGGATCCAGCAAAAACCTACCTCTCTGTTGCGTTTAACTAACTCAGCGATTTTATCATAAATGTCAATGACGACAGGATGTTTGGAATAAAAGTTTTCCAACGCCTGGAGAGCACTGTACTAGTCACTGCAAATGCTCCTATATTTAGGGCTAACGATACTTAGACCCCTATCCACAGCGAGGTTCTGCGGTGAACACGCTCGTAATACCGGATAGGCCAAACATATAACTCTTTTCATTGATAACAAAAGCACAACCAACGTTACCGTCATGTTTCGACCCATCGGTGTATATCATCGCGTCTCGGTTCGACTTTGTGAGAATAAACAGAAACATCTGCCGGAAAACAGTAGCTGGTGTTGATCGTTTATCGTATGTTGTAAGGTCAAATGTAAAATTTTCAAGGTTTATTCTCCACGGAGGATTCGAGCACGACATGATGGAAAGAACGAGGGACTGTCAACATTTATACGTCGCAGCAGACGTCGTGTACGGACACCCACAGGCGCAGTACAACGTGGACGATCCTCATACTTCCTTAAATTAGTATTCTTAAGAACTGGGTCAAAAGACGGGTGATTTGGCTGTCCTTTGACAACTGGATGCTGCGTCATTACAATGCGCTTTGTCATACTGCACTCTCAATTAATGAGTTTTTGGCAAAGAAAAATATTCCTATTGTTCCTCAACCACTTTTTTCACCTGACCTGAGTCTCTGTGACTTGTTCCTGCTTCTGACATTAAAAAAACACCTCAATTGATACCATTTTGGAACAGTAGAAAACATTTAAAAAATGTATCCTACCATCTGATGGATATTCCGGTTTCTGAGTTCCAACACTGCTTTTAATCGTTGTACGGCTTCCGAAAGGAACTATTTCGAAGGTGATAGAGTCGATGTATAATTTGATTGTAAATAAAATGTTTTTTCTGAACCAGTCTCATTACTTTATTTACAGACCTCGTATGTAACACATTCTGTCTTATGTAACGCTATGTAAACGTTAAATCATTTCCTCATACATCAATATCAATTTATATTTTAGATATTCCTTCGGTTTATCTAATAATAATAATAATATAAAAAAAACTTTCTTTTTATTAACTTTATATTAGATTTATTATTTCTGACAGAAGGAAATGGTGAAAGATAATTGAGATGTATTATATGATTTCCATATAAAAAAATATACTTTTTATGAATTAGATAAATACTGATATTTCATTTTATATCTAATAAAAATATCATATTACGGTCTTTTAACATCGTCGGACTCAATCGTTACAGTTTCCTTCTCCATTATCTTTCTCACCTCCTGTTTCTTAGATTTTCTTTTTGTTCATATGCCTACATTTCTTTATATACAGATTGTCCCACGAAGAAACTTTCAAGACATAACTTTGGAAATGGTTTGTTTTCGAGTTACGGCTAGCGAAAGATTTCGCTCGGATTTTAGCTCTTTTTAATAAAGAGATTACTATAATTTTTGGGATGCATATTAAGGAGTAAAATCAGTGGTTTCTTGTGTAATTTGAGCTGGGAAATAGGATTAAATGGGTCCCAGAACTGTAACTCTTGTAGTATTTAAGGTATCTAACGTAAAACAGTAAATTCGGTGTCGAAAATAGTTCTTTTAGGTTTGAAGTACAGTAGCTTTATTAAATGCTTAATAAATACGGAAGATTTATTAAAAAAATTTGTATAGAACTTAATTATGTAAATGAAGCAAATAAAAACTTCTAAAAATCTGTTTTTTTTTTATCGAAGCAAAGCAGAGGAAAAATAGACAAGAGATGTATACCTAATAAAAATTATTCTTAACTTACCAAAACAGAAAAGAAAATACATGAAATTATAAATGATAGAATAAAAAATCTCATCTAATTGATTTGAGATGACGAGACCTACCTGATGGATTGTTTTTGAGGCCTACCATTTTTTTTTTTTTTAATCTCCGGGACTATTGTTTATTGCTTAAATGTATGAGATGAATGATTTTTAGCGTGTATGAAGATGCCATGCCTGACCGGGATTCGAACGCGGGACCTCCCGATGAAAGGCCGAGACGGTACAACTCGTGCTATGGAGTGCGGCACTATAGGCCTACCTTTCTTTCTTTTATTTCTTTCTCCTGTTTAAACTCCGGTAATTACCGTTCAGATAATACTTCAGAGGATGAATGAGGATTCACCTACCGGGTTGGTCTAGTGGTGAACGCGTCTTCCCAAATCAGTTGATTTGGAAAGTCGAGAGTTCCAGCGTTCAAGTCCTAGTAAAGCCAGCTATTTTTACACGGACTTGAATACTAGATCGTGGATACCGGTGTTCTTTGGTGGTTGGGTTTCAATTAACCACACATCTCAGGTATGATCGAAATGAAAATGTACAAGACTACACTTCATTCACACTCATACATATCATCCTCTAAAGAATTATCTAAAGGGTAGTTACCGAAGCTAAACAGGAAAAAAAAGGATGAATGAGGATATGTATGAATGTAAATGAAGTGTAGTCTTGTACAGTCTCAGTAGAAAGGCGTACTAGAACTAGTACAGTACGAAAGGCCTACCTTTATTTTTTCCCTGTTTAGCCTCCGGTAAATATTGTTCAGATAATACTTCAGAGGAAGAATTAGTATGGTATGTAGAGAGTGTAAATGAAGTGTAGTCTTGTACAGTCTCAGTTCGACCATCCCTGAGATGTGTGATTAATTGAAACCCAACCACTAAAAAACACCGGTATCCACGATCTAGTATTCAAATCCTTTTAAAAATAACTGACTTTACTAGGATTTGAACGCTGGAACTCTGGACTTCCAAATTAGCTGATTTGAGAAGACGCGTTCACCACTAGGTCAACCCGGTGGGTTACGAAAGACATATTTTTTCTTTCTTTTTCCTGTTTAGCCTCCGGTAATTACGTTTCAGATAATACTTCAGAGGATGATATGTGTGAGTGTAAATGAAGTGTAGTCGTGTACAGTCTCAGTTCGACCATTCCTATGATATACCGGTGTCTACGATCTAGTATTCAAATCCGTGTAAAAAAAAAAAACTGACTTAACTAGGACTTGAACGCTAGAACTCGAATGCCCTACCTACCTAAATCATCTTAAATAAACGGCTCGTAACAAAAAGAATTCTTGAAATATATCATTCCTTTTATTTTTTAACATTATAAATCTTATTTTAATATTTAATTATAGCGTAGTATCGGGTTATTTTTTTTTCAAGGATATTCTAAGGATATAAAAGAAAAAATTTCTGGAATTATTATTTTTTGTTTATAAAGAAACTTAAAAATATTTAGTAAAAATATGGTTATTATCTGATATTAAAATGGTTTAGTATCATATCATATACTTTTATATATAATTAAGGGAAAAAACGAAAACTCAATCTTAATATCATGAAATTTAGTTCTAGGACGTTTAGAATATTCATTTAATAGTCGTAAAAGAAGATTTATATGGAAATATTATTAACGTGATCTAAATTGAAATAAAACGGACGGACCTGGTGTATAATAATGAACCAATAAAATGTAATATAAGAGGCTGAAAATTATATATAATTTATTTTATACATTACATATATATATATATATATTGTTATACATGTCAATACATAGTTATAAATGCATCGTTATTAGAAAAAAAGGGAAAAAAACATCGAAACAAAAAATTGCATGTTTTGTTAATGACAAATATAGTTAATGGTTTTTTTTGTGATAATAAATAATATTTTCTTAGATTTCATTAAAAAATAATAAATACGTAATAAAATGAAATTATAATAAAAAGAAAATTGGGGTATAAAAAATATTATAAGATTAAGTTTTATTGAAATTTATTTTCTTTTATGAATGATTAAAAAAAATCCGTGAATATTTATTTTGAAATAATAGTAAAAATTACACCCAACTCATCCTGTAGTAAATTTGTTTTATAATACGGGTGATTCAGAAAGTAGTTCACAAATCTAAAATCATATAAAAAAATCTGTTGTGAGCACCACATGATTTCCTTGTACTCTTATTAAATTACATAAACGCATTTTTTTTAAAATGAAAAATTCATTTTATGTACTTTTTTTAAAAGTACATAAAATTTTATTTCATTAATAACTTCTGATATTTTTTTATTTATTTTTATTTATTGAATTATTATCGTAAAAATATTTTTACAATCGGAGGTTAATAATTGTTAATAAATAAATATATTTAAATTTAAAAAAAGGAGATGAAGTCTAATTGGAACCGATTTGCCTCCCATTCTAAGATCCAAATATTTCATTAATTAAACCTTATTTGGCTATAAATCGGAACCAGTGAAAATAAGTACTACTTATATATCGTTGAAAAGCTCTCGATGAAAGCATATTACTGCAGTTAAGAAAACGGTTTTGGAAACTTTTGGTTCAGTCGATTGCAATCAAAAATGGAGGTGCACAACTAGATGTTACAACAGTCTTAAATCCAAAATTTCAACATCCTACGATTTTTGAGTTATGCGAAATACATACGTACGTATAGACGTCATCCCGAAACTAGTCAAAATGGATTCAGGGATGGTAAAAATAAATATTTCCGTTGAAATGTGAAAACCGAAATTTTTTGCAATCGCAATACTTCCTTTACTTCGTACAAGGAAGTGAAAAAATCCCTTCCTTTTCGGCACGCCGGAAGGCAGAGATAGATTTCACCGGTGCGAAGTAGGGGATAAAAAAGATTTCCATTTCATAGTTAAGAAAAACTTCGAATTTACTCAATACGACAATGGTTGCATGTGAAATATTTTTCATATGTTTAGCATACAAGTCATATCTTACAATTCCAGCAACATTTTGGTCATCCCTTGCCGTAAGGGTTGGTCATATCAAAAATTGTTTCAAACAAATTTTTAGGTAATGTTTAAAGGATTAATGACCTCTTTAAACCGATTCGATACTGTGCCTATTAAGGGAGGTATGGTTTTTTATGTCTTCGAAAGCCCCTTTTCTGATTAGGGTCTTTTTCCACCCCTTTGGCCAGTGGTTGGTGATATCAATAAACTTTACATACATACGTTCTAGGCCCTTATCCAAAGAATAGTAGGAACTTTAAACGAATACCATATTTTACTTAATAAAAAGGTTATAGCGATTTTTTTTTTAAAAAGCCACCCCCCATTTCCGATTTTGATTATTAACGAACTCGACCGAGATTTTGGAACTCATAATTTTTAAGGAACAATTTGTTTTTTTGGGGATGGAGGGTGAAAAACGTCTGTGCGTTATCATCGCTCGGAATTTTCCCAATAAAAAGGTAAAATAGCACTAAAATAATAGAACTAAATAAGGTTTAAAATGAATATAAATTATATTAAAAAAAATTTTTTAAAGTGAAATAAAACCCAAAAATAATATCGCAGACGGAGTCTTTAAAATATAAAAGCTAAAATAATAGAAAATGGAAACTATATAAAATTTAACTAATTCTGATAGGGAGTGCAAAAGGCTCCCTACTCGGATAATAAAATTAAAGACAGAACCAAAAAAAATCAAAATTGAAAGTAAAAGTAAAAAATTATCAAAATATATTTTTTTTTTTGTCTTCAGTCATTTGACTGGTTTGATGCAGCTCTCCAAGATTCCCTATCTAGTGCTAGTTGTTTCATATCGGTATACCCTCTACATCCTACATCCCTAACAATTTGTTTTACATATTCCAAACGTGGCCTGCCTACAAAATGTTTTCCTTCTACCTGTCCTTCCAATATTAAAGCGACTATTCCAGGATGCCTTAGTATGTGGCCTATAAATCTGTCTCTTCTTTTAACTATATTTTTCCAAATGCTTCTTTCTTCATCTATTTGTCGCAATACCTCTTCATTTGTCACTTTATCCACCCATCTGATTTTTAACATTCTCCTATAGCACCACATTTCAAAAGCTTCTAATCTTTTCTTCTCAGATACTCCGATTAAGTTTCACTTCCATATAAAGCAACACTCCAAACATATACTTTCAAAAATCTTTTCCTGATATTTAAATTAATTTTTGATGTAAACAAATTATATTTCTTACTGAAGGCTTGTGCTATTCGGCATTTTATATCGCTCCTGCTTCGTCCATCTTTAGTAATTCTACTTCCCAAATAACAAAACTCTTCTACCTCTATAATCTTTTCTCCTCCTATTTTCACATTCAGTGGTCCATCTTTGTTATTTCTACCACATTTCATTACTTTTGTTTTGTTCTTGTTTATTTGCTTGCGTAGGACTTCATCCATGCCGTTCATTGTTTCTTCTAAATCCTTTTTACTCTCGGCTAGAATTACTATATCATCAGCAAAATGTAGCATCTTTGTATTTTCACCTTGTACTGTTACTCCGAATCTACATTGTTCTTTAACATCATTAACTGCTAGTTCCACCTTTCTCTCAGTGATTGTTTTATACGATTAATAAAATCAAAGGTAGTAACTCGGGTGGTGAAAGGAGGTTGAATACACGCTTCTTTGACAGCATAATCTGCTTGTTCACAATTTGATATTGATTGGCGGAAAATTACGGCAGTTATCGTGTCCACCA
Organism: Lycorma delicatula; assembly: GCF_047948215.1. Classification (NCBI taxonomy): domain Eukaryota; kingdom Metazoa; phylum Arthropoda; class Insecta; order Hemiptera; family Fulgoridae; genus Lycorma; species Lycorma delicatula. The sequence goes on from NC_134467.1 coordinate 19,079,790, forward strand.
AAAATTGAAATATATAGATATATAAACTTTTGAGCTAACGGTGATTTTCGGATCTGGGGGATGTGAAACGCAAAGATATGTCGAAATTTTCCAGAAGTCGACTCATGGTACCCATTATAATAGGTAGATTTCTTATGAAATCTACCTAAAAAGAATACGGTTATGTTGTAATTGAGGGTAAATCTTTGTTAACGTAGGGAAAATATTTCACAATTATATGTTTTATGCTTATTGAAGGAAATTTTCTATAAAGATAAATTTTTTAATATAAATTTTTGATTTTAAATACAAAATAATATTTAAAATTTAAAAAAAATATAGATTTTTAATTAGTAAAATTTTAAGAAAGGATTATAATAAATGTTCATTTTTTTCTGTACTTTTTGAAGGTCATTGTTTTACTCTTTAGTTACAAAATCTACCGGAATAGTTTTTATTAATTCTATGTAAATTTTATTCTACCCTTGAATGTAAGGAACGAATACTTTACGTTACAAATGGTACTTTTAAGAAATGCACATTGCATGGGTATTAATATAAAATGCTAGTTTTTATATATATATATATATATATATATATATATATATATATATATATATAGTGATTGAATTGTGCTGCTACCAAGTTTTAAAGCGGTGAAATGAGGAACTAATTTTTCTTTTCATGATTATATAAACAAGAATAAGGAAGGAGAGAGTTTCGTGTGTTTGAGAATTTTATGTTTTGTGTTGGTTAGAGTGATTTTACTGACATTTCTAGGTTATATATATATATATATATATTTTTTTTTTAAACGTTTTTTATTTTGTGAATATGACGATTTAAAAATAAATTGATGATATGTATTTTTTGACCATGGTACTTAACTTTAACCCTGATCTTGTTAACAATAAATAAAGTTCCGGTCAAGCTTGCATTCTTTAAACGTTACAATTTTCCCATTCCGTATTCCTACGCGCAAGCTTCAATTTATACGGTTAATTAATCAATTAAAAAAATTAATATATATATATATATATATATATATATATATATAGTTTCCATTATCCAAATTGTTTCAATAAAATTTTTAAATAATTGATATCTAAAAATTTCATTCCAGTTTAAAAAAGCTGGTCTTTCAATTATTAAATCTCTTTTAATATTTCATAGAATGACTAAAAAAATTTGAAAAGCTTTATATTTGGGTTATTAATTTATAATGATTTAAAGTTTAAAAAGCTCGTAAATTTACTCTTTTATTTTTTATTTCAAAGGAGCCTACTAGGGGCTTCGTCAATATTATTTCTTCTTTGCATATTTTTCCTACATTTTCTTGGAGTCTATTTCGTTTTCTTCTTTTCCTTCATCCATAAGAATTATATTATAAATAATTTCTCTAAACTTTATTCTAAACAAATAATTTTTATCCTGTTATATCCTTTTTTGGGTCTTCAGTCATTTGATTGGTTTGATGCAGCTCTCCAAGATTCCTTATTTAGTACTAGTCGTTTCATTTCGGTATACCCCCTACATCCTACATCCCTAACGATTTGTTTTACATATTCCAAACGTTGTCTGCCTACACAATTTTTTTCTTTTACCTGTCCCTTCAATATTAAAGCGACTATTCCAGGATGATTAAATATGTGGCCTATAAATCTGTTTATTCTTTTAACTATATTTTTCCAAATGCTTCTTTCTTCACCTTTTTGCCGCAACACCTCTTCGTTTGTCATTCTATCTACCCGTTTGATTTTTAACATTCTCCTATAGCACCGCATTTCAAAAGGTTCTAATCTTTTATTCTCAGATACTCAGATACTTAGAGTATGAGATAAATGACAGTTTTTGTAGCGTGTGAAAATACCATGCCTGACCGGAATTCGAACCCAGGATCTCCGAATGATAGGCCGAGACGTTACCACTCGATCCACGGAGACCGGCAGTAACTTGAAAACTGCTTGGTTAAAAACAATACTTTAAAACATTTAAAAAATATATATAAACCGTAGGGGGATAAAACAAAAAAACACAATTTTAAGAGAGGGGGCTGATTTTTTGAACAAGTTTTGTTTTGGCTTATTTATATATGCAATGTAGCTAACAAATTTGCTTTGACAAAGTGTTTTCTAAAATTTCTGTGAAGATAATCGATATTTCAGTTTTTTCGCGATGTCCTTCAACGTGAACCATCCATAATGATATGCTGACGATTGGGTAAACGCCAGAAATGACGCTAAATCGCCAAGAGTGACGTAAAAATATCAGGAGCGCTTACCCCAAACAGGGAATAAGCCAGGGGATTAATTGATCCTTTTACTCCCGTAACGAATTTTGGTGTAAAATAATATGATCCATATTTAGAAATGGGAAAATAGGAGGAGAAAAGATTATGGAGGTAGAAGAATTTTGTTATTTGGGAAGTAAAATTACTAAAGATGGGCGAAGCAGGAGCGATATAAAATGCCGAATAGCACAAGCTAAACGAGCCTTCAGTAAGAAATATAATATGTTTACATCAAAAATTAATTTAAATGTCAGGAAAAGATTTTTGAAAGTGTATGTTTGGAGTGTCGCTTTATATGGAAGTGGAACTTGGACGATCGGAGTATCTGAGAAGAAAAGATTAGAAGCTTTTGAAATGCGGTGCTATAGGAGAATGTTAAAAATCAGATGGGTGGATAAAGTGACAAATGAAGAGGTATTGCGGCAAATAGATGAAGAAAGAAGCATTTGGAAAAATATAGTTAAAAGAAGAGACAGTCTTATAGGCCACATACTAAGGCATCCTGGAATAGTCGCTTTCATATTGGAAGGACAGGTAGAAGGGAAAAATTGTGTAGGCAGGCCACGTTTGGAATATGTAAAACAAATTGTTGGGGATGTAGGATGTAGAGGGTATACTGAAATGAAACGACTAGCACTAGATAGGGAATCTTGGAGAGCTGCATCAAACCAGTCAAATGACGCAAGACAAAAAAAAAAAAAAAAATTAGAAATATTTGAGCCAAATTTAAAGAAATCGATGATTCGATCAATCCTGAGATATAAGGCCAAATGTAGTACGGTAAATATACGTATGCGCATATATTTTTGAGGTTTAAATGAACTAGTTGGATCTTAAAACGTAAAGATTTTTAAAATACCTTATACCTCATTTTTGACATTATCATTATACTTTTCTTTAGTTATATTTGCCGGGAAAGAAAAAAGTTGACAACACAATTGCAGGACTTTTTCGTCACGGGAAAGTCCTACAATTCCGAGTTTTTTTCTGATGCATGGCTTACATACTATTTAATTTAAAATAGTTTTCATTTTATTTAAATATATATATTTTTTTATTTATATTTAATTCAGTGATTCTAACTAAAGCGCGTGCGCATACCGTATTTAATTCGCACAGATGTGGCGGTACTAGCGGCAACGGTTGGCACTAATGTAATTTGGTAACTTACATTGAACAGATTTCGCTTGTACGTTTGGCAGACTGGTGCAGCCGCGAGACTTAACGCACCATGTATCGAGCGGTCGAGTTCGAGACCAACCCAAAGCGAATTACTTTTTTACACTTTAAATATTATTCATTTATTTAATTCTACCGTTCATCTGTGACATCACAACAGCATTTTTTTTTTTTTGGAGGGGGGTGGGATTTTGGAAAAATTTTGTTTTGTTGCAAATATTGTTATTTTTTCATTGTTAACATATTTTCCTAATAAAAAGATGACCTTAATTAGGTTAAATCTCGAAACCCACCGGGTTGGTCTAGTGGTGAACGCGTCTTCCCAAATCAGCTGATTTGGAAGTCGAGATTTCCAGCGTTCAAGTCCTAGTAAAGCCAGTTATTTTTACGCGGACTTGAATACTAGATCGTGGATATCGATGTTCTTTGGTAGTTGGGTTTCAATTAACCACACATCTCAGAAATCGTCGAACTGAGCTAATACCGAACACACATCATACGAACATTAATATCCGGAAAATTTCCGTCCGGTTTTTTTTGTTCCTTAGGTGTCAAAACGTCAAGATCCGATGAAAACTACAAATGCCCAAATTGGACCGATTAATATACTTTTCCGTCTAGAACTATAGCGCTGTCTAGACGGGAATGTAAAAAAAATATATATTTTTTTGTGTAGACAGTATATATGGTTATAAAACAGTACTGTATTGTACAATAAACAAACCCGTGCATGCGCGTACACATACATATAATTGATAAAGATAAAAACGGTTGAAAAGTGAATAAATTTAAAGAGAAGGGTTTAGTTAATAGTTTTATGTATAGAATTTAAGTGTGACGTAATCTCTTGTATGTAACGAAGTGATATAGTAGATTTTAGGTTTGGTTAGGTTATAAATGTTTTCCCCTCCGTCTCTCATAGTAAGCAGCAATTCCTATCCCCAACCCTTTTTTCAGTCGTTTACTTCTCCTCTCTATCAACAACTCTCTCTTATTTTCTCCACATGTATAAACATTCTCTTTTCCACTCCTTTTTACCAATATTCTATTCGATATCAGCCTATTATATTTTTCCATCTCACCTCTACAATTTTAAAGTAATTAGTAAACTTAACCTTGAATAACATCAGCGCATGCGCTAAGATTTCTAGACATCACAAATGAATTCATTCCCTCTCTTTTCTTATGATCACCTAACCTAACCTAACCTTATTCAATCTTTCTCTCCCACTACTTATTTTTACCTATTTACCCATTTTATTATTCTATATCGATATATGTCTGTTTTATACCTCATCCGTTTTAACGTCTCAAGTTCTCTTTGTAATCAGTCGGAAAGGAAATCGTGTATCATAAAGTGCCTTTTGTTAAATCATATTTCATTTTCATCAAACCGTTTAACGTGGTATCTTGCTTTGAAGTTATTGTTTATTCGTATACGTTAGACGAATAATTTTCTTTTACTTTTTTTTTTATTTATTTACAATTATTTTTTATTTTTTAATTAATTGTAAATCATAACACTGTCAAGTTCCTTCAGTTTTTATTTTTAATTGATAATTAATTGTTTGATGTTATTTTAAGTGATTGGCAGGTCGTATTTATTTTATTGATTCTATATTTTTTATTATTTTATAAATATAAAATCTTTATTATTATTTGTTTGTATGTAAGTATGTATGTGTATTTTTATTATTATTATTTTTTTAATATATATATATATTAATATAATATTGTCTACAAACTAATTACTAAATATAATTATTTTTCAATATGTGATATTAATAAAACCAATCTCGGGTCAATCAGTCTTAAACCAGTACCGTTAATTAAACCATAATTATTTAACTAAATTTAAATGCCGTACAAAAAATCAGATTTTATTTTCATTATTGTTTATGTGTGTTTTTGATGTAACATCGTGGATTTAGTAAAAAAAAAAAAACAAATTAGGTAAAATTTAATTTATCAAAAATTTGATAAATACTTTCCAGCCTATCATTTTCAACTAGATAGTTTTGGTTTCGAATCCCGTTCTTTTTCATATAAAATTCATTTCTTAACACTAAAAGAAAAACATATAAAAGGAGAATAATTGTAATTAAGAATGTATATATTTATACCTGAAGATGTTTAAATATACGAAACCGGTTGTATTTTAATATTATATTTAAATAATTGAAAACCCGTTTTTTATTTGTTTATTATTTACTATTATTTTTGTTTTATTATAGAAAATTAATTATTATTACTATTGAATAAATTTTTGTGCCAGAATTTTTTTTATAAATTTAATTTTCGGTTAAAAAAATTTTTTTTTTAATTTTGTTGTATTTGATTTATAAATACGATTATTCAATTTGCCGGTTTAATCAAAAGGGTTTTTTATTTTGTTGTGATATTATTGTAAAAATCTAAATTCAGATATAAGTATATATGCGTGTGTGTATATATATATATCCATTATAATTATTTAAGTTACTGTGGTTCAATAAACGGCATTGTTCTTTTTTTTAAATGATAACAAGGAGTAATCAAGACCATTTATTGAAATTAACAGTTGTTTTATCTAAAATCTTATTTAAACAAAAATGATCAAAATGTTTTGAAATTTTGATTGGTTTAATTTTTCTTAGATTTCTCATTACATTTTTTTTTTTTTTTTTAATCAACTTATGAAGTAAAATTATTGAAATTACTTATAGAAAAAAGTTATTCATTTGTTTTTTTAAATATATGCATATATATAGTGTTAAAATAATAAATTTTTGTAATAAACAATCCAGTGGAAGACCCCGGTTGAGATTTAAAAAAAAATAAAACAATGCTTATATATTTTGTTTAACTACGATATCGTTTATCTATTTCAAAATTTAAACTTACGCTTTGTTTATTCATTCATTAATAATGATTTTATTTTTTTTTTTAATTTATCTCTTTCTCGTTCTTACATGGTTTTTTTCTTTTTATTCTATTAAATTTCACGATCTTTTTAAAAGTTATTTTAATAAGTAATTTTAACAATTTAACAGAAAAAAATCTTCAATTATATTGTCAATACCTGTCTATTTTTAAAAAAAAGTTAGAATTCCATAATAAATTAACTCGTAAAAATGAAGAGTGATGTGGTTTCCTGATATTTCTTCAATGAGCTGATTTTACTGTAATATATTAATATTTCAAGTTCATTGAAATTTAAATAATATCCAGCCAGCCCTATACGTAACATCTTCATACCATTCATTAAATGGTTATGTATAATTAACATCATTACTCTCATAGAAAGCAATTATAACTGGTTCCACATGTATCTGTGATGCTATATAATAATAAGGAAGACTGCAATGGATACTGTACAGCGGAAAAATTTAATGTACCCTTTCTATAGGAAGTAGTTCAATTACGTAATAGTTTTCATTAAAGTAGTAAAATTTTCCGTGAATCTTATATTTTAGAAAACGTCATAGGTATATTATTATCATTTTATATTGTTAATTATCTTGTTGGAAGGTTTTACTTCTAAATATATTACTTAAAAGAATACGCGTATTTAACAACAAGAAACTTACAAAGTACAGTTTTTTCCATTTAAACCTAAATATAATAATTGCTATTATAATTCTCATAAATTTTATTAAACAATTAAAGGAAAAATTACTTTTATCGTTTTAGATTCTCTTTTGCTTTTTCATATACACCTCTTCAGTGTTTCTTGGCTTTGTTTAATGTTAAACCATTATTTGTTGAAATTTTTGAAAGTATAATTCGATTTTTTTTTTTACAAAAAAACGACAATACTAAAATAATATTATAAAAAAAAAGAAAAGTAATACAAAAAAACTATTAAAAGAAAATAATAAATAATTTAAATTTTATAATTTTTATAACGTGACAGAGCTAATCGTTTATCTATCAAATAAGGAGCAGCACTGGTTTTGTTTATGTAGTTTAAAAAAAGAGAGTTTTATTACAGAATGATACAGTTTTTTTATTTCAAACACACACACACACACACACGCATACAAATCAATATATATATATTTATGTTATTTCTTAATCTTTTTTATTCAATATACTAACAAAATTATTCCAATAAATAAAACTTTTATTTTTATTTAAATACATTTATACATAAACTAAAATATTTTTATTATGTTTTATTCACTTATATAAAAGAATTAATTAAAAAAAAAATATATATATATATATATGTAATACAACAGAATGACTTCATAACGAGTATTTTAATAAACTAAACGCAATTAGTAAATTGACTGGCAGTTGATGTCGTGATAAGCATGCTAATTTTTAGATTACGTGTTTTAGGTTCGATTCCCAGTAAGGGACTAACATTTTTTTTCACTTATCATTTCATACATCTTATATTCTTGTTAATCTTATATTCCTGCATGTCCGAAATTTAACAATAAAAAAAAAAGGATATTAAACAGTAAAAATAATATTTTTTAGTGTAATTAATATACGTGGTATTTCTGAGAAATAAAAATAAATATTACAAAATAAATAAATAATTTTATTAATATATATATTATTTTATTAATAATTAATTTTATTAAAAAATAAATAATTGGATTTATAAAAAAAAATATGCATATATTTATATTATGTTTTTCTTTTTATATGTATATACGAGGTGCAACAATAAAGTAATGAGACTGATTTTTCTTTGCAAGATGTGGCAACCCTGCAGCTTGCGTAGACACGCCATCTTTTACCTTGGTCTATAAGCTACTTCTAGTCCAAGCGGCACATTGATGCAACTGCTCAGTCGTGATTTGTGCTGTAATAAGTGAACACGTGTTTGTGTCCCTTGTCACAGCTTTTTGGACATTTTATGTTGTTTGAAAATGGTGTCCCTTGACCGCCATTTTGACTCTTGGAAATAGAAAAAAAGTCGCACGGAGCGATATCTAGTGAATAAGATGGCTGTGGTACTACCGAAATTTGTTTTGAGATTAAAAATTGCTGTACTGACAGAGCAGTATGGGATGGCGCATTATCGTGATGCTGAATCCAATTATCAGCAATGTTGGCACGGACACGAAGAACTCGTTTACGAAGTCTTTCTAAAATTTCTTTGTAGAAATATCGGTTAACTGTTTGTCTAGGAGGCACCCACTCTTTATGAACAATTCCCTTAGAATCGAAGAAGCACACAAGCATGCGTTTCACTTTTGACTTTGACATGCGAGCTTTTTTGGTCTGGGTGATCCCTTTGAGCACCATTGCGAACTTTGGCGTTTTGTCTCTGAATCGTATTGAAAAAACCAACCTTCATCACCAGCGATAACACGGCTCAACAAATCTGGATCGATTTCCGTTTGCTCTTACAGATCGGCTGCCACATTTTTCTGTGTTTCTCGCTGTTGTTGTGTGAGATTTTTGGGAACCATTTTTGCACAAATCTTTCTTGTACCATGATCTTCAGTTAATATTAAACGAACCGTTTCTCGATCGATGTTGAGTTCTTCTGCGATCATTTTCACGGATAATCTTCGATCATATCGTACGATTTCACGCACCCTGGTCAAGTTGGCACCTGTCCGTGAGGTTGATGGTCGTCCACTGCGGTCTTCATCTTCAACATTCGTTCTGCCTTCGCTAAAAATTTTATGCCACCGAAAACTTGAGCTCTTGACATAACCTCCTCTACAAAAGCCTTCTGAAGCTTACCGTAAGTTGTCGTCGCGTTTTCACCCGATTTAACGCAAAAAGAAATGGCATACCGTCGCGCAATATTTTGCGGTTTCATTTCTGTGACGAGAGACACAAACACGTGTTCACTTATTACAGCACAACTCACGACTGAGCAGATGCATCAATGTGCCGCTTGGACTGGAAGTAGCTAATAGACCAAGGTCAAAGATGATGTGCCTACGCAGGCTGCAGGGTTGCCAAATCTTGTAAAGAAAAATTAGTCTCATTACTTTATTGTCGCACTTCGTATATATAATATAAAAGCGTGGTCTCTTTTGCAACCGTAGTCTCTTTTTCATGGGAATATATTGTACTAGTGACGTCAGATTATATAAAATAAATTTAGTTGACCAAACAGCCGGTTTTTTAAACTTTTTCCATGTAGTATAAAATGTGTAAAGTTCGAGGGCATTCACTTGGGGGTCGTGACTGTAGGACCAGTAGCAAGAAATGAAACCCGTCCACCTTTGCTTTTGGGAATGACCTAAGGGACCTCTCTTCGTCCAGGAGTGGTGGGACGCTCAGGTGTACTACTTTTAATGATTGGACGGGGAATCCCTTTGGAACTTTATGACGGGGTGTAAAGTAAGACCGTAGTCCCGGCAGGGGATCCCTCTGGGGGGGTTCCTCATTAGAGGGAGGCATGGCATCAAGACCGGAGTCTCGGTGGGAAGACTTCCTTGGGTCCTCTCATTAGAAGCATGACGAATGATTAAAGATCGAATCTACCTGGGGGTAACCTTAGTTCCTTCCGAGGTATTTTGAGGCGATGGTACCCCCTGGAGCTGTGTACAAGCTTTGTTATGGATCCGGCTCATGGGGGGGGGGGGAGTTGATAAACAAAGGGAAATGATTAAAAAAAATCTGGTATAAAATAAGTAAATTTGTGTGTCTTGTGTTGATGTATGAATTTATTATGTATTTTTATTATTTAGCTGTTTTATTGCATTGTATAAAAGTATATCTATATATATTTTTTTAAATTTTTTCAGTTAAAACAGAAATTTTTAATTTGAAGGAACTTTGAGTGTGTGGTTTACAAGTTTTTCGCTATTATTCTTGATTTCATCCAACCCATTGGAATGTTTGTCTATGATAAACTTTAAATTGTGACTGAGATAGTGTAATATATAAAAAAAATAATAACGTGTTACAAATCAAGAAGATTTTTTTTTTAATTTATTTTTAGTGAATTATAAAATCTTCGTATCGTTTTTTTTTCAATTTATATATAATTTTTTTTGTGGTTATAAATTTTAATGATATATATATATATTGTTTAATAAATATTATATATTTATATAAAATAAAAAAAATTGATCTACGTCTTTCAAAAAATAAAAAAATAAATTTTTTAAAAATTTATTAAATTTTAAATATTTATAGACGTATTTTTGAGAAAACTAAGGAGAAAAAAGTAATCCAAGCTGATTAGTACAATTATGTCACCAGCATTTTATCCAATTTCTTTACCAGTTGTGAAATTTGATTCGCCAGCCTTAGCTCATTACATACCGCAACATCATGATTATTCGGTAACACTTCATTTTCATTATATAATTAATTTAGCATGCGCTAAAAGTCTTTAAAAAAATTTTTTTTTAATTTAAATAATATTGTTTCATATGAATAATTTATATTTTTTAATGATGATGTATTACTTTTCTTTTTTATTAAACAAGTATTTTACAATTTTTTTTAACTTTTGTAAAAAATCACGTGTTTATTTTATTTTAAATTAAAATATACCAGTTGAAATATCAATGGAATTATTTAATTCAAAATTTATCTAAAATTTGGGTAATTCACATAAATTGTTTACCCACTTGTAAATCTTTCTGCGGTTCATACAACATTGATCGTATTGTTTGGTCATACGAGAGTAAATGTTAATTGTTTCTTCTTTTTTTTTTTACTTTTGAAAACAAAGAACTGTTCATTGTACGATGTTCAATTAATTCGCAAATTTAAAAGAACTCCCAATTTTAAATGAAATTTTGAGGTTATAAACAAATCAATTTTATTTAAACAGCTGATAAAAGTCATCATAGGACTATCGACTTGCTGTCCTAAAAGTATCATAAACCTCTTACCGACTGTTTTGTTTCAGCTAAAGTATTTTAATTTTTAAATGCCTCTTTGTTTTGTGTCTTTTTTTTAACCTACTGGTCCACCGTTAGGTATTACTTAAAGAGGATGAGATGAACGATTTGTAGCGTGTGAAAATGCCATGTTTGACTGGGATTCGAACCCGGGACCTCCGAATGAAATACCGAGACGTTACCATTTGCGCCACGGAGGCCGACAACTCTCGTATCTTAATCAATAATTGTGAATTATTCTGAAGAGAAGTCTCAGTTTGCTACCTTTCTTTATCCTTAATTTCTCTTTTCATATCCTTATAATGTTTTTTTCTTTAAATTATTTTTCATTTACTTTCTTCGTTTCTTTTTCCATCTACTTTACCTTTAATACTTGTATTTATTTTCTATGGACTTTATTCGTACTATTCTATTCAGAATCAAATTCTTTACAGGTTTTGTTTTAAAAATATTTTTATTTATTACTTATTTATAAAAAATGGTTTACGTCAAACAAAAAATAGTATGTTTTTCCACCCAAATTTTTTATTTATTTATTCATATTTTTCGATAGCTAGTAAAAATAAAGTTCTGAGATTTTTTTTTTGAATTCAGATTTCATGTAAAATTATTTAATATACCCTTTAATTTGGATCATAAGTCATAGAAATCTTTCACCAGCGAAATTCGCTTAAGATGCGAATCTATGTTTTTATGAACTTTTTTTTATTTTCACTAATGCCCTGAGAGTTTGTTACATTCTTTGTAAATTATTCTGTTTAATTTAGTTTTTCTTTTCACTGTATATAATTTATTTATTACTTTTTTGAATTTAATATTATTACTTATCTAATCATTTTATTTTTTTTTATATTCCTACATAAACAAAAATACACATGTATACAAATTTCAAAATAATTTTTCTATTTTTCACGTAATTCATGGGAACATTATCAAAGATTGTATAAATACCAGGTTTCATTCTCTTGATTTGTTCTGTTCTTTTTTATCAATTATCCATTTTTTTTTTTTTACCTCCGGATCTACCGTTAGGCATTCTTCAGAGGATGATGGTGAATGTTTTTTAGCGTGTATGAAAATGCCATGCCTGACCGGGATTCGAACCCGGGACCTCCGGATGAAAGGCTGAGACACTACCATTCGCGCCACGGAGGCCGACGTCAATTATCCATTTACATATCTTTAATTGTTCGATGTTCTTGATTATTTTCCTCATATCCTTTGAAAATTAATAAATTCCTTACATTAAATAAAAGATTAAAAAGGAAAAATCTTTAGTTCAATTAATCTTAGTAAATTTGATTAAATATAAATAATTAAAAAAAAAAAAAAAATGGCTTAAATTTCGTTGATTTCTAAACATTTATATAAAAATTTATATTTTCTAATTTATATTTGGAATATATATATATTTTTCAATACAAATACATTAATAAAAAGTAATATTCATTTGAAACAATATATACTTATAAATATTTTATTAAAAAAATTATGAAATGTGCTTTCATTATTATATTTTTTTCTAATTTTTATATTATTAAAATGTCTTTTTTTTCAAGAAAAAAAGGAGGAAATGAAACCAGTTTTAAAAATATATTTTTTAAATTTTTGTTAAAATTTTTTTTTTGCTTTTTTTAAATCTCTTATGATCAGGAGTTTTTTTACTGTAAGTATTTAAATATGTTTATGTATAAATTTGTTTATAACTTCAAAGCTTTTCTCTTATTTATGGATTTTTTTTAAAATTTATTTCTTGAAGGTAAGTTTATTTATATTAATTTAATTTTATTAATAATTATTTAACTTAACAGAAAAATTGTTATATTTTGTAATATATATAGATGTATTATTTTTATATATTAATGGGTCTATAAACAATTATTTAAGGTAGATTTCATAAGAACCTATTGTAATGGGTACCATGATTCGACTTCCGGAAAATTTCGACATATCTTTGCTTTTCACATCCCTCAGACCCCAAAACCACCGTCAGATCAAAACTTTATATATATATATATTTCACATTCTTGTGGACACGATAACTGCCGTAATTTTGCGCCAATCACTCTCAAATTGAGACATAAAATATAACCACCCAAAACCTCAGTCGAGTTCGTTAACGGGCAAAATCAGACCATAGGGGTGGAAATGGGAGGCTTTTTCAAAACCACAGTCAAATCAAAACTTTATATGTACATTTATATATATTTCACTTTCTTGTGGACACGATAACTACCGTAATTTTGCGCCAATCACTTTCAAATTGATACATAAAATATAACGACCCAAAATTTCGGTCGAGTTCGTTAATGGGCATAATCGGACCATGGGGGGCTTTTTCGTAAAAACAAAATATTTTTGTAACTTTCTTATTAAGCAACATATCGATTTCGTTTAAAGTTCCTACTATTTTTTGGGTAAGGACCTAAAATTTATGTAAGTAAAGTTTTTTGATATCACCAACCATTGGATCTAGGGGGGGAATTGGGTTTCGAAGATAAAAAAATCATAACTCCCTTAATAGACACAGTATTGAATTGTTTTAAAGCGGTCGTTACTCCTCTAAACATTACCTAAAACTTTTGTCTGAAACAATTTTTGATATGACTAACCCTTACGGCAAGGGATGACCAAAATATTGCTGGAATTGTAAGAAGATGGAGCTTTTCGTAAGCTAAACATGTGAAACTTTTTTTCACACGTAATCATTGTCGTATTGAGTAAATTTGAACTTTTTCTTAACTTTAAGCTTTTTTTATCCCCTACTTAGCACCGGTGAAATCTTTCTCCGTCTTCGGAATACCGAAAGGGATTTTTTATTTATATATTAAAAAGTTATGCTAAGTATCCTACTTGCTATAAATTTATATTTAACCATTTTTCTTTTTTTTTTAATTGATGGCACTGTCTCATTTATCATCAGTGAGACACTGAATAAAATCTTCTTCGATTTGAAGAAGTCGTTATAGTTAATATTATGAATAATTTTGGATAAACCAGATAAAATATGATTGTAAAAAATTTTTTTTATTTTTATTTTTACTAAATAGAAACCAACGGCGACTAAAGGTTCTTTAAGGAAAATTTTTACCCATCATACAGAATTATGTGGCATGAAAATATCTATCTTACTATACAAAACGTGGTATTAGAAATATTTATTATATAATTAAAAAATTATTTGTTGCTTCGTTTTACTTTTTCGTCCAGCGATACAGCAGAGCTATAACTCGTATTTCAATCGATCTAATTTGGGCACATCCGGTTTTCACCGGATCTTGACATTTTCTCAAGTAAGGAACCATAAAATCGGATGGAAATTTTCCTGATGTTCGTATGTACATTTGTATACGTATTCGGTATCGCACCCTAAATCGCCTTATATCTCCAAAACTACTGAAACGATTTCCATTAAACTTTTATTAGATTACTTCTATTTAGTGATGACATTAAATTTTCAAGTTAAAAGGTGAAGAGAGGTGAGGGTGTAGAGGAAAATCACCCTAGTATCTCGATATTTCGTCTGATTAGGGTCTCTTTGTTTTCTTAGACGCATTTGTAAAAAATAAAAATATAATAATATTTGGAAAAAAGTTTTGATAATCTCACCCTAAATAACCCTAAAAAAAAAACCCTAAATAAACTAGTGGGTATTGTGTGTCATTACACCTTCTCACCACAAGGAGCGCTAGTGTAGCACTGACGTATATCTACTGTAGTCGTCTGATATGTTGTGACGTCACAGGTGACCGGTAGAATAATATAAATGAATAATATTTAAAGTGTCCGCTAGTACCGCCACAGACGCGCGAATAAAATAAGGTATGCGCGCGCGCTTTTGTTAGAATCTTTGAATTAAATTAATGAAAAATTGTTGTATTTAAATAGAATCTTCTATATTTATAAAAATGAATATTTTTTTGTTTTTTTTGTTTGTCCCATATGCGTTCCAATACAATTCATCCGATTGCAATGAAACTTTGGTGAGTTGTGGGAACGCTCGCAAAGATTACTGTTTTATTCTGGACCCGCTAGGTGGCGCTGGGGTTCGAGATATTTCGAAAAAATGTATTTATGGTACGATTTAGCTCATATTCAAAATATTTATTAGTTACGTGAAAATAAACATTTTTACAAAAAATATACCCGCTAGATGGCGCCGGTGTCGAGATATTTACGAAATAAACAAACAATATACAAACAGACTTTCTTCTTCTATATATATATTTATATATAAAGGCAATGTTCGTATGTGTGTCCGCTAAAGACTAAAAAACTACTGGTTCGATTTACGTGCCAGTTTTTTCAAAATAATCCGAATAATCAAAATTATTCATTGATCCAATTATTTTGAATTTTCAAAATAATCCAATTCCTTGTCTGAAGAAGGTTTAAAGCTATTGAAATCCTCGATCTGACAAGTAGAAAGAATGTTAAGGGTATTTTGAAATGACTTCTTTGTTTAGAGAGTAGTTTGAATTAAATCCGATAGGTAGTGCTTTTTGACTTTTTTTTTGTCTTCAGTCATTTGACTGGTTTGATGCAGCTCTCCAAGATTCCCTATCTAGTGCTAGTCGTTTCATTTCAGTATCCCCTCTACATCCTACATCCCTAACAATTTGTTTTACATATTCCAAACGTGGCCTGCCTACACAATTTTTCCCTTCTACCTGTCCTTCCAATATGAAAGCGACTATTCCAGGATGCCTTAGTATGTGGCCTATAAGACTGTCTCTTCTTTTAACTATATTTTTCCAAATGCTTCTTTCTTCATCTATTTGCCGCAATACCTCTTCATTTGTCACTTTATCCACCCGTCTGATTTTTAACATTCTCCTATAGCACCGCATTTCAAAAGCTTCTAATATTTTCTTCTCAGATACTCCGATCGTCCAAGCTTCACTTCCATATAAAGCGACACTCCAAACATATACTTTCAAAAATTTTTTCGTGACATTTAAATTAGTTTTTGATGTAAACAAATTATATTTTATTAGTTTCGCCTGTACTATTCGGTATTTTATATAGCTCCTGCTTCGTCCATCTTTAGTAATTCTACTTCCCAAATAACAAAATTCTTCTACCTCCATAATCTTTTCTCCTCCTATTTTCACATTCAGTGGTCCATATTTGTTATTTCTAATACATTTCATTACTTTCGTTTTGTTGCGGTAGTTCTTGCGTAGGACTTCATCTAAGCCATTCATTGTTTCTTCTAAATCCTTTTTACTCTCAGTTAGAATTACTATATCATCAGCAAATCGTAGCATCTTTATCTTTTCACCTTGTACAGTTACTCCGAATCTAAATTGTTCTTTAACATCATTAACTGCTAGTTCCATGTAAAAGTTAAAAAGTAACGGAGATGCTTTTTGACAATTGGATTTATTTACATTGTGACTTTTATAAAGTGAAAGGTAAAGTTTGTGAAATTCCGTAATGTTCATTTTGTTAATGTTTTATCAAACTTTCGATTGTGTTCATTTAATCTATATATATACATATATAGATTAAATGAATCTATATCTAGATTAAATTATCTATATGAAAATTTGACTCAAATCTAGCAATAGCAACATATTGCCGGATCTGTGCTAGTTATAAATATTTTTACTTAAGTTGTTTGTGTATGCGTACGTAAGCCGTGCATCAGAAAAAAGCCGCGTGATGGGAAAATCTGATGTGATTGTCGGTGGCTACACTTTTTCGGATTCTACTTGTAGATCTAAATAAAAATTATCCTTAGGAAAAATTGCAATTTCTCCTTTGTTCTTCACCTGTCCGCCATTTTGTTATTTTTATATAAAATTTTATATCTCAAGTTCGGATGGAGGAATCACATTAATATTTTGTAGTAAAGTTTTAAAATTAGCAAAAAATCAGGACTTTAATACCTTTGCAAATTAAAAAATGGAGGCCATTTTGATTTTTTCAATCCGTTATATCTCAATAAATATTAGTTTTATCAAAATATACAGAATGATTCAGGAGGATAGAGCAATACTTTGACAACTCATTCTAGAGGCTAAAAATAAGAAAAAAATTCATATAAATATAGGTCCGAAAACGCTTCGTTAGCGAGTTATACAGGATGAAAGATTTCACGTCACGTCGGCATGTTCGGCATTAGTGAAGATACGCGGCATTTTTCAAAACAAAACTAAACAGAATTTCACTTTTTTTAACAGACTTGATTCTTTATGCGGTGTAAAATGAATACAAAATTACACTTCTTAACAGTTTTCTGAAATTTTTACCATAAGAATTCGACGTAATACTGCAAACACGATTGATCAGCAAAAGGTTATTTAATACATTACCACAATTAACTGACAACAACGAGTAGTATTTAAACAAATTATGATGAAAAAAAATCAGTGTTGCCGACTTGTTTTCCGTAGGTCTAAAATTATTGTACCTACTAGATACATCTGTTTTCTTTTTTTGTAACATTTTCTTCTTAGTTTTCGTCGGTTTTGTTGTTAATAAAAGTCGACATGTTTAAAATTTTATTTCTTTTTTGTTGACATTATTTACATCAATCTACTTATAATTAAATTCTCTACAATTTACGTTTAAAAAATGTATGATTTATCGCCAATTTAACAATGTTATTGTACGTCAAACGTAAAAAAAAAGTTTTTTGACCCTATTTTTGGCGTTTTACATGGGATATTTTAGAAACTAACAGAGATACAGTTTTGGAACCTATTTTTTTTCGATTTCCCAGCTCAAAAACCATAAGAAAAAATTGAATTTGCCCCTTAATTGACCTTCCTAGAATTTCAGAAAGCCTTAATTTACCCGGCGGAACTGAAACTCGGGCGAAATCTTTCACCCTGTATAACTCGCTAACAAAGTGGACCTATGTTTATATGAACTTTTTTCTTATTTTTAGCCTCTAGAATGAGTTGTCAAAGTATTGCCCTATCCTCCTGAATCATCCTATATGTTATTTGTTAAAATATTAAGCGTTTTATTTTGAACAAAATAATTTTATTTTTTTTGAAATCGGTTAAGAAATAGCCGAGTTATGGCAGAAAATTGATGTTTTAATTTTGTGTCTGTTTTCATGTCCTCTACTTTATATTCAATTCGATAAAATATTTTTTTAATTTATTTTTAATTCTAATATTGTAAATCAAGTAATAACTGCTTCACAATAATAGACCTAATAATTAAAAAAATAAAATAACTACCTGTAATAATCTTATCTTAATTGTTATAGAACTTAGGTGTACTTTTTTTAAAATAAATAATTAACAATTTTTTAAAGTTATACGAGATCTTCAAAGTGTCCACCATTAGAAATTACATAACTGTCCAATGATTTTCTGAGAAATTGTATTAACCGTTCAAAAATTCCGTGAGCATTCCTGATTTCTTGAAATTCATTTTGGATTCTTTGTGTAAGATCCTCAATGTTGAATTTAATAAACAGTAATACGTTTCAAATGGTCCCACAGGTAGATGTCAAGAGGGCTTAAGTCAGGTAATCGAGCACGGCAGGGCACTGGACCTTCGCGGTATATTCATATTTTCTTGGAAAATTTCATGCAGGAAATCTGATACCAACTGACTGAAATGTACTGAAGTTCCATCGTGGTGAAACCACATATTTCCTCTTAATTGTAGAGATAGGTCTTCCAAGAAATATGGAAGATTTTCGGTTAAATGAGTAATATAATTTTCTCCATATAAACGATTCGGTTGAATGATAGGACCCAAAAGTTAGTCATTAAAAATACCTGTTCATACGTTCAGGGAAAATCTTTTTGTTGATAGCTACTTTGGATAGTGCAATGAGGATTCTAATCGCTTCATATACGCTGGTTGTGATAATTTGGAACACCATTCCTGTTGAAAGAAGCTTCATTTTTACATTGTTAACATGATCAGCAGTAATAATCGCTGTGTAAAATTATTCGAATGTGAAAATGTAATATCAATCGTTTTATTATTATTTAATATTAAATTTTATTCTGAGAAAATTATTACTTTATTTGATACTAATTTATAATATTAGAATTAACAGTAAATAAAAACAATTAATATTTAATCGAATTGAACGTAAAGTGGAGGACATGAAAACAGACACATAATTAGAACATCAACTTTCTGTCATAACTCGGCTATTTGATGACCGATTTTCAAAAATAAAGTATCATTTTGTTCAAAATAAAAGGATTTATATTTTAGCAAATAACATAAATTTTGATAAAATTTATATTTATATAGATATAACAGTTTGAAAAATATAAATGGCCGCGATTTTGTAATTTGTTAAGATATTTAAGTCCTGATTTTTTGCTAATTTTAAAACTTTATTACCAAGACGCTTACAAAATATTAATGTGATTCCTCTATCCGAACTTGAGATATAAATTTTTATATAAAAATAACAAAATTGTGAACAGTGGGAGAACGAAGAAGAAATTGCAATTTTTGCTAAGGATATCTTTTGTTTAGTTTTACAAGGAGAATCCGAAAAAATATAGCCAGCCCACCATTTTAGAAACACTTTTCTATATATATACATATATATACATAGTGTCCCATATAAAACGCAACCCAACCTTATATTGGTAGGTATTGAAATAATAAAAAGGCATGTGTAAATGTAAATGTAATTTTTATTATTATCATCCATTACCTTACATTTAGAGTAAATGTTGGAAGTGGCCGCCATCTTCTTGAATACAAGCTTCAATTCTTTTTACAGCGTATCTTGCAACCTTTTTCAAAGTTTGTGGCTGGATATTGAATACCGCTTGTTCAATATTGACTTGAATCGTTCAAGTGTTCGCGGTTTGTTGCTGTAGGCTTTTTCTTTGAGGTAACCCCGTAGAAAAAAATCCGCCGCAGTCAGATCTGGAGATCTCGGTGGCCGCAAGCCTCGACCGATAACACGATTACCAAAGAATTCCTCGACGAAATCAGAAGTTGAACCTGCGTAGTACGATGTCGCACCGTCATGTTGTAGCCGGCAGTGTTTGTCTTCCTCTTGTAAGAGTGCGATGAACTGAAATAAAACATCCTGATATCGTTCTGCATTGATGGTGTACTCGAAAAAAAAAGGACCGATTATTTTCTTCCGCTTTATCGCGCACTACACGCCCCACTTCTGCGGGTGTAATTGTTTTTCGTAACAAACGTGGGGATTTTCAGCGCTACAAATTCTACTGTTTTGGCTGTTTACGTAGCCATCCGAATGAAATCGTGGTTCATCTGTGAAAAATAACGAATCCATAACGTTAATTCCCTCACGCAGAAATCGACGGAACCGTTGACAATATTGTAGCCGTTTTTCTTTGTCGGGCTCAAGAAGTCGATGAACCGTTTGAACGCGATAAGGTCGTAATTGTAATCGTTTGGTCGCTTGATGAACAGTCTATTTAGACAAATTAATTTCAGCAGACAAACCTCTGATCGATTTATTTGGCGAGGCGAGTAATCGGTCTTTGATTTCAGCGACTGTATCTGTATTCAACACCGACGCAGATCTTTTGTGTTCCTTGTTATTTACAGAACCGGTCTCTCTTAATTTTGCGACTGACCTTAATACTGATGTTTTGTTAGGAGCCGGTTTATCTGGGTACTTATGGCGAAACAAATCTTGCACTGCGACCGCTGATTTCGTACTGAAGTACGACTCGACAATGAAAACACGTTCATCTAGCGAAAACACCATCTTGTCTCTAGCAATACACTGAACGTTATGATTGCATTGTTGTTACTATCGGTAGTGTTCTACTGCGTCGCCGCGATGTTCAGATGTTGGACGAGTCCATTTCAATAACGAGTAGGGGAGGAAGCTTGACTTTTGAAATTTCATGGATGAGTGATTGATGGGTTGCGTTTTATATGGGACACTCTGTCTGTATATATATATATTTTACACTGACTATTCAGGAGTAGAAGAGAAACCACATCTTCAGTCAGTAATGTCCTCCGGTATCCCTGAAATAATGTTCACGATTTTCCAATAAAAATAGTAAAATTACTTTCGGAACTTATATTTAGACAACTCTGTTTAATATATATTTTTTTTAAATTAATTTTTACTTTAACTCGTTTTGTTGAATTCACAAAAAAAATAATTTTTTTTATTGTTCACAGAAATAAAGTAATAAATTACTTCTCATTATTGAGTAAATATATATATATGTATACATTTAAACGTCAGATTATGTATAAGTTATATTTAGTTTTTAATTAAACGATATTATGAAGGCCATAGACTAAAAATATAACCTATAATGTCATCAAGGTCATTTTACGCGGGAAACATATTAAATTCCCGCGTAAAAATATTTAACTATACAACAAACACGACATCTGTCGTCATATTTTACTTAAATTATTTCCATAATCTATAGATTATTCGTTGTTTTTTTTTTCTTTTTTTATACTACTAAAATAAATATAATATATATTTAAGTAAAAGGAGAAAATAGTTTACCGAAAAATTTAAGTAAAAAGAAAGCGAAACAGAGGAATTTAAATAAAATTATTCGTATCTCATATGGCATATAGAGTAACTAAAATTATATTCTATTTGAATACATTATCACCTAGACCACAAACAGAAGAATAATATGGAAGAAAATTTTATAACTATTATTAAATTGATCGATCTTTTAATTCTTTATTCTTTCTTCTTATTTTTCCTCTCTTCTTATATATAGATGTTTATTGCTGTAGACGGAATTTCAATCTTAATGTTTAGTTTTCTATTTTTGTTTTTCATCACTCTTGTAAAGAAAATAAAAAAAGAAACGATTGGAATTAATTTCGCATAATTGAAATTTTATTAATATTTATGTATATTTATATCTAATAATATATTATTCAGCATTGTGATAAAAAAAAATATATATTAATAGTATTTTTTAACGATCTATATATCCCTACTACTTTTATTTTCTTTATAACTGTTTTTTTCCTTCTCATCAGAAACTTTATTCGTAAAATGTTTAAAATGAACAATCATATTATTTAAAGTATATTTAACATTTTTTTCTAAGTGTTGTGGTGGTACTGCTTAAGAATTATTGTGTAGTAACAGATTCAAATCTGGGGTAGTTTTGTTTATTAATTAAGTGTATTTAATTATTAATAAAATTCGACCGTTTTTTTTTAGGACTGGTTTTTTTTAATTAATTTTTTTTTCCTGTTTAGCCTCCGGTAATTATCTTTCAGACAATAATTCAGAAGATGATATGTATGAGTGTAAATTAAGTGTAGTCTTTTACCGTTTCAGTTCGACCATTCTTGAGATGTGTGGTTAATTGAAACCCAACCACCAAAGAATACCGGTATCCACGATTTAATATTCAAATCCGTGTAAAAATATCTGGCTTTACTAGGACTCTAACGTTGGAAGTCTCGACTTCCAAATCAGCTGATTTAGGTATTAATTTATCTATCGAACTGTTGGTCTACCATGGTTTTTTTTTGTATTCAAATGTTGTTTAGAAATTACAAATAAAATGTTTTGCTTAAATAGTCATTATTATTTATTATTGATTGATTTTTATTATTTAATAATTAATTATTTAAGAAATAAAATTTTAATACTAAATGAAAACTATTCTGAGTTATATTTATAGTCGATTCCTTTAATTTATTGTAGATTTTCGTGGGATATTATCTTTTTGAATTATTTTATATCAATATAGTTAATTGTTTTACGTTATTTTGTATTTATTTTTTTAATGTTCATAATTCAACACAACGTAAACTTATAACACAAAAATTTTCTATTTTATTTTTCCAGAGAATTTCATTAAAAAATATAACACTTTTTTTTTCTTAATTAAACCTTCTTTTAATATTAATATTTACGAAGGCCATCTTATCAATGTGATACCCAGGAAGTTTTTCTCTTTTATTAAACTTCGTTATTACAGTATCATTAGTTCAATTTTATATATAGATATATATATCTAATAAGGTAGAAATCAGCTTAATTATTTCGAGATAGGTTATGTGGTTTACATTTTTTTTTTTAAATGTAAATATAAGATATTTTCATTTATTATACATGGTATGTTTTATTTTTATTATTATTGTCTATTAATAAAAATATTATTCTTATTTATCTACGTTAGGTAAAATGTATTTATTTTTCTACTTTATAACCCATCGGGTTGGTCTAGTAATGAACGCGTCTTCCCAAATCAGCTGATTTGGAAGTCGAGAGTTCCAGCGTTCAAATCCTAGTAAAACCCAGTTATTTTTACACGGATTTAAATATTAGATTATGGATACCGCTGTTCTTTGGTGGTTGGGTTTCAATTAACCACACATCTCAAGAATGTTCGAACTGAGAGTGTACAAGGCTACACTTCGTTTACACTCATGCATATCATCCTCTGAAGTATTATCTGAACGGTAGTTACCAAAGGCTAAAAAACATGAAAAAAAAGTTTTTCTATTTTATTAACCGGGTTGGTCTAGTCGTGAACTCGTCATCGCAAATTAGCTGATTTTGAAGTCGAAAGTTCTAGGGTTCAATTCCTAGTAAAGGCAGTTACTTTTATACAGATTTGAATACTAGATCGTGGATACCGGTCGTGGAATTGGGGTTTCAATTAACGACATATCTCAGGAACGGTCTACCTGTGATTGTACAAGACTACACTTCATTTACATTCATATATATCATCCTCATTCATCTTCAGAAGTATTACCTTAGGGTAGTTCCGGAGGCTAAACAGGAAAAGGAAAAACGATTTCTATTTTATTTAATTTTTTTTAATTGTTTCTTTATATTACTATATTTTTCTTAATCTCAGTCAATAATTATTTCTGAAGAAGATACGTCATTGAGTGTAGTTTTTTTTAACAACATATCTTAAAAGAAACTATTAAAAATGTATCTCGGAATAAATTAATCTAGAGTAAATGTTATTTTTAATTATTTATCAAATTATAATTAATTAGAAAAAAAATTAAATAATTAACTTTTGTATTAATAAAAATCTTAGGTGGGCACTACATGACTTACTTGTACGCTTATTAAATTACATATACACATTTTTTTTTTTTTAAATGAAAAGTACATAATATTTTATTTCATTAATAACTTCTGATATTTTTTTCTTTACTCTTATTATTGAATTATTATATATCATAAATTTTCTTTTACAATCAGAGGTTAATAATTATTAATAAATAAATATATTTAAATTAAATAAACAAACGTTAAAAAAAGGAAATAAAGTCTGACTCAAACTGATGTGCCTTCCCCTTGTAAGATCCAAATATTTCATTAATTAAAATTTTATTTGGCTGTAACTCTGGAACCGATGAAAATAAGTACCACTTATGATACATCGTTGAAGAGCTCTCACTGAGGGGTTATTACTAAAGTTAAGAAAAGGTAAAAAAAAATCCAAATTTTTTTTTCGATTTTGGGCTTTTTTGTACACTTTTGGTACAGTCGATTGCAATCAAAAAAAGAAGGTGCACAACTAGATGTTACAACAGTCCTAAATCCAAAATTTCAACATCCTACGGCTAATCGTTTTTTAGTTACGCGAGATACATACATACAGAAATCACGCCCCACAACTAGTCAAAATGGATTCAGGGATGATCAAAATGGATTTCCGTTGAAATCTGAAAATTGAAAATTTTCCCGATCACAATACTTCCTTTACTTCGTACAAGAAAGTAAAAATTATTATATATTTAATAATATGATTAATAGTAAAAAAATAACTACAAAAATCTATCTCAGAATAAAAAAAAAAAGTTAATAATGCTAAGAATAAGTCACAAGATTTATTGATTACATATGAAATTGTTTTTTTCTTTGTTATTTTTCTCTATTTATTTATTTAATAATCTAAGATAGGTATAACCCTCGATTTTTATCGTTAAATTCGATTTTACCAATCATATTTATTGGTGGTAGCGTCTCGGCGTTTCATCCAGAGATCCCGGGTGTGAATCCCGATCAGGCATTACGCTATAAATCATTCACCTCATCCTTTGAAGCAATGCTTAACGGTGGACTCGGAGGTTAAAAAAAAATCTAAGATAAGTTTTTGTGGGTTTTCTTCTTTTTTAATATTAAAGATATAATTGGATTTTAAGGAAGTTGAGGAGGATGAAATGGGAGAAACAATACTGAGATCTGAATTTAAGAGAACATTAAAAGATTTAAATGGCAGAAAGGCTCCTGGAATAGACGGAATACCTGTAGAATTACTGCGCAGTGCAGGTGAGGAAGCGATTGAGAGATTATACAAACTGGTGTGTAATATTTATGAAAAAGGGGAATTTCCGTCAGACTTCAAAAAGTGTTATAGTCATGATACCAAAGAAAGCAGGGGCAGATAAATGTGAAGAATACAGAACAATTAGTTTAACTAGTCATGCGTCAAAAATCTTAACTAGAATTCTATACAAAAGAATTGAGAAGAGAATGGAAGAAGTGTTAGGAGAAGACCAATTTGGTTTCAGGAAAAGTATAGGGACAAGGGAAGCAATTTTAGGCCTCAGATTAATAGTAGAAGGAAGATTAAAGAAAAACAAACCGACATACTTGGCGTTTATAGACCTAGAAAAGGCATTCGATAACGTATACTGGAATAAAATGTTCAGCATTTTAAAACAATTAGGGTTCAAATACGGAGATAGAAGAACAATTGCTAACATGTACAGGAACCAAACAGCAACAGTAACAATTGAAGAACATAAGAAAGAAGCCGTAATAATAAAAGGAGTCCGACAAGGATGTTCTCTATCCCCGTTACTTTTTAATCTTTACATGGAACTAGCAGTTAATGATGTTAAAGAAAAATTTAGATTTGGAGTAACAGTACAAGGTGAAAAGATAACGATGCTACGATTTGCTGATGATATAGTAATTCTAGCTGAGAGTAAAAAGGATTTAGAAGAAACAATGAACGGCACGGATGAAGTCCTACGCAAGAACTATCACATGAAAATAAACAAGAAGAAAACAAAAGTAATGAAATGTAGTAGAAATAACAAAGATGAACCACTGAATGTGAAAATAGGAGGAGAAAAGATTATGGAGGTAGAAGAATTTTGTTATTTGGGAAGTAGAATTACTAAAGATGGACGAAGCAGGAGCGATATAAAATGCCGAATAGCACAAGCCTTCAGTAAGAAATATAATTTGTTTACATCAAAAATTAATTTAAATATCAGGAAAAGATTTTTGAAAAGTATATGTTTGGAGTGTTGCTTTATATGGAAGTGAAACTTAATCGGAGTATCTGAGAAGAAAAGATTAGAAGCTTTTGAAATGCGGTGCTATAGGAGAATGTTAAAAATCAGATGGGAGGATAAAGTGACAAATGAAGAGGTATTGCGACAAATAGATGAAGAAAGAAGCATTTGGAAAAATATACTTAAAAGAAGAGACAGACTTATAGGCCACATACTAAGGCATCCTGGAATAGTCGCTTTAATATTGGAAGGACAGGTAGAAGGAAAAAATTGTGTAGGCAGGCCACGTTTGGAATATGTAAAACAAATTGTTAGGGATGTATGATGTAGAGGGTATACTGAAATGAAACGACTAGCACTAGATAGGGAATCTTGGAGAGCTGCATCAAACCAGTCAAATGACTGAAGACAAAAAAAAAAAATAAAAAAATTGGATGTTATTATTATTACATCCGTTTAATATTTTAATTTATTTATATGATCTGATAATAAACTGAGAAGTAATATTTTGTTTCTAAATTTAATTCTGAGATATATTTTTAGTAGTTTCCTGTTTATTTTGGAATAATATAATATTTAAATCACTTCCATTTATAGTATATTTTATTTTGTTCATATAGTTAAATTAATAAAAATTAATCTCATATTTTATTTGAAGAATTTTATATGTGTGTGTGTGTGTGTCTGTGTGTGTGTGTGTGTGTGTGTGTGTGTGTGTGTGTGTGTGTGCGTGTATCTTTTTGTAAATATATATTAATCTACATTAATGAATTTAATATTATTATAAGTTCAACATTTTACTTGTGTCAAACATTGGTCGGTCAATAAACTCAACTTTGTTTTTTCTTTTTTTTTTCATATTATAACAACTCACGAAATGCTTTAGTCTGGTACATTCAACTGATCAGTAAACTTTATACATTTGTTTCATCGTTAAAAATTATTTTAAAAATTTATATAATATCGACGTATATATACGTCATGTCTATATTTAATATTTTTTAAGTAGAATGACGTCATTAAACAATTTAGATCTTTCGGAATCAGATTTAGAAGAAATATATTATTATAATTATAATTATAATAATAATAATAATAGCAGTGATAACAGTGATATAATATTTAGTAAAAGTGATAGCGAATGTGACGAAAGAGGTTATTTTAGTGACTTTAATACAAATAATAATAATAATTATAATAGTGATAATGATGATACAAGTAGTGTTAAATCGTGTGACAGTGTTTGTGATAATGTTATTAGAAATTATTATAATAATAATAATAATAATAAAACTAAATTTAAATGGAATAAAGCTGTTCCTACAAGAAATTTTCGTTACGCTGCTACTAATGTTCGATTCATCCGTATGCCATCGGTATGTATTATTTTTTTAAATGTAGTTTGGACAAAAGTCTGGAACGTACCGGGTGTCCGAAAAAATATCTCCATGGTTTTAATTTAAATTTATTTAAATATATTTGCTAGTTGCAGAAGCGTGCCATAGGCACGCCTTCCGGACGGTTGCCCTGGCGGGCAGCGTTTCGAAATAAGATTATTAGATGTCAAAAATTGATTGCACTCCTATTAAATTACATATATACATTTTTAAAAGTACATAAAATTCTATTACTGATAACTTGTGATTATTCTATACTATATAAGGGAAAGGGAAAATAAGGGAAAGAAAAACGGGGAAGGAATGGAAAAGGAGGAAAGTGAAATGAGGAAAAAGATAAATGAGGAAAGGGAATTTAAAACTAGGGGTGCGTCCTGAAAGGCAGCCATAACAGAAGTGGATGAAGAGCTTCTACACAACCCTTCCTTTAAAACTTACAAAAAAAATTAACACAAATCAGCAATTGCGACTCCTCCGGAAAAGGGGGCGCATTGCTCTTTCCATATAGTTAGTGCCCCGTTGTGGCGTATTCCTGCTAGCCTATGAAGCGTTAACACCGAAAGGACTTCAGTGGACGGTCTGAAGGGGAATTACGTCGGGAGGACAGGTTGCATAAGCCTAGCCTTCCGCGGTCGGCCCATAAAATGGGTTCGATAACGCTGGTTTAACAACGGATTGGAATGCAATTAAATCCGTTCTTAAAATACTAAATATTAAATAAAACAAAACTTGAAAAATTTTAAATAAACCTTTTAAAAACACGCCCGATTAGAATCATCCAGCAGCAAGGGACTCTGTCCAGGTTCTGCGATCCGTAGGGAGAAATAAACTCCCGCCAACTTTGCATTCCATTCCAAAACTAGGGGTAGGATAGATAAAATTTATCTTTAACCACGTCCCTCTTCAGACTTACATTTAAATCGTTTAAAATGTCCTATAGAGTTCGATGAACTTGTTTGGGAGGTTTTGACGGATCGTTGTTTGGTCGCAGTCTTTCCTGGAATTTTGCGAATAGAAAAACCCGATTAATTAAAATAACTACCAGACTTTTGTAATACCGCAATGGGATTTGTACTGTACGTCCTGTTACAAACCTTTTGTTCAACTTTTAGACCTGATCTGTACAATCCTAAGTTAAAATGTCAGTGTGAAGAGGTATTGCGGCAAATAGATGAAGAAAGAAGCATTTGGAAAAATATGGTTAAAAGAAGAGACAGACTTATAGGCCACATACTAAGGCATCCTGGAATAGTCGCTTTAATATTGGAAGGACAGGTAGAAGGAAAAAATTGTGTAGGCAGGCCACGTTTGGAATATGTAAAACAAATTGTTAGGGATGTAGGATGTAGAGAGTATACTGAAATGAAACGTCTAGCACTAGATAGGGAATCTTGGAGAGCTGCATCAAACCAGTCAAATGACTGAAGACAAAAAAAAAAATGGATTTGAATGCGCTAGATTGTGGATGTTGATATTCTTTGGTGGTTGGGTTTCAATTAATCACATGTATCAGGAATGGTTGATCTGAGTCTGTTCCAGATAACATATTTACCAGTACATTAACACTTGCTTTGTAGTACATCTGCAGCTACATCAGGCCGGGTAATTCAGTAGCAGTAACTGCATTTGCCTGTACACATATCCCCTCTCTCACACACACACACACATATATATATACACATACAAACATCCAGATCCAGCAGCAGCTGTAAAACTGGAAAAGAAATAGAAAACTGAGAAAACAAATAAATAGTTAAGGATAGTAATTGATATTTAAGTTCGAATATTATTATGGAGTAGACTGGAAAGAAGATTAGCATCAAAACATTAAAATGGTTAAAAAAAGATTCGATCAATTTATCACTGTTCTTCTTGCTCGCATTAGGAGGAGAAAGGAGATATAATAGGCAATAAAGTGAAATCTCTATCAAATATGTAAAAATATCTAATATGTTGTAACTAGTAAAAACTTTAGCCAAATCATAAAATGAAATCAATATTCTGATCTAATTTCTGTCTGTTCTGTACGTTAAATCATTTTATCAAATTATGTTTCAGACATAATGGTTGAATTGCACCAGTTAAACGGTAATGATATTTAGGGATCATGTATATCATCCATTACTGTTTTAGTGCAGTACGATGAAAATATGTTATATAAAAATGATGATGTTACATAATGAAATTTACTAAATCTACAATTTGTGTTATACCTACACCGATATAGCTGCAATTAATAAAGGTGGGGCTCATTATAAAGATTAAAATCTGATCCTATGTTGGTGTTTAAATACTTAAGTATATTTTTTTTTTTTTTTTTTACTGATGCTTCAGCCATATTCTCATTTTAGGTAGATTTCATAAGAAGGCTACCTATTGTAACGGGTACCATGATTCGACTTCGGAAAATTTTAATATATCTTTGCGTTTCATAACCCCGAGACCCCAAAATCACTGTAAGCTCAAAAGTTTATATATATATATATATATTTCACTTTCTTGTGAACATGATAACTGCCGTAATTTTCTGCCAATCACTTTCAAATTTATACATAAAATACAATGACCTAAAATCTCGGTCGAGTTCATTAGTGGGAAAAATTGCACCATGGGGTGGAAATGAGAGCGTTTTTCGAAAAAACAAAATATTGCTATAACTTTCGTATTAAGTAGAATATCAAAATCATTTAAAGTTCATACTGTTCTTTGGATAAGGGCCTAAAACTTATCTAAGTAAAGTTTTTTGATATCGCCAACTATTGACCCAGGGGGTGGAAAAAATGGGGTTTTAAAGACAAAAAACAACATCATACTTCCCTTAATAGGCATAGTATCAAATCGGTTTAAAGAGGTCGTTAGTCCTCTAAACATTACCTAAAACTTATGTCTGAAACAATTTTTGATATGAACAACCTTTGCAGAAAGGGATGAACAAAATTTTGTTGGAATTGTAAGAAGATGGGTCGTATGCTAAACATGTGAAACTTTTTTCACATGCAATCATTGTCGTATTGAGTAAACTTGAAGTTTTTCTGAACTTTAAGGTGGAAATCTTTTTTATCCCGTACTTAGGACTGGTGAAATCTACCTCCGCCTCCCAGGGTACTGAAAGGGATTTTTTATGTACAACCAAGCAATGTAGATTTTTTTTATTTAGGATTATATAGTAACCTTTAAAATTATAATTATAAAATGTAATTATATTTATAGCTTTACTTTTGTATTTTATTTTAATGGGGGATCAGTGGGAGACTATTGTTTCAGCAGAGATACGCCTGACTTCATTGTGTCCCACCACGGTTTTACTATTCTCATGAAGTTATCTTTTCATTCATATATTACTAGTGATATATTTATTTATTCTTTCAATAAACTTCACGTAATAGAAAGATAATTACTACTGATAAAATATTGTTAGACCCATTTAAAGAAAAAAATCAATTTTTTTAAAATTAAATTCTGCTTCATTTTGTATGTGAAAGAAAATAAAAATGACACACTTGGCTGTTTGTTGAATAATTGAATATTTTACAACTAATCATTGACATAAATTTGAAATGAAACTTTATTACTGTTTTTTTTTTTTTTTTTATAAAATGAATTTTAAATAAGATAATTTATTTTTTCAATTTTTAATTTTCTTTTGTTTAGAATGCAAGTTATGGTAAGAAAAATCCAGGAGTTTGGTATCCAACAAATCCACAACCACAAGGCTGGAATAAACAATCAATGAGTCGTAAAGCATCTCTTGTTGACTCTGATTTACCACCACCTGGTGGGGGAATTCCACCTAAATCAAGCTCAGGACGTGTTATTAGGATTATAAATAATTTAGATCATACTATACAGGTAAGTTCCAATTTTTTCTTGTTATTAATTTTGAGGATAAGATGGATATATATAAATATATATTTCCAAAGAAGTTGTATTCTGCAAAGGGGTTTACATCTTTGATTAGTTGTGTCAAAATTTCTTATGGTCATCATAAAAAATATACAAAAAAAAACCTTGATTATAGATTCTGTTAGTGTTACTGCTGATAGTCTTTTGTATTATTATATATTCAGTGAAAACTAACAGATATTTGGATACATTTAATCGTTAAATGATCCAACATCTAACTGTTCCAGAGATAAACCCATCGGGTTGGTCTAGTGGTGAATTTGTAATTGCAAATTAGCCAATTTTGAAGTCGAGAGTTCTAAGGTTCAAATCCTAGTAAAGGCGGATTTGAACACTAGATCGCGAATACCGTTCTTTAGTGATTGAGTTTCAATTAACCACACTTCTCAGGAATGGTCAACCTGTGACTGTACAAGATTACTACACTTCATTTGCAATCATATACATCATCCTCATTCATCCTCTGAAGTAATACCTTACAATGGTTCCGGTGCTAAACAGAAAAAGAAAGTATATTCCAGAGATAAATAATTATTTTATTCCCATTGGTGTTAGAGTGAGGCACAAGGATCACACTTCACAAAACAGTTAATTGGTTGAAAATGCTACAGATTAGATTAGATGAGTGAAAAACGTTTTTTGGAAAAAGTTTTCAGCAAAGGCAGTAGCAAAGTTGATTTAAAACACCAATGAAAATGTCTACCTAAGCATTAGCATCAATCAGATCCTGACAACGATGAAACTGATGATTGTGATATGTTATCAAATTTAAAGGGTCTATAAGACGATCTTCGGTAAAGCCCATCTGGGCTAGGAATGGAAGGGAGAGTGTGATGAACAGAATAGTTACAAGATATGTGTCTTTCCTTATGGGTTTCAGGATGTTTCAGAGATGAACTCTTTCGATTAACTAGAATGAGATGCAGGGTTCGCACTTCTGTGAACGTGGTTAATATTTGTGAGGGCAAAAAAGCAAAAGATGTTTGAAGAAGCATAAGCAATGGCAAAATCTGTGAATAAATCACTGATTGAAATGTCTGCCGAGGCATTTGCATTGATGATATCCTGACAGAGCCTAACTGATGACTGTGATGTCTAATCAGTTTCTGAGGTTCAATGCGATAACCTCTGGTAAAACACTTTAGGGCAGGAATGGAGAGGGTAGTGTGACAACCAGAATCTCTACAAGGTAGAGATCAAGGTGTTTCAGAGATTAATCCTTGTATTTTCATACAAAATTGTTGCTTTAACTCATTATGTAATAAACACCAAAAAAGTGTTGTTAAATAATGAACTGCCTTGTCAATAGATTAGATAGAGTAATGACCTTTTGAACTAGTCACTAGAACAGTCAGCTGTTTGAGATATTTCTTAACAGCATGTTGGAAGGAATTTTTATTTTATAATATAAATACTGATGAAATGGACATCAAAGAAGACATTTTTAATTTCAGAGTATTTTGTTACGGTTGTTTATGCACATTATTAGCATAACATTTTTATGATTATATAGTATTAAAGTTTAATTCAGTATATTAGCTTGAATCTTGCATGTAGGAACTGGAATGAAAATTTTGTACCTTATGAAAAATATCATGTCTGATTAGTATTTACACCGCCCTTCCAGGTGAAAGTCTGAGAATCTGATATCTAAGTTTCGGCAGATCTCGGCATTACAATGAGGTTTAAATTGCATAGTACTCATAATTATTGCCCTGTACATTTCTGGGAGATTTTCAGGTCATAATTATTAAAAATTTCAGCTCGTATTTAGTTAGTAACGATAGCTTTTTTTGTATAAAATGCATTTTCTACTTTGGAAAGTTTTGTTTATGAGTTTGTGGCAACACAAAATAAAAAAGGTGGTTATTTTATGATGTAGTTCTTATGGCTTGTTTATTTACTTATCCAAAATTTCAGCCAAATTGCCTTATAAACAGAATATCTACAGCTAATCAAAGATGTAAACCTCTTTTTAAGTAATAGTTAATATATATATATTAATCCATTAAAATGTTTATTTTCTTAATATTTGAACTATTAACTTTTGGATTACTCAAAAATAAAAAAGTGAAATTTGTTTTGTACAGTAAATTTTTCATTTCTGTGAGATAATATTAAACCTTTTTGGTCCTTATTGAGAAAATCAGTTTGTATTATTAAAATTTAATTTAAAACAAAATGGAATTCTATTTTTCAGAAATTTTTTTTAGTGTACATAAAAAATTATAAAATAGGCTAATGAATAAAAAAACTGAACTTTCTTCGAAGCACTGAAATAGATGCATGAGTATGTATGTCCCACCAGATATATGAGATCTGTAAATAAAATGTAATGAGACTGGTTCAGAAAAACTTTTTATTTACAATCCAGTTGTAGATGAACTCTATCACCTTCGAAATAGTTCCCTTGGGAAGCCACGCAACGCTTCAAACGGTTTTCCCACTCTTCGTAGCAGTGTTGGAACTTAGAAAGTGAAATATCCTTCAGATGGTCAGTTACATTTTTTTTTAATGTTTTCTACTGTTCCAAAATGGTGTCCTTTGAGGTGTTTTTTTAAAGTTGGGAACAGGAAAAAGTAGCAGGGCCTCAATTCAGGTGAATAAGATGGTTGAGGAACTACAGGAATGTTTTTCCTTGCCAAAAACTCATTAATTGAAAGTGCAGTGTGACAAGGTGCATTGTCATGATGCAGCATCCAGTTTTCTTTGGTGGTTGGTCTCATGTGAACAACTCTTTTCCACAGTCTTTCAAGAATTTCTCAGTAAACATATTTATTTAAAATCTGTCCTGTAGACAAAAACTCCAAAAGTCTCTGATTCGCTCAAAATTGTAATCACTTTTGATGTTAACAGTCTTCCAGAGTGTGGATCTTTCACAACTGATTCTTGGCCATCTGTAAATGATTTAAACCATCTAAAAACTTCAACATGTGACAGAGCGTCATCTCCATATGTCCTTTTCAATTGTGAAAAAGTTTTAATAGTATTCTCATCGAGTTTAACACAAAACTTGATTGCATAACATAATTAGTATCACTCATTTTTGTAATGCACAACAAAAACTCGTTTTACAAAAAATTTGTTTACGTCTCGCTTGGCAACAGTAGACTAAAAATAAGTAATACCTAATATAAATCAGCTGTTCAACATATGTTTACTAGTAACTTTACAGTTTTGCCACACTTTAGCTGTCAAAAAAAATTAGTCTCATTGCTTTATTTACAGACCTCATACTTTTACAAATCAATGAAAAATTTTATACGTTAACAATTGAATAATAAATTATGGTTTTATATTAGAACTGATATAAATTTAAATGATTTGTTGTAATTTTGAGTAACAGACATGGTTCCCCAACTGTGGCTCTTCATTGCCTCACTTGTAGATATAGTTTTAGAATTACACATTATTATGTTCATTTTTCCTTACTTAAAACTGTTTCCAGTAAGGATAGTGTTTTCGAAGCAAACAGACACTATTTAATCACATTTTTGCAATAAGCATGCTGCTCAAATCATTCACAGTCTAATGTCGGATCTGTTCTTCATTACCTGCATTGTTTTCAATTTGTGATTTTGTGAAAAGCTATGGAGGTTTCTGGAAATATTTTAAATTTGAACAATTTGTATAAATTTAAAGAATGGTTTATTTCTTTCTTTCGTGTGTAATATTTTGTTAAAGGAGAAAACATGTAATAATTAACAAAACATGATATTAAGTGTTACTGAAAGTTGAGAAAGGTGGTGTTGCAATAAAACAGAGTATAGGCTAGATGTTTAATTATGGTCTAATTCTTGGTTAGATCACTCAAGTTTACTGTATGGGAAAGTATTTTTATTTATTTATAATCGAAGCTGCAAGATGATGAATATTAAGTTTTGCAAGCACTAACTATGAATAAATGACAATACAGTTATGGATTTATGTAACCATTTGCGACAGTGTGTGGCATAAAACTTTTTAAAAACATCCATAATAATAGGAGGGCCAGGGTTAATTGTCAAAATTGATGATCCCTGTGTGGAAAATGCAACTATAATGTCGGCCAAGTTTGCAATCAACAATAGGAAATAAGTAATGGATTTTTTGAAGGCATTTGCCATGAAACAAATGAGTGTTTATTGTTTGCTGTAGAAAATAGAACACTGGATTGTTTGTTGCTCATTATTATTAATCAATTGCATCCTGAACTCATTTAATTTCAGACCATACAGTGGTATAAGGAACAGGGATAAATATTACATAGTACTTTCAATCACACCAAACAGTTCATAGACCCCCATATTAGGCATTCACACAAATACTATCAAAAGAATGCATTGCATTCTTGCATTCAAAGAAAGCATTGCAAAATCTTTTAGGCGGCAATTTTGAAAATCGCTTGCAAATAATGGACTTTGTAAATTTATACAAAGGAAAAAGCCTATCAGCAGATGCCAGTCTATTTAAGTGTACACTGGAAAACATTAGTACTTATTGGTTGTCACAATAACATTCGTGTAAGTTTGATGATTTATTAACAATAATATAAAGTGTTCAATTTCATTAAAACTAATAATAATAAAAAAGTGAGATAACTTATACTTAGTAGTTTTGATCCTATTATAAATAAAAATACATTTATATCGACATAAGTGTATAGAAAATTTTTTTAAATTTGTGGGCTTATAATAGAACTAGCCTATCAGGCCGGTCTTGTAGTTAACTGGTTACAGTTCAGTTGTTTAACAGCTGACTTTCGAAGTCGAATGTTCTGTGGTTCAAATCCCTAGTAAAAGTTAGTTGCGGAACAGAACGCAAAAGTGGCGGGAGTTTCATTTCTCCCTACGAAAACATAGAGCCTGGACAGTGACCATTGCTGCTGTATCATTCTAATAATCGGGCGTGTTTAGGGGTTTATTTTAATGTCGGGTATGAGTTAAAAGGTTTCTTTTAGTTTTATGGACGGATTTTTTGTATAGCGTTCCATATCTGTACGTGTCCAGCATTCTCACACACATTTCTGGGTCTGACCACAGGAGGCTGCGCTTTTAAAACCCGTGCTCCCGACGTGATTCCCCTTCAGACCGTCCACTGAAGTCCTTTCGGTGCTAACGCTTTATTTGCTACCAGGAGTACGCCACAAGGGGACAGTAGTTATTTGGAGGGAGCGACTCCCTTCTCCAGAGGGAGTCGCAATTGCTGATTTAATTTAAGTTATTTGTTTGTAAGTATTTTAGGAATGGATAGGGGAAAATCTTCATTTACTTCTTTAATTGCAGGACGCATCTCTGCTCTTTTCCGGACTTCTGTCCGTGACATTGGGTCGCGTAGAGGGGTCTTCGTTGGGTCTTCTTTCTTCTTCATCTTCTTCCTCTTCTTCTACCGATGACCTCTTTGTTCTTCTTTGGCCTAAGTTAGTTGCTTTTACATGAATTTGAATATTAGACGGTGGATACCAGTGTACTTTGGTGATTAGGGTTCAATTAACCACATGTTTCAGTATTCAGTAATGGTCGACCTGATCTGTTCAAGACTACACCTTATTTAAATTTCATACATATCATGTTCATTTGATCAGGCTGTGGGAGATTGCTAATTTTTCTCTTTTCTCTTTAGTCTCCGAAACTACGTAAGGTATTACTTCAGAGGATGATATGTATGAATATAAATGAAGTGTATTCTTGTACAGTCTCAGGTCGACCATTCCTGAGAAGAGTGGTTAATTGAAACCCAACCACCAACGAACATCGGTATCCACGATCTAATATTAAAATCTGTATAAAAGTAACTAACTCCCTTTACTAGGATTTGTACCTAAGAACTCTCGACTTCAAAATTAGCTGATATGTAATGATGAGTTCACCACTAGACCAACCCATTGGGTTGCTAATTGTTCATTAATTGAACAGATTTTTGGTCGATAAAAGATGAATTATTTTATGTGTAAAATAACAAAAAACCTCACTCAGTATTCGAACCCAAAACCTTCTGGAAGAAAGACAGAGCCTCTATCATTTCACCGTAGAGATCGTAAGATAAAGTAATAAAAATGTAATTTTAAATTATGTTTTTAATTTAATTCCATAATAAAATGATAATAAAAAATCAGTATTATAAATTTAATTTTTTTTTACAGTGTCGTGTTCTTCTAAATTTAAGAACTTCACAGCCATTTGAAGAGGTTCTTGAAGATTTAGGACAAGTTTTAAAAATGACTGGGGCCAAAAGAATGTACACTATTGCTGGACAAGAGGTTATTAATTTTCTTTGAATTATTTTATTTTTTTTATCATTATATAATAAATTTTATTAATTTATTTTAATCTTTTGTTTTTTTTAGTAATTTTTTATGTAGAAGATAATTATGTAAATTATGTAATAAATGAAATATGGGAGGATATTTACGTTATATTTAATAATTATTACAGGGTACAAGAGTATTTTCTTATTTATATAAATATAATTCATTATTATATCTGACCTGTTCTTTCTCTAATAAAAATATGAGTTTTTGTGAATATGACGATACATTCTATTTTAATTTGACTTCTTTTAGTTACTTATAGGTTATTTAAATTCGAAAAATACGTTATTATATACAAAATTCACAGAAGAATTAATTTTGAAATTACGAACTTAGCAATTATATAATTCGTTTATATTGAAATAAATAAACTAAAATAGCATCATAAAATTTACTTTGCAGCCAAAAAAAAAAATTATTTTTATCCTAGATAAATCAGTAAACTCCATCTTTTCATAAACTAAAAATTCTATAACATCTGATACAACTAGGAATACTGGAAATGAAAATTGAAGGATATAAAAATTGAAGTAATACAGGGTGATTCAAAGAAAAGGGAAATTTTGAAAGATGTGTTGGTAGCCGTGGGCGATTGGTACCACTTGATAAGTGGCGCCAGCCTCTCTAACCTAACCTGCCATTTAGTTGTTATGGATCCTTGGAGTGGTGCGCAATGTGCATTTGCTAGCAAACCGTTTTACAAAAACAATGACAGTGTGGAGGGAGCGCGTAGAGAATTTCGCCATCATTTTAATCTGGGACGGCACGTTCGTGTTCCATCAGCACATGCAATTAAAACACGGATATCTAATTTTGAGGAAACCGGTTCGGCAATGAAAAAGAAACCTCCAGGCCGTGAGTGAACCGTCCGCACACCACAGAATGTTCTAGGTTTACAAGATGCTGTCACACGAAGTACACATCAGTCAATCCGTCGTCTCTCAACATCTTTACAATCTCATAGTTCAAGCGTTCGAAGAATGTTAGTGAAGGACTTGCAATACCATCCGTACAAGTTGCAGATTGTCCAGGAACTGAAACCGAACGATGCAGTTGTGCGAGCACAATTCTGTAATGTAATGCTTCAGAATATAAATGATAACGAAGAATTTGTTCATGAACTGTCGATGTCAGACGAAGCGCATTTCCACCTCAGTGGATTTGTTAACAAGCAAAATTTCAGATACTGGGCACAAGAAAATCCTACGCAGCTACACCAGCGTTCGTTGCACAGCCAGAAAGTGACCGTGTGGTGTGCTATGTCATCTAAGCCCGTGTTATGACAACGGGCTTACGATTACATTGACGTCGGCTCGTTTCGTAGCCATGCTTGAAACCTTTGTTGTGGAACAACAAAAGAGATTTCCACCAATTCTTAACACAACCTAATTTCAACAAGACGGTAACGTCACATGCTGCACGAATATCGATGGTAGCTGTACGCCGATTGTTTGGACAACGTGTCATTTCACGAAACGGTGACATTAGATGGCCTCCCGGATCTCTCTGCTTGCGATTACTTTTTGTGGAGTCACTTTAAAAGGAAAGTGTTCCACAGTAGACCTGCTATAACAGAAGAACTGAAGGCAAAGATCCGAGAAGCAATTTCGGAAATTCTAGTTGAGATGTTAACGTCAAACCATGAACAATTTAACGAAGAGACTTCGTGAGTGTTTACGTAGAAGAGGAGGTCACCTGGAAGATGTCATCTTTAAAAAATAAACTATAATGTATGTAACCCAAAATGGCAAAATTTATACAATTACATGAAATAAAATTCATTTTCTAAAAAAATTTTTCATTAACGTTATTTAATTTCTTAAATTTCCCGTTTCTTTGAATCACTCTGTATAAAAATCATTGATGACTAAAACTATCTTTATTAAATTGGTTTCTCGTATGGGTCGTAATTAAAAATGTAGAATATGGTTAGTTGCTTATTGTCTGCATTTTTTTTTTTTTTTTTTAGTACCTAATGATTGTAGAAATTGATTCCAATAGAGCATTTATTTAAAAGTAATAATATGAACAAAATGTACTTTTAATTTCATCCATCAGCAATGATATTAATTTGAAATTTTATTTTTTGTAATGATACACTGAACCAAATCATGTAGTATAAAGTTTTTTTTTCTTTCCAGTTTGTAGTTCTCTTGATGCTGCTGCAGCATAGCTAAAAAATATAGCGATCAGCCAAAATTTTAGGTATCAGGGTTTTTAAAAATGTTGATGTTTAAAGACCTTCTTTAACCAAAAAACATACAAAAGAAGTTAACAGAAATTTCCAGGAAATATGCATACATACATTTGTATATTAACTTTTAATAAATATCTACAAACTGGCTCACACAAATTTTTTTGAAAATGGATCAAAAAATTTCTCTATAATGGGGTATTAATGACATTAAAGTTTGGAAAAAATTAAAAAAGAAGGAATGTGTAGTGTTCACCAATTTCAATTTTTTACTTTTTGTAAAAAAAGTAAAACTGGTGTGTAATATTTATGAAAAAGGGGAATTTCCGTCAGACTTCAAAAAAAGTGTTATAGTCATGATACCAAAGAAAGCAGGGGCAGATAAATGTGAAGAATACAGAACAATTAGTTTAACTAGTCGTGCATCAAAAATCTTAACTAGAATTCTATACAGAAGAATTGAGAGGAGAGTGGAAGAAGTGTTAGGAGAAGACCAATTTGGTTTCAGGAAAAGTATAGGGACAAAGGAAGAAATTTTAGGCCTCAGAGTAATAGTAGAAGGAAGATTAAAGAAAAACAAACCGACATACTTGGCGTTTATAGACCTAGAAAAGGCATTTGATAACGTAGACTGGAATAAAATGTTCAGTTTTTTTTTAAAATTACGGTTCAAATACAAAGATAGAAGAACAATTGCTAACATGTACAGGAACCAAACAGCAACAGTAATAATTGAAGAACATAAGAAAGAAGTCGTAATAAGAAAGGGAATCCGACAAGGATGTTCCCTATTTCATTTTAATCTTTACATGGAACTAGCAGTTAATGATGTTAAAGAACAATTTAGATTCGGAGTAACAGTACAAGGTGAAAAGATAAAGATGCTACGATTTGCTGATGATATAGTAATTCTAGCCGAGAGTAAAAAAGGATTTAGAAGAAACAATGAACGGCATAGATGAAGTCCTACGCAAGAACTATCGCGTGAAAATAAACAAGAACAAAACAAAAGTAATAAAATATAGTAGAAATAACAAAGATGGACCGCTGAATGTGAAAATAGGAGGAGAAAAGATTATAGAGGTAGAAGAATTTTATTATTTGGGAAGTAGAATTACTAAAGATGGACGAACCAGGAGCGATATAAAATGCAGAATAGCACAAGCGAAACGAGCCTTCAGTAAGAAATATAATTTGTTTACATCAAAAATTAATTTAACTGTCAGGAAAAGATTTTTGAAAGTGTATGTTTGGAGTGTCGCTTTATATGGAAGTGAAACTTAATCGGATTATCTGAGAAGAAAAGATTAGAAGCTTTTGAAATGTGGTGCTATAGGAGAATGTTAAAAATCAGATGGGTGGATAAAGTGACAAATGAAGAGGTATTGCGGCAAATAGATGAAGAAAGAAGCATTTGGAAAAATATAGTTAAAAGAAGAGACAGACTTATAGGATACATACTAAGGCATCCTGGAATAGTCGCTTTAATATTGGAAGGACAGGTAGAAGGGAAAAATTGTGTAGGCAGGCCACGTTTGGAATATGTAAAACAAATTGTTAGGGATGTAGAATGTAGAGGGTATACTGAAATGAAACGTCTAGCACTAGATAGGGAATATTAGAGAGCTGCATCAAACCAGTCAAATGACTGAAGACAAAAAAAAAAAACTTTTTGTAAAGTGGTCGTAGAAAATTGAACTTTAATACAATGAAGATTGTTATGTTGCGTGTTGCGGTTGTAAATATTGTAATGTTGTATTAAGTTATTTAAAATTTCAAAATTTTAAGTCATTTGGATCAGGGGTGAGGGATATTCAACATTATTTCTAAACAGTTTTTGTTTCTTACCTTAAAAAAAATGAAATTTGACACAATTATTTTGCTGGATTCACCGTGATTTTTGAACCTATCTTAAACAAGATAGGTTACACTATTTTTTTGTTTTTTTATTATTGAAATACATGATTACTATAATAAATAATCTATTAAGCCACCCATTCAGCCCATTGGTGCTACTCAGCCCTCATTGATTTTTAATCAGTGAGAACTGAATGACACCCATATTTAAAATATCTTTTTTTTTTAAGTATTAATCTTCAAGGTTGAAAATCCAACTATATCTGTTACTAAGAAGATGTTGACAAATTTTTTAAATAAGAGTTTTTTAAAACTTTTAAAGTTTTTCATGTGTTTGTTATTAAAAATGTTGTAAGGAGTTGCTTTTATTCAAGGGGGTTAATGGGGGGGCCCATATTTTGTTTCTAAAGTCTTGATTTTTTTTTCATTTTAGCAATTATGCTCTAAATTCTTTAAATTTTGATTATGAAGTATAATTTGGTCAAGGCAATTGAATCGGTTTCAAAGTTTTTTATGTAGAATTTTGATATTTTTTTCTCAGTTAAAAACATCATCTGATCAAGGGAATCAAATCAGATCCAAATGTTTTAACTGAATATTTTGATCTTTTTGTTTGCAATTGTACTCTAAATATTGTATGATTAAGTCATTAATGTTTAAAAACCTATAGGGCGTGTTTGAAATAAAAATTTGTCAATGACAGAGCTAAGAAAGATATACAATATTCTATTTGCTTTTTAAAAAACTGTTTTAAAATATTTCAAAAAAATTTCAGTTGTTTTTATCATAGTCACTAAAAATCATCACAATAAGATTTAAACAAAAAATTAATAATTTGGTTCAGTTGTATCATTACAGAAGTTTAAATTTCAAATTAATGAGTA
The DNA here is from genome assembly GCF_047948215.1 of Lycorma delicatula. Taxonomy (NCBI): domain Eukaryota; kingdom Metazoa; phylum Arthropoda; class Insecta; order Hemiptera; family Fulgoridae; genus Lycorma; species Lycorma delicatula. The sequence continues at coordinate 19,122,792 of NC_134467.1, forward strand.
AAATAATATTACATTAATACTTGCATAATAAGAGATAATTTCTATGATTAAAAATATATAAACACAAAATATGATTTAAAAAAAGTATTAATTTCATTGTTTTAATTCTGGTGTTATTCTTTAAATAATGAGCATATAGAATTCCAGTAGTAACATACGAGACTATACTGCAAAATTTAGAAAAAAATAAAAAGAGTTAATTCTAATTAGTAAAATGAGAATTTACTCTATTTCATTTTCAATATGTGTGATGAGAAATGCAGTTTACTTCAAACATTTATTCTGGTGAAATGTAGAGAAAACGAAGGACCTAAACAACATAAAACATATTATGCCAAATCAAATTCAGTATGACTGGAATATTTTCTTACGTTCTTCATTAAAAGAATTAATTAATATGATTAAATGTTTAATACCAATTGATAAGTTTTAAAACGGCTTCATCTTTGTTGCGATTATCAATAATTGAATAATTACTAGAAAGTAATAAGGTTTTTATAATTATAGAATTTTATAATATAATTGAAAATCAGTGAAACATAAAAGAATTTCATTGTTTTATACTGAAAAGAAGTCAGTTATAACAAACCTAAAGATTTAACTACTATTTTAAATAACATTAAACTAAACTAATCACTTTTAAATGTATACAAGGCATCTGAAAAAGAATGTTAAATTAAATTTATTATATGTAGAATTACCAATGTATGTGTTTTATTATATGAAAGTACCAAGTCTAAAGTTTTTTTACCTAATTCAATATGAGCACAGTTTACAGCTCTTCAGACATTAAACCAATAAGCCACCTCATTCAAGGAAACGCTTCCATGGCTACTGTTATTCTTTAGTGCAGGTGTTTAAGTGACTGGATTTTTTCTTAGTATACGAGGTGCTACCCAAAAGTTCGGGGAATTTTACCATAAAAATAAAATAGCTTACCATAACTTATAATTTCCACTGTCTCCTTCAAAGTAATCCCCTTGGACATTCATACAGTGATCCCAGCGTTTTTCCCATGATTCCACGCATCCCTGGAAGTCTGCAGGTATAAGTGCTCGAAGCACGTTCTGCATTTCCTGAAATCTCCTGAGTGAATCTCCTCAGTTGTGTTAAAACAACTGACTTTCAATTGAAATTTTATTTTCGGAAAGAGAAAAAAGTTGCACGGGGCAAGGTCAGGCGAATAGGGTGGGTGGGGAATCACTACCGTCTTTTTGGAAGCCAAGAAATTCCGAACGACTAATGATGTATGCGCAGGCGCGTTGTCATGGTGCAGAACCCGGCTGTTGTTACCCCACAAATCTGAATGTTTGCGCCTAATGCTTTCACATAACCACTTCAAAACTTTTCAATAGAACATCCCATTGACAGTTTGACCAAGAGGAACAAATTCCTTATGGATAATGCCTTTGATGTCGAAAAAACAATCATCATGGACTTCACGTTGCTGCGAACTTGGTGTACTTTTTTTGGCCGCAGTGAACTTGGCGACTTCCATTGCGACGACTGCTGCTTAGTTTCAGGGTCATACCTGTACACCCGGTCTCATCACCGGTTATGATGTTGGAGATGAAGTTAGGGTTGTCTCATGCTGAATTTTTCAATTCACTACTGACAGCTACGCGATTTTGTTTCTGGTCGCTGTTCAACAGTCTCGGTAGAAATTTTGCAGCAATGCGTCTCATGTTCAAATTGTCCGACAAGATGCATTGCACTGACCCGCATGACATTTGTATGATTGCACAAACATCATGGATTGTTTGTCTACGATTTGCAACAATAGCCTCTCGCACTTTCGCGATGTTTTCCGGTGTTGCGCTTGTTGATGGTCTTCCTGAACGCTCATCATCATCGACTGTCGTTCGTCCATCTTTGAATCATTTGTACCACAAAAACGTTTTACTTTTACTCATAGCATTGCCACCAAATGCTTCTACAAGCATGCGATGGGTTTCTGCACCGGTTTTTTTAAGCATGAAGCAAAATTTGATGCAGGTTCTTTGCTCTTTAAAATCTACCATTTAGAACTTTGCCGAAGCAGTCAAACACAACGTTACACAACCGCACGAAAGTCAACAATGCAGCCTCTCACCGTCACAGCTGTTGGAACACTGATTCACAGAGTACTGTTAGCCACATCTAGTGGCAGCAGGTCGTACCAGCAATGGTTCGTGCTCAAAATTTAAATATTGCGAACTTTTGTGTAGCACCTCGTGTGATGTCTTTTACATAGTCTGAAAAGAAGAAACCAATAGTGTCATATTGGTACTTTACAGTGGTCAAGTGATAACAGCTTCTCTGCCTATTCATTCTTCTGGGAACCTGTCATTTAGCACAGTCCATACAACTTCTACATGATTTGGAGGATTTTTGATTCTATTTGAAAATTAGGCTCTCCTTATTTTCAATCTATATAAAAACAAGTTTCTGTAACATTTTAAAATAGACTACGCCTGTAATAGTTTGCACTTGGAAAAAAATCAGCCAAAAATTGATTATGCATAATACAACAGACATTTACTTTCAGATTGTTGCAGATGAATTCCAACAATTGGTGTGAATTTTTTGAGCCCCATACTTGACAAATTATGACGATTACAACTCCATGATCATGAAATGTTGCTTTATCAGAAAAAAAAATTCAGATCGTTAACAAATTGAATTCTTTGTCACTTATCATTATGTTTAATTTCATAGAATAGTTTGCTGTTTATAACCACTAAGTTTTAATCACTAGCGAACAACATCTTGGATAGTGTTTTTAGTAATGTTTAGTTGATGAAATTGATGTCGATGGCTCGCCATGATCTTTTAGGATTCTCAAAATATATCTGCTTTTCATCATCTGTCACAATTCGATGGAGAAATGACTATCTTTTGTACTTGGCGAGCAGCATTTTGCAACTGGTTGTTTGGTTTTCTTGCTGTCGTTCATGTGGCACCCATTTTCCCATCTTCTGGATCGGGCAGATCCATGTCCATTACGTTTGAAAGACATGGGGCACATGTCTTTCAAACATATGGACATGGCTTCTCATGTCACATTTAATTGAACCATGAGTTGTTGCGTTTGAACATCATCCTCATCCAACAATGCTTGCAATTCACTGTCTTCAAACTTTTTCGGTGGTCTTCCATGTTCTTTGTTTTTCATGTCAAAATCACCACTTTTGAATTTTTTAAACCACTCAAAGCATTGTGATTTACCAAGAGCATGCTCACCATAAGCTTCAACAAGCATTTGATGCGATTCTGCAGCAGTTTTCTTTAAGTGGTAACAGAAAATCAGTGCTGTCTGCAAATCGTAGTTTGTAGGTACAAAATTTGACATGTTCAACGCTAATTTAAACTACGCTGTTTTATGAAACTTGTATTGTTGTGAGTTGGAAATCTTTGTCAGTTGTCAAAGAAAGAAAATGGTGCCAATGATGCAGTTTGATGGCAACTACATTGACAGCTAGGGCCATCTATGGGCAAATTCTGATTTCATATTTACACACCTGGTATACAAATATTATTTTATTAGATTCAAAATTAAATCAATGTTTTGTGATAGTTTTAAAAATTTAATTCGTTTGTGTGTTTCATTTTTATTTATTTATATATATATATTTTTTAACTTATAGTCTGGTGTGGTGGTTTTAGTAACTACATTAAATGAAAAATGTTAATTTTATGATTTAATATTAAAAAAAAGTAGTAACTTATGAGAACACAGCTTTATTTTGTGATTTGAATAACATAGTAATTCAGATTAAGTAGGTTCATATTAATATGAATTTGTAATGTTCAATTTAATCTTCATTTCATTTCAGTTTAAAGATTAAATATTTTTGTGTCGTAGTTTATTATATTTTATTATTTGATTTGATTTACAGGTCTTTCTACGTATGGAGGAATTAATCAATTTTTTTTAGAATAATACTTTTTTGTTTTCTTAAAAAAAAGCAAAAAATAAGAAAATTTGTTTTAACAGAAATAGATGATGTTTATTTTTAAAAAAAAAATTATAAAATTAATTCAAACAATTTTTTTGTAATTATGACAGTTTTTGTTAAATTTTTTTTTAATGACATGTTTCATTTCCTCCTAAATTAATATAAAATTTAGTCTCTATATTTGTGTTTTAAATGTTAATAAATGTTTATTATAACAATAGAATTATTGTGTAAAATTTAGATAATGTAATTGATTCTACTAACAGTTTTATGATAAACTTTTTTAAGCTGATTTTTGTCACCTGTTGTATGTCTACCTACCATTTGTATAAAGCAGAGGAATCCCTATTTGTCTGGTTACTAAGTATCATTCTGAGATACATGAAAAAATGACAAGCCTGACCAGGGTATGAACCCTGTACATTCAGGATGAAAGACTTAAGACTTTACCACTCCACCATAATGGTTCATGGAGTTCACCGGTCTTGTATTACTACCTAATATTTCTTTATTATCTTTTTTCTGATTTCTATTGTTTCACATTTTATTAGATCTTGTCTATTCAATTCATCTTTATTCCTACAGACAATGCTATGTACAGAAAAAAACAAAAACTGGTTCAATATGAAAAATGATGTCCATCGAATTATAGTTACCCTACTGCTTTCTTCATTCATTTCTGTCTTATGCCTTCTCCTTCGTTCCCTTCAAGTTTCTAATCTTAACCTCATCTATTAACTTTATCTTTCTCCTTCCTCGCTTCCTTTTTCTTTCTGCTGATCTCTATATCAACTGATCTTTTAAATTTTTTTTGTTACTTAGAGATTCAAGTGAGAAGTTATTTTAACTCCAGAAACTATTTTCAGAACTTTTTAAAGAAGCCAGTATCATAGCATAATGCAAGGAATTATCACTAGGATTTTAATATAGTTGTTTTCTGTTGCCTTCTGGATTCTAATACCATTGACTTCCTAAAGAAATTTTGCTTTTGGGAGCAGTTACCCACCTGCAAGATGATAGAATGTTCTGTACGTACCTACTATCGCTCATTTATGCTCTGAGGAGGCCATTGGTATTTATAATGGGTGTAACATGGTTGCTTTATTCATTAGCTGCTTGTATATACTAGCAATTTTTAATATATACAATCGTTGCACCTTGACCACCATGAGGAGGTAAATATCAGGGGTTTCCCTTCAAATCTCGGATTTGAAAAAGATTTTCTAGATTTTCTAATATTTTAAGAAAGGAAATTTGATACTTGTAATTTGTCATTAAAAATAAATATTATTTTATTCTAAACGTAGAGATTTAATTCATAACCAAAGTATTTCAATATTTGACCTCTATATTTAATTCATAAAATCTCAAGAAAAGAAAATGTAATTCCATTAGATCTGTATCTACCTATAATTATGACCAAAATAAAATATTTTCATTAATCTAATGATAAGCCTGACAAACACAACAATGTTTTTTTTTTAAATAATAAAAATGATTAAATGGCTCACTTACAAATTAAATACTAGTAGAAATTGTTTTTTCAGAAGTGTTTTAAGAGCTACCCTTTTAGTATGTAATCAAAATATATGTATATATATATATATATATACTATCATATGTTTGCGGCTTCATCAAGATATTGAGAGATTGACAATTTTAGATATTTAGACAATTAAAATTTATTGGTTAAGAAGATAAGTAAAACAAGACAAATCAATAATAATAAATGACAGTAATAAAACTAATAATCACAGTCACAATAATAATCAGAATAATAATAGTGACAACAGCAAACAATAATAATAATAATAATACAAACAGATATTTTTACACACAAAACTGAATTTGAAGTAATCATCAGGATTTATTCACAGATAGATAAATAATGAAAAGCGAAATTCAGTCCCATTGACAAGCATGACCACTAGACTTAACACTTTTAACCATTAGTCTTGCATTAATAACAATAGTACAATAGATAAGATAAGTACAAAGTTCTTTCAGCACAAATACCTTTGCTGTTCATAAATAAAACTACCATAACAATTTATGAATGAAATTTAGTACATTATCTCTTTCACTTATAGTTTTACAATAACTCATCCAACCATTTCTTGTTTTTGTGTTCTGGAATTACTTGTGACATCACCTTAATCACATCAAACTCGCCTAACTCCTCTATTGTAACACTCTCTCGCAGACTGACATCTCACAGAACTGACATAATAATGTCTCACTTAGACTGATTTCAACTTGTCTTCCTCAGAGTATTTATACTCCTATCTTCATTACCTGTCACACCGAACCCAACTCGAAGCATGAAAATGATCGTTTGCTCTCACATATTTCCATGAAATTCCTACCCTGGTCTGGTAACTCTTCTTACGAAAAAACATCTGTTTACGTGTGTAAGTAGGCAGTATTACAAAGGTCCATTGTTAAACGGACCTGTTACCTTTATTAAAAAGGTTTCTTTTAGCCACTTTCTGGATTCTCCCATTATTATATTTTCTATTACTTTCTTCTTAATTGGTAGGAATCCATTACTCGATCTGTTATACAGTCTTGTTACAATATATATATATATATATATATATTATTTTACTGAAATTAATTTTTTTAAGATTCACATTATTTCCCTGTGTTGTTAAATTATATTTAAATTCTATTAAATTAACCAACTAGTATAGAATATTAAGATAAGACATATCTTACCCTAATTTTTCATATAAGTATTTTCATGAGGTCCTGCATCTTTAATCATGATTGAAATAATTCCATCATTGCATAATAAAAATCTAAAAGTAAAAATACTAAAATAATATTTTTATGTAATAACAGAATTATTTTAACCATGAGTGATGATGTGGGATTCCATTAAAGTACATTCATGAAAAATTAAGGTAAGATGTCTTATCTCAAATTCTGCACTAAGTGGTTTATTTAATATAATTTAAATATATTTGGTAGCATCTCGGCCTTTCATCTGGAGGTCCTGAGTTCGAATGCTGGTCAGGCATGTCATTTTCACATCCTACAAAAATTTTTATTCGTCTCATCCTCTTAAGTAATACCTAACGGTGGTCCCAAACGTTAAAAAATGAAGAATAAAAATATATATGTATTTTGTATTTATTCATTTTAAATTAGTTAAAATTCATTTAATAATAATCCTAAAAGAAGTTTTTTGATTACCTTAAAATTAGGCACTGTTAATAAAAGTTCTATTAGTAATTTGACTGATGAAAGTATTGCATAATTAGTTCTGAAAAAGATTTTCTGGATGAATAATTCTCATGTAATTGGAAAACATGTTTAATAATTTTTTAACTGTCTGTACAATCATTTCCAGGCATTACACTATGATAATAGATAAAATTATAATTAGTTATTAGTATTCCTTAACCTGGAATATTAAACAAAAATATAACTTTGCTGAATGGTATATTGGTAAAATTCATAAAACTAACCGTAAAATCAATTACATTTTCTTTATTTAATAATACCTAAATATTTTCAATGTAATTAATTTTTTTAATATTTATAAAAATATTTTTAATTGTATTATTTAAAAAAAAAAATGTTTGTGTTCATATAGGTGAGAAGTTTTTCACAGTTACGTAATGAATTCTCAGATGTAGACACATTCTATTTAGGACCTGGAGGTGCTGCTGGAGGTCCTTTAGGTTCACCAATAAGACGTAGTAGAAGTAGAGGACCGGTTCCGACTCAGCCGGTATTAGTTGAAGGTATTAATCATCATGGCGCTGGTGGCGGAGGTGAAGTAGTTAAAAGAAGATCTAGAAGTAAGAGTCGACCTAGAAATCTTTACGAACCTCCTGAAATGTTAAGACCTGTGAATAATGGTAAGTATTATATTTGTTTTTTTATTTTTTTATCTGTATGCTTAATTAAGGGCAATTAAAACTGGTTGAATGGATAGCAATAATGTTATGAATAATAAATCATATAATAAAACCTTTCTTTATTTACTTTTTATTATTTTTATTTTCTTTTTCTGTTTTGTATTTTTTCTTACATGTATTAATTAATACTAAATTTATTTGTTTATTCTTCATAGAATTCCAGAAAATAAAAATTATTTTATTCCAACTGGTTGTAAGCCAGTAGTATTTTTACAACTTTTCTCCTTTACCTGTTTAATATTAATTCTTAATATCCTTTCCAACAGATTATAGAAATTTTCACTTTTTTTAATATGCTTGTAATTCTTAATATTTTCCATGATGATTGAAAGTGAAAGTAACTCGGCTATTGCCTTACTGTAGGCTTCTTCGAATGTCTTTGCTCATCTGTCCTACCTCATAGCCCTCACAATTATTTAATCATGTCCATGGAAGTTTGAACCATGGACGCTCATTTACTCTAATTATTAAAGAAGAATTAATTATATCATACTTAAACATAATTAGACTGCAGTGATAAATGTTGTTGTTATTGAGTCTTAGATATAAAAGGTCTCAATCTTACACCACATGTAAATTGTTGTTTGCAACAGTGACAATTTTGAACTGAAACTGCCCCATAGTCTATCAATTAATTTAGTTTCAATAAGATTAAAGATCAGGGACTCTAGTGATTACAGAAACTGTTTCTTGTGAAATAGTTCTATAACCACCAATAACTGACAATACGGCTGAGTTTGCAAAAAAAAGTCCCTACAACTTGAAAAATGATACAATGAGCCCAGACAGGCGCAGTTAATGAAATTATGACCTCATAAACACCTATATAGAAAACATGCATGATTTTAAAATTCATGGAATACCCACTAATATTCTAAATAAAAAAAGACAGTTCAAATCTAATATTTTTTCCCCAATTCCTAAATATGGATTATTCCAATTACAATGAAAAAAAACTAGCAATACTTTAACTGGAATTAAGGCGTAAAAATATCTATGCAAAATTTACTGATTTGGATGACAAGTTTAGTTGAAGCATTTTTTAACACACATTTTTTTCAATTATTCTGGAGTTTAGTGGAAAAAATTGTGGCAGTATTTTTTTTTTTTTTTGTAGCTGGAAACCCTTACTGTGTACATATAAAAAATGTTATGCATAATCTGGATTTGAATATGTAATTTTGTAGATAGAATACAGAGATACATCTTACTTCACCATAGAGGTTTATGAAACAACATGAATACATCTAATCAAAAAATTTTAATTCAGTTTGTCATCAAAATCAGGTCATTTTGATTCAATTTCACTATTAATTGTCATGGACAACAAAATCATTGTTGAAATAATATTTTTGCTTAATTTTATTCTGTTTGAATGATATTTATTTTTTTTACAGATTTTTCACTTCTTGAAGTAATGAAGGAAGAGCCAATACGTGTTAGCATTAGAGGAATTAGACGTACGTTATATCCGCCATTACATCATGCACCTCTTGATAATGCACCTCCAGATAAAAGACTTCAATTAGATTGGGTGTATCCTTTTATATATATATATATTTTTTTTTTTTTTAACTCAATATTTTGTATATAAATACAGTCCCATATAAAACGCAACCCAACCTTACATTGGTAAATATTGAAATAATAAAAAGGCATGTGTAAATGTAAAGGTAATTTTTATTATTACCATCCATTACCTTACATTTAGAGTAAATGTTGGAAGTGGTTGCCATCTTCTTGAATACAATCTTCAATTCTTTTTACAGCGTTTCTTGCAACTCTTTTCAAAGTTTGTGGCTGGATATAATAATAATAATAATAATAATAATTCTTTATTCCATAATACATATACAAAAAAAGAATGTTTTTACAATAAACAGTAACATATAAATATGATAACTGAAAAATTTTAAATTACATTAATAAACTAATTTACAAAATTTCTCTTAAGTTAATTAAAATCACAATATCCTTAATTTTGTTTTTAATTACTACTACATATTTAATACAGCTTGTTCAATATTGACTTTCAATCGTTCAAGTGTTCATGGTTTGTTGCTGTAGGCTTTTTCTTTGAGGTAACCCCGTAGAAAAAAATCCGCCGCAGTCAAATCTGGAGATCTTGGTGGCCACAAGCCGTGACCGACAACACTATTACCAAAGAATTCCTCGACGAAATCAGAAGTTGAACCTGTGTAGTGCGATGTTGCACCGTCATGTTGTAGTCAGCAGTGTCTGTCTTCCTCTTCCAAGAGTGCGATGAACCGAAATAAAATATCCTGATATCGTTCTGCATTAATGTTGTACTCAAAAAAAATAGGACCGATTATTTTCTTCCGCGATATCGCGCACCACACGCCCAACTTCTGCAGGTGTAATTGTTTTTCGTGATAAACGTGGGGATTTTCAGCACTCCAAATTCTACTGTTTTGGCAGTTTAAGTAGCCATCCAAATGAAACTGTGCTTCATCTGTGAAAAATCTATAACATTAATTCCCTCATGCAGAAATCGATGGAACCGTTGACAATATTATAGCCATTTTTCTTTGTCGGTCTCAAGAAGTTGATGAACCGTTTGAATGCGATAAGGTTGTAATTGTAATCGTTTGGTCGCCCGATGAACAATCAATTTAGACAAATTAATTTCAGCAGACAAACGTCTGATCGATTTATTTGGCGAGGCGAGTAATCGGTCTTTGATTTCAGTGACTGGATCTGTATTCAACACTGACGCAGATCTTTTGTGTTCGTTGTTATTAACAGAACCGGTCTCTCTAAATTTTGCAACTAACCTTAATACTGATGTTTTGTTAGGAGCTGGTTTATCTGGGTAGTTATGGCGAAACAAATCTTGCACTGCAACCACTGTTTTCGTACTGAAGTATGACTCAATGAAAACACAGTCATCTAGCGAAAACACCATTTTGTCTCTAGCAATACATTGAACGTTATGATTGTATTGTTGTTACTATCGGTAGTGTTCTACTGCGTCGCCGCTATGTTCAGATGTTGGACGAGTCCATTTCAGTAACGAGTAGGGGAGTAAGCTTGACTTTTGAAATTTCATGGATGAGTGATTGATGGGTTGCATTTTATATGGGACATTCTGTATAAATAATACTTCTTTTTACTATCATTCAAAAAAAAAATATATTTTCAGATTATTTTCTTTATATTCTCCTGTTTATTTTACTTACTGAATAATTGGCATACAGCTATACATTTATACTACAACTACACTGTACAAAGGAAAGTGTGCTAATTACGTATATGTATGGTTTTGCATGTTATGATTTTTTTAGAATCTGAATATTTCATGATTCTCTTCAACCAAAAATCTTAATTTCAGTATTGAAAGATTCCAGAAGAATGTATATATCTTGACCTGGTTTTTGACTGATATTTCCAGAATGGATAAAGCAATTTGGATGAAATTTGACTCAATGATTTCTGGTATATGAGGATATTGATGTCATTTAATTTTGGTTAAAATTTGACAAGGAGGAAGGAGGTAAATATCACTTTGGTGATGTGTCAGAAAGTGTCAAATAATTTGACTAAACTATTGTTTCTCTGACTAAAATAAAAGTAACTGTAGTTTCACTTTGGTACAAACTGTTTTATTCTACCATAATAGTAATACTACATAGCAAATGTGTTTTGAATTATCAAACAGTGTTGTCAGCTCATTCTAACAAATGTTAAATTGGTGAAAATAGTAAGTAAACTGTTTGCCATTAGCCAGCAAACTGCTGTTTTATCAGTAATAAATACACTGTTAGCTAACTGCTTAGATCAAACAGTTTCAAAGACTAAAGCTGGTGTCAACTGGAACATTCTATAACCAATAGCCATTACATTGAGGAAAATATTAAAATGAAACTGTAGTTTTTAACACAAAACATTAACAGATTGATAATTCAATATGTTTTTTCCCAATAGTTTGTACAAATAATTGTTTTTTTTCTCTTTTCAAAAATAGTTTGTTTTTGTTCAACAGAAACAAAAACTTCCATCTCTAGACCATATATATCCCATTTCAAAAAGGTTAGGTAATTTTCTTATATAATTTAATGTCAGTTAGGTACCCAAGACTACTTTCTGGTGATATTTAGTCTTATTCAAACCTCTATAGAGAGGTGATGGCTAAAATTTTTTTTCTTTTTTGTTGTTACCAGACTCAAAACCATATTATTACACTAATTAAATAATTCCATTGTATTGATATGTCATTTTGATTATGTATTTGGGAAATTTCCCAAATATAAGAGCCAGGGCCTGAAGAAATAAGCCTAATTTTTTTAGCTTTTTTTTAATCAGTTATTTTTTTGTTTGATATTTTCAGTTGATCAACTGACTTTTATGAAATTTTTCTATAGTGGCTTCTGGGTTTGTGACATTAATATCATTTAATTGTTGTTACGTTCAAGGAAGTGGTGAGATAAGGTCATAATGGTCCGCTATTTAAAAATTTTAATTAAAGAGTAAAATAATTTTTTATGTAATTGTTTACTTTCATACTGATATATACTTTTTTGTTTCACTTAATATTCCTCTTAAGTAGTATTTTAATGAGGGTGAAGGTTTTGGTAGCCAGATGTTACATAACTTTCCTGATGAAACCGGAAAAGTTCTTATAATCCTACCTAAAAATCATATTTTCTTTTTTAATCTGTTTCACTAATACGTCAGCTGGTCTTATCTGGCTTTACTTTTTACTTTATATTTGCACAATATTTATATTTTTTTCATTTTCTAGGTGATTTAAAATAAAAACTATTATTTCATAATGATTATTTATTTAGTCTAATGAGAAGAATTAACACTATTTCTCAGTTTAATCTCCTACCAATGAAACGCATTTGTTTCTTGTATTCGAGAAGCTTTTTGTTCCAATAAAAGAAGAAATATTTTCATGTTAATTCATCCTTACACACTGCTTATTTTGAAATCTGAACTATTGGAAATTGATACAAATAAAACTATTAATACATCCTACTTAAGTTCTCATAATAAAAATGGCAGTATGAAGGGAACCCATTTCTCTGACAAACAAACAGAAGGTTGGGCAACTTTCCTTTTGGAATAAATTATTGGTTCCATCTTATTTTTGAAAATTTTAATGTAAAATACCAAGCAGTGATAGTTCATATTATGAAAAAAATTGTGGTAGAAATTTCCTATGAATTCCAAAAGATGTTTACCTGTTTTCCTTGATAAAAATTTGATTTTTCCATTCAGTAGTGGAAGTGAGTTTTTGAACGTCATTACTGTGAATGTGGTAGTTTTGACTATGGGATGAAGTCATGCAACCATGTTTTACATAGGATATTATAGAGCTTAAGCCATATCTAAACATGGCTAGTATCTTATTCGTAACATTATAGAAATTGTGTGACAACAACCAATCTCTTTTCTTTTTTTGCAGAATGAAAAATGTAGAAAGTCCACTTCAGATGATCTCTTACTATTGTTTTACATTCTCAATACTTGTTTCAAATTTTCCAGAGACTTTCTAATAATAATTCTCTAGTTACATGAAGTAAATCTGTATTATTATCTTTTAAATATTTGTCTTCATTGTTTGAGGTTTTTGATCAGCAACCATATAGTTCATTTTTAACTTTCTCTCGACCTTCATTCATTCAAACACTCTTTAACTAAGAGACATAGTCAAACCCAATTTGATTTTTAAGTCTTCTATAGATCTAAAATGGAATTATTCCGTCATTTTTCAGAAATTTACCAATTATTCACCATGTAAACCTACTACGTACCGTCTGATCAGTCATAGTGATTTTACAACTGGCTAAAATGGAAAGAAAGCGTACACAGTAAAATAAATATAATTTTTTCTTCTGATTGATAAGTAATAAAACATTATATAGATAACATCAGAAATATATAGAAATGTTATTCCGTGGTTAATAAAAGGAACAGACCTAACATTTGTCTGGTTGGATCAAGTGATATTATGCTTAAATTTTGATCAGAACAGAATCACAAAATACTCAAATTAATTATAAAATAATATGTAGATGTTATTAAAAAACATATTAATTATTTAAAATATAAACATATGAAATAATGTTTATGTAAATACATGAAGATACAAAATACAAAAAATAATTATAAAATGATTGATAATTCAGAAGGCGGTGGTGAAACTTATTTCAGCGTATATTTATTTATACATTGAATTTGTGTTTTGTGCTATTAGCAACAATATCAGACATGCAAATGTTTGTCCATTAAATTATATTTACGATGCACTCGTCCTGGAAATATAACATGAAAATTCCTATTTCTATTTGAACCTACTTCATATTCAATTCTTCACTCTATTTTTGTTCTATTAGTATCTTCTAAGCTCGGTAACCTATAACCATCATATGTCCTTATTATTTTTACTTTTGTGGCTACAGAAATATATGGTGCTATAGCTATAATGGCAAAGTATATAAACTAGTAAAAAAAAAAAATCTTTAAAATTGGTCTTTTTTAAGTTTTCTGTGTTAAGACATTAAAAAAAATTTAACAAAAAACAATAAATAATAAAATTGTAAATAATCTGAGAAAAAATGTTTATTCTTTTACCACAAGTCCAAGAAATTTATTTTTTATCGGATAGATGTTTTTGTGTTTCTTTCTACATATGTATATTGGCCTATATTTGGTCTTATAACTTTTGGCCTCTTTAATCATTTTTCATCAAACTTGATAGAAAGGTACTTTCTGGGAGAAAGAATGTATAAAATATTTACAAAGTTGGAAAAAGAGGGGGTGTTTTTTTGACTGAAGTAAAATTTCAAATCTTTACCGGGCCACTTTAGCAAAACAATTTTCTTTACAAGAGTGAAGGATTTTATCGTTATCACAAATTACAAAAAAAATTTATTTAATATTCATCCCCTTCCCAAAAGATGACTATATATTTTTGGTTTTTACTTCCTTGTATGAAGTAAAACATTCATATTGTAATCACGAAAAATTTCTTTTTCAGATATAAACGGAAATATCCATTTTGACAATCCCTGAATCCATTTTGACTAGTTTCATTCAGTATGACGTCTGTATGTGCATATGTATCTCGCATAACTCAAAAACAATTATCTGTAGAATGTTGAAATTTTGTATTTAGGACTATTGTAACATCTAGTTGTGTAGCTCTCCTTTTGATTGCAATCAACTAGGCCAAAAGTGTGTTTACAGTCAGAAGTAAAGCGGGATTTCAGTTTTCAAACATTTAGATTTTGGACTTTTATTTAACTGCAGTAATAAGACCTCATTGAGAGCTTTTCAATGATATATCATAAGTGGTACTTACTTTCATTGGTTCTAGAGTATAAAATTTTAATTAATGAAATATTTTGATTTTACAAGGGGAGGCACATTGGTTCAAATCCGACTTCTTAAACATATTTATTTTTTTTTAACTTTTTTCTTTTTTTAATTTAAATATGTTGATTTATTAATAATTATTAACTTCAGATTCTAAAAAAAAAATTAAGAATAAATAATAATTCAATAATAAAAATACAAAAAAAAAATTTTTTTAAATCAGAAGTTATTAATGAAATAAAATTTTATGTACTTTTCATTTTAATTCAAACATTTTTACAATCATAGGTAAATAATTATTAATAAATCAATATATTTAATTAAAAAAAAATATATATATATATATATATATGTATATATTATTATTATTATTATGATTTTACGGCCAACATGGGGACCACTTAAGTCAATTTTAGTTGGATCTTTTCTGAGAAAAGCGTGTTATTTTACTCTTCCGAGCTGCCCAGTATTTCTTCATCCGTTCAGATCTTGCTTTCTTTTCTTCATCCGTAAACACCCTCTTCGTTATATTTTGTCGTTTGTCTGTCTTTTGTTTAAATCTAATGCTTTTGTCTTTTAGCTTTGTGATTTTTCCAGTTTTATTCTGTAGGTCAGTCAGGGAAATTCCCAATTCTTTCATATCTTCTCTAATTTCTTTGATCCATCCTACTTTTCTAGCTTTTGGAACCAGAGCTTTTCAATGATATTTCTTGACAGTCTTGTTTCCGGTGTCCTTATGAGATGACCAAAGAAAGAGATTCTTTTTTTCCGCATAGTATCAGTAACAGGCTCTATTTCTCGATACACCACCTCATTTGGCACAATCCACCATTGGCCTTCTTTTTGGTTTTTTAATGATACATGTTCTGACAATTCTCCTCTCTATTTTCAGAATTTTTTCAATTCGTTTTTTTTGAGTGATTTTGAAAAGGGTCTCGCTTCCATAGGTGACTTCTGGCTGTACTACAGTTTTATAATGTTTAAGTTTTGTTTTAGCAGAAAGGCATTTTTTGTTATATGTTGACCAAGTTAATTTTTGGGATTTAATCATTTTATTTGTCCTGTTTTGCCAGTCACTTTTTCATTTAAATTATAAGTTATTATTTCCCCTAGATATTTAAATTGTTTTACTATTTTAATTTTCTGATTGTTTACTGTAAAATGCTCTATTACCATAGGATCTATGGCCATTAGTTCAGTTTTTGAAAAGAGATATGAAGCCCTATCTTTTGTGCTAGGTTTTGAAGGCTCATGATTTGTGTTTTGGCTTCTTGAATATTATTTGCTAAAAGAGCGAGGTCATCTGCAAATCCTAGGCAATTTAGTGCGATGGAGTTTTTCTTAGTACCCATTTTTATATTTTTGGGATTTATTTCATACCATTTTCTCATGACAAATTCGAGGGCGCAGTTAAAAAGGAGTGGTGAGAGGCCGTCTCCTTGCCTCAATCCAGTTTTTATGTAGAAGGGTTGAGAGAGTTCACCTCTGAATTTCACTCTGGACTGGGTATTGGTTAAAGTTAATATATGTATATATATATATATATATATATATGAAGTCAAATTTGTGTGCATGGTTGCAGATCTAAAATGTTTTCACTTACATCATATATCTACTTAAGCAACGTGAAACATAATTAATATATAAACTAATATAAAATGCTAAGGAAATTTTTGGGGCCATTTTTCTTGATTATAATTGAATATTGCGTGTTAATATTTTGCGATGAAGATGAGTAAACTGTGTACTACTATTCACACACACATTATGGTTCAATTCAGTATCCTGAAGCCCTTGCCTTTCCCTTATTAGACACAGTAATATGAATCTTAGGTGCCTTATACTAATTTAACTTTTTATAGAAAAAGTTCAATAAAGTTATTTTCTTTTAGAATTAGAAATAATTCGCTCATGAAAAATTTTTTTTTTTAAACATTAAGTATGGATCTTATAGTATGTGAGAATAATTTTGAGGATTGCTATAAAATTTGTCTACTAGTTTTCAATATTTAAATAGGATTCTTCTCTTACTTGGTTCTCCATTTCTCTTGTATAAATATATAATTTTTTTTAATTTATGCATTTGTTTCAGTCTACTTGATAATAAATATTGATGTAATATTTAGTAACCTTCTCCTGTTTCATTTTTTTTTTCATTCTGGTTCATTGGTTGCAGAGTATTAGCCAAATAAAATTTTAATTAATGAAATATTTGGATCTGAGTGGAAGGCAGATCGATTCAAATCAGACTTCATCTCCTTTTTTTTAACTTTTTTTTTGTAATTTATTTTTAAAAATTTTTAATCTAAATATATTGATTTATCAATGTTTTTTTTTTTTTACTTTTAAGGCCGCAAAGGACCACTTTAGTCAGAATAATTCAAGTCTTTTTTGCCGATCTTTTGGCCTTTAAGTTCTTACCTTTTACTTTCTCCCAATATTTATTCGTTCTTAATGATTTTGCTTTACGATCCTCTTCTGAATAAACCCTTTTTGTATAATTAAAAATTCTTACTTTAAAGTCGGTATTCGGATCTTTAATAACAAATTTTAATTTTTCAGATTTATTAAGTAAATCTTCGTAAGTCAAATTTAATTCTTGCATGTCTTCTTTAATTTCTTTGATCCATAACGGCGGATTTTTTAAAGACCAAAATCGATCGATAATTCTCTTAGTAATCCTATCCTGCGGTAATCTTAACAAGTGTACACAGAAAGAAATTTGCTTCTTTTTCATAGTATCAGTTAAGGATTCCAAGTTTTCGTACAGAAATTTATTAGGCAATAATCTGTACTGATTTTCGTGTTTATATTTTTGTTTATGCAGGTACTAAGAATCCTGCGTTCAACTTTAAGCAAAGGTTCAGTCCTATTTTTCTGATTTAATCTAAATAAAGTCTCGCTTGTGTAAGTAATTTCCGGTTTAACCACGGTTTTGTAATGTCTAATTTTAGTGTTAATCGAGAGCGATTTTTTGTTGTAAGTATTTTTGGTTACTTGTAGCGTTTTAAATAATTTATTAAGTCTTTCGGTCCGATTTTGTTTTTCGTTACAATTACAAGTAATGATCTCTCCTAGATATTTAAATTTTTCTACAAGTTCTACTTTGTTTCCATTAATATTCACAGAATTAATAACTAAAGGATCTATAGCCATCATTTTAGTCTTCTATATTTTATTAATAATTATTAAATATTATATTATAAATATTATATTTATTTATTAAAAAGAAAAAAACATTTTTTTTTTTTAATGAGTAATATTAAAATTTATTATGATTCATGTTCTGTTATGTCAAAAAAATAACTGAAGCTGACTAACTGGAATTTTTTTTTATTAATTTCTCCATAAGTACAGAAATAATCAGTTTTTTGTATTTATTTATTTAACCATGTAACATAAAATTAGAAATGAATATTTTTACATAAAAATGTGAAAAAAATAGAATTTATAATTTTGATTATTGTTCTTCAATAAAAAATAACTGTTTTACCTTTCCTCCATTAAAATTTCAATTTTTTAAATATTGTGAATTTAATATTACAAAAATAGGCTTAATATTATTTATAAAATTTAAGTACATAATTTTAGACTAGGTATAAAAAAATGTATTTATATAATCCTTAATTCAATAAAAAATCAGATATGGTTACAGAGGTCATGATACTAAAAGAAATTTATGGGTGTTACCGACTGGCGAGTTACTTTATTATGTTGGTGCTATTGCAGTATTGTATGATAGGGATGAAGAAGCACAAAGACATTATACTGGTCATACGGAAGATATACAATGGTAATAAAACAATTTTTATGATAATCAACATTTTTTAGTGGCACTTAATATATAAATAGGACAAAATGTTACTTTTCGTTTAAATATCTACAATCTATTTAATGGATGACCAATTTTTTATTTAATATTCATTATAATTGTTTTTTTTATTGTTCTGTCTTTAATTTTTGTTCAAATTTTAAGTTTAAATTATTTCGCTAACAAAAAATCAATTGTTTATTATTTTTTTATTTTAAAGATTATAGGTTTATCTTCCAATTATAGTTAATTATAAGAAATTAATTTTTAGCATATTAAAAATGCCAAACTTGGTCAGCATTCAAAATTCAGAACTTTAAGGCTGAAGCAGGATTTTGTCACTTAAATTAAGAGAATATGTTTTTACTGTGCAATGAAATTACAAATAAGAAAAAAAATTACATTGGTGTAATAAATTGAAATCATATTTTACAAATTTTCAATAACTGTAAGAGTTCTGGTACTGCTGATTTTCCTATATCTACACATTTTATATAAATAAGACACAAAATAAAATCATAAAATATATAATAAAATTAAGACTAATTATATGTGATATTGTAATTAATATAAAATAAAATAATATTAATGGTGAGGTTGAAGGTAAAGTTTATTTTTTAGGTAGATTTCATAAGAAAGCTACCTATTGTAAGGGGTACCATGACTCGACTTCTGTAAAATTTCAACATATTTTTGCGTTTCACATCCCCCAGACCCCAAAATCACTGTCAATTCAAAAGTCTGTATTTACATTTATATATATATATTTCACTTTCTTGTGGACACAATAACTGTTGTAATTTTTTACCAACCACTTTCAAATTAATATATAAAATATAAAGACCTCCTCTCAAGTTTGTTAAGTCAAGTTTGTCAAGTTTGTTAATCAGCAAAATCGAACCATGGAGCAATGGGGGGCTTTTACGAAAAAAACAATATATCGCTAGAACTCTCTTATTTCGTAAAATATCGAATTTGTTTAAAGTTCCTACTATTCTTTGGATAAGGGCCTAAAATTTATCTAAGTAAAGTTTTTTGATATCACCAACCATTGGCTCAGGGTCTTGGAAAAATGGGGTTTCGAAGACAAAAAAATCATACCTCCCTTAACAGGCACAGTATCGAATCGGTTTAAAGCAATATCGGTTGTTAGTCCTCTAAACATTACCTAAAACTTTTGTCTGAAACAATTTTTGATGTGACCAACCCTTACGGCAAGGGATGACCAAAATGTTGCTAGAATTATGAGAAGATGGGGCTTGACGAATGCTAAATATATGAAACTTTTTTCGCATGCAACAATTGTTGTATTGAGTAAATTTTAAGTTTTTCTTAACTTTAAGGTAGAAATCTTTTTTATCCCCTACTTAGCACCGGAGAAATCTACCTCTGTCTTCTGGCATGTCAAAAGTGATTTTTTAGTTTGTTATATTGATATAAAATATTAAATACTTTTGATTTATTGATGCAATGAAAATAGATTGTAATAAAAAGAAGTTAAAGTTTGCAAAAAGAAAAAAGAAAATTATGATCTTTATTGCTGAAAATAGAAAAAGTCTTTAAGTTTGAAATTTAAAATTGATAAAAGTATTAGAGGTGGCTAGCTCCTGGTGGTTGTGCAGATACTCCTGCTTCCAGGGTTGTGGAAATAGCATTGAAATTATACTTGTGTAAGTAACCTTTTGATAAAAAAAATAATTATCTGTATTGAACAAATCGTATCAGGCTGGAGTCGTCATAATAGCTGCTGGACGAAGTTTGTCGGGAACATTGCGAGAGAAGTAGGTGAAAAGTCCTTGGAATGGTCTTGTTGCTTCCTGTCCCTTGTGATTGACAAATGCGATGACTAGAACTGTCCGAGTGAATGACTAAGGTAGGGTGAGAGTCATGAGTCTTGCTTGTGGCAACCCTGCTGGGGCTTATATACACTAGGCTTCTGATGTCACGTAGAATAATATTGAAACAAATAATTTATTAATAAATGTGGTTTATCAAATCTTTTGGAACAAATCTAAATATGTATTTTTTCTAATAACTGTATTCCACCATACTTTTAGATTAAATTTCTTTATTAATTAATATTAATCGTGTCAGGATTAATTTTAATTAGTACAACAAAAAAGTAGTGATAGCTTTGATTTTATGTAATTTAAGACTAATTTGTATGATGTAACGCCTTATTACAGATTAAGAAAGATGCTTTTTAGTTTCTTATTGTTATGATGAATAAAAAATAAGGTAAAAAAAATAATTGAGTTTATGCAATATATATACTTGACATGACATAGGTTTGTGGAATAATAAATGTGAAGAATTATTTAATAATACAAGTTAAAAAACTGATAACATGTGTTCTGGGAAAATCTTACAACTGTGGGTTGTTAATGATGCACAGCTTACACACACAACTTAATTAAAAATATATATCATTTTATTTACATATAATATTTTTTCGTTTATTTAATTCAACGATTAAAGCGCAGATGCATACTGTATTTAATTCGCGTGGGTGTGGCAGTACTAGCAGTGACTGTCGGCACTAACTGAACTAATGTAATCTCACAACTTACATAGAACAAATTTCACTTTTACAGTCGGTAGATTGGAGTAGCTGCCGAGGCTTAACACACCAGGTACCGAGTCGACCGGGCAATCGAGTTCGAGACCCGGCTAGACCGATTTACTTTTTTACACTTTAAATATAATTCATTTATTTAATTCTACCACTCACCTTTAATGTCAATATAGTAGATGACAACAACAGCTCTCCATCAGTGCTACCAGCCTTTGAAATATTAACTAAATAAAATAAAATGAATAGTTAATATTAAAAGTGTAAAAAAATAGTTTGGTTGGCAACCGTATGGAATTTCAAACTTCCTGGTTCAAAAGGACAAGGGAAAATGGAATTTTCCACAGGGATAAAGGGAAATTCCAAACTGGCTGACTGCAACAGTAATGTGGTGACAGGGGTACTATTGAAGCAGTATGCCCACTTAGTTGCTAGTTTAGAGAATTTTTTGGGTTGGGGGTGAAATTTTGCAAAAAAATATTTTTGCAAATATTGTTTTTTTTTTAATTGTTAACATTTGTGCCTACAAAAAAATATGACCTTAATTAGGCAAAATTTCAAGATATTGAGGGTGACCGATTATTTAGATAGATTATCTTTATGTTAAAATTTATTTTTATTTTTGTTTTCTTTAATCCAGCCTCACCCCACTGACCTTTTAAGTTGAAAATTTAATGGAATCAATGCCCCATATATAGAAGTAATCTGACCAAGTTTGGTCAAAATTGTCAAGCGGTTCTGGGGAAATAAGGTGAGCCAACACTGAACACACATGCATAATACGAACATTACCATCTGGATAATTTCCATTCCTTAGGTGTCAAAAGTCAAGATCCGGTGAAAACCACACATGCTCAAATTGGACCGATTACAATACTCTCCCTTCTAGAGGAATAGCTCTGCTATAGCGCTATCTATACAGAAAAGTAAAAATAGAGTTACTAAAAAAAATTTTTAATTATGAGAAAAATAAAAGAAAATATTATAATCTTTACAAGCGTAAATTAAGTTTTAACGGTAGTGTCCCATGAAGATATATTTTAGTACTTACCCCTTGGACTAAACAAATAAGTACCATGATGACTTAATATAATAAATGTAAATTAAATTTAAAAAAATTAAACATCGAGCTTTATGCTTAACTTAAACATAAGTATATAAAATTAACGTGTAATATTTCTAGTTGTAAGAAATACATCATAACTAATGTTTAATAAATACTTAATCCTTTAGTTTTTTTTTATTAATAAGTCTACATAGATGCACTGCTTAATTTACTGGAACAAAGAGATTTACTTTTGTTGATACAGGATGAAATTATTTTAAAAAAGTAAGGGGTTCGAAACATCTCCTTTTTGGATGTCTTTTTTTAAGATTGATGATTTTTAATAAAAATATAATTTTTAATGATTGGGTAATATGCAATATATCATCTCTGATTTTTAAATTAAATTACCTGCCTCTTCATTGTGCTGGTTGATTTTTTTTTTTTTACAATAATTTTTAGTTTTATTTCAAAATATTTTAATATAAAGTTGTATAGCTGTTACATTACACTGTCAAGCGTAGTTATGCAGCCCAGTAATCTAATTTAAAAGTAGAAAAAGTACTGATAAAATAGTATGTCATATTTCTTCATTTATCTATTAAATCAAATAATAAAATGATAATAAGTTTCATAAGTCCTTCGTGGCTTTCTATGGGAATCAAAATTCTATTACAATATTTAAAAATTTAAGGTATCTCTGAAGGCAAACTATATTATGGTTACCTAGCCGATATAGTAAACCCAGGTAGCAAGATTAAACAGTTGTAAGAATTAAAAATATCCTGTTTTTTTTTTCCATTTGGAATTTTCAGTGTTGATCTACATTTACTAACAAATGTCTTCTTACCTTGCACATCAATCTCGACTTCATTTATATTTTAAAAAAAATTGTTTTGATACCTTTAAAATACAGATTTGACGTATAGTTTTATTTCATCTAACGTTATCATATCCCTTAAATTTATTTAAATGCTAGGTAAGAGTATAATTTTTCTAAAGTTTCTACTAAGGGCCTTGATGTTAGTAAAATATTTACTTGCCTATTTTTATTTCTTGAACTTTAATGATTTTTCATAAAAAATATTGTATTACATAAATATTATAAGTTTGCTGCATACTTTCGTTATTCATGTTAACATTTTAGATGGTTTGTAAAATCAGAGGGACTGAGAGGATGAACATTACTATAAAGTATGATGAAATTTAAGATTCTTTTTAAAAGTTAACCAGCAAATGAAAACTGACCTTTTTGGTTACATTGTGTTTTACCTCTACTGTTATAATTCTCTGTTCACTTATCTTTTCCACATTGTTCTTACTTATTTATTTTACTATCTTTATCCCTGTTATGATAAAATATGTATTTACCACCAAATAAATGCATGTAATATGATAGGCAAACGTCAACAATACTTTAACACAATTGTAATTGGTAAATTTCCATTGAATAATTATTCATATGACTGAAATAATATTTTGCTGCCATCATTTTTTTTCTATTCCATTTATATTATTTCAAATTGATAGAATTGAATAATTTCATTAGAATATTGTTAAAATAAGCAAAATGTAATTCACATTTAATTGGGTACAATATAATTCATCACATTAGAACATATCAAGATGAACATAACATGAAATTAATAATTTCAGATTGCAGGTACGCATACTGGGGATAGAGTAAACGACATTGCAATTACTTTGAAATCATTACTTAGAAGAATAAGTCATTTTTTCTACTTGATAAAATAACATTTTAACTTTTGAACATTGAAGGTAGTCCAGAAATGATGGTAGAAATTGATGAATTTGGACATAAACCACATGAACAAAGGTTATTTAATAGGATTTGTCACAAATCAAAAGAATGTTTCCTTTTTGCAATCAGTAATAAAACGACTAAAACTTAGATGTTGATAATTATTGAAAGAATTGTACTCATTACCAAAAATATTTCAGGTAAATGATTCCATACAATGGGATTAGAAATAAGAATAGGAATTATTTTCATGAAACAGTTGATGTTCATAAAATTCCTTTGATTCTATTGTGAGCATTAGCATGTAATATTGTGAAAAAGTTTTTAGAAACTACCATTTGAGTTTTCCAAATTTATTAAATAGTCACTTAAACATATTCATGTAGCAGAAAAAACCAATCTTTGGGAACCAAATTGTTTTCTGCAATTCTAACTGACATTGCCGCTTTTCACTATTTCAGTAATTAAAATGTATGGGTAAACTACATTGCATTTCATAATCATATGCAATAATACATATTATTTACACCGATGTTGTATAGTAATGTTTTTAAAATAGTGAGAGTATACTGGAATGTAAACTCATTTTCTAACGATTAATGTAATTGGTGGAGGAAAGAAACTTAATCAATGCTCAATAACTCTTGTCCTATCACGCTACCTTATTACTTTCTATATATTTATTATAAAAGTTAACAATCATATTTTTGGGATTAATGAACAATATTTTTATATCTTTTTACTAAGTATATGCAAAAAAGAGCTTGCATTTAAGAATTATGTATATATAACATGTATATTTTTAAAAAAATGTTTTCTTTTTTTAGTATGGATCTTCATCCATCACGAGAAATGGTTGCTTCAGGTCAACGTGGTGGTCGTAATCGTAAAACTCAAGCACATGTACGTATATGGAGCACAGAAACATTACTAACTCTTTACCTTTTCGGTATGGGTGAATTTGAAATCGGTGTCACTGCCATTGCTTATTCTCACCTTGTAAGTAATTTTCAATTTATTACAATTAATATTAGTAATACTTAATCGATCTAAAAAAATTATTTCATCATTTATATTAAGTAACGATGAGTAACGATGATCATAAATTTAAGCTGAAAACACTGTTACTATCAAAAATAACCAGGCACCGTTATAAGGAAAATAAGAAGTGAAATAATTACATGGAATTAAATATCATTACTATTCCACTCAATGGATGTCATTTTCACCGAACTGAAAATGTATGTACTGAACTAAATGTACTTTTACAGATGTGTATGTTAAACTCATTGGAAATAAGGTGATATTTATTCTTCGAAGTAAGACCATCACAATAAAGATAAGATATGTTAAGAATAGAATAAATCTTGTATATTAAGTCCTTTAAATGTATTACAGCCATTAGACAGAATGGAACGGATAGAGTAAAACAACAAATTATTAATATACCACCTTTTTTAAGGGCATTAGGAGGAAGTCCTTCCTAATTACCCTTATACATCGGATAGGAATTTTAGCCATTATTATTATTATCCATCCACTAGGTAGTAAAAATAGTACTTTACTTGGTCCCACACAGAAACTAAAAACGTTTGCAAAGAATATTTTCAAAAGATTTAAATTTTTACACAAATAAATTTTTAGTTCAAAAATTGAAGTCTCAGAGTTTGAAAAATTAAAGATTGAAAATATCAGATGAAACAAATTTTTTAAAGAAATGGTTTTGGTAAATAAAAAAAAATTTCAATACTATATGAGGTGTATTCAAAAAGTAACAAGAATTTTGAAATTTCGCCGGTTGTACGAGGATTATTTTTTTTTCAAGATCCGATCGGTCACGAAATAAAAATCCGTGCAAAAATCGGATGAACCTTTGCGCAGCATCTCTAGTATGGTCTTCAATCACGCCGCCTCACTTCGTTTAGTTCTGAACGCGCAGCTAGCACGTAAACATGTCTACAACAATAGCATCTCCGGCAAGTGTGAAGTGCGTGTGATAATTCGATTTCTTCAGGCTGAGGGGTGTAATGCGGCTGATATTCATCAACAAATAAGTAATGTGTATGGTGAAACTTCAATGAGTGACAGCAAAGTGCGGAACTTTAAAGCAGGACGTGCAGATGTTCATGATGCAGGCGCTCAGGGAAGGAAGCGAGTGTCAACCGATGATCTCGTTGAGCGAGTGGATGAGGCAATTCGAGAAAATTGTCGGTCCAAGATGTCGATAATTTATAAAATAAAATTCGAGAATCAACACAAAATATCCGTAGGGAATCATTGAATAATGCAGTATCATCCCACACATCCTGTCAAACAACAGAAGGAGGTCATTCCCGATATTTATTAAAATGAAATGTAAGTAAATAAGAAAACTTTATATTTAATACATAAATCCTTTTAATAAATTTTTTTTGATATTATCAACTTTATTAAATTTTTATAATATTATTTATTTGCGACAGTTTTTCCATAAATTATCAATATAATATTTTTCAAAAACCAAATTTTATCCTGCCGCTATTTTGGGTACATCGTACCAAATTTTTATTAATATTATTTCCCTTATCTTAAAGAAACCTTTAAAATCTTACAAAGAGTGATACAATTTAAAAAATTTGAGTTACAACCTCTGAGACACCCTCCTGAAGCCTTCCGGTCATACGAATTCGGATAGTAGAGTGCCTGGGTGATCGTGCAGGGACTAAAAATACAATATGGCTTAGATCCGGCCCCTGCATGATAAGAGGGGAGGTTTTTTAAAGTGTGAGAGCCCCGCACTGCCGTCAGTGCGGGCCTGACGTCGGCTGGCAGAGCTTTTTCTCCCCCTACGGAAAGAAAAACAAAAAACAACCTAAAACGCGTTTTCGACAAATTTTTTTAATTTCTATCCCAGGTTAATCAAAACTAAAAATTCATGGACCTATTTTTTTTATGCGCACGCGCGTTCACTCGAATTATAATTACAAAGGAGTGTTTAAAAACTGAATAAAATATTTATAAAATTAAACAATGTATTACATACATCATTGTTAATTTAATCTCATAGCAACATACGTTAAATCTTATTAAAATCATTCTGCGTAAGACAACCGTAACAGTAAGATTAAAGAAGAAAGGTGATATAAGAAAACTAATAATAAAATACGATAAAACATATTAATCGACTAAATTATGTTGAACTATCTAATATATTTGTTTTTTATTTTATTATACAACTTCGCTTCATTCGCTGTTGGTGTTATTATTTACGCAGTATTCAGCGCCCCACTACTAAAATACGTAGTGGGTGCGTTGATCTTGAAGAATTTAATTATAATTTTATCAAGATTTAGAAATTAAAATTTTTATAAACATCAAAATTCAAAGTTATCTAAATTTGAAGAGTAAATTTTACAAGAAGCATCATCAAAATTCAACGTATATCGAATACATAAAACAAAATTTCTGTATGACAAAATTTTAATGCGACAAAATTTCTGTATGACAAAATTTTAATGCGACAAAATTTCTGTATGACAAAATTTTAATGCGACAAAATTTCTATATATGAATGAATATAAATTGTGTACAAAATTATTATTTTATTAATGTATAATTATTTTATTTTAATAAAAATTATTTGTAAAAAAAATTGTTTTGAAATTTTATTTAAAAAAAAAATACAAATATTATGCGCGCGCGCGTGTGTATGTGAGTACATAATTTTTTTTTCAGACTGAGAGATATTTAATTTAAAAATATTTAAAAAAATCTGATATAAAATAGGCGTACATAACTTCCTTGTACGCCTATTAAATTACATATACACATTTTTTTTTGAAAAGAAAAGTGAAAAGTACATAAAATTTTATTTCATTAATAATTTCTGATATTTTTTAATTTTTTTTTTTATTACTAAATTAATATTTATCGTAATTTTTTTTTACAATCTGAGGTTAATAATAATCATAAATAAATCAATATATTTAAATAAAAAAAGACAAATTCTCGCCGATGTTTCTTCTCCTTATAATATCAAAATAATTCGATAATTAAAATATTAATTTGTTCTAACTCTGGAACTGATGAAAAAAGTACCACTTATTATATATCGTTAAAAAGCTTTCAATGAGGGCTTATTACTGCAGTAATAAATTTAAAAGTTTTGGATTTTGAGTTTTTTTTGACACTTTTGGTTCAGTCGAATGCAATAAAAATGGGAGGTGTTTAACTAGATGTTACAACAGTCCTAAATCCAAAATTTCAGCATTCTACTGCTAATCGTTTTTGAGTTATGCGAGTTACGTACGAACAGATGACACACTGAAAGTAGTCAAACTGGATTCAGGGATGGTCAAAATAGATATTTCCATTGAAATCTGAAAACCGCGATTACAATATATGTAAAAATCATCTACGATATTTATCGATTCAGTTATTGATATTTAATTGATTAATAAATTTTAATTGTTTTTTGTTTACAATATTGAACATTTTGTTTCATTTAATATCTTTTTCTTTTTCTGTAATTACCTTTATGATAATACTTTAGAGGATGATGTATGAGTGTAAATGAAGTGTACTGTCTCAGTTCGATCGTTCTTGAGATGTTTATCCCAGAAAGCAAAAGAGTATCGATGGAACAGCAACATCCTCTCCAAAAGTGAAAACCCCCTTTTCAGCAGGAAAAATTATGGCTTCATTTCTTCAGGATACAGAGTGTTCTATACACTGATTTCCAGAGCAGTACCCTATAAATGCTCAATATTACTTAAATTTAATAAAATGTTCAGTTAAGCAGTCATCTGAAACAAGTGGAAAAATATCAACAGGCCATCTGTTTTTTACAGGACAATATGCACCGTCATTTAGTCTGTCATACTATGGCTGAAATCCGTAAATTAAAGTGGACTATTCTGCCATACCACCATATAGTCTGGACCTCACATTCTCTGACTTCCATGTGTTTGGACTTTTAAGAGAAGCTGTAGAGGGTAAATAGCTTTGTTCCAATGAAGCTGTTTGAGAGTGGATTTGTCAGCAACCACAGAAATACTGTATTTTTCTGAAGAAATATAGAAGCTACTCTGAAGATGGCATCTATGCATTGAAAAGGAGGGAGTATGTTGAAATATAAAAGTGTCTAACTTATTTGCTTTACATTAGTTTTTGAATAAATAAATATTACAAATCAAATTTGAATGCTCCTCGTAAATACAGTTCATTAAAGTATTTTTAAGAATTTTTTTCTAATTCTTTAATTTATGTTTACATTAGCATATTCTTTTTCTACATAAAAGTTCTACTTGTTTGTTCCGGACTGCTGTAATAATAAATCATTGGTTTTTTGTCCATTTCTTCTTATTATTATTACCTTTTATGACCTCATAGGATCACTTTAGTCAGTCCACTATCCAAGTCTCTTCTATGGGACTGTTTGGCCCTTGCGGTCCTCTCACAACTTTTTCATACATTCAATCTTTGTGCCCTTTCTAGTGTTGAAAATGTTCGTGTTGTGAATTTCTTTCTTGTGAATATGAAGTGAGTATTTTTGTTCTTGTTTAATTGTATCTTATCAGTGGTATCTTCTGGTGTAAGGCCAATTTCCTTCAGATCCTCTCCTATTTCTCTGATCCATCTGCATCCTATCTTGGTATTTTTTAAGTCGACATTGTAACTGTTTCAGAAGTTTTGAATCTTGCATCCTCAACATAAAATCCTAGTCTTCACTTAATGCGTGGTATCAGTGATGGGTTCTAATTCTTTGTATATGATTTTGTTGGCCACAATCCACCACTGCCCGTCTTTCTGGTACTTTTTATTGATGAAGGTTCTTCCAATTCTTCTTCTGAAGTTTGTCTTTGATTGTTCATTCAGGTGAAAGATGGAAGAGTGTTTCTGCTGCATAAGTGGCTTCCGGTTTTAAAACTGTGTTGTAGCATCTTATTTTTGCGTTTGTTGATATGCATATTTTATTGTAAGTGTACCGGATTAATTTTTGAGCTTTAACTAGTTTGTTTCTTCTTATCTGGATCAAGGTTTTCTGTTTAGATTGTTTGTTATTATTTCTCCAAGGTATTTAAATTGGGTTATTATTTTGATTTTATTACCGTTTATATTTACTTCTTTTTATTGTCATGGTTTTTGGGGCATAATTTCTGTCTTTTCAAATGATATTTTGAGGCTAAATTTATTTGCAATATTTTCAAATTCTAGTATCTATGATTGATTTAGCTTCATCTATGTCGTTTGCCAGTAGTGTCAAGTCATCGGCAAAATCAAGACAGTTTGTTTTGATTTTTAAGCCTATTTTTATTTTTGGGGTGCATTTTTTAAGCCATTCCCTCATTACCATTTCTAGAGTGCAGTTGAATAATAGTAGTGCGAACCCATCGGCTTGGCACAGTCCTGTCTTGATTTCAAACGGTTCCAAGAGCTTGCCTCTGAATTTTACCTCTGACTTAGTGATTGTGAGGGTCAGTTTTATTATGTTTATTAATTTGATGTGTAGTTTGAGGTATTTTAGAATTTTCAGTAGGGATTCTAAGTGAATGCAGTCATAAGCTTTCTTGAAACTACAAATCTTATCACCATGTCTCTTTCTTTTCCTGTTGTAATCCATTATTAGCTTGATTCATGATCTGGTCTGGTCAGCTCCTCCAGGGTTGAAACCCCTCTGATATTCTCCTAGTTCTTTCTAAAGTAGTGAAGCGATCCTGTTGAGGATGATTCTTGAAAAAATCTATCCCTTATTATTTAATTACTTAAAAAAATGTTACAACTTCTGGTATAGCAATTTCTTTAAATTTAATATTTAAGTCTTTATTAAAAATTGTTCCACTGCATTTCATTACATCTGTTTTACAAGAGTAAACATTGAAACTGAAGTTTTAAAATCTTTTTATTTTTATATCAGTTTCAGCCAAAATAATATTACAGTCAGCAGATAAACATTTTTATTTTTATTTATGAAATCTTATTCTTATTTTATTTCCTTTATTATATTCCAGAAACAAACAAATCAAAGAAAAATAAAAATTTGGGTAAATTCTTATCTCACACCTTTCTATATTTAAAACTACTATTAATAAAAATTTGCTTCACAAAAAATTTGTTTGAATAATTTTTCTTTAACTTTATTTAAACTTATATAAAATATAACACAAAAGAATAAAAACTCAAAATAGTATCATTTTTTTTTTATTATAACAGAATGTGATGTGATATGTTCATAGTTTTTAACTTACCTGACATGACTGAATGTTTGCCTAGGAAGACGTAATAATTTTTCAACAGTTCTAACTATATTATCACCATCTCTCCATTCTTGAACACTGAAATAAATTAAAAAAAAAAAAAATAGCTACAATAGTGATGTAAAAACAAATAAATAACTAATAAATAAATGTTTTATTCTAATCAGTAGATAATAATAACATTATGTAGATCAATCAGGAATAGATCGATATACTATTTCATAGATAAAAAAAGGGATTGCCTCAGTTTTTGCCTGGATAGATCAAGGGAAACTTTAGTAAAACCTTGATTCAGAACAGATTGTAAAATATACAGTTAATAAAAAAAAACATATGTATTTAAAAACTTTATTAATTTTTTTAAATATAAACATGTTAGGGACGTTAACGTGAAAATTAACTATAAGGCGAATCACAAATCAGAAGTATAAATAAAAATTATTTGAACACGTATGTACATACGTGTTTAACAAAGATATAAATAATTCAGGTTTTTTAAACATTTGTTTAATTAGTATTATTTTTATAAATTCATTGAAAGGTTAACATTATTTTTGTACAAAAATTTTTTATACAGATATAAACTGTAGTATTTAAGATAAACTGTATAATAACTGCATAATAAAACGGTATTTTAAATAAATTGATAAGAGGATTTTATATAACATTTTAGTAACTTATTAAAAATGGCAACAAAAGTATATGATCCTTTTTCGTATGTTGTATTGCGTTGATTTATTCGAAAACAGTTCTGATGTTTGGTTTGATCATTTTTTTTAGAAAAGATATTGTATAATCATTAATATAAAAACAAGGAACATTGCTTGTTCCTTGTTTTTATATTCCTTGTTTTACTTTGGAAGAAATCAAAAATTTATTTAGTTGATCTACTGTTATTCACTCTAAATAAATGGAAGAAAAATGCAATTCATTTCATTATGGTGTCTGACATTTTCAATTTTAGTATAAAGTTGATATTTATAATTAATTTTTACCTGCTTATTTTGAAATTTAGACCTAAAGATTTTCTTATAGTTTCCTTTATTTTTTTTCTAGATTTTTTAGTGGACAGTCTTAGGGTTTCTGCAGGATAGAGTGCTTCCGGATTTATCACAGTTTTATAGTTTCAAAATTCTGAGTTCCATGTTTGTTATACATGCTTTTTGTTAGCTGGAAAGCTAACAAAATTTATTTTACTAGTTTCAACTGTAATTATTCATTCATTATTATTCATTCATAATTATTCATATAATAATTCATTCATAATCATTATATTCATATCATATTCATTCATTCATATAATTCATAATTATTCATTCATTCAACTGTAATTATTCATTTTACTAGTTCTAACTGTTAACACTTTTTTATCTAAAGAATTCCTACTGATCCATTCTACAAGATATTTGATATTATCCACTTCCTCTGAGGAAATTTGAGCGGTTTTTATCATTAGTCAATAATTTTCTTCTCTCAAATCCAATTTTTAATTCCATTTTAGCTGCTTCTTTTTCTAATTCTTTACTTTGTTGTTCAGCTTCTTTCCAATATGGCTTTATCACGTCCAACTCTTTTACATCGTTTGCAACTGTTTTATTACTTGTTTGCATCGACTAATAAGTAATGTGTACAGTGAAACTTCAATGAACTTTAAAGCAGGATGTGAAGATGTTCATGATGCAGGCGGACAGGGAAGGAAGCGAGTGTCAACCGATGATCTCTTTGAGCGAGTGGATGAGGCAATTTGAGAAAATCATTGGTTCACAATTTCTGTATTGAGTGATTTGTTTCCTGAAATTTCAAGGTCAGCTCTCTACACCATTGTGAGTGAGAGACTTCAGTACCGCAAACTGTGTGCAAGATGGGTTCCCAAGATGCTATCCGACCATCACAAAATAATAAGAATGGACACCTCCCTAACGTTTCTCTAGCGCTACCACAATGAAGGAGAAGATTTTTTGAACAAAATTGTCACAGGGGATGAGACATGGGTGCATTTTGAAACTGAAGAAACAAAAGAACAATCCAAACAGTGGATGCATTCTCATTCTCCCAGTAAACCAAAGAAGTTCAAGCGAACTTTCTCCAACAGAAAGTGTATGGCTACTGTTTTCTAGGACCGGAATGGAGTTCTCTTGGTGGAATTCATGGAACGTGGCACGACCATCATTGTACCCTCATACTGCCTGACTCTTCAACTTCTATGAAGGGTAATTCAGAATAAGCAGAGAGGAATGTTGTCATCAGGCATTGTCTTTCTCCATGACAATGCTCGGCCGCACACTGCAGCTGTAACAAAGAAGCTCCTGCAGCGTTTTCATCGGGAAGTGTTTGATCACCCA
This sequence comes from Lycorma delicatula, assembly GCF_047948215.1. Classification (NCBI taxonomy): domain Eukaryota; kingdom Metazoa; phylum Arthropoda; class Insecta; order Hemiptera; family Fulgoridae; genus Lycorma; species Lycorma delicatula. Next base: position 19,156,770 of record NC_134467.1, read on the forward strand.
CCATACAGCCCGGACTTGGCTCCATCCGATTTTCACCTCTTTGCTCACATGAAACGCTGACTAGGAGGACAACATTTTGGCACAGACATTGAGCTGCAGACCAGCGTAGAAACACGGGTGAAAACACAGGCGGCTCTGTTCTATGACGAGGGTATTGGAAAGTTGGTACCGCGCTACGACAGATGTCTAAATCGGAGTGGTGACTATGTAGAGAAATAGCGTAATTAAGTACTTGTTACAAATAAAAAATTTTTTATTTTCACTGTGGTTTTAATTTCGTGACCGATCGGACCTTGAAAAAATAACCCTTGTATTAGTTCGATTCTCGGGATTTTTTCATTGTTGTATTGGTAAACATGTCTGAAAATTATCTGTACATTTTTAGCCATATTGGATGTTTAGTTTGTTGTCAGCTGTCAAAAGGATAACATGTATTTTGGTACGATCAGTGATTTTTTATTTATATAAATAAAGGATCAGAGAATTTATATTAAATTTTGTTATAATAATGTAATAAAGTATAGCAATGTTTTAAAAATGTTAAATGTTGCTTTTGGTGAGTCTGCTATGAGTAAAGCAAGGGTTTATGAATGGTATAAGTGTTTCCAAGAAGGTCGTGAAGACATTGAAGATGACGAGCGCCTCAGATGCCCCAGCACATCAACTGATGAAAACATGGAAGAAGTGAAAGAAATTATTATGAATGATCAGCAAATCACCATCAGAGAAGTTGCTGATGATGTTGGGGTATCAATTTTTGGGATATGAAATTTTTTCAGATGTTTTGGATATGAAACGTGTAACAGCAAAATTTATTCCAAAATTGCTGAATTTCGAACAAAAACAGTGGCGAATGAAAGTTGCTCAGGTTTCTCTAAATGAAGCCAACAACAATGCAGAACTACTGAAATGTGTCATAGCAGGTGATGAAACATGGGTTTACGAATATGATGTTGAAACTAAGGCTCAATTTTCCCAGGGAGGCATTCTGGATCACCAAAACTGAAAAAAGCTTGACAAGTATGATCAAATTTGAAGGTTATACTTACTGTGTTCTTCGATTTTAACGGCATAATGCATCATAAGTTCTTGCCACAAGGTCATCAATAAGGAGTATTACTTACAAGTTCAACGCCGTTTGTATGAATGATTTGTGGCAAAACAATTCATTGATTCTGCATCACGATAATGCGCCTGGTCACACTTCGTTGCTTGTTCATCAATTTTTAGTGAAAAACAACACTGTAATGATACCCCAGCCACCATATTCACCAGACATGGCCGCATTGGACTATTTTCTATTTCCAAAAATAAAAGAACCTTAAAGGGCTGACGTTTTACAAGCATAGATAAGATTAAAAGCGAATAGCTGAAAGAACTAAACACTATTCCAAAGATCGAGTTCCAGAAGTGTGTTGGAAATTGGAAAAAGCACTGGCATAAGTGTATAATATCTATTGGGGTTTTTTTTTTATGTAAATTATATTCTTTATATGGTGTGACATGGTTTAACATGATCCAACATGAGATAAATTATTAAAAAAAAAAACAAACCATATCTGTTCTCAAGAACAACAACATTCTGTGTTCAGCTTATTAAATGAAAGTGATGAATGAAGTATTTTTCTATCATGTTTTTTCTGAATTGAATATAAAGAAGTATATTATCAAGGTTAAGCTCACTGCTTTTGCCTTTGATCTTCAGTTTAATATTTAATTTGATAAAGAGACGTGAACATATAATGAATATAGAACAATTGAATAGATAAATTGTATATATAACATCATTACTTTCAGTAAAAACAATTTTGATTGACATCATTTTGCATCTGAGGAATTTTACAAACATCATAGTCGTAAGAAGACTGGGACACTTGATATAAAGCAATAGATTTATGTACCCTTTCCCATTGCAAAACAATGTATTCTATATATTTTCTCAACGTAGTCAGGTAAAACTCTTTGTAAGTTGTTATTTTCATGAAGTTACTTTTTTTTTAAAAAAAAAAAACAATTATTAGTGATTTTATATTTGGATTTATCATTTTTACAATTATACAATCTTTAAAGAAAAATGATAAAACTGTGAAAAATAGTAGTTATTCTAAATGTGTTAATTTTTTGTAATACATTATGATTTTAATTTTCATTTTTTATTTGTATAGAATGGTGGTAGTTACGTTTTAGCAGTAGATGGTGGAAGAGAAAGAATATTATCCGTCTGGCAGTGGCAATGGGGCCATCTTTTAGGAAAAGTAGCGGTAAGTTTTATATTATTCAATCAAAATAGTTGTTATTAAAAATTTTAAATCATAGAATTTAACATTATTAACTTAAAGTATTATTGTGTATGTTACAAAAAATTAAAAAAAATAATTTAATATTTAAATGTTATTGAGATAATTTGTTAATAAGATGTTGAATAATTTTAAATATATATATATATAGATATTTATCATGCACTTCATTTATCTTGAGCACACTGACATTGAGTAACCACATTTTAGTAATTTTTGAAAGTTAACTGATGTTTGTCTAGTATTGGCTATGTACCCACCGGCTTGGTCCAGTGGTGAACACGTTTTCCCAAATCAGTGGATTTGGAAATCGAGAATTCCAGCCTTCAAGTCCTAGTAAAGTCAGTTATTTTTACATGGATTTGAATACTAGATCGTGGATACCGGTGTTCTTTGGTGTTTAGGTTTCTTCAGTTAACCACACATCTCAGGAATGGATGACTTGAGACTGTACAAGACTGCATTTCATTTACACTCATACATATCATCCTCATTCATCCTCTTAAGTATTATTTGAACGTTAATTATCGGAGGCTAAACAGTGAAAAAAAAAAAAGTTGTTGGCTATGTAATTAGCTGATCTACTGGTCATGGATACCGGTGTTCTTTGGTGGTTTGGTTTCAATTAACCATACATCTCAGGAATGGTTGACCTGAGACTGTATCAGAAACACTTCATTTACATTTATACATATCATCCACATTCATCCTCTGAAGCAATACCTTACCGTGGTTCCGGAAGCTAAAACAGAAAAAGAGAGAGAGTTGGCATCAGCGTGGAGTATGCAATAAGCAATTTTGTGCATACAGAGTTCATGGTCTTTGTGATTACATGAAGGTCATCAATCCTGTGAAGGTAAATGAGAGTAATGATTTTGTTAACAAACTGTGTACGTCAAACAAAACCCATTTCAACCTTAACAGATCTGTTAATAAACACCATTGTTTTCATTTTTGGGCACAGGAGAATCCTTCATAGCTGCACCAGCGCCCACTACATAGCAACAATGTGGTGTGCTGTGTCATAATAGGCCCTTATTTTTTTAAAAATAATGATGCCTCATGACTATGATCGCTAGGCCCTTTTTTTTTTTAAATGAGGATGGCCTCATGACAACATTCACATCAGGTTGATACAACATCCCAAAACTACAAATATTTTCACAGATTATTGATAATGCTAGATTTCAACCAGATGGATCATCATGTTCAGCAGGAATCTTGATGGTTGCTGTATACAAATCACTTGGTAACGTATAATTTCAATAAATAGTGGCATTCCATTGCCTTTCCAGTCTCCTGATGTGTTGGGTGCTATTAAAGAGCCGTACATTAAAAGCAAAGTGTACAGTAGTAGTTGATCTGCTATAACAAAAAAACTGAAAGCCAAGATCCAAACAGCAATTGCTGAAATTTCTTTTGAAGTTTCGCGCTGAACTGTGCAGAGTTTCACTACAAGACTGGAGGATTGTCTACACAGAGACAGAACTTACCTACAAAATGTGATCTTCAAAAAATAAATTTCAGGAATGTATTCATAAATGACTTTATATTTTTCTATTTAAATGTTATAAATAAACTTATTTAATATAATTTTTTCATAAAAATATCTCATTTTCAAATTTCCTATTTCCCTTATCACAATTTACAGGGTGAGCAATATAAAACTGAACCCATAATGTAACCGCTGCAAAATCGGTAGGTTATGTTGGAATGAAATTTTATGAATGATACGGATAAATTAAATAAGAAAAACATAAAACATACTTAATTTTTTTTCATTTAGTTACCTTATTGTTTCAAAAGATTTTCAAAACGACACCCTGGGCATCAATACACTTTTGTGCTCGACTGATCATATCAGTCAGTTTCGGTTTTATGTTACTCACTCTGTATATTATAAAAAAGCAAAAATTACATTGAATTGAATTATTAAAAAAATGTGATTTTGATTAACTCTTATGTTAATTATTCATTTTATTTTAGACAATGCAAGAAGATATGACAGGTGCTGCTTTCCATCCTTTAGACGACAATTTATTAATTACACATGGTAAAGGTCATTTAACATTTTGGACAAGACGTAAAGATGGCTTTTTTGAAAGGACTGACATAATCAAACCTGTGAGTAAACAATATTCTTTTTATTTTGAAAGAGATATGTAATATCTCTTTATATGTAAGAGATATGATATGTTTATTTTTGAAAGAGATACTAAAAATAATTAATTGAAATAAATCGTTTAATTAGAAAACACTTAAACATTATTTATAATGTATTAATTAATCTAGGCCAGTCCAAGTGGGGAGTTCATAAGTAGTTTTAACCGTTTTTTTAACTTATTTCAACTTTATTTTTTTGTTCTCTACGAGTTGGAGAAATACCATTTACGTGCCTCCCATAAATGGGGGAGTGTCAGACTCGCACAGGTTTTGGCTGGATGTAATTAAAGGCCTATGTATACCTGCACCCTACTGACTAAAACTGCTTTATCACCGTTCCTCCACTCTCAGGGCCTGACCCGCAGTCAAGCATTACTAGGCCCCAAGAGGTGCCTTTGAGTTCAGGGGTTCAGGAGTCCCTGTGCTTCATCACCGCCCACCGCCGCCCATGTATGCAAGCACAGATGAACGGCAACTCCATAGAGGGCTGTCCCTCTCCCCCTCATTCTCCAGTCAGTTTCTTCATCTCGATGTTAGAGGTCTTTTGACAAGTAAACAGTCATCATGACTCATCAATCTTACCCATTATTCCATATTAGTCTGCACCCCACTCTCGGAGCTCAGCTTTCTTCTTTTTCAAAATGCAGTAGGAAAGCTGCTCAACTGCAGTCCATTCTTCTTTCCCACATAGTATGATGTTAATAGTATTATCTAGTGTAATTCCTGTAAGCCCCAATTGTTGCTTTATGCTCAACAACCGTGGGCACACATAGAATGTGTGTTCGCATGTATCCAAATCGCCACAATACATGCATAGGGGTGAATTCCTCCTTTTAAATCTATGGAGATATGAATTAAACACTCCATAACGTGATAACGTCTGGGTCGGGAAGAACCCAACCTCACCATGGTTCCTAGTATACCATGGCTGCAGCCGTGGAATGAGTCGTCTTGTCCATAGTCCTTTGTTTGAATCTTCCCAACTCGCTTGCCATTCCCTTAAAATCAATGCAGAAGCCTCCTCCCTTCTGCATTCCACTATAAGTTCTTTTTAGCTGAACTGCTCTGAGGTACACCGGGGAACCCCTGCAATGACCTCAACTGCTGGGCTGGAGATTGTTCTATATGCAGACGCAATCTTGATAGCTCGTCTTCTGTGCAGCAAGGCCACCTTTTCAACTTAAACTATATAAAATGATGCTGTGTATGTTGTTTTCTCCCAACAGTAGTTAAAATTTTTTAAATATAAACTTTTGCAAAGACTTAAGCAAACCAGATTTTATTACAAAATGTTCTTAAAAACTTTAAAGTATTTTCTGTAATTTTTATGATCACCCATAGTTATTGGTGCTACTGTTCTCACATGTGCATCAGCTGATGTAACTGATGAGAAGGTTTTATTTTAATTATATAAACAGGTACACATATTTAAACTGCAGTCGAATTTGTGAATATACACAAAAAAATAACCACACCTTAACATACTTGAAAATTTTGATAAGATAATTATTATTATTTAGAATGGTGTATTGTGAGTTATTTTTTTTTTTTAAATCAGATGAAAGCTAGGACTTAGAATAAGAAGAGTGCTATACTATACTTCATACAGGAAGTCTAAACCCTACCCCTAAAAATCATTTTTTTAAATTTTCCTTACTTTTAATTGTTTCAAGCTATAGGTTTAATGGTTTTTAAAATTATTTTTCTCTAAATAAGGTGTAATTAGGGTGAGAACAATTTTCTATGATTGAAAGAGATTTATAAAGATGCAATAGGGGAGTTTCCTCACTATATTTTTTCTTTTTTAACAAGGAAAATGAGTAAAAAAAATTTTTCTTATGAAAAATAAGAATAAACTATTATTTCTTTTGAAAAAAGTATTTTATTATGAAATTTTATTATGTTCTGTTATAATTTATATTAAATTATTACTTTTCAGCCTTCCAGAACAAATGTAACATGTTTACAATTTGAGTCAGATGGTGATGTTATCACTGCCGACGGTGATGGATTTGTTACTATTTACTCAGTTGACAGTGATGGTTCATACTTTGTCAGAATGGAATTTGAGGTAAATATATATTATATTTTATACTTCATAGCTGTATAATTCATACACCTAATCTTAAACAAATTATTATACCCAAATATCAGTGCTGTGTGTCACTCAAATTTATAATATTTGAATGAGTTAAATGAAGCTACAGTAAAAGTGGAAATTAATAAACAAAATGAAAAAAATTTTCTCTTTTAATAATTTACAAATTTCTGAAATAACAAAATTAATCAAAGGTGGTAAAATTTCCCAGATAATAATCTAACTGAAAGTTTATATTTTAGTTAAGATTTCATACCACACAATTTCAGAGATGAGTAAGGTTGAAACCCTATAGCTGTTACCAAAGAGCTTTTTAATTTCTAGAGGGAGTCAATTCTTGTTATAGCATACATTTAAAGCCTTGTTAGGTTGAACGATAATCACCGGCTAGCTGCTACAATTGACCAGCTGATATTTTCCAATTATATTTTTATCTGCTCAGATTACAAGAAAATAATCGCTCATATTGCCGACAGTGATAGATCAAACAATTTTTCTTGTATCCATGTGTTGTACCTCAAATGGGACATCAGTCGGTTTCAATGTATCATAAGCAGCAGAGACTACCAGTTGTTAGCAGTTCCATAGCGAGTGTGGGATTGAGCCAAAATTGTTCCATTGTAAATACTAATCGACAGTGTTACTGTGTATATCTGGATACAAGTTGCTATAGCTTTATTAAGTGCTATCCTAAACTGCAAGATATATGTTGCCAGTGAATTTTGTCCGGTCTGTACAAAGCTTAATATTCATCAGTAATTATTATGATTTTTTCTTCTATTCAGGATAAAGATGCCCATTATCCAGAGGGATTATAAGCATGACGAACATCTCCTTCCTGGAAAATGACTTTTGCTATTCTGTGATTGAGTTATTTAGTCCGCAATGCGACTTTTCTATGTTATTTATCATCCACCTATTTTCTTTTTCTTTGATACATTTTTTCCTCGTTTTCTTACTTTTAAGTAAAAGAGACCCTGGTAGGTCAATGCTGAAAATACCAAAATGTATATATAACTATGATGTATATAGTTCAGACATGCCTATGAAAATTCAATCTGTGAACTTTTCTTGTCCATAGGTGCAATAGGTATAAGGGATGTAGTTATCTACAGATTAAAACTACTGGGCTTTCTTAATATTTCAAAAATGTAAATAAAAACAAAAAATAATAATAATAAAAACTTCCTTTATATTTTTTATGTTAAAATGATTTTGAATTCTTATTTTTTAAAATTTTTATCATGTAAATATTTTCCAAAAATAAAGTTTTAAGATTAATAGTTTTATATTACATAAATTTTTTTCTTCTTTAAATTTAGGCTCATAATAAGGCTGTTTCATCACTGATAATGTTATCAGAAGGTACATTGCTAACTGGTGGTGAAAGAGACAGAAAAATTGTTGCATGGGACTCATTACAAAATTATAAAAAAATTACAGATACAAAGGTAAGATTTTATTTTTAATTATATCTTTTATACTCGAGTTATTATTTAAATTTAGATCTTTGTAAGATGTTAAGTTGCATCCATTTTAATGTGATAATTGTGCAATACTTTGATCAGTACTTCCTTCAGAATTAAAAGATATGAATTAAGTTACATATTAATGTTTGAAGCTATGTTTAATAAATAAATTATTTCAAAGTTAATAAATGTATCATCACGACCTCTTTAAATAAAGATTCTTTGTAATTGTGCATAATATCTTGGCCATATGTGATTTGGTAAGCAAAGGAATCCTTCACAGTATACTGTTAAAACAAAGTGTAGAAAATAAGTATAAAAATATATTAAGCAGATTGATGGATCAGTTTCCTTTAATCTAATTAATCCAATGCGTCCAAAAAGTAAATTATATACCTTTCATGCACTAGTACAACAGTATATAATATCGACTTACTTTATAGTAGTTAGAAATGGTTTGCATGAACATCCAGATGTATTTGCAAACATTTCTTCTTGTTGTATAAATTAAAGTTACACTTACCAACAATTTTAAAAGTATATATCCGAATACTTTCGTAGCTTTCTTTCTTTTCGTAGCGTTCTTGGTGAAATCACAATTAGCAATAGCAGTTTGAAGTTTCTTGAGGTTGTGGAGCGTTCCTTGATAAACATTGCTATCTGCATAACCCCCAGAAGTAAAAATCTAGTGGTCGGAGGACAAGTTAGCCATAAGACATTAGAAATGATTCATTCTCCAAAAACCTCTTGCAGTAATTTCATGGACTTCATGGCTGTTTGTGCAGTTGTACCATTTCGTTGAATTCATGCATTTTTAATTTCATCTTTGGTTAGTTCTACCGTGAAATGATAAATGATTTCACAATAGTAAGCTAAATTTATTGTTTTTGCAAAGAGTATAATATGTCTACTATCCTTGTTTTGGATATTGCAATCCTCACCCCAGTCTTCTGGTAATGTAGAGAAATTTTATGTTGGCAGACCATAAATGTGAGTTTTCTGCACATACCCTGATAAATGGAACTGTATCTCATCAGTATAGAAGATAAGAGTCCAAAATATCATTAGAATTTTTTGCTTGAAACTGTTAAAACCGTTCATGGTATTAAATTCAGTTTTGGTCAATAACTGAATTGCGTGGTACGTAGTTATAATAAGAACTGATAAACACGTTTATCAGTTAGTTTGGTAATAACATGAACTTGTTGAGACTATGTTGCATAACAGCTGACATTTTTGGTATTTTTTCTTCATTGAATATTGATGATCAACCGCTTTGTTCATAGTCCTATACCGATCCTCTCTCCCTAAATTTTTCAGTTAGTGCTCTGCTCTGTGCTGATTAGAAACCAGTGTACCTGGAAATCTATTTGTACTCATCATACTCACCAGAAGACATGATCAATAAGAAATATTTGCTGTTCTAAATTTAACACCATTTTGAGTGTATATGGAAAGACAAGTTCTCAATCGTAGAAAGGCAACAAACACACATTGAACAACAAAGAACCAGACATATCTTCACGTTTCAAGGTTGCCAGCCTAAGTGAATCACAGAAGCAAACTGCATACAATGCTGGATTACCAATCTTTGTGGAGAATATTACTGTGCACAGGAAGTAATCCCTGAATATATATATTTTTTTTTGTCTTCAGTCATTTGACTGGTTTGATGTGCAGCTCTCCAAGATTCCCTATCTAGTGCTAGTCGTTTCATTTCAGTATACCCTCTACATCCTACATCCCTAACAATTTGTTTTACATATTCCAAACGTGGCCTACCTACACAATTTTTTCCTTCTACCTGTCCTTCCAATATTAAAGCGACTATTCCAGGATGCCTTAGTATGTGGCCTATAAGTCTGTCTCTTCTTTTAACTATATTTTTCCAAATGCTTCTTTCTTCATCTATTTGCCGCAATACCTTTTCATTTGCCACTTTATCCACCCATCTGATTTTTAACATTCTCCTATAGCACTACATTTCAAAACCTTCTAATCTTTTCTTCTCAGATACTCAGATTGTCCAAGTTTCACTTCCATATAAAGCGACACTCCAAACATATACTTTCAAAAATCTTTTCCTGACATTTAAATTAATTTTTGATGTAAACAAATTATATTTCTTACTGAAGGCTCGTTTCGCTTGTGCTATTCGACATTTTATATCGCTCCTGCTTCGTCCATCTTTAGTAATTCTAGTTCCCAAATAACCAAATTCTTCTACCTTCTTAATTTTTTCTCTTCCTATTTTTATATTCAGCAGTCCATCCTCGTTATTTCTACAACATTTCATTACTTTCGTTTTGTTCCTGTTTATTTTCATGCGGTAGTTCTTGCGTAGGACTTCATCTTTGTCGTTCATTGTTTCTTCTAAATCTTTTTTACTCTCAGCTAGAATTACTAGATCATCAACAAATTGTAGCATCTTTATCTTTTCACCTTGTACTGTTACCCCGAGTCTAAATTGTTCTTTAACATCATTAACTGCTAGTTCCATGTAAAGATTAAAAAGTAACGGAGATAGGGAACATCCTTGTCGGACTCCCTTTCTTATTACGGCTTCTTTCTTATGTTCTTCAATTGTTTCTGTTGCTGTTTGGTTTCTGTACATGTTAGCAATTGTTCTTCTATCTCTGTATTTGAACCCTAATTTTTTTAGAATGCTGAACATTTTATTCTAGTCTACGTTATCGAATGTCTTTTCTAGGTCTATAAACACCAAGTATGTTGGTTTGTTTTTCTTTAATCTTCCTTCTACTATTAATCTTAGGCCTAAAATTGTTTTCCTTGTCCCTATACTTTTCCTGAAACCTAATTGGTCTTCTCCTAACACTTCTTCCACTCTCTTCTCAATTCTTCTCTATAGAATTCTAGTTAAGATTTTTGATGCATGACTAGTTAATCTAATTGTTCTGTATTCTTCACATTTATCTGCCCCTGCTTTCTTTGGTATCATGACTATAACACTTTTTGAAGTCTGACGGAAATTCCCCTTTTTCATAAATATTACACATCAGTTTGTATAATCTATCAATCGCTTCCTCACCTGCACTGCGCAGTAATTCTACAAATATTCCGTCTATTCCAGGAGCCTTTCTGCCATTTATATCTTTTAATGCTCTCTTAAATTCAGATCTCAGTATTGTTTCTCCCATTTCATCCTCCTCAACCCTCTTCTTCCTCTATAACACCATTTTCTAATTCATTTCCTCCGTATAACTCTTCAATATATTCCACCCATCTATCGACTTTACCTTTCGTATTATATCTGAATATATAGTCGTGTTTTTATTGATATATAGTTATTTTTCAAGTGCACTAAAAATCACTTAAATCACTTGCTACAAGGTTTTATGAGTGATACAGTCACAGACTTCTCATAACGTAGAATGATCGTACAAATATTCTTTTTTAAATAAATGGAAATGTTTATTTTATCGTATTGATTGATTACAAACGATATATATTTCTTTTAATATTTTACTCTTACTCAGTAATAATCTAAGGTATCAATTTCAGTAATTCTTTTTGTATGTTTTTAGTAATGTTTTTGCAAATAATATGAATAAAAGATTCTTTAATCCAAAAATCACATAAGGAATTAAGGAAAACTTAATTCTGCTCAACAAGGCCATATAGTTGTCAGCAAAACAAATGCATAATGTCAAAATCTCACTAGTACAGTCTAGTTCATATCTGATAACAATCTTGTTTGACTCCAGTTTACATTTATGTATCATAGCTTAACCGAAAATGTGAATTATAGCTTAGCGTGCTTATATAGATTCTATTTGATAAGGAGTTTTTAAAAATCATTACTGTCATTCCCAGTCCATCAAATGTTGTTTTCATTAAACGTAAATCAGATAAACCTTTAAAATAGTATAAATCGGGTAAAAACTTTAAAATGTATTTTAAAAAAATTTGTGAAAGCTATCCAACACTGGGAATTAAAGATGTTGAAAAAATTATAGCGGAATTTATGGGAGTGTCAGTAAACTTTGTTCACAATATTCAAAATTGGTAAACTAGTTATGCCCAGTAAAACAACAAAAAGAGATCAAATTGTCATCGAAAAATTTGATAAACATGTAGTTTGGCAGAACATTCACAACTTTTCCTAAAAAATTAAACCCGAACTTTATATAAAGTACTGAAGCTCCTGAAGGTCAGGATTAACATTTACAGCTGTTTTTAAATATTCATGTCATATAAAAATTAAGATGTTAATGAACTAGTCTGTATAAACAGTTTTTTTTTTTTTTACCTCCACCTTAGAGCCAGAACTGCTTTAATATGAAATCAGCCCCAAGAGAGATTCAGGAGGAATTACTCCTACATTTCTAGCATCTTTGTTCGGATTATCTTACCAGTATCATGGATACCACGTTCCATGATTGTACAGTCTGCAGCATAGTCCCATTGATATTATTTGTAAAGACACCAAATTGTTTTCAGTATACCCATCTCTGAAGGTCAGGGATCAGTGTGTAGGTCTATCTTCCTTTCATCAACTGATCCCATCTTTCCTGCTACCTGTGGACAAGCAACGCTTCTACATTCACCTTATACCCTACACATTTCTTCCCTAATAATAATGAGATCCCGGGGCACAATTCCGTCTACTACACCAGCAACTTCACCCAAGATGGTCCATTATTTGTAGCATATCTGAAGAGAGACAATCCTTTCCACATGGCTAAAAATTGCATGGGCTCTCTTCTCTTCAGCACGAATGACCTGTATTCAGCATGAATGATGCTCTGTAGAAAACTTGTGAGAGCACCATCTAGTGTAAGAATAATTAGGATTTAAATTTGTGAATAGAAATAGGCAAGGTGTAATCATAAACTACAGGAGGATATCGTATTGTAATATCTGAGTTATTTGAAGAAAATTACAGATAATAAATCTAGCCTAAACTACAAAAGCGTAGCTTAATGTGATCATAAAACCAGAAAAGTAACAGGCATTTGCACATGCGTAATGAAATCATCTAATAATAAAAAAATTAATTTTACTCCACATTCAAAATGAAACTGATGTTTTTCTTTTTAAATTATGAATTTAAAAAGAATATCTTATTATTTGAATTAAAAAGTTCAAGTCATTAACATGTATAAATAAATAGTGATGGTTTTATAAAATTTGTTCAAAAAAATCGTGAAACTTACTGACACGTATAATAGTAAAAAATAATACTCTTTACCGTAGTGTTAGACTTTATTATACAACAATTAAATGTGATATTTTTTATCAATTGTATGATAATATATGATGTAAATTAATATAAAGGCTCAAAATTTGCAAATAGTAAAAAGTAATCCAATCTGATGATATACCTAAAAAAGAAGGCTGCACAGTGTAAATACAACCTCCAAATCACTGTATGTTGAATTCTATAGAATTTATTTTGAGTCAGGTTTATTTGGGTTATGTAGCTTATAAAAATAAAACATTTAAATTGAAAAACATAAAAGTATTAGTGAAAGGTGTATAAATCATGTTGTAAAGGAAGAAAACTCAATAATTCTGTTAATGTTGTAAATAAATAAATAATTAATTTGAATTATAATGAGTATACTAAGTTATAATCAGAATGCAATATTGGAAGAAATTATATCTTTAATAGGCGATAACTTAGACCAAAAATTAAAAGTAGTTTTCATAGATGTATAATAAATTTGTTGTTCATATGTTTCATTTGTTTTACAATAAAATTGTTTTTGTTTTTGCCAAAGTTAATTTGCTGGTATAATATTATACTTTAGTTAAATTTTAATTTTTTGTTATTCACATAAAGAAACTTTTGTATGTGATATGTTTTGTAATTAGCAATATGATCAGCATTTCTTAATTAAAAAAAAGAAAAAAAAAAGACTTTTGTTACACTATAGAATCAGTACATAGAATGGGAGAACGTGGCTAAATGATTTTACACTGCATTAGTTGCATTAGTTTCTATGCAACGTTAATTATTCTTATTGAGTTCAGATTGTGTATGTCTCTTCATTAAATTACTTCATTTTGTTAACATCAGGATCAGAATAATAATAATAATTTAGTCACGCAATTATAAATATTGTAAATTGTTTATCACAATCATTAAATAATATTGCATTTTTGTATTATAAAACAAAATACATAATCAATCTAACACTTAAAATATGTTTTATATAAAACTAATTTTAAGTTTTATATCCTAGAATAAAAAAAAAAGCATTCAGACTACTTTATACTCGTTTATTATGTATTCCATTTCTGGATTTTTCTAATTTTATCAACATTTTTGTTTTTTGTCCATTTTTTATCTTTTACAAACCATTTTTAATAGTTGTTATTTCCCTGGGCAAATAGAATGGCCATATTAAAACAGAAGAAAGTATGGTGATCATGGCAAAAATGGGGTATAAGGTTTCTGGCAAATCTTTATATTTTAGGATCCAACTAGTTGATTTAAACAAAAATTAATGTATGTATGTAAAACATATTTCTACTTGTGTGTGTTTATATGTTGCACTGTTTTTAACTTTATATCTCAGGATTGATGAAACCAATTTAGTTTAGATATTTCTTCTACATATGGGTTGATCGTATTATAACTTATTTTTCAAAATTTTTTACAGGGCAATATCTTAGCGAGATATCAAAGCATTTAAAAAAAAATTATTGAAGCAAACTTGTTACCTACAATACATATAAATAATCCAAAAACAATTTTTTCATAATATCAACCCCCACTTAAATTAAAAGTATATGGTTTTTTTGGTTATTTTGTTTTATCTCCCTTAAAGTTTATACTTTATGTAAAGAGCTATCAAGAAATGTCTACAATTTTTTATTTAAAGATGCTGAATCCTGGACCTAATATACAGAAAAGTTTTTTGAAAATTCAATTTTTTGTATTTTAGCCTTTATTGAAGAAAGTTTTACTTAAGCTAATTTGTTAAGCTTAACCTATGTTTGAATACTTTTAGAAAACTGTTTTTAAAATTGATTCCCGTACCTCTAAAAAATATATTTTTTTGGCTCACAATTTTAATTTTTATTATTAAACAAACTATTGTATTTTTCATCTTCATTTAAAGTACAGGGTGATTCAAAGAAACAGGAAATTTAAAAAATTAAATAACGTTAATGAAAAATTTTTTTTAGAAAATGAATTTTATTTCATGTAATTGTACAAATGTTGCCATTTTAGGATACATACATTTTAGTTTATTTTTTAAAGATGACATCTTGCAGGTGACCTCCTTCTACGTAAACACTCACGAAGTCTCTTCGTTAAATTGTTCATGGTTTGACATAACATCTCAACTGGAATTTCCGCAATTGATTCTCGGATCTTTGCCTTCAGTTCTTCCGTTGTAGCAGGTCTACTGTGGAACACATTGCTTTTAAGTTGACCCCGCAAAAAGTAATCGCAAGCTGAGAGATCAGGCGATCTGGGAGGCCATCTAATGTCACCGTTTCGTGAAATGACACATTGTCCAAACAATCGGCGTACAGCTGCCATCGATATTTGTGCAGTATGTGACGCTCCATCTTGTTGAAACCAGGCTGTGTTAAGAATCGGTGGAAATCTCTTTTGTTGTTCCACAACAAAGGTTACTAGCATGGCTACGTAACGAGCCGACGTCACTGTAATTGTTGATGACATATAACACCGTAAGATGACATAGCACACCACACGGTCGCTTTCTGGCTGTGCAACGGACGCTGGTGTAGCTGCGTAGGCTTTTCTTGTGCCCAGTATCTGAAATTTTGCTTGTTAACAAATCCACTGAGGTGGAAATGCGCTTCGTCTGACATCCACAGTTCGTGAACAAACTCTTGGTTATCATTTATCTTCTGAAGCATTACATTACAGAATTGTGCTAGCACAACTGCATCGTTCGGTTTCAGTTCCTGGACGATCTGCAACTTGTACGGATGGTATTGCAAGTCCTTCACTAACATTCTTCGAACACTTGAACGATGCAATTGCAATTGTAAAGATGCTAAGAGACAACGGATTGACTGATATGGACTTCGTGTGACAGCATCTTGTAAAGTTTGATCATTCTGTGGAGTATGGACGGTTCGCTCATGGCCTGGAGGTTTTTTTTTCATTGCCAAACCGGTTTCCTCAAAATTATTATCCATGTTTTAATTGCATGTGCTGATGGAACACGGTCATGCCGCCCCAGATTAAAATGACGGTGAAATTCTCTTCGCGCTCCCTCCACACTGTCATTGTTTTTGTAAAACGCTTTGATAGAAAATGCACGTTTCGCACCACTCCAAGGATCCATGACAACTAAATGGTTGGTTAGGTTAGAGAGGCTGGTGCCACTTATCAAGTGGTACCAATCACCCACGGCTACCAACACAACTTTCAAAATTTCCCGTTTCTTTGAATCATCCTGTACTATTAAAATTAATTAAACTTTGGCGCCTATGTTTTATTCCAGATCTAAAATGAGAAGCTATTTTTTTAGTTATCCTTGACCAGCATTGCAACTTTTTTTTTTATAGGTTTATATTAGAATTAGAATAAACTTTAAAAAATATAATAATTAAATAAATTATAGATGTATTAAAAAAAAATCGTTATTTTTATCAAATACTTAAGTTTTATTTGAAAATATCTCTTTCAGGAAGATTAAAATCTGTTTTGTATGACTAAGTATATTAAATTATTTAATTCTGTATCTTTTTTTCAGCTTCCAGAAATATTTGGTGGTGTAAGAAATATATACCCTCAAAGACCCGGAAGAAATGATGGTAATATCTATGTAGGTACTATTAAAAATCATATTGTTGAGGGTTCATTGCAAAGGAGATTTAATCAGGTAAATTTTTATATAACTTAATTTCAATGTTTTTTTAATTTTTTTCGGCCTAATGAATTAATTAAACACATAAGCCTGAGGCTTGTCAATGGGAATGTGGAAATAAAAATTGTAGCTTATGAAAAATGCCAATCCTAATCGGGATTCAAACCCTGGACCTCTAAATGAAAGGTAGAGATGCTACCACCCTGCCACAGAGATCAACTACTGTCAGATTGTTTTCTTTTTGTTTGATTATGACTGTATACTGCTAAAATTATTCTAAGACGATTAAGTATGCCAGGATTGAGTATTGTATGTTATTCAACATAGTCAAGTGCTAAGTGGTAGAAAGAATATTTTCCAGAAAATGTAATTAGTGAAGTAACAAACAAAGCGTTACATTAATAGAATATTTTAATGCAATCTGATTGTTATAAAATTTATTTTCAATTAATCTAAAAATTTGAAGCGTTAATAAAAATTTGTTGGTAATAATACAACCTAACCTAGAAGTCGTTTGAATTAAGTTAATTCAGTTAACTTAAGTCGATTAACTTAAGTTGTAAAGGCTTAGAATACAAGAATTAAACTGTCCTTAATAGCTTAATAAAATCATTAACTACTATAAATAAAATTTTTATCGTATTCGTCTTACTACTTCTATTCATGTTACTTAAGAAAATAATAAGTGAATCATGGATTGATTCAAGTACTCATAAATTGAGTAATTTCTAGAGCATTAAAATTAACTCGTTAATTTTTAAATCATTCAGTCATTTATTGCTCAAAATGAACTACTATAATCGATTTATTGAAAATTTATTAAAGCAGATTATTACAGAGTTAATAATTGTTTGATAAATTTCAAAATCGTTTACCACTTTCAGATTTATTTTTCAACCAGAAAATTTACACAAGTAATCCTTCAAAAGTAAGTAAAATTATCTCTTCGTAGGTCTGGTAAATATTACATTTATAAACTAATTAAGAATTAAAAACAACATCAACCTCCATGGCGGAGTGTTAGCATCTCAGCCAGAGATCCAGAGATCCCAGGTTCGAATCCCAGTTAGGCGAGGCATTTTCTATGTATTACAAAGATCTACATATTCTCATATTCAAGCTTCTGTGGTAAATTAATTCAACAATTAAAAAAAGGGACATACATTTTTAATAAGTTTAATGATAATGTGTTTATTAATACCTAGTAACAACAAGACTAGATCACAAAAATTATTGTAATCTAATTACAAGAATTTAGTTGTTTTTATTTTGTATATATATTAGATCTAATCCAATCTTTTGATTTTTTCTTTGTAGTATTTTTTTTATTTGGTAATATTTTGAGATTGTTCAGAGGGTATTTTATATTCCAATACCTTTATTGCAACTATTTTTTATTACTAACAGTTTTATTAGTTTTTGGCATTAGTACACTTTTATTTCTTGTCATATTATTTGTAAGAAATTTATTTTTGTGATTATTATAATTAAACTGTTAAAACTTGAAAGTAAATAATTGTTCTTGTTAACAATTTTCAGTAGTCTATTTTGAAGTCTTTGTATTAAATTTAGATTATTCCTTTAAGCTCCTCCCTAAGTGAACATTTAATTGTGAAAGTTTTTAATGTGAATGCCCTTTTTAAATGTTTTCATGCGTTTTATTATTTTTGTAACATTTTATCAACTAAATAAAAACATGATTAAATTGAATCTGTATTAGCATTAGTAAAAATGTACATATTTTTTTACAAAAGAAATTCAAAGTGAGCGTCCCTACAGAGCGATGCATTTTTGTGCTCACCTGCATTTTTGTGCATTTTTGTGATTGAGAATCACCTGACATGAAATTTTGTCATCAATGCAGTCAATATTTTGTTAAATGTTCACCTTCAGTTCATCAAAAATAGGGAATTTGATTCATAAACTCTGTTGTACAAATAGCCCTGAAAGAATAAATTGAACAAAGAAAAATCTAGGGAATGTAGAGGCCATCACTTTCTGCTAACAGTTCGACATTCTGTAAAAGCCACATGAAGTAACACATTGCTCCATCTTATTTGGAAGAAGCCGTAATCTTTTACAATCTATTAATAGGGCATAGAATTCTTTGAAAATTATACAATACACTTATGTACTGACAGTCTGGTCAAAAAATATTGCCCCCCCCCCCCCCCGCTATATGTTACCAGAAATAACTCATCATACACTGATGATTTCCGGTAAGGATTTTCCAGTTATCAGATAGCTAGTGTTCTCCAGATTAGCATGACCATGTCTTGTCTGAAGTGAAATACCAAATTTTACAATATTGAAATATAATACTAGGGCCATCTATTTGTTGACAATGTTTTTGAGAAGCCAATCAGAGTAATTAAGAAGTTTTGTTCTTTCTGTTCATATAATTTTGTTCTACAGTTGTTGTATGTATGATTTCAAATTTAAATCATGAAGAGAATCTTATCTTAAGATATGTATTTTAACTTTTTTTCTTGTGATAACTTACAGATTTTTTCACTCTGGCAGAAATTATTTTTTGAATTTCCATTGCCAGATTCGTAATGGTCACTAGAATCCTAACAGAAGGTCAATTTACATTTGAAATCTACCCTGTTGTATGCCATCTTTTAACCACATCATATAGACCTATGTTATTTTTTATTAGAATATTTGCATTCAGAAAATTTTCCACAAATATTTGATGCATTTCTAAAAAGGATCCAGAACATACAAATTATTTTAGAAAATTAGAATCCTAACAGAAGGTCATTTTACATTTGAAATCTAGCCTATTGTATGCCATCTTTTAACCACATCATATAGACCTATGTTATTTTTTATTGGGATATTGGCATTCAGAAAATTTTCCACAAATATTTGATACATTTCTAAAAAGGATCCAGAACATACAAAGCATTTTAGAAAACTAGAATCCTAACAGAAGGTCATTTTACATTTGAAATCTACCCTGTTGTATGCCATCTTTTAACCACATCATATAGATCTATGTTTTTTTTATTGGAATATTGACATTCAGAAAATTTTCCACAAGTATTTGGTGCATTTCTTAAAAGGATCCAGAACATACAAAGCATTTTAGAAAAGTACAACTACAAAGAACAATACTATACTGTGCTTAAACGTAAACAATTTACAACTGAATTTTTAATTTACTCTGACAATAGACGAGAGCAGTTACATACACAATCAGTAGTAGAGCTAATAATAACAATTATTTGAATAAAGGTGATACTCATATAACTTCAGTTCAAGCTAGTTCAGTTTCAGTTTTATGTTGCTGTGATAAGAAATCATTCATTTCAGAAAGTAAGATTACTACTAATAAAATCGTAAAAAAAGCATATTAAAAAAAACTTTTAAATACTTGAAAAAATAATTGAATTAGGAATGTGAAAAAGGTCACAGCAATAATTTATTTTATTTTATTAACAATAATAATAATGATAAAGGGAAAAACATCATAGAATTATTTATGTAGTTGTTTGTGTTACAAGAATCTATGACTATCTCATATATGATTGGTCATAAATGGAAATTATATACTGTTAATTAACAGTATACAAGATTGTATTCTGAGCATTTGTATTCACTTGTATAATTGGAAATGTAAAAATGCTTATCAAAGGAAATTAAATTTAACAATCAAAAGTAATCCCACAGCCAGCGATATAAAATTTATACAAATTTAAGAATTAATAAGATAAATAAAAAATTAGTTAGTAATAAATCTCTTCTTACTAGTGAAATTTTATTAGAGGTTTACATTCGTCAATTTTTATTAGTATAAACTGTAATGTATATTTTCTTTGAATAGTGTGTTATTCAAATAATTCACCAACACATAACTTAACAACACAACAACACATTAACTTGTAACAACAAGTTGCTTTAAATTTTATTGGTATTTTTCTCTTTCTTTTAATCTAGCTATAAAAATTTATTCTGTTTTTGTTCAGATTGTTTTTGGACATCATAAACAACTATGGGGTCTTGCTGTACATCCAGATGATGATTTATTCGCAACTGCTGGTCATGATAAAGTTATTGCTATGTGGAGAAAACATAAATTGATTTGGTCGACTCAGGTATTATTTATTTTAATTTTCTTAGTTTATAATTGAAATGTCAGAACAAGTAAACATTATTATTATTATTATTATTATGTAAATATTATTTTCTAAAACATCTATTCGGAATAAATTTTTTTTATAAAATGTTTATTTTATTACTATCAGTATTATCATACTTCTTATACGAGGCGTGGTTCAAAAGTATGGGGTGATTAGTCATAAATAGCAATTGGCAACACTGATTCGATTCGCATATGTGCAGTAGCTTTAAGTGGTCTGCTGGAAATGTAACTACCAGATTTCCATCAGTTCGTTGTTGTTTTCCTTTGTGGGATAGTGTGTTAAGTGAGTGCAGTAATAAAAAATCCCCCAGTTTTGAAGTTCGATTAGTGATAGATTTCTAAATGCAAGAGAACATAATGCTGCTTAAGTTCACCATCAATTGTGTGAAACATATGGGCCTATCGCAATCAGTGAAGAAAAAGTGAGGCAACGGTGTTGTGATTTAAAGCAAGGCCGTTCAAACATTCACGACGAACAAAGAAGTGACAGACTTCATCTCTGGACTGATGATCTCTTGAACAAGTGAGAGAAAATATTTGCTTTATGATTAGCAATCTTTCTGTAGAATTTTCAGAAGTGTCAAAAAAAATAGTTTGAGTCATAACTGACACTCTAGGCTCTAATAAATTGGTGCACAATGGTTACCAAAAATGTTAACAAGTGCCCACCAATATCACAGGATGACATCTGCATATCAACATTTTTTCTCATATCGTCACTGGTGACAAAACATGGATTTATTTACATCGCCGAGACAAAACAACAATCCATTTAATGGTGACATTCCGGTTTATCTAAACTGAAAAATTCAAACAAGTCCAGTCTCAAAGGAGTATCATTGCAATTGTAGACTAAAAGGGTGTGCTTTTGATTGATTTCATTGATCATGGAACTTCCATCATATCACAAGTATATTATGAGACACTTTCTAAAATGCGCTGTGCCCTATTCAAAATCAACAACAAGGAATGCTGAAATCAGGAATTGTTCTTCTTCATGATAACACATGTCCATACGTACTGCATGTACAATGGAAACAACTCACAAATTTGGAAGTAAGATTTTTTATCTGTCGTACAGTGCTGATCTCGCACCCAGTGACCACTATTTCTTCCTACACCTTAAAAATTTGGCTTGCGTTTCAATGATTCCAGGAAAGGGAAGAGTTGAAAATCTCAGAGCAAAAGTGGCTACAATCCCAGATGGCAGAATTTTATGCAGTGGGGTTTGGACTTTTACGCCCAGTTTATACTTCTTTCAATCACAACATTCATCCAGATCTCTTGCCAACATTTTCTCCTGAATTTTACCATTGTAGCAACAATGTAGTAGTGTTTTCTATTGTGCAATTATCTATTCATAAATTACATCTACTCTCTGCATTGTATTACTCAATCTTTACAAAGTTACCTATTTTTTAGACCAAAGTTTGTCAAAGAAATGTAGCTGTCAAGAAGCAACATCAACATTTCCAGAACCTTAGTTACAATCTGTCTTATGCAGAGGGTGGAGATATCTTTATAAGACCTGTGTTTATCAAAAATATATATCATAATAACAGAGACACAGCATAAATTTTACAGTCATGGTAGTACATAACTTACTATACAGCTCAGAATGTTAGGCATTTAGAAGGGAGGATTTAGGCGTATAGAGATAGCCAAAATGAGAGTTCCCATTTAAGTTGGTACAAGAAAAGACAGATTCAGAAATGAACGTATACAAGAAAGGAGTACCTGATTAGGCATCTAATTATAAAAGAGGTGGATACGTGATCAGGTATCCAACTACAAAGAGAGGTTAAGAAATCATATGCTTCGCGTATCTGTAAATTGGATACATCAAAGAGTAATGAAGTACCAGCGATTAGGAAAAAAGTATTGAAAGACTAAGATGGTGAAACTAATGTGATAATTGACCCAATCTTGGATGGATCAAACAAAAAAGAGATCCTTATTTTTTGCTTTTTATTACTCCAGTTTTTTAATTTTCATTAATTAAGTAAGATGATTATAATAATTGCAGTACAAATAAAATTTTTATAAGTAAAAAAAAAATTATTGTTCTTTAATGTTTTATGATTTGGAGATATCAGTACTAAATACAAACTGCTTTTAATTTAAATATAATAAAATTTATGATAACACTATCATGCCACTTGTTGCAGCATATTTTGTCCAAATGTAATGTACGTGTTTAATTCATTCATTTTATTAATTTTAGGTTGCATATGAATGCACATCATTAGCATTCCATCCATTTGGAGTTGTTTTAGCAGTTGGAACAATTGATGGTCATTTAATTGTGCTGAACTCTGAATCAGGAGCAATGGTTGCTACAGTCAGAGTTTGTGGTTCAATTTTAAGTTGCCAGAATTATAATCCAGGTATATTTTAATTTTTTTATTATACTTTATTTGTATGTATACGCATGGTATGTGTGTACAAATTCTTGTATATGTGTTATCATACATCTGCATACTAAGAATCAGTAGTTTTGAAGTAAATTTAACAAATTAATCTCTACAATGAGATTAAATTAATAAATTAAATATTAAAACAATGTAAAACATAATTTTATTGATTGTTAATATTTTAAGGAAGATTTAGTCAGTAACAAAAATAGTCTTATATATTAGCAGCTTACATAAACATTGTTTCATGGGATATCCAGTTGTAACTTAATTTTCAAGGAAGTATTTCCTAAAACTATCTCCATAGTTTTAGTAGTTATAATGTTTTTATTCCCTTTTTTTTCATTTTTAAAATTAATTGTCAGGAAAAATTAAAAAAAAAAAAATATTTATCAAAAATCAATTATGATTAAGTATTAAATGATGTAATGAAAAAACAAAAAAATCATAATATTATAGACCTATATATATTATAGGTCTATATATATATATGTATAAAAAATATATATATGTACAGGATGTCTCATATAAAACGCAACCCATCAATCACTCATCCATTAAATTTCAAAAGTCAAGCTTACGCCCCCACTCGTTACTGAAATGGACTCGTCCAACATCTGAACAACACGGCGACGCAGTAGAACACTACCGATAGTAACAACAATGCAATCCTAACGTTCAGTGTATTGCAAAAGACAAGATGGTGTTTTCATTAGATGAACGTGTTTTCATGGTTGAGTCGTACTTCAGTACGAAATCAGCGGTTGCAGTGCAAGATTTGTTTCGCCATAAGTACCCAGATAAACCGGCTCCTAACAAAACATCAGTATTAAGGTTAGTAGCAAAATTTAGAGAGACCGGTTCTGTTAATAACAAGGAACACAAAAGATCTGCGTCGGTGTTGAATACAGATACAGTCGCTGAAATCAAAGACCGATTACTCGCCTCACCAAATAAATCGATCAGACGTTTGTCTGCTGAAATTAATTTGTCTAAATCGACTGTTCATCGGGTGACCAAACAATTACAATTACAAACTTATCGCATTCAAACGGTTCATCGACTTTTTGAGCCCGACAAAGAAAAATGGCTACAATATTGTCAATGGTTCCGTCGATTTCTGCGTGAGGGAATTGTTGTTATGGATTCGTTATTTTTCACAGATGAAGCACGGTTTCATTCGGATGGCTATGTAAACAGCCAAAACAGTAGAATTTGGAGCGCTGAAAATCCCCACGTTTATCACGAAAAACAATTACACCCGCAGAAGTCGGGCATGTGGTGCATGATATCGTGGAAGAAAATAATCAGTCGTATTTTTTTGATTACACCATTAATGCAGAACGATATCAGGATATTTTATTTCAGTTCATCGCACTCTTGAAAGAGGAAGACAGACACTGCTGGCTGCAACATGATTGTGCGACATCGCACTATGCAGGTTCAACTTCTGATTTCGTTGAGGAATTCTTCCGTAATCGTGTTATCGGAAGAGGCTTGTGGCCACCAAGATCTCCAGATTTGACTGCGGTGGATTTTTTTCTACGGAGTTACCTCAAAGAAAAAGCCTACAGCAACAAACCACGAACACTTGAACAATTGAAATCAATATTGAACAAGCTGTATTAAATATCCGACCACAAACTTTGAAAAAAGTTGCAAGAAACGCTGTAAAAAGAATTGAAGCTTGTATTCAAGAAGATGGTGGCCATTTCCAACATTTACTCTAAATGTAAGGTAATGGATGGTAATAATAAAAATTACATTTACATTTACACATGCCTTTTTATTATTTCAATACCTACCAATATAAGGTTGGGTTGCGTTTTATATGGGACACTGTATAATCATAATGTTATACATATATATATTTTACTAAGCTTCGTATATATTCATACATATATCTCCAGTGAGGAGTCTTACTCTTTAAGACTTTGAACATCACCTGGTCCTAGCCTATGCAGATTTTGTTCCCACTACACACTACGCTGCTTTACCTTTTACAACATACACATATACCACACCACAAATATTACACAAATTATGACATTTGCCCTTACCTAGCAACACAACATCTTGCTTCATAAGGTGTTGAAACACCTTATGAAACACAACCATAACCCAAGGTAGAAACTATCGTGCCGATGGGTGAATGACTCTGAATATTGATTCTCAAACGATGTCCTCTGGGCACCAGGGTGAACCCAGTATCATGAAGCCCCCAGCTCTAGTAATTATGCTCTAGTGGAGTGGTTTGTTATATTGCTGGTAATCATGGGAACCGTATGTCAATCCCAATCTATAATCCTTAGATAGTTGGTTGTTGGGTCAATTGACAAAAACAACAAATACAGAGTATTTGGGATGTGTTATGCAGCTAACTTTATTTTGGGGCCTTTATGTTACTGTGTCATTCATTTATGTTATGAATATATTTATAGCGTATTACATCCATGAATCATCAGGCGAAGTGTTAAGTAAAACTCAACAATATTTGAATGGTGTTAAGGAACAATATTTAGTAGTGTTTGGCTAAAAATATAGCAATAAATTAAAATATAATTGTTTTGATTAGTTGTTGAATCTTCCACACAGGAAAAGTTCTGCACTACTGTGATTTCATCTGCATTATTCTGATACACTTATGTTTTAATAAGTATTAGTAATCTGTTTACTTTAAGAGAATATAATTTTGGTTACTCATATTCATATTTATGGATACAAATAAATAAATGTTTGTGTACAAATTCAAAAATAGAGCTTTAATCTTTTAAAATATTTTTATGATGTATTGTAACTCCTAAAATCCTCAAAGTTGTTGAAGTTTTAACTTTCTCAGCTACGCTGATCAAGTTATACAATTCAATCATTATAAGCTCTATTTATATTTTTATAATAAAATAATCCCTTTTTACTGAAAAACAACCTCTTTTTTCATACTTATTTTGTAAAAATAGTTATTTCTAATTTTATGATATATTGTTAAATAAATACAAAAAACTGATTATTTTTATACTTTTAAATATAAAATGACTGTTTCATTTTGTTTAAATCTCTTAATTTTCATTTTTGAAACCAAGATGCTCAACAAAATAAAGCAATTAACAAAATTTTAATAACATCATAATTTCAAAAAAATATTTTTTTGACTTTTGAAAATTTGGAAGCTATCAGAGGAATTATTTTAATGATTAAAATATTCATTAAAACTGATTTTAAATAAAATTTAAATTTAAAATAAAATTTTCCATTTTTTTCAATTTGGGAGCTCTTTCATCAGGGGTGGGGGAATTAATAAGTTATTTTAGTGATTTTATTGTTTAAAAATGTTTTCAGCATTAAAAATTTGAAATAGTGAAAAAAAAGCTTTTTCATTTTAGTAGCTACCAAATTCAAGGGAAAGAATTAACTAAAATTAATTTTTAGGTAAATAATTCCTATTCCTTTTTAAGTGGTAATAATAAATATTAAAAAAAATAATTTTAAGAATTGTTTAAAAAATAGTCCTAATTCTAAATAAAGTTTTAATTTTTTAGGAAGGTAGAAAATTTTAGGCTAATTTTTTACAAGAAATACTAAAGAGTGAGGGCTATCAAAAAATTAAGGTTTTTATATATTTTGAATGCAACAGCTAATTTGCAAGATGGATTTAATTTTTTTTAAATTAAAAAAAATATTTTTTGTTGCTACAAACCTATGGAGTGAGATAGACAAAAACTTTTTATATTGATTTGAAGGGCTTCTGTTGTAGAAAATGTAGGTGAAAAAACTCCGACTACCATCTTTTCTTAAGAAAGATATAGCTAAAAAAAAGAAAAATATATAATTTAATTTTTTGGGGAGGGAGTGAATATTAAATAAAGATTTTTGATGATTTGTGATCTTGTTAAAAAGAGACAAACTTTTGTAAGAAAAATGTTTTTTTAAAATAAACGCCCCAGTAAAAATTTGGAATTTTATTTTGGCGAAACACCCTCACCCCTTTTTCTAATTTTTGTACAAATTTAGTACATTTTTTCCAATGTAGTACCTGTTTACAAGTTTTGAAGAAAATTGACAGTGATGTCCAGAATTATTAGAGCAAATATAGGCCAATGGTATTTACATGTACATCCGTACTCATAAACATCTGTCAAACAAAAGTAGATTTTTCGAACTTGTAGAAAAAATTTTCTTTTAGATATTTAAATGTATTTTTTTTTTAAAGAAATTTAACGTCTCCTTAAGGCACAAAACTTTATACTTTCTTATTATTTTATTGCAGTATATATCACTATAACTGTAGTAAAAGTTTGTTTTTTCTTGCTAAGAAGACTTAGGAGTAACTGTAGATATTTTAAATTACACCTGAGAATATTTTAATTACATGAGAAATTAGCATAACAGTACTATTACAGCATTAATTATTAATAAAATAACTTATTTCCTATTTCAGCTGGTGATATGTTAGCGATAGGATCGCACAACGGTAGCGTATATCTTTTCAGAGCAAGTCGTGATGGGTATACATATAAAAAATCAAATAAGATTAGAGGTACTCAACCTGTATCACAGATAGATTGGAGTACCGATGGACATTTTCTTCAGCTTGTCACTGCCGATTATGATCTCGCATTTTGTATGTATTTTTTTTTTTTAAATCTTATTCAAATCCATTAGAATCAATTAAAAGTTTAGCATTAATATAATTTTGATTTTCAAAGCATTTAAAAAAGTTTTATAATATTTATTGATATTAGATGCACTTCTTAAACAAATATTCTATAGTAAAATCCCTTAAAATGTAGTAAAAATAGACTTTTAACGAGGAAATAAATCACAAGCATTGATGAGATTTTTTGCATACCAGATAGGAGTGGTTTTTTACTTTTATTATTGATTGAAGGTTGAAAAAAATAGGTTTTTCATTAATTCACAAATTTTAAATTTTCAGTAATTTATATACAGAGTGATACAAAGAAATGGGAAATTTTGAAAGTTGTGTTGGTAGCCGTGGGCGATTGGTACCACTTGATAAGTGGCGCCAGCCTCTCTAACCTAACCTGCCATTTAGTTGTCATGGTTCCTTAGAGTGGTGCACCAACGTGCATTTGCTATCAAAGTGTTTTACAAAAACAATGACAGTATGGAGGGAGTGCGTAGAAAATTTCGCCTTCATTTTAATCTGGGACGGCACGACCGTGTTCCATCAGCACGTGCAATTAAAACATGGATATCTAATTTTGAGGAAACCAGTTCGGCAGTGAAAAAGAAACCTCAACCTCCAGGCCGTGAGAGAACCATCTGTGCACCACAGAATGTTCAAGCTTTACAAGATGCTGTCACACGAAGTCCACATCGGTCAATCCATCGTCTGTCAGAATCTTTACAATCGCATAGTTCAAGTGTTCGAAGAATGTTAGTGAAGTTCTTACAATTCCATCTGTACAAGTTGCAGATCGTCCAGGAACTAAAACCGAATAATGCAGTTGTGCGAGCACAATTCTGTAATGTAATGCTTCAGAAGATAAATGATAACAAAGAGTTTGTTCAACTGTGGATGTCAGACGATGCGCATTTCCACCTCAGTGGATTTGTTAACAAGCAAAATTTCAGATACCGGGCACAAGAAAAGCCTATGCAGCTACACCAGCGTCCGTTGCACAGCCAGAAAGTGAGTGACCGTGTGGTGCGCTATGTCATCTTATAGTGTTATAGGCTCTTATTTTTTTGAGGATGACAACGGTCTTGCGATTACAGTGACGTCGGCTCGTTACATAGCCGTGCTTGAAACCTTTGTTGTGGAACAACAAAGATGTCATTTCACGTAATGGTGACATTAGATGGCCTCCAAGATCGCCTGATCTCTCAGCTTGCGATTACTTTTTGCGAGGTCACCTTAAAAGCAAAGTGTTCCACAGTAGACCTGCTACAACAGAAGAACTGAAGGCAAAGATCCGAGAAGCAATTGCGGAAATTCCAGTCGAGATGTTACGTCAAACCATGAACAATTTAACGAAGAAACTTTGTGAGTGTTTGTAGAAGAGGAGGTCACCTGCAAGATGTCATCTTTAAAAAATAAACTAAAATGTATGTATCCTAAAATGGCAACATTTGTACAATTACATGAAATAAAATTAATTTTCTAAAAAAAATGTTTCATTAACGTTAATTTTTTTAATTTCCCGTTTCTTTGAATCACTCTGTATTTAAAAAAATAAAAAAATATATATATATGAAATTCTTGACATTGCAGTTTTTGGAGCAACACTCTCTGATCAAAATTGACTGAAAATTGCCCTTTAACCCTCTTTTCATTTTAGTATTCATTTTTCAATGATATGTTTAAAAAGTTCTCAGATCAAAAAATGTTGCAAATAAAACTTGATTTTTTTTTTACCTAGGATTAGTGTGATCCTGTTTTTACACACCTTGTAGTTTGTAAAATTTTCTATTTATTTATGCGTTAATTTATGTTAAGTTTTTTTGTTTTCTTCTTTTTTAGGGGATATAAGGAATTTATCTATTGAAAAGAGTCCTGTCACCATGAAGGATACAAAATGGTATTCACAGACCTGTCTTCTTGGCTATCTCATAGCTGGTAAGAACCATATCTTTTATTAGCATTATCACCAATGCTTACCGTGTTGTAAGACATCAATGTGGGAATTGTTATTGGATTTATGCTTTTTGATTAATCTGTAGATCTCGTACAACATTTTTTTTGTACATTTCAATAAGTTACATTTCACTTTCCTGCGGAATATAACTAAAATAGCTACTAAAGGGGAAAGTATGGCGACTGAAAAATGAAATCAGCTTTTTTTTGTAAATTTTTTAGGTTCAACTAGTACTATTTAAAAACATGTGTGTGTATTTACATGTGTGTTTCACACTGTTTGGCCATGTATTTCAGGATTGACAAATTGATTTTCTTCAAATTTAGCTCAAATATTCTATATATATAATTTGATCGTATTATTTCATTTTTTTTCAAAATTAATAAAAAAATTTTTTTCAAATTTTCATCAAATTTTTTGAAAATTTTGAAAAATCGAAATGATTTATGTTTTTCAAAATTTTTTTGAATGTTTATACTGTTTGTATAGAATTATCAAGCAATGTCATACATTTTTTTAAAGTTATATAGAAGACCCCAGACCCAAAAATGCTGCTGGAATTTTTTTCAATTTTATTGAAAAAAGTATTTTATATTTAGAGAAAACTTTGTTTAACAGTCATATATATTAATATTTGTAGAAAATTTCTTAAAGTTTATTTTCCACCTCTAAAAACTGTTTTTTTTTTTTTTTGTTTTTTTACTCTATTTCTTTTATTTTCATTATTAAAAAAATTATATTATATATCATAATATATAATATAATATATATTATAATATATCATAATATATAATATATTATATTTCTTCATTACTTAAAGGGATTAATTAAAATTAAAGATTTAAGCTACACAAAATAGAAGTGGCTGGGAAAAGTCATCAAATTCTTTGCTAGCTTTTTATTATTGTTAAATAAAAACTCCTGCAGAGTTGAATTTAGGATTTGCAGATTTACATACTGTTCTATGCCGTACAATATTTCATATAATATTGTGTTTTTAACTAGTTGCTTTACATTATCTGATCCAGGTTTTCGTATAGTTGTCACATGTAAGCTCTTAATATATTGGTTGATTTTTTATATTTTGAAAGTAATGATTCATTTTATATCCAGTTTCTACGGTGAACAGAATGAAGGTATCATTTCAGTGAGTTGGTGTGCTTGCGATTGACTACTGATTTCTGGAAGTAATTTGCGATTAATATTAGTAGATTACTTTTACAACTGTTTTTCAACTATTATGATTGTACATTACAATATTAGAACAGTATATTACAAATATAAGAACTGTAATTGTATTTCCATCAGAAACCCATCAAATGTATGCTGATGTATTGTCATGGCACAATGTTTCATAAATTGTTTGTTACTCTCCAGTGTGTTTTCTTAATCTCAAACATTGTATTACCATCAAATAAATTTTTTTTAAGTGTTTAGCACATAACAATAAAAACCTTTTAACATTTTTTCATTCATGACCGTATCTTGGAGCAACTGTGGTGTAGGTTTTGTTGTTACTGTAATAATTTTGTAAGTTACCTTTGTTTTCATGTCAGAGATACATCAATTCTTAAGTCAGTCAATTATATAAATAGTAGCAACAGTATTATTTAAAAATTGTTATACAATTTTTTTTTTTTTATCTGTAAAGCGACTTCTTTTAAACAAAGATTCCACAACCATAAACATAACACGTAGATATGTTACAATTTTTAATTAACTAAATATTGACTTACATGATTCATATTTATCAAAAATAAATAAATATCTGATAGCCTGTTTTTGTATCTTGAAAATTAATTTAATGAAAACTTATGGAATTAGCTTCAAGAGGTAGTAATTTCAGATATACATAGGCATAATAAAAATTAATGAATGATACAAGAATTATGAAAATATTCAGAAATTTCACTAAATGACAACACTATATATGCAAATACAATTTTTTTTTTTTTTTTTACAAATTAAACACATTAACAGTCTATCCATATTTAAAATTAGTAAACTGCAATCCATCCTAAGATTTATTTTTTTAATTTCTTATGTAGAATTTTATAATACTTTTAAATAATTATATTGAAATACAGATAAAAAAAACAAAATTTACTATATCCTTCAGTTCATTATCCATGGTGACGTGAATACTCTTATACCACTCTTTAATTAGTGAAAGAAAAGAAAATCACAGACAGAGAAATCTGGTGAGTATGGAAGCTGTGGAATAGGTTCAAATCTTGAGTAAAAGTCAGTAAAAAAAAGAATCTAGAGTCAAAGGTACTTGATCGACTACTGCGAGATTCACTGTTAATATTCACTTATTATTTGTGTTACATCTTATTTACTTTGAAAGACAGGATATATAAAATCAATGGAGTTTAATTTATTCTAGATGAATTATTTTAATAGGACCCTAACAAATTCTATTTCTTCTTGTATAATGAAGAAAATTTAATGTTTTTTTTTTACAAAAACGTAGAATTCTTTAGAGAATTATAAATTGATAAAAACATTATCTGTCAGATGAATGTAAGTTATCACCATATTTAAAATGATGAAAATTTGAATGCTTTGCTGGGACTGAGCATGAGGTTAGGAAATACGCTCTTAAGTGTTTTATGTAACAGATTCAATTTTGAATAACTGGTTAGTTATTGTGTGGAATTTGTGTGTCACAAATGTGTTTTGTTTTTATTTATTTACAAGAGTTTTTCTTTGTTTATTCCTTTCATCAAAATAATAAATAAAAGTTTATATAAACATAGAGCTGGAAATGCTTCATTATAAAATTACAGCTAACCAGAGATTTTGCCCAAAATTCAGCTCCCCCAGTAAAATGAACTGAAATTTTCAGGAAATTGAGGGGGGAAAATTGTTTCCTATGGTTTTTAACTTTGTTAAGTGACTAGCAAATGAATAAAATTTATTTACAAAAGAAAATTTTATTCAAAAAATCTGAAGTGGACACTAAATGGATTTCCTTGTACAACTATTAAATTACATCATATATACATTTTTTTAAAAATGAAAAGCACATAAAATTTTATTTCATTAATAACTTAATGAATTCTAATTTATCGTAAATTTTTTTTGACAATCAGAGGTTAATAATTATTAATAAATCAAACGTGAACTTTATTTATACAATTAACTTTATTACAGTTGGCATAAATTAACTGTAAATAACTAACTTTTAACATCATTTTCCGTATATGTTAATAATTAATTAAATAGCACGATGAAGTGCATCGAACGAGTACTGCAATAGAAATTTACTCTACGAGAAAAGAAGACCAAGGGAAAAATAAAAAGATTAAGAGAGGATGATGAATATAAAGAGAGAAAATTTGAAAATTAGGAAATGTGTACACAAATTAAGATCAGAAGAATTATATCAAACCAAAGAGCGATTAAACGATTGGCAACAAAAAGTAAATAAACAAAATGATGATCAACTCTGACTTAGAGAGAATTTTGTCCGACAATTTCAGAGAGGAGTAATGAACTGAAAAAGAACAATTTTTTGTAATTTATTAAAGATCAGGCATATATTGTTTTTGTGAGGATCTTTTTTTCAGTCGCTCTGTAGTAAACATTAATATAGATAAAATTAAACAGCAATTCCAGAATAATTAAAATTAAACTACAAAATCCAAAAATAATAACATTCTAAATTATAATTTTTAATTAATATTAAATAATCAGGTGTTTCACCAAATATGTTTCATATACACATATGTAATAATGCCTATTAAATTACTTATTCACATTTTTAAAAGTACATAAAATTTTATTTCACTAATAACTTTTGTAATAATTGAAGAACATAAGAAAGAAGCCGTAATAAGAAAGGGAGTCCGACAAGGATGTTCCCTATCTCCATTACTTTTTAATCTTTACATGGAACTAGCATTTAATGATGTTAAAGAATAATTTAGATTCGGAGTAACAGTACAAGGTGAAAAGATAAGGATGCTACGATTTGCTGATGATATAGTAATTCTAGCCGAGAGTAAAAAGGATTTAGAAGAAACAATGAACGGCATAGATGAAGTCCTACGCAAGAACTATCGCATGAAAATAAACAAGAACAAAACAAAAGTAATGAAATGTAGTAGAAATAACAAAGATGGACAACTGAATGTGAAAATAGGAGGAGAAAAGATTATGGAGGTAGAAGAATTTTGTTATTTGGGAAGTAGAATTACTAAAGATGGACGAAGCAGGAGCGATATAAAATGCCGAATAGCACAAGCTAAACGAGCCTTCAGTAAGAAATATAATTTGTTTACATCAAAAATTAATTTAAATGTCACGAAAAGATTTTTGAAAGTATATGTTTGGAGTGTCGCTTTATATGGAAGTGAAACTTGGACAATCGGAGTATCTGAGAAGAAAAGATTAGAAGCTTTTGAAATGTGGTGCTATAGGAGAATGTTAAAAATCAGATTGGTGGGTAAAATGACAAATGAAGAGGTATTGCGGCAAATAGATGAAGAAAGAAGCATTTGGAAAAATATAGTTAAAAGAAGAGACAGACTTATAGGCCACATAAGTCATCCTGGAATAGTCGCTTTAATATTGGAAGGACAGGTAGAAGGAAAAAATTGTGTAGGCAGGCCACGTTTAGAATATGTAAAACAAATTGTTAGGGATGTAGGATGTAGAAGGTATACTGAAATGAAACGACTAGCACTAGATAGGGAATTTGGAGAGCTGCATCAAACCAGTCAAATGACTGAAGACAAAAAAAAAATAATAACTTTTGATTTTTTTTCATTTACTTTTTTTTTATTGTTCTAATAATTATTTATTGTAAAACTTTTTTTACAATCATAGCTTAATAATAATTATTAATAAATCAATATATTTAATTAAAAAAAAAATGTTTAAAAAATAAATTAAAAAAGAAGTTAAAAAATAAAAAAGAGATGAAGTCTGATTCAAGCCAATGTGATGCGCCTTCCTTTATAGATCCAAGTAATTCATTAATTAAAATGTTATTTGGCTATAACTCTGGAATCAATGAAAATAAATACCACATGATATGTTGTTGAAAAGCTCTCAATGAGGTCATATTACTGCAGTTTCTTACGTCCTAAAGTTTCTAAAGATTTTGGGTTTTTTTGCACACTTTTGGGTTCAGTCAATTGCAGTCAAAAGACGAGGTGCACAACTTGATGTTACAACAGCCTTAAATCCAAAATTTCAATATACTATGACTAATTGTTTTTGAATTATGCGAGATACATACATATATATATATATATATACAGATGTCAATGCCAAAACTAGTCAAAATTGATTCAGGGATGGTCAAAATGTGTATTTCCGTTGAAATCTGAAACCGAAACTTTTCACTATCACAATACTTTACTTTGTACAAGGAATTAGAAATTGTGATGTAAATAAGTCCAGTAAAAATCAAATTAACGTTTTGAAAAATCAAATTTTACTTTAGAAGAATCAAAACGAAAAATAAATGAAATGACTTATTGTGGAAATTTTTGTAATCCATTCATTTGTTTGTTTAAAAAAGACAGTTAATAAGAAACAAATTTAGTATACAATAGTTACAAAAAAGTTTTAAAACATTCTACAAAAACAGAATTTCAAGAATACTATATTGAAACTTTTTAAGTTTATTGAAAACCTAAAATTGGCAACACTGTTCTTTTCAGAAAAAAAATTTGAATCAAAGTTATTGTATGCTGTTCAACAATTAATTTATTATTAATCATAACTAGTCTCTTATTAATCATAACTAGTCTCTTATGTGTATTTTGTGTCGGGTACGTACGCTTTTTATGATTTGTATAAAGCCATTTGTTCAAATGGTGGTCACACCATTTGAATGGTGTGACCATTCAAATCAAGAATATGTGCAAATATTGTTTTTGTTTACGATTTTACTAATGGAATGGGCCAGGCTGCAAAATGTCCAGTCAACTGAAAATCTGAATGCAATTAAAGAGTCAAACTTTCAAACCCAATTTTCGATAAAGGCATGGTTTAATTGGGGACTAGTTAATAAGACCATTTATTTTTCAAAGTTACCTTTCTGGTATTGTGTACAAAATTTTTTTACAAAATAAATTGTGATTTCTGCTAGAAGATTTAGATCTTGATAAAAAAGGGCAAATGTTATTCAAATATGATAGTGCAAATTTTTTGGGCAGATGGATCGGTCTCGTAGGTCTCCATAGGTCAGATTTATTAGTGTTTTGCTACATGGCTTCTTCAAAAGTTCATGAATGTTTTAACAGCCAGACAAGTTTTGTTATTTGTTTTGATTGTGCACTTTGGGATCAAGATAATATCTGGGTGCCTCATGTTATTTGCATATCATGCTCGGTAACTAACTGAATGGTTGAAAGGGAAACAACAGAGTCATACCGTTTGCTGTACTGATGGTTTGGTGTGAACCTAAGGACTACTTCAACTGCTACTTTTGTATGACAAATATATTTGGATTTTCATTCAAAAATAGAAAGTTCATAAAATATGCAATATATCCTCAGCTCTAAAGCTGGTACCACGTGGAGAGAAGTTACCTGTACCACCATCTAATCCATCGAAGCAGCAAGTTGACTTCTGGTGTCTAGACTGCAAAAGTGGAATCTTTTAGTAGATAAAACAAAAGATATTACGTTCAGTACATGAAATAAAACTCTTTCAACTTATTTTACTATGAAAACTTCATTGTACGTTTGTACTGATGTTGATGACCTGATGAAAGAGCTTGGAATTCAGCATATTCCTGAAGAATGTGTCTTTTTATTTACTCTTCTAAAATTAGGATGGAAGCAGTTTTATTGCATAATGGTAACAAACAGCCATCTATTCGATTAGTTCATGCAATTGACACGAAAGAAATAAATGGTATCGATATTAGAAGCAATAAATTACAAAGAGCGTATGTGTGCAGTGATCTGAAAGTTGTTGCGTTATTTCTTGGTTTTCAAGGTTTGTTTATGAAATGTTTTCTTTGTCTTTGGGATAGTCGTCATTACAAAGTAAAGAACTAGCCATTACAGCAGAACTTTGTGACTGGTGAAGAAAATGTAAAGCATTTATCATTAATTGAGAATGGTAAAAGTCATACTGACAAACAAAAACTGTTATTTTAAAATTGTATTAATGTTATTTCAATTTATCTGTGTTTGAATAAATAAAGATTTAGTTGGATTAACCAAATTTTAAATGAATACACAAATAATTTTTTTCAAATATTGATTTCACAGTGATTGTTTATTTATTGGTAGATAAATTGTATGTATCTAAAAAAAACGCGACATATTCCACAAATTCTGATAACAGTTTTGAATTCAGCACTTCAAAATTAGTAAAAATCACCATGTATGATTCCAGATATAAAACAAAAAGTTTTTTCTGTTGATTAGTGTAATTATTGCAAAATATACTCTCAATAAAAACTTACTTCAATTACAAAAAAATTTTATTATGCACCAAGAGTATATTATATCATTATTTGATTAAAAAATAATTATTTCAGGAATGCTATACAATTGCCCACTGTTAATTTAAAATTACTTTCTATCTAGGAAAGATCAATTAGTTCCTTAAACACATTTATTACAAATTTAAGATTTCAGAGAAATAATTTATATATACTTTTTGAAGATCTACTTTTAATCAGTTTTAATAGATTTATAGTATTAATTTATTCTACTGTTAATTTACAGTTACATATGCAGATCCTGGAAAGAGCAGTATATAAATAATGTAAGATCATTTCTTTCCATTCATGTTACCAAACGGGATATAAAAACACCAAGTCTTTCTTTTTCTGGTCCTGAATGAATTATCGTTTGAAGAATTTTTATTTAATTTATTTTTATATTTATTATGTGTTGAGATGGTTGAACTATTTTCTAAATTATAACTCTTCGATTCGTTGAGCCTTTTAAAGTTTGTTTTATTATTACTATTATTTTTATTATTATCATAATTATTTTCAACATTTTTATTATCATTATTATTATTATTATTATTATTATTTTTATTATTATCATCATTATCATTATTATTATTTTTATCATTACCATTATCATTATTATTAATAATATCATTTTTATTATTATTATTGTTGTTGCTATTATTTTTATTATTGTTGTTACTATTATTATTATTATTATTATTATTGTTGTTGTTGCTGTTATTATTGTTGTTGTTGTTGTTATTATTATTATTATTATTATTGTTGCTGTTATTATTATTATGATTATTATTATTATTATTATATTCATCTACCAGTGAATCAACTGAATAATAATAATGATTATTACTGCGAAATAATTCTCTTATTCCATCTTCGCTTGGGACTCTTTTCCCTACACTGGTTGACGAATAATTGTCAAGTCTAATGTGAGCACAGTCATTGTTCAAACAAGAAATTGAATTCGATTTACGTACTGGTTGAACTTGATTATGCACATCACGAAGCATAGATTTATTGTATAACTGGATACAACTAACAGAAATTGATCTTCTGTTGTCCGGTTTAAAATATTGTGGCGACCAGAAATTAAAAAGTGCCAAATTTTGTAGTTTACGTTTTAATTGAAGATCATCTTTAGTTAGAAGATTATCAATTATTTCCATTTTTCCTTTGTTTTTTAATATCTTCTTTTTAATCAGTATTGACTTCTCTAATTCATAATTATTTTTCTTTTTTATTTCATCATAAGTTTTCATTTGTTCCTTAATTTGTTTCAATTGATTTTCAAAATAAGTTTCAGTTCTCATTTTTGTATGGCTCTCCCTCTTCTGTAGCATTTTCCATTCATTTACAGCTTTATTATAAATTACTTGTATTTCTTGTCTGCTGTGTTGAAGCTCTTTAAATTCAATCTCGCTTTTCTTTAATGCTTCATAGTGCTTCGTCTGCAGTAATTGTAGATTTTGTTTAAGCAATTCATTTTCATTTTTTAGCATATTACGTTCTTCAATAATTTTTAAATAATTGACCGAAATGCTGTACAAGTTATCGACTGCACTAAGCTCCTCAATTCTCATTTTATCTAAAGAAATCTGAGCGTTTAAAATTTTCACTTTATTTTCATAATTTATAATAATTTTTTCTAATTTGGCCATTCTGTTTTTATTATATAAAAATGCAGATTTTGAATCATAATTTTCATCATATGTTTCATCCAGCTGTTCTTCCATTTCACCACGTTCTACGTATTCCATTACACCAGGTTCTACATATTCCATTACACGAAATTCTAAATTTTGCATTACACCAAGTCCTACATTTTCCATTACACCAAGTTCTACATTTTCTGTTTCACCAAGTTCTATTTTTTCCATTACACCAAGTTCTACATTTTCTTTTTCACCAAGTAATGCATTTTCCGTTTCACCAAGTAATGCATTTTTCGTTTCACCAAGTAATGCATTTTTCGTTTCACCAGGGTCTACATTTTCCGTTATATCAGGTACTACATTTTCCGTTACATCAGGTTCTACAATTTCCTGTACACAAAGTTCTATAAATTTTTTATCATCGAATGACAATTGAGAGTTTGAATCTCCTGACTCTGTTTTACAAGTAATATCTTCAACAAATTTTAGTAATTTTATATTAGTTTCATCTAATTTAGATTTTAACTTTTGAATTGTCTCATTTTGTTGAATAATTGTTTTATTGAGTTTAGATGAATGGTACTTTAGTGATGCTATAATTTCTTGTAAATAACAGTTTTTTTTGTCGAGTTCATATATAATATATTTGTTTGAAAATTGAAAGCATTTTAATTCACGAATTTCTAATTTTAGTTTTTCTTTAACTGCTTTTTCACGCTCATATTTTTTTCTAATATTATTAAACTTTGACTTCAGTTTATCAATAATAACATCGATATTATATCTATATTCCTGATCAATCTTAAAGTCTTTTTCCTGAAGAGATGGAAGCGCTTCTTGTTTTAACAAGTAGTTTTCAAAAATCCATCTTCGTTTCATTATTTTTATTTTCAGGACATTCTTCCTATTTTTCACTAGATTCTTCGTCTAAACCATGTCTATCCTGTTTACAGATGGGTTTTTTAAACAATTAATAGAAAAATAGTATTTTAGCATTTACTAATGCTATAATATAGTATTACATTATAAATGAACAAATAGATCTAGTAAAAATAAAGTTATGTTTGAAATTTGAAAAAGTATTCACTCGATTAATACTAGTTATTTGTTTGGGTCTATTGACATTTTTACAGTTCACTTTGACAAATATGACTTTTTATTAAGTTGTTTTATTTTCATTAAACTGATGTTTCCCTTACTTTATTTCTATTCAAAGTGAAGAAATATTATTTTCTTCACTGATATCATACCAGCATCTTCAGCCTATGTTTTTCTTGAATCTTAAACTTTTAATATTTCTTCTACTGGTTCATTATTTATTGCCTGTATCCACCTATGACAACATAAGAACTTTTATTAAAGATGGTGGGGTTTTCCATGTGCCTTTCAATTTATTATAATTATTTATTTGTGCTAATAAGAAGTTGATAATTACATTCTCATTCTCTGTTTCCGTATTCTAAGCATTTTCCCAGTATTCTTTAATCGTATAATCTTTACTTTCTCAAATATGTTGTTAATTTTGTGCAGTAGCATTATACAAATAAGGAAAAGTATGCTAGTCAGGTCAAATTTTCCAAGTCTAGGGTTTTTGCAAACCTTTTGATATTTGCAAAAATTTCAAGATTTGTGAAAAACAAGGTTTGTTTCACATCTCCCTCTAACAGAAAAACATGATTTTAGCAATGAAAATTTCCAGAATGCTTTATGTACATAATATACATATATATGTACATATATGTATATGTACATATAATATACATATATGTACATATATATATATATATATATGTATTATTATATATGTATGTCAGCATGTTTTTGCTCTAAATCTCCAGACTAGATAGCCAAATTCATTATATGGATCATTAATGCAATTTAATTTTGGTTTTAATTAGTCAAGGGGGCAGGCAGATGGAGATACAGAGAAAAACTAACTTTTATTTTTTGTAGTTTCTGAACTCAAAATTATGTTCCTGTACTAATGACAAGGTGTAATTATATTTATGTGATTCCATTAAATTATTTGGACTATTTCATTAGGGTTGGGAGATAATAAACCTAATTTTAATTTTAGTTACAATTAGTCAAGGGAATGAGGAAAGGCACTCACCATGACTCCTTTATCTCAAAATTTTACATAATTCATTACATCTAGGAGATTTATGCGCTTTTATCAGTCAGGCAAAAAGTCCAATATATATTATATCAATAATTTTAGCAGATAATAATGTTTACCAAGGGCTTTGCCATAATGCTAGTTGCATCGAATTTGCCTGCTTTTTCTTATATCTTACCGTAAAATTACTAAAAATTAGATTTTGTAAAGAAAGATTTTTCTCATAGAAGTAGATTTTCATGAGAAAAAGATAAGGAGAGCAGCATTACCAGAAAACACTGTAGTTTAAATATTTTAATTAATATGTATTATTTTATATTTCAATTTTTAGGTATATGGAATAATCGATATTATCCATCCACATCATTAATTACAACTGTAAATCGTTCAGCAGCACATGACTTAGTCGTAACTGGTGATAGTGAAGGATATATTAGATTCTTCAGGTAATTATTTTTCTTTTTATATTTTAAATTGTTTGTTTCAATAACAAACTCTATTGATAATTGATTATTTTGTAAATAATTCAATTAAGAACTGCATTTTGTGGAAAAATTATGACCATATTTCAAGTAAATTTGGAAAGTAATGTCATAATAAAACTTTGAAAGATTTGCTTTAATATTTTTTGTGCTTTAGCTTTGAAACTGTGGAGTTTACTGCAAAAGATTATTCAGTATTTCTTTTCTCCACAATTTTGTAGAAAAAAGCAACGAAGCAAAGTGTTTTCACAGATAGAACAGTTCGCATGACAGTTTTGTAAATGAAACTGTGGTTCAAACAATTTTAGTCAAAGCAAACTGTGTATACAATATAACTTAATAAATATTGGTATATTTTCTTATATGAAAAATGTTTTTTGTTTAATTTCCTCTAAAACTATTTTATTGTGATAATATATATATGTTGACATTTGTACTGGTAAGTAAAGGTTTTAGAAATATTGCTAGAACCAATCACTTCCTTCCATTTCTTTACTTTATTAATGATAAAATATCACTAAAGGATGCACATTTATATTGATTTCAAATAGTTAAAACCCACT
Source organism: Lycorma delicatula (assembly GCF_047948215.1). NCBI lineage: Eukaryota > Metazoa > Arthropoda > Insecta > Hemiptera > Fulgoridae > Lycorma > Lycorma delicatula. The sequence goes on from NC_134467.1 coordinate 19,199,054, forward strand.
GGTTTTAAATCAGGAGAGAAATGTTAAATGCTCTCGAGAAAATTTAAATCTACTGTGCTAACATTTACTTTTTAAACATTTTGATAAATAGTCATTTTCAGATCATTTTAAAGAGTTCTACGGTAGCTTCCCTTCTCTGTGTAGCAGAGAACACAATTACTTAATTAATTTATTACAGTATATAGAAACCCACTATAAACATTGGTCATTTGTAACATAACTTTCATGAAAATGCTTGTGTCAGATATGAACTTGGCTTTTTTCAATGGGATTTCATCATCATACGCTTTTTCAAGCATCATTAATTACTCTAAAAATTAAATTTTCAACAAAATTTGTTGATATACCCTGTTCAATAACAGCGCATTGAACTGTAATTATATTACTTTTGCATACATAAATACACATTGTTGTATAGAAAACAAACTGTCATATTTTGATATCATGAACGCTGTATATTTTATAATAATTTATCTTAACATAGGAATATAATTTTTCTAAATATTATTTACAGTTTTAAACAGAAGAGATGGATTTCCAAGTTCTTTTTTTATATCTTACTATTTTTACCAGTTATGAATGCTTGCACACAAAAAAAAGCCTTTGTTGCCGCAATAAATATTTTAGTCCATCATTATATGTAATGAATTTTATTTTGTGATAATGTGATTTTCATATCATATTTAAGATCAATTTCTTCGACCTTAGACACATAAGATTTCCCGCAGTACAAGACTTTCTTTTTTAATTCATGTATTGAAAATTCTAAAGTATTATTTTATATAATTTTTCATACTTTTAATAAATTATAATTACTGAAATAAGTTGCTATGGTAAATTGAAGATTTATACAGTGTTGATAATGTTTTATCATTAACATTTTGTTTTTAACTTTTTTTAGATATCCTTGCGTAAGTCCAAAAGCAGAATATCATGAAGAAAAAGTATACAGCATGCAAATATCATGCGCAAGATTTTTATTCAATGATAGAAATGTAGTTACTGTTGGAGGTTCTGATGCTACTGCTATGCTATGGGAAGTCGTTGATGATTAAAATTAAAATTGAATGATTCAAAATAAACTGTGAATGAACTTTAATATTATATATATATATATATATATATAATCTTTAAAAAAAATATATTTATTTATATATATTTTTTGTAAGTACAAAGTGATTTTGAAATTTATTATAATTAAAAAGAGTATTATAATTAAATAATAACACAAAAAAGCTTATTTTATTGGGTAATATTAAAAATAATTTTATTATTCTTGGAATTTAATGATGTTTTGAATTTTTTTTTATTAATTTAAGTTAGTGTGAAACATTTTATTAAAGTGGGTAGTGTTTGGAATATTCCAGTATTAACAGGTTGATTGCTGAAGAATTTCATGGAAGCACCTATGATTTAAAATAAAAGAAGGTTTTACTTATTTTATTCCTTAAGCTATATAAGAATTATATATATAACTTCAGTTGGAATATTATACGTAATGATAGATTTTTTTTTTATAGGCCTTGAACATTCTGATCGGAGTTTATACAAGGAATATCCAGAAAGTAACTTATGTTTTGTTGTTGTTGTTCGCTAAAGAGTGGAGGGGGGTAACGACACACTATGTTAATGGCAGGAAAATACCTACATATCAGTAGGTAGATATGCAAACATACATTTGGCTGTGTGAAAAAAAGCATATAGAAACAATTTCATTTCTCATTTTCTCTAGTAAGCCATGTGATATTTTTTTTTATTCTTTAAGATTGTTATATCATTTTCAGGTGTGACTAACAACTTATTGCCTACAGTTGTTTATTTTCAAAAATACATCTTAATTTTTCTTTTTTTTTAAATTTAATCAAAATATTGCATATAATCAAATATAAATTAGCTATACTTGTTTATGTAATTACAGACATTATTACAATTATGTAAATATAATAATATTTTGAAATATATCTATACATATAAATATATATTGTTCATTAAAAGATTGTATATATTATTTATATTTTATTACATAAAAAAAAATGAAATTGCATTATATGAAGTTAATTAGATAAGTGTAATTCAAATTACTATGTAAATAATGTATAAATTCCTGCAATAATTAATCTTTATAATTATATATAACAATCATTTACTGTCAGTAGATACAGAACATCTAGTAAAAGTAATTATAAATAATTTTTTTTTTGTAGATTAATAATTGCAATCATGTCTATGGATATATAAAAAATATAAATTTTAAGATTATAATTTATGGGAATATAAAATTAAAACTTTGTAGCCATACCAGATCTGCTTTTGAACCCAAGACCTTTCAGATTAAAGGCTGAGATGCTACTACTCTACTACAGAGATTTTTTTATTTATTATAAAATTTAAAACATTAATTTTTTAATTGTTTTAGCTACATTTGCAGCCATCATCAGTTATTTGATCCTGTTATTTTTTTTTTTGTATTAGCTGATGATTTTAGTGACAGGTTTTTTTTTTAAGTTGATAATTTTATTTCTGTCTGTTACCAGATTGAAAAAGGAGTACAAATTAATAATGTAAACAATAATTAAAAATATTATGAAATTAGTTTTTAAATGGTTATACTTAATAAATAGGTAATTCCGTTTTCTAATTAATTAGTAGCTTTTGACATTTTCACCACTAATATTCACAAACAAAAAAGCTTGGGAAAAAATTCTTATAAGTGAACTTATATAAGCTAATAAGTTCACTTTTCATTTGGATTATTTGACTGACATCATTACGTTTTTGTCAATTGTATTTGTTTTTTTACAAATAAAATTACAAATACTTTTTACTTTCCGGTGAATATATAGCTAGCTAGAATAGTTATATTGAAGGGGATGAAATATGGTGATCATGTCAAAAATGGGGTATCTGCATTTCTGAAAACCTTTATATTTAAGGGTTCAGGTCAAACTAGTTCCTCTAGATCCTTGATTCTCAACCTTCTGCCCATTATTGAGAATCAAATATTTTCTAGCGCCCCCAACATTTTTAAACTTATTGATACAAATAAATATGAAAATTAAAGGGGTTTGATTTAGTTTTAATGACAAACTGTTAGGTCAAAAACATTGCAGTTTTTGGATTTTTTTCATTTTGTGCAAAATAAATAAAATAGATCATGTTACAGTCTAATGATCTCGGGTAACAAGACTGACACATGATCTTGGGTTAATACATGAGAGCAGTTAATACATGTTGCAGTGCCAATCTTTAAGGATTTCAATATCTCAGCACAAAATAAATAAAAGCTAAAAACTGCAACGCTGCATTAAAGACCTCACAATTTTTCATTAAAAGTAGATCAAAACCCTTTAATTACCATATTTATTAGTATCAAAATGTTGCTTAGATCTGGAGATATGCTGCATTATAGACAAAAGCGACCTTTTACTCTTTAAAGTAGAATATTTTGGTTCAGAAAAATTTTACAGAGACATACAAAAAAATTAATTAAAGCTAAAGTCTTAAGCTTTAACAGTAAGCTAAACTTAAACAAACGCTTCGGTAAACAGGAAGAAAAAAATTAACATTTTTCAAACTTTTCTTCTTCCTGATTTTCTTTTTTCAATTTGATAATTTTTGAAATTTGTATTCAAGGTTTAATTTTTTTTTTATTCATCTCTCCAAGTCTCTTGGTTGCAAAAGTAATGTAGTTTAAATACAATCATTTTTAATCATAAAATATAGATTAATTTTAATCTTTTGTACTAGTATAGCAGATATTTAATTTTAGTTGATATTAGGAAAACATTAATTTTTGCCTTTTTAATTAGCCATCACCATCCTAGACAACCTAAACCCCCCCAATTTTCTGTGGGCCTTTACCATCCCCTCCCGAAGGCTTCCAGTGCCCACAAGAGGGCGTTATTGTCCTTTTTGAGAATGAATGGTCTAGACCAAAACGCAAATGGATGTGTTTGTATCATACTGCTTTTGACCTTGTATTTCAGGATTGATCCAACTGATTTTTTTTCAAATTTAGCTAAAATATTTCTATATATGGATTGCATTTATCATAATTTTTCTTCGAAATTTGTTAAGGGGGTGGAAGAAATCACAAAAAACAAATTTTGATCTTCTTCAGGTATATTTAAAAAAATTGTATTAAAGCAAGTTTGTTACTTATGATGCATATATAAATAATTTTTTTTTAAACATTCAACCCCACCTCCTAAGATTAAACTTTTTATTCCTTTGCTCTGTTTTCCTACATTTTAAATATTTTTCAAAAAACTGTTGAAAGTTTATATTTTTATAAAATGAGCTATCAATGTTCTAAATTTTTTTAAATTGTAGACCTCCTCTGTTATAAAACTAAAGTTTTTTTGGGAAATTTTCCTTTTGAAGAGGTAGTTAGATTTAGAGAAAACTTTACTTTAGCAAATTTGTCAAGCTTAACCTAGCGCTGTCCAACCTTTTTCCAACTAAGAGCACATCTGAATGATTGCAAAGGTTGTTGGGCACCAGGATTCATTTCATCTTCACACTACTGCTGCTACTAACAAAATCAATAATTATAAATAAGACGAAAACACATAATTAATGTGAAATTTTGACACTGCATACTTGCTGCAAGTTGAGGAAAATTTGGTGCGTAGCTGGAACAAGCTGCTCTTAATGCGTCATCAAGGTGGGAGGTCTGTCAGTCAGGATCGGTACTTGTTTTTGATGATGTTTATTTTTGAAAATGCAACTTCACAAAGATACATGTTGAATCAAAGCATGAAAACATTTTCAGTGCAACACTAAGGAGAATGCGGTGATTTTCTCTGTCTACCGAAGTCCATATATTGTGACATATTATGTATGAGGATTTTAAAGAAAGGTCTTTTTAAAAACTTAAAATTTCCATATCTAATTCTTCAGTTTTATGCTTTCCGAATATTTTACACACCCTATTTCCAAGTTCACTAATGTCAACAGAAGCGAATGGATTATTGTCAATATCACTGGTTCAGGTACTGAAAACTGGCTAAATCTGTTGTCAAATTCAAACACAAGAGTTTCAAGATGCTTGGCATAAGATAAAAGAGATCAGACTCGCAGTCATTTACTTTTCTAGAATTGATTTGAAATTTTGAAAGTGTGAAAGGGAATATCTGTTTAAATGTGAAATCCATAACTTCACTTTCTTTAGAAATGCAATTATAACATTTATCATATGTAAAATATTACAAAATTTCCCTTGCAATTCGAGATTTAACTCGTTTAATTTTGAGGTGATATCTGCCAGAAAATGTAAAACTGGTAGCCATAGTATATCATCAAGTTTGTGATAATGTGGTTCGGGAGATGTTTTCAAAAATTCTCTTTTTCATCTAGCAGATGCAGAATTGTTCCAGTGTTTTATCCCTAGTAAGCCACCTTATATCTGCATGAAGATATTTTGAAAATATTCAAAACAATCAATGATGTATAGAATATGATCTGATATAGTTCATCACATGAGTTACAACTTTCATGACGTGATCAAACTTTTGCGCATAAAACTTCCTGGTGGATAATGCAATGATAAGAAATAAATTTTGGAAATGATTCATCCTTAGCAAAATAAGACAGAAATCCATTATTCCTACCAGTCATAGAAGGCATCTGTTGTTATAGCAACAAGCTTTGAAAGTGGAAACTTACTACCTATGACAAGTTTAAGAAACGCGTTAAATATGTCAACTCCCCTAATTTGTCCATGTAGTGGCAACAGTTTGACAAACTCTTCCTTTACTGTGAAATCATAGAAAACCTTTCTTTCTAATAAATACATACAACTCAGCAATACCAAACAAGTCAGTACTTTCATCAAACTGGAGTGAAAAATATTCTCATAATTGAGATTCCAAATTATTAGAAATATGTTCAACCCACCTAGCAGCAGTTTGGCGAAACAATTGTAGACCTTTAAAGTAAGACATAAGTGCAGATTTACATTTGTGGCCTTCGAGAAGAGATTCAGCAGCACTGATCATTGCCTCTTTTACTACTTCCCCATCGCTAAACAGTTTTTTCCTTTTAGCTAGTACGTAACAGATTTTGTAAGAAGCTTCTGTCAAGTTACTGGTTTCCTGAACAGGTTTCATAAACACGGATTGTTACAGTTTTAATTTAGATTTAAGAGCTTTCACTTCATGTTTTCTCAGTTCAGAATTCACAGGAAATTTGTTATTAAACTGTTTGTGATTAGTCAAAAAAGTCCCTTTACATTACTTCTTTTAGAAGACACGCTAGCACTACACAATAAACACACAGATATTCCCCTACATTTAATAAAACAATATTGGTTCTCCCATTCACTGTTAAAGCTGTAAGTTCTTTGACTTTTAGCCACATTAAGACTACACTAGTTATTTTATTAATCTAATAATTTAATGAACTTCACTTTAAAAAACAATGATAACATGTGGAATGTATAACATATCACAACACGAGAATGTAATAAAGTTGTACCAGCAGAACATAGGCCGCCTACTTCACTTCACAGCTACCAAGTTATACTGAAATTGAAATACAAGAATTAGATGTCACTCAAAGAGTGAGAATTGTTAAAATGTGTCAAATTTATCTCCTTGTTGGCTGAAGACGTAATTATGTTGAAAGATAGAAGCTTAATTGGTTTTTCTAAATAACAGAAAATTCACTGGCCACACCGACATGCAAATTAACTCAAAAACTCTCATTCGTGAGAAACATCTATTTCTATTTTAGGAAGATCAGGTTATAATTTATTAAAATTGATGTTAGGAAATATAAATAACGAAAGGGACTCAATTTTACCAAAGAATGTCAGTTTGAAATTTATTTTTAAAGATGCTAGTAAGCTTGAGTGGAGCGCAGACCCCCACATGAGTCACAACTAGGTAGTTCATTCTGTCGAGCTAGACCCTCTGCTAGGAGGGACTTATACCTACTTTTACCATTTCAAAGGAAATGAGTTTGTTAACAGTAATGACAAAGAAATGAACACATCTTACAAAGGCTGGCAGAATTAATTTTTGAACTACTGGAAAATATAACGGCTAAAATGTATTTTTTATATCCTTTTTATGATTTAAAATATAATATTATTTTGAAATGTGAATTAGTAATAAAAATTGGCAAATGGGTGCGGGTGCCAAAAGATGAAATGAAGGGCACCTTGGCGCCCACAGGCCCTGGGTTGGATAGCACTGGGTTAACCTACATAAATATTTTGAGAAAATGTTTCTTAAAATTTATTCCCCAACCTTTTTTTTTTTTGTCTTCAGTCATTTGGTTTGATGCACCTTTCCAAGATTCCCTATCTAATGCTAGTCGTTTTATTTCAGTATACCCTCTACATCCTACATCCCCAACAATTTGTTTTACATATTCCAAACGTGGCCTGTCTACACAGTTTTTCCCTTCTACCTGTCCTTCCAATATTAAAGCGACTATTCCAGGATGCCTTAGTATGTGGCCTATAAGTCTGTCTCTTCTTTTAACTATATTTTTCCCCAACCTTAAGAAATACATTTTTTTGCTCTAATTCTTTTAATTTCTATATTAAAAAATTGCTTTTTGTATTTTTTATTTTATATTTAAAATGATAATTTCTTAAAAAGAACATTAAATACTTTGGTTACAAAAAACCATTTTCTAATCATAATAGTACATTTTTTTAATAAAAAAATGAAATTATTTTATTATAAAAATCAAAAAAAGGCCCTTAATGTTTGCATTTCTAAAACACGAATGAGAAAGTTATGCAAAGTATTTTATGACTTGACATAAGAAAAATGCTTTGCAAACTTTTTTTTTGTAGTGTTTTGTTAGTAAATAAAATATACTCTTATATACTCATTGTAAATATATGAGAAAAGGAGATTTCTGAAAGGCGTGAAACGCAGCAGTAATTCATATTATCACCAAGAATGATTGTAAATAATTGCTGGAGAATTAGATCGTTTTAATTCTTACTAATCAAAATTTGATTCCCTATAATAATTCTGTTTTTTATTTTATAGCTAAATTCTTATTGATCTTGAAAATCTCTATTAAAAAGTTATTATACTTATAAAAAAATACGATTTTTTTAGATACCAAGTCTCTTTTTTAATTATGAAAAATTTTTATTTTTAAAGTCATTTATATTATTATTTGTATGTTTATTTAATAAACTGTTGTTGAAAAAGAAAATGAAACTATTAAATTATTTAGAAATAAATATTACTTTTATTACACTATATATAATTTACATTTGCAGGAATTTTTAATCAATAAATAAAATAGCATTAGGATAAACTTGAATTTAATTTTAGATTTATATAGGCCTAGATATATACATAAAAAAAAATTTTCACCTCAGCCGTACTGCCAGTGTTGTTAAAAAAAATTCATAACATAAATATTATATAATAATGTATTGTAGTTTTTATAATTATAAAAAAATAATTATTTAAATATATTTACAAAGAATATGAAGCATAATTATTATTTAAATTATTGTATATAATAGAAAAAAAAAATTATATATTGCCTTTAAATTATTTTAATGTAAAAGATATTCATCGTAAGCTAATTATTTTTTTATATAAAGATATTTTATAAATTACTACTTTGCTTTATAAAGTGTGCTAATGCATTGATTTTATAAATATTAAAAAACTAAATTTTACGTACATTCAGAAAATAATTACAGTTTGTAATTTTGTTTTTAATCTGTTAACGTTAAAAGAACTCTCTGAAACAAACTAATAAAAAAAAAAAAACATTTAAAACCTCATATTTAAATGTAAATGTAAATATATATACTTCTAAAAGTTAAAATAAACATGTAATTTTAATTTAATAATGATTATTCAAATCAAGAATTAAGTTTATTTTATTAATAAAGAAATATGTAAAAAACAATTATTGTACGTTGGTTTTGAAGTTAATCAGGAGTACCATGTAAAAAAATGTTAAACCATTTTGTTATAAAGATATAAATCAGAAGAATTGCTTTAAACTGCAGAAATTTACATTAATTTCCAATATTAAGGCACTTTTCATATCTTATAATCTATTTTTTCATTCCTTCCTCAAAAAATTGTGCCACTAGTATAAAAGTAACAGTTGTTATACGTATTTTTCACATCAGCATCATCGTCATAGCACTAATCAACAAGGGATCCCTTGGAATGGAGAAGTAAGTGGTAATCATTCAGTATCAATTTTATTCAAAGTCAAATTATTCAATGTGTTTCATCACCAGCAATACATGGATAAGTATTTTCATTAAGCAATAAAACCCCATAACCGAGCGCATACCTCATTTTGTTTTGCATAGCACAATGCTGTTTTTTGAGAATATCACAATAAAGCAAAGCATTTATATAGGCTCACCTCTCAGCAAGAAGTAGACAACCAAAACTGCATTCTTATCGTAGAAGATAGTGCGCGTGATTTTTTGCAGTGAACTGGTGATGACATGTCACATTTCCATAGACTGCTGTTTGGATTCAACAGTGATGAGACTTTGATCTCATCATCTGTCACTATTTGGCTTAAAAAATAGTCCAACTTCATTTTCATATTGGGTAAGATAAGACTGAACAAAGTAATTGCTTCGTTTCGTGAATCTCCATCATTATTTTTAGCTTCCAATGAGAGCAGGGTTTGTTATGATATCATGAAAATCTGTGAAATATCAGAAAACGCAATATGTAACAAAGAAATTACTAACTGTTGATTTTCTTTAATATTTTCATCCACTCGCGTAACCAAATTGTTATTCATGATGAAAAGCCACTCATGGTGCACATTAATATGTCCCTCATTGAACTGCTACACCCATTTTTTTTTTTTGTTTACTTAGCTCTCAAATATATCTTTAAATTTTGTATTACTTCTATTAGCAGAAATTAGAAAATTCTGTTATTTTAATACAAGATTGAAAGTTTAAAAAAAATCAGTTATTTCCCTTTTATATGTTTTAATATTTATTTATGATTATTCTTACCACATCGTCCACTTATTTAATCCACTTTTCAAGATGCAAAATCAGTGAATCAAAAACATATTGATAGAAGATGGGAACTTAATGTAACCATTAAGTCTCTTCACAGTTTTCCAAAATGCTTTCATACCATGGATTTGGATTTAAAATCCAAAGACAGATATTGGATACTCATGTTTTATTTCCAGTCGTTATTAGCTACAAGATTTCATTTTGTTTTTTAAACCAGATAAAGTAAATGAGAAACACAAACATATGTTTTATATTGTGTTTATAAAAAAATCCATCTCCCTAATATTCTCTGAACAAAAAAAAGTCTCAGATTATGCAAAGTGAAAAATAGAATTACAATTTCTTATCATTTTGTATCAGCGTCAATTGCCACGCAGGTTTCTTCTACATCTAAGAAACAATCTGTTGTGAAAGGATGAATGCACCTTTATTCATTATACTTACTCAACTGTTAAAGAGCTTCGTCACATATAATCATTAAATCGTTAAATTTAATCAAATTCACAATGAATTTCAATTGATGCTATTTTTCTTGCCCGTACAAACCAAATAATATATCAATTTTATACTAACTGATAAAACAGTCAACATAATAATATACTAAAAAAAAAAAATTATTGGAAGTTTGTTACTTTATAGTTGAGGACAACTTCTAAAGTAAAAATCATCTAAAAACCAATTTTCTCTAGCAACAATTTAATAGGGAAATTTACATTTCAATTTATCATTGTAAATACAAATTAAAAAGCAACAGAAGGCACATTTTACTTCCTTGTAGGGGTTTTTTCTGTTTTCCCCAAATTTTTTTTTTTTACATTTTGTACCATGTATTAGCAATTGCTCATGTTAAAATTATATGCTTATAATTATAAATATAATCTAACCAAACTTAACCTACACTCGCTTCATTCACTAATTTGACTAGCGAGCAAAGTTAGCATAGGTTAAGTACGGTTACCCACGGTTGGTCTAGTGGTTAACGCGTCTTCCCAAATCAGCTGATTTAGAAAGTCGAGAGTTACAGCGTTCAAGTCCTAGTAAAGCCAGTTATTTTTACACGGATTTGAATACTAGATCGTGGATACCGGTGTTCTTTGGTGGTTGGGTTTCAGTTAACCACACATCTCAGGAATGGTCGAACTGAGAATGTACAAGACTACACTTCATTTACACTCATACATATCATCCTCTGAAGAATTATCTAAACGGTAGTTACCGGAGGCTAAACAGGAAAAAAGAGAGAGGTTAAGTACGGTTAAGTTATATTTATAATTTTTCTGTAAATACCTCCAAATATCGTTAGCAATTGCTAATATGTTATATAAAAAAAATTATTGTGGGTAAAAACAGAAAAGACCCCTTCCACTTGTATTGCTACTTTCTTAATCAGATGCCTTTCTTTATCTTATCTCAATATCTGATTTTATCAAATTTTTATATATATTTTTAATCTGATTTTAATAGATGCCATATTGGTGGTGGATTTATCAACAATCTAATAAAAATAATTTTAGTTGAAAGAAATTACATAACCTCTAAATATAATAAAATTAACTGAGGTTAAATTAATAAATTATTATAGGAATTTTTTTTCCCCGTTTGAAGAAAATAAATATTCTTAAAAAATAAATTATTGCACTTAAAGCAAAGTATTTATCTTGATAATTTTAGGATTAATATTATTATTTTATTGTATACTATATATTATATAAATAAATTAGTATATTTTATTAATAAATACCGTATATATACTGATATCATATTTAACAAAAAACAAAAAAAAATCAGATAAAATAAATTAATTAAGATAACGCATGTGATAAAAAAATTAGATGAAAAGAGATTATTTATTCTTTTGAAATAAAAATATGTATATAAAAATTATTTAGATTTATAAAAGAGAAGAAAAAATATTATACTGTCTTTGCATTTTATTGTTTTTGGTTAATTTAAATAAATTAATTTTTATTTAATTTTCCAAGTAATCTATTAATAAAAACATACTTTTTTATTCCAGAATGGACCAAATATGTTCTCAATTTTTGTTCAAATTAAAAAAAAAGTATATTATTATTATTATTATTATGTATTGTAATAATGATAATAATAAAAATTATTAATTTATTTTAAGCAATTTTTATATCTCATATTTATTTCTATTGTTACCTTTTCCTAGCATTTATCCTAGTAGAAGCATTGAAATTTTAATTTTAGAATTTTTAACTGTAATAGTTTTACTTACTGATTAAGAAAGAAAACACATATTTTATCCTTGATTAAATATTAAGTCCATATCTTTATTCAAATTAGTTTGTACAAATTAAAATCTGCAAATTTTTATTTTTTATGAATTCTTAAGGTAGAACAAACAGTCCTAATATTTCATTTTACCACATCATTTATATACAGTATTGTTATTACTTACTTCTGATTGATCCAAATTATAATCAGATGCTCAGCATATGATTGTAATGTTTTTTTTTTTTTTTTACATTAAATGTTGTGAGAACGATTTCCATCATTTTAAACCATTGATTACTCTTCAGTTAAAATATAGATCCAAGATTGTATAATGTTTACTTCAGAAGATAATCATAACTGAATTTTTTTTTCATTCCATTAATAAATAAAGTTATTAATATGATTAAGAAGCTAATAATTTTGTTTAGATTTATGCACAAATATGCAATATATGGTATGTGAATTATAGCATTTAACAAGAAATAAAGTTATGATATTTTATATTTTTCAAAACAAATATAGTAATTTCTTTAATTACAAAGAAAGAATGGAATTAAAAAATTAATTATGAACAAGAGAGAAAATATATTAACATTTTTAATATAATTAGATATCTATAATTTGTTCCCTCGGCACAATGAATAGATGAGGTAAATGATCACAAATATCTTGAAGAAAAAACCTAACAGCAATTACTCATCTATATATATATATATATATATATATATATACATGTTCTTATTAATAGTATGTAAGCAACATAGATATAGAGTCTTATCACTGTTGTGCAGAAGGTTAATAGCCAAAACATTTGGATAGTTATCAACTCTTGAATGATACATTGAAGCAAAATTTGATATCTCGTCTGCAAGTGTAGGTATTTTTTTTGTCTTCAGTCATTTGACTGGTTTGATGCAGCTCTCCAAGATTCACTATCTAGTGCTAGTCGTTTTAATTTCGGTATATCCTGTACATCCTACATCCCTAACAATTTCTTTTACATATTCCAAACGTTGCCTGCCTACACAATTTTTTCCTTCTACCTGTCCCTCCAATATTAAAGCAACTATTCCAGGATGCTTTAATATGTGGCCTATAAATCTGTCTCTTCGTTTAGCTATATTTTTCCAAATGCTTCTTTCTTCATCTATTTGCCGCAACACCTCTTCATTTGTCACTTTATCCACCCATTTGATTTTTAACATTCTCCTATAGCATAACATTTCAAAAGCTTCTAATCTTTTCTACTCAGATACTCCGATCGTCCAAGTTTCACTTCCATATAAAGTGACGCTCCAAATATAAACTTTCAAAAATCTTTTCCTGACGTTTAAATTAATTTTTGATATAAGAAAATTATATTTCTGACTGAAAGCTCGTTTCGCCTGTGCTATTTGGCATTTTATATCGCTCCTGCTTCATCCATCTTTAGTAATTCTACCTCACAAATAACAAAATTCTTCTACCTCCATAATCTTTTCTCCTCCTATTTTAACATTCAGCGGTCCATCTTTGTTATTTCTACTACAGTTCATTACTTTTGTTTTGTTCTTGTTTATTTTCATGCGATAGTTCTTGCGTAGGACTTCATCCACGCCATTCATTGTTTCTTCTAAATCCTTTTTACTCTCATTTAGAATTACTATATCATCAGCAAATCGTAGCATCTTTATCTTTTCACCTTGTACTGTTACTGCGGATCTAAATTTTTCTTTAACGTCATTAACTGCTAGTTCTATGTAAAGACTAAAAAGTAACGGCGATAGAGAACATCCTTGTCGGACTCCCTTTCTTATTACGGCTTCTTTATTATGTTCTTCAATTATTACTGTTGCTGTTTGGTTCCTGTAAATGTTAGCAATCGTTCTTCTGTCTCTGTATTTGAACCCTAATTTTTTTTAAATGCTGAACATTTGGTCCAGTCTATGTTATCAAATGCCTTTTCTAGGTTTATAAATGCCAAGTATGTTGGTTTGTTTTTCTTTAATCCTCCTTCTACTATCAATCTGACACCTAAAATTGCTTCCCTTGTCCCTATACTTTTTCTGAAAAAAAAAAAGGTCTTCTAACAATTCTTCCACTCTCCTCTGAATTCTTCTGTACAGAATTCTAGTTAAAATTTTTGATGCATGACTAGTTAAGCTAATTGTTCTGTATTCTTCACATTTATCTGCTTCTGCTTTCTTTGGTATCATGACTATAACACACTTTTTGAAGTCTGATGGAACTTCCCCTTTTTCATAAATATTACACACCAGTTTGTATAACCCCGACGGGGAGTCTTATTCTTTAAGACTTTGGGGGTTGGCGTCCCCACGGGCCTAGCCTCTGCAGCTTTTCTTCCCACTATACAATGAGCTGCAGAACACTTTACATTATACACATATACTACACCAAGAACACTACATAAATTACAACATACACAATTACACAACAACAACCTACACTGATATTTCTTACATTTACACTCGGTGGTGTTGCGACATCTTACGAAACGCAACCGTAACTCAAGGTGGGAAAAAATCGTGCCGATGGGTGAATGGCACTACGTAGCTCAGATGCGTGGCTCACTACGTAGAGCCACGTAGTGAATTTCGAACGATATCCTCTGGGCACCAGGGCGAACCCAGTTGTATTTAGCTCTAGCTCCAGTACGCGTGCGCTCTGCTGGAGTGGTCAATTTTTCGCCGGTACTCATGGCACCAAAAATTTCAGTTCCAATAATAAACACAATGATGGTTGGTGGTCCATCTGAAAAAACCACCAAATCCAGTCTTGTGAAGAGACCTCGGTCAGCTTTGTTTGACGAGAATAAAAGTCCTACTGAAGAGAACCACAACTTATTAGAATCGAATTCTAAAAATATTAGATTCGTTGTTCTCAGAAATAGTCAGGAAGGTGGCTCGCTTCAATAGGTTTCACATTTCTTAATAAACAAAACCATAACAGGTGCAAGTGGCTCCCCGAAGAATATCAGGAAATTACGTGACGGATCGATTCTGATCGAAACATTCGACGATGAACAGAGTCGATCTATCTTACGTCTCCGTAATATGGGTGGTATAAATATAAGTGCAGAAAGCCACAAAACGTTAAATACGAGCCGGGGTGTAATTTTTTGTCGAGACCTCTTAGATATAGAAATCTCTGAAATAGTTGATGAGCTTTGCCACCAAGATGTTGTTGAAGTGAAACGTATAATGAAACGGCAGAACGGAACAGAAGAACCGACACCGTCTCTTATACTAACATTCAATCTCCCTGTTCCACCAGGGAAGATTAAAGTGGGTTACCTCTCGGTTCGGGTACGACCATTCATACCCAACCCACGGCGATGTTTCAGATGCCAAGTTTTTGGTCACACTACAACATCTTCCACGAAAACTGAGATCTGTGCTCGATGTGGTAAAGAAGGTCACAACGACACTAACTGCGAAGAAAGTGAAAAATGTGCAAACTGCAGTGGTCCACATACAGCCCGCTCCCGAGATTGCCTAACTTTTAAAGAAGAAAAGGCAATTCTCAAAATCTGTAGGGAGCAAAAACTATCTTTCCCGGCTGCACGTAGAGAATATAAAAAGATAAACAATTCACGGAACCTGGTTAAACCAGATGTATCTTTTGCCACCGCTACATCTAAACAAATTCCTACAAATGTTAATAATCAGCAGTGCGGATCCTGCAATGAGTTTAAAAAACTTGTTCAGATGCTTTCTGATCAAGTAGCTTCACTTACAGCCACTATCTCAGAGCTGACAAAAATGAATAAAAAGTCCTCCGTCGCTGTTAGTGAATCCAACAGTGTGATACATACGAAAGTTCCTGTTCCCAAAGTCGTACCTTCACGGCATTGATCACAGACCAATTGTTATTGGTTTTGATGTAGACTGCGAGATTAAAAGAAGGCCACGGAGATGGATTGTTGAAAAGGCGGATTGGAATGGATACCATAAAGCTTTCCAATCGTCGCAGTATGACGATGATGCGAACATCCTTGACCAGTATTCCTCTTTTACGTCCATGATACTTGAGAATGCCAACAGATATATCCCACAAACATCTGGTAATCCTAGACGTCCTTTCACTGATGGATAGAAACAAAACGATACCGTTGGTTGTGCATTTGTTGTCAATGAAAGAACTTATATGCTTGGTCTACTCGGTATTACGAGTGTGTTTACCGCTGAACTATACGCTATAAATAAGGCTTTAAACATCATTAACCCTAAATATAGAAAAATTCTTATTTGCAGTGACTTGTGTAGTGCTCTCCAAGCCTTAAAAAACTTTTATTCCAAACATTCTATCGTCATTGAAATTTACAACGCAATCGCTGAGTTGAATAATCGCAACATAGAAGTAACTTTTTGCCGGGTCCCTAGCCACGTAGGGATTCCAGGTAATGAACATGCAGATTCTGCTGCCAAAGAAGCATGTAATCAGCCTCCTTACACCAACCGAATTGCTACCTCTGATTTTATTAATTGTGTAAAACAATTAATTGTGTGTGTCGAATAAATAAAAGTTAATAATGATTAAACTATTCTGTTTAGTGAACTCCTTTATATTGATTACAAATGTTAATTTTGGCCTTATAATGTAAAATATTCAGTTTTTATTATTGGATTACTTGGTAAATAATGAAAAAGAAACAATCATGTAGGAAAAAGAAAAATAACATGAACAAATAATCTCAAGAAGATGAATATGAAGAGGAAGAAAATGTTAAGAACAAAGGAAGAATAAAAAGATTAAGAGAAGATTATAAATATAAAGAAGAAAAAGATAAGACCAAGGAAAGAATAAAAAAATTAAGAGAGAATGGTGAATATAAAGAGAGAGAAAATTTGAAAAATAGAGAATGTGTATGCAAATTAAGATCAGAAGAATTATATCAAACCAAAGAGTGATTAAATGATTGTTTATTGATAAATAAACAAAATGATGATCAACTCCGACTTGGAGAGAATATTGTCCAACAATATCAGAGGAGTAATGAACTAAAAGAAAATCAATTTATTAAAGATCGCGTATGTATGCCTCAGTGTATACGTTGTTTTTGTGAGGGTCTGTTTTTCAATCACTCTATAGTTAACTTTAATTTAGATGTAATTAAACAAAATTCCTGAATATTTAAATAAAATTAAACAGAAATTAAACTAGAAAATCCAAAAATAATACGATTCTAAATTAAAATTTTCAATTAATATTAAATAATCGTATGTCGGACCAAATCTATTACATATACACATTAATAGATAAATATTAATTATAAATTATTAATAAATATTTGGGATGTAATCATGCCTTTTAAATTACATATATACATTTTTTTAATTTCACCAATAGCTTCGGATTTTATTTCATAATTTATTTCTATTGTTATTATTGAATTATTTATTATAATTTTTTTTTACAATCATGGATTTTTTTTTTTTTTTTGTCTTCAGTCATTTGACTGGTTTGATGCAGCTCTCCAAGATTCCCTATCTAGTGCTAGTCGTTTCATTTCAGTATATCCTCTACATCCTACATCCCTAACAATTTGTTTTACATATTCCAAACGTGGCCTGCCTACACAATTTTTTCCTTCTACCTGTCCTTCCAATATTAAAGCGACTATTCCAGGATGCCTTAGTATGTGGCCTATAAGTCTGTCTCTTCTTTTAACTATATTTTTCCAAATGCTTCTTTCTTCATGTATTTGTCGCAATACCTCTTCATTTGTCACTTTATCCACCCATCTGATTTTTAACATTCTCCTATAGCACTACATTTCAAAAGCTTCTAATCTTTTCTTCTCAGATACTCCGATTGTCCAAGTTTCACTTCCATAATTAATTATTAATAATTATTAATAAGTCAATATATTTAGATTAAAAAAATAAATTTAAAAAAAGTTGAAAAAGTAAATTAAAAAAAAAAAAACGAGATGAAGTCTGATTCGAACCGATGTGCCCTGCCCTTATAAGATCCAAATATTTCATTAATTAAAATTTTATTTGGCTATAACTCTGGAACCGATGAAAATAAGTACCATTTATGAATATATCGTTGAAAAGCTTTCAATGAAGGCTTATTACTACACTTAAGGAAAAGTCTAAAATCCAAATTTTTTTGGATTTAGAGCTTTTTAGGATACTTTTGGTTCAGTGAATAGCAATACACAACTAGATGTTACAACAGTCCTAAATAAAAAATTTCAACATACTTCAGCTAATCTTTTTTGAGTTATGCGAGATATATATGTATGTAGGGTACAGACATCATGCTGAAACTAGACAAAATGGATTCAGGGATGGTCAAGATGGATATTTCCATTGAAATCTGAAAACTGAAATTTCTTACGATCACAATACTTCTTTACTTCGTACAAGGAACTAAAAATTAATATAGAGAAAAAATGTGTGGAATAGATGATAAGTGGTATGGCAATTCATTTTTATTGATGTAACTGAAATAACAATAATAATTATACAAAAACACTACTACTTATGTTTCTAACATTTTTAAGCTAATAATCTTCTAATTGAAATATATGTCTCGGTAATAAAAAAAAAAAATAAATAAATAAATAAATAAAATAAACATATAATGAACATAAACTTTCTTCTTTTTAAACAATCAATACTGCTAAATAGCATTGCAGCCATGCCCAATTGAGAAAATGAACTTAAATTTTGTCCATTAATATAATAAAGCAAAGAACAGAAGGAAACTTTTGCTTTTGCATTTTTGACTAACCTGGCTGAATAGTGTGCTATACAGTATTCTGTAGGATTATTCAAAAAGAAGCAAATTTTAAATGATACATCACTGAATAGAAGAAAGTTCAAACTTTTAAGTATTAGTTTCGTTTAATGCCTACAGCAACACTTTTGCTTGTGTACGAGAAAATGGCGACGAGAAAAGTTGTTTTGTCTGCTGCAGTATGCAAAGAGTGAATCCATTGATTCAGTGCAGCGTGCATTTCATTGTAAGTAACTAAGGATTGTTTTTTGGCCGTATGAGGTCATGCATTTTCCTGAATCATTCCTTTAGAAAGTTTACCACGTCTTTTGGATTTGATTTTTTGCTTCAGTAAACACAGTAGCTCACAGTAGTTGTCACTGTTTACTGATTGACCTCTAGGTGTGAAGTAAACCAAAAATGAACCTGCCATATCGCAGAATAACATCATCATCTTTCTTGCAGACATCTGAGTTTTGAACTTTTTTGCTGTGGGACATGAAGGATGTTTCCACACTTAACTTCATCGCTTACTCTCGGGTTCAAAGTGATGGACCATGTCTCATCAATGGTTAATATTCGTTTAAGAAATGAGTCTTCATCTTTATAACATTTCAAAAGCTTCTGGGAGATTTTCAAACAATTCTCTTTGTGGATGCTGTTCAAGTGACATGGAATCCAGCGAACATAGACTTTTCAAAGGTTTAAAGAATCATGGATGATTGAAAATGCTGAGCCATGGCTTATATTCAACTCATTTGTAATGTCATCAACTTTAACTCGTCGATTACCGAGAATCATTTGTTTAACAGCTTCAATATTGTCGTTAGTCTTTGAAGTGGAAGATCTACATTGCTGCTGTTCATCACAGAGAGAAATCCTACCATTTTTAAAGCGATCAATTCGTTCGTATATCTTGCTTCTACTCAAACAACTCTACATATTGCTGCTGCATTCGATGAATAATCTCTGCTGGTTTCACCCCTTCTAAACTGAGAAAATGTATCACTGTTCACATTTCTTCCTTGGTGCAATCAGACAAAGGAGCGCTCATTTAAAAACAAGAGTTTTAAACACAATAACAAATAGCTAACAATGAAAGAATACTTTCAATGAACAGCTGATAGAAGTTATGAGTTATAGCAGAACAATCATTGCTGCCTTACATGTGATTGGGAGGGAAATCAAAATTTCCGTTTACTTTTTGACTTACCCTCGTATGTAGTCATAAAAGATATTTAATGATAAAGACAACGTTAGCGATTTATTAAGGCGCTTCAGAGCAAAACTGTACAGCTTAATCTTGTTACAAACAAAATCGATTTGATCATTCAATGAGAATTTTTCATCTAATAAAACAAACAGAAGTTTCACTTTGTGTGCAGCAGAAATACTATTCTTACCATTAATGGCAAATTCTATCCAAACGATCAGTAATGTCTATTGGCAAAGTACAATGCTTCAGTTTTACGCATATTTAAGTTAGATATTTACAATCATTCAGTGGATACATTTTTGAGTTGCTATCATACAATTTTTAATTCCTTTTAAATAATTACTTTCAGATATAAACACAACTGTTTTGTCTGCAAAAAGGTTAGAATGAAAAGGTCAAGATTTTGAGGCAGGTCATTAATAAACTTACCGGAGGCTAAACAGGAAAAAGAGAGAGGTCATTAATAAACAATATCAAAAGCAAGGGACTGAATAAAACTCTCTGAGGTACTCTGTGTTCTACATCTTGAAGAACACTTCAATTAATATATTTACAAAGATTTTTAAAAAAGTTGGCTGTTTTACTCATGAATTTTTTGTCGGTGATGGAATAATCTAGTTTAAACAAGTATTTATTTTTATTAGTCATATATTTTTATTTTTCAATGTCAAGTAGAAATTAACATCTCATTAAAGTAATGTTTTAAGCAAAGGAGATAGCTATACTGATCAATCAATATTCATAGAGGTATCCTGCACATTTACTAAATGATACAAAATTTAAAAACAAAAACTAATTCTTACATATGCACATAGTCTGCATGTATTTGCATATTTCATTTATGCTAATACATTTAAAAAATTTAAATAACAAAATCCCTTTAGTATGCAGTTCTGTCATAACATATAATTTTTTATTTAAATAAATAATATAAGTGAATATTATTTCATATAAAAAAAAAACAAGTAAAAACTGTCAAGATATAATAAATATTTCTCAATATGAAAAATTAATTTATAACCATTATATAACCAAGTTATTTATTTCATTACTACTACTATACTTAAACATTTATGAAAAAGGGGAATTTGCGTCAGACTTCAAAAAAAGTGTTATAGTCATGATACTGAAGAAAGCAGGGGCAGATAAATGTGAAGAATACAGAACAATTAGTTTAACTAGTCATGCATCAAAATTCTATACAGAAGAATTGAGAGAAGAGTGGAAGAAGTGTTAGGAGAAGACCAATTTGGTTTCAGGAAAAGTATAGGGACAAGGGAAACAATTTTAGGCCTCAGATTAATAGTAGAATGAAGATTAAAGAAAAACAAACCAACATACTTGGCGTTTATAGACCTAGAAAAGGCATTTGATAACGTAGACTGGAATAAAATGTTCAACATTTAAAAAAAATTAGGGTTCAAATACAGAGATAGAAGAACAATTGCTAACATGTACAGGAAGCAAACAGCAACAGTAACAATTGAAGAACATAAGAAAGAAGCCGTAATAAGAAAGGGAGTCCGACAAGGATGTTCCCTATCTCCGTTACTTTTTAATCTTTACATGGAACTAGCAGTTAATGATGTTAAAGAACAATTTAGATTCGGAGTAACAGTACAAGGTGAAAAGATAAAGATGCTACGATTTGCTGATGATATAGTAATTCTAGCCGAGAGTAAAAAGGATTTAGAAGAAACAATGAACGGCATAGATGAAGTCCTACGCAAGAACTATCGCATGAAAAAAAAACAAGAAGAAAACAAAAGTAATGAAATGTAGTAGAAATAACAAAGATGGACCACTGAATGTGAAAATAGGAGGAGAAAAGATTATGGAGGTAGAAGAATTTTGTTATTTGGGAAGTAGAATTAGTAAAGATGGACGAAGCAGGAGCAATATAATAGGCCGAATAGCACAAGCTAAACGAGCCTTCAGTAAGAAATATAATTTGTTTACATCAAAAATTAATTTAAATGCCAGGAAAAGATTTTTGAAAGTGTATGTTTGGAGTGTCGCTTTATATGGAAGTGAAACTTGGACAATCGTAGTATCTGAGAAGAAAAGATTAGAAGCTTTTGAAATGCGGTGCTATAGGAGAATGTTAAAAATCAGATGGGTGGATAAAGTGACAAATGAAGAGGTACTGCGGCAAATAGATGAAGAAAGAAGCATTTGGAAAAATATAGTTAAAAGCAGAGACAGACTTATAGGCCACATACTAAGGCATCCTGGAATAGTCGCTTTAATATTGGAAGGACAGGTAGAAGGAAAAAATTGTGTAGGCAGGCCACGTTTGGAATATGTAAAACAAATTGTTAGGGATATAGGATGTAGAGGGTATACTGAAAAGAAACGACTAGCACTAGATAGGGAATCTTGGAGAGCTGCATCAAACCAGTCAAATGACTGAAGACAAAAAAAAAATACTTAAACAGTTAATGTGAAGATTTACTCTTTTATAAAATAAGATTTTTTTTTTTGCTCAATAACAATTATAATTACAATAGTCTCTCTTGCGGAGCCATAAGTAAGTTACCTGACAAAAGCATGTGATAAGGAGATCCTTAAGGAACCCCAAATATAAATAATATACAATAAATAGTTGCAAGTAAACTTGAAATGGACTTGTTGCAAGTCCAACATGAAATTTCAAGCTCAGTCATAAAAAAAACCATTAATTTTATATTATAGTCCACAAAACAAACATTAATAACAAATAAAAAAGAAAAAGAAAGAGAGTAATAAGAAATTACATATGACATTACAGTGATTCTGATTAGTGATATCTTTTTTAAGGTCTCATACAATTGTTCTTATTGTGCCCATATTGCTGACACCTCATGCATTGCTCGAGGCCTGTAGCCTTCCATGGGGTCTCGAATGACACTCTGCAATTAGCAATATACTCCAATTCAAAAATGGTCTTATTGTTCTCCTGTGGCTCCAGGTTCACGAAGGAAGTCGATGTGGGCTCCTTAGTTATCCTGTGACGTGCATTTATCAAGTCCTTCACCTGATGCCTGTGGCCTTCGATTTCATCCTTATCATCTCCAGTGGAATAGAGTGGTGCAGGTTTCTGATTACAACACGAAAGGCTTGTTGATCCTTCCTTGTGAAAGTATGACCTATCAGACCGTGCTCTCGAACAACATGTATAATCTTTTTGTACGCCTCGATGTCCCTAGAAATTATTCTCAGCTGCTAACCTCCAACCAGTCGAATGCTATAATTACTCTTGCACATGGCTGCTTCCAGCAGCTCATACAACTTCAGCACATCGTTTATTCCGTAAAGCACAATAGGAGGAGGCTTGACTGGCTCAGGTTGGTTCACAACTTCCTTATCCTCTAGTGGAAGACCACTTAACCTATTCGATAGTGGTAAGTCGCCATTACTAGGACTACGATTCACTGCTTTCCTCCTTGGCACAGGTATCGTCCTCCACTGACTAGTAGTAGGCTGGGACTCCACGGTTACACTCTTGTTATCACTCGACGTACCTCACAGATTGTTCGCCAAGTCGTCTCTAATAAGCTTCCTGTGCGCAGCCCTCCTCAGGTCCCTATCCAGCGACAGTAGTAGACCACATTTCCTGGACGGTACATGACAACCTACAATATCAGATGACCCCTCATCTACCATATCTGCTGAAGGCAGCTGATCCATATCGTGCAAGAACTAGGCGTACATAAGCATAAACGAAACTAGAAACCATAAAAAGTAAACAAACAATCAACATGAACACTCCTTAGCAACAGAGCGGTGGAACGAAATGATCGTCCAAGATTATAATTGGAAAGAAAAAAAAAAAATAATAAAACTTATACCTAATAACTTCCAAAACACAACCGCATTTATAAAACAGAACGGAACATAACTCAATATAATACAAAAACAAATTTTAAGTAGGTTACACAAACGACTATCTCAAAGAACCATAAAATAAGATTATATAAGTTAATAAAACAAAAAAATAATAAATATGTAATTATATTTTTATAGATTGGTAGTTTGGAAGTTACCAAACTATGAGTCAATAAAACTCATAACGAATCATCAAAATTATTCCATGTAGTGAAGTGTAATGCTTTACATAGTAAAATATATGGATTAAATTAAGGAATCCGCTCATTTTTAAAAATTAGTTAAGAAATTGTATTAACATCACTCTTTAAAAGTACATTTAATAATTTTTAATTTTTTGTGGATTATGGCATTATGTAATGAAAATTATGAAATTGATTAAGTTTAACTGGTTACGCTTTTTTTATAACATTACTAGTTGCATCGAGTCACTATGAACCGACCATTTGTAAATTAAATTAATAATACATTATTGGAATTAAAAAGAGATGAATACTTATATTCGACAAAAGAAAGTACTTTTTATTCAAATAAAAATAAATATCTCCTTGTTTAAAACAAAATAATCAAAGAAAAACAGAAATTACAAAACCTTGTAAAAAATAAAGATCATCATTTTGGTTGAATTTTGTTGACGTAAAAATATAATTATTCCCAATTCATTACTAAAGACAAACATCTGTAAATATGTTTTCAAATTAAAATATTTGAACTGAGCTGAACATCAACAAGTAAACAATGGATAATTTGCTTGGATGTCAAATTGGTGTCCTGAACAGTACATTTGTATAAATTTTTTCTTAAATTTATCATTTCAAAGTTAAAAGTTTTTATTTTCAACATTAACATTGTTTACAATCTTTACAAATAATATTATATATATTATCCGTGGTGCTTGGGCATAGGTGACAGCATTTACGTTTCCTTCTAACTTCCACATCTCACTCCTCTGGTTGTTGAACATCAGCTACTGTAATGTCATGTTCTTCAAAATGTATCTTAAATTTGTTCTTCAATTTTTTGGGGTTTTTCAGAGTGAGATACATTTTTACAAGTAAATTTTGTTATAAAAGGTGGCCTAAATTTTTAAGAAAATCTCTTGCAATAGTGTAACACAACTGGTCGAGTCAGGTCTAATAGTTTATTTCAGTAACTTATATTACCCAAACTAAGGGAAGCTGGATACTGACTGTTAGAACAAATTACGATAGGAGATTAGTAGGTTTGCCAACCTAATACCATTGTGGTAAATATTAAACTTTAATTATAAAATAGTGTCTCTGGTTATATAGACCCGATGCAACCAGTTAAGGGTTAAAAAATATATATCTTTCCTTGAAATATATGTTTATAACCATTTGTTTTAATTAAAAATAATCCAGATGAAACAAAGAAACCTTTCAAATGTAGAGGTAGAAAAGATAGACTAAAGATGAACTCGCCTTACTCACTACAAAATCTTATAGACAAAAAATATATATGGATGTTTCTAAAATGATGGGCTGGCTATACTTTTTCAAATTCTTCTTGTAAAACTAAACAAAAACTATCCTCATGAAAAATAGCAATTTCTCCTTCGTTCTCCCCATGTCCATCATTTTTTTTTTATATAAAAATTTATATCTCAAGTTTGGATAGAGGAATCACATTAATATTTTGTAAGCATCATTGTAATAAAGTTTTAAAATTATCAAAAAATCAAGACTTAAATACCTTCACAAATTACAAAATGGCAGTCACATTTATTTTTCAATTCATATTTATCTTCATAAATATAAGTTTTATCAAAATTTAATTTTTTTCAGGTCAAAAATCATAAGAAACAACTAAATTCTCCCCTTAATTTCTTCTTTTTCTTCAAGTGGCATCTCCTTTCAGGAGGTTTGCAATCATCATTGCTATTTTGACCTTTGAGTAGACAGCTCAGAACATTTCAGTGGATGTTGTGCCGAACCATTCCCTCAGATTGTGCAACCATAAAATTCTATCTTTCCCAACGTTACATTTTCCCTGACGGGGAGTCTTATTCTTTAAGACTTTGGGGGGTTGGCGTCCCCATGGCCCTAGCCTCTGCAGCTCTTCTTCCCACTATACACTCAGCTGCAGAATACCTTACACTATACACATATACTACACCAAGAACAGTACACGAATTACAACATATATATTTACTCGCAGCATCCAACACAATTTTCTCTTTCATTTACACTCGGTGGTGTTGCAAGATCTTATGAAACGCAACCATAACCTAAGGTGGGAACTATCGTGCCGATGGGTGAATGGCTCTACGTAGCGAGTCTCGAACGATGTCCTCTGGGCACCAGAGCAAACCCAGTTGTATTTAGCTCTAGTTCCAGTACGCGTGCGCTCTGCTGGAATGGTCTATTATATCGCCGGTTCTCGTGGGACCAAAATTTAAGTTCCTTCAGCAAATTCTATGATGATTGGTAATCCATCTGAAAAAACCACCAATTTCAGTCTAGTGAAAAAGCTTCGGTCAACTTCGTCTGACGAGGGAAATTTTGCTACAGCGGACGAAGATGGTGTCAGGTGTAAAAATGTTCGCTTTGTTGTTATTTGAAATAATCAGGAAGATGGCTCCCTTCAAAAGATCTCATCTTTCCTGATTAACAAATGCATCACAGGATGTATTGGTTCTCCGAGGAACATTAGGAAATTACATGATGCAACAATTCTGGTGGAAAAATTTAACGATGAGCAGAGTCGCTCCTTATTACGTCTCACCAATATGGGCGGCATAAACATAAGTCCGACATGCCACAAGACCCTTAATACCAGCCGAGGAGTAATTTTTTGTTTGACCTTTAGAAATTAATTTAAATGAAATGAACTTCGTACTCAAGGTGTTGTAGAAGTGAAACGTATAATGAAACAGCAGAACGGAACAGAAGAACCGACACCGTCTCTTATACTGACGTTCAGTCTTCCTGTTCCACCAGAGAAGATTAAAGTGGGTTACCTCTCCGTTCGGGTACGACCATTCATACCCAACCCACGGCGATGTTTCAGATGCCAAAGATATGGGTCACACTACAACATCTTGCTCGAGAACGGAGATCTGTGCTCGATGTGCTAACGAAGGTCACAATGACACTAACTGCGAGGAAAGTGAAAAATATACAAACTGCAGTGGTTCACATACAGCCCGCTCCCGAGATTGCCCAACCTTTAAGGAAGAAAAGGCAATTCTCAAAATCTGTACTGAGCAGAAACTATCTTTCCCGGCTGCACGCAGATTATATAGAAAGATAGTTAACTCACAGAATCTCGTCAAACCTGATGCATCTTTCCCCACCGCTACGTCAAAACAAACTCCTTCAAATGTTCATAATCAGCAGTGCGGATCCTGCAATGAACTTTAGAAACTTATTCAGATGCTTTCTGATCAAGTTACTTCGCTTACAGCCACTATTTCAGAGCTGACAAAGATGAATAAAAAGTCCCACGTCGCAGTAAATGAATCCAACAGTATGATCCATACGAAAGTTCCTGCTCCCAAAGTCCTACTGGTACGGGTAGAGGCTACCACAGCTGGCAATAAGCCAACTAACAAGATCCCCACAAAAGAAACCCACATAACCACTCTTTCAGGGATGTCGATAGCGACATCCCATTCTAATAAGTCTCCTCCACCATCACCCCATATACTGGAGGATATGATTGAAGAACCTCCCGACTCGAAGGCGTCGGAGTTATCTAAATTAAAGAATACGAAAAAGAAAAACCGAATCACATACAACTAAATTTTATATGGTTTCATAAATATATTTATTTTTTGTTTATATTTTTTCCTTATGAACATCATTCAGTGGAATGTTAGAGGTCTTTGGTCTCGCATTGACGATATTGGAGTACTGGCACACGTACATGATCCGATAATCATGTGTTTCCAGGAAACTCATCTTTTGCAACATGACCCAATAGCACTCAGAGGATACTTCTGTGGGAGATACGACTGTATAGTAGACGGTAGAGAGAGTGGTGGAGTGGCTATTTTCATGAAGGATGAGGTATCGGCTACAAGGATCCAACTGACCACTCTTGTTCCTGCTGTTGCAGTAAAAATCTCTATCCCTTTCAAGTTATCCCTTTCTGCAATCTATGTCTCTCACCGAACACTAATTTCAGTGCTCTAGATATCTCAAATCTCCTCACACAAATACCATCTCCATCGTTAATAGTAGGAGACTTCAATGCCCAGCATGTTTCCTGGGGCTCGACCTTCTGCTCCACTAGGGGAAATATAGTACACAGTGTGACACAAGACTTAGACCTTTGTTTGCTGAATAATGGATCTCACACATTCATGTCTTTATCATCTGGTACTATGTCTAGCATCGATCTCTCCATATGCTCACCAAATTTACTCCCTCATCTTGATTGGTCTGTTTGTGATGACTTTCACGGCAGTGACCACACACCAATTATTATTGGTTTCGGTGTGGACCACGATATTAAGAGAAGGCCACGGAGGTGGATTGTTGAAAGCGCAGATTGGAATGGATATCATAGAGCCTTCCAATCACAGTATGACGATGTTGCGAACATCCTTGAGCAATGTTCCTCTTTTATGTTTATGATACTTGAAACTGCCAGCAGATATATCCCACAAACATCGGGTAATCCTAAACGTCCTTTCGTTCCATGGTGGAATGATGATTGCAAATGTGCTATTAAGAATCAACGGCGAGCACTACGCAAATTTAATAATAGACCTACAACTGAACATCTAAATTTGTACGGCAGGGCTAGAGTGGTATGCCGTCGGGTCTTTTTGGACGCTAAGAAGAATTCATGGACGAAATATGTGAACACCATTACACGTACTACTACTGTGTGGAAAAAAATCCATGCAATTTTCAGATCGCCAAGGCAATCTATTCTCGGTCTCATCGATGAAGGAGAACTCCTTTCATCATCTTCGATTGTAGCAAATACTTTAGCAAAATCTTTCCGCTCGGTGTCTCTCACTTCATCATATAATAACGATTTTCAGAGGTACAAAGTACATATAGAAATATTGGCGTTAAACATTGGCGATTCGGTTGGTGATTTGAACACTCCATTCGTATTTAAAGAATTGTTGCACGCACTTAAGAACTCACGTGACACTTCCCCTGGACCAGACAACGTTCGCATTGGTATGCTTTCACACCTTCCTAACTCAGCAATACAACATCTTTTGAATATTTACAATGGTTTATTCTCCGAACAAGTCTTTCCGCCCGGCTGGTCAGAAGCATTTATTATATCAGTACTAAAGTCTGGTAAAGAAAAAACCGATCCCTCAAGCTACCGCCCTATTTCTTTATAACAAGCGTGTTGTAAAATAATGGAGAGAATAGTAAACTGCAGGCTTACATGGTACTTGGAGCAACATGGCTTTCTATCTTCGGAACAGTGTGGTTTCCGACAAGGACGATCTTCCATTGACCATTTAGTATCAATGGAAACAGCCATACAAAACGCCTTCCTAAACCGCCAACACCTCGTTGCTATCTTCTTCGATATAAAAAAGGCGTACGACACAGCCTGGCGACGTGGTATTCTTAACACCCTCAAGAGATGGGGAATCAAGGGCAATATGCTTGCTTTTATCCGGGGATTCTTAAGTCACCAAACATTTCGTGTTCGAGTAGACGATTCCCTTTCAGACAGTGTCGTCTCGGAAAATGGAGTACTTCAAGGTAGTGTATTAAGTGCCACCTTGTTTTCTGTAGCCATAAACAGCCTTACCAGTTGTGTTCAGACTCCTGTCTCATGTTCTCTATTCGTTGACGATTTTGTTATTTACATTGCGAGCCGTTCAACACCCACTGCAGAGTGACTGTTACAGAACACTATATTTCGCCTTGAGACTTGGTCCAGGACTACTGGTTTCACATTTTCATCCGATAAAATGAAATGTGTAGTCTTTTCTCGGCTACGGAACCCTTCTATTCCGCGGGTTTTTCTGAACAGAGAGCTTATTGCTGTCTCTCCTTACGTCAAGTTTCTAGGTTTGCTTTTCGATAGCCGTCTTACTTGGGTCAAACATATAAAGGAATTGAGGACAAAATGTTTCAAACTTTTAGATATAATGCGGGTCCTTAGTAACACCAATCGGGGAGCCGATCGGTCATGTGTGTTACGTTTTTACTATTCCCTTGTTCGTTCCCGTTTAGATTATGGTTGTGTCGCCTACTCTTCAGCTCGTCCAACCGTGCTTAAAATGCTGGACGGTACACATCATGCTTTTTTTCGACTTGTCACAGGTGCGTTTAGATCAAGCCCTATCGCAAGCTTACTTGTAGACTGTGGCGAGTCATCACTGATAGATGAGACCAGCTTTTGTTAACTTATTTTGCCCGTCTCAAAGAACCAAATCACCCGGCATTTGACCCAGTTCTTAGAAATCCTAATTTAAGGAAGTATGAGGACCATCCACACTGTACTGCACCTATAGGTGTCCGTACCCAATCTCTGCTGCAGCAGATAGATGTTGACATTCCGTCGTTCTTTCCATCATGTCTGTGCTCATATCATCCGTGGAGAATAAACCTGTAAATTTTACATTTGATCTTACAATATACGATAAACAAATAACACCACCTACTGTTTTCCGGCAAATGTTTCAGTGTATTCTCACCAAGACGAACCCAGACGCGGTGTTATACACTGATGGATCGAAACAAGACGATACCGTTGGTTGTGCTTTTGTTGTCAATGAAAGAACTTATATGTTTGTCCTACCCGGCATTACGAGTGTGTTCACCGCTGAACTACTCGCTATAAATAAGGCTTTAAATATCATTAACCCTAAATATAGAAACATTCTTATTTTCAGTGACTCGTTTACTGCTCTCCAGGCGTTGGAAAACTTTTATTCCAAACATCCTGTCGTCATTGACATTTATGATAAAATCGCTGAGTTAGATAAACGCAACAGAGAGGTAGATTTTTCCTGGATCCCTAGCCACGTAGGAATTCCAGGTAAGGTAAAAGCATATTATGCTGCCAAAGAAGCGTGTATTCAACCTCCTTTCACCATCCGAGTTACTACCTTTGATTTTATTAATCGTGTAAAGTGAGCAAGGTGGCAAAGTGACTGGGCGACTACAATCGATAATAAACTCCGACGGATTAAAGATTCAATGTTGCCATGGGGCTCCTCTTGCAGAAGAACTCGTCGTGAGGAAGTAGTCTTCTGCTGGTTACGGATAGGGCATAACGAGGGTCACACACGAGTACCTAATGTCAGGAGGAATCGCACCCCTATGCACACGATGCAACTGCCGCATGACTGAGCACCACATTCTTATAGACTGCATATGTTATGCTGCGTTACGTCGTAAATTTAATCTACCCGGAAACATCCGTGGTATCTTGTACAATAATAACGAAATTTTGAACTGGATGTTTCTGTTTTGCATAGTACCAGGTTACTGCAAAAAATTTAATATTATCATATATATTTTAATGCTAGAAGAGTTTTTGATAATTTTTAACCTTTACTTTCAATTTTAATTTTTTTGGTTCTATGTATTTAATTTTATTATCCGAGAAGGAAGCCTTTTGCACAACCTATCAGAATTAGATAAGTTTTATATAGTTTCTTTATTCTATTATTTTAACTTTTATATTTTAAAGACTCCGTCTGCGGTATTAATTTTGAGTTTTATTTCACTTTTTTGACTTTTTTAAAATTTAATAAATTAAATTTAAAAAATTAAAATTAAAAATATTTAATAAATATTTTTAATAAATTAAAATATTAAAATTTAATAAATTTTTATTGTATGATCTATATTAATTTTACACCTTATAAGTTTTATTATTTTAGAGTTATTTTACCTTTTTATTAATAAAAATTCCGGGCGTTGATAACGCTCAGGCGTTTTTCGCCCCCAAACAAAAAAAAAACATTACATTGTTCCCCTGCACTACAAACTGGAGCATTTCGAACTTCTCTCCCTTGTTATATGACCTAGATACTGTAATTTCTCTGCCTGTACTGTTGTACTGTAGATGTTATCTCGAGTTCTTTTTCATACTTTCTAGTGCCTTGATGTTTGATACCTTACCTTTCAAGATATCCTTAGCATGCATCTCAAAGAAACGGGAAATTTAAAAAATTAAATAACGTTAATGAAAACTTTTTTTAGAAAATGAATTTTATTTCATGTAATTGTACAAATGTTGCCATTTTAGGATACATACATTTTAGTTTATTTTTTAAAGATGACATTTTCCAGGTGACCTCCTCTTCTACGTAAACACTCACGAAGTCTCTTCATTAAATTGTTCACGGTTTGACGTAACATCTCAACTGGAATTTCCGCGATTGCTTCTCGGATCTTTGCCTTCAGTTCTTCCGTTGTAGCAGGTCTACTGTGAAACACTTTGCTTTTAAGGTGACCCGACAAAAAGTAATCGCAAGCTGAGAGATCAGGCGATCTGGGAGGACATCTAATGTCACCGTTTCGTGAAATGACACGTTGTCCAAACGATCGGCGTACAGCTGCCATCGATATTCGTGCGGTATGTGACGTTGCTCCGTCTTGTTGAAACCAGGCTGTGTTAAGAATCGGTGGAAATCTCTTTTGTTGTTCCACAACAAAGGTTTCAAGCACGGCTACGTAACGAGCCGACGTCACTGTAATCGCAAGACCGTTGTCATCCTCAAAAAAATAAGGGCCTATAACACCGTAAGATGACATAGCACACCACACGGTCACTTTCTGGCTGTGAAACGTACGCCGGTGTAGCTGCGTAGGATTTTCTTGTGCCCGGTATCTGAAATTTTGCTTGTTAACAAATCCACCGAGGTGGAAATGCGCTTCGTCTGATATCCACAGTTCGTGAACAAACTCTTCGTTATCGTTTATCTTCTGAAGCATTACATTTCAGAATTGTGCTCGCACAACTGCATCGTTCGGTTTCAGTTCCTGGACAATCTGCAACTTGTACGGATGGTATTGCAAGTCCTTCACTAACATTCTTCGAACACTTGAACTATGCGATTGTAAAGATGCTGAGATACGACGGATTGACCGATGTGGACTTCGTGTGACACCATCTTGTAAAGCTTGAACATTCTGTGGTGTACGGACGGGTTGGCTTACGGCCTGGAGGTTTCTTTTTCGTCGCCGAACCGGTTTCCTCAAAATTAATATCCATGTTTTAATTGCACGTGCTGATGGAACACGGTCGTGCCGTCCCAGATTAAAATGACGGCGAAATTCTGTACGCGCTCCCTTCACACTGTCATTCTTTTTGTAAAACGCTTTGATAGCAAATGCACGTTGCACACCACTCCAAGGATCCATGACAACTAAATGGCAGGTTAGGTTAGAGAGGCTGGCGCCACTTATCAAGTGGTACCAATCGCCCATGACTACCAGTAGTACGGAAATAGGGGTACGGCGTCAAAAATGACGTCATTCCAAGATGGCGGCTGTCCGCCATCTTGGAAACGTCATTGACGCCGGAGCCCCGTCAGTGTTGCCAACTTGATTTATTTTTTGTTGACATGTTTATATATTGAAGAAATATTTCAAAGGTTGGTATCACTGTTGTGTGGCGGTCGATTTGAATTAAATAAATAAATAATATTTAAAGTGAAAAAAAATCTGTCGGCTAGAGGATTCGAACCCGGTCATGACGGGACGCGACCGACTGACGCCTTAAACCAATCGGCTGCGGTGACTCCCTGATGTAATGAGTGAAAAATGTTCTACGTAAGCTGTGAATTTTAACGTCACATCAGTCTGTACACACACACACACACACACACACACAAACACACGCGCGCGCGCACACACACACAAACATATATATACACACAAGTGAATATAGACGTACCTCGAGGATGATCCTGGTCGTCCAGGCGATGGCGTCGGGAGGCGTTACCGCGACGGAGAGAGGTTCTCGTCGTGGATCGTGCACCGGGAGGCGGTGGCGGCGGTGTCTGCTGCGCGTGTGTTTGCGTGCGTGCGTCAGCGGAGTGACGCAGACGTGTTTACCGTGCGAGATGCGGCGCTCGACTGAAGAATTGTGGGACCGACGTGGTCTGAAGTTGTCCGATTGACCAATCGCAGCGTTGGAATTCGAATCGGCGCATGCGCACTAGCCGTTAGTGCGTACGTGCGAACTCGAACGTCGTCTCTAATAAGAGCGGATGCGATAAAGAAATTTTTTTTTATTATTATCGGGTCACTAATACAAAAGTGACTTGAGTTGTTGTAACCGGTTAAATCCGGTTGTGTCTGGATCTGTAAAAAAAAAGTTATGAAATGAATTTATGTGTTGGAACACTCTCCTTACCATTCGCAAGTGTAATTCGACAACAGATGGTGAATCTGACGTCGGATTACACCGCAGGCCTTGGAACCTTCATCCAGTAATGCCGATCGACTAAATTTTATTTCTAAAAATAGTTTTACATTACTGTATGGGGGTTTAGAGTGTTGTTGCATTTCCACACCACCCCAGAGGTAGCAACGGCGGTGCGTTGAGATTTTTTTTAGAGTGATATCTCTCCCCAGTAGGCCTAAAAAACACTCGACTATATATATCTTAAGAAACGTCTTCATGATACTTCTTTACAAGACCGGGATGTTATGAACAACAAATGCAAGTAATGAGTAATGATAAACTTATACAAGAAAGCACATCTATGTGAAACAAAAAAAATCCCAAGATAACTCTCTAATTTATGTATGCGAAACCTACCTTCTTGTGTAAGTTTATCATTATTCATTATCTGCATTTGTCGTTTATAACATCACGCTCTTGTAAAGAAGTAAAGAAATAATGTTTCGCATACATAAACGTAATATTGCAAGCATATGTCTATCGCACCACTTTCTACTATTTTGAAAATACTTAAAAAATGTGTTAAACACTCTCCTCACCATTTGTAACACAATTGATAGTGGATAAATCCAATATCATATCATGTCACGGGCCTTGGAACCATTGCATACAGTAAACGTAAATAAATATCGTTTTTTTAAAAACAATAGTTAGTTACGATTTATTGTATGGGGGTTTAAAGTGTTTTTTGTTTTGTATATGTGTGTAATTTTGTGTTGATTGTGTAATGTGTTGTAGTCCTTAAAAGGACTTATTTAAACATCGTAGAAATTAAAATATTCGTTGACGGTTTTCTTTATCCTCTTCTTTGCGTTTCGTATTCTTGTATAAAATAAAATAAAGAGAAGCGATGTGACGTCCTTTCATATATCGATTGGTTTTAACGTAATCGAATTCTGAATTTTCATTTGTGTCGTACGCCACCAACAGCGGTTGGGTATCATCATCACAACCATCGGCGGAACAATCTACCTCATCACGACCTCTGAAGAAAAGTCCTCCGTCCGTCGCTACAATAGCTGTTACTCTTCTTCTTTCGTTTGCGGCATACACGTTTACAGCGAGTACGTTATTTTTTCGATGCGACGTATTGAGATTTTTTAACACGGACGCATTCAAATTCATATTCGACGAACGATTTAATTTGAACGCCTTTACATTACCGTCGTCACCGTAGAATCCAGAAAACAGTACTTCTTTGCTGTGAATAAGTGCGATAGCTTGTTCACCGCATTCAAATTCGCAATAATATTTTCGTCCATATCCGAAATCATCATCATTGAAAACCACTCTTATGGTCAAGTTATCACCGTTTTTATCAAAATGATGTTCAGATAAATCGACAATATATACGTAACTGTGTTTTAATTTAAAACACATAGTCGTCAGTTGTTGGTCACCGACGCGCACGCGTACATCTTCTTCACTAAACTGAATCATGTTTATAACTCGAACGTTTCTCAACGAATAAACTGCTTCACTCAGTTACACTGTATTTATAAGCTCCTCCCCACCACCACAACTACCACACCCTGCTATCAACGAATCAGAATGTCACAACCTCCCCTCCACAATTCGAAAAAAATTCATCTGATAGGTATGGTGATATCCTGGCAAGTGCATTTTGTATGATTTGAAGCTACAATTTTTCTATGATACATTTTCAAAGTGTTATTAATAAACTGTTCTGTTATGTTAATTTCGACTATCACCTTTTCGATACCATTAACATCTGGTTGGCATACGAATTCAGGACTCTGACAACAACCCGAACCTATATCACAACGATGTAGAACAACATAAACCGGTCTGAAAATAAATCTTTGAGAATTTAAATCTTTCGAAAGACTCATTACCGGTACGGATCTTTGTTGCGGTACTTTACACCGAAAAGCTAACGTTTGCATATACGTTTCGTAGAATAACGAATGGTGACACTCTACAGTAGTTATAATGTAACACAAAATCTGTACACACAATAAAATATTCATTTTCCCGATGTTCAACC
Source organism: Lycorma delicatula (assembly GCF_047948215.1). NCBI lineage: Eukaryota > Metazoa > Arthropoda > Insecta > Hemiptera > Fulgoridae > Lycorma > Lycorma delicatula. The sequence continues at coordinate 19,235,489 of NC_134467.1, forward strand.
GTTCACACCAAATGCAGAAGTACGAATAAATTTATTGTCGTTAGCAGACGACTAAGACGCCCCTCGTGAGAAATTTTAAAAACAAAGAACTAAGATCGTTTTTGTTTAAACACTCTCCTCACCATTTGCAACATAATCCGATAGTAGATAAATCTATTACCACATCATGTCGCGGGCCTTGGAACCACTACATTCAATAAATGTAAAAAAATATCGTTTTTTTTGTTTAAAAAAACAATAATTAGTTACAAATTTATTGTTTTTTTGTTTAAAAAAACAATAATTAGTTACAAATTTATTGATGGGGGTTTAAAGTGTTTTTTGTTTTGTGTATGTATGTGTAATTTTGTGTTGTTTGTTTAATGTGTTGTTGTCCTGAAAAGGACAGTTTGAATAGCTACCTGGTATTACTCGAATACCACATCGAAGGCTTTTCCGATGCGTCCTTTGAAGACGAGTTTCAGCTTCATTTCAGTTATTGTGTCAAATTCGTCCTCTTTCAACGTTTCCGCAAACCTTCTCGGCAAGTAGACATTGAACATGGTTTCCTCACCATCGCGTAAACGACACACGATACTTTTTCCATACCGCGTTGCAATTTTTCTTAACCATACAACCTCGTACGGTTTCCCAATCGTAAGATCACCAACGCTCTTCGTCTCTAGGTTGGTTGCAACAAGACGCTTATTCAAATTGTGAATAAAATTGTTTCTTCCGTCAGTCATTATGGTGTTGTTATTTCTTCAAACGTTAGCTCTAGAATGAGACTAGGACGGTTACGAATGGCTTTTTATACCCACAAATCTGCTTATCAACATCCGCATTCGGTATTCCAAGAATCGACGAATAATATTAATTTTAATTTTTTTATCAAAGCGATAAATAATTCCATGAATTGTATTTATTTTAATTTCTTATCTACTAACCACATCCGGTCGAGCCAATTATTTTTTCTTATCGAAGCGATAAATAATTTTTTATTCTTATCGTCACGATAAATAATTCCACGAATTGTATCTATTTTTAATTTCTTATCTACTACCCACATCCGGTCGAGCCAATTATTTGTTTCCTTATCAACGCGATAATAATTTTTTTCTTTCCAAACCACAAGCCAATTATTTTTTTTTGTTCTTATCGACACGATAAATAATTCCACGAATCGTATTTATTTTAATTTCTTATCTATAACTTGCGTTCAGTCGTATCAATTAAAAATTACTTTTATCACGTTCACTGAGAGACGATCCACTGAACGCTATTCACAATGGATCTTGTTACCGACGAGCAATTTATATTGTACGACATAGAGTGCGATAATAAAGAAAATATCGATCCAAATATTGGTGAGATTTTTCAGTATTTACAAACTTTAACAAACAATAATAATCAATACCGAAGACCTATAAAGAAAAAAAAGAATAAAGCAAAAAAGACTGTTACACAAAATTATAATTATGTACATTTAAGAATTTAATTGATTTAAAGCCTCTCGAGTAAAGGTACATTCGTGTTGTGAGAGGATGAGAGAAATTTTATAAGTCTCTTAAAAACCTTTACCACCACCACAAAAAAATAAATTTGTTCGAGTTGCGTTTCCACACCACCCAAGAGGTAGCAACTGCAGCGCGTTGAGATTTTTTTATGCGAGTGATATCTCTCCCCAATAGGCCTACAAACACTCGTGTAAAATTTTACAAACTTATTTTTATATCCTCGTTGAACTCGTCAACGTCACCGTTGGCGAGTTTTTTCTTTCCATAAGTTAATTTCGTCGAATGATTTTTTACAACGTTCAATTCATCGTCGGTAAATCTGTTTGTATACGTCTTTGGTAATAAGGTTTGAAAGCTTTCCGGTTCATCCGATTCGCTGTCGTACAATATTACGCAAATACGGAGTTCGCCGTATTGAGTAAATATTTTTCTCATTTCCAACAGTACGTAGCTCACACCGATATCAAGATCGGTCAACCTCCTGAACGGCATCTTCTTTAGAAAACAATATTCATCGTTGAAAACGTTAATAAATGCTACGGTGTCCATCTTAACATTCGCAGTGCTCAAACTCGAATGGCAATTGCAATTGTGATTTACCTTCTTACCCCCTATTTCCACGACAATTTTGAAAAACAACCGATAGAGTTCGTTACTATCGATAACTGTACAGGCGAACGGACTTTCCCATAACACTTCGTATTTATTTGCACGTACCATAGCGTGCATTTTTTTCACGTTTTCAATAATCAGTTCGCACGAACATAAGTATTCTGGTAGACCACGACCGCAATAGTCGAATTTCTTACAATCGAAAGCATGTATTTCATCATTAACATCGTAGTGGGTGGTAAGCATCATAAAACAATATTTGCAAATATACGATGCAATAAACCTCAATTCGTTTACCGAATCGCTAAACGTTTTCATCGCTACTATATCGAGTCGTCACTATAATTAATATAATGTCTACACAAGCCGTCTACAGTATCTATTTTTATACTGTCTAAATATTCTTGTAAACCATCGTGAAGTTCAGCGTAAGTGGCGTCGTAATTGAAAACCACTCTAATCGTATTGAAACGGTGTATGTCTGCGGTAATTCTTGTTGCGTGAGGAAACGCAGCAATTGTAAGTTTCATAAGATGACGCAACGTTCTTACGCGGCGATTCGGAAAAAATCTAATCGTCCACACCGATGCGGCTATGTCAACGTCCATCGCTAAACTGCGGATGGAATTACACATCGGAAGGACTTTTATGGAGAAAAAATGCAATAGGTTTACTATAAAACACAATTGATAGTGGATAAATCCAATATCATATCGTGTCACGGGCCTTGGAACCACTACATTCAATAAATGTAAATAAATATAATTTTTTCTAAATTAAAAAACAATAATTAGTTACAATTTATTGTATGGGGGTTTAAAGTGTTTTTTGTTTTGTCTACGCGTGTAATTTTGTGTTGTTTGTGTAATGTGTTGTTGTTGTCCTGAAAAGGACAGTTTGGGAAAGACGGAGAGGTGACTAGTTGAAATAGATTTTTATATAGCCAGTCACCGCTTGTCTACACATCCCACATGGAAGGTTGTGTTGTATTAAATAGCGTACACAATCTATGCAGAATGTGTGACCGCACGGTAGTATCGTTGCTCCTACACGTGCAATCAGACATATTTTACATCGCAGTGTACTGGTCAAATCTTCATCTCGTATAACACCTCGTTCTACTGCACATTTCACATTTCTTAATACCTCACTAAGCGATTCTAAAAAGAGTACCTCTGCACCCTTCACACTTGAGATACTGCGCACCAAGTTTCTAATACTGGAAACCACTCTTGCTTTAGCAAGTTCGAATGATGTCGATGTTCTCTCACCCATGTTCGTCTGATGTGCAGCTGTGTTGTGAAATTAATGTTGTAGTGAGCAGAGCGACAAATATATATACCTTATCAGTGCGACTGTTATGGACTGTACTTCCTGTTATTTCCCGCTTGTTATTTTAAATTTAAAAAAACGGTTACGTTTCCACACCACCCACGAGGTAGCAACCGTGGTGCGTTGAGATTTTTTTTTTACATGAGTGAAATCTCTCCCCAATAGGCCTACTGTAAAACACTCGAATCTTTTTTTATATTTTTTTTATTTATTATTATTTTTTTTTTTTGTAAATGTTTGCAAGTGATTCAGTGCAAGCATAAATAATATTCCAGGCATAAAACCAAGATGGAAGGCAATAACTATAATTGAGATCTCTAACCAAAGATGTTGATTCATCAACATCTTGCAGCAGAATGAGCTCTACAGCGGTACTCGACGTGGAACAACATGTTCAAACGAAAGCGGTACGTTTTCCTTGATGCAGTTTTGACAACGAGTTGAGTGGTGATGCACATCCATCCTTTCGTTACACCAACAACATTTTACACACAATTCGTTGAAGGAATAGTAATAACCGTTTTTTGCCAATTCCTCTTTGTTTTCCGCGTTTGTGTTCGCAAACGATCGCAATCGATCGGCTTCTCTCACCAGATCCAACAACGGCTTTTTACACATCTTCAACCACTCCATGTAGAAACAACCGGTTTGTAACGCACATTTTCCACTCTCCTTGTGCGTGTGGTACGGACAATTTACGATATAATTTGAATTCGGTTTCGGTGCGCCGTCCGGTATCTGACGAACATCGTTATGAAACCGTCGCAAAAATTCCACTTTCTCCAGCCCTTTGGTGTGTATTGTGGCAAACTGCGAACATAACGCCTTCATGATATCGTCGTTGTAAACGACTTCGCCGTAATTCCAATCGATTTTGTGAAAATTCCTCTCCAACCATCCGGCCATCCGTTTGTATTTAGATGTCAACTCAGACTTTGGGTACGGTGATCGAAAGTGAAGAATCATATAGTTTCCATCACCGACAACAGCAAGTTCTTTAACTATAAACTCACCTCGTTTGCCGAGAAAGCCGTGATACTCGATAACTCCTTCCATGACGATCGCTCATCCGTGTATGAGGATGGCGATATGTAACCACCGACGATGTCTATGAAATCACAATGTTGGTGGGGGATATCCCTTCGTTCCCCTTATCCGCCTTCTTTTTGTCCTTCTTCTTCTGCTTCTTATCGGTCTTGGTCTTTGTGATCGTGTGTTCAACTGAAGAAGGTTTATCATAAGATTTTTTACGCGGATTTCTCCTTTTGCGGATCTTCGTTGGTTTCGATTTAACCTCCTTCTCAGTCGGTTTCGTAACTTCAGGATGGCGATCGATGTTATGCAAAGAATCGTTCCTGAATAGAAACGATTGAACGTCGTCTGGCGAATAAACACCACTTCCTTCCATGACGGATGCTCAACAACTACTGATTTGTGTACGCAGTCGGATTAAGCCTTTTTATACTTTCAAAGTAGAAGTGGCGGGGTTACCCCCTCCACCTGTTCTTCTTCTTCCTCGTTTAGAGGACCATCATAGTCAGCATCATCATGTGCATGTAACGTTATGTTAGGTAATGAGATATTGGTAGCGTTTACCTTTGGTAACACTGTTGTCTTCGGTGAAGGTAATGATGATTTTACATTCACTATGGTTTTCCTCTTCAGTGCGGTTTTGTCGATGTTTACCTTTGGTAACACTATTGCTTTTTCTGAAGGTGACGATGTAGTGTTGTTGCTAACTACGCCAGCAGGCACGTTTTTTGAAGATGATGGTGATACTGTAGCGTTGTAAAAAATGGACAAAACCTCCACAGATGATGAATTACACCATACTAACGGTATGTTAACGGCGATTGTGCAGAAAAAGTCACTCTACACCGTATCGGTTTCATCGTTGTACAAGATTCATGCGAAAAGTCGCCCAGTAACAGTGTTACGATTATTCCAACTGCAATACCCGTTTTAAATACACTAAATGTTATCAGCCATTTCGTAAACTGTCGCCACGTTGACAATATTTGCTTTTTACGTTCCTCTTCCCGTCCACCACCTAATTGATCGATCTCAAATACCTCCCGCATTTTTTCACTATTCCAGTGAGCGGAGTGTATGTGACGATGCTATCATGTATAATGAGACAGTAGGCAGTCGTATTGGCTGGTATATTGTTTTTGGTATCGAAATCGATACGTACATCTACTGTTCCCGTTTCAAGCGATTCGTTCTGACGGGAACAGTCGATAACAATTAACGGTACACTGGTCTTGAAATCCGCCAAACTGTAAGCGGGACATTCGTCCTCCGGTTTGTTATAATAGGCGGACCGAAAGCTGGCGAACATTTCATACATCATATTCACATCTCCCTGTAGATTGTCGTACGGATAGTACTGCGAATTCAAATACAGACGAACGTTTACCAACTCGCACATATCGAAGAGCATCAATGATTTTGTAGCTTTATCCTTTCTGTCCGTCTGTAAACCGAATATCACGTATCTCGGTTTCTCCGTTTGCGCACATGTTTTTACCGTCCATGAATGTATGTTTGTTTGTGGTAGAGCCGGATATTCGTGGATCTGCCATGTACGAAAAGCAATTGCTAACGGTCTATCTCGTTCTACGACCTTCAACAATTGCAATCGCATCGTATCGGCAACGTGAACATACGGAATTTTCCACGCTATCTTAGTCACTTTCAACTTGGAATCAGGTGCCTCTTTGGAAGACACTAATGCGTTCACATCGCTGAAGATCTAAGCAAGACCAATTCTTGTTTGACGTTCAATATTATGTGTTTGTAGTCTTCGGCGAAACCCATCAGCATACGCAGCGGAACGTAGAAACAAAATCTTCCAGTGGTTTCATCTAAATCGAACTTATCCGTAGCTTTGAACTTCCACCCGAAGTTTTCCAAAATATTTTCTTCGCTTTTACGCAAGGAAAGAATATTCTTTATCGTTGTCGTTATTTTTTACATTTTTACATTTCCAACCCACAGCGGAATATCCACAACCGTTGAGTGATCGCGTTGTAATACCTTTGTCAAGTACCGTGTGGAAAGTCGTCTGATCGGATGACGGTCACCTTCCGAATGTAAATGCAACAGATAGCTATTCAACAACCAAAATTCGTCCGGTTTCGCTCCTGCATATTCGCACCACTTTCGCAGCAGGTCTTCGTTTTGGATTTCAAACAGTTCGCGTCGTTCGTTGTACCTCAATCCAAACGAATCGGCGTATAATCGTAAAGTAGGTAGCGCTTCGTTTAGAAACTCGCCAGAAAAGAGCGCCTGCTCCCTATTGTTCACGATGTCGAACGGTAATCCTCCTCGTCTTATCGGTAATGTTTCCGGTACGTCGTCGGTAAATTGTACTCCGTAAGCCGTGTCCACAAAACATTTTCTACCGTATGATAACGCTAAGCGGTACAACGTTTTTGGCGACCTGATCGGAATAGTTCGTTCCGTGATCACTATACAGCATCTCGCTCCTTCTAGACGACTACCATATTCCAACATGTGCATGTAAACGTTTGTGTAGTCCATAGATGCATGTCGGTTTCGAAGTTCCAATAAAGGTTTTTTGTATACGAGTGGAGAGGGTCTAAATCTTGAAATAAAGTTCCATCCGTGTCGAATTGTGGTGTTGAACATGTTTTTATCGTATATCACCAGTTCGATTGGCATCTCGTATTTGTCACATTCTTCTAAAAATTTTAACCATATACGCTTATTGAAAATCTTACCTTCGCTAGTAATCATCAACAGAACGACCAACGGATAGTCACGATTCATTCTTTTTACATGTCGCCAGCATCGTCGGTCTTTATTTTCACAGTAGTTCACTTTACGACACACGTAGTTACCGCAAAACTTCTGACGGTCGCTAAAATATTTGGAACACAAGTTGTTTTGCGGTTTTTGTCTAAAACGTATGGCGTTAGCGTACGGTGTTCCGTCCTCATAGGTGTGTATGCTTGCCATTCTTACCGACTATCAACTGATCTCTTTTACAAAAACATCGAAGCCTACTCTATATCGTCCAGCATCGATATCGCTCTCCTTATCCACAACCAAAAATCCATGAGGTTTTCTCCATGCAACACCACACAGACTTTTAAACCGATCGAACTTCATATCGGTATTTACGTGATCTTGATATATGTGACGTAAGTTGAGATCGTCTTGTTTGAATATAAGAAGGAGATTTGCGTTGTCCCGTACAAGGTGCTTCCCGGCACTGGAATATGTCTGAGTCAAATAAAAGCTATCGATGTTGTTGTGTCGCCCCATCGCAAAGTACTTGCGAATATTATGTTGCTTTTCGCAAGCTACATCGTCGAAAATCATTATCGAGTTCGGTTCCGCTTCGTCGGGTGCCATCGCATGATCGTTTTCTGAGTATGCAAAATAGCCGATCTCCGGGACACCAGTCATGACTTGTTCTAGAAACTTATATTTCGGTTGGTACAGCGATTTAGAAAACACGTAAATATTTCTGAATCGTAAACCGTCCGGTGAGAACAGCAAGTTGAATAGGATATTTGTTTTTCCGCAATTAGACGGTCCGCAGATAATACATCTGATTGTATTCGGTAGAAGAGGTCCATGACGAGACCTTTTCCCCTCTCCACACCCGGCTCCTGTATAATCGTCGAAGTTTTCTAGCGTAATATTACCGACCTGTTGACGTTCCAACTTCATGTTTATGACTGATCGATTCACTACACCAAATCCGCCTTATGTATCCAACTGTTGTGTTTTCCATCGAACCCTTGCCACTTTACAAATAGCCTATCGCCTTTTCTTCGTAAGACTTTCTCGACTAAATACACATTATTTGTAACGTTAGTTTTAGTGAGCTCTTCAGCGTAAAATTTACCGCTCACCACCTCACCGTGAACATCGATCAACGTGTAAGTACACGGACGCGTATTATCATGTACCTTATGTACGATAAATATTTCATTCGTCCAATTCGGTAGATATCCTTTGGCGAATGTCTTTTTAAATTTGCTTATACGCACTCGATCACCGACATTGTATTTCGGTAAAGTAGGTTTTCGATAGAGTACCGTATTTAACCGCTGTAATACAGCGGCATGGTGTCGCTTATTTACATCTTTCGGTTTCATTCCGATAGTACGATGACTAGTGTTGTTGTATTTTGCAATAAGTTTCGGTAGTAATTCTAACCACTTGTAGGTTCCTTGTTCGGTAAACTTTCTCCAGATAATCGTTTTCAGTGTTCGATTAAACCGTTCGACTATCGACGCTTTTTTATCCGAATGTGTGGAATAGTGATTTATATTGTACGACTGTAATAGTCGTTTAACCGTCGGATTGTAGAACTCTTTACCCAAATCGGTTTGAAAATGTCGCATCTTGTGTTTATCCAATATGGGTTTGAGGGCTTTAGCGATCTCCGTACCGGTTTTGGTTTTAACCGGTACGGCAAATGCTAGTTTAGAAAAACAATTTATCATCGTCAGTATGTAACGGTAACCTTTGTTCGATTTAGCATACGGTATCATCTCAACAAGGTCAGCTTGATATAGGTCTGAAATACCTTTAAGTTCAACGCGTCTTGTGGGGTAGTTTCGACGCGCCTGTCGATGGAGCTCTTTAGCTATTGACGCCTTGACGTTCATTGTTGTACTGACTGTATTTCGTGTGTGTATGTTTGGATAGGAATAGGAAGAAAAAAAAGGATCTTTATTTCTTTATTTTTTTTTACCCGCCTCACCACTCTTATATCCCGGCCTTGGCACCGGCCGTATCGATAACAATGATAAATCATTAATCGATCTGCACATATGTTCAGATCGGTTAAAGATTTAATGTGTGATCGATTCGGGGGGTTTAGGGTGGTCCTGTAAAGGACCGTTTTGCATAAAGTGTCGTTTTACATTTTAAACGGTTACCGAAAAAACGGACAAGATGGCATACGCTGTGTATGTTCCACATACGGATTGTCTGTCTCTTCCCATTTAAACAAACGTATACGACAATAGTCACATCTGACCATATCGTCGATACCTTCGTACCTGAATCCATGCATAGCTAGGATCAGGGGGGAAAGAAACGGATTGTCCATATGTGGCCATAACGGCGTATAAATCTTTTTGTTACCGTTTCTAGTAACCCTATAAAATGTATGGACTCTATCATAAAAATAACGATCCATTATGATTGAGTGTTAACGCAAGAATGAATAGTTTCAAATAATATTTTTTATCTCTTAAAAAATTAACTTGTTTTATTTTCCAATTATTTTTTATCTGAATGCAAGTTCCGAAAATAAAATTTATACAAAGAGTTGACTTTATAACCGCGATTAAATTATCGTATGCAATTTATTTTATTTTCCAATTATTTTTTTATCTGAATGCAACTTCCGCTGATAAGTTATATAAAATTTAATTTATTTAATAATTATATTTATTTGTTATAAGAAGTTTTATCAAAACCGCATAGTTGTTATCGCTCACACTGCAGTTAAAATTGTATTTTAATAAAATTAAAAACAGTACATAAACTAAATTGATAAGATTGCAGTTTACTTATTATTTCTTTTTTTGTATAAAATTAATTGGTAACCGCGTACTTGTTATCGCAGACACTGCAATTAAAAACAGTACATAAACTAAATTGATAAGATTGCAGTTTACTTAATATTTCTTTTTGTATATATATAAGTATCATTCTGACTTCAACATTTTACATGTCAACATTACGTATTGAAGAAGTGTTCACAATGAGTTATTATACGGTACAGCACGAAATTGATGAGTTTATGAGCGCATTTCAAGATCTGCTTGTCATTAAAGACCGAATAGTCAGAAATATTTATGATCACTCGGAGGTCGAACACGCGTCGAATGACTTGACGAATGGGATATTGAGGGCGAGACGACGGGCAATGAAATTAGTTGCCCGTTTCAACCACGACGTACCACCACCACCATCATCACCGTCACCATCGAACCATCCAGAGGAAGAGGCAGAATCCGATGGGTCCACAACAGATTTCACTCCGGCCACCAACGACGACAACATCAGCAATGACCATCAACCACCACAATCGCCATTACCAGACAATGAACTGCAGATAATACATGAGATTATCGATGGTGATAGTGGTCAGAGTAGTACTAGCATAAGTCATCGTGTTCGTCGTGCACAACAATGTCAACGTCGGCGTGTTTGGGTGTGTCGTCGGCCGGAGGTCACAGACGTGGATGTTAATTCGAGACCCCGTCGACCTTATTGTAGAACTGTAAGTAGAGTTCTACAACAGGTTGACGCTAATAATTCTAGACAGTCTTTTGAGGTCGAAGATGGTAACACGACAACCGACAGATGTCCGATCTGTTTAACAGAATCGGTTACTGTTGAGTTGTCGGGTTGCGGTCATCGATACTGCGAAGACTGTGTAAGAAAATTAGCAAGATATAGTAGGAATTGTCCCGTCTGTCGACGAGATATGTGTGGATACCATCGGATTAGAGAGGAAGACGACGACAGTAATTGATGTAAGTAATTGTAATTTTTTTACATTAAATTTTTTTGGGAAAAAGTGATTTATATAATTTGTCATATTTTTTTACAAATAATTTCTTTTCACTTAAAATAAAAAAAGTCATTTATATTATTAGATATATACTTTATTTCATATTTTTTACATTAAATTTTTTGGAAAAAAGTGATTTATATAATTAGTCATATTTTTTTACAAATAATTTCTTTTCACTTAAAATAAAAAACGTCATTTATATTATTAGATATATACTTTATTTCATATTTTTTACATTAATTTTTTTGGAAAAAAGTGATTTATATAATTAGATACATAATTTGTCATATTTTTTTACAAATAATTTTTTTTCACTTAAAAGAAAAAAAGTCATTTATATTATTAGATATATACTTTATTTCATATTTTAAATTTTTTGAAAAAAGTGATTTATGTAATTAGATATATATACTTTGTCCTATTTTTTTTAGAAATAATTTTTTTCACTTAAAAAAAAGAAAGGCAATATATATCCGCATGATAAAATAATATTAAAAATAGTTATGATCGTGGTCTATGTGGTCTTCGGTTCTCTGGCTTCTTTGTATGTAGTCATGACCATGGGCTATGAGGACATCGTTTTCGATTCTCGGTCTCTTTCGGGAAGTGTTGTCATTGGCGGGTACTTTTCTTTTTTTTATGCTATAATGACCGTAAGGAATAGTGTCAATTTTCTTTTCTAATATGTAACGTTTATCGTCGTAAGGTGAAAGCGATTTCTTTGACTTGTTAATGGAAAATATATTGTGCAAAGTGCTTATGATTCCGTACGCGCTTGTATACGTAACGAAATCATTAAAAAGACTTTTTTTGTACAGATCGTGTCTAAGATCCTTTGCAATGGATACTCTAGGAATACCCTTTGCTACATTCTTCTCTTTCTTGTGGAATTCGAGAATGCTATACATCTTAGCACGAAGTCCGACAAATTCACGAATAGCTTTTCCATTCATTTCGTCTTTGAATTTACCAAGTCGTTTCTTATTGGTATTACTGAAACATGCGTGATCGCGAGGGTAATCTGAAGTATCAAACCGATCGATATCGTGAAGAATATCATCGTAAACGTTATCGGTCACGATATGATACATCAGACTGTCCGTATCATTCATTAGAAGATTTATATTATGACCGTACTTTTCTACCATGTAGTCATAGTGGAATTCGTACATGATCATTTTGCTAATGTCCAATACGGTAAATCCAATGTAGATTGGACGATTGAGAAATATCTCCGTTTTCTTCAGACTTACCCCAACGACATCCTTGTTATAGATGTACCAAGCTTTAACTCTCGGTTTTGCAATCACCTTATCCAATTTACGTTCGTTAGTAACCAGTTGGAAGTCTATTCTGTTTCGTACGTTTTCCAAGGACTTGCCGTACACCGCGTTGTTCATCAACTTAAAAAAGTCCTTTTCAAAACTGTTTCGTGCTTGTGCACGCTTTTCAGTATTGAAGTCGATGTACGGTTTCAACCAAGGCGAAACGCAACCGTAACCCAAGGTGGGAACAAATCGTGCCGATGGGTGAATGGCTCTACGTAGTGAGTCTCGAACGATGTCCTCTGGGCACCAGGGCGAACCCAGTTGTATTTAGCTCTAGCTCCAGTACGCGTGCGCTCTGCTGGAGTGGTCCATTTTTCGCCGGTACTCGTGGGACCAAAATTTCAGTTCCAATAATAAACACTATGATGGTTGGTGGTCCATCTGAAAAAACCACCATTTTAAGTCTTGCGAAGAGACCTCGATCAGCTTCGTCTGACGAGGATAAAAGTCCTACTGAACAGAATTTCTTAAAATCAAAATATAAAAATATCAGATTCGTTGTTCTCAAAAATAGTCAGGAAGGTGGCTCCCTTCAAAAGGTCTCACCGTTTTTAATAAACAAAACCATAACAGGTGCAAGTGGCTCCCCGAAGAATATCAGGAAATTACGCGACGGATCGATTCTGGTTGAAACATTCAACGATGAGCAGAGTCGATCTATCTTACGTCTCCGTAGTATGGGTGGCATAAATATAAGCGCAGAATGCCACAAAACGCTAAATACGAGCCGGGGTGTAATTTTTTGTAGAGACCTTCTGGATATAGATATCTCTGAAATAGTTGACGAGCTGTGCCACCAAGATGTTGTTGAGGTGAAACGTATAATGAAACGGCAGAACGGAACAGAAGAACCGACACCGTCTCTTATATTAACATTCAGTCTCCCTGTTCCACCAGAAAAGATCAAAGTGGGTTACCTCTCGGTTCGGGTACGACCATTCATACCCAACCCACGGCGATGTTTCAGATGCCAAGGTTTTGGTCATACTACAACATCTTGCACGAAAACTGAGATCTGTGCTCGATGTGGTAAAGAAGGTCACAACGACACTAACTGCGAAGAAAGTGAAAAATGTGCAAACTGCAGTGGTCCACATACAGCCCGCTCCCGAGATTGCCCAACTTTTAAAGAAGAAAAGGCAATTCTCAAAATCTGTACGGAGCAAAAACTATCTTTTCCGGCTGCACGTAGAGAATATAAAAAGATAAACAACTCACGGAACCTGGTTAAACCAGACGTATCTTTTGCCACCGCTACAACTAAACAAATTCCTACAAATGCTAATAATCAGCAGTGCGGATCCTGCAATGAGCTTAAAAAACTTGTTCAGATGCTATCTGATCAAGTAGCTTCACTTACAGCCACTATCTCAGAGCTGACAAAAATGAATAAAAAGTCCTCCATCGCAGCTAGTGAATCAAACAGTATGATACATACGAAAGTTCCTATTCCCAAAATCGTACCGCCACGAATAGCGACTATCACAGCTGGCAGTAAGCCACCTAATAAGCTCCCCATAAAGGGAACCCATGTAACTATCTCTTCTGGGATGTCAACTTCAGCATCCCATTCAAATAAATCTCCTCCACCATCTCCTCATATACTGGAGGATATGGTTGAAGAACCACCCGACCCTAGGGCATCGGAGTTCTTTAAAATAAAAAATTCAAAAAAGAAAAACCGAATCACGTACAACTAATTTTTATTTAGTTTCCGAAATTCATTTTTTTATTTGCTTTTTACACTTATGAACATTATTCAGTGGAATGTTAGAGGTATTCGGTCCCGCATTGAAGATATTAGAGTACTGGCGCACACACATGATCCACTAATCATGTGTTTCCAGGAAACTCACCTCCTACAACATGACCGAATTACATTTAGAGGATACTTCTGCGAGAGATACGACTGCCTAGTAGACAGTAGGGAGAGTGGTGGAGTAGCGATTTTCATGAAGAATGGGGTGTCAGCTACAAGAATTCAACTAACCACTGTCATTCCTGCTATTGCAGTAAAGGTCACTATTCCCTTCAAATTGCATATCTGCAATCTGTATCTCTCACCGAACACTGTGTTCAGTGCTTTAGACGTCTCAAATCTCCTTACACAAATACCATCTCCATCGTTAATAGTAGGAGACTTCAATGCCCATCATATTTCCTGGGGCTCAACCTTCTGCTCCACTCGAGGAAATATGATAAACAGATTGAGACAAGATTTTGACCTTTGCCTACTGAATAATGGATCACACACATTTATGTCCTTATCAACTGGTGCTGTATCTAACCTTGATCTTTCCATATGCTCACCGAATGTACTCCCTCATTTTAATTGGTCGATTTGTGATGACTATCACGGCAGTGATCATAGACCAATTATTATTAGTTTCGGTGTAGACTGCGAGATTAAAAGAATGCCACGGAGATGGATTGTTGAAAAGGCAGATTGGAACGGATACTGTAAAGCATTCCAATCTCAGTATGACGATGGAGCGAACATCCTCGACCAATATTCTTCTTTTACGTCCATGATACTTAAGAATGCCAACAGGTATATCCCACAAACATCGGGTAATCCTAGACGTCCTTTCGTTCCATGGTGGAACGATGAATGCAAAATTGCTATTAGGAATCGACGGCAGGCACTACGTAAATTTAATCGTAGGCCCACAACAGAACATCTAAATTTATACCGCAGGGCTAGAGCGGTGTGCCGTCGAGTATTCTTGGACGCTAAGAGGAATTCATGGACGAAATACGTGAGCACTATCTCGCGCACTACTTCCACGTCTACTGTATGGAAGAAAATTCGTGCAATCTTCGGATCACCGAAACAATCTATTCTTGGTCTTATTGATGAAGGAGAACTCCTTTCATCATCCTCGGAAGTGGCAAATAGTCTAGCAAAATCTTTCCGCTCGGTGTCTCTCACCTCATCATATAATTACGATTTTCAACGGTACAAGATACAAATGGAGGTGTTGTCGTTAAACATTGGTGATTCGGTTGGTGAATTAAACACTCCATTCGTATTTAAAGAATTGTTACATGCACTTAAAAATTCACGGGACACTTCCCCTGGACCGGACAACATTCGCCTTTCCATGCTTTCACACCTTCCTAATTTGGCACTACAACAACTTTTGAATATTTTCAACGGTTTATTCTCCGAACAAGTCTTCCCACCCGGCTGGTCAGAAGCATTTATTATACCAGTACTAAAACCTGGTAAAGACCAGAAGAACCCCTCAAGCTATCGCCCTATTTCATTAACAAGCGTTTTGTGTAAAATAATGGAGAGAATGGTAAACCGCAGACTTACATGGTACTTGGAGAAACATGGCTTTCTATCTCCAGAACAGTGTGGTTTTCGACAAGGACGATCTTCCATTGACCATTTAGTGTCACTAGAAACAGCCATACAAAACGCTTTCCTCAATCGGCAACACCTCGTCGCTATCTTCTTTGATATAAAAAAGGCGTATGATACAGCCTGGCGACGTGGTATTCTTAACACTCTCCAAAAATGGGGAATCAAGGGCAATATGCTTGCTTTTATCCGGGGATTCATAAATCACCGAACGGCTCGTGTTCGTGTAGATGATTCGCTCTCAGATAGTGTCATCTTAGAGAATGGAGTGCCCCAAGGTAGTGTATTAAGTGCCACCTTATTTTCTGTAGCCATAAATGATATTACCAAATGTGTTCAGGCTCCTGTCTCATGCTCTCTATTCGCTGACGACTTTGCTATCTACATTGCAAGCCGTTCGGCACCCACAGCAGAGAGACTACTGCAGAACACTATATATCACCTTGAAGCTTGGTCCAGGATTACTGGTTTCACATTTTCATCCGAAAAAACAAAATGTGTAGTTTTTTCTCGGCTACGAAACCCTTCTATTCCGCAAATTTTTCTGAACGGTGAGACTATTACTATCTCTAATTACGTTAAGTTTTTAGGTTTAATTTTTGATAGTCGTCTTACTTGGGTCAAACATTTAAAAGAATTGAAAACAAAATGTTCCAAAATTTTAGATATGATGCGAGTCCTTACTAACACCAAGTGGGGAGCCGATAGATCATGTATGATACATTTTTACTATTCCTTTGTTCGCTCCCGTTTAGATTACGGTTGTGTGGCCTACTCATCAGCTCGTCAAACCGTGCTTAAAATGCTGGATAGTGTACACCATGCTTTCCTTCGGCTTGCTACAGGCGCGTTTAGATCAAGTCCTGTCGCAAGCTTACTTGTAGACTGTGGTGAACCATCACTTTGGGATAGACGAGACCAGCTCTTATTATCTTATTTTGCTCGTCTCAGAGGACAGCCAAATCACCCGGTTCTTGAGTCAGTCCTTAAAAATCCTAATCTAGGAAAGTATGAGGATCATCCACGACGTACTGCACCTGTAGGTATCCGTACCTAGCGTCTGCTGCAGCATATAAATGTTGACACACCGTCATTCTTTCCTATGTACCCTTGCTCATATCCTCCATGGGGAATAAACCTCATAAATTTTAATTTTGACCTGACTACATGTAATAAACAATCAACACCATCTATCGTCTTTCAGAAGATGTTTCAGTGTGTTCTCTCCAAGGCGAAACCAGACGCGGTTGTATACACTGATGGATCGAAACAAAACGATACGGTTGGGTGTGCTTTTGTTGTCAATGAGAGAACTTATATGTTTGGTCTCCCCAGTATTACGAGTGTGTTTACCGCTGAACTATATGCTATAAATAAGGCTCTAAACATCATTAACCCTAAATATAGAAAAATTCTTATTTGCAGTGACTCGTGTAGTGCTCTCCAAGCCTTAAAGAACTTTTATTCCAAACATCCTATCGTCATTGAAATTTACAACGCAATCGCTGAGTTGAATAATCGCAACACAGAATTAAGTTTTTGCTGGGTCCCTAGCCACGTAGGGATTCCAGGTAATGAACATGCAGATTCCGCTGCCAAAGAAGCATGTAACCAGCCTCCTTTC
This sequence comes from Lycorma delicatula, assembly GCF_047948215.1. Classification (NCBI taxonomy): domain Eukaryota; kingdom Metazoa; phylum Arthropoda; class Insecta; order Hemiptera; family Fulgoridae; genus Lycorma; species Lycorma delicatula. The sequence continues at coordinate 19,252,827 of NC_134467.1, forward strand.
ACCACCCGAGTTGCTACTTCTGATTTCATTAACTATGTAAAACAATTATTAAGAACAAGGTGGCAAGGTGATTGGACAGCTACTGTTGATAATAAACTCCGTCAGATTAAAGATTCTGTGTTACCATGGAACTCCTCATACAGAAAACCCCGGCGTGAGGAAGTAGTACTCTGTCGATTGCGGATAGGACACACGAGAGTCACACACGAGTACCTGTTTACAAGAGGACAACCACCTCTATGCGCAAGATGCAACTGCCGCGTGACTGTGCGCCACATACTCGTGGACTGCATATGTTATGCGGCATTGCGTCGTAAATTTAAAATTCCTAGTAACATCCGTGGTATCTTGCGTGACGATAAGGAGGTTTTAAACCGCATGTTTATATTTTTACGTAGTATAGGGTTAATGCAAAAAATTTAATAAGTATGTATTCTTTAGTAATTGTATGTATTGTCCTATGTATTGTTTTGTTATCCGAGTAGGGAGCCTTTTACACTCCCTATCGGATTTTTTTGTTTTTTTTTTTGTATGTTTTTTAAATTCGTCTGTGATATTAGTTATAAGATTTTTGTGATATTAGTTTTAAGTTTTATCTCCTTTTTTAGTTTTAAGTTTTATTTATTTTTAATGATAGTTTTTAACATAGCTAAGTTTTATTTATTTTTAATGTGATAGTTTTTAACAGAGTTTTAAGTTACATATTAGTGTTTTAGTTATCCGAGAATGGGCCTTTTACACCCATTCCGGATTTTGTTTCTGTGATAGTAGTTTTAAGTTTTAATTTTATCTAAAAACCTAAAATTATTTTTATTTATTTATTTATGTGTTTATTTATCTATTTATTTATTTTCCGGGCGATGATAACGTTCAACCGTTTTTCGCCCATAAAAAAAAAAAAAAAAAAAAAAAAAAATTTTCAGTCCTAGTCGAGTATACAACTTTAGGTTTCTGTAATGTAAAACGTATTTTTGTTTGTCATACAATGTTGTCATTAATTTCTTTACGGGACATCTCTTTATGTCTTTCAAATAGGGGGACAACATATCATCGGTTGGTACTAACCGTTCTGGTGCGAGAGGGTAATCCTTGTGACGATCGTGCAATTCTTGTGGATACTCAAGATCCACTTCCAAGATGTAGCCCTTTTCACCACGATCGTCAACGCTGTTAATATCGAGATTGTCAATCTCTTCAGTACTCAACCACCTAAATTTAGCGTGTGGTAAGGGCTCAACCATGGCTGTTCCGTAAAGGTTGTTGCAATCGTAATATTGAACCCAGGATGTGGGTTCGGATGGGTCATACTGATCTGGAATGTTTGGATTGTTCACCTTGGCGTGTCTGGTTGAAATCATGGCTACACCGCCTCGTGTACCTTTTTCGACAAACAGATGCATATCTATGTCGGTCAGCAGTTCCAATTTTTGTTGGGTAAATTTTAACATGGCATTCCACGTGAAATGAGGGGTGGAGTAAAAGTGACAGGGGTCCAAACCGTAATATTGCATAGACGTACTTCGGAAATTTTCAAAGACGTCTGCCAACAATAATACGTCGCTAAGAAGATAAAGATCGTGGTAATCGCCTAACGTATTGCAGTCAAACGTTTCCCACACGTTTTGAGCGTGGACGTAATCATCGTCCGTTATGTTCTCTCTTCTTAGCGTACTGTAAAATGCCATCTGCGGTGGAAGTTGGGTTTCGAAAAACTTGTTTATATGGGTCATGTACTCGTACGGGTAAACGCCTTTACGGATTAAACAATCTCTTTTCTCGGGTAGCGGGTAACAGGTTGTGAGACGTTTAAATACGGTGTCTTTGTCCTGACAATCTTTTACTAGATTTTCCACAAGTTTTTCGAGTGACGACGAAAGAAATTTTTAAGAGTCCAAGAACCTCAACGGACCGACGGACAGTGACTGTAATCGCTCGGACGTGTTGGCGATACAGTTTATTTTTACATCGTCCTTATATTTTCCCAAAGCTTGAACTATATGATGGCTATCGTAACCGCGGAGGTTATGAAAAAATACTGGGATATGCTCGGTGCGCTTACAATTTAAATTGCACTCGTTATGACATGCACCGAGAAACCGTCCTGTGGTATGCGAGTGATGACGTACACGGTCATCGGTCAACTCACAATGACAAAGAAAACACTCGGTAGCCCTTTGAAATGTTTCAGTGTCTTCGGGAGTCATCACCATCGGTTTTTCGGTGATCATAATTTGGTGCAATCTATCGGCGTGACCGAGCAATTCATCCAGCATCTTTTCAACGATATTTTCACCATCGGTTCTCGCTCGGTAGACTACAGGACCTTCACAAATCTCCCCTTCCTCGTCGACGATTACATAAGCGTAACCGGACGGAAGATGATGGGCTACCTTATCGGTAAAACTAGTGTTGGGTTTACGGGTGGCAGTGTCCATCGGATGTACAAATGATTCAAAGTCTGCATACACCGTATACGGAACGCGTAGTGTGGACGAGTAGTCCCTAAACTTCATCACACATTCCTTTTCTTTAGTGGGATCGGGTATTCTTATCCTTTGTGCACCGTGTCGCTTACACTCGATCAAATGTTGGTTTAAGTTTTGTGTAGCGACAAGTGGGTCTGATGAACTGAAACGGTGCAGACAATACGGACAATATTGACTGCTGCATCGACTCTTTGTTAGACCCGAAAGGAGACGAGATAGTCCGTTCATACCGGGTTTGGTATTTATAAGGCAATAATGGAATTTATCTCTTGTCTCCCCTGCAAGCAGCAATAGGTGTATGCAGTGGGTACGATCGCGGTTTTCGGTAACACGCACCGGGTACACGCGATCGTTATCTTCCTCATAGCCGTAGACATTGATGCTTATTGTGGGGTTCAACACCTCGAAGCGATCAATGTCTTTTACCTTTACTGGATATGATATCCCGTTCATGTTAATTTCATGTTCAAAGCGTGCATACCAACTTTGACGATAGTTACGACCTGGTTGGTCATGCAGGTATGCTAGTACGGACCATAGGAAACATTTTTCATCATGCGGATTTTTTACATTAACTATTGCCTCTCTTTTTACAAGTTTTTTTGGTGTTTTTATAAATGAACTAGAGGCACCGTGCAGCGGACGGTAACGGATAATGTTTAAATCAATATAAATTATTTTATTCATTACCCACCCGCTGCCGTTGTTGATGAATTTGGTTAGTGTCTCTATAATTTTCTCTACTGATTTTATCCATGATTCTTCAACAACGTCGGTGTTGTCGTCCAAATTTATCACCGTTCTGGTTTTTCCATGCAAGTACAAATTTGTGAATGTTGTTTCTACTCCGTCTTCGAGTTGTGTCCGCTTCATCAATTCAACATTTGCTGCAACGTACCTGTAGAAACAGAATAATTTTAGTACATATTGACTACTTTAAAAAAAACAAAAAAAAAACAGTACATTTACAAAAAAATATTAACGTTTTTTTTAATTACCATTTTATGTTGCCATCAAAGCGTCTGCCTTCTTCCTTCAAACAGTTCAGGATGTTCTTCTGATACCGTAGAAGGGTTGAAAGGAGATACATCTCCTCAGAGTCAGACAGGTCCCATCGAAGACGGATGACGTTGTTATTTATTGCATGGATAACTACCGGTGATACCATTTCAATTTTTTTTGTAATATCTGAAACAAATTAAAATAACATATATCGTAACATTGTTTTTTTTGTGTGTTTCAGTGAATAACAGAAGAAGACATTTTTTTTTCATTATATATATCATTTATTTTATTTGTTTAAAAGTATTTTTTATTGTATTTATTTTAATTATTTAAAAGTATTTTTATTGTATGTTTTTTATCGTATTTATTTTTTTAGATTTAATTAAATAATTTATTTGATTTGATTTGATTGAAAGTTATTTGATAATACCATACTGTTCCATTAGTATTTATTTTTTTTATTTAATTAAAGTAAAACTTACCTTGCTAATTAAGATGAAAATGTAATGATCTCTCTCCGATCGATGTATTCACTTTCAATAACAGATTGCGAATGATGAAATCACACAAATTTTTTCACTTATATACAAACACAATCGGATTTAACCGGTTACAACAACTCAAGACACGTTTGTATTAATGACCCGATAATTATAGAAAAAAAACATTTTCCTTTTACAGATCCAGACACAACCGGATTTAACCGGTTACAACAACTCAAGTCACTTTTGTATTAGTGACCCGATAATAATAAAAAAAATTTCTTTATCGCATCCGCTCTTATTAGAGACGACGTTCGAGTTCGCACGTACGCACTAACGGCTAGTGCGCATGCGCCGATTCGAATTCCAACGCTGCGATTGGTCAATCGGACAACTTCAGACCACGTCGGTCCCACAATTCTTCAGTCGAGCGCCGCATCTCGCACGGTAAACACGTCTGCGTCACTCCGCTGACGCACGCACGCAAACACACGCGCAGCAGACACCGCCGCCACCGCCTCCCGGTGCACGATCCACGACGAGAACCTCTCCGTCGCGGTAACGCCTCCCGACGCCATCGCCTGGACGACCAGGATCATCCTCGAGGTACGTCTATATTCACTTGTGTGTATATATATATGTATGTGTGTGTGTGCGCGCGCGCGTGTGTTTGTGTGTGTGTGTGTGTGTGTACAGACTGATGTGACCTTAAAATTCACAGCTTACGTAGAACATTTTTCACTCATTACATCAGGGAGTCACCGCAGCCGATTGGTTTAAGGCGTCAGTCGGTCGCGTCCCGTCATGACCGGGTTCGAATCCTCTAGCCGACAGATTTTTTTTCACTTTAAATATTATTTATTTATTTAATTCAAATCGACCGCCACACAACAGTGATACCAACCTTTGAAATATTTCTTCAATATATAAACATGTCAACAAAAAATAAATCAAGTTGGCAACACTGACGGGGCTCCGGCGTCAATGACGTTTCCAAGATGGCGGACGGCCGCCATCTTGGAATCCAAGATGGCGGACAGCCGCCATCTTGGAATGATGTCATTTTTTGACGCCGTACCCCTATTTCCGTACTACTACTACCAACACAACTTTCAAAATTTCCCGTTTCTTTGAATCACTCTGTATATATACCTGCAAAGCAACTTTTACTGACTGACTGATTCATTAACACCCAACAAAAACTACTGATGAGATAAATTGATGATAATTTGTATACATGTTCTTATGGTGAAAGTGCACCTAAGAAAGGATTTTTTTCAAATTCCGACTTTTAAGAGTCAAAATCGATTTTGAATTTATTTAACCCAGAAATTTTTAATTTCTCGTAACAAATGAAGATATCAATTTGTTTTTTGGTGAGTGTAATTTCCATATAAATATCTAAAAACTAATTTCTATATTTTTTGAAATTCTATCTTGAAAGGGTGAAGAAAAGTGAACAAAAAAATTTGATCAATGATTGAACATTTTCCCAATTTTAGACTGTACTAAACGAGATATTTTCTAAACTGGGACTTGCTAAAACACTTATGATAAATATCTATAAAAACATTTTCGGTTTAAAAAAAATTTAAATTGTTTTTTAAGCAACGCAACTGTGTACAGCTTGGCGGCTCAACTGACACAGCCACTATTACAGTTTGTGCGACGTGACTAACTGCACCTACCTCTGGTTGTTTACTAAAAAAAAAAAAAAAAAAAAAATGAGCAACGAATTACAACCTCTCCTAGTGGTTTTGGTAAGATAAGAATAAGAACCGGGCAAAATACATTTTTACCCATACAAAGAACCGGTAACTATTAATAACTAATATTTTTAGGATGAACTGAATTGAAACCTACATTCTTAAACCGTCCAAAGCTTTGGGTCCTGTACTGACCACACTGTTGCTCTGAAGAAATAACAATAATATTTTTTTATAAATTGAGCAGGCTTTAATTTTTATTTATCATTATTCTCATAAGCATGAGTTTAATGAACACAGCGAAGTGCAAGGGGAAGACCTCTCTGGCTTGACAGGAGGGGCGAGGGAAGTGAGTCATGACCAGCTGTATATCTGGAATGCAAAGTTGGCGGGAGTTTATTACTCCCTACTTTATCACAGAACCTGGACAGAGTCCCTTGCAGCTGTATATCTTCTAATCGCGACAGGAAAGCAAGTAACTATATAGTATAGGGGAAGGTGCAACGGGATGCTAATGTACTCGTGTGTGTGTTTATATATATATATATATATATATAGGGTGTCACATATAAAACGCAACCCAACGTTATATTGGTAGATATTGAAATAATAAAAAGGCATGTGCAAATGTAATTTTTTATTATTACCATCCATTACCTTACATTTAGAGTAAATGTTGGAAGTGGCCGCCATCTTATTGAATACAAGCTTCAATTCTTTTTACAGCGTTTCTTGCAATGTTTTTCAAAGTTTGTGGCTGGATATTTAATACAGCTTGTTCAATATTGACTTTCAATCGTTCAAGTGTTCGTGGTTTGTTGCTGTAGGCTCTTTCTTTGAGGTAACCCCGTAGAAAAATTCCGCCGCAGTCAAATCTGGAGATCTTGGTGGCCACAAGCCTCGATCGATAACACGATTACCAAAGAATTCCTCGACGAAATCAGCAGTTGAACCTGCGTAGTGCGATGTCGCACCGTCATGTTGTAGCCAGCAGTGTGTGTCTTCCTCTTCAAGAGTGCAATGAACCGAAATAAAATATCCTGATATCGTTCGGCATTAATAGTGTACTCGAAAAAAATAGGACCGATTATTTTCTTCCGTGATATCGCGCACCACACGCCCGACTTCTGCGGGTATAATTGTTTTTCGTGATAAACGTGGGGATTTTCAGCGCTCCAAATTCTACTGTTTTGGCTGTTTACGTAGCCATCCAAATGTAACCGTGGTTCATCTGTGAAAAATAACGAATCCAAACGTTAATTACCTCACGCAGAAATCGACGGAACCGTTGACAATATTGTAGCCGTTTTTTTTTTGTCGGACTCAAGAAGTCGATGAATCGTTTGAATGCGATAAGGTCGTAATTGTAATCGTTTGGTCGCCCGATGAACGGTCGATTTAGACAAATTAATTTCAGCAGACAAACGTCTGATCGATTTATTTGGCGAGGCGAGTAATCGGTCTTTGATTTCAGTGACTGTATCCGTATTCAACACCGACGCAGATCTTTTGTATTCCTTGTTATTAACAGAACCTGTCTCTCTAAATTTTGCAACTAACCTTAATACTGATGTTTTGTTAGGAGCCGGTTTATCTGGGTACTTATGGCGAAACAAATCTTGCACTGCAACCATTGATTTCGTACTGAAGTACGACTCGACAATGAAAACATGTTCGTCTAGCGAAAACATCATCTTGTCTTTAGCAATACACTGAACATTATTATTGCATTGTTGTTACTATCGGTAGTGTTCTACTGCGTCGCCGCGATGTTCAGATGTTGGACGAGTCCATTTCAGAAACGAGTAGGGGAGTAATTGACTTTTGAAATTTCATGGATGAGTGATTGATGGGTTGCGTTTTATATGGGACACTCTGTGTGTGTGTGTGTGTGTATATATATATATATATATATATATATATATATGCAAAGAAATGCTATTTTTCTTAAACCTATGAAATTTTTTTTTTTGTAACAGCAATTATTTATTTTGTAACAACAACAATGTTTGTTGGATCTGCTAAAGTTTGTGAGATATGGAATACATGATGAAAACCAAAACATAAATAAAGGTTATAAAGATGAAACAATAATTCAATCATATAGAGATAATTTCTATGAGCAGTTTAGTTAGACATCGCAATGAAAATTGTATAATATCAATATATGTTCAAAATCAATGGATCACTATTTAAGATTAGTTGGAGAAAGTAAGGATGATATAAAAATGATAACTATAGCCCATGATTTTTAATAAAAAAATTTTAAATACATCTATAAATATTTGGCTTGTCATAATTTAAATGTATCATACTTGACAGCATCCACAAATACAAGTATCTTGCAAATAATATGGATGGTTTTACAAGCATTCAAAAGTAACATGATTCAAACGTGCAGAATAATATTTAACGAAATGCTAAAATAAGTGTGTTAGAATTTCTTATTATCTTTATGATTCACTTGAGATAATATTAAACGTTAAGTTTTAAAATTGCTAATCCACTTTATTAATAATAATAATAAATACCTGCTACATAAATAATTTTGTATTACAGTAATACAAAATTTCTGTAAACTTTTTATTTATAATGGTTTTTTTTAATATTTGTCTGTTTGCCTACCATCTTGTGAAGTTCTGCATACCACCACATATCGCAGTTTGAGAACCACTATTCTAAAACATTAGCGGTATATTAAGAAAATGTATAAAGTTCTTTTAATTTTTAATTCAAAGATTTAAATAAAGAAAATAATCTTTTCTGTGTTATACACAAAAATCATCTCCAATAGAAGTAAATATATTATGTAGATTTGTAGACTGAAATTAGATCAAAAGAAAACACTTTTGAATAAATTTGTTACTAATTTAACTTTTCATACCGACTCCCATAGGGGAAGACTTGTGACTTGAAGCCTTGTGATGATTCCAGTCACCACACCACCCTCTCTCTTCCTAGCCCTGATGTGCTTTATCAAAGGTTGTCTTTTAAACCCTCTAAATTTGGTAAGACAACACAATCATCAGTTTGGCCTTAATCAGGATGCCAAGGTACAAATTTTATAGAGATATTTTGTTGAGAGCACAGTGCTTCTTATTGTTATCTATAATTTGTGTCTATAGGACTGTCTCTCGAGAGGTGGCCCTTGTTATTTCTGGTATTAAGCTCAATTTAATGTTTTAGCTAAACTATTTTAGCAGTATCACTTTGTTTCGATTAAATTTTTACATCCAACAATTAGTAGATAATCTATAAATTTTTATTGTAGCTTTTACACAAAAATATTTTAGACTCTAAAGAAATATGAGTTGTGACTATTAAAGAGATTACAATAATTCACCTTTATACACGAGTATATATCTATTACATATTACAATTTTAATGCTTGCCCTCTTCAATATAGTCTTCATTTGCAGTGACCAGTAGTAGTAAAGTGTCAAGTGTCAAAGTGTAACCAGCAGTAGTAGAAGTCAAAGGCATGAAGCAGAGAAGTTTCTGTCAGCTGTTTTAACACAGCTCCTGTTTTCTTCATTATTGACTCAAAACACATCCTTTAAACACAGATTTCCACTCAGGAGAAAGAAAAGGTCACATGGAGCCAAATGTAGTTTAAATAAAAGATGTTCCAGTACAGTTTGCCAGATAAAAATTGTTTCACACAAAGTGTTGCGAGAGCAGGTATATTGTTCTCATGACTAATAAAACTATTTTACCAGAGTGCTGGTCACTTTCTTCTAATTCTTCTCTCAGCTTTGTCAAAGCATCCTTATAATAATATCAGTTTACTTTTGTTCCAGAAGGAACAATCTTTCATGAAGGAACTCAATCTTGCAAAATTATACCTTACATTAAAAACACACTAAGCGGTTTTGAATTTGGATTCACTTTGGTGAACTTTTTTCATTCTTGGTGATGGCTATGTTTTTCAGTGCATCAAATTTTGTTTCAAATCAAACAAGACGTTCAAAATATCATTTCAAATGATGAATTTTTTTTTAAAAAACATCAGCGTCAACATCAAGCCTTGAAGCATGTCAGTACAAATTTTTTTGTGGCATTCTTTTTGATCTGGTGTGAGAATCCTAGAGACCATTTTTCATGTTGTGTTGTTGTCAATGCTCATCCATCAATCATTATTCAAATACATACTTGGTGATCTTTTCAAACAATCTGGCTAATTTTTTCTGAATTTTCTTTGGTTTTGAAACGAAAGATCATCCAAAGCATTCATCCTCTTCCATATTTTGACTTTCATCATTGAATCTTTTATACCTGTTAAATAAATGTGCATGAGACATGCAGTCTTCTCCATAAGCCTCAGAAAACATACCATTGGTGTTTCATTCAGTTTTACTAAAAATTTGAAATTAACACAATGCTCAACTTTTAACCTTCAGATTATTATGGGACAGAAAAAACAACTGCACTCTGCAATGTTTCTCAATCAACTGAAAGACCAAGCATTGATGGTTTTCATGCAAATTCAGACACATCCAAGGTCTCTGTCAAAGAGCTCATCATTGTTCTTGCTGCTTTCTTTTAAATGTTGAATCATTATTTAATAGACACAACTTGTGTAATATGGAAATTTTACAGTCCTTAAAAAATTATAAACCCAGCTTGAACTACAACCAAGCAACTTCTTATGATGGGTGATATGACAACATCATCACATTTGTTGAGATTTGATTGATTATCAAATTTGTTTTAGTCACCTAAGAATAATTTTCTGTCTTTTTATGTTTGTGCTGGATGTATAAAATTGGTTAACATATGCATGTATTAAGTACTATAATTGTAACTATTTTAGGCTGCCTGACATGGATCTCAAGCCACTAAAAACTGACACATCCAACCTCAAGATTAAAAAATATTCCATGACAGAATTCCTTGAGAAAAGAAAGAATGAAGTAATTAAAAATTGTTTTTTTCACAGAGCTAAATATATACATATGAATAAAACCCACCAGAATTCAATTGTTAGTCAGCGCCACAACTGATCATCTCCATCTGAAGCACTCATTGTGTTTGGATATTACTCTCACAGCAAACACCCATATTTTACAAAATTATTAGACATGTAGGATGCAACAAAAAAGAGTACATAATTAGTTTTTTATGCTTGGATTCTATGTATAAATATGAACATATATATAAAAATGAAAAAAAAATACAGCGATTTCCTCTTTGTTTTTCTTCAGTCAATCATTTTGTATCTTTAAAGGAAAATTTATACCTCAAGATCGAAATTAGAAATCTTTCGACATGTTTATCATTAAATTTATCAAAATATGTTTTATTAGCAAAATTGTTAAGTGCATTATATACAAGATGACACCTTATTGGTAAAATTATATACATATATATATATTTATTTATTTATGTAACCGGGTTACAGAGAGTAATAACAGCACAGTGATGTTATGTCAACACGTGTATATATATTAGAAAAAATGTTACATTAAACACTTCTATTACTTCTAGTTAATAAACATGGAAACAAACATGCAAGAGCATATGAATTAGCTCTTACCTATTCCAATGCGCATGCACATATACATACATACACAAACACATACATATTCATCATGTTGTTTTAAAACTTTTTAAGCGATTAAAAAACATAGTGATGTTTTTTAACAGCATGAGATGAAAAGAGCCTCATGCTGCTTTGCTTATGTAAGAGATAAACCTAAAATAAAATATTACTTAAAAACTATTCTTAAATGTCACTGCCAAAGGTGTAAAGAGTCTTCTTATTCAGTGACATACAATACATAACATGTAGACATCATAGCCAACAACCTAAGAATAAAAACAACTTTGACTAGTATTTGACTACATGATGTGTAAGATTTTGACGACACAAAATAAATATTATAATCATGTAAGGATGTAAAGAACCCTTACGAGCAATTAAAATTACAGCATGAAATATAATGGATCATAAAACCACTAATGTTATTCATCAATCCACTTTTCCACAAGAAACATTTTTGTAATATTTCTTCTGTTTTCATCGATAATTTGAAAGTTTGTTTTTCATGAACAGTCTCAGTCTCAAATCTATACAGATTCACTCCTGTATTATGTATTTCTCACTGAGAAGAATATCGCAATTGGTAACAAAGGTCCTTCCGCTCTTAATAAGGGATACATGCATGTAAACTTTGTATGATCTCTGCGTAAGTATGTCAAGGTGACTTGTTTTCAACAAGAGAGGGCAACATCACTTTTTCACCTAACCTGAATTTCATTAACTGTATTTAATTTGTTTGTCAAGGACCTCCATTTTCTATGAACTACAATTTTAATACACCTCATTATATAATTTTTGTTATTGTACATTCTTAAAATATAAAATAGTGTGCAATATTTCACTACTTGCTACTTATCTAACAGCTTCATTTTCTTTTGATTCTCACACGTTTTAGCATCTATATTTATATATAAATCTGTTTTCATTTAAGGTTACTAATGTATCTTGTAAGTTACAAATTAAGATATCAAATGTAAAGTCATTATGCAAGCTTATAATAGCACTTAGCAAGTTAGATCACATCAAGATTCTTTTAATTTGGTAAAAATGAATGACGTGAAGTGTATGATGTAGTGCTTACAATTTGGCTGTAAACACACTGGCAACCTTTGCTACGATCCAATACAAAAATCTATTGCCAACAACAAAAAAATACCTAACTCGTCTTCTGTCTTGGATCCATAATAATTTTTGTAATCATCTATAAGGCACTTCAAAGTTTATTTTATGATTAAACCTTAACGCTAAATAAAACAAAATGCACTGTATAGGGTGCTGATAAAAATTATAACTTACAACTAAATAAAACATTGTTACATTACATGCAAATTGTCATACAGAGGGCAGAACTACACTAATAAGTATCGTAAATATGTAAGGGTGTAAAGGACATGAAAATAAAATTAAAACAGAAGAAAATAATAATAAAAACAACTAAACCCTGCTCATTAGTCTGTTCTCAAAAAGAAAAAATTGCAGTGTCTTAGCAATGATTTTTCCTTTTGCAAAATCATGTGCAATTTTGCCTTTCAAGTTCAGCCTCTGTCTTCATAGACTGAACACACCTCCATTATGTGTTTTACAGTGAGAGGAGTACTATAATTAAAATAAAAAAATCTTCTGGCTCCTGTTAATAGATACATCTATTTTTTCCTTGTTTTGAGGAGGTGGGGGAATCTCATCTATTGCCTTCCGGTTGTTGAAAGACGCTAACATATGCGGCACTAAATCCTCAGGTGTCAGCCGATTGACCTGCCAGCCTGATTTCTGTGCGTATTCCACTGCTGACTTTTAAACAGTTTGTATTCCGCTGTATCCTGTAAATCGCAGTACTTGTACTCACAGGAGCCAAAATTGTCGCTACCGAGTTTATTACAACTCGGCAGAAGGGGAAAGGTTCTCTGCTGTGGTGATCCTATGGGCAGTAAGAAGAGTGCTAGACAGTTCCAGGGTGCCAGTTTTGTCTTGTCGGGTTAAGGAGTAGGAAGTTCTATTCAGAAAATGTTAATGTATCTGCATAGGAGACAAGAGAAACCGGTCAAGGTGAGCATGACACAACTGAACTTGGCATTGGGGAAGCAACAAATGGTGCAGACTGGAGTGAACAGATCTACACCACCGGTCACTGAAAGTAGGATGGTGGTGTCAGGGCAGCAGGAAGGTCCTATGATGACCTGCTCCGCACATGAATGCCACAGTGTCTTGTGAGGAGGCTAGCAAGGACCTCTCTTTGAGGAGGAGAACTTGCAAGTCAACCTTAAATCACGAGGCGGAAGGACAGTTGTCCACATCAAAGATGTGGAACTTAAGACTACTGAGCAAGAGATTAAGGACGCTATTGGGCAGACACTGGGGGATGACGTGGAATTTAAAATTACCTCAATGAGGCTGGCGTATGGTTAAATCAGGAATGTCACAATTATCACTTCATTCCGGGCAGCTCAATAACTAATTGAAGATCAGATCTGGATCAGGTAGGTCCACTGCGGGTCCTATATGTGAAGATGATCAGTGTTACAGATGCTGGGGCTCAGGACATATAAAGTGATAAGTATATAATTAATACTACTGTTGCTATAAGGACTATAAGTAATACTACTTGTTCTATTCTTTTCTAAATTATTCTAAGTAAATTGGAAGTATTGCAGTATTAAACTTTATAGTTTATTAGTTCTAGGACCTATTTATTTCAAGTATCCGATCTAAAATGTTTCCATGAAATTAAAACAAAATATAAATATTATAAAAGTATAAGTATTTAGTAAATTACTTTTATGTGTGTGACTTTTTATTTATTTATTGTTGTTGTTTAGTAAGAACTCATATGAAGATAGAGATAATCTTTTGGAGAGTGAATGCTTATAAAAATATTCGGTAGTAATAATTGGTCTGTTTAAAAACGAAAATTATTATTATCACCAGTAAGGAATGAAATGTGTTACTTACAGAAAAATAAATAATTATTACTACTAATTAAGCTTAAATTTAATTTTCACCTATTTTGGTCTATTAAGAATATGTAAATATATATATACAAAATATAATTAATTATTAAAAAATTATAATTTATAAATAAATAAATTATAAAAATAGAACACTTATGTACTGGAGCGCTATCAAGGTTTTCACTTCATTAAATTTTAAAATTACACATCTATTGCATTAGCTTATCATGCTTTTTAATTTAAAATTAAAAGCTCCTTTATATACAATGGTGTGAAAGTGAGTTATAATAATAAATTAAATTATATTTTTTGATACAATTGGTTGGTTAATATATGAAAAAAATATATATATTTAGTATATGAATGAAATAAAGTATTTTTATTCTATTTTAACAGAAATCAATGTAAAAAAGAAAGCTGCATAATGAAAATATTAAATAATTGTTTAACAAATCCAATGCCTTTTTTATGAAAATTTTTAATTAACTTAAACACTAATAGACAACTGATAAATTTGTTTGCTGTATCTTTCCTAATGAGTTTAAAACCTAATAATTCTCGGAAATAAAATATAAAAATAATCCACATTTCATTTAATTGTCTAACCACTATTCTGTTAACCATAATTTAATTTAATTACTGATATTTGTCTTTATAAAAGAAAATTAGCCATTTCTATCACATTGTCCTTGCTTAATTTGATAATTTTTTTTACTGAAAACTTTTCGGTTATCAGCCATTTGTTGTTTATTACAGTTATTATTTCAGTTACAAATGTAAAATATTTAAAAAAATTAAAAACAATCGATATTTAGTTTCTAACAGACGAATGAGAAAGTAGCATATTTTGTTAAAAACCATAAATGTTATGGTTGTACAATGCCTGACATTAGAAAAATTACATTAAAAAATAATAAAACCATACTCAGGAATAACAATCATTCAACATTAAACGTATCAATGAATGGGAGGAATGAAATAGTTTTCCAGTGATTTTTTCACTAAGCCAAATATACTGTTTGACATCAAGCTGAAAACTAAGTGAGCTGATATTTAATCTTACTAGTGACATTAACATTCTATTCACCCCAGGAACTGAGTGTTATTAATATCATCACTCTCAGAAAAAACAGTATTAATTAGTATAGACTTTTCTTTAGGTGTTTTTTTTATGTATATCACAACTATAAGAAACATTGTGATAGATCAAAAATATTTTTAAAAAGTTTTATTTATTATTGAAAAGTAAATTGCCATTTCTAATCTTAAACAATTATCAGTACTGCAGTAACAGCACATATTAAAAAAATAAGCAAATGCGTTAATAAAAAAAATTTTAAAAAGTGATGCACATCTTTTCTAGCTAATAAAAGTTAAGTTAGTGCCAAAAAACAAAATATAATTTTTTAGAGGTGTAGAATAAATTTTAAGAAATATTTCTTAAAACAGGAAAATCTAAAAAAAAAAACATTTTTCTGCATTTTAGGTTTGGGGGTCTACAATTTAAAAAAATTGTAGACATTTCTTAATATGTCTATGGATATGAAGTATATACTTTCAAATAATTTTTGAAAAATATTTAAACCCAAGGGAGACAGAAATAAACACATTTATTTCAATTTTACGAGGGGGTTGTTGATCTTTTGAAACGATTTGTTCTGAATTATTTGTATATGCACTGTAGGCAAAAAATTTGCTTTAATGGATTTTTCTCTAAACTGCTTCTGAATAAAATCTAAGCCCACTTTCTCAACAGATGTTTTCGTGTATTAAAATTTACAATATTTTATTGTATTTATATTTCATAAGACTAACATTAAAATAATCACTTTTTTAATCTTTAAAATAAATTGAGTAATCTGTATGCTATTGCTCTTATCAGAGTTTTCCACGCTTTCCCATGCATGATCTTCGCAGACAAATGCTTGGCAGTTCCTTTTTTTTAAATGTATATTAACATATTTACTCATTCCTAATGTGATTGGTAATGATTTATTTTGTATTGATCATAATAAAATATCAATTTTATTTATATAAGGATATATCAGTTCATGAACAAAATTTTAAGAGAGGAGAACGCTAAAACCTTTCTATTTTCATATGATTGAATACTTTCAATCTTTTAATTTTAATAAATTTAATATGTTCATTTATTAGATATATACAGCCGCATGGATCTCCTTAAACAACTGTTTGGTGCAGAGACAATTTCAAAAAGTTATTTCCTTGTTTGACCGCAACATATGATTGATCTTGAAGCTTCCAATTAATTTCATAGTGAGATATCTAAAGGAGTAGATATAAATAGAGAAACTAAATAAAAACACTTTAATAAGACTATATTTGTAGAAATTTTAGTTTAAAAGTTTATACAATACTCCTATTACGAAGAGTGCTTTTTAATCATAAATTAATGTCAGTTATACAAAGTGTTCAGACTAAAGGTTTCCAAAAGATCTATATTTAAAAAAACCAGTCATCATAATCTCTTAATAGTAGCCTCAGTTGAAAGGAAATATCTCAAAACTTGTTCTTATACTCTCAATGTAAGCCAACTAACAATGAAATTCTGCTCAGTCGAGATGTGGACCTTACAACAGAAGGTTCAGTGCGTGCTTTGGTTAGTGGAGTTTTAATCAGTTATGCGTGTTCATTGGTGTGTACGAACTAAATGAAACATCGATCCATCAGTGGAATAAGACTTTAAGCTTGTTTTCACAAATTGGAAATCATCCAAAAGTTCCAGTTAGTGACCAGACTATGCATCATGCATTCATTGCCAGTCCGGGAAAGTCAATTAGGCAAGCTAGTTACAAACTGGAAATTCCTCATTCCACTGTTCATACCATTGTTTATAAGCAGATCATTTTGCGAGTGTATAAGTTACAACTCCTTCAATCACATTAAACCAAATGATTGCCGCTACGATATAAGTTTGCTGAAGACATAATGCACCATATCAAAAACAATCCTAATTATATTTACACGTAGTTATTTAGTGATGAGGCAAAACTTCATGTATATGGGAAATTTAACAGACACAATCGTTGAATTTGAGGTATATATATTTATATAACCTATAAATAAGTATTTTGTTACTGTGTTTAGTGGTTATTTTGTTTTTATCTGAGGTTATTTGTCACAGTGGTAAATGTGTTGATGAATTATTTGAATTTTCATAAAGTTTTATATTATGTAGTAGCGGAGATTTGCCAGTTGAAGTACAAACTTTAATGAATTGAATGAACTGTGAACTGGAGCCTCTATCGCTATGTGGGCTAGGTTTGAACTGAATGATTCGAATCAACCGTATCAATAATATTACAAAAATAATAGAATTAAGTTTATGTTAAATAAAATAAATTAATATTAAAAAGATGTCTGTGTAATAATGGATTTCTTGTGGGGATTGCATGTGAAGCTAGAGTGATAAATGGTGATGCGAGCACCTTGAATGTGGTTAGAACAATCATCACCATAAGCTGTTAACAATGGGGTGCCCTTATATCTCTACAATCAATCGTTCGATTTTAAAAATTCAAATGGGATATTTGTTAGTTATACTTTTTTTTTGATTTCCCTGTTTAGTCTTCGGGAATAACCATTCAGGTATTACTTCAGAGGATGATATGCATGAGTGTAAATGAAGTGTGGTCTTGTACAGTCCCATATTGACCAGTCCTGAGATATGAGGTTAATTGAAACCCAACCACCAAAGAACTTCGGCATCCATGATGTAGTATTCAAATCTGTTCAAAAATTACTGACTTTACTAGGATTTGAGCGCAGGAACTCTTGACTTCCAAATCAGCTGATTTGGGAAGACACGTTCACCACTAGACCAACACAGTGGGTTTTGTTAGACTATATCTCTAGGATTTCACAAGCGTTTTATCTACAAGAAACAGTTACTATATCAGTATAATATAAGCAATAGATTAATGTAATCTATTCTCTCAACAACAATCTATTATACTTTTTTTCTCTCAGTAGAAGATAATTTTGAAATTATTTAATCACAATAAACAAAATATTATTTTTAACTTAGTTTTCGTAATAAATATAATGTAGACTATTTAATATATGTACAGAGGGTCTGGGCTAAAGATATCTAAAAGAAACAGTTTATATTAAGAGAACCAATTATTATAATTTAATTAATTTTTTTTTATTAAACACAGCAACAAACAAAGTTTTAATGTAGATTAGACAAGCAAGTTCAATGTGTGCAGCATTTGTAACTATGTAGATATTTAGACGGACGATAATCTAACTTTTGCCAGGTGTATTTAGGAGCATCTGTGGCATTGTTAGACCATTAGCTTCAATAATCCTCTGTTTTAAATCATCTAAATCTCAAATTTTCTATGGTACACAAAACTCTTTTCCAAGCAAAAATGTCTAGTTTGCTGTGCAGCTGGACTTCCTTATCCAGTCCAACATTCGGAGAGAGGGTTTTTCCAAGAACATGGTAAAATCTCAGTTAAAGTATAGTGGAGCATCGTCTTGTTGGAAATTGATGCCTGCAGGAATCGGAGGAACAGCAAAGTTCTCAAAGATGTTAAGGTACATGCATCCTGTCACAGTGTGCTCCATGAAAAAAAATAGAATGATATGTTTGTGCAGTCCTAACCAGACACTAATTTTTGATGTGACTCTTTCATTTTTGATTAATACATGGAAGTTTTCATACCTCCATTGTTTTATATATCCGTAATGTAAGGATTCAAACACAAGTTCATACATGTAAATTGGTTTGGCTGTTGTGCTGCTACAGTGGAACAAACATGCATACATATACCCTAAATATATCACACTCCTTTTTGAGCAGTCATATAAAAAAGATCAGACCAGATAAAATTCTAAGTAAAACCAGCTTTTGTTGAGGTCTTGCTCAACCATGAAAATTTTACTAAATATGTTTTGACTTAGATCTAGGATAAATTTTGTCATGATGAGATGGTCCAATTGAGCCAACAATTTAACATTAATTCTTTCTTTTGGATATGGTAGGAAAGTCAGAGCTAATGTGAACTACTATCCTAGAAGTCAATGTCAAAAAAAAATTGTTTTTTTATTAACTATGAATTTTTGTTAGATATTCTCAAGCAAGTTAGCACGTACACTCATCATTGTTTATAGAGGTACTTAATAATAAAGGGTTTAAGCAGATAAAGCCATGGCCTGGGAGGTACAACCTGACTGTGCAGCAAAATGAGAGTAGTTCATGTGTGAAATTTGCTTTTAATTTATTTACATTTAATTGGGAATAGATAAATGATTTTGTTGAGTACTTGAGGGTGGGAAATGCTTACTTTCTTAACCTGAAATATCCTGTAACTTTGTTTTTTTTTTTTATCAATAATTGGTTTTAATTTTACAATACCTATTAGGTATTATTATTATTAAATTAGTTTCCTTGAGACATATACCAGCTCAATGCTATTAGTTGCTCCAGAGGGAAAATATAGACTGAATATATTTCACTAAGGCACTCTGTGTTTTACATCTTGAAGAACACTTCAATTAATGTACCTAAAAATATTTTTTAAAAGTTGGCCTCTTTACTAATGAATCACGTTTGTCTATGTTGGAATAATAAAATTTAGCCAAGTATTTAGTTTCAGTTATCAGTGTCTTACCATTTTTCAATGTCAAGTGGAAATTAACCTCTCATGAACAGTAAAGCTTTAAGAAAGTTTCTGAAGATGGCTACCATGTTCATCAATCATTATTTATAGAGCTATGGTGTTTAATGATATAAAAACTGCTCAAGTTTTATTTTGAATAATTATAACCTGACCATGCCGCACAATCATAGGAGTTCATCCCTGATTTGAATTTATTTACGTTAAATAAGGACTAAGTGCATGATTTAGTTAATAATGTGGTGATTACAGCAGATGCACAATTGAATCGCTTAATGGGTACTTTAAACATTAAATTAGTAAAATTATATGAAATAGGTACAGATTGATCAGTTCTTGTACATGACACAAATACATGATATACTTGTACATGCTTGATATGCTTATAGTGATTGTACATGATCTCAGCTGACTTAAGCTGAGATGCTATCCATAATGTGCTTTTAGTCGTGATGAATGTACACATGTTCAATTATTCTCACACATGCACGTTGTGCATGTATTATAATATTTCATTTATGCTTAATAGTTATTGTTTAAATTACAACAACAAAAAAACCTTTAATAATGAATTCCGTCGTAACATACAGTTTAGTATAAATTTTTGTGTTAGTATTTAAAGAAAATATGAAAGTGAAAATTATAATTGTTAAAAGATTATTCTCAAGAAATAAACAAGTAAAAACTGTTGAGACATAAATTTTCCTCATTATAGAAAATTACTTTATCATCACATAAATAAACTATACTAATATATACCTCATTGCTGCTGCTATACTTAATCAGTTAATATCAAGATTTATTCGTTTATAAAATAAAATTTAATTTTAAATTTTATAAGTTGATAAAACAAAAAAATAATAAATATGTGGAGAATACAGGTAACTTTGATTATTGATTGTTTTTCAAAATAATTTATTTAGGTGATAATTACTAATCAACTAAGATATTCTTGGTTCGATTTTGTTTTATAAAAAGAAGTTTTTTCATTTATAGTCCTTCAAAATATTTTTCTCTTTATTTTATTGATTATTGAAGTTAAATATATTACATTATTTTGGAATTGTGTAGATATTAGTACAGTAAACAGATGTAATAAGAATTGAAAATAATTTTTTCTGGCTAATAATGTTTTTAATAAACCAGATACTTTATGTAGTTACCAAACAATGAATTAAAGTGAGTACAAGATTTTCAGTTTCTACATAATTAACTAGTGTTTATTTATATAGTCAGATATTTTACTTTAGATTAATTTTTTTTTTTTTAAAAACCACTCACATTGTTATCTATGCACAGTGAGTGACAAAAAACATAATTTGTAATATTTTCTAGTCAAAAATATTATTTCCTCAACTTATAAGTCGAGGAAAGTTACTGCATTTTAATAAAGTATAAAAAAATTCATATCTACATGAAAATTGTTTTTTTTTATTGTTATAATTTAATTAAAATTAATTTCAAAATATACATAAACAGTACAAAGATATTTTTATAATTGGTGGTAGCGCAAGCATTAAAACACATGTACTTGTAATGCTAGCATCTATTAAAATCGAAATATATTATTTTCTGTTAAGTATCACAGTAAACGTCTGTTAAATTAAAAAAAAAAAAAAGTTAATAAATTTTTTATAATATTTATTGGTATTAAATATATTGTGATTCCACTTAGAGAAAAAAGATTTTAAAACAGAAAAGAGATCAAAATAAATGTGACAAAAGAACTTACAGTGCTCACTAAAAATGACTTTCAAAAATCTACCAACAATGGAAACATCACGAGGATAAATGTGATACATTTATCCTCGTATTGATGAATCAGCTCCTTTTATAAAAATTACTTAAGAAATTGTATTAACATGACTCATTAAAAGCACATTTAAACAATCTTAATTTTTTGTAGTTTATAGCATTCTGTGATGAAGACTGACAAAAAAAAATTATGATTTGATTAAAAATATACTATTCCTTGAAATTCATGATTTTAACCATTTGTTTTTAAAAAAAATCATTCAGATGAAATCAAGAACCCTTTCTAATGTGGAGGTACAAAAGATAAGACAAAAGAAGCACTCATCTTCCTTATATTACATCTAAAAAAAAAACAAAGTTAAAGAAATATATTTTTCTTCAACCTATAAAAAATGATATATAATGTTGCTTTTTTCTTTTGTAATAGGTCTTACTGATGTATTTCATATTAACAACAATGCTTGTTGGATCGAATAATGTCTGCAAGAAATATAGAGATGGAATTCATAAAGAAAATGAAAATAGAAATTATGGTTATACAGATAAACAAACAATTCAATCATATAGTAATATGTACTGTAAGAAGTTTGACGAGAAACCGCAACATAGGCTTTATCATTTCGGAACATGTTCAAAGTTAACAGACAAGTATTTAAGATTAGTTGGAGAAACTGAAGACGATATAAATATGGTAACTATAACCCATGTTTTTCAATAAAAAAAACTTTGAAATACATCTATAACTATTTGACTTGTCATAATTTAAATGTATCATACTTAAAAGGATTCATAAATACAAGTTCATTAACAGGTTGTTAACATGTGTGTGTTCAGTGTTGGCCTCTAAATCACCTTATATCTCCAAAAGTACTTGACTGATTTTGATCAAACTTGGTCACATTACTTCTATATATGGGGTATTGATGCCATTAAATTTTCAGCTTAAAAGATCAATGGGGGTGAGGCTGTAGAGCAAGGTCCCCTCAGTATCTCAAGATTTCGCCTAATTAATGTCATATGTTTTTTAGGCACATTTGTTAAAAATTAAAAAATAACAATAACTGCTTTATTGAAAAAACTTTTTCAAAATCGCACCCTCACACTAAAAAATGCTCTAAACTTTGAAGCTTTGTTGTGATCACAAGATGATTGTTTTTCGTTGGGGTTTTTTTCTATTATCATCCAATTATGCATATAAATTTATCTTAACTAAATTCCAGTCCCAAATTCCACCAAGCGGCCAGACCTAACAAAACGTCATGCACTTTTTAACATTTTTCTTCTTTCTCTTTATTATTGTAATCAAGAGTACTATAAAAAAAGATTTTTTTATAAAATTGTACTTTGACTCCTACTTTAGGGTTTATGCAAAAAGTAACAACATGATTGTGTGAGATATCAGTTTGTACATTTTCAAGGGTGTTGAAAACGATTTTAATATTTAAGTTGTTGAAATAGAAGTTTTTTTGTAAATTTACGGATTTAATCTCAAGCCAATAATTATCTAATAAGATTTTTTCAATGTCTTTAATATGTAAATTATATTTTATTTATAAATAGCCATGTGAAGGGAAAATCCCACAACTGTGTTGTTAACTTCTTTTTTATATTTATCATTATAATAAACAATACATTGCAACAGTGTTTGATAATAAAAAGTATATTTAAAAAAAAAAAAAAAACATTGTTCTTGACAGAATTAATTAGTGTGGCAAATACTTCTAAAGCAACTGTTCTCAATATTTTTTTTTTATGTACCATTTTTTATCTACATTATTTCTTAAAGTAGCTGTTTATTTTATAAAATAGATCATATTCTACAATTATTTTATTTATTAAAAAAATAATTTTTCAAAAAACTGTAATTTATTTTACAAAGAAATTTTATGTAATATATTTACTTATGTTACTGTTAAGAATATTTTTCAAAAAAAAATTCAGTGACAAGGATAGTTCTGCCTGGCTGAAACAACTGAAGAAATAATTGGCTCAGTTGAACTTAATTTTAAGCGGAAATTTGGGTCAAGGTTCAGTTTATTACAAAATTTATTTTTTATTGCCACCATAGCTGAAAATCGGGTTTAGCGATTAGAAAATAGCAGTTTAGGTTTAGCGAACATCAGGCAATGATGTTCTATATCACTGATGAAATTCTCTCTTTTGTTTCAATTTTCAAAATTGCGAAAGACTAGGTTTTAATTTAAAACACTATTATTTTTTATTTGACATTTTTTTAATAATGCCTTTATTTTGTTGTCTATTGAAGATCAAGTTGTTTCTTCTTGCAAACTTCACTAAAAAAAATTTAATTTAATTCATTTAGGGAATTGAAAATATCTGATAATAAGCTAATCTTGTAATTTGCAGCTTGTCTGTATTCATCAATAACAACTGTACCTCTTAATTTAACTCAAATACTCTACTTTTTTCCTTTTTCCTTTAGAAAGCCATCTTCCCCTATGTGCATTGCAGTAACAGAGTTATTACAAAAAATTGGTGTCATTATTTTTCAGAAGGATTTCATTTCCATCACTAATAAAAGATTGCTTAACTAAAATAATTTAAATAATTAAATATATTTTTATTACTGTTATTAAATTTATTAATTTAATATTAAATTTATGATAAATATCTAACTTATCAATAAAATATTTCTTTCTCTGTTACAATTATTTATTTGCATATTATTTTGAATATTAATTACTTTTATCATTACATTTTTAGATATTAAAAAATAAATACTCTAAAATAACTAAAAAACAAATATATACGAATTCACAAAAAAAAATGAAATACTTGCACAAATTTTAAAAAATTAATTTCATTATTACTCGTCGGAAGCTGTTACATGATGGCAGAATAAAATGGAGTGTATGGCAGTTAATGGAATGTATGTGTCTCCTTTGAGCCAATTATAAACATTCAACAGTTAATATCCATTTACAAGATAACAGACTTGTAACTGTAAAAAATTATTTTTGAAATTCTTACAGTATAATCTTTTGAACAGTGTTGCCATTTTTCTTATATATATTTGATAAAAATCATTGATTACAATTACTTTACAGTTGTCATAAAATTTCTTATTGATTATGTGAACTTTTTCCATGATTTTTATTATACTATTGTATGCTTAATTTTAAGTATTGGGTATGATTTATTTTTTTTTTATTATTCTAGTTTGCACTAACATGTAATCAGAGAGGAATGAAATGGTATAATTGCATTAACATAATGCTTGAATTGGAAAAAAGATGCTGGGATATGTATAATGCTGCCTTTCTTATTACATTAGTAGAACATGATAAATTAATGTATATAGTAGAATACACAGATATGCATGTATATTATACAACACTATTGTGGATGAAAAATTTTCAGCCTCTTCAATGTATGGAAAACATTGTTCACAATACGTCTACTCGAGAAACTGTTTTTGTTCAGTTTTATTACAAGTGGTTTAAAAATCAACCAAATGCTAAAGGATGTAACTGTAATAAAGTTATAAATTTATATAACAGGTATGAAGTGTTTTTCTTTCAATATTTATTTTTATTATTATTATTTATTTTTTAAGGCTCAGCTTCTGAAGCCATTAGATTTATTTATTTATTAATGTATACTAGATTACAGAGAGTAACAGCACAGTGACATGATGTCAATACGTGTATATGTATTAACAAAAATGTTAAGTTAAACATTTCTATTACTTCTAGTTAAAAAACATGGAAACAAACATGCAAGAGCATATGAATTAGCTCTCACCTACTCCAATGCCCATGCACATATACACAGACACAAACATGTACATGCATATATACACACATCATATTTTTATAAATTTTTAAACGTTTAAAAAACATTACTACATGAGGTGAAAAGGATCTCATGCAGTTTTCTTTATGAAATAAATAAAACCTAAAACAAAATAATACTTAAAAAAACTATTCTTAAATGTCACTGCATAATGTGTAAACAGCCTTATGAGTGATGTACAATACATAACAAATAGATACCACCACCAGCAACGTAAGAATAAAAAAAAGTTTAACTAGTATTTGACTACAGGTATTTAAAGGGCATTTTGCGATTTTGATGACATAGAATAAATATTATAATCATGCAAGGATGTAAAGAGCCCTTACAAGCAAATAAAATTACAGCTTTACACTTAATGTAAACTCACTAGCAACCTTTCCTACGATCCAATACAAAAATCTATTGCCAACAACAAAAGAATACCTAACTCGTTTTCTGCCTTGAACCCATAATAATTTTTGTAATCATCAATAAGGCACTTCAAGGTTTGTTTTATGATTAAACCTTAACGCTGAATAAAACAAAATGCACTGTATAGGGTGCTGATAAAAATTAAAACCTACAACTATATTACATGCAAATTGTTTTACAGAGGGCAGAACTACACAAATAAATATCGTAAATATGAAACGGTGCAAAGGAAATGAATATAAAATTAAAACAGCAGAAAATAGTAATAAAAACAAAAAACCCTGCTCATTAGTCTGTTCCCATAAGAAAAAATTGCAGTGTCTTAGCAATGATTTTTCCTTTTCCAAAATCATGTGCATCATATTCGAGTTAAAGGAACTGACAGTAGTGTTAAAAGAAAAGATGGCTAACTTGCAAGTCGACCTTAAATCGCGAGGCGGAAGGACAGTTGTCCACATCAAAGACGTTAAAACGACTAAGCAAGAGATTAAGGATGCTATTGGGCAGACACTGGGGAATGTTGAGGAATTTAAAATTACTTCGATGAAGCTGGCGTATGGTGAAATCAGGAATGTCACAATTATCAGCTCATTCTGGGCGGCTCGAAAACTAATTGAGAATTGGATGTGGATTGGGTAGGTTCATTACAGGGCCCTATATGTGAAGATGATCATTGTTACAGATGCTAGGGCTCAGGACATATAAAGTAATAAGTATATAAGTAATACCACTCTTACTATATATTCTTTTCTAAATTATTCTAAGTAATTTGGAAGTAAATGCAATATCAAACTTTATAGTATATTAGTTCTACGACATATTTATTTCAAGTATCCGATCTAAAATGTTTCCATGAAATTAAAACTAAATAAATATTATAAAAGTATAAATATTTAATAAATTTCTTTTAAGTGTGTGACATTTTATTTATTTATTGTTGTTGTTGCTTAGTACGAAATCATCTGAAGAGAGAGTTAAGCTTTTGGAACGTCAATGCTTATAAAAATATTCGGTAGTAATCATTGGATTGTTTAAAAAGGAAAATTATTATTACTAGTAAGGAATGAAAAATGTTACTTAAAGAAAAATAAATAATTATTACTACTAATTATGCTTAAATTTACTTTTCACTTATTTTGGTCTATAAAGAATAAATAAATATATATACAAAATCAAATTAATTATAAAAAAATTATAAATTATAAATAATTAAATTACAAAAATAGAACAATTATGTACTGGAGCGCTATTAAAGTTTTCACTACATTAGCTGTTTAAATTTATGAATTACACATCTATTGCATATGCTTATCATGCTTTTTAATTTAAAATTAAAAGCTCCTTTATATACAGCGGTGTGAAAGTGAGTTATTATAATATTATTAAATTATATTTTTTGATACAATGGTTCGTTAAGATTAGAAAAAATATATATATTTAGTATATGAATAAAATAAAATATTTTTATGCTATTTTAATAGAAATCAATGTCAAAAAGAAAGCTGCATAATGAAAATATTAAATAATTGTTTAACAAATCCAACGCCTTTTTTATTAAAATTTTGAATTAACTTAAACACTAATAGACAACTGATAAATTTGTTTGCTGTATCTTTCCTAATGAGTTTAACTCTCGGAAATAAAAGATAAAAATAACCCGCATTTCATTCAATTCTCTAACCATTATTCTGTTAACCTTAATTTAATTTAATTACTGAAATATGTCATTATAAAAAAAGAGGAATATTATAGAAAATTATCCATTTCTATCACATTGTCCTTACTTAATTTGATAAATTTTTTTACTGACAACTTTCCAGTTATCAGCCATTTGTTGAATATTACAGTTTTATTTCAGTTAAAGATGTAAAATATTTTAAAAAATTAAAACAATTGACATTTAGTTTCTAAGAGATGAATGAGAAAGTAGTATATATTTGCCAAACCCCATAAATGTTATGGTTGTACACAGCCTGACATTAGAAAAATTAAATTAAAAAATAATAAAACCATACTCAGGAATAACAATCATTCAATATTAACTTTATCAATGAATGGGAGGAATGAACTAGTTTTCCATTGATTTTTTCACTAAGCCAAATATACTGTTTTACACATCAAGCCGAAAACTAAGTGAGCTGATATTTAATCTTACTAGTGACATTAACATTCTTTCACCTCAGGAACTTACTTAACATCATCACTCTCAGAAAAAGCAGTATTAATTAGTATAGACTATCTTTTGGTGTTTTTTTTTGTATATATCACAACCATAAGAAACATTGTGATTGATCAAAAAACATTTTTAAAAAGTTTTATTTATTATTGAAAGAATAAATTGTCATTTCAAATCTTACACAATTATCAGTACTGCAGTAACAGCACATATTAAACAAAATAAGCAAATGCATTAATAAAAAAATTAAAAAAGTAATAAAATATTGCACGTCTTTTCTAGCTAATAAAAATAAAGTTAGCGCCTAAAAACAAAATTATATTTTTTAGAGGTGTAGAATAAATTATAAGAAATATTTTTCTAAATATTCATATATAGTTTTTAAGTTTAAAAAATCCAATAAATAAAGCACTCTGTTAATTCAATCCCTTTAAATAAAGGTTAAAATAAGAAAAGAAAAATCTAAAAAAAACATTTTTTTGCATTTTAGGTTTGGGGGTATACAATTTAAAAAAATTTTGGAAATTTCTTAATATGTCTATGGATATGAATATACTTTCAAATAAATTTTTAAAAATATTTAAACCCAAGGGAGACAGAAATAATGACATTTATTTCAATTTTAAGAGAGGGTTGTTGATCTTTTGCAAAAGATTTGTTCTGAATTATTTGTATATGCACTGTAGACAAAAAATCTGATTTAATGGATTTTTCTCTAAACTGCTTCTGGTTAAAATCAAAGCCCACTTTCTCAACAGATGTTTTCATGTATTAAACTTTACAACATTTTATTGTATTTATATTTCATAAGACTAACATTTAATTTAATCACCATTATTTTTTTAATCTTTAAAATAAATTGAGTAATCTGTATGCTGTTGCTCCTATCAGATTTTTCCACGGTTTCCCATGCATGATCTTCGCAGGCAAATGCTTGGCAGTTCCTTTTTTTTTAAATGTAATATTAACATATATACTCATTCTTGATACGATTGATAATGATTTGTTTTGTATTGATCATAAAAAAATATCAATTTTATTTATTTATATAAAGATATATCAGTTCATGAACAAAATTTTAAGAGAGGAGATAAAACCTTTCAATTTTCTTATCATTGAATACTTTCAAAAATTAATTTTTAATAAATTTAGTATGTATATTAATTAGATATTTATAGGCGCATGGATCTCTTTAAACAGCTGTTTGGTGGAGAGACAATTTCAGATGTTTACTTTCTCATTGACCACTACATATGCTTGATCTGGTCAGCGGAATAAACATGCGCAGGCAAGTCAACTAACAATGAAAGTCTACTAAGTCGAGATGTAGACGTCACAACAGAAGATTCAGTGCCTGCTTTGGTTGGTGGATTTTTAATCAGTTATGCCTGTTCAATGGTGTGTACAAACTAAATGAAACATCGATCCTAGTACATGCAAGTCTATTCATCAGTGGAATAAGACTTTAAGATTGACAGGAAGCTTGGTTTCACAAAATGGAAATCATCCAAAAGTTCCAGTTAGTGACAAGACTATGCATCCATTGCCAGTCTGGTAATGTCAATAAGGAAAGCTAGTTACAAACTGGAAATTCCTAGTTCCACTGTTCACAAAATTGTTTATAAGCGGCTCCTTTTGTGAGCGTATAAGTTACAACTCCTTCATCACATTAAACCACATGATTGCCGCTACAATACAAGTTTACTGCAGACATAATGCACCATATCAAAAAAAAAAATCCTAATTATTTTTATATATAGTTATATAGTGATGAGGCAAATCTGCAAATATGTGGTAAAGTTTACAGACACAATCGTTGAATTTAAGGTATATATATTGATATAACCTATAAATAAGTGTTTTGTTACTGTTTGGTGGTTATTTTGTTGTTATTTGAGGTTAATTGCCATAGTGGTAAATATGTTGATGAATTATTTGAATTTTCATAAAGTTTTATATTATGTAGTAGTGGAGATTTGCCAGTTGAAGCACAAACTTTAATGAATTGAATGAACTGTGAACTGGAGCCTCTATCGCTATGTGGGCTAGGTTTGAACTGAATGATTTGAATCAACCGTATCAATAATATTACAAAAATAATAGAATTTAAAAAAATTCTGTGTAATAATAATGGATTTCTTGTGTGGATTGCATGTGACGCTAGAGTGATAAATGGTGATGCGAGCACCTGGAATGAGGCTAGACCAATCATCACCATAAACTGGTAACAAACAGGGTGCCCCTGGGGCACTGTTTTGGGAGGTGCAATGGGGTGCTCTTATATCTCTACAATCAATCGTTCGATTTTAAAAATTCAAACTGGATATTTTTTAGTTATCCTTTTTTTGTTTTACCAGTTTAGTCTTCGGGAATAACCATTCAGGTATTACTTCAGAGGATGAATGAGGATGATATGTATGAGTGTAAATGAAGTGTGGTCTTGTACAGTCCCAGTTTGACCATTTCTGAGATATGTGGTTAATTGTAACCCAACCACCAAAGAACACCAGCATCCATGATGTAGTATTCAAATCAGTTCAAAAATAACTGACTTTACTAGCATTTGAGCGCAGGAACTCTGACTTCCAAATCAGCTGATTTGGGAAGACACGTTCACCACTAGACCAACCCAGTGGGTTTTGTTAGTTGCACTATATCTCTAGGGTTTCACAAGCATTTTATCTATAAGAAACACTGTTACTATATCAGTATAATATAAGCAATAGATTAATCCAATCTACTCTGTCAAGAACAATCTATTATACTGTTTTTTCCTCTCAGTAGAAGGTAATTTTGAAATTATTTAATCATAATAAACAAAATATTATTTTTAATTTAGTTTTCTTAAAAATATAATGTAGACTATTTAATATATTTACAGATTGTCTGGGCTAAAGATATCTAAAAGAAACAGTTTATGTTAAGAGAACCAATTAATATAATTTAGTTTTCATACCTCCTTTGTTTTATATATCCTATGACACTCCCGTAATGTAAGGATTCAAACACAAGTACATACATGTAAATTGGTTTGGTTGTTGTGCTGCTACAGTGGAACAAACATGCATACATACACCCTAAATATATCACACTCCTTTTTGAGCAGTCATGTAAAAAAGATCAGACCAGATAAAATTCTAAGTAAGACCAGATTTTGTTGAGGTCATGCTCAACCATGAAAGTTTTACTAAATATGTTTTGACCTAGTTCTAGGATAAATTTTCTCATGATGAGATGGTACAATTGAGCTAATAATTTAATTTTAATTTTATCTTTTGGATATGGTAGGGAAGTCAGAGCCAGTGTGAACTTCTATCCTAGAAATCAATGTCAAGAAAAAGTTGGTTTTTCATTAACTGTGAAGTTTTGTTAGATATTCTCAAACAAGTTAGCACATACACTCATCATTATTTATAAAGGTACTTAATAATAAAGGGTTTAAGCAGTTAAAGCTATGGCCTGGGAGGTACAACCTGACTGTGCTGTAAAATGAGAGTAGTTGATGTGTGAAATTTGCTTTTAATTTATTTACATTTAATTGGGAATAGATAAATGATTTAGTTGTGTACTTGTGGGTGGAAATGCACACTTAATTAGCCTGAAATATCCTGTAACTATGTTTTTTTTTTTTTTATTAATACTTGGTTTTAATTTTACAATATCTATTAGGCATTATTATTATTAAATTAATTTCCTTGGGACATATACCAGCTCAATGCTATTAGTTGCTCCAGAGGGAAATTGGTAGAAGTAATATCAGTCAACCAGTTATTTGCTAATGAAATAGGGAGATTAATATGCGGTTTGTACTGTGATTTTAGGTATTGTAGAGTCATTCATATATTTATGCATGTGCCTGCTTTTTATTTATTTGTCACTGTTTATGCCATAAAAAACTTTTCTATTAAGTTAAAATTTTCTTTTAAATCACAATATTCATTTACAATAAAAAGAAAAACAGATTAAAACTGACAAAACATAAATACTTCTTATAATGAGAAAATCCAACATTTTATTTCTTAATGTTACTGTAACTTCATTAAATCAGTTAATGTAAAGATTTATTCCTTCCTTTTTAGATATATATTACTTAAACCTGTATTAATTTCTTGAGTTAACCAATCAACTATACAAACTTATAATTATAATTTAAATTGTAACAAATAACTTAGGTCATAAATAAAATAATAACTTAGGCCATATTTCATCAAAATGGGAGGCGAGTATTCCACTGCTGTAGATGACTGATAGCATTCTTCATTGGGTGATTATCTGCCACAGATGACTAATAAAATGGAAGACGTGGTATAGAATCTCTCTAGAAACTATATTAATGTTTAAACAAATTCAACCAAGTGTTTTACAAGACAGTGTTAAATACTACCATAACTTGGTAATCCATCACAAATAAATGACTAATTTTTTAACATTTATTAATATCTGGTATGTGCAATCCACTTTGATCTACTGTACTGATTCTAAATAAAATTCGCATTTTTCTAACTTTTCTTTGTTTTGTTTAGTTTGCTAATCAAATAGGGAGATTAATATGGAGTTTGTACTGTGATTTTAGGTATCGTAGAGTCATTCATATATTTATGCATGTGCCTGCTTTTTATTTATTTGTCACTGTTTATACCATAATCAGTTAATGTAAAAGATTTATTCTTTTTTAGAATCACTTAAGATATATATTACTTAAACCATTATTAATTTCTTGAGTTAACCAATCAACTATACAAACTTATAATTATAATTTCCATTGTAACAAATAATTTAAGTTATAAATAAGGTATATTCCATATTTCATCAAAATGGGAGGCTAGTCCCTAATAGTATATATAATTACTAAGGGATAAACCATAAACTAACAATAACAATCATCAGATTCAACTGCTAAAGATGACTGATGGCTTGCTTCGTAGGGTGAACATCTGCTGCAAATGACTAATAAAATGGAAGATGTGGTATAATATCTCTCTGTAGAATCTATATTAATTTTTAATCAAATTTAAATAATACCGTACCTTGATAATCTATCCCAAATAAATGGCTAATTTTTTATCATTTCTTAATATCTGGTATGTATAATCTACTTTGGTCTACTGTACTGATTCTAAATAAAATTCAAATTCTTATAACTTTTGTTCAGTTTATTACTCAATTTTGTTCAGATGTAAATTCTCTACATTTTTTTTTTATTTTACATGTTTATTATCCATTTAACTAAACTATTGTATGTCAAACATAAAAAACAGGGTTGTATACCCAGATTTATTGGTTTTCACCACAGTTGTCAAAAAAAAAAAATACTGCAAATATAGTTCTGGGAAGTATTTGTAATTAGGATTGGGATATAATTAAGATTTTTCAAGTCAAAAACCATAAGAAATTACTAATTCTGCACTTTAATTAACATCCTAAAAGTTTCAGTCTGAATTCATTTCACTGGAATAGCAGAAATCCAAGCAAAAACTTTCAGCAGCTGTAACTTGCAAAGGAGGAATTTTAGGACATGCGTTTATATGAACTTTTACCATTATTTTCATGAGTAGAATAGGTGTGAAATTTCAGGGCGAACTTTGTGATACATTCTATATAAATGATAAATGATAATTTTTCCAGTGCAACATATTACATTAATGTTGCTGTTTTAAGTTGTTTAAGCTGCTCTGGAAAAAACAACAGAAATATTGAAATACTTCACACAAGGAAAACCTGTATGAATTCGTAACAGATTTGTTAGATGATATGCCTGTTAGGTCTGTGTTAATGCAATATATGTTGTGGCTGTGTCCAAATCATAAAAATTTGACCAAATAGTTTTTTATTTTTATTGTAACCTAACATCAGATTATACCGATCATGAAAACATAAAACAAATCATAAATATAAACACAGATTATAAAATAAAATAAAGATGTGTTGATAGGCCATTTTGATTAATACAAAAATATGAAATAATGTTAAAGTAAAATGTAAAAAATTACTATAAAATAATTCACAATTTAGAACCCAGTATTGAAAGTTATTTGAGGGAGTACCAAAAGATGATGTACTTTAAACAGGAATATATGTAGCCATAAAAAATATTTTATAATAAAGATATTAGCACTTTACTAAGGCGCTTAGAGTAAAACTGTACAGCTTGATGTTATTACAAATGAAATCAATTTGATCATCCCACAAGAACTTGTCATTTAATATAACATCCAGAAATTTCACTTTATGGGCAACAGAAATACTACTGTTATGATTAATAGGAATTCTATCCACACGATCAGTAATATTATATCTGTCTGAGAAGCACAATAAAAGTTTTATCCATATTTTAGTTAGATATTTACAGTCCATTAAGTGAATAAGTTTTTGAGCTGCTACCATAAATTTTTAATTCCTTTTAAATAATTATCTTAGATATAAACACAATTGTGGTGTCTGCAAAAAAGTTTTCAGGTAATGACCCACGATTTTTAGGCAGGTTTTAATAAACAATATCAAAAGCAAGGCACTGATATATTTCATTGAGGAACTCTGTGTTCTGCATGTTGAAGAACACTTCAATTTTTTTTAAAAGTTGGGCGCTTTACTGATGAATCTCGTTTGTCTGTTATGGAATAATCATATTTAGCCAAGTATTTAGTTTCAATTGTCAATGTCTTACCATTTTTCAATGTCAAACGGAAATTAACTTTTCATTAACAGTAAAGCTTTAAGCAAGTTTGTGAAGTTGGCTACCATGTTCATCAATCATTATTCATAGAGGTATGGTGTACAGGTGTTTAATGATATAAAAACTGCTCAAGTTTTATTTTGAATAATTATAACCTGACCGTGCCGAACAAACATAGGAGTTCATCCCAGAATTTGATTTGAATTTATTTACATTAAATTAGGTATAAGTCCATGATTTAGTTAAGGATGTGGTGATGACAGTAGATGCACAATTGAATCGCTTAATGTTTATTTTTAGCTTTAAATGAGTATAATTATTTGAAATCGGTACTAGATTGGTCAGTTCTTGTACATGATATGCTTGTAGTGCTTGTACATGATTAAATTACCAGCTGACTTAAGCTGAGATGCCATACATAATGTGCTTTTAGTTCTGATGCATGAACACACAATCAATTATTCTCACACATACACGTTGTGCATGTATTATTTCATTTATGCTTAATAGTTATTGTTTAAATTACAACAATAAAAAACCTTTAATAATGAGTTCTGCCGTAACATATAGTTTAGTATAAATTTTTATGTTAATATTTAAACAAAATATGAAAGTGAAAATTGTAATTGTTAAAAGATTATTCTTAAGAAAAAAAACTGTCGAGACATAAATTTTTCTCATTATGGAAAATTACATTATCATCACATAAGTGTATTATATACCTCATTACTGCTGCTATACTTAATCAGTTAATACCAGGATTTATTCGTTAATAAAATAAAATTTTATAAGTTGATAAAACAAAAAAATAATAAGTATGTGGCGAATACAGGTAACTTTGACTATTGATTTTTTTTTCAAAATAATTTATTTAGGTGATAATTACTAATCAAGTAAGATATTCTTGGTTCCATTTTGTTTTATAAAAAGAAGTTTTTTCATTTATAGTACTTCAAAATATTTTTCTCTTTATTTTATTGATTATTGAAGTTAAATATATTACATTATTTTGGAGTTGTGTAGATATTAGTACAGTAAAAGGATGTAATAAGAATAGAAAAGAATTTTTTCCTGGCTAATAATGTTTTTTATAAACCAGATACGTTATGAAGTTACGAAATGATGAATCAAAGTGAGCACAAGATTTTCAGTTTCTGCATAATTTACTAGTGTTTATTTATGTAGTCAGATATTTTACTTTAGATTAATTTTTTTGCAAAAATACCACTGACAATTTGATCATGTACAAGCACTACAATCTATGCACAGTGAGTGAAAAAAAACATATTTTGTAATATTTTTGAGTAGAAAATATTATTTCAACTTAAAAGTCGAGGAAAGTAACTGCATTTTAAAAAAATATAAATTATAAAGTATAAAAAAATTCATTTCTTAGGAAAATTGATGATATTTTGCCGCAATAATTTAATTACAATTAATTTCAAAATATACTTAAATAGTACAAAGATATTTTTATAATTGGTGGTAGCACAAGCTTTTAGACATCTGTATTTGTAATGCTAGCATCTATTAAAATCTAAATATATTATTTTCTGTTAAGTATCACAGTAAACATTTGTTAAATTAAAAAAGAAAAAACAATTAATAAATTTTTAATATTATTTATTGGTATTAAATATATGGTGATTCCACTTAATGAAAAAAGATTTGAAAACAGAAAAAATATCAAAATAAATGTGACAAAAGGACTTATAGTGCTCACTAAAAATGACTTTCAAAAATCTACGAACAATGGAAACATCACGAGGATAAATGTATCACATTTATCCTCGTATTGATGAATTTGCTCCTTTTATAAAAATAACTTAAGAAATTGTATTAACATGACTCATTAAAAGCACATTTAATCAATTTTAATTTTTTGTAGTTTATGGCATTCTGTGATGAAGACTGACAAAAAAAAAATTATGAATTGATTAAAAATATACTATTCCTTGAAATTTATGGTCTTAACCATTTGTTTTAAATAAAAATCATTGAGGTGAAATCAAGAAACCTTTCTCATGTGGGGGTACAACAGATAAGACAAAAGAAGCACTCATCTTCCTTATTCCCCTTCTTAAAAAAAAAAAAATAAATAAAAATATGTTTTTCTTTAACCTGTAAAAAATGATATATAATGTTGCTTTTTGCTTTTGTAATAGGACTTACTGATGTATTTCATATTAACAACAACGCTTGTTGGATCTAATAAAGTCTGTAAGAAATATAGATATGGAATTCTTATAGCAAATGAAAACAGAAGCAAAGGTTATACAGTTGATATAATAATTAAGTCACTTGGTGAAACGTACTGTAACAAGTTTGGGAGAAAATCAAAAAGTTGGGGATTTGTATCATGCTCACATTTCACAGACAAGTATTTAAGATTAGTTGGAGAAAATGATCCCGATATAAAAAAGGTAACTATAACCCATGTTTTTCAATAAAAAAACTTTAAAGTACATCTATAACTATTTGAAGTGTCATAATTTAAATGTATCATACTTAAAGGGATTCATAAATACAAGTTCCTTGCAAATAGTTTTGAAAGCACAGCAAAAGGTAGATGGAAATTATTTGGATGTTAATATGTGTGTGTTTGGTGTTGACCTCTAAATCACCTCATATCTCCAGCACAACTTGACTGATTTTGACCAAACTTGGTCACATTACTTCTATACATGGGGAATTGATGCCATTAAATTTTCAGCTTAGAAGATCAATGGGGGTGAGTCTGTAGAAAAAGGTCCCCTCAGTATCTTAAGATTTCGCCTAATTAATGTCATATTTTTTTTTTAGGCACATTTGTTAAAAATTAAAAAATAACAATAACTTAAAAAAAATTTTTTTTTTCAAAATCGCATCCTCACATTAAAAAATGCTCTCAACTTTGAAGCTTTGTTGTAATCACTTGATGATTGTTTTACGTTGTGGTTTTTTCTATTATCATCCAATTATGCATATTAATTTATCTTAACTAAATTGAGAGTACCAAACCCCACCAAGCAACCAGACCTAACAAAGTCATACACTTTAACATTTTTCTTCTTTCTCTTTATTATTGTAATCAAGACGACTATAAAAAAAGATTTTATATAAAATTGAACTTTGACTCCTATTTTAGGGTTTATGCAAAAAGTAACAAACATGATTGTGCGAGATATCAGTTTGCACATTTATTGATTTTTATATTTAAAGTGGTTGAAGTAGAATTTTTTTTTAATTTTCGATTTTAACCTCAAACCAATAATTATAAAATAACAGTTTTTCAGTATGTCTTTAATATGTTAATTATATTTTATTTATAAATAGCCATCTGAAGGGAAAGTCCTACAACTGTGTTGTCAAATTTTTTTTAATATTTATCATTATTATAAACAATATGTTGCAACAGTGTTTGTTAATGAAAAGTATATATATTTTTTTTAAATATATTGTTCTTGACAGAATTAATTAGTGTGGCAAATACTTTTAAAGCAACTGTTCTAAATCTTTTTTTAATCTACCATTCATGAGATTTTAAAATCAGTAGCAAACCAGTGAACTACTGAATATATAATATGACATTAAGATATGTCAGAATGGTAAAGCAATAAAAATTCCATTATTTTTTTAAATTAGCTGTTTATTTTATAAAATAGATCATATTCTACAATTATTTTATTTATTAAAAAAATAATTTTTCCAAAAACTGTTATTTATTTTACAAAGAAATGTTATGTTATATATTTACTTATGTTACTGATTTAGAATATTTTTCAAGAAAAAACTTCAGTGACAAGGATAGTTCCGCCTGTCAAACAACTGATGAAATATTTTGCTCAATTGAACTTAATTTTAAGCGCAAATTTGGGTCAAGGTTCAGGTTATTACAAAATTTATTTTTTATTGCCATCATAGCTAAAAATCCGGTTTCAAAAAAAATGTGTGGTAAAAATTTGAATTAAAAATAGCAATGCTTTTCTGGACAGTGATGGATATTCACATTTAATGTTTAGCTAAAATTAACATAACTCCAATTTAGTAAATTTCTTTTTCAAACCGGCATTGCAACAGAGTTCTTTAAAGATTATGTTTTTTTTGTCAGAGTTTCAGGAATGATATCCAGTTTGAAAGAATTTCAATCTGCAAAGATTCAGATTAGTTTTCTTAAAAATGTCTACATAATGTTTAGCGAACATCAGGCAATGATGTTTTATATTAGTGATGAAATTATCTTTTGTTTCAATTTTCAAAATTGTAAAAGACTCCAGTTTTAAATTTAAAACACTATTATTCTTTATTTGACAATTTTTAATAATGCCTTCATTTTGTTGTCTATTGAAAATCAAGTTGTTTCTTCTTGCAAATTTCATTAAAAAAAAATAAATTTATCTCATTTAGGGAATT
Source organism: Lycorma delicatula (assembly GCF_047948215.1). Classification (NCBI taxonomy): domain Eukaryota; kingdom Metazoa; phylum Arthropoda; class Insecta; order Hemiptera; family Fulgoridae; genus Lycorma; species Lycorma delicatula. Next base: position 19,291,867 of record NC_134467.1, read on the forward strand.
GAAAATATCTGATAAGTAAGCTAATCTTGTAATGTGCAGCTTGTCTGTAATATCAATAACAACTACACCTCTGAATTTAACTCAAATACTCTACTTAGCATTTTTCCTTTAGAAAGCCATCTCACCTATGTGCATTGCAGTAATAGAGTTATTGCAAAAAGTTGGTATCATTGTTTTTCAGAAGGATTTCATTTCTATCACTAATAAAAGATTGCTTAAAATAATTTAAATAATTAAATATATTTTTATTACTGTTAATATTAAATTTATCATAAATATCTCTAACTTATCAATAAAATATTTCTTTCTCTGTTATAATTATTTATTTGCATATTATTTTGAATATTAAATTTAGTTTTATCATTACATTTTTAGACATTAAAAAATAAATACTCTAAAACAACTAAAAAACAAATATGTACAAATTGACAAAAAATGAAATACTTGCACAAATTAAAAGAAATTAATTTTATTATTACTCGTCAGAAGCTATTACATGATGGCAGAATAAAATGGAATGTATGACAGTTAACTGCTTTGGGCTTTCTTTCCTTTGAGCCAGTTATAAACATTCAACAGATAATATTCATTTACAAGATAATAGATTGTAGACTTGTAACTGTAAAAACGATTTTTTGAAATTGTTACAGAATACCACAAATTTTATTTTTTGAACATGATTATATTTGATTTATATTACACCATTGATTACATTTAATTTACAGTTGTCTTAAAAATTTTTTATTGATTATGCGATCTTTTTCCAGAATTTTTATTATATTATTGTATGCATAATTTTAAGTATGATTTCTTTTTTTTATTATTCTAGTTTGCGGAATCATGTTTGGAGAGAGGATTTAAATGGGATGATTGCATTAACGTAATGCTTTCTTTGGAAAAAAGTTGCTGGGATATGCATAATGCTATCTTTCTTATTCAATTAGTAAAAGATGCTAAAATGTTATCGTATATAGAAAGTTACCCAGTTCTAAATGTTCAGTATACACAAATATTAAGGATGAAACATTTTCAGCCCCAGAACTGTATGGAAGCCATTCTTAAGAATGATGTTATTCGATATACAATTTTTGATGAGTTTTATTACAAATGGTTTAAAGATCAACCAGATGCAAGAGGATGTGAGTGTAATGAAGTTATACATATATATAATAGGTATGAAGCGTTTTTCTTTCAATATTTCTCTTTATTATTATCATTTATTTTTTTAAGTCATCAGCTTCTATATATAAAAAAGTTACATTAAACACTTCTATTACTTCTAGTTAAAAAACATGGAAACAAACATCCAAGAGCATATGAATTAGCTCTCACCTACTCCAATGTGCATGCACATATACACAGACACATTACACAAAACATTACTACATGAGGTGAAAAGGATCTCATGCAGTTTTCTTTATGAAATAAATAAAACCTAAAACAAAATAATAGTTAAAAAACTATTCTTAAATGTCACTTGCATAATGTGTAAACAGCCTTATGAGTGATGTACAATACATAACAAATAGATAAATAACTAGTATTTGACTACAAGTATTTAAAGGGCATTTTGTGATTTTGATGGCACAGAATAAATATTATAATCATGCAAGGATGTAAAGAGCCCTTAAAAGCAATTAAAATTACAGCACAAGATAATGAATTATAAAACCACTAATGTTATTCTTCGATCAACTTTCCTGTAAAACTTTTGTGTAACAATTCTTTTCTTTTCATAGGTAATTTGAAAGTTTGTTTTTTATGTATAACCTCTATTTAAATCTATATAGATTTACTCCCTTATTATGCGTTTCTCACTAAGAGCAATATCACGATTTGTAACAAAGGTCTTTCTGCTGTTAATAAGAGATACATTTGCATGTTCTGTACGATCTGCGTGTAAGCATGTCATGGTTGTTTCGACAAGAGAGAGCAGCGTCATTTATTCGTCTGATCTGAATTTTATTAACTATGTTTAATCTTATTATCAAGGACCTCCATTCTCTGTGAACTACAATTTCAAAACATCTCATTTTATAATTATTGTTATTGTACATTCTTAAAAACATAAAATAGAGTCTATGATTTATCTACTTGCTGCTTTTCTAGCTGCCTAATTTTCATTGGATTTTGGCATATTCTAGGTTCCATATTATTAACAAACCGGGTTGGTCTAGTGGTGAACTCGTCTTCCCAAATCAGCTGATTTGGAAGTCGTGAGTTCCAGCGTTCAAATCCTAGTAAAGCCAGAGCTATCTTTACATGGACTTGAATACTAGATCGTGGATACCCTTGTTCTTTGGTGGTTGGGTTTCAATTAACCACCTATCTCAGGTATGGTCGAACTGAAAATGTAATCTGACCATTTCCATTTAAGACTACTAATGTATCTTGTAAGTTAATATATCAAATATATATAAATATATCAAATTTAAAGTCATTATGCAAGCTATTAATGGCACTTCGAGAGTCAGAACACATCAAGATTCCTTTAATTTGGTAAAAATGAATGAACTGAGTTGTATGATTATTGTGTACAATTAGGTTGTAAACTCACTAGCAACCTTTGCTACGATCCAATACAAAAATCTATTGCCAACAACAAAAGAATACCTAACTCGTCTTCTGCCTTGGACTCTTAATAATTTTTGTAATTATCAACAAGGCACTTCATGGTTTGTTTTACGATTAAACCTTAATGCTGAATAAAACAAAATGCACTGTATAGGTTGCTGATAAAAATTAAAACTTACAACTATATTACATGCAAATTGTTTTACAGAGGGCAGAACTACACAAATAAATATCGTAAATATGAAACGGTGCAAAGGAAATGGATATAAAATTAAAACGGCAGAAAATAGTCATAAAAACAATAAAACCCTACTCATTAGTCTGTTCCCATAAAAAAATTGCAGTGTCTTAGCAATGATTTTTCCTTTTCCAAAATCATGTGCATCATATTCGAGTTAAAGGAACTGACAATAGTGTTAAAAGAAAAGATGGCTAACTTGCAAGTCGACCTTAAATCGCGAGGCGGAAGGACAGTTGTCCACATCAAAGACGTTAAAACGACTGAGCAAGAGATTAAGGATGCTATTGGGCAGACACTGGTGAATGTTGAGGAATTTAAAATTACTTCGATGAAGCTGGCGTATGGTGAAATCAGGAATGTCACAATTATCACCTCATTCCGGGCGGCTCGAAAACTAATTGAGAATCGGATGTGGATCGGGTAGGACCATTGCAGGGCCCTATATGTGAAGATGATCATTGTTACAGATGCTAGGGCTCAGCACATATAAAGTAATAAGTATATAAGTAATACCACTCTTACTATATATTTTTTTCTAAATTATTCTAAGTAATTTGGAAGTAATGCAATATCAAACTTTATAGTATATTAGTTCTACGACCTATTTATTTCAAGTATCCGATCTAAAATGTTTCCAAGAAATTAAAACAAAATATAAATATTATAAAAGTATAAGTATTTAGTAAATTTCTTTTATGTGTGTGACTTTTTATTTATTTATTTATTGTTGTTGTTGTTTAGTACGAAATCATCTGAAGAGAGAGTTAAGCTTTTGGAACGTCAATGCTTATAAAAATATTCGGTAGTAATCATTGGACTGTTTAAAAAGGAAAATTATTATTACCAGTAAGGAATGAAATGTGTTACTTAAAGAAAATTAAATAATTGTTACTACTAATTAATCTTAAATTTACTCTTCACCTATTTTGGTCTATTAAGAATATATAAATATATATACAAAATCAAATTAATTATAAAAAAATTATTAATTATAAATAAGTAAATTATAAAAATAGAACACTTATGTATTGGAGCGCTGTTAAAGGTTTCACTACATTAGCTGTTTAAATTTATGAATTACACATCTAGCTTATCATGTTTTTAATTTAAAATTAAAAGCTCCTTTATACACAGTAGTATATGAATTAAATAAAATATTTTTATGCTATTTTAACAGAAATCAATGTCGAAAAGAAAGCTGCATAATGAAAATATTACGTAATTGTTTAACAAATCCAATGCCGTTTTTATTAAAATTTTGAATTAACTTAAACACTAATAGACAATTGATAAATTTGTTTGCTGTATCTTTCCTAATGAGTTTAAAACCTAATAACTCTCGGAAATAAAAGATAAAAATAACCCGCATTTCATTCAATTCTCTAACCATTATTCTGTTAACCATAATTTAATTTAATTACTGAAATATGTCTTTTTTAAAAAAAAGGAGGAATATTATAGAAAATTATCCATTTCTATCACATTGTCCTTGCTTAATTTGATAAATTTTTTTTACTGACAACTTGCCAGTTATCAGCCATTTGTTTAATATTACAGTTTCATTTCAGTTAAAGATGTAAAATATTTTTAAAAATTAAAACAATTGACATTTAGTTTCTAAGAGATGAATGAGAAAGTAGTATATATTTGCCAAACCCCATAAATGTTATGGTTGTACACAGCCTGACATTAGAAAAATTAAATTAAAAAATAATAAAACCATACTCAGGAATAACAATCATTCAATATTAACTTTATCAATGAATGGGAGGAATGAACTAGTTTTCCATTGATTTTTTCACTAAGCTAAATATACTGTTTTACACATCAAGCCGAAAACTAAGTGAGCTGATATTTAATCTTACTAGTGACATTAACATTCTATTCACCTCAGGAACTTACTTAACATCATCACTCTCAGAAAAAGCAGTATTAATTAGTATAGACTATCTTTTGGTTTTTTTTTTGTATATATCACAACCATAAGAAACATTGTGATTGATCAAAAAACATTTTTAAAAAGTTTTATTTATTATTGAAACAGTAAATTGTCATTTCAAATCTTACACAATTATCAGTACTGCAGTAACAGCACATATTAAAAAAAATAAGCAAATGCATTAATAAAAAAATTAAAAAAGTGATAAAGTATGGCACGTCTTTTCTAGCTAATAAAAATTAAGTAGCGCCTAAAAACAAAATTATATTTTTTAGAGGTGTAGAATAAATTTTAAGATATATTTATCTAAATATTCATATATAGTTTTTAAGCTTAATAAATTCATTAAATAAAGCGCTCTGTTAATTAAATCCCTTTTAATTAAGGCTAAAATAAGAAAAGAAACATCTAAAAAAAAAACATTTTTCCGCATTTTAGGTTTGGGGGTCTACAATTTAAAAAAATTGTGGAAATTTCTTAATATGTCTATGGATATGAATATACTTTCAAATAAATTTTGAAAAATATTTAAACCCAAGGGAGTTAGAAATAATGACATTTATTTCAATTTTAAGAGAGGGTATCTTAATCTTTTGCAAAAGATTTATTCTGAATTATTTGTATATGCTCTGTAGACAAAAAATTTGATTTAATGGATTTTTCTCTAAACTGCTTCTGAATAAAATCAAAGCCCACTTTCTCAACAGATGTTTTCATGTATTAAACTTTACAATATTTTATTGTATTTTTATTTCATAAGACTAACATTACTATTATCACCATTACATTTTTAATCTGTAAAATAAATTGAGTAATCTGTATGCTGTTGCTCTTATCAGATTTTTCCACGGTTTCCCATGCATGATCTTCCCAGGCAAATGCTTGGCAGTTCCTTTTTCTTTAAATGTATATTAACATATTTACTCATTCCTGATGTGATTGATAATGATTTATTTTGTATTGATCATAATAAAATATCAATTTTATTTATTTGTAAAGATATATATCAGTTCATGAACAAAATTTTAAGAGAGGAGAACGCTAAAACCTTTCTATTTTCATATGATTGAATACTTTCAAAAATTAATTTTTAATAAATTTAGTATGTATATTTATTAGATTTTTAATAGGCGCATAGATCTCTTTAAACAACTGTTTGGTGGAGAGACAATTCCATAAGTTTACTTTCTCATTGACCACTACATATGCTTGATCTTGAAGCTTCCGATTAATTTCATAGTGAGATTTCTAAAGGAGTAGATGTAAATAGAGAAACTCAATAAAAACACTTTAATAAGACTATTTTTGTAGAAATTTTGTTTAAAACTTTATACATTGACTCCTATTACGAAGAGTGCTTTTTAATCATAAATTAATGTCAGTTAAATAAAGTGTTCATGCTAAAGTATCCAAAAGATCTATATTTTAAAAAACCAGTCATCATAATCACTTAATAGTAGGCTCAGTTGACAGAGGAAATATCTCCAAAACTTGTTCTTATACTCTCAAGGTCAGCGGAATAAACATGCGCAGGCAAGTCAACTAACAATGAAATTCTACTCAGTCGAGATGTGGACGTCACAACAGAAGATTCAGTACCTGCTTTGATTGGTGGATTTTTAATCAGTTATGCCTGTTCAATGGTGTGTACAAACTAAATGAAACATCGATCCTAGTACATGCAAGTCTATTCATCAGTGGAATAAGACTTTAAGATTGACAGGAAGCTTCGTTTCACAAAATGGAAATCATCCAAAAGTTCCAGTTAGTGCATGTAGTAGCATCATGTATTCAATGCATTCATTGCCAGTCTGGAAAAGTCAATCAGGCAAGCTAGTTACAAACTGGAAATTGCTCGTTCCACTGTTCACAAAATTGTTTTTAAGCGGCTCCTTTTGTGAGCGTATAAGTTACAACTCCTTCATCACATTAAACCAAATGATTGCCGCTACAATACAAGTTTACTGCAGTCTTAATGCACCATATAAAAAAAAATCCTAATTATTTTTATATATAGTTATTTAGTGATGAGGTAAAACTTCAAATATGTGGTAAAGTTTACAGACACAATCGTTGAATTTGAGGTATATATATTTATATAACCTATAAATAAGTGTTTTGTTACTGTTTGGTGGTTATATTGTTGTTATTTGAGGTTAATTGGCATAGACCAACACAGTGGTTTTGTTAGTTGCACTATATCTCTAGGATTTCACAAGCGTTTTATCTACAAGAAACACTGTTACTATATCAGTATAATATAAGCAATAGATTAATCCAATCTATTCTGTCATGAACAATCTATTATACTGTTTTTTCCTCTCAGTAGAAGATAATTTTGAAATTATTTAATCACAATAAACAAAATATTATTTTTAATTTAGTTTTCTTAAAAATATAATGTAGACTATTTAACGTATGTACAGAGTGTCTGGGCTAAAGATATCTAAAAGAAACAGTTTATATTAAGAGAACCAATTACTCTAATTTAATTAATTTTTTTTTAATAAACACAGCAACAAACAAAGTTTTAATGTAGATTAGACAAGCAAGTTCAATGTATGCAGCATTTGTAACTATGTAGATATTTAGACAGACGATAATCTGACTTTTGCCAGGTGTATTTAGGAGCATCTGTGGCATTATTAGACCATTAGCTTCAATAATCCTCTGTTTTAAATCATCTAAATCTCGAATTTTCTATGGTACACAAAACTCTTTTCCAAGCAAAAATGTCTAGTTTGCTGTGCAGCTGGACTTCCTTATCCAGTCCAACATTCGGAGAGAGGGTTTTTCCAAGAACATGGTAAAATCTCAGTTAAAGTATAGTGGAGCATCGTCTTGTTGGAAATTGAAGCCTGTAGGAATCTGAGGAACAGCAAAGTTCTCAAAGATGTTAAGGTACATGCATCCTGTCACAGTGTGCTCCATGAAAAAAAATAGAATGATGACATATTTGTGCAATCCAAGCCAGACACTGATTTTTGATGTGTCTCTTTCATTTTTGATTAATACATGGAAGTTTTCATACCTCCTTTGTTTTATATATCCGTAATGTAAGGATTCAAACACAAGTTCATACATGTAAATTGGTTTGGCTGTTGTGCTGCTACAGTGGAACAAACATGAATACATACACCCTAAATATATCACACTCCTTTTTGAGCAGTCATATAAAAAAGATCAGACCAGATAAAATTATAAGTAAAACCAGCTTTTGTTGAGGTCGTGGTCAACCATGAAAATTTTACTAAATATGTTTTGACTTAGATCTAGGATAAATTTTGTCATGATGAGATGGTCCAATTGAGCAAACAATTTAACATTAATTCTTTCTTTTGGATATGGTAGTCAGAGCTAGTGTGAACTTCTATCCCAGACGTCAATGTAAAAAAAAAATTGGTTTTTTATTAACTATGATTTTTTTTTAGATATTTTCAAGCAAGTTAGCACGTACACTCATCATTTTTTATAAAGGTACTTAATAATAAAGGCTTTAAGCAGATAAAGCTATGGCCTGGGAGATACAACCTGACTGTGTAGCAAAATGAGAATAGTTCATGTGTGAAATTTGCTTTTAATTAATTGACATTTAATTGGGAATAGATAAATGATTTAGTTGTGTACTTGAGGGTGGGAAATGCACACTTAAATTACCCTGAAATATCCTGTAACTTAAGTTTTTTTTAAAAAAATTTTGGATTTAATTTTACAACATCTATTAGGTATTATTATTGTTAAATTAATTTCCTTGGTGAAGATACCAGATCAATGCTATTAGTTGCTCCAGAGGGAAATTGGTAGAAGTAATATCAGCCAACCAGTTACTTGCTAATCAAATAGGGAGATTAATATGCAGTTTGTACTGTGATTTTAGGTATCGTAGAGTCATTCATATATTTATGCATGTGCCTGCTTTTTATTTATTTGTCACTGTTTATTCCATAATCAGTTAATGTAAAAGATTTATTCTTTTTTAGAATTACTTAAGATATATATTACTTAAACCATTATTAATTTCTTGAGTTAACCAATCAACTATACAAACTTATAATTAAAATTTCCATTGTAACAAATAACTTAGGTTATAAATAAGGTATATTCCATATTTCATCAAAATGGGAGGCTAGTCCCTAATAGTATATATAATTACTAAGGAATTAACAATAAACTAACAATAACAATCATCAGATTCAACTGCTAAAGATGACTGATGGCTTGGTTCGTAGGGTGAATATCTGCCGCAAATGACTAATAAAATGGAAGATGTGGTATAATATCTCTCTGTAGAATCTATATTAATTTTTAAACAAATTTAAATAATATTGTACCTTGATAATCTATCCCAAATAAATGGCTAATTTATTATCATTTCTTAATATGTGGTACGTATAATCCACTTTGGTCTACTGTACTGATTCTAAATAAAATTCAAATTCTTATAACTTTTGTTCAGTTTATTACTCCATTTTGTTCAGAGTTAAATTCTCTACAATTTTGTTTTTAAAGTTTTACATCTTTATTATCGATTTAACTATACTATTGTACGTCAAACATAGATAAAAGGGTTGTTTATCCATATTTATTGGTTTTCACCACAGATTTGTCAAAAAAAACAAATACTGCACATATAGTTCTGGGATGTATTTGTAATTAGGATTAGGATATAATTAAGATTTTTCAAGTCAAAAACCATAAGAAATCACTAATTCCGCACTTTAATTAACATCCTAAAAGTTTCAGTATGAACTCATTTCACTGGAATAGCAGAAATCCAAGCAAAAACTTTCAGCAGCTGTAACTTGCAAAGGAAGAACTTTAGGACATGCGTATATATGAACTTTTACCATTATTTTCCTGAGTAAAATAGGTATGAAAACCCGGGGAGAACTTTGTGATACATTCTATATAAATGATCAATGATAATTTTTCCAGTGGAACATTGTACATTAATGTTGCTGTTTTAAGTTGTTCAAGCTGTTCTGGAAATGCAGTAGAAATATTGAAATATTTCACATAAGGAAAACCTGTATGAATTCGTAACAGATTTGTTAGATGGTGTGCCTGTTAGGTCTGTGTTAATGCAATATATGTTGAGGCTGTGTCCGAACCATAAAAATTTGACCAAATAGGTTTTTATTTTTATTGCAACGTAATATCAGATTATACCGATCATGTTAACATAAACAAATCATAAATATAAAAACAGGTTATAAAATAAAATATTGATGTGTTGATAGCCCATTTTGATTAATACAAAAGTATGAAATAATGTTAAGGTAAAATGTAAAAAATTACTATAAAATAATTCACAATTAGAACCCAGTATTGAAAATTATTTGGAATACATATTTAAAAATAGATATTTATGTTGAACAGGATAAATATTTTCTTTAAGCAGTATATAACAATTCATCAACAGATTAATATTGTTTTTATAGATAAAAGTTTTTTAATTATATTTTAAATGAGTGCGAAAATTTTTTCAATGTTTTGCCAATTTACTAAAAATACCAACACAAGCAAAGAGGACTTATATTGCTTCTATTAGTTCATTTTGACTTTTTGAGGGAGTTCCAAAAGATGATATACTTTAAACAGGAATATATGTAGCCATAAAAAATATTTTATAATAAAGATATTAGCACTTTATTAAGGCGCTTAGAGTAAAACTGTACAGCTTGATGTTATAACAAATGAAATCAATTTGATCATCCCACAAGAACTTGTCATCTAATAAAACATCCAGAAATTTCAATTTATGGGCAACAGAAATATTACTGTTATCATTAATAAGAATTCTATCCACATGATCAGTAATATTAAATCTATCTGAGAAGCACAATGCAAGTTTTATCCATATTTTAGTTAGATATTTACAGTCCAATAAGTGAATAAGTTTTTGAGCTGCTACCATAAATTTTTAATTCCTTTTAAATAATTATCTTAGATATAAACACAATTGTGGTGTCTGTAAAAAAGGTTCCAGGTAATGACCCACGATTTTTAGGCAGGTTTTAATAAACAATATCAAAAGCAAGGCACTGATATATTTCATTGAGGAACTCTGTGTTCTGCATGTTGAAGAACACTTCAATTAACGTACCTACAATTTTTTTTAAAAGGTTGGCCTCTTTACTGATGAATCTCATTTGTCTATGATGGAATACTCAAATTTAGCCAAGTATTTAGTTTCAGTTGTCAATGTCTTACCATTTTTCAATGTCAAGCGGAAATTAACCTCTCATTAACAGTAAAGCTTTAAGCAAGTTTGTGAAATTGGCTACAATGTTCATCAATCATTATTCATAGAGGTATGGTGTACAGGTGTTTAATGATATAAAAACTGCTCAAGTTTTGTTTTGAATAATTATAACCTCACCGTGCCGCACAAACATAGGAGTTCATCCCAGAATTTGATTTGAATTTATTTACATTAAATTAGGACTAAGTCCATGATTTAGTTACGGATGTGGGGATGACAGCAGATGCACAATTGAATCGCTTAATGTTTACTTTAAGCTTTAAATGAGTATAATTATTTGAAATATGTACTAGATTGGTCAGTTCTTGTACATGATATGCTTGTAGTGATTGTACATGATCAAATTACCAGCTGACTTAAGCTGAGATGCCATACACAATGTGCTTTTAGCTCTGATCCATGAACACACGATCAATTATTCTCACACATACACGTGTGCATGTATTATAATATTTCATTTATGCTTAATAGTTATTGTTTAAATTACAACAATAAAAAAATCTTTAATAATAAGTTCTGCCATAACATACACTTTAGTATAAATTTTTATGTTAATATTTAAACAAAATATGCAAGTGAAAATTGTGATTGTTAAAAGATTATTCTTAAGAAAAAAAACTGTCGAGACATAAATTTTTCTCATTATGGAAAATTACATTATCATCACATAAATATATTATATACCTCATTACTGCTTCTATACTTAATCAGTTAATACCAGGATTTATTCGTTTATAAAATAAAATTTTATAAGTTGATAAAACAAAAAAATAATAAATATGTGGCGAAAACAGGTAACTTTGATTATTGATTGTTTTTCAAAATAATTTATTTAGGTCATAATTACTAATCAACTAAGATATTCTTGGTTCGATTTTGTTTTATAAAAAGAAGTTTTTTCATTTATAGTCCTTCAAAATATTTTTCTCTTTATTTTATTGATTATTGAAGTTAAATATATTACATTATTTTGGAGGTGTGTAGATATTAGTACAGTAAAAGGATGTAATAAGAATAGAAAAGAATTTTTTCCTGGCTAATAATGTTTTTTATAAAGCAGATACGTTATGAAGTTACGAAATGATGAATCAAAGTGAGCACAAGATTTTCAGTTTCTACATAATTAACTGGTATTTATTTAAATAGTCAGTTATTTTACTTCAGATTATTTTTTTTTGGAAAAAAACACTGACAATGTTATCTATGCACAGTGAGTTATAAAAAACATAATTTTAAATATTTTTGAGTCAAATATTTTCCTCAACTTAAAAATCAAGGAAAATAACTGCATTTTATTAAACTATAAAAAAATTCATATCTGTATGAAAATTGATGAATTTTTGGCACAATAATTTAATTAAAATTAATTTCAGAATATACATAACAGTATAAAGATATTTTTATGACATGTGGCAGCACAAGCAGAAGACTACTGTACTTGTAATGCTAGCATCTATTAAAATCTAAATATATTATTTTCTGTTAAGTACCACAGCAAACGTTTGTTAAATTAAAAAAAAAAAAAGGTTAATAAATTTTTAATATTATTTATTGGTATTAAATATATGGTGACCCACTTAAAGAAAAAAGATGAAAATAAATGTGACAAAAGGACTTATAGTGCTCACTAAAAATGACATTCAGAAATCTACCAACAATGGAATAGATGAATCAGCTCCTTTTATAAAAATTACTTAAGAAATTGTATTAACATGATTCGTTTAATCAATCTTAATTTTTTGTAATTTATGGCATTTTGTGATGAAGACTGACAAAAAAAATTATGAATTGATTAAAAATATACTATTCCTTGAAATTTATGGTCTTAACCATTTGTTTTAAATAAAAATCATTGAGATGAAATCAAGAGACCTTTCTAATGTGGGGGTACAACAGATAAGACAAAAGAAGCACTCATCTTCCTTATTCCCCTTCTTAAAAAAAAAAATAGTTAAAGAAATATGTTTTTCTTTAACCTATAAAAAATGATATATAATATTGCTTTTTTTTCTTTTGTAATAGGACTTACTGATGTATTTCATATTAACAACAATGTTTGTTGGATCTAATGGAGACTGTACGGAATATATAAATGGAATTCGTAAATATAATCTATATAGAGAGAGTGGTTATACAGATGACCAAACAATTCAGTCACTTGTTGAAATGTACTGTAACAAGTTGGGGAAGAATTCAAGATATGGATTTCATTCGACAAAATGCCTATATTTAACAGACAAGTATTTCAGATTAGTTGGAGAAAATGAATACAATATAAAAAAGGTAACTATAACCCATGTTTTTCAATAAAAAACTTTAAAATACATCTATAACTATTTGACTAGTCATAATTTAAATGTGTCATACTTAAAAGGATTCATAAATACAAGTTCCTTGCAAATAGTTTTGAAAGCACAGCAAAAGGTAGATGAAAATCTTTTGGATGTTTATATGTGTGTGTAAGGTGTTGGCCTTTAAATCACCTTATATCTCCAGGACAACTTGACTGATTTTGACCAAACTTGCTCACATTACTTCTACATATAGGGCATTGATGACATTAAATTTTCAGCTTACAAGATCAATGGGGGTGAGGCTGTAGAGCAAAGTCACCCTCAGTATCTCAAGATTTCGCCTAATTAATGTCATATTTTTCTTAGGCACATTTGTTAAAAATTAAAAAAATAACAATAACTTAAAAAAAAGTTTTTTTCAAAATCGCACCCTCACACTAAAAAATGCTCTCAACTTTGAAGCTTTGTTGTAATCACTAGATGATTGTTTTTCATTGTGGTTTTTCTATAATCCCCTAATTAGGCATATAAATTAAGTAAATTGAGAGCCCCAAATCCCATTAAGCGGCCAGACCTAACCAAAAGTCATGCACTTTTTATCATTTTTCTTCTTTCTCTTTATTATTGTAATCAAGAGTACTATAAAAAAAGATTTTTTTATAAAATTGAACTTTGACTCCTACTTTAGGGTTTATGCAAAAAGTAACAACCATGATTGTGCGAGATATCAGTTTGTACATTTATTGATATTTAAAGTTGTTGAAATTGAAGTATTTTTAAATTTGCGATTTTAACCTCAGCCAATAATTATCTAATAACATTTATTCAGTATGTCTTTAATATGTTAATTATATTTTATTTATAAATAGCCATCTGAAGGGAAAGTCCTACAACTGTGTTGTCAACTTTTTTTTATATTTATCATTATTATAAACAATACATTGCAACAGTGTTTATTAATAAAAGGTATATATATTTTTTTTAAATACATTGTTCTTGACAGAATTGATTGGTGTGGCAAATACTTCTAAAGCAGCTGTTCTCAACCTTTTTTTTATCTACCATTCATGAGACTTTAAAATCAGTAGCAAACGAGTGAACTACTGAATATGTAATATGACATTAAGATAGCAATAGTTATATCTCAGAATGGTAAAGCAATAAAAATTCCATTATTTTTTTAATTTCGCCTTTTTATTTTATAAAAAATATCATATTCTACTATTATTTTATTTATTAAAAAAATAAGTTTTCCAAAAACTGTTATTTATTTTACAAAGAAATGTTACATTATATATTTACTTATGTTACTGAGAAGAATATTTTTCAAGAAAAAAACTTCAGTTGCAAGGATAGTTCTGCCTGGCTGAAACAACAGAAGAAATATTTTGCTCAGTTGAACTTAATTTTAAGCGCAAATTTGGGTCAAGGTTCGGGTTATTACAAAATTTATTTTTTATTGCCATCATAGCTGAACTATTATTCTTTTTTGCAATTTTTTTAATAATCCCTTTATTTTGTTATCTATTGAAAATCAAGTTGTTTCTTCTTGCAAATTTCACTAAAACAAAAATTAAATTTAACTCATTTAGGGAATTGAAAATATCTGATAAGTAAGCTAATCTTTTAATTTGCAGCTTGTCTTTATTCATTAGTAACAACTCTGTACCTCTGAATTTAACTCAAATACTCTACTTAGCATTTTCCCTTTAGAAAGCCTTCTCACCTATGTGCATTGCAGTAACAGAGTTATTACAAAAAATTGGTGTCATTATTTTTCAGAACGATTTCATTTCCATCACTAATAAAAGATTGCTTAAAATAATTTAAATAATTAAATATATTTTTATTACTGTATTAAATTTATCATAAATATCTCTAACTTATCAATAAAATATTTCTTTCTCTGTTATAATTATTTATTTGCATATTATTTTGAATATTAATTTTAGTTTTATCATTACATTTTTAGACATTAAAAAATAAATACTCTAATACAACTAAAAAACAAATATGTACAAATTCACAAAAAAATGAAGTACTTGCACAGATTAGGAAAATTAATTTCATTAATAATCATCAGAAGTTGTTACATGATGGCAGAATAAAATGGAATTTATGGTAGTAAACTGCTTTAGTCTTTCTCTTCTTTGAGCCAGTTATAAACAACATTCAACAGATAATATTCATTTACAAGATAACGGATTGTAGACTTGTAACTGTAAAAACTGATTTTTAAATTGTTACAGAATACCACAAATTTTATTTTTTGAACTGTGTTGCCATTTTTCTCATATAGATTTGATAAACACCTTTGATTGCAATTACTTTACAGTTGTCTTAAAATTTTTATTGATTATGTGAACTTTTTCCAGGATTTTTATTATACTATTTATGCATAATTTTAAGTATCGTGTATGATTTCTTTTTTTTTATTATTCTAGTTTTCAGACAAATGTATGGAGAGAGGATTTAAACAGGTTGAATGCATTAAAGTAATGCTTTCTTTGGAAAGAAGATGCTGGGATATGCGTAATGCTACCTTTCTTATTCAATTAGTAAAAGATATAAAAATGTTATTGTATATAGAAAGTTACCCAGTTCTAAATGTTCAGTATACACAAATATTATGGATGAAAAATTTTCAGCCCCAGAACTGTATGGAAGCCATTCTTAAGAATGATGTGATTCGAGATACAATTTTTGATGAGTTTTATTACAGCTGGTTTGAAAATCAAAAAGATGCAAAAGGATGTGAGTGTAATGAAGTTATACGTATATATAATAGGTATGAAGCATTTTTCTTTCAATATTTCTCTTTATTATTATTATTTATTTTTTAAGGCATCAGCTTCTGAAGCCATTAGCCTTATATATATATATATTAATGTATACTAGATTACAGAGAGTAACAGCACAGTGACTTGATGTCAACATGTGTATATATATATTAGAAAAAAATGTTACATTAAACACTTCTATTACTTCTAGTTAAAAAACATGGAAAGAAACATGTAAGAGCATGTGAATTAGCTCTCACCTACTCCAATGCGCATGCACATATACACAGAAACAAGCATGTACATGCATATATACACATCATATATTTTTTTTATTTTTAAGCGATTTAAAAACATTACTGCATGAGGTGAAAAGGATCTCATGAAGTTTTGTTTTTCAAAGAAATAAAACCTAAAACTATTGTTAAATGTCACTGCATAATGTGTGAACAGCCTTATGAGTGATGTACAATACATAACAAATAAATACCACGACCAGCAACCTAAAAATAAAAAAAATGTTTTAACTAGTATTTGACTATAAGTATTAAAATGGCCTTTTGCAATTTTGATGACACAGAATAAATATTATAATCACTTATGGATGTGAAGACCCCTTACAAACAATTAAAATACAGCATGAAAACCACTAATGTTAGTCATCGATCAACTTCCCTGTAAGAAACTTTTTTGTAACAATACTTTTCTTTTCATAGGTAATTTGAAAGTTTGTTTTTTATGTACAACCTTCATTTCAAAACTATATATTGATTTACTCCCATATTATGCGTTTTTCACTAAGAGCAATATCACAATTTGTAACAAAGGTCTTTCTGCTGTTAATAAGAGATACATTTGCATGTTCTGTACGATCTGCGTGTAAGCATGTCATGGTTGTTTTCAACAAGAGAGAGCAGCATCATTTATTCGTCTGATCTGAATTTTATTAAGTATGTTTAATCTGATTATCAAGGACTTCCATTCTCTGAGGACTACAATTTCAATACACCTTATTTTATAATTTTTGTTATTGTACATTCTTAAAACATAAAATGTTGTCCATGATTTATCTACTTGCTTCTTTTCTAGCAGCCTAATTTCCATTGGATTTTGACATATTCTAGGTTCCATATTATTAACATACCGCGTTGGTCTAGTGGTGAACGCGTCTTCCCAAATCTGCTGATTTGGAAGTCGTGAGTTCCAGCGTTCAAGTCCTAGTAAAGGCAGCTATTTTTACATGGACTTGAATACTAAATCATGGATACCGTTGGTGGTTGGGTTTCAATTAACCACACATCTCAGGTATGGTCGAACTGACAAGTGAAGTGTACAAGACTACACTTCATTCACATTCATACATATCATCTTCATTCATCCTCTGAAGTATTATCTAAACGGTAGTTACCGGAGGTTAAACAGGAAAAAAAAAGTTTCCATATTATTACATAAATCTGACCGTTATCATTTAAGACTACTAATGTATCTTGTAATTTAATATATCAAATATATATATTAATATATCAAATTTAAAGTCATTATGCAAGCTATTAATGGTACTTCGATTGTCAGAACACTTCAAGATTCCTTTAATTTGGTAAAAATGAATGAACTGAGTTGTATGATTATTGTGTACAATTAGGTTGTAAACTCACTAGCAACCTTTGCTACGATCCAATACAAAAATCTATTGCCAACAACAAAAGAATACCTAACTCGTCTTCTGCCTTCAATAAGGCACTTCAAGGTTTGTTTTATGATTAAACCTTAACGCTGAATAAAACAAAATGCACTTATAGGGTGCTGATAAAAATTAAAACTTACAACTATATTACATGCAAATTGTTTTACAGAGGGCAATAATTATTTTACTACACAAATAAATATCGTAAATATGAAACGGTGCAAAGGAAATGGATATAAAATTAAAACAGCAGAAAATAGTAATAAAAACAATAAAACCCTGCTCATTAGTCTGTTCCCATAAGAAAAAATTGCAGTGTCTTAGCAATGATTTTTCCTTTTCCAAAATCATGTGCATCATATTCGAGTTAAAGGAACTCAGAATGCTGAGGAACTGACAGTAGTGTTAAAATGAAAGATGGCCAACTTGCAAGTCAACCTTAAATCGCGAGGTGGAAGGACAGTTGTCCACATCAAAGACGTTAAAACAACTGAGCAAGAGATTAAGGATGCTATTGGGCAGACAATGCAATTTTCATTTAAGACTACTTATATATCTTGTAAGTTACAAATTAATTTATCAAATTTAAAGTCATTATGGAATCTATTAATAGCACTTAGCGAGTTAGAACCCATCAAGAAAATTCATTTGGTAAAAAGGAATGAACTGAGGTGTATGATGTATTATGTACAATTTGGCTGTAAACAGACTATCAACCATTGCTACTAACCAATACAAAAATCTATTGCCAACAACAAGAGAATACCGAACTTGTATTCTGTCTTGGATCCATAATAATATTTGTAATCATCAATAAGGCACTTAAAGCTTTGTTTTATGATTAAACTGACACGCTGAATAAAACAAAATGCACTGTATAGGGTGCTGATAAAAATTAAAACTTACAACTCTATTACATGCAAATTGTCTTACAGAGGACAGAACTACACAAATAAATAATGTAAATATGCAAGGGTGTAAAGGACATGGAAATAAAATTAAAACAGCTGAAAATAGTGATAAAAACAACTGAACCCTTCTCATTAGTCTATTCCCATAAGAAAAAATTACAGCGTCTTAGGAATGATTTTTCTTTTTGCAAAATCACGTTCAATTTTGCCTTTCAAGATCAGCCTCTTTCTTCATAGATTGAACACTCCTCCATTATGTGTTTTAGAGTGAGAGGAGTACTATAATTAAAATACAAAAATCTTTCGGCTCCTGTTAATAGATACATCTATTTTTTCCTTTTTTTGATAAGGTGGGGGAATACCATTTATGTACACCTCTGAGTGGGCAGTGTCGGGCTTGCAATAGTTTCTACTAGATGTTATTAAGGTGTGTATGTATACTTGCGCCCTACCAACTGAACCTAGCCACCATACCAACTCCTCCCCCTTCAGGGCCGGACCTGCAACCAAGCTGTACTCTGCCTCCAGGGTTGCCTTCAAGGTCAGGAGGTCCACAGTCCCTGTGGCTCATCATTGCCAACCATCTGCACAAGCCCAAAAAAATGATGACGTCGCAGGGAACGGTCCATCACCAATTGCTTTCTGATCTCTATCTTTACCTCAGCAGAGGGGTTTTTCCATCAATCTGTCAGTTACCCATCAATCTCGTTGTCGATCTTCTGCACTTCCTGGCTGCTGCTCTGATAACTTGGGGCTGTCCCATCATGACTTGTTAAAATCCCCTACTTCTATCCTCCTTGTCTTTGGTTTGCAGTATCTCTGCGACAGACTCTTCTCTTCCCATTTGGTCAGCCGATTGACCTGCCAGCCTGAGTTCTGTGTGTATTCCACTGCTGACATTGAAACAGTGTGTGTTCTGCTGTATCCTGTAAGCCGCAGTACTTGCACTCACAGGAGCCAAAATTGTCGCTACCGGGTTTATTACAACTTGGAAGAAGGGGAACAAATTTCTCTGGTGGTGATCCAATGGGCAGTAAGAAGAGTGCTGGGCAATTCCAGGGTGCCAGTTTTGTCTTGGCGCGTTAAGAAGTCTCGCCGGTCAAGGCGAGCATGACACAACTGAACTTGGAATTGGGGAAGCAACAAACGGTGCAGACTGGAGTGAAGAATTCTACACCACCGGTCACTGAAAGTAGGATGGTGGTGTCATGGCGGGGGGCAGGTCCTATAATGACCTGCTTCGCAAACAAAGGCCACAGTGTCTCGTGAGGAGGCAACCAAGGACCTCTCTTTGAAAAGGAGAAGCCAAAAGGAATTGCATATTCGAGTTAAAGGTACTCAGAATGCTGAGGAACTGACAGTAATGTTTAAAGAAAAGATGGCCAACTTACAAGTCAACCTTAAATTGCAAGGCGGAAGGATGACAGTTGTCCTAACGTGGACCTTAAGCGACTGAGCAAGTGTATAAGGACGCTATTGCGCAGACATTGGGGGACGATGGGAATTTAAAATTACCGTGATGGGGCTGACGTATGGGGAAATCAGGAATGTTACAATTATCACCTCGTACCGGATGGCTCGAAAACTAATTGAGGATCGGATTTGGATCGGGTAGTTCCATTTCAGAGCCCTATATGTGAAGAAGATCATTGTTACAGATGCTAGGGCTCAGCACATATAAAGTAATAAGTATATAAGTAATACCACTGTTACTATATATTCTTTTCTAAATTATTCTAAGTAATTTGGAAGTAAATGCAATATAAAACTTTATAGCATATTAGTTCTACGACATATTTATTTCAAGTATCCGATCTAAAATGTTTCCATGAAATTAAAACTAAATATAAATATTATAAAAGTATAAATATTTAGTAAATTTCTTTTAAGTGTGTGACTTTTTATTTATTTATTGTTGTTGTTGCTTAGTACGAAATCATCTGAAGAGAGAGTTAAGCTTTTGGAACGTCAATGCTTATAAAAATATTCGGTAGTAATCATTGGATTGTTTAAAAAGGAAAATTATTATTACTAGTAAGGAATGAAAAATGTTACTTAAAGAAAAATAAATAACTATTACTACTAATTATGCTTAAATTTACTTTTCACCTATTTTGGTCTATTAAGAATATATAAATATATATACAAAATCTAATTAATTATAAAAAAATTATAAATTATAAATAAGTAAATTATAAAAATAGAACACTTATGTACTGGAGCGATATTAATGTTTTCACTTCATTAGCTGTTTAAATTTATAATTTTTTTGATGGTGAGTACGATCTAAATGTAACATCCTAGCACATGCAAGTCTATTCAACAGTGGAATAAGACTTTAAGATGTGCAGGAGGCTTGGTTTCACAAATTGGAAATCATCCAAAAGTTCCAGTTGGTGACAAGACTATGCAGCATGTATTCAATGCATTCATTGCCAGTCCGTGAAAGTCAATTAGGCATGCTAGTTACAAACTGCAAATTCTTCGTTCCACTGTTCATACCATTGTTTATAAGCGGATCATTTTGCGAGCGTATAAGTTACAACTCCTTCATCACATTAAACCAAATGATTGCCGCTATGATATAAGTTTGCTGCAGACATAATGCACCATATTAAAAACAATCCTAATCATTTTTATTCATAGTTATTTAGTGATGAGGCAAAACTTCATATGCGTGAAAAAGTTAACAGACACAATTGTTGAATTTCAGGTATATATAGTTATATAACCTATAAATAAGTGTTTTGTTACTGTGTTTGGTGGTTATTTGAGATTAATTGGCAGAGTGGTAAATACGATGATGAATTATTTGAATTTTCATAATGTTTTATATTATGTAAATAGTACGGAAATAGGCATACGCGCCAAAATCCAAGAGGGCAGACAATCGGCTATATTGGAATCCAAGATGGCGGACTTGGAATGACGTCACGAAATCAAGATGGCGGTGGTCGGCCATCTTGGATTGTGACGTCAGTGGCTGTAGTAGCCCGTCACCGCCATATTGAAATTTCCCTTTCCTCCTTAACTGCTTCCATGGCCTTACGTATGACGTTATTTTAGGTAATTAGATATTAGTATTAGTAGCGTTTACTATTTGTAATAATGGTACCGTCGCTGAAGGTAATGATGATGATGTAACATTCACTACTGTTTTCTTCAAGGCGGTTTTGTCAATATCATAATTTAACGTTACGTTAGGTAAATGATAAACTCATATTAGCGACGTTAACAATTGCTTTTTCTAACGTAGTAACATAATCATCATTATGTACATGTAACGTTATGTTATCATAGTAATGATGTAACATTCACTACGGGTTTCTTCAATATTGACGCCATGATATTCCCTTTATTGGAGACAACGACGATGACGACTTTTGTTTTTACAACCCATACCTGATCCGGTCAAAGGGTAGGGCATAAGGTATAATACCTGCCCTGCAGTGCCGGCTTTTCTTTTCATCATTTCAACAAGACGTTTTATATTATTTATTTTTGATCGTCTTCTTCTTACTCTTCCACCGCCGATCTTTGATTTTAACTTGTTCGCGTTTGTAACCGCCAATGCAGTAGCCTTTCTGCGATACTCGAATCCTTAGCTTTATTTCTTTTCGAAGCGCTGTTGGCTAATTTACGATCTGCAGCCGCTCTGTTTTCGTTATCGCTGTACGTAGCGTATGTGATATCGTGTTCTTTACAAGCTGCGTCGAACTTGTTTACACCGGGATCGTTTCTCTTTTATCGTTTTTCTAAATTCGTTCCCGGTCCGCAGTACTGATATCCAGGAAATGTAACTCTACCGGCAATAAATCGATTCCTTTGTTTATAATTAAACCAAAGAACACCGTGGCGGTGTGCTTTGGTGGTTGGGTTACAATTATCCTCATATCTCAGAAGTGGTCAAACTGGGACTGTACAAGACCACACTTCATTTACACTCATACATATCATCCTCATTCATCCTCTGAAGTAATACCTGAATGGTTATTCCCGAAGACTAAACAGGGAAAACAAAAAAAGGATAACTAAAAAATATCCAGTTTGAATTTTTAAACGAACGAACGATTGATTGTAGAGATATAAGAGCACCCCATTGCACCTCCCAAAACAGTGCCCCAGGGGCACCCTGTTTGTTACCAGTTTATGGTGATAATTGGTCTAGCCTCATTCCAGGTGCTCGCATCACCATTTATCACTCTAGCGTCACATGCAATCCACACAAGAAATCCATTATTATTACACAGAATTTTTTTAAATTCTATTATTTTTGTAATATTATTGATACGGTTGATTCAAATCATTCAGTTCAAACCTAGCCCACATAGCGATAGAGGCTCCAGTTCACATTTCATTCAATTCATTAAAGTTTTGCCTCATCAATAAATAACTATACATAAAAATAATTTGGATTTTTTTTATACGGTGCATTATGTCTGCAGTAAACTTGTATTGTAGCGGCAATCATTTGGTTTAATGTGATGAAGGAGTTGTAACTTATACGCTCACAAAAGGAGCCGCTTATAAACAATTTTGTGAACAGTGGAACGAGCAATTTCCAGTTTGTAACTAGCTTGCCTGATTGACTTTCCCGGACTGCCAATGAATGTATTGAATACATAATGCATAGTCTTGTCACTAACTAGAACTTTTGGATGATATTCAATTTGTGAAACCAAGCTTCCTGTCAATCTTAAAGTCTTATTCCACTAGTGAATAGACTTCGATGTACTAGGATCGATGTTTCATTTAGATCGTACTCACCATTGAACAGGCATAACTGATTAATACTCCACTAACCAAAGCATGCACTGAACCTTCAGTTGTGACGTCCACATCTCGACTCAGTAGACTTTCATTGTTAGTTGGCTTACCTTGGATGAATCACTCTTGGATTTACAGTCCACTAAATGAATAATATTAGGCTTTAGAACCAACAATTGGCAATTGGCCTTGATAGTATAAGAAAAGGTTTTGGAGAGATTTCCTTTCAACTAAGGCTACTATTAAGAGATTATGACTGGCTTTTTAAATATAGATCTTTTGGATACCTTTAGTCTGAACACTCTGTATGACTGACATTAATTTATGATTAAAAAGCACTCTTCGTAATAGGAGAATTGTATAAACTATTTCTACAAAAATTGTCTTATCAAAGTGTTTAATTTAGTTTCTCTATTTATATCTACTACTTATCTCACTTTGAAATTAATTGGAAGCTTCAAGAACAAGCATATGTTGCGGTCAAAAAAGGAAGTAACTCTTTGAAATTGTCTCTGCATGAAACAGTTGTTTAAGGAGATCCATGCGGCTGTGTAAATATCTAATAAATATACATATTAAATTTATTAAAAATTAATTTTTGAAAGTATTCAATCATATGAAAATAGAAAGGTTTTAGCGTTCTCCTCTCTTAAAATTTTGTTCATGAACAAATATATATCTTTACAAATAAATAAAATTGATATTTTATTATGATCAATACAAAATAAATCATTATCAATCACATAAGGAATGAGTAAACATGTTAATATACATTTAAAAAAAAAAGGAACTGCCAAGCATTTACCTGCGAAGATCATGCATGGGAAACCGTGGAAAAATCTGATAAGAGCAACAGCATACAGATTACTCAATTTATTTTAAAGATTAAAAAAGTAATGGTGATTATAATAATGTTAGTTTTATGAAATATAAATACAATAAAATATTGTAAAGTTTAATACATGAAAAAATCTGTTGTGAAACTAGGCTTTGATTTTATTCAGAAGCAGTTTAGAGAAAAATCCATTAAAGCAAATTTTTTGCCTACAGTGCATATACAACGAATTCAGAACAAATCTTTTTCTAAAGATCAACAACCCCCTATTAAAATTGAAATAAATGTGTTTATTTTTGTCTCCCTTGGGTTTAAATATTTTTCAAAATTTATTTGAAAGTATATATTTCATACACATAGACCTATTAAGAAATTACCACAATTTTTTTAAATTATAGACCCCCAAACCTAAAATGCGGAAAAATATTTTTATTTAGATTTTCATTTTTTATTTTAGCCTTAATTAAAAGGGATTAAATTAACAGAGCGCTTTATTCAATGAATTTATTAAGCTTAAAAACTATGTATGAATATTTAGAAAAATATTTCTTAATATTTATTCTCACCTCTAAATAAAATATATATTTTGTTTTTTGGCGCTAACTTCATTTTTATTAGCTAGAAAAGACGTGCCATATTTTATCACTTTTTTAAATTTTTTATTAATGCATTTGCTTTATTTTTTTAATGTGTTGTTACTGCAGTACTGTGAATTGTGTAAAATTCGAAATGACAATTTACTGTTTCAATAATAAATAAAACGTTTTAAAAATGTTTTTTGATCAATCACAATGTTTCTTATGGTTGTGATATATACAAAAAAACACCAAAAGATAGTCTATACTAATTAATATTACTTTTTCTGAGAGTGATGATGTTAAGTAAGTTCCTGAGGTGAATAGAATGTTAATGTCACTAGTAAGATCAACTCACTTAGTTTTCGGCTTGATGTGAACAGTATAGCTTAGTGAAAAAATCAATGGAAAACTAGTTCATTCCTCCCATTCATTGATACGTTTAATACTGAATGATTGTTATTCCTGGGTGTGGTTTTATTATTTTTTAATGTAATTTTTCTAATATCAGGCTGTGTACAACCATAACATTTATGGGGTTTAGCAAATATATACTACTTTCTCATTCATCTCATAGAAACAAAATGCATCTTTAACTGAAATTAAAACTGTAATATTCAACAAATGGCTGATAACTGGAAAGTTGTCAGTAAAAAAATTTATCAAATTAAGCAAGAACAATGTGATAGAAAAGGATAATTTTCTTTAATATTCCTCTTTCTTTTATAAAGACAAATTTTAGTAATTAAATTAAGTTATGGTAAGAGAATAATGGTTCAAGAATTCAATGAAATGCGGATTAATTTTATTTCAGAGAGTTATTAAGTGTTAAACTCATTAGGAAAGATACAGCAAAAAAAATTATTAATTGCCTATTAGTGTTTAAATTAATTTAAAATTTTCTTAAAAAAGGTAGTGGATTTGTTAAACAATTATATAATATTTTCATTATGCAGCTTTCTTTTTGACATTGATTTCTGTTAAAATGGCACTAAAATATATTATTTCATTCATATGGTAAATAAATAAATTTTTTTAAAAATATTAACGAACCATTGCATCAAAAAATATAATTTAATTTATTATAACTCACTTTCACACCGTTATATACAAAGGAGCTTTTAATTTTAAATTAAAAAGTATGATAAGCTAATGCAATAGATGTGTAATTTATAACTTTAAACAGCTAATGAATTGAAAACTTTGATAGCGTTCCAGACCATAAGTGTTCTATTTTTATAATTTACTATATTTATAATATATAATTTTTTTATAATTAATTAGATTTTGTATATATATATTTATATATTCTTAATAGACCAGAATAGGTGAAAATTAAATTTAAGCTTAATTAGTAGCAATATTATTTATTTGTCTTTAAGTAACACATTTCATTCCTTACTGGTAATAATAATTTTCATTTAAACAGTCCAATGATTACTAGTGAACATTTTTATAAGCATTCACTTTCCAAAAGCTTAACTCTCTCTTCAGATGAGTCCGCACTAAACAACAACAACAACAACAATAAATAAATGAAAAGTCACACACATAAAAGAAATTTACTAAATACTTATACTTTTATAAATTTTATTTTGTTTTAATTTCATGGAAACATTTTAGATCGGATACTTGAAATAAATAGGTTCTAGAACTAATATACTATAAAGTTTGATATTGCATTACTTCCAATTTACTTAGAATAATTAAGAAAAGAATAGAACAAGTAGTATTACTTCTACTCCTTATAGTAACAGTAGTATTACTTATATACTTATTACTTTATGTCCTGAACCCTAGCATTTGTAACAATGATCATCTTCACATATAGGGCCCTGCAATGGACCTACCCGATCCAGATCCGATTCTCAATTAGTTTTCGAGCCGCCTGGAACGAGGTGATAATTGTGACATTCCTGATTTCACCATACACCAACCTCATCGAGGTAATTTTAAATTCCTCACCATTCCCCAATGTCTAGCCAATAGTGTCCTTAATCTCTTGCTCAGTCGTCTTAAGGTCCACGTCTTTGATGTGGACAACTGTCCTTCTGCCTCGCGATTTAAGGTCGACTTGCAAGTTGACCATCTTTTCTTTTACCACTACTGTCAGTTCCTCATCATTCTGAGTACCTTTAACTCGAATATGCAATTCCTCTTTGTTTCTCCTCCTCAAAAAGAGGTCCTTGCTAGCCTCCTCACGAGACACTGTGGCCTACGTGTGCGGAGCAGGTCATCATAGGACCTGCCTGCCGCCCTGACACCACCATCCTACTTTCAGTGACCGGTGGTGTTGATCTCTTCACTCCAATCTGCACCATTTGTTGCTTCTCCAATGCCAAGTTCAGATGTGTCATGCTCACCTTCACCGGTTCCTCTTGTCTCCTATGTAGATACATTAACATTTTCTTAATAGAGGTTCCTACTCCTTCAACACAAAAGACAAAACTGGAACTGTCCAGCTTCTTCTTACTGCCCATAGGATCACCACCAGAGAGATCTGTTCCTCTTCTGCCGAGATGTAATAAACTTGGTAGCGACAATTTTGGCTCTTGTTAGTGCAAGTACTGCGGTTTACAGGATGCAGTGGAACACACACTGTTTCAAAGTCAGCAGTGGAATACGCAGAACTCAGGCTGGTAGGTCAATCAACTGAAACCTGAGACTTTACTGCCGCATATGTTAGCGTCTTTCAACAACCGGAAGGCAATAGATAAGTCTGTCACACAGGTACTGTAAACCAAAGACAAGGAGTGTAGAAGAAGGACATTTTAACCAGTCATGATGGGACAGGCCCAAGTTATCCGAGCAGCAGCCAGGATGTGCAAAAGATCAACAATGAGATTGATGGATAACTGACAGATTGATGGAAAAACCCCTCTGCTGAGGTAAAGATAGAGATCAGAGAGCAATTGGTGATGGACAGCTCCCTGTGACATCATCATTTTTTTGTGCTTGTAAAGATGGTTGGCTATGATGAGGCACAGGAACTCTGGACCTCCTGAACTTGAAGGCACCCCTGGCGGCCGAGTAAAGCTTGATTGCAGGGAGGAGTTAGTATGGTGGCTAGGTTCAGTTGGTAGGTGGAAGGTATACATACACACCATAATAACATCTAGTGGAACTATTGTGAGCCAGACACTGCCACCTCAGAGACGTATGCAAATGGTATTCCCCACCTCGTCAAAACAAGGAAAATATAGATGTATCTATTTACAGGAGCCAGAAGATTTACGTATTTTAATTATAGTACTCCTGTCACTGTAAAATACATAATGGAGGAGTGTTCAATGTATGAAGACCGTGGCAGAACTTGAAAGGCGAAATTGCACATGATTTTGGAAAAGGAAAAATCATGCAATTTTTTCTTATGGGAACAGACTAATGAGCAGTGTTTTTATCAGCACCCTATACAGGACATTTTTTTTTATTCAGTGTTAAGGTTTAATCATAAAAAAACCTTGAAGTGCCATATTGATGATTACAAAAATTATTGTGGATCCAAGACCGAAGACGAGTTAGGTATTCTTTTGTTGTTGGCAATAGATTTTTGTATTGGATCTTAGCAAAGGTTGCTAGTGTGTTTACAGCCAAATTGTACACAAAACATCATACACCTCAGTTCATTCGTTTTTTCCAAATTAAAGATTCTTGTAGTGTTCTGACTCGCTAAGTGTTATTAATAACTTAAATAATGATTTTAAATTTGATAAATTAATTTGTAACTTACAAGATACATTAGTAGTCTTAAATGAAAACGGTCAGATTTATGTAATAATATGGAAGCTAGAATATGCCAAAATCCAATGGAAATTTGGCTGCTAGAAAAGCAGCAACTAGATAAATCATGGACACTATTTTAAGTTTTAAGAATGTACAATAACAAAAATTATAAAATGAGGTGTATTGAAATTGTAGTCCACAGAGAATGGTGGTCCTTGACAATCAAATTAAACAGTAAATAAAATTCAGATCAGATGAAAAAATGATGATGCTCTCTCTTGTCGAAAAAACCATGATACGCTTACCCAGAGATCCTACAGAACATGCAAATGTATCTCTTATTAAGAGCAGAAAGACCTTTGTTACAAATCAGGATATTATTCTCAGTGAGGAACGCATAATAGAGGAGTAAACCCATGTAGATTTGAAATAAAAGTTGTACATAAAAAACAAACTTTCAAATTACCTATGAAAAGAAAAGAATTGTTACAAAAATGTTTTCTACAGGAAAGTTGATTTATAGAATAACATTAGTGGTTTTATAATTCATTATCTTGTGCTGTAATTTTAATTGCTTGTAAGGGGTCTTTACATCCTTAAATGATTATAATATTTATTCTGTGTCATGAAAATAGCAAAAGGACGTTTAAATACTTGTAGTCAAATACTAGTTAAACTTTTTTTTATTCTTATGTTGCTGGTTGTTGTATCTAATTGTTATGTATTGTACATCACTGCATAAGGATTTTTACTTATGCAGTGACATTTAAAAATAGTTTTTAAGTTTTATTTTGTTTTAGGTTTTATTTCATTCATAAACAAAACTGCATGAGACCCTTTTCACCTCATGCTGTAATGTTTTTAAACATTTAAAATTTATAAAAATATGATGTGTATATATGCATGTACATGTTTACGTCTGTGTATATGTGCATGCACATTGGAGTAGGTGAGAGCTAATTCATATGCTCTTACATGTTTGTTTCCATGTTTTTTAACTAGAAGTAATAGAAGTGTTTAATGTAACATTTTTGCTAATATATATACACGTATTGACATCATGTCACTGTGCTGTTACTCTCTGTAATCTAGTATACATTAATAAATAAATAAATCTAATGGCTTCAGAAGCTGAGCCTTAAAAAATAAATAATAATAATAAAAATAAATATTGAAAGAAAAACACTTCATACCTGTTATATAAATTTATAACTTTATTACAGTTACATCCTTTAGCATTTGGTTGATTTTTAAACCAGCTGTAATAAAACTGATCAAAAATTGTATCTCGAATAGTCGAATTCACAAGAATGTCATTTATACAGTAATGAGGCTGAAAATTTCTCAGCCTTAAAATTGCTGCATAATGTACGCTCATATTTGTGTGTATTACTATATACCATAACATGCTAAGATCTGTTACTAAATCAATAAGAATGGTAGCATTATGCATATCCCAGCATCTTTTTTCCAAAAAAAGCATTACGTTAATGCAATCATGCCATTTAAATCCTTTCCGCACACATGATTCTGCAAACTACAATAATAAAAAAAAGAAATCATACACAATACTTAAAATTATGCATACAATAGTATAATAAAATCCTAGAAAAAATTCACATAATCGATAAAAAAATAATAAGACAACTGTAAAGTAAATTGTATCAAAGGTGTTTATCAAATCTATATGAGAAAAATGGCAACACTGTTCAAAAAATAAAAGTTGTGGTATTCTGTAACAATTTGAAAATCACTTTTTACAGTTACAGTAAATGAATATTATCTGTTGAATGTTTATAACTGGCCCAAAGGAGATTCCATTAACTGCCATACATTGGATTTTATTCTGCCATCATGTAATAACTTCTGATGAGTATTAATGAAATTAATTTTCCTAATCTGTGCAAGTACTTCATTTTTTTTTTTTGTGAATTTGTACATATTTGTTTTTTAGTTGTATTAGAATATTTATTTTTTAATGTCTAAAAATGTAATGATAAAACTAAAATTAATATTCAAAATAATTATAACAGAGAAAGAAATATTTTATTGATAAGTTAGAGATATTTATGATAAATTTAATATTAACAGTAATAAAATTATATTTAATTATTTAAATTATTTTAAACAATCTTTTATTAGTGATGAAAATCAAATCCTGAAAAGTAATGACACCAATTTTTTATAATAACACTGTTACTGCAATGTACGTAGGTGAGATGGCTTTCTAATGGAAAAATACTAAGTAGAACATTTGAGTTAAATTCAGAGGTACTGTTGTTATTGATATTACAGACAAGCTGCAAATTACAAGATTAGCTAACTTATCAGATATTTTCAATTCCTTAAATGAGATAAATTAAATTTTTTTTTAGTGAAGTTTGCAAGAAGAAACAACTTGAAACAACTTAGAAACAACTTTTAAATAGATAAAAAAATAAAAGCATTATTAAAAAAATGTCAAATAAAGAATAATAGTGTTTTAAATTAAAACCTGGAGTCTTTTCCAATTTTGAAAATTGAAACAAACGTTCGCTAAACCTTGTGAAGAAATTTTAAAGAAGACTATTCTGAATTCCTGCAGATTGAAACTCTTTCATACTGAATATCATTCCTGAAACTCGGACAAAAAAACATAAACTTTAAAGAACTATGTTAAATGTTAATTTTAGGTAAAGATTAAAAGCGAATATCCATCACTATCTAGAAAAGCATTGTTATTTTTAATTCAAATTTCTACCACGCTTTTTTTTGAAACCGGCATTTTCAGCTATGATGGCAATAAAAAATAAATTTTGTAATAAACTGAACCATGACCCAAATTTGCACTTAAAATTAAGTTCAACTGAGCCAAATATCTCTTCACTTGTTTCAGCAAGGCAGAACTATCCTTGTCACTGAATTTTTTTCTTGAAAAATTTCTTATCAGTAACATAAGTAAATATATAACATAACATTTCTTTGTAAAATAAATAACAGTTTTTGGAAAAATAATTTTTTTAATAAATAAAATAATAGTAGAGTATGATCTTTTTTATAAAATAAACAGCTACTTTAAAAAAATAATTTAATTTTTATTGCTTTACCATTCTGAGATATAACTATTGCTATCTTAATGTCATATTACATATGAAGTATTTTACTGGTGTGCTACTGATTTTAAATTCTCATGAATGGTAGATAAAAAAAAGGTTGAGAACAGTTGCTTTAGAAGTACTTGCCACAATAATTAATTCTGTCGAGAATAATGTATTTTTTTTTTTTAAATATACTTTTCGTTAACAAACACTGTTGCAATGTATTCTTTAATATAATGATAAATATAAAAAACAAAGTTGACAACACAGTTGTAGGAGGTTCCCTTTACATGGCTATTTATAAATAAAATATTATTAACATATTAAAGACATACTCAAAAAATCTTGTTAGATAAGATTTTAATTAATTATTGGCTGAGGTTAAAACCGCAAATTTAAAAAAAAAAACTTCTATTTCAACAACTTTAAATAGTAGAATCAATAAATGTACAAACTGATATCTCACATAATCATGTTTGTTACTTTTTGCATAAACCCTAAAGTAGGACTCAAGTTCAATTTTATAAAAAAATATTTTTTTATAGTAGTCTTGATTACAATAATAAAGAGAAACAAGAAAAATGTTAAAAAGTGCATGACTTTTTGTTAGGTCTGGCCGCTTGCTGGGATTTGGGGCTCTCAATTTAGTTAAAAACCACAACGATATTTTTCGTTGTGTGGTTTTTTCACAACAAAGCTTCAAAGTTTAGAGCATTTTTTAGTGTGAGGGTGCGATTTTGAAAAAAGTTTTTTTGCAGTTATTGTTATTTTTTAATTTTTAACAAATATGCCTAAGAAAAATATGACATTAATTAGGCGAAATCTTGAGATATTGCGGGGACCTTGCTCTACAGTCTCACCCCCATTGATCTTTTAATCTGAAAATTTAATGGCATCAATGCCCCATATATAGAAGTAATGTGAAAATCAGTCGAGTAGTTCACTGAACACACACATATTAACATCCAAATAATTTCCATCTAAGTTTTGCTGTGCTTTTAAAACGATTTGCAAGGAACTTGTATTTATGAATCCTTTTAAGTATGATATATTTAAATTATGACAAGTCAAATAGTTATAGATGTATTTCAAAGTTTTTTTTATTGAAAAACATGGGTTATAGTTACCATATTTATATCGTCTTCAGTATCACCAACTAATTTTAAATACTTGTCTGTTGATAACGAGCATGTTGCGATATTATAAATACGACGTTCTGGTTTCTTGCCAAACTTCTCACAGTACATATTACTATATGATTGAATTGTTTGTTTATCTGTATAACCATAATTTCTATTTTCATTTTCTTTATGAATTCCATTTCTATATTTCTTGCAGACATTATTCGATCCAACAAGCATTGTTGTTAATATGAAATACATCAGTAAGACCTATTACAAAAGAAAAAAGCAACATTATATATCATTTTTTATAGGTTGAAGAAAAATATATTTCTTTAACTTTGTTTTTTTTTAGATGTAATATAAGGAAGATGAGTGCTTCTTTTGTCTTATCTTTTGTACCTCCACATTAGAAAGGGTTCTTGATTTCATCTGAATGATTTTTTTAAAAACAAATGGTTAAAATCATGAATTTCAAGGAATAGTATATTTTTAATCAAATCATAATTTTTTTTTGTCAGTCTTCATCACAGAATGCTATAAACTACAAAAAATTAAGATTGTTTAAATGTGCTTTTAATGAGTCATGTTAATACAATTTCTTAAGTAATTTTTATAAAAGGAGCTGATTCATTAATACGAGGATAAATGTATCACATTTATCCTCGTGATGTTTCCATTGTTGGTAGATTTTTGAAAGTCATTTTTAGTGAGCACTGTAAGTCCTTTTGTCACATTTATTTTGATCTCTTTTCTGTTTTAAAATCTTTTTTCTCTAAGTGGAATCACAATATATTTAATACCAATAAATATTATAAAAAATTTATTAACTTTTTTTTTTTTTTTAATTTAACAGACGTTTACTGTGATACTTAACAGAAAATAATATATTTAGATTTTAATAGATGCTAGCATTACAAGTACAGGAGTCTTATGCTTGTGCTGCCACCAATTATAAAAATATCTTTGTACTGTTTATGAATATTTTGAAATTAATTTTAATTAAATTATTGCATAAAAAATCATCTATTTTCATATAGATATGAATTTTTTTATAGTTTATTGAAATGCAGTTACTTTCCTCGACTTTTAAGTTTAGGAAATAATATTTTTGACTAGAAAATATTACAAATTATGTTTTTTGTCACTCACTGTGCATAGATAACATTTTTTGCAAAAAAATTAATCTAAAGTAAAATATCTGACTGTATAAATAAACACTAGTTAATTCTGTAGAAACTAAAATCTTGTGCTCACTTTAATTCATCATTTGGTAACTTCATAAAGTATCTGGTTATAAAAAATATTATTAGCCAGGAAAAAATTCTTTTCTATTCTTATTACATACTTATACTGTACTAATATCTACACAACTCCAAAATAATGTAATATATTTAACTTCAATAATCAATAAAATAAATTGAAAAATATTTTGAACTACTATAAATGAAAAAACTTCTTTTTATAAAACAAAATCAAACCAAGAATATCTTAATTGATTAGTAATTATCACCTAAATAAATTAATTTGAAAAACAATCAATAATCAAAGTTACCTGTATTCGCCACATATTTATTTTTTTTTGTTTTATCAACTTATAAAATTTTATTTCATAAACGAATAAAACTTCGTATTAACTGATTAAGTGTAGCAGCAGTAACGAGGTATATATTAGTATAGTTTATTTATGTGATGATAAAGTAATTTTCCATAATGAGAAAAATTTATGTCTCGACAGTTTTTACTTGTTTTTTTCTTAAGAATAATCTTTTAACAATTACAATCTTCACTTTCATATTTTGTTTATATACTAACACAAAAATTTATTCTAAACTGTATGTT
The DNA here is from genome assembly GCF_047948215.1 of Lycorma delicatula. Taxonomy (NCBI): domain Eukaryota; kingdom Metazoa; phylum Arthropoda; class Insecta; order Hemiptera; family Fulgoridae; genus Lycorma; species Lycorma delicatula. The sequence goes on from NC_134467.1 coordinate 19,326,495, forward strand.
ACGACACAATTCATTACTAAAGGTTATTTATTGTTGTAATTTAAGCAATAAATATTAAGCTTAAATGAAATATTATAATACATCCACAACATGCATGTATGAGAATAATTGAACATGCATACATGCATCAGAACTAAAAGCACATTATCGATATCATCTCAGCTTAAGTCATCTGGTAATTTCATCATGTACGATCACTACAAGCATATCATGTACAAGAACTGATCAATCTAGTACCTATTTCAAATAATTTTACTAATTTAAAGCTTAAAGTACCCATTAAGCCATTCAATTGTGCATCTGCTGTCATCAGCACATCCTTAACTAAATCATGCACTTAGTTCTAATTCCTAATTCAATGTAAATAAATTCAAATCAAATTCAGGGATGAACTCCTATGATTGTACTTCATGGTCAGGTTATAATTATTCTAAACAAAACTTGAGCAGTTTTTATATCATTAAACATCTGTACACCATACCTTTATGAATAATGATTGATGAACATGGTAACCAACTTCACAAACTTGCTTAAAGCTTTACTTTTGATGAGAGGTTAATTTCCGCTTGACATTGAAAAGTGGTAAGACATTGACAACAGAAACTAAATACATGGCTAAATTTGATTATTCCATCTTAGACAAACAAGATTCATCAGTAAAGAGGCCAACTTTTTAAAAAAATTTGTAGATACATTAATTGAAGTGTACTTCAAGATGTAAGCCTCAGTGCCTCAGTGAAATATATTCATTCCCTTGCTTTTGGTACTGTTTATTAAAACCTGCCTAAAAATCTTGAGTCATTACTTGGAACCCTTTTTGGAGACACCACAACTGTGTTTATATCTAAGATAATTATTTAAAAGGAATTAAAAATTGTATGGTAGCAGTTCAAAAACTTATACACTGAATGTACTGTAAATATCTTACTTAAATATGGATAAAACTTGCATTCTGCTTCTCAGATAGATATAATATTACTGATCGTGTGGATAGAATTCCTGTTAATGATAACAGTAGTATTTCTGTTGCCCATAAAGGGAAATTTCTGGATGTTTTATTAGATGACAAGTTCTTACGGGATGATCAAATTGATTTCATTTGTAATAACATCAAGCAGTACAGTTTATCTAAGCGCCTTAATAAAGTGCTAACATCTTTATTATAAAATATTCTTGTTTAAAGTAGATCATCTTTTGGAACTCTCTCAAAAAGACAATATGAACCATTAGAAGCAACATAAGGCTCTTTGCTTCTGTAGCATTTTTAATAAATTGCCAAAACATTGAAAAAAGTTTCAAACTCATTTAAAATTTAATTAAAAAATTTTTATCTATAAAAACAATATTATTCTGTTGATGAATTTTTAAATACCGATTACAAAAAATATTCATCCTGTTCAACATAAATATGAATTTTTAGATATGTACTCCATATAATATTTAATACCGGGTTCTAAATTGTGAATTATTTTATAGTAATTTTTTACATTTTACCTTAACATTATTTCATACTTTTGTATTAATCAAAATGGACTTTCAACACATCTATATTTTATTTTATAATCTGTTTTTATATTTATGATTTATTTTATGTTAACATGATCGGTATAATCTGATTTTTACGTTCCTATCAAAATAAAAACTTTTGGTTAAATTTTTATGATTTGGACACAGCCGTTGTGGCTGTGTCTTGCATTAACACAGACCTAACCGGCACACCATCTAACAAATCTGTTACGATTCAAACAGGTTTTCCTTATGTGAAGTATTTCAATATTTCTGCGCCATTTCCAGAACAGCTTAAACAACTTAAAACAGCAACATTAATGTAATATGTTCCACTGGAAAAATTAACATTGATCATTTATACAGAATGTATCATGAAGCTCTCCTCGGGTTTTTATACCTATTATATTCATGAATATAATGGTAGAAGTTCATATAAACGCAGGTCATAAAATTTTTCCTTTGCAAATTACAGCTACTGAATGTTTTTGCTTGGATTTCTGCTACTGCAGTGAAATGAGTTCATACTGAAACTTTTAGTATGTTATTTAAGCGGCAGAATTAGTAATTTCTTATGGTTTTTGACCAAAATTAGCTGATAGCGCTTGGGAAAGAGTTAAAGCTATTGAGTCCGCTACTGAATATAGAATATGATAAGTGTACAATGATGGAACTGATACGATGTAGAGTGGTTTTTTCTGCATCATCGCCAGATAACATTCCGTTAATATGGTGTAATTGATCAACGGTGAAAGTGTTGCCCATTTTTTATACTACCGTATCATTATCATCATCATCAAAAAATAAGTCTGCTGAAACTGTTATCAACATCACAGCATTGTTACCTTCAGAAAATGCAATGGACATCATGAATGAATGAATCTTACATCATTACTATGATATCATAACGTTACATATACATGATGATGATGATGACTGATGTTACTACGTTAACATAACGTTACATGTACATAATGATGATGTTACTACGTTAACATAATGTTACATTTACGTAATGATGATGACAATGTTACTACGTTAACATAACGTTAAATTTACATAATGATGATGGATTTGTAGAAGAAAAAGTGGAGGGGATTACCCCCACTACGTCTACGGTGATATAAGAAAGTGGACTAAGGAAGTTATCTTTGACCACGCATTCACAGTTGAGCAACGATCATGGAAGGAGTTATCATATCATCAAAAAATAAGTCTGCTGACAATGTTAGCAACATCACAGCATCGTTACCTTCAGAAAAAGCAATGGTTAACGTCGCTAATACGAGTTTATCATTACCTAACATAATGTTAAATGATGATATTGACAAAACCGCATTGAAGAAAACAGTAGTGAATGTTACATCATCATCATCATCATCATCATCATCATTACCTTCAGCGACGGTAGCAATGTTACAAATAGTAAACGCTACTAATACCAATATCTCATTACCTAACATAACGTTTCATGTACATAATTATGATGATGGATTTGTAGAATTAAAAGTGGTGGGTGTTAGCCCCACCACGTCTACGGTGATATAATAAAGAGGACTAAGAAAGTTATCTTTGACCTCGCATTCGCGGTTGAGCAACGGTCATGGAAGGAGTTATCGAGTATTACGGCTTCCTCGGCATTTGGATAAAAAGTTAAACAAGTTAGACGATAGAATCGCAAAGACGAATCGCACATTGAACGGTTACAAAGACGTATTGATTCTGTGCGAAAGGTTATCGGATTTATAGTAACGATTATCGGGAAGACGTTTACCGAAAAGGTTAACGAATTGAAATCGGTTACACGTTAAGTTTTATGCAAGCACGTGTCTGCACTGGCGGGTGGGTGTAGGTGTGTAGCCACCGGGTTGGTCTAGTGGTGAACGCGTCTTCCCAAATCAGCTGATTTGGAAGTCGAGAGTTCCAGCGTTCAAGTCCTAGTAAAGCCAGCTATTTTTACGCGGATTTGAATACTAGATCGTGGATACCGGTGTTCTTTGGTGGTTGGATTTCAATTAACCACACTTCTCATGTATGGTCGAACTGAAAATGTACAAGACTACACTTCAATTCACACTAATACACATCATCCTCAGAAGTATTATCTAAACGGTAGTTACCGGAGGCTAAACAGGAAAAAGATAAGAAAAGGGTGTAGGTGTGTGTGTGTGTGTGTACAAACTGATGTGACGTTAAAATTCACCGTTTATGTAGAACAATTTTCACTCATTATGTCATGGAGCAACTGTAGCCGGACTGGTTGAAGGCGCCATTTATACGCGTCCCGTCATGAACGGGTTCGAATCATAGCCAACCAAGTTTTTTATTCACATCAAATATTATTTATTTAATTAAAACCGACCGCTACACACAACAGCTGTTCCTCAGCGGTACCAAACTTTGAATTAATTATTAGAAATAATATTCAAAGCGAATATATTACTCAAGTTGGTATCACTGAGGAATTTCAAATATCACGCTAGGGGAAAAGGAAAATTCCCACAGAGGAAAAGGGAAATTCCAATATGGCTGTGACGAGCCACTGATTTTACAATCCAAGACGGCCAACCACCGCCATCGTCCGCCATCTTGTGGTGCCCCTGTGGCACTGTTTTGGTGGGTGCAATGGGATGCTCTGTTATCTCTGCAAACAAACGTTCGATTTTAAGAATTCAAACCGAATATTTGTTAGTTATACATTTTTTTCTTTTCCCTGTTTAGTCTTCGAATTTCAGGAATTACTTTCAGGTAATACTTACCCCATTCAGGTATTACTTCAGATCGCTTCTCGGCCTCTTGGCTAAGATCAATGTGTAGGTATTACTTCAGAGGATGATATGTATGAGTGTAAATGAAGTGTAGTCTTGTACAGTCTCAGTTCGACCACTCCTGAGATATGAGGTTATCTCATATCTGTTAATATAATGTAATCTATTCTGTCAAGAACAATCTATTATACTGATTTTTTTCCTCTCAGTAGAGGATAATTTTGAAATTATTTAATCACAATAAACAAAATATTATTTTTAATTTAGATTTTTTAATAAATATAATGTAGACTATTTAATATATGTACAGAGAATCTGGGCTAAAGATATCTAAAAGAAACAGTTTATATTAAGAGAACCAATTAATATAATTTAATTAATTTTATTTTAATAAGCACAGCAACTCACCAAGTTTTAATGTAGATTAGTCAAACAAGTTCAATGAGTGTAGCACTTATAGCTTGGTAAATATTTTGACAGACGAAGATCTAACTTTTGCCAGGTGTATTTAGGAGCATCTGTGGTATTATTAGACCAATAGCTTCAATAATCCTCTGTTTTAAATCATCTAAATCTTGAATTTTCTTTGGTACACAAAACTTTTCCCCAAGCTAAAATGTCTAGTTTGCTGTGCAGTTGGACCTCCTTATCCAGTCCAACATTTGAAGATAGTGTTGTTCCAAGAACACGGTAAAATCTCAGTTAAAGTATAGTGGAGCATCGTCTTGTTGGAAATTGAAGCCTGCAGGAATCTGAGGACCAGCAAAGTACTCAAGGATGTTAAGGTACATGCATCCTGTCACAGTGTGCTCCATGAAAAAAAATAGAATGATGACATATTTGTGCAGTCCAAGCCAGACACTGATTTTTGATGTGTCTCTTTCATTTTTGATTAATACATGGAAGTTTTCATACCTCCTTTGTTTTATATATCCTGTGACACTCCCGTAATGTAAGGATTCAAACACTATATACACTCTTCATTGTTTATAGAGGTACTTAATAATAAAGGGTTTAAGCAGATAAAGCTATAGCCTGCGAGGTACAACCTGACTGTGTAGATCAGGTCAGACATCTAAATTGGTTCGGCTGTTGAGCTGCTACAGTGGAACAAACATGCATACATACACCCTAAATATATCACACTCCTTTTTGAGCAGTCGTATTAAAAAGATCAGACCAGATAAAATTCTAAGTAAAACCAGCTTTTGTTGAGGTCGTGCTCAACCATGAAAATTTTACTAAATATGTTTTCACCTAGCTATAGGATAAATTTTGTCATGATGGGATGGTCCAATCGAGCCGATAATTTAATTTTAATTCTTTTTTTTGGATATGGTAGGGAAGTCAGAGCCAGTGTGAACTTCTATCCTAGAAGTCAATGTCAAGAAAAAATTGGTTTTTCATTAACTGTGAAGTTTTATTAGATATTCTCAAGCAAGTTAGCACGTACACTCATCATTGTTTATAAAGGTACTTAATAATAAAGGGTTTAAGCAGATAAAGCTATGACCTGGGAGGTACAACCTGACTGTGCAGCAAAATGAGAGTAGTTGATGTGTGAAATTTGCTTTTAATTTATTTACATTTAATTGGGAATAGATAAGTGATATAGTTGTGTAATTTGCGAGTGGGAAATGCACACTTAATTAGCCTGAAATATCCTGTAACTTTGTATTTTTTTTTATTAATACTTGGCTTTAATTTTACAATATCTATTAGGCATTATTATTGTTTAATTAGTTTCCTTGGGAAAGATACCAGATCAATGCTATTGGTTGCTCCAGAGGGAAATTGGTAGAAGTAATATCAGCCAACCAGTTACTTGCTAATCAAATAGGAAGATTAGTATGCGGTTTGTACTTTGATTTTAGGTATTGTAGAGTCATTCATATATTTATGCATGTGCCTGCTTTTTATTTATTTGTCTCTGTTTCATAAAAATCATTTATATTAAGTTAAATTTTTTTATTAAATCACAATATTCATTTACAATAAAAAGAAAAACAAATGAAAACTGACAAAACATAAATACATCTTATCATGAGAAAATCCAACATTTTATTTCATAATGGTACTCTAACTTCATTTAATCAGTTAATGTAAAGATTTATTCTTTTTTAGAATTACTTAAGATATACATTACTTAAACCTTTATTAATTTCTTCAGTTAAACAATCAACTATACAAACTTATAATTATAATTTCAATTGTAACAAATAACTTAGTTTATAAAGTAGGTATATTCCATATTTCATCAAAATGGTGAGAGGCGAGTCTCTAGTAGTATATATAATTTACTAAGGAATAAACCATAAACTAACCTTAACAGTCATCAGATTCAACTGCTGAAGATCACTGATGGCTTTCTTCATAGGGTGATTATCTACCCCAAATGACTAATAAAATGGAAGATATGGTATAATATCTCTCTGTAGGAACTACATTAATGTTTAAACAAATTCAACCAAGTGTTCTACAAAACAGTGTAAAATAATACCATACCTTGATAATCTATCCCAAATAAACGGGCAATTTTTGAACATTTATTAATATCTGTTATGTATAATCCACTTTGATCTACTGTACTGATTCTAAATAAAATTCAAAATTTTCTAACTTTTCTTTGTTTTGTTCAGTTTATTACTCCATTTTGTTCAGAGTTAAATTATATACAATTTTTTTTGAAAGTTTCATGTTTACATTCCATTTAACTAAACTATTGTACGTCAAACATAAAAAACAGGGTTGTATACCCAGATTTATTGGTTTTTACCACAGATTTCTCAACAAAAAAAATACTGCAGATATGGTTGTGGGAACTATTTGTAATTAGGATTACAATGTAATTAAGATTTTTCAAGTCAAAAACCATAAGAAATCAGTAATTCTGCACTTTAATTAACATCCTAAAAGTTTCAGTATGAACTCATTTCACTGGAATAGCAGAAATATAAGCAAAAACTTTCTGCAACTGTAACTTGCAAAGGAAGAATTTTAGGACATGTATTAATATGAACTTCTACCATTATTTTCATGAGTAGAATACGTATGAAAATCCGGGGAGAACTTTGTGATACATTCTATATAAATGATCAATGATAATTTTTCCAGTGGAACATATTACATTAATGTTGCTGTTGGGGAAAGTTACAAAAATAAAATTACACATAGCTCGTTTTTGCCAAAAGAAAATTGGACTTTATTTTTAACAGAGTGAAAATCAGAATTATATAACCATATTCATAAAAACAAAAATAATGCATAAATTCATTATTACATATTATTGTTTTGTTAAGACAAAACAATTGCCAAAAGAAAATTGGACTTTATTTTTTAACAGAATGAAAATCAGAATTATATAACCATATTCATAAAAACAGAAATAATGCATAAATTCATTATTACATATTATTGTTTTGTTAAGACAAATGCTTTGCACAAAATCTCCTTGTGCGATATTTATATACAACTATCCTTAAGTAAAGTATAGGTAAACTTATTACCTTAAATATTTCTTTTACATACACACAGTATATAATAACAATACAGAGTATAATAATAATATCTTATTATTTAACAGAGGATTACGTTATTATTTTACTGTTACTATGTTACTGTTTTTGTTAATGAAAAATAATATCTTGATACTCACTGACACAGAATTTAATCTGGACTATCATAATAGAAAGTTCAACAGATGATTACTGTAGAATGAAAAGCATTAATATTTTGATATTCACTTACGCAGGATGTAATCTGGATTATCATAACAGAGAGTGTAACGGACGATTACTGTAGAATGAAAAACATTGACATCTTGATATTCACTTTTTTTTTTTTATCTCTACTCCCCTGGGCCGGTCCGACTGGTTGGTATTACGCCTCCCAGGGGAGTGTCTGCTATACTCTAACGAGCCTTCCCGCCTACTGGCTGTATGTCCGACATGGCAGGTCGGCTCGCCGGTCAGATCTTTTGAGTACTTATTTTATTTTTGCCCCCTTTTCTGACACCACGCCATACCATGATTTGTCTTGACATGGTGTCGGGTCTTTTCTCTTTAATTAAATTTAATTTTACAATTATACCCCTAACCTAAATTCCCATGAAGTCCTCAGTGGATCCTTGAAGCCGGCACAACTCAGCATGCCGACCCTCACCACTGGGGCTCTCCACCCTTCCCTATCACTATCCCTAAAAACCTAGTGTCCTCTCATCCGCATCCTTCTGTGATATAACCCCCCTCATGAAGTCCGCCACCTTCCTCCAATTATTCTCGTTGACTATCATATATCTAAATACTTCTATGGGGCTTTTCCCATCAATTCCTGAGGTGGCCCTGAGTGTTCTCCATTTACCACACTCAAAAAAGGTATGTTCGGCACTGTCTTCTATCCCACAATACATGCAGCCCGGTTCCGGCCTTCTTCCAATTCTACACAGCTACTCGTTAAAATTTCTGTGACCTGTAAACAACTGAGTAAGATAGAAGTCAACATCTCCGAATCTTCTATCCAACCATCTAAATAAATCTGGGATTAGTTCCTTTGTTCGTTTGGCTATCTATTTTGCCACCTCGTCCTTAATCTATTTTTTGTTTCTTGTACCTCTATCCCCTGCATCTCTCTACCCTACTCAATGCCATTAAGTCTATAGGGGGACCCCAGACAGAACACACAGCGCCTAATATGAGATATGATATTCACTTGCACAAAATATAATCTCACAATCGTGGATTTTATATATGTCTACATAAATTCCTTTAATATTTTATCATACAAAAAAAGATTCATTGTTGAAGAATATGTGATCTGCATGAAGTGTAAATTTTGACTAAATAATATTAGAATTGTAAGACGCACTAATCATTCTTCGAATGGTGGTCAGAGACTGTAATCAGAGAGAGACGATAGTCGGAGAGAGACTGTGATCAGAGACGATGTTCAGAGAGAGATGATGGTCGGAGAGAGACTGCCTGACTCTAGTGGGGAGCCGGCTTATATAGTGTAGATGGAGCCGAGTGAACCACCAAGAGCGGTGTGAATCAGCAGGAGCCGGGTAAATCATCAGGAGCCCAGTTCAAGGAACATGTTTACGTTTTTTTTTTTTTAAACATTATAAACATGAAATAATACAGAATTAAATCTTAATAAATAATCAATATAAATAAAAAACAACTGAGGATATGTTTATATTTATGTTGAATGGAATGCATAAATTTCAGTATATGAAAAATTTCTTATTTATAACTGAAATATTCATTACATCAAAATACTGTTAAATTTTAGATTAAAATAAGTCAAATACCAAACAAGTTGAATTAACTTATAACTGTTTTACGCATTGGTGTAAACAGTTGCTGTTTTAATTTGTTTAAACTGTTCTGGAAATGCAGCAGAAATATTGAAATACTTCACATAAGGAAAACCTGTATGAATGTGTAACAGATTTGTTAGATGGTGTGCCTGTTAGGTCTGTGTTAATGCAATATTTGTTGTGGCTAAGTCCAAATCATAAAAATTTGACCAAATAGTCCAAATTTGACCAAATATTTTGATTGGAAAGTAAAATCATATTATACCGATCATGTTAACATAAAATAAATCATAAATATAAAAACAGATTATAAAATAAAATATAGATGTGTTGAAAGTCCATTTTAATTAATACAAAAGTATAAAATAAAGTTAAGGTAAAACGTAAAAAATTACTATAAAATAATTCACAATTTAGAATCCGGTATTGAAAATTATATGGAGTACATATTTATGTTGGATGAATATTATTTTTAATCAGTATTTAAAAATTCATCAACAGAATAATATTGTTTTTATATATAAAAGGTTTTTAATTATATTTTAAATGAGTTTGAAACTTTTTTCAATGTTTTGGCAATTTATTAAAAATGCCAACAGAAGCAAAGAGCCTTATGTTGCTTCTACTGGTTCATTTTGACTTTTTGAGAGAGTTCCAAAAGATGATGTACTTTAAACAAAAATATTTTATAATAAAGATGTTAGCACTTTATTAAGGCGCTTAGAGTAAAACTGTACTGCTTGATGTTATTACAAATTAAATCAATTTGATCATCCCACAAGAACTTGTCATCTAATAAAACATCCAGAAATTTCCCTTTATGGGCAACAGAAATACTACTGTTATGATTAATAGGAATTCTATCCACACGATTAGTAATATTATATCTATCTGAGAAGCAGAATGCAAGTTTTATCCATATTTAAGTTAGATATTTACAGTCATTAAGTGAATAAGTTTTTGAGCTGCTACCATAAATTTTTAATTCCTTTTAAATAATTATCTTAGATATAAACACAATTGTGGTGTCTGCAAAAAGGGTTCCAAGTAATTACTAAAGATTTTTCTTTTTTTTTTGTCTTCAGTCATTTGACTGGTTCCAAACGTGAATCTCGTTTGTCTATGATGGAATAATACAATTTAGCCAAGTATTTAGTTTCAGTTGTCAATGTCTTACCATTTTTCAATGTCAAGCGGAAATTAACCTCTAATTAACAGTAAAGCTTTAAGCAAGTTTGTGAAGTTGGCTAACATGTTCATCAATCATTAATTATAGAGGTATGGTGTACAGGTGTTTAATGATATAAAAAGTGCTCAAGTTTTGTTTTGAATAATTATAACCTGACCGTGCCCCACAAAATAGGAGTTCATTCCTGAATTTGATTTGAATTTTTTTACATTAAACTAGGACTAAGTACATGATTTAGTTAAGGATCTGGTGATGACAGCAGATGCACAATTGAATCGCTTAATGAGTACTTTAAACTTTAAATTAGTAAAATTATTTGAAAGGGGTACTAGATTGATCAGTTCTTGTATATGACACAAATACATGATATGCTTGTACATGCTTGATATGCTTATAGTTATTGTACATGATCAAATTAACAGGTGACTTAAGCTGAGATGCATCCATAATGTGCTTTTAGTTCTGATGGATGTACACATGTTCTTTTATTCTCACACATGCACGTTGTGCATGTATTATATTATTTAATTTATGGTTAATAGTTATTGTTTAAATTACAACAGTAAAAAAACCTTTAATAATGAATTCTGTCGTAACATACCATTTAGTATAAATAATGTGTTAGTATTTAAACAAAATGAAAGTGTAAATTATAATTGTTAAAAGATTATTCTTAAGAAAAAAAAAGTAAAAACTGTCGAGACATAAATTTTTCTCATTATGGAAAATTACTTTATCATCACATAAATAAACTATACTAATATATACCTCATTACTGCTGCTATACTTAATCAGTTAATACAAAGTTTTATTCATTTATAAAAAAAAATTTATAAGTTGATAAAACAAAAAAATAATAAATATGTGGCGAATACAGGTAACTTTTATTATTGAATGTTTTTCAAATTAATTTATTTAGGCGATAATTACTAATCAACTAAGATATTCTTGTTTCCATTTTGTTTTATAAACAGAATTTTTTTCATTTATAGTCCTTCAAAATATTTTTTCAATTTATTGTTCTGATCATTGAAGTTAAATACATTGCATTATCTTGGAATAGTGTAGATATTAGTACAGTAAAAGGATGTAATAAGAATAGAAAAGAATTTTTTTCTGGCTAATAATATTTTCTATAAACCAGATACTTTATGAAGTTACCAAATGATGAATTAATGTGAGCACAAGATTTTCAGTTTCTGCATAATTAACTAGTGTTTATTTATATAGTCAGATATTTTACTTCAGATTAATTTTTTTGGAAAAAAACACTGACAATGTTATCTATGCACAGTGAGTTATAAAAAACATAATTTAAAATATTTTTGAGTCAAAAATATTATTTCCTCAACTTAAAAGTCGAGGAAAATAACTGCATTTTATTAAACTATAAAAAAATTTGTATCTGTATGAAAATATATGATTTTTTGCCGCAATAATTCTATTAAAATTAATTTCAGAATATATACATAATCAGATATTTTTATAACTGGTGGCAGCACAAGCATTAAGACACTTGTACTTGTAATGTTAGCATCTATTAAAATCTAAATATATTATTTTCTGTTAAGTATCATAGTAAACGTTTGTTAAATTAAACAAAAAAAAAAAACAAATTTTTAATATTATTTATTGGTATTAAATATATAGTGATTCCACTTAAAGAAAAGAGATTTTAAAACAGTAAAGAGATCAAAATAAAGGTGACAAAAGGATTTATAGTGCTCACTAAAAATGACTTTCAAAAATCTACCAACAATAGAAACATCACAAGGATAAATGTGTTACATCCAAAGTCAGAACTAAATAGGTTATAAAATTTGGTTTTATGAGCCAAGAGTGGATACTTTATGATCATACCATTTACATAATTATGCTATAGCAATCCCCAATAATAAGAAAGTGTCATATTTTTATTTAAACATTTCTTGTGTATGTTATTTCCAAATAACTTAATACAGCACTTTAAAGAAGAACTTAGTTAAAAACTAAAATTATTCCATATGTTCGAGTGTAATGCTTTACATAGTAAAACATATATGGGTAGAATTGATCTCTTTTATAGAAATTACTTAAGCAATTGTATTAACATGACTCATTAAAAACACATTTAATCAATCTTAATTTTTTGCAGTTTATGGCATTTTGTGAGAAGGCTGACAAAAAAATTATGAATTGATTAAAAATATACTATTCCTTGAAATTTATGGTCTTAACCATTTGCTTTAAATAAAAATCATTCAGATAAAATCAAGAAACCGTTCTAATGTGGGGGTACAAAAAATAAAAGAAAAGAAGCACTAATCTTCCTTATTCCACTTCTTAAAAAAAAAAAAAAAAAGACAAAGAAATATGTTTTTCTTTAACCTATAAAAAATTATATATAGTGTTGCTTTTTGTTCTTTTGTAATAGGCCTTAATGATGTATTTCATATTAACAACAATGCTTGTTGGATCTAATAAAATCTGTGAGAAATATAGAAATGGAATTTATTATAAAAATGAAAATAGAAATAAAGGTTATACAGATAAACAAACAATTCAATCACATAGTAACATGTACTGTGAGCATTTTGACAAGAAACCGCAACGTAAGATTTATCATTGGGGAACATGCTCAAAAGTAACAGACAAGTATTTAAAATTAGTTGGTGAAACTGAAGAAGATATAAAAAAGGTAATTATAACCCATGTTTTTCAATAAAACAACTTTAAAATACATCTATAACCATTTGACTTGTCATAATTTAAATGTTTCATACTTAAAGGGATTCATAAATACAAGTTCCTTGCAAATAGTTTTGAAAGCACAGCAAAAGGTAGATGGAAATTATTTGGATGTTAATATGTGTGTGTTTGGTGTTGACCTCTAAATCACCTCATATCTCCAGCACAACTTGACTGATTTTGACCAAACTTGGTCACATTACTTCTACATGTAGGGCATTGATGCCATTAAATTTTCAGCTTACAAGATCAATGGGGTGAGGCTGTAGAGCAAAGTCACCCTCAGTATCTCAAGATTTCGCCTAATTAATGTCATATTTTTCTTAGGCACATTTGTTAAAAATTAAAAAATAACAATAACTGCAAAAAAACTTTTTTCAAAATCGCACCCTCACACTAAAAAATGCACTAAACTTTGATGCTTTGTTGTGAAAAAACCACAACGAAAAATATCGTTGTGGTTTTTAACTAAATTGAGAGCCCCAAATCCCACCATGCGGCCAGACCTAACCAAAAGTCATGCATTTTTTAACATTTATTTTCTTTCTCTTTATTATTGTAATCAAGACTACTATAAAAAAAGATTTTATATAAAATTGAACTTGACTCCTACTTTAGGGTTTATGCAAAAAGTAACAAACATGATTGTGTGAGATATCAGTTTGTACATTTATTGATTTTAATATTTAAAGTTGTTGAAATAGAAGTTTTTTTTTTAAATTTGCGCTTTTAACCTCAGCCAATAATTAGCTAATAAGATTTTTTCAGTATGTCTTTAATATGTTAATTATATTTTATTTATAAATAGCCTTGTGAAGGGAACCTCCTACAACTGTGTTGTGAACTTTTTTTGTAATATTTATTATTATAATAAACAATACATTACAACAATGTTTGTTAATAAAAAGTATATTTGTTTAAAAAAAAAAAAACGTTCTTGACAGAATTAATTAGTGTGGCAAGTACTTCTAAAGCAAATGTTCTCAACCTTTTTTTTATCTACCATTCATGAGAATTTAAAATCAGTAGCACAGCAGTGAACTACTGAATATATAATATGACATTAAGGTAGCAATGGTTGTATATCTCGGAATGGTAAAGTAATAAAAATTACATTAATTTTTTAAAGTAGCTGTTTATTTTATAAAATAATTCATATTCTACAATTATTTTATTTATTAAAAAAATAGTTTTTTCAAAAACTGTTATTTATTTTACAAAGAAATGTTACGTTATATATTTACTAATGTTACTGATAAGGATATTTTTCAAGCAAAAAATTCAGTGACAAGGATAGTTCTGCCTGGCTGAAACAAGTGAAGAGATATTTGGTTCAGTTGAACTTAATTTTAAGCGCAAATTTGGGTCATGGTTCAGTTTATTACAAAATTTATTTTTTATTGCCATTATAGCTGAATATCCAGTTTCAAAAAAATGTGTGGTAGAAATTTGAATTAAAAATAACAATGCTTTTCTGGATAGCGATGGATATTCGCTTTTAACCTTTACCTAAAATTAACATAACTCCAATTTAGTAAATTTTGTTTTCAAACCAGCATTGCAAGATAGTTCTTTTAAGATTATATTTTTTTTGTCAGAGTTTCAGGAATGATATCCAGTATGAAAGAGTTTCGATCTGCAGGAATTCCGAATAGTCTTCTTTAAAATTTCTTCATAAGATAAGGTTTAGCGAACATCAGGCAATCATGTTTTATATTAGTGATGAAATTATCTTTTGTTTCAATTTTTAAAATTGGAAAAGACTGCAGGTTTTATTTTAAAACACTATTATTCTTTATTTGCAATTTTTTTAATAATGCCTTTATTTTGTTATCTATTGAAAATCAAGTTGTTTCTTCTTGCAAACTTCACTAAAAAAAAATTTAATTTAACTCATTTTTTTTTTTTTTTTGTCTTCAGTCATTTGACTGGTTTGATGCAGCTCTCCAAGATTCCCTATCTAGTGCTAGTCGTTTCATTTCAGTATACCCTCTACATCCTACATCCCCAACAATTTGTTTTACATACTCCAAACGTGGCCTGCCTACACAATTTTTCCCTTCTACCTGTCCTTCCAATATTAAAGCGACTATTCCAGGATGCCTTAGTATGTGGCCTATAAGTCTGTCTCTTCTTTTAACTATATTTTTCCAAATGCTTCTTTCTTCATCTATTTGCCGCAATACCTCTTCATTTGTCACTTTATCCACCCATCTGATTTTTAACATTCTCCTATAGCACCACATTTCAAAAGCTTCTAATCTTTTCTTCTCAGATACTCCGATTGTCCAAGTTTCACTTCCATATAAAGCGACGCTCCAAACATACACTTTCAAAAATCTTTTCCTGACATTTAAATTAATTTTTGATGTAAACAAATTATATTTCTTACTGAAGGCTCGTTTAGCTTGTGCTATTCGGCATTTTATATCGCTCCTGCTTCGTCCATCTTTAGTAATTTTACTTCCCAAATAACAAAATTCTTCTACCTCCATAATCTTTTCTCCTCCTATTTTCACATTCAGTGGTCCATCTTTGTTATTTCTACTACATTTCATTACTTTTGTTTTGTTCTTGTTTATTTTCATGCGATAGTTCTTGCGTAGGACTTCATCTATGCCGTTCATTGTTTCTTCTAAATCCTTTTTACTCTCGGCTAGAATTACTATATCATCAGCAAATCGTAGCATCTTTATCTTTTCACCTTGTACTGTTACTCCGAATCTAAATTGTTCTTTAACATCATTAACTGCTAGTTCCATGTAAAGATTAAAAAGTAACGGAGATAGGGAACATCCTTGTCGGACTCCCTTTCTTATTAGGGCTTCTTTCTTATGTTCTTCAATTGTTATTGTTGCTGTTTGGTTCCTGTACATGTTGGCAATTGTTCTTCTATCTCTGTATTTGAACCCTAATTTTTTTAAAATGCTGAACATTTTATTCCAATCTACGTTATCGAAAGCCTTTTCTAGGTCTATAAACGCCAAGTATGTTGGTTTGTTTTTCTTTAATCTTCCTTCTACTATTAATCTGAGGCCTAAAATTGCTTCCCTTGTCCCTATACTTTTCCTGAAACCAAATTGGTCTTCTCCTAACACTTCTTCCACTCTCCTCTCAATTCTTCTGTATAAAATTCTAGTTAAGATTTTTGATGCATGACTAGTTAAACTAATTGTTCTGTATTCTTCACATTTATCTGCCCCTGCTTTCTTTGGTATCATAACTATAACACTTTTTTTGAAGTCTGACGGAAATTCCCCTTTTTCATAAATATTACACACCAGTTTGTATAATCTATCAATCGCTTCCTCACCTGCACTGCGCAGTAATTCTACAGGTATTTCGTCTATTCCAGGAGCCTTTCTGCCATTTAAATCTTTTAATGCTCTCTTAAATTCAGATCTCAGTATTGTTTCTCCCATTTCATCCTCCTCAACTTCCTCTTCTTCCTCTATAACACCATTTTCTAATTCATTTCCTCCGTATAACTCTTCAATATATTCCACCCATCTATCGACTTTACCTTTCGTAAGTTTAACTCATTTAGGGAATTGAAAATTTACCTGATAAGTAAGCTAATCTTGTAATTTGCAGCTTGTCTGTAATATCAATAACAACTGTACCTCTGAATTTAACTCAAATATTCTACTTAGCATTTTTCTCAAAAAACAAATATGTACAAATTCACAAAAAAAAAAAATGAAGTACTTGCACAGATTAGGAAAATTAATTTCATTAATACTCATCAGAAGCTGTTACATGATGGCAGAATAAAATGTAATGTATGGCAGTACACTGCTTTGGGCTTTCCCTCCTTTGAGCCAGTTATAAACATTCAACAGATAATATTCATTTACAAGATAACAGATTGTAGACTTGTAACTGTAAAAAGCGATTTTTTAAATTGTTACAGAATACCACAAATTTTATTTTTTGAACAGTGTTGCCATTTTTCTCATATAGATTTTATAAACACCAATGATTACATGTACTTTACAGTTGTCTTAAAATTTTTTTATCGATTATTTGAATTTTTTCTAGGATTTTTATTATACTATTGTATGCATAATTTTAAGTATTGTGTACGATTTCTTTTTTTTATTATTCTAGTTTGCAGAAGCATGTTTGCAGAGAGGATTTAAATGGCATGTATGCATTAACATTATGTTTTTTTTGGAAGAAAGATGCTGGGATATGCATAATGCTACCTTTCTTATTGAATTAGTACAAGATTTTAACTTGTTAATGTATATAGTAAGATACACAAAAATGCCTGTGTATTATACAGCAATATTAAGGATGAAAAATTTTCAGCCTCTTAATTGTATATACGACATTCTTCATGATTGGTTTATTCGAGATATAATTTTTGTTCGGTTTTATTACAGCTGGTTTAAAAATAAAACAAATGCAACAGGATGTGACTGTATTAAAGTTAAAGATTTATATTTTCGGTATGAAGTGTTTTTCTTTCAATATTTCTGTTTATTATTATTATTATTTATTTTTTTAAGGCATCAGTTTCTGAGGCCATTAATCTTATATACACATATATATATGTATATATTTTTATATATATATATTTATATTTATTTATGTATACCAGATTACAGAGTGTAACAGCACAGTGACTTCATGTCAACATGTGTATATGTATTAA
Organism: Lycorma delicatula; assembly: GCF_047948215.1. NCBI lineage: Eukaryota > Metazoa > Arthropoda > Insecta > Hemiptera > Fulgoridae > Lycorma > Lycorma delicatula. Next base: position 19,344,662 of record NC_134467.1, read on the forward strand.
CGAAAATGTTTTGTTAAACACTTCTACTAGTTCTAGTTAAAAAAACACACTGAAAAGGCTATAAAAGTAAGATAGAAGCAAACATGCAAGAGCATATGAACAAGCTCTCACCTACTCCAATGTGCATGCACATATACACAGACAAAAACACGTACATGCATATATCACATCATATATTTTTATAAATTTTTAACTTATTAAAAAACATTACTGCATGAAGTAAAAAGGGTCTCATGCAGTTTTGTTTATGAAAGAAATAAAACCTAAAACAAAATAATACTTAAAAACTATTCTTAAATGTCACTGCATAATGTGTAAACAGCCTTATGAGTGATTGGTTAGCTGGCATTTCTCCCACCACCACCCCATTCGGTCGCCCTAGAGCATAGACCAAATGTTCCGTGCCAAAAAACGGCTACTGTGCCTCTAAAAAACGGTATAGCGACGTCGATCCTATCTGCTCCTAATGAGCTACCTAACTTGCGTGAGCGAATTAAGCAGGGTGCCGTACAGCACCCGCTTAAGTGTCCCAGTCGCTCACTTGTCAACAATAAAACTAAATCGGGGAGGCGCACCCCTTGTTACAATTAAAACTATTGAAGTTCTTATATCTAAAAGGCAGCAATTTAGGCTGCCACGCCTCGGTCCCTGTATGCCAGCTAGTACCTGTCCACCATTTAACAGCACTTGGAGCTAGTTTGGCTGGTGGCCAGCCATTACCTCAAGGAAGGATTCCTACAACAGAACTTAGGAGTCATTATTACATTACACGACCCTTAATATTAACGATGATGGTTGAACATAGCAACCTCATCGAAGAACTGCTACACGGTCCGACAATGCAGCTCTCGCCACATTGACTCGCCGTTTGTGAGCGGCCAAGTTTCCCCCCCCCCGACCTCTAAGTTCCAGGGTGGCTCGATCTCTGGCCCCCCCAAGAGTAGGGCAGTCGAACATCATATGCACGTTCGACTGGACGTCCCTGCAGACACGCAACTCATCAGCCACCAGGCGAAACCGAAACAGATATTGGTTCAGGTTTACATGGTTGGTGAGCACCCGGGCACCTGACGCCCTTAAAAACGAACTCGAGGCATACCATCCCTCCAGATCCTGTATAAAACTATACAAGGATCTTCTCTTAGTCGTGGTGTACCATTCAAGCTGCCATATCTCCATCGCGAGGCTCCATAGCCTCTTCCGCAGACGGGAGATGGGCAACTGTACAAAATTTTGTTCCGGTGCATTGTGTTCACCGTTCTGCTCCGGTTCTGGCCCGGCTCGAAACCGCATCCCAAATGCCTCGGCCTCCCGACCTCTTCGCAATTTCCACTTGACTGCTCGAACTTTCACCACCAAATCGATTGGGAGAGCCTCTCCCAATACATTAGTAGCCTCGTAGGAGGTTGTTTTAAATACAACAGTGCATACTATCATGGCTCAGCGCTGGGCACTCCTTAAATTTTGAAGCAGTGCTCTATTTCTTTCCAACCTATGCACCTAAACTAGCGCCGCGTATGCGATCATACTTTCGAAAACGCCTCGATACACCAAGTACATTTTGCGGCCTGACAGCCCGTAATCCTTCCGAGCAATCCTCCTAAGCTTGTGCATCACAGAGACAGCGTCCGCCGCAACTTGCTTAATATGGTTACTAAGCCTATTACAGCCTTATGAGTGATGTACAATACATAACAAATAGATACCACAACTTATCTAAACGGTAGTTACCGGAGGCTAAACAGGAAAAAAGTGATACCACAACCAGCAACCTAAGAATAAAAAAAAGTTTAACTAGTAGTTGTCTACAAGTATTTAAATGGCCTTTTGTGATTTTGTTGACACAGAATAAATATTATAATAATGTAAGGATGTAAAAAGCCCTTAAAAGCAATTAAAATTGCAGCACAAGATAATGAATTATAAAACCACTAATGTTATTCAGCAATCAACTTTCCTGTAAAAAACTTTTTTGTAACAATTCTTTTCTTTTCATAGGTAATTTGAGAATTTGTTTTTTATCTACAACTTCTATTTCAAATCTATATAGGTTTACAGCTCTATTATGCGTTCCTCACTGAGAATAATATCCCGATTTGTAACAAAGGTCTTTCTGTTGTTAATAAGAGATACATTTGCATGTTCTGTATGATCTGCGTGTAAGCATGTCATGGTTGTTTTCGACAACAGAGAGAAGCATCATTTATTCGTCTGATCTGAATTTTATTAACTATGCTTAATCAGATTGTCAAGGACCTCCATTCTCTGTGGACTAAAATTTCAGTACACCTCATTTTATAATTATTGTTATTGTACATTCTTAAAACATAAAATAGTGTCCATGATTTATCTTCTTGCTGCTTTTCTAGCAGCGTAATTTTTATTGGATTTTGACATATTCTAGCTTCTATATTATTACATAAATCTGGCCGTTTTCATTTAAGACTACTAATGTATTTTGTAAGTTAGAAATTAATTTATCAAATGTAAAGTCATGCAAGCTATTAATAGCACTTAGCGAGTCAGAACACATCAAGATTCTTTTAATTTGGTAAAAATGAATGAACTGAGGTGTATGATGTATTGTGTATAATTTCACCGTAAACACACTAGCAACCTTTGCTACGATCCAATACAAAAATCTATTGCCAGCAACAAAGGAATACCTAACTAGTCTTCTGTCTTGGATCCATAATAATTTTTATAATCATCAATAAGGCACTTAAACGTTTGTTTTATGATGAAAGTAGAAGTGTTATGTTACAAGTTTACTAACATATTGAATTTTTTTTTTGAATGCATCAATTGCAGAGGCCATTAGCCTTATATATATATGTAATTTCACACAGAGTAAGTTATATATCTGAATGTGTGTTTATAAACTCATTTACAATTATGTGTGCACATACATACACACACTCACACACATGCACACTGCACTCAGAATTTTAAATAAGTCACATTTCATACTTTTTTAAAAGTGATTTAATGTTTATGTGTAAATAAAAATGAAATATAATTAAACGTTAATGTTGAATAAAACAAAATGCAATGTATAAGCTACTAATAAAAATTAATACTTTAAAACTAAATAAAATATTGTTACATTACATGCAAATTGTCTTACGGAGGGCAGAACTACTCAAATAAATATTGTAAATATGTAAGGGTGTAGATAAGGTAAAGATAAGAGATGTAAAGATAAGATATGTAAGGTAAAGATAACGTATAAAGATAAGGTAGAAAATGTAGAAGAAGAATGGGAAAATGTTAAAAAGGAAATTCTTAAATCAGCAGAAGCAAACTTAGGCGGAATAAAGAGAACTGGTAGAAAACCTTGGGTTTCAGACGATATATTGCAGCTGATGGATGAACATAGAAAATATAAGAATGCTAATGATGAAGAAAGTAAAAGGAACTATCGGCAATTAAGAAATGCTATAATGGCGAAAGAAGAGTGGATTAAAGAAAAGTGTTCAGAAGTGGAAAGAGAAATGAACATTGGTAAAATAGACGGAGCATACAGGAAAGTTAAGGAAAATTTTGGGGTACATAAATTAAAATCTAATAATGTGTTAAACAAAGATGGTACACCTATATATAATACGAAAGGTAAAGTCGATAGATGGGTGGAATATATTGAAGAGTTATACGGAGGAAATGAATTAGAAAATGGTTTTATAGAGGAAGAAGAGGAAGTTGAGGAGGATGAAATGGGAGAAACAATACTGAGATCTGAATTTAAGAGAGCATTAAAAGATTTAAATGGCAGAAAGGCTCCTGGAATAGACGGAATACCTGTAGAATTACTGCGCAGTGCAGGGGAGGAGGCGATTGATAGATTATACAAACTGGTGTGTAATATTTATGAAAAAGGGGAATTTCCGTCAGACTTCAAAAAAAGTGTTATAGTAATGATACCAAAGAAATCAGGGGCAGATAAATGTGAAGAATACAGAACAATTAGTTTAACTAGTCATGCATCAAAAATCTTAACTAGAATTCTATACAGAAGAATTGAGAGGAGAGTGGAGGAAGTGTTAGGAGAAGACCAATTTGGTTTCAGGAAAAGTATAGGGACAAGGGAAGCAATTTTAGGCCTCAGATTAATAGTAGAAGGAAGATTAAAGAAAAACAAACCAACATACTTGGCGTTTATAGACCTAGAAAAGGCATTCGATAACGTAGACTGGAATAAAATGTTCAGCATTTTAAAAAAATTAGGGTTCAAATACAGAGATAGAAGAACAATTGCTAACATGTACAGGAACCAAACAGCAACAGTAGCAATTGAAGAACATAAGAAAGAAGCCATAATAAGAAAGGGAGTCCGACAAGGATGTTCTCTATCTCCGTTACTTTTTAATCTTTACATGGAACTAGCAGTTAATGATGTTAAAGAACAATTTAGATTCGGAGTAACAGTACAAGGTGAAAAGATAAAGATGCTACGATTTGCTGATGATATAGTAATTCTAGCCGAGAATAAAAAGGATTTAGAAGAAACAATGAACGGCATAGATGAAGTCCTACGCAAGAACTATCGCATGAAAATAAACAAGAACAAAACAAAAGTAATGAAATGTAGTAGAAATAACAAAGATGGACCACTGAATGTGAAAATAGGAGGAGAAAAGATTATGGAGGTAGAAGAATTTTGTTATTTGGGAAGTAGAATTACTAAAGATGGACGAAGCAGGAGCGATATAAAATGCCGAATAGCACAAGCTAAACGAGCCTTCAGTAAGAAATATAAGTTGTTTACATCAAAAATTAATTTAAATGTCAGGAAAAGATTTTTGAAAGTGTATGTTTGGAGTGTCGCTTTATATGGAAGTGAAACTTGGACAATCGGAGTATCTGAGAAGAAAAGGTTAGAAGCTTTTGAAATGTGGTGCTATAGGAGAATGTTAAAAATCAGATGGGTGGATAAAGTGACAAATGAGGAGGTATTGCGGCAAATAGATGAAGAAAGAAGCATTTGGAAAAATATAGTTAAAAGAAGAGACAGACTTATAGGCCACATACTAAGGCATCCTGGAATAGTCGCTTTAATTTTGGAAGGACAGGTAGAAGGGAAAAATTGTGTAGGCAGGCCACGTTTGGAATATGTAAAACAAATTGTTAGGGATGTAGGATGTAGAGGGTATACTGAAATGAAACGACTAGCACTAAATAGGGAATCTTGGAGAGCTGCATCAAACCAGTCAAATGACTGAAGACAAAAACAACAGTAAGGGTGTAAAATTAAAGGACATGGAAATAAAATTAAAACAGCGGAAAATAGTAATAAAAACAACTAAACCCTGCTCATTAATCTGTTCCCATAAGAAAAAATTGCAGTGTCTAAACAATGATATTTCCTTTTCCAAAATGATGTGCAATTATGCCTTTCAAGTTTAGCCTCTGTCTTCATAGATTGAACACTCCTCCATTATGTGTTTTGCAGTGAGAGGAGTACTATAATTAAAATAAAAAAATCTTCTGGCTCCTGTTAATAGATACTTCTATTTTTTCGTTGTTTTAATGAGGTGGGGGAATACCATTTATATAAGCCTCTGAGGGGGCAGTGTTTGGCTCGCAATAAGTTCCACAAGATGTTATTAAGGTGTGTATGTATACCTACCACCTACCAACTAAACCTAGCCACCATACCAACTCCGCCTTCAGGGCCGGACCTGCTATCAAGCTGTACTCGGCCTCCAGGGGTGCCTTCAAGCTCAGGAGGTCCAGAGTCCCTGTGCTTCATCATCGCTAACCATCTGCACAAGAACAAAAAAATGATGACATCACAGGGAGCTGTCCATCACCAATTGCTCTCTGATCTCTATCTACACCTCAGCAGAGGGGTTTTTCCTTCAATTTTCAGTTATCCATCAATCTCGTTATCGATCTTCTACACATCCTGGCTGCTGTTCTGATAACTTGGACCTGTCCCATCATGACTGGTTAAATATTCCTTCTTCTACCCTCCTTGTCTTTGGTTTACAGTAACTCTGTGACAAACTTATCTATTGCCTTCCGGTTGTTGAAAGACGCTAACATATGCAGCACTAAAGTCTCAGGTGTCAGCCAATTGACCTGCCAGCCTAAGTTCTCTGCGTATTCCACTGCTGACTTTGAAACAGTGTGTGTTCAGCTGTATCCTGTAAACCGCAGTACTTGCACTCGCAAAATTGTTGCTACCGAGTTTATTACAACTGGGTAGAAGGGGAACAGATCTCTCTGGTGGTGATCCTATGGGCAGTAAGAAGAGTGCTGGACAGTTCCAGGGTGCCACTTTTGTCTTGCCGGGTGAAGGAGTAAGAACCTCTATTAAGAAAATGTTAATTTATCTACATAGGAGACAAGAGGAACCGGTCAAGTCGGGCATGACACAACTGAACTTGGCGTTGGGGAAGCAACAAATGGTGCAGACTGGAGAAAAAGAGATCAACCCAACCGGTCACTGAAAGTAGGATGCTGGTGTCAGGGCGGCGGGCAGGTCCTATGATGACCTGCTCCGCACATGAAGGCCACAGTGTCTCATGAGGAGGCAAGCAAGGACTTCTGTTTAAAAAGGAGAAGCCAAGAGGAATTGCATATTCAAGTTAAAAGTACTCCGAATGCTGAGGAATTGACAGTAGTGTTAAAAGAAAAGATGGCCAACTTGCAAGTCAACCTTAAATTGCAAGGCAGAAGGAGGACAGTTGTCCACATCAAAGACGTGGACCTTAAGAAGACTGAGCAAGAGATTAAAGACGCTATTGGGCAGACACTGGGGGACGACGAGGAATTTAAAATTACCTCAATGAGGCTGACGTATGGTGAAATCAGGAATGTCACAATTACAACCTCGTTCCGGGCGGGTCGAAAACTAATTGAGGATCGGATTTGGATCAAGTAGGTCCATTGCAGGGCCCTATATGTGAAGATGATCATTGTTACAGATGCTGGGACTCAGGACATATAAAGTAATAAGTAATACTACACATATAGTAATACTACTGTTACTATAGGACTATAAGTAATACTACTTGTTCTATTCTTTTCTAAATTATTCTAAGTAATTTGGAAGTAATGCAATATCAAACTTTATAGTAAATTAGTTCTAGAACCTATTTATTTCAAGTATCCGATTTAAAAGGTTTCCAATAAATTAAAACAAAATATAAATATTATAAAAGTATAAATATTTAGTAAATTTCTTTTATGTGTGTGACTTTTTATTTATTTTTTGTTGGTGTTGTTTAGTAAGAACTCAGATGAAGATGAAGTTAAGCTTTTGGAAAGTGAATGCCTAAAGTAAAGTAAAGCAATCATTAGACTGTTTAAATGAAAATTATTATTACCAGTAAGGAATGAAATGTGTTACTTAAAGAAAAATAAATAATATTGCTACTAATTAAGCTTAAATTTAATTTTCACCTATTCTGGTCTATTAAGAATATATAAATATATATATACAAAATCTAATTAATTATAAAAAAGTTATAAATTATAAATAAAGTAAATTATAAAAATAGAACACTTATGTACTCGGGCGCTATCAAAGTTTTCACTTAAATAGCTGTTTAAATTTACAAATTACATATCTATTGCATTAGCTTATCATGCTTTTTAAATTAAAATTAAAAGCTCCTTTATATACCTTGGTGCAAAAGTGAGATGTTATAATAAATTAAATTATATTTTTTGATACAATGGTTGGTTAATATTTGTATAAATATATATATTTAGTATATGAATGAAATAAAATATTTTTATACTATTTTAATAGAAATCAATGTCAATAAGAAAGCTGCATAATGAAAATATTACATAATTGTTTAACAAATCCACTGCCTTTTTAATGAAAATTTTGAATTAACACTAATAGACAAATGATAAACTTTTTTTGCTGTATCTTTCCTAATGAGTTTAAAACCTAATAACTCTGAAATAAAAGCTAAAATAATCCGCATTTCATTTAATTCTCTAACCACTATTATGTTAATTCCCATATGAATGGGAGGAGTGAACTAGTTTTCCATTGTTTTTTTCACTAAGCTATACTGTTAATATACTGTTTACACTAATATACTGTTTGACATCAAGCCAAGTGAGCTGATATTTAATCTTACTAGTGACATTAACATTCTATTCATCTAAGGAACTGACTGTTATTAATATCTTCACTATCAGAAAAAACAGTATTAATTAGTATAGTCTATCATTAGCTGTTTTTTTGTTTTTTTTTTTATATTTATCACAATGTTTGTGATAGATCAAAAATATTTAAAAAGTTTTATTTATTATTGAAAAGTAAATTGCCATTTCGAATCTTAAACAATTATCAGTGCTGCAGTAACAGCAAATATTAAAAAAATTTGCAAATGCATTAATAAAAAAAAATTTTTAAAGTGATAAAATTTAACATCTTTTCTAGCTAATAAAAATTAAGTTAGCGCCAAAAAACAAAATATATATTTTTTATAGGTGAGAATAAGTTTTAAGAAATATTTTTTTAAATATTCATATATAGTTTTTAAGCATAATAAATTCATTTAAGTAAAGCTTTCTGTTAATTTAATCCCTTTTAATAAAGGCTAAAATAAGAAAAAGAAAATCTAAAAAAAACATTTTTCTGCATTTTAGGTTTGGGGGTCTACAATTTAAAAAAATTGTAGACATTTCTTAATATGTCTATGGATATGAAATATATACTTTCAAATAATGTTTGAAAAATATTTAAACCCAAGGGAGACAGAAATAAACACATTTATTTCAATTTTAATAGGGGGTTGTTGATCTTTAGAAAAAGATTTGTTCTGAATTATTTGTATATGCACTGTAGGCAAAAAATTTGCTTAAATGGATTTTTCTCTAAACTGCTTCTGAACAAAATCAAAGCCCACTTTCTCAACAGATTTTTTCATGTATTAAACTTTACAATATTTTATTGTATTTATATTTCATAAGACTAACATTACTTTAATCACCATTACTTTTTTAATCTTTAAAATAAATTGAGTAATCTGTATACTGTTGCTCTTATCAGGGTTTTCCACGGTTTCCCATGATCTTCCCAGACAAATGCTTGGGCAGTTCCATTTTTTAAAACGTATATTAACATATTTACTCATTCCTGATATGATTGATAATGATTTATTTTGTATTGATTATAATAAAATATCAATTTTATTTATTTATAAAGAGATATATCAGTTCATGAACAAAATTTTAAGAGAGAACGATAAAAATTTTCTATTTTCATATGATTGAATACTTTCAAATATTAATTTTTAATAAATTTAGTATGTATTGTTATTAGATATTTACAGTCGCATGGATCTTCTTAAACAACTGTTTGGTGCAGAGACAATTTCAAAAAGTTACTTCTTTCTTTGACCGCTACATATTCTTGATCTTAAAGCTTCCAATTAATTTCACAGTGCGATATCTAAAGGAGTAGATGTAAATAGAGAATCTAAATAAAAACACTTTAATAAGACAATTTTGTAGAAATTTTAGTTTATACAATACTCCTATTACGAAGAGTGCTTTTAATCATAAATTAATGTCAGTTATACAGAGTGTTCAGGCTAAAGCTATCCAAAAGATGTATATTTAAAAAAAACAGTCATCATAATCTCTTAATAGTAGCCTGACAGAAAATATCTCCAAAACTTGTCTTATACTCTCAAGGTAAGCCAACTAACAATGAAATTCTACTCAGTCGAGATGTGGACCTCACAACGTAAGGTTCAGTGCGTGCTTTGGTTAGTGGAGTTTTAATCAGTTATGCCTGTACAGTGGTGTGTATGAACTAAATTAAACATCGATCCTAGTAGATCCAAGTCTATTCATCAGTGGAATAATACTTTAAGATTGACAGGAAGCTTTGTTTCGCAAATTGGAAATTAGTGGTGGGATAAACGATTCTTTTTCAGGAATCGATTTTTTCGATTCGATTCTCAGAAAGGGTTCCTAAAAAAGGCAGGAAAAGAATCATGATTATTTTCCTTTCCACCATTACCAGAGCTGTAAACTCTAATGCGCTTGCTCTCTTTCTCGACTTCAGCCAAGTTTAGCAGTTCATCTCTTCGTACTGCTGTTCGATTCAACTGATGCATACATACTAAATGTCTTCGATTCTTCTTTTTGACTCTTATTCGACTCCTAGTAAACATCTAATTCTTTTTCAGTTCAATACGATGTTTAGTAATATAAACTTAGAAGCCTATCACTTCTAATGCTATGCTCTCTTTCTCTTCTTCACCCATGTTAAGCGGTTCATCTCTCTTCATATTCCTGTTCAACTTAATTGATGTATACCTACTAAATGTCTTCGATTCTTCTCTTTTCATCTTTATTCGACTCTTAAGTAAACAAACATCTGATTCTTTTCCGGTTGAATACGATTTTTAGTAGCCTATCACTTCTAATACGCATGCTCTATTCCCTTCCATTTACCCAACGATTCTCCTTATTTCATCTCTTATTCGATTCCTTTACGAAAACAAGCTTATATCAACAAACCTCATCGCTAAACTGAGAAGGGCAAATTTAAACTGTTACGCAACCATTCTATATGACATCATTATTTTTTTCTTTTAATTTCACTCGGGCGGGAAGCTATGTTGCACAATATTAATTACTGTCGTTCCTTTGCGCATACTGTCATGCTCAAGATATATTTTACAATTATTCTTAGTAGACGGATAAAAGACGGCAGTCGATTCTGTTTTCATGGTGAATAATCTTTGCGTGTTCTATTTAGAGTTGTGTTTTTAATTTGTTTATATTTTTTTTTATTTGAGTCTACTCAATTTCGTAAGATTTTTTTTACGTTATATAATCAGAAGACGATTTTTTTCTAAATGTTTATCGGCATTATTTTTTTAAATCATCAGTTTTTACGAAGTAGATTTTTTATAAGCACTTATAAAAAATAATCTTTTGTTTTTAAATTTATAAACATGAGCTGCAGAAAAAGAAGTCACATCTGGACTTGCTTTTCCGAAGCAAGCTCTGGAAAAGCTTTGTGTAATTTTTGCCGTGGTTCAGTATCCTATGCCGGTGGGACGACTAGTAATCTACCTCATCAATTTAAAATTAAACACCCAGGAGTTGATATTTCAAGACAAAAAAAATCCTTGTCCTGATTATGTTTCAGAAATGCATTATAACTTAAATCCTACTACGTCTATTGCGACTGAACCAAATGAATCGCAGCAATTAGCCCTTAAATTAACAAACCTTGTTGATTCGCCTAATCCTTCTTCTGTGCTTCCAATAACATCTTTGTCCTAAAAAAAACACAACAGTTGTCCCTTACTTCCTTTGTTACAAAACCTGTCCCTCAAAGTAAAAGCCGAGCGTTAGATATTCAATTAATTAGATTAATAACTAAAGCATATCAACCTATTTCACTCGTTGAGGATGAAGAATTCAAGAAGTTTGTTCATATGTTAAACCCTAGGTATTCGCTTGCTTGTCGGAAAACAATTATTAATTATATGAATACTAAATCGTGGATACCGATGATCTTTGGTGGTTGGGTTTAAATTAACCACACATTTCAGAACTAGTCGACCTGAGACTACATGACTAAACTTCATTTACACTCATACATATCACCCTTATTCACCTTCTGATGTAATTCCTGACGGTTCTTCCGAAGGTTAACAAGAGAAAAAAAGATATAAATACTTTTAATAAGTTGAAAAAAAATTGGCTCTCATGCGCTGTAGTTGATGATAAACAAAAACTGTTTTATGGGGGTTAAGATAAAATTTAATTGTTTAAGATTAAAACTCGCTTAAATAGCACAGTTAATGAAAATATTTTCTAATCAGAAGTAATAAATTTGCCGAATGTCAATAAACATTAGTGATGGTGATGTAATAAGTTATGCGTCACGTGTGGAAAACAATAAATAAATAAATAAAATAAACGCAGGCTAGAATTTGATGTGGTATGCATAAGAAAGATTGCAATGAATCGAATCGAATCGTAATTGAGAAAGATTTGGTTTCCTGTCACCTATCCATTTCATTGTTAAGAATCTTAAAAGGACCGGTTTCTCCTGCAAACAATTCTCGATTCTTTCGTTCAGTATAAATAATTTAATCGAAGGAACGACTCGTTCACGATTTTTCCTATTACTATTGGAATTCATTTAGTGAATTCTATTAAAAGTTGCATTTAGTGACAAGACTATGGATCATGTATTCAATTTCTTCATTGCCAGTCCGGGAAAGTCAATTAGGCAAGCTAGTTACAAACTGGAAATTCCTCGTTCCACTGTTCATACCATTGTTTATAAGCGGATCATTTTGCGAGCGTATAAGTTACAACTCCTTCATCACATTAAACCAAACGATTGCCGCTATGATATAAGTTTGCTGCAGACCTAATGCACCATATCAAAAACAATCCTAATTATTGTTATATATAGTTATTCAGTGATGAGCAAAACTTCATATATGTGGGAAGTTAACAGACACAATCGTTGAATTTGAGGTATATATATTTATATAACCTATAAGTAAGTGTTTTGTTACTGTGTTTGGTGGTTATTTTGTTATTTGAGGTTAATTCTGTGTAATAATAATGGATTTCTTGTGGGGATTGCATGTGAAGCTAGAGTGATAAGGTGATGCGAGCACCTTGTGTGAGGCTAGACCAATCATCACCATCAACTGGTAACAAACAGGGTTCCCCTGGGGCACTGTTTTAGAAGGTGAAATGGGGTGCTCTTATATCTGTGCAAACAATTGTTCGATTTTAAAAATACAAACGGGATATCTGTTATTTATACTTTTTTTTCTTTCCCAGTTTAGTCTTCGGGATTTACCATTCAGGTATTTCTTCAGACGATGAATGAGGATCATATGTATGAGTGTAAATGAAGTGTAATCTTGTATAGTCTCAGTTCGATCACTCCTGAGATATCAGGTTATCTCATATCTATTAATATAATGTAATCTATTCTCTCTATTATTTATCTAATCTATTCATTTTTAGAATTACTTAAGATATATATTACTTAAACCTTTATTAATTTCTTAAGTTAACCAATCAACTATACAAACTTATAATTATAATTTTAATTGTAACAAATAACTTAGGTCATAAATAAGGTATATTCCATATTTCATCAAAATGGGATACCAAGGAATAAACCATAAACTAACCGTAACAGCCATCAGATTCAACTGCTGAAAATGACTGACTGCATTCTTCGTAGGGTGATTATCTGCCATAAATGACTAATAAAGTGAAAGATGTGGTGTAATATCTCTCTGAAGAAACTGTATTAATGTTTAAATAAATTCAACCAAGTGTTTTACAAGACAGTATTAAATAATACCATACCTTGATAATCTATCCCAAATAAACGAGCAATTTTTGAACATTTATTATTAATATCTGGTATGTATAATTCACTTTCATCTACTGTACTGATTCTAAATAAAATTCAAATTTTTCTTAATTTGTTCAGTTTATTACTCCATATTGTTAAATTCTCTACAATATTTTTTAAAGTTTTATATGTTTATTATCCATTTAACTAAACTATTGTACGTCAAACATAAAAAACAGGGTTGTTTACTCAGATTTGCTGGTTTTCACCACATCTTTCTCAAAAAAAAATACTGCATATATGTTTCTGGGAATTATTTTTAATTTGGATTAGGATGTAATTAAGATTTTTCAGGTCCAAAACCATAAAAAATCACTAATTCTGCCCCTTAATTAACATCCTAAAAGTTTCAGTATGTTCTCATTTCACTGGATTAGCAGAAATCCAAGCAAACATTCAGCAGCTGAACTTGCAAAGGAAGAATTTTAGGACATTTATTTATATGAACTTCTACCATTATTTTCATGAGTAGAATAGGTATGAAAATCTGGGGAGAACTTCGTGATACATTCTATATAAATGATCAATGATAATTTTTCCAGTGGAACATATTACATTAATGTTGCTGTTTTAAGTTGTTTAAGCTGTTCTGGAAATGGCGCAGAAATATTGAAATACTTCACATAAGGCAAACCTGTTTGAATCGTAACAGATTTGTTAGATGGTCTGCCGGTTAGGTCTGTGTTAATGCAAGACACAGCCACAACGGCTGTGTCCAAATCATAAAAATTTGACCAAAATTTTTTATTTTGATAGGAACGTAAAAATCAGATTATACCAATCATGTTAACATAAAATAAATCATAAATATAAAAACAGATTATAAAATAAAATATAGATGTGTTGAAAGTCCATTTTGATTAATACAAAAGTATGAAATAATGTTAAGGTAAAATGTAAAAAATTACTATAAAATAATTCACAATTTAGAACCCGGTATTAAATATTATATGGAGTACATATTTAAAAATTCATATTTATGTTGAACAGGATGAATATTTTTTGTAATCGGTATTTAAAAATTCATCAACAGAATAATATTGTTTTTATAGATAAAAATTTTTTAATTAAATTTTAAATGAGTTTGAAACTTTTTTCAATGTTTTGGCAATTTATTAAAAATGCTACAGAAGCAAAGAGCCTTATGTTGCTTCTAATGGTTCATATTGTCTTTTTGAGAGAGTTCCAAAAGATGATCTACTTTAATCAAGAATATTTTATAATAAAGATATTAGCACTTTATTAAGGCGCTTAGAGTAAAACTGTACTGCTTGATGTTATTACAAATGAAATCAATTTGATCATCCCACAAGAACTTGTCATCTAATAAAACATCCAGAAATTTCCCTTTATGGGCAACAGAAATACTACTGTTATGATTAATAGGAATTCTATCCACACGATCAGTAATATTATATCTATCTGAGAAGCACAATGCAAGTTTTATCCATATTTTAGTTAGATATTTACAGTCCATTGAGTGAATAAGTTTTTGAGCTGCTACCAAACAATTTTTAATTCCTTTTAAATAATTATCTTTAACACAATTGTGGTGCCTGCAAAAAGGGTTCCAAGCAATTACTAAAGATTTTTAGGCAGGTTTTAATAAACAATATCAAAAGCAAGGGAATGAATATATTTCACTAAGGCACTGTGTTTAACATCTTGAAGTACACTTCAATTAATGTACCTACAACATTTTTTAAGAAGTTTAAAACTAATGAATCTTGTTTGTCTATGATGGAATAATAAAATTTAGCCAAGTATTTAGTTTCAGTTGTCTTACCATTTTTCAATGTCAAGAGGAAATTAACCTCTCATTAACAGTAAAGCTTTAAGCAAGTTTGTGAAGTTGGTTACCATGTTCATCAATCATTAATTATAGAGGTATGGTGTACAGGTGTTTAATGATATAAAAACTGCTCAAGTTTTGTTTTAAATAATTATAACCTGACCATGAAGTACGATCATAGTAGTTCATCCCTGAATTTGATTTGAATTTATTTACAATAAATTAGGACTAGTGCATGGTTTAGTTAAGGATGTGGTGATGACAGCAGATGCACAATTGAATGGTTTAATGGGTACTTTAAGCTTTACATTAGTAAAATTATTTGAAAGGGGTACTAGATTGATCAGTTCTTGTATATGACACAAATACATGATATGCTTGTACATGCTTGATATGCTTGCAGTGATTGTACATGATGAAATTACCAGCTGACTTAAGCTGAGATGCCATCCATAATGTGCTTTTAGTTCTGATGCATGTATACATCTTCAATTATTCTCACACATGCACGTTGTGCATGTAATATAATATTTAATTTATGCTTAATAGTTATTGTTTAAATTACAACAATAAAAAACCTTTAATAATGAATTCTGTCGTAACATACAGTTTAGAATAAATTTTTGTGTTAGTATATAAACAAAATATGAAAGTGAAGATTGTAATTGTTAAAAGATTATTCTTAAGATTAAAAACAAGTAAAAATTGTCGAGACATAAATTTTTCTCATTATGGAAAATTACTTTATCATCACATAAATAAACTATACTAATATATACCTCGTTACTGCTGCTACACTTAATCAGTTAATACGAAGTTTTATTCGTTTATGAAATAAAATTTTATAAGTTGATAAAACAAAAAAATAATAAATATGTGGCGAATACAGGTAACATTGATTATTGATTGTTTTTCAAATTAATTTATTTAGGTGATAATTACTAATCAATTAAGATATTCTTGGTTTGATTTTGTTTTATAAAAAGAAGTTTTTTCATTTATAGTACTTCAAAATATTTTTCAATTTATTTTATTGATTATTGAAGTTAAATATATTACATTATTTTGGAGTTGTGTAGATATTAGTACAGTATAAGTATGTAATAAGAATAGAAAAGAATTTTTTCCTGGCTAATAATATTTTGTATAAACCAGATACTTTATGAAGTTACCAAATGATGAATTAAAGTGAGCACAAGATTATCAGTTTCTACATAATTAACTAGTGTTTATTTATATAGTCAGATATTTTACTTTAGATTAATTTTTTTGTAAAAATACTATGGACAATATTATCTAAGCACAGTGAGTGACAAAAAACATAATTTGTAATATTTTCTAGTCAAAAATATTATTTCCTCAACTTTCAAGTCGAGGAAAGTTACTGCATTTTAATAAAGTATAAAAAATTCATATCTACATGAAAATTTTTGATTTTTTATTGTAATAATTTAATTAAAACTAATTTCAAAATATGCGTAAACAGTACAAAGATATTTTTATAATTGGTGGTAGCGCTAGCATTTAGACACCTGTAGTTGTAATTCTAGCATCTATTAAAATCTAAATATATTATTTTCTGTAAAGTATCATAGTAAACGTTTGTTATATTAAAAAAAGAATAAATAAAAAAATTAATAAATTTTTAATATTATTTATTGGTATTAAATATATGGTGAATCGGCTTAAAGAAAAAAGATCAAAATAAATGTGACAGAAGGACTTATGGTGCTCACTAAAAATGACTTTCAAAAATCTACCAACAATGGAAACAAGGATACATCAGAAGGGAAACAAGTCATTGAACTAGATAGGTTAAAAAGTTTTGTTTTATGAGCCAAGAATGGAAACTTTTTGATCACACCATCTACATCATTATGCTACAGCAATCTGCAATAATAAGAAAGTGTCATTTATTTAAATAAACTTTTCTTGTTTATGTTATTTGCAAATAACATAATACAGCACTTTTAAGAAGAACTAAGTTAAAAACTAATAACATCAAAATAATTCCATTTGATACAGTGTAATAATGTTTGGCATAGTAAAACATATATGGGTAGAATTGATGAATCAGCTTCTTTTGTGAAAATTACTTAAGAAATTGTATTAACATGACTCATTAAAAGCACATTTAATCAATTTTAATTTTTTGTAGTTTATGGCATTCAGTGATGAAGACTGACAAAAATGTTATGAATTGATTAAAAATATCCTATTCCTTGAAATTCATGGTCATAACCATTTGTTTTAAATAAAAATCATTCAGATGAACTCAAGAAACCTTTATAATGAGGAGGTACAAAAGAACCACTCATCTTCCTTATTCCACCTTAAAAAAAAAGAAAAAAGAAATATGTTTTCCTTTAACCTATAAAAAATGATATATAATGTTGCTTTTTTCTTTTGTAATAGGTCTTACTGATGTATTTCATATTAACAACAATGCTTGTTGGATCGAATAATGTCTGCAAGAAATATAGAAATGGAATTCATAAAGAAAATGAATTCAGGAATGAAGGTTATACTAATGCAAAAACAATTCAGTCACTTCGTAATATGTACTGTAAGAAGTTTGACCAGAATACACAAGGTAAGACTTATAATGGGGAAACATGTCCAAAGTTAACAGACAAGTATTTAAGATTAGTTGGAGAAACCGAAGACGATATAAATAAGGTAACTATAACCCATGTTTTTCAATAAAAAAACTTTAAAATACATCTATAAGTATTTGACGTGTCATAATTTAAATGTATCATGATTAAAAGGATTCATAAATACAAGTTCCTTGCAAATGGTTTTGAAAGCACAGCAAAAGTTACATAGAAATTTTTTGGATGTTAATATGTGTGTGTTCAGTGTTGGCCTCTAAATCACATTATATCTCCAGAACTACTTGACTGATTTTGACCAAACTTGGTCACTTTAGTTCTATGTATGGGGCATTGATGCCATTAAATTTTCAGCTTAAAAGATCAATGGTGGTGAGGCTGTAGAGCAAGGTCCCCTCAATATCTCAAGATTTCGCCTAATTAATGTCATATTTTTCTTAGGCACATTTGTTAAAAATTAAAAACAATAACTTCAAAAAAACTTTTTTCAAAATCGCACCCTCACACTAAAAAATGCTCTAATCTTTGAAGCTTTGTTGTGATCACAAGATGGTTGTTTTTCGTTGTGGTTTTTTCTATTATCATCTAATTATGCATATAAATTAATCTTAACTAAATTGAGAGCCCCAAATCCCACCATGCGGCCAGACCTAACCAAAAGTCATGCACTTTTTAACATTTTTCTTCTTTCACTTTATTATTGTAATCAAGACTACTATAAAAAAGATTTTATTTAAAATTGAACTTTGACTCCTACTTTAGGGTTTATGCAAAAAGTAACAAATATGATTGTGTGAGATATCAGTTTGTAGATTTATTGATTTTAATATTTAAAGTTGTTGAAATAGTAGATTTTTAAATTTACGGTTTTAACCTCAAACCAATAATTACCTAATAAGATTTTTTCAGTATGTCTTTAATATGTTAATTATATTTTATTTATAAATAGCCATCTGAACGGAAAGTCCTACAACTGTGTTGTCATTTTTTTTTTTATATTTATCGTTATAATAAACAATACATTGTAACAGTGTTTGTTAATAAAAGTATATATTTTTAAAAAAAAATACATTGTTCTTTACAAAATTAAATAGTGTGACAAGTACTACTAAAGCAACTGTTCTCAATCTTTTTTTCATCTACCATTCATGAGAATTTAAAATCAGTAGCATACCAGTGAACTACTTCATATGTAATATGACATTAAGGTAACAATAGTTATATCTCAGAATGGTAAAGCAATAAAAATTCCATTATGTTTTTAAATTAGCTGTTTATTTTATAAAAAAGATCATATTCTACAATTATTTTATTTATTAAAAAAATAATTTTTCCAAAAACTGTTATTTATTTTACAAAGAAATGTTATGTTATATATTTACTTATGTTACTGAGAAGAATATTTTTCAAGAAAAAACTTCAGTGACAAGGATAGTTCTGCCTGGCTGAAACATGTGAAGAGATATTTGGCTCAGTTGAACTTAATTTTAAGCGCAAATTTGGGTCATGGTTCAGTTTATTACAAAATTTATTTTTTATTGCCATCATAGCTGAATATCTGGTTTCAAACAAAATATGTGATAGAAATTTGAATTAAAAATAACAATGCTTTTCTGGATAGCGATGGATATGCACTTTTAACATTTACCTAAAATTAACATTACTCCAATTTAGTAAATTTCTTTTTCAAACCGGCATTGCAAGATAGTTCTTTTAAGATTATTTTTTTTTTTTACAATTTCAGGAATGATATTCAGTATGAAAGAGTTTCGATCTACAGGAATTCAGAATAGTCTTCTTTAAAATTTCTTCATAAAATAAGGTTTAGCGAACATCAGGCAATCATGTTTTATATTAGTGATGAAATTATCTTTTGTTTCAATTTTTAAAATTGGAAAAGACTGGAGGTTTTATTTTAAAACACTATTATTCTTTATTTGCAATTTTTTTAATAATGCCTTTATTTTGTTATCTATTGAAAATAAAGTTGTTTCTTCTTGCAAACTTCACTAAAAAAAATTTAATTTAATTCATTTAGGGAATTGAAAATATCTGATAATAAGCTAATCTTGTAATTTGCAGCTTGTCTGTATTCATCAATAACAACTGTACCTCTGAATTTGACTCAAATACTCTACTTAGCATTTTTCCTTTAGAAAGTCATCTCACCTATGTGCATTGCAGTAACAGAGTTATTACAAAAAATTGGTGTCATTATTTTTCAGAAGGATTTCATTTCCATCACTAATAAAAGATTGCTTAACTAAAATAATTTAAATAATTAAATATATTTTTATTACTGTTAATATTAAATTTATCATAAATATCTTTTATCAATATAACTTATCACAGTATAACTTAAATATAACTTATCAATAAAATATTTCTTTCTCTGTTATAATTATTTTGAATTTTAATTTTAGTTTTATCATTACATTTTTAGACATTAAAAAATAAATACTCTAAAACAACTAAAAAAGAAATATATACAAAATCACAAAAAAAAAAAAATGAAAGTACTTGTACAAATTAGAAAAATTAATTTCATTATTACTCGTCAGAAGCTATTACATGATGGCAGAATAAAATGCAATGTATGGCAGTTAACTGCTTTGGGCTTTCTCTCCTTTGAGCCAGTTATAAACATTCAACAGATAATCATTTTCAAAATAACAGATTGTAGATTGTAACTGTTAAAAGTTAGATTTTTGAAAAAGATTTTTGTAAAAAATTTTTGAAATTGTTACAGTGTACAACTTTTATTTTTTGAACAGTGTTGCCATTTTTCTCATATAGATTTGATAAACACAATTGATTACATTTACGTTACAGTTGTCTTAAAATTTTTTGTTGATTATGTGAATTTTTCCAGGATTTTTATTAAACTATTGTATGCTTAATTTTAAGTATTGTATACGATTTCTTTTTTTTATTATTCTAGTTTGCAGAATCATGTGTGCACAGAGGATTTAAATGGTATGATTGCATTAATTACTAAAGATGGACGAAGCAGGAGCGATATAAAATGCCGAATAGCACAAGCTAAACGAGCCTTCAGTAAGAAATATAATTTGTTTACATCAAAAATTAATTTAAATGTCAGGAAAAGATTTTTGAAAGTGTATGTTTGGAGTGTCGCTTTATATGGAAGTGAAACTTGCACAATCGGAGTATCTGAGAAGAAAAGATTAGAAGCTTTTGAAATGTGGTGCTATAGGAGAATGTTAAAAATCAGATGGGTGGATAAAGTGACAAATGAAGAGGTATTGCGGCAAATAGATGAAGAAAGAAGCATTTGGAAAAATATAGTTAAAAGAAGAGACAGACTTATAGGCCACATACTAAGGCATCCTGGAATAGTCACTTTAATATTGGAAGGACAGGTAGAAGGAAAAAATTGTGTAGGCAGGCCACATTTGGAGTATGTAAAACAAATTGTTGGGGATGTAGGATGTAGAGGGTATACTGAAATGAAACGACTAGCACTAGATAGGGAATCTTGGAGAGCTGCATCAAACCAGTCAAATGACTGAAGACAAAAAAAAAAAGATTGCATTAACAGAATGCTTTCTTTGGAAACAAGATGCTGGGATATGCATAATGCTACCTTTCTTATTTATTTAGTAGATGATGATCAAATGTTTATGTATATAGCAATAGACACAAATATGCATGTATATTATACAACACTACTATGGTTGAAAAATTTTCAGCCTATTAAGTGTATGGGAGACGTTGTTCACAATACGCCTACTCGAGAAACAGTTTTTGTTCAGTTTTATTACAACTGGTTTAAAAATCAATTAAATCCTAAAGGATGTAACTGTGATAAAGTTGTAACGTTATATAACAGGTATTAAATGTTTTTCTTTCAATATTTCTTTTTTTTGTTATTATTTTTTTTTTAAGGCATCAGCTTCTGAGGCCATTAGCCTTATATATATATTTATTTATTTATTTATTAATGTATACTAGATTACACAGAGCTCAGTGACTTCATGTCAACATGTGTATATATATTAGCAAAAATGTTACATTAAACACTTCTATTACTTCCATTTAAAAAACATGGAAACAAACATGCTAGAGCATATGAATTAGCTCTCACCTACTCCAATGCCCGTGCACATTTACACAGACACAAACACGTACATGCATATATACACATCAAATATTTTTTTTAATTTTTAAGCAATTAAAAAACATTACTGCATGAGGTGAAAAGGGTCTAATGCAGTTTTGTTTATGAAAGAAATAAAACCTAAAACAAAATAAAACTTAAAAACTATTCTTAAACGTCACTGCATAATGTGTAAACATCCTTATGCAGTGATGTAAAATACGTAACAAATAGATACCACAACCATCAATTTAGGAATAAAAATAAGGTTAACTAGTATTTGACTACAAGTATTTAAAGGGCCTTTTGCGATTTTGATGACACAGAATAAATATTATAATCATGCAAGGGTGTAAAGAGGCCTTCTTCCACATCCACAACTTCAAATGCACTCCCTACAGCATATCTAAATTGCAATGAAATTGATCAAATAGTTTTGTAAATGTTCAAACAAATAACAAGCAATTAAAATTACAGCACGAAATAATGAATTATAAAACCACTAATGTTATTCATCGATCAATTTCCTGTTAAAAACTTTTTTGTGACAATTTTTTTCTTTTCATAGGTAATTTGAAAGTTTGTTTTTTATGTACAACTTCTATTTTAAAACTATATAGATTTACTACTCTATTATGCGCTTCTCACAGAGAACAATGTCATGATTTATAACAAAGGTCTTTCTGCTCTTAAGAAGAGATACATTTGGATGGTTCTATAGGATCTCTGTGTAAGCGTATCATGGTTGTTTTCGACAAGAGAGAGCATCATCATTTTTTCATCTGACCTTAATTTTATTTACTGTTTAATTTGATTGTCAAGGACCTCCATTCTCTGTGGACTACAATTTCAATACACCTCATTTTATAATTTTTGTTATTGTACATTCTTAAAACATAAAATAGTGTCCATGATTTATCTAGTTGCTGCAATTTTCATTGGATTTTGACATATTCTAGCTTCCATATTATTACATAAATCTGACCGTTTTCATTTAAGATACTAATATATCTTGTAAGTTACAAATTAATTTATCAAATTTAAAATCATTATGCAAGCTATTAATACCACTTAGCGAGTCAGAACACATCATGATTCTTTTAATTTGGTAAAAAGGAATGAACTGAGGTGTATGATGTATTGTGTACAATTTGGCTGTAAACACACTAGCAACCTTTGCTACGATCCAATACAAAAATCTATTGCCAACAACAAAAGAGTACCTAACTCGTCTTCTGCCTTGGACCCATAATTTTTTGTAATCATCAATAAGGCACTTCAAGGTTTGTTTTATGATTAAACCTTAACGCTGAATAAAACAAAATGCACTGTATAGGGTGCTGATAAAAATTAAAACTTACAGCTAAATAAAACATTGTTATATTACATGTAAATTGTCTTAAGAGAGCAGAACTACACTAATAAGTATTGTAAGTATGTAAGGGTGTAAAGGACATCGAAATAAAATTAAAACAGAAGAACCTACCAGGTGATATACTTACTAGGTGGTAGGTGTACCTACCACCTACCAACTATACCTAGCCACCATAACAGCTCCTCCCCCTTCAGGGCCAGACCTGCAATCAAGCTGTACTCGGTCTCCAGAGGTGCCTTCAAGCTCAGGAGGTCCAGAGACCCTGTGCTTCATCATCGCCAACCATCTGCACAAGCCCAAAAAAATGATGACGTCGCAGGGAGCTGTCCATCACCAGTTGCTTTCTGATCTGTATCTTTACCTCAGTAGAGGGGTTTTTCCATCAATCTATCAGTTACCCATCAATGTCGTTGTCAATCTTCTGCACATCCTGGCTGCTGCTCTGATACCTTGGGGCTGTTCCATCATAACTAGTTAAAATCCCCTTCTTCTACCCTACTTGTCTTTGGTTGACATAACTCTGTGACAAACTCATCTATTGCCTTCTGGTTGTTGAAAGACGCTAACATATACAGCAATAAATTCTCAGGTGTCAGCCGAATGACCTGCCAGCCTGATTTCCGTGCGTATTCCACTACTGACTTTTAAACAGTTTATGTTCCGCTGTATCCTGTAAACCGCAGTACATGCACTCACAGGAGCCAAAATTGTCGCTACCAAGTTTATTACAACTCGGCAGAAGGGGAATAGATCTCTGTGGCCGTGATCCTATGGGCAGTAAGAAGAGTGCTGGGCAGTTCCAGGGTGCCAGTTTTGTCTTGTCGGGTTAAGGAATAGGAACTTCTATTAAGAAAATGTTAATATATCTACATAGGAGACAAGAGGAACCGGTCAAGGTGAGCATGACACATCTGAACATGGCATTGGGGAAGCAACAAACGGTGCAGATTGGAGTAAAGGGATCTGCACCACCAGTCACTGAAAGTAGGATGGTGGTGTCAGGGCGGCACGAAGGTCCTATGATGACCTGCTCCGCACACGAATGCCACAGTGTCTCGTGAGGAGGCTAGCATGGACCTCTCTTTGAGGAGGAGAAACCAAAAGGAATTGCTTATTCGAGTTAAAGGTACTCAGAATGTTGAGGAACTGACAGTAGTGTTTAAAGAAAAGATTGCCAACTTGCAAGTCAGCCTTAAATCGAGAGGCGGAAGAACAGTTGTTCACATCAAAGACGTGGAACTTAAGACGACTGAGCAAGAGATTAAGGACTATTGGGCAGACACTGTGGGATGACGAGGAATTTAAAATTACCTCAATGAGGCTTGCGTATGGTTAAATCAGGAATTTCACAATTATCACCTCGTTCCGGGCGGCTCAAAAACTAATTGAGGATCGAATCTGGATCAGGTAGGTCCATTGCAGGGCCCTATATGTGAAGATGATCATTGTTACAGATGCTGGAGCTCAGGACATATAAAGTAATAAGTATATATGTAATACTACTGTTGCTATAAGGACTATAAATAATACTACTTGTTCTATTCTTTTCTAAATTATTCTAAGTAAATTGGAGGTAATGCAATATTAAACTTTATAGTATATTAGTTCTAGGACCTATTTATTTCAAATATCCGATCTAAAATGTTTCCATGAAATTAAAACAAAATATAAATATTATAAAACATAAGTATTTAGTAAATTACTTTTAAGTATGTGACTTTTTATTTATTTATTGTTGTTGTTGTTGTTGTTTAGCAAGAAATCATATGAAGCGAGAGTTAAGGTTTTGAAACATGATTGCTTATAAAAATATTCGGTAGTAATCATTGGACTGTTTAAAAAGGAAAATTATTATTACTAGTAAGGAATGAAATGTTTTACTTAAAGAAAAATAAATAATTGTTACTACTAATTAAGCTTAAGTTTACCTTTCATCTATTTTGGTCTATTAAGAATAAATAAATAAATATATATATATATATATATATATATATACAAAATCTAATTAATTATACAAAAATTATAAATTATAAATGAAGTAAATCATAAAAATTTTTATTAAAATTTATTATTATTACTATTAAGGAATGAAATGTGTTACTTAAAGAAAAATAAATAATTATTACTACTGATTAAGCTTAAATTTACTCTTCACCTGTTTTGGTCTATATATAAATACAATATACAAAATCTAATTAATTATAAAAAAGTTATAAATTATAAATAAAGCAAATTATAAAAATAGTACACTTATGTACTGGAGCGCTATCAAAGTTTTCACTTCATTAGCTGTTTAAAGTTATAAATTACACATCTATTGCATTAGCTTATCATGCTTTTTAATTTAAAATTAAAAGCTCCTTTATATACAACTGTGTGAAAGTGAGTTATTATAATAAATTAAATTATATTTTTTGATACAATGGTTGGTTAATATTTCAAAAATATATATATTTAGTATATGAATGAAATAAAATATTTTTATACAATTTTAACAGAAATCAATGTCAAAAAGAAAGCTGCATAATGAAAATATTACGTAATTGTTTAACAAATCCAATGCCTTTTTTATGAAAATTTTGAATTAACTTAAACACTTATAGACAATTGATAAATTTGTTTGCTGTATCTTTCCTAATGAGTTTAACACTTAATAACTCTCTGAAATAAAATTAATCCGCATTTCATTGAATTCTCGAACCATTATTCTCATACCATAATTTAATTTAATTACTGAAATTTGTCTTTATAAAAGAAAGAGGAATATTAAAGAAAATTATCCATTTCTATCACATTGTCCTTACTTAATTTGATAAATTTTTTTTTTACATTTTTTTTTACTGACAACTTTCCAGTTATCAGTCATTTGTTGTTTATTACAGTTACTATTTCAGTGACAAATGTAAAATATTTAAAAAAATTAAAAACATATGATATTTAGTTTCTAAGAGATGAATGAGAAAGTGCATATATTTGTTAAAAGCCATATATTTTATGGTTGTACACAGCCTTACATTACAAAAATTACATTAAAAAATAACAAAACCATACTCAGGAATAACAATCATTCAACATTAAACGTATTAGACAACATTTAATGACTGTACAATGTAGAAGATATATTCTACAAGAGCCAGTACAAATTTCTCATTCTTTTTTCGATTGTAGAAATAAAATTTCCGTTACAGATAGCAATATCTATGAGTGAGATCACCTTCCGTGTGTTTAATATAACTCCTTGTTGGAATCACTTGGTTGTGAACTGCAGTCATAAATCCTTCCGTCTCTGAATATAGTTTGTCACCAACCCTCAACCAGCTACTGAAAGCTTCTCTGGCCATAAATCTTTGGCATAGAGTGAAACAATGCCTAATATGGATTCCCGTACTTCTTATTATTGCAATTTTTTATTTAGTGTTATTTAAAAAATCTTCACCAAAGTTATATTGTTAATGTAAATGAAATCTTGAAGTTGTATTTTTAATAAATTTGTGGGAAATTATTGTTATCTTTCTGCTATCAATTCACAGTATAATGCCACATGTTTCAAATCTTTAGCACACTTTTTTCATTTGATGTTCCATGTATATGGTGTTATTTACTTATTAATTTTAAACCATTGAAATATAATTTGATAATAATAAATTAAAAAACCAGTTGATATGACATCAAAAGTTTATAAATAGAACTGTAAAAAACAAAAAAATCCTAAAGTAAGATCCAATCAGCTTTTAAGATCAAATAGTTAAATGAATTTTGTTCAGATACATTACATTTCATGATGGAAGTCATTTTTAACATTTTAAACATATAAACTGTATAATCTTTTCTTTTACTGTGTAGAAAACTGAGAAATTTAAAATTGATTGCAATAAAATACGTTATAGGTTATATGAGTTTCTTCACAGACAATACTAGCATAATTGTTAGAGGTCATAAAAAAAATGGTAAAAATATCATGATCAGAGGATTTCCCTTCCCATCATTCATAGGTACAATGGATGTTGTGTTAGTAACCACCAGACTCCATCTATGAAGTTACGTTAAGTTTTATTGATTTACAAGACTGAGAAATAAAGACCCTACCTGTGGACTCTCTTTCTTTTCGGGATAACACCAGAACCCAAACTAGCGGGTGAGATGCATAAACTAAGTCATTAAAAAAGGACTTCAAAATTTTAAAGGCATATAAAAATTTATTGAGATAACTTACAGTTTTGATTGATAGCAAAAACAGATCATAGCAAAATATATCAAGTTTTGACTTAGGTAGTTCATTAGTACCGAATTCGGCCACCAGTACTGATCAGTGTTTACCAGTGTTGTTAACAATGGATACATTTACTGGAGCAGAACATGCTTGCTGTGTGTTTTTGTTTCACGATTTGCAGTCACCAACTGCAGTTCAATGTAATTTTCATAAAGATTAAGGTAGGGAACTTCCTAGTAGGCAAACAATTTACTCTTGGCACCAAACCTTCATTGAGACAGGTTGTTCTTCGAGACATGACTGCTCGTACTTCCAGGAGGTAACCATAAATAATATTGTTTGTCTGGACATGCTTCAAAATTTTCTAATTTATCAGTTAGACGATGATGACCAAGATGGACGCCATTACTATCAACAAGATAGAGCACCACCTCACTACGGCCTAGAAATCTGAGATTTTCTTGATACTTGATTCCCAAGTCAGTGGACTGGCCATCAAGGTCCATTTGCATGGCCACCTCGCTCCCTAGATATGCAGATTTGACTGCTAGATTTTTTCTTTTGGGATTTCATTAAAGATCGGGTTTATGTACTGCCTTTGACTTTTGATCTTGTTGAGCTGACTTTGAATTAACATCGTAGCTGCAGAGGTAACGTCCAACTTGCTGGTTACAATATGGAATGAAATCGACTTCAGATGGGATGTATGTCAAATTACAAATGGAAGCCATATCAAACCAAAGTGAGTGTTGGGTGACAAACTTTATGTGTTTTTCTGTGAAATGAAACCTCAAAGAATGCGTAAATTATCTCAATTAATTTTTATATGCTTATAAAGTTGTGAAGTCTTTTTTGAATCACCTGGTATAATAAAATTAGTTTTCCTACTTTGTCTAAAATCAAATAAAAATAAAAATTTTATCTAGTAATATGCAATGTAGATAATGTAATAATTTGTAATCCAAAATTCACTATTTTACATAAAATAGTAATTTAAAAGAAGTTTTTGAAGAAAAATGAAATGGACTTAATTTTTATCGAAAAAGAAAACAAATCACTTAGATATAGTAAAATATAATGGCAAAATTTGTTTTTCCTTTACCAATCTGGTATCCCAAGGTGGGTAAAGGATCACAATCCGTTGTCTTCATTACAACTTCTCTGTAACCTATTTCCAGATTCCTATGAAAAATGTCCTTAAATTTATATTTTTTTGGTTAACATCTTGGTCTTAAAATAACTTTCTTTTTTTTTCCTGTTTAGCCTCCGGTAACTACCATTTAGATAATACTTCAGAGGATGAATAAGGATGATATGTATGAGTGTAAATGAAGTGTAGTCTTCTATATTCTCAGTTCGACCACTCCAACACCGGTATCTACGATCTAGTATTCAAATCCGTGTAAAAATAACTGACTTTACTAGGACTTGAACGCTGGAACTCTCGACTTCCAAATCAGCTGATTTGGGAAGATGTGTTCACCACTAGACCAACCCGGTGGGTTGGTCTTAAAATTATTACTTAATAGAGCTGAAATCCTTTCATTCCAAACATTAAGTGTTCTCTGAACTCCATATTTACTTTAACCAGTGTAATAATATCACCGAACAGCTGTTCTATTCTTCCATCTTCCATACTCTTGCTTCAGTTTTACTGTTAATTCTATGTATTTCATCTGTCACTGTTAAAAACAAAATTAGCATCAGCGCACTCCCAAAATAAGCTAGTTTTAACATAAAATTGCAATAAGATTACCTTTTTCATTTTCATATCTCTGAAAATTTTAGTAATAGCTTTGTTTATTCCTATTAATTCTTTTCTTATAACATTTTTCTAATGTCCTCTATATTTATATTCTTTGCATGTCACCTCTATAACCAGAAACACCATCAAATTCTTAATGAATTCCTTATATTACCTTTTTTTATCATGATTCATGTAACAGAAAATTAAGTCAGACTATTGTGAATCTTGTTCTTTCATCACTTTTTTAATTTTGCATTGAAAAATTATTTCTAACGTATATTTTTTTCTTCAATAATTAACATCATACCTGCATCATTTTTACAGGTTTTTTTAAATAGAAATTTTTTTAGTTCATCCTCTTCAATTTCATTGACAAAAATTCTTACCTCCATGCAACCTTCAGAACCAATATCCCTCTGTTTAACTAACAATTTTAATCATTTCCACAATCAGAATTTGATCATAGATTAAAATCAGGTATTACCTTAACTTCAGTTTCTTAATGACTTTCTCATTCCCTGCTGTATTATTTCATTACTGCAATTCACAACTCACTTATTACTTTACTATTTTCTCTGCCATATCTCATTACAAATTTAGCAACCTTCTTTTGATTTTTTTTTTATATTCTATCAATAAATCCAATTTCATCTTTCAATAATAAAAGATTAATTCTAGACATATACTATTGTGAAATTATAGATAAATCTTAAAAAGATGAACTTAATATAAGAACTGACAAAAAGGTAAAACCTCAAATGTAAATCGCATTTTTAGTTTTTAAATATTTTTATTGACTGGGTAATTAAAAAGATACAAATTTTAGTGTTAAGTTATACAATTTTTGTTATTGCAATGTAATATATATTAATAGTTTTCTACATACAATATTTAAGATTACAGAATTTCATATTTATTCACTGCAGGCATGTTTATAAATAATTTTTTTCATAGCATATCAATTTCGTTCAATGCATTCTAACGCAAAAAAATTTATAAATACACTAAATAATCTAAAAAGAATTATGAAAAATTGCCAAACATTTTGATGTATTGAAGTCTCTTTCCCTTAATATCTTTATACAGAGTGTATAAAAAAATTTCACTTAATTCAAAAGACTTTAAATGTACAACCATTTACTGCTACTGAACAAACCATATAACATATAAAAGAGCGGATTTTAGAGTTTCACTTGGTTGTCAGTGATGCTTGTATTGTGAATGCTCTTTTCAGTCTGCATCAAGGGTGACCCCACATCAGAAAACGTAATGCATTCTTCACTTCAACAACTGTGAACGTATGACAACTAAGCAGCATAATTTTCATCAACAGTATTCCGGCACTCGACCTCCTATCACTCAGCATCATTCAATATACCAACATTGGCATCAACAGTTTCAAGAAACAGGATGTTTGTGTAAAGGGACAAAAGTAAATCAAATAAAGATAACAAATAAAGATTCTGAGCACATTCAACAGAGCTTTGTTTTAAGCCAAAGTCCACACATTGTGCCAATTGTTGTAGTTAAAATTGGAAGTATAACAGTGTCCAATATCTATAAACCACCAGCTGTCTTGTGGCCAACCTCAGTAATCCAAATACAACCTCACCCTGCAGTATACTTGGGTGATTTTAATAGCCTCCACGGGTAGTGGAAGTATAAGGATTGTGATGCGAATGATGAGGCTCTGGTGAGATGGGCTGAGGATGAGAATCTTAGTCTTGTCTTTGATGCTAAAGACCGATTTACTTTTATATAAGTGGCTTGGAGGCGGGTGTTTAACCTAGATCTATGTTTCACCTCAACTGACAGCAAAGGTCAGCCACTGCTAGTTACCCGAAAAGTTCTCTATGACTTTCCCCACAGCTAGCACCGTCCAGTTATTGTAGAGGAAGGTAGCCAAATTTCACTCGTGACTTCTGTACCCCACCCTAGATGGAACTTCAAAAAGGCTAATTGGAAACATTTTCTAGGGATCTGGATAAATGCCCAGGCTGGATACCACCAATCAGCAAAAACTATAGCAGATTTATTGGAGCAGTAACAAGTACCGCTAAGAAGTGCATCCCTAGAGGGTTTCGTAGAGAGTATATCCCAGGGTAGTCCCAAAACGGCAAAGTTCTCTACCAAAGTTTCCTTGAGATGGGTGATAAAGAGGTGGCAGACAAGCTTCTCCATAATCTCATTGCTGCAAGATCACAGAAATGGTCAGAAACAGTGGGAAGCCTGAACTTTCAGACTTCGAATCGTCATGCTTGGACTCTGCTAAGAAAATTAGGAAGCACAGCTCCTATTCAGAGAAAAAGCAAATGTCTCCCCAAACACTGTTGTGCCCCACATAGTGGCAATGTCCAGAGCACCAAGAGACAGGCTGCACACAATTGAGATAAAACATGAACTAAGAAACTTGAGGAGAGAGGTGGGGGTGACTGAGTATGCTCATCCTTTTACACTTGAAGAGATTGAGTCATCGCTCCAGGAAACGCATCAGGATTCGATGGCATCAATCCAGAATTCTTACAAAACTGCAGAAAATACGCAAAACTTTGGCTGGCCAGGTTCTTCACTGACATAATGCAGACCGGTAGTATATTCAGAGAGTTCAAACAATCAAAGGTAGTTTCTATCTTAAAACCAGGGAAATCAACTAACTTACCTAAGAGCTACAGGCCTATAGCATTGCTATCAGTGACATATGAATTACTAGAAAGGCTTATATACAACAGAATCTGTCAGAGAATATTTGATGTTATATCGATTTAACAAGCAGGCTTTAGGCCAAAATGAAGTTGTACCACACAACGCTAACAACGTACATTGAAGCGGGGTTCCAAAGAAATCTTAAAAACTTTGCTGCATTCATTGATTTATCAGCTGCTTACAACACTGTCTGGAGAGAAGGCATGATTTGTAAGGTCCTCTGTGTAATCCCATGAAAATTAACAGCTCGCCTCCTTAATAACATGTTGAACGACAGAATGTTCCAAGTTATCATGGTATCCGATATAAGCTCACCAAGGAAACTCAAGAATGGCATGCCACAAGGGTCGGCACTTTCACCTCTCTTTTTCAGCCTCTATGTTGCAGACATGCAAGGGACAAGATCTAAAAAACATTGCTATGCCGATGAGTGGGTGCTAACAACAAAATATAGATCATTTGAAGAGTCAGAGGAGGTCCTGATGGCCGACCTGGAGAAACTGGGAAGATACTTTCGAAGATGGCACCTCCAACCAAATGCTAGTAAAACTGAGGTGTTGTGCAAGGATAATTGAGATGTCTGTCTAACAAGTTTGCTAATAGGGAGCTTAAAATTCTATTCAAGAATACATGACTCTTTCACTATAAGACACCAAAATACCTAGGCGTGACACTTGATAGAACGCTTTTATTTAAGGAGCACCTAATGAAAACTGCAGAGAAATTGAAAGCGAGAAACAACATTATACATAAGCTCTGTGGAACAATGTGGAGAGCATCGGCTTCCACTTTGCGCACATCGGCTCTGAACCTTGTCTTCTCGGCTGCAGAATATTGTGCGCTAGTGTGCTTAACAGTCCTTCCTTATATTTATAGAATTGATACTCAACTTAATAACACTATAACATTGATTTCCGGGGTTATCAGGTCTACTCCTGTGGAATGGCTCCCAGTATTGAGCCACATACCACCCCCAAATCTGCACCATATGAACGCTGTTATAAGAGTGTACAAGAAGATTATGGACAATTGAAACCTACCAGTAATTGAGGATGCCAGTCATGGTTGCCTTTGATCTAGAAAGCCATCTATCAAAACAACAATTACTGCCACAGAGGAAGGATTCAACCATACATGACGCCTGGCATCAAGAATGGACCACAAAGCAGAGCAACTAAATTCCATGTATTACTCAAAAGCCGGCGGGTTTTGACTTGCCATGTAAGACATGGTCAACGTTAAACAAAATATGAACTCAGCATGGTAGGTGTGCCTATTTCCTGTATAAATGGGTAAAATACCGACACCCCTTTGCAAGTGTGGTGAAGATCAAACTGTAAGTTTGTAAGTTTGCCCTAGGACAGCTTATGAAGGGACTCCTGAAGACTTCCTGATGGCAACTCCAGAATCAATAGCTTATATTAATTTTTTAGATGTTTGTTTGTAATTTTTGACTGTAATTGGTGTTTTGTCTTGGTGCCATATGCTAAGTAAGTGATTTGGTCATGTTTCATTTAAGTGGAAGGTGGACTGCCACAGTTTAAATATGTAGGGATCAGAGCAGCTACATGCAATGAGGCATGAGAAAAAGTCAATTTCTTCTGCACCATTTCCTCAGAAAAGATGTATGGTCTGAAATTTTTGTTTATGAAAAAACAGCTGTGAATTCATATCTCATTTATTATTTTTCATTTTAGTTTCAGTTGAATTAAAAATATTGTTCATGAATTTTACCATCTTTGAATAATACTTTGCTCTTAAATGTTTTTTATTTCTTTTATTGCTTCTTTCATATATAAATTTAAAAATAAAGAAAACAGGATATATTTTTCTTGCCATTTGTACTCATTCAAGCTACTTTATTATTGCACTAATTTTGTATAAAAGTTCTTTCTATACATTTCAATCCTACTTTTCTTAAAATTAAAAATAATTCTTTGACATCATTAAACTGGGAAGTTCCTGCTGCTGATACTGACACTTCTGTAAATTAATGTAATCTATTTCAATTAACCTACTTATTCCATGGTAATTGATACATTTCCTTGTTCCATCTATTTTATCAAAATACCTCCATGGATAAGAAGTATATCTTATTTTCTATCCTTATCAATCTCATCTTATGTATCTTATCCTCCATGGATAAGAAATTAATTAATATCTTATAAATATACAATAGTAATTTATGTTGCTGCACGTGTGTGATAATTAATAATATGATTTATTTATTTATTATTTAGCTTGGATTTGGATGAAACTCAGACAGATGTTTTAGATGAAAATTGCTTGTAATGTGACATTAATAATTAGAAATAATCTTTGAGTTGTTTAAAAGAAAAAGCAAAATAAAAAAAAATATCTTTACTATTTAAGATTATATTTTATCTTTCACTTGCTTTTATCTAATAAGAAAAATATGTACATCAATGGAATCAAAATGAATATTTTAATTACTATTATCCCAAAGTCAATGAAAAAATAAAGTAATAAAATTAATAAATGTTTTTAAATCAACTGTATATTTTTAATTTGTTTCATAATAAAAGTAAAATCAAGAGTAGTTTTGTTTTATCATTCACATCACTGTTTTGTTAATCTGCAATTTAATTACTATAATTTGCCTTCAGAAAAAAAGCTAAGCAAAGTAGTTCCATTCCCAACACATTGTTTTCATATAATTTGGGCATTTTTGAAAACAGTTTTTTAGTTTTTGACTACTTTTTTTATATTGTAATTATACTTTTGTCACAAATGGTTATTTTTAAAAATAAAAAAAAGCTGGGCCATTTATTTTGATAAACTGAGTAAGAAAATCCACCAGGTCTAGTAGTGAAGTCGTCATCGCAGATCAGCTGATTTTGAAGTTGAGAGTTCTAAGGTTCAAATCCTAATAAAGGCAGTTACTTTTATACAAATATGATAATTGATCATGGATACCAGTGTTCTTTGGTGGTTCTCTTTTTTTCTGTTTAATACCTTACAGTACTGTAAGGTACTTCAGAGGATTAATGAGGAAGACATGTATGAATGTAAATGAAGTGTAGCCTTGCACTCATGAGACTCAAGGTCAACCACGCCTGAGATGAGTGGTTAATTGAAACCCTATCGCTCCACAAAAAAGAACTTCTTATTGAAGTAAACAAAGTGAAACATAAATTTCATTGAAGAAACAGCCAAGAAGAAAAAAAAGATCATTCTTTGTTTACCACCATATCACTGTGAACTTAATCCTATTGAGCTCATATGGTGTTAGATTAAAATATTTGTGGTTAAATATAACACATTTAAAATGGGTGATGTACAAGCACTAATAATCGGGGCATTTGCTACAGTATTTCAATGGAAAAATTACTGTGATCACGTGAAAAAAGTAGAAAATATAATGTGACAAGCACAGAACCTTCAAGACAATATAGAACCGGTAATAGTTCACCTGAACAACGAAGAGTCTGGAAGTCATGACAGTGGTAATACAGATAGTGAGTGTTCAGGGATTAAAATAAAAATTTGGTGGACAGTAAATATTTAAGTTTATTCTGTAAATGTATAAAGGTGTATATAATGTTTGTGTGAAATTGAAATATAAATAGGCGAAAAGTGAAAAAAAAATTAATATCCTGTATTAATACAGCCACTCGGAAGGTTTTTTTCGAAAATTAATTAATTAAATCTAAATGGAAAAAGAATCAGATAAGTTCGCAATAAGTTAAACGTTACTTCACTGTTAATCTAAGCTCTAGACTTGCATAAATTATTTGACAATATTTCAGATAGTTTAATTTATTTATTTCATTTCAAATGACTGAAATTTGTTAACCTTTTGAAAATTGCCGTTTATGAGTTACGAAAAAAAAATAGTTGTTGAAACTATATTGCTAACTTCGACGATGGTGTGATGAACTGCCGATAACAGAATAGAATGCTTTTATTATTAATAGTACATATAAACTTCCGTCAGAAAGTCACGGTATGTACTACTCCGTAGTTTCAACTACACGTTGAAACTACGAAGATCAACCGATCATAGCTATTGTTTCAGTTAGATCTGCAGATGTAACAGGAAATACTAGATCGTGAATGCCGGTTTTCTTTGGTGGTTGGGTTTCAATTAACAACACATCTCAGGAATGGTCGACCTGAGACTGCAAGACCACTCACTTCATTTACATTTATACATATCAATCTCATTCATCGTCCGAAATAATTCCTTTCGGTGTTGCTTAATGCTGCTAAGATATTAATCATTCACCCACTTTTTATATTTTTGTAAGTATTAGCTAATATTCATTTCTAAAATGTGGAAAAATTCAAATCACATAAAAGAAAACTTGCTACTTATCATCTATTGAGCCTAGAGTTAATTATTAAACTTCATTAAATAGCATTTTTAAAAGTTAGTCTCAGGAAAAGTTGTGAGTCACGTTGAATATGAATTATATTATTATATATTGGATTTATTTTTAATATTTATGTTTTATTTTACCAACAATAATAATTGTTTTACAGGTAATAGATATGTAATGAGATGAAAGTTAATACATATTTCAAAGAACTTGAAACTTAGAAGTTATAGTTTAGTTTGTCGACCACTTCATGTACTAGTATCGTTCGTCAAAGAATAATTTGTACTTTTACAACCTGTTCTTTCCGTTACATCTTTGATTGTGATGCTTAGTACAGTTGTGAATATTTAGTATTGTTTTGTTTTCTATCTAAAAATTATTTCTTAAAATAAGACTATTCAAACTTATAATTTATAACCTATAGTTTGATGCGAAGAGTGATTTTAAGCAATTCGAAAATAAATACAATTTTATGAATTGTAATTACTAGTGAACTGCAGTTGTTATCTAGTTGAATAGTGTATGATAATTTTATATCAGGTAATTATATAGTATCTTTAATTTTACATCGTATTGTGAGATATTTTTGTAATCAAGAAAAAGTTTTTAGTGCTTAACCCCAAAACTAGTAGTAGTTACTAATGTTGAGGAAGGGTGTTCAAATACGTTCTGCCTAATTATTTTGCTTAAAAAAAAGAAATAATTGCATCATTTTGCATAAAATACCATAAATTAATTTTTACGAATGATATAATTAATAATCACTAAAATTAATTGCATGTAGCCTTAATTAAATTGTTATAACGATCTTCATGTAACTTGAGATATAAATTATTTTAAATTCATAATAGAATAGTGGAAGCAAGACTGTAATCATAAAAGTATTATTTCAAAGATGTAAATAAAAAATGTAAATATAAATACAACTCTTCGGAAGTTGTATGCTAGTCGTTCATTTTAGGTTATTTATTAATTAAAATAAATAAATATGTCATTTATTATGAACAGAGTGATTGAATGCGTGTAATAAAAATCCTAATTGTATGTTCTTAACCCGTGGTTAGAAATATTGACATAAGTATTATATTAATGATAAAAATAAAAGCAGGTAAAACGTAACCTGTCCATGGCATGTACTTAGTAAATGACCTTATTAATGTTATCTGAATATGCATGGTATTTTGCAGTTCCTGTGATTGGCATAAATTAGTTATTTCTAAATAATAAAATGTTATTTATAGTATCCTTATAGTTAAAAAAATTAGTGCAATTTTAAAATTTTATAATTACCCGTATTATTGTAATATATAGCATGTAACTAAGATTAACAGTTTAACGTAATATTATATTATTCCAATTACAAGTGTTTAGTCACTTATTAAAAAATTTTACATATTCATTGAAATTTTATTTTATATTAATATAAAGAAATTAGGCTTTTCAGTATATAAATACAAAAAGATTATTTATAAATCTTTTTCATTCTTAAGCAGATACCATGCATTTATCACAATAAAACATTTTTATAAATTAAAATAAATCCGATGAATAGATGTATTTTATATTTTTATTACTATGAATTGTAATTAAAAACAATATAATTGTTAAACAGTGGTGAGGAAGAAAGAGTTGCAGTTAAGGTCCTTTTTGCATTGAGCACAAATATCCTTAAGCTAGATTTGACTATTGATATCTAAATGAAAGAGCAGAACGTAAGTTATTTAGTTTAGCCAGAATTCTGAGGCCATTGAAACAACTCACAAGTCCAAATATCGTGTAACTTGTATTTCTATTATTTATAAATGTTAAGAGTTTCTTAATCCACAAAATAGTAATTATGAGTTAAAATTTTAACAAATTTTATAAAATTCATTTTAACAGAAGTTGATAAATTAAAAAAAAAAATTAATTTGCTTTTATTTAAAATGTATGTACTAAAAACAAAAAACTAATTTGTCAATTAAATTTAATAGAAACAAAAAATGGAATATTTTTTGTAGTAGAATTCATCTCTGCTAATTAAAACTATGTGTGAAATTACTTGCTTTACAAAAAAATAAAGAAGAAAACATCCAGGTTCATGGAAACAAGAAATTAATAAATAATTTTCTTCAAAATATTAAACTTTAATTTCAATTTAAAAATAATAAAAGTGTGTGGCACTCTTTAATGATAAAGTACAAGTAGTTATTAATTTCTTTTACCTGTAATGATTGATTTCATATTCACTAAACCAGCAGTGAAAAACTTTTCCAAAATCTTATTATGTAACAATTGACCATTCCTATGTGTCCAATTGTTTCTATTATATGATTGATTTAAAAACATTCTGATAAAAGTAAGTCTGGGTGAGTGTATTTTTAATGAGACATTATTATGGATGAAAATCAAGAAGCGCTAAATATTATTTTAATACTGTAATCAATTAATTTAATACTTATTTATTAATTAATATTAAAACTTTTGAGTATATCTTTTGAAATTATGTATCTCTGAAACAACTAATTTTTGTGAAAAGGTTTTTCACCACATTGCATTTTCACCACAATGAATGTGTATGCCAATTTTGAACACTAAATTATTGATGAGAAGTGTGTTAAAAATTGATAGCAAAATTTTTTTCCTGAACCACTGCCAACTGAAGTGACAGACATGAAGATTAAGTTAGATAGAATTGAATAAAAGTTAATATAAAATAAATTAATTTGTAGAAAATAATTATATTATATTTTTTTATATATATATATATATATATATATATATATATATATATATAATATAATATAAGATCAAAATGATTTATTTTTATTGCTTTGTTTATGCCTATCCTGGATTATTTTATTTAAATAATTTCAGTGAGCTATTTTTCTAGTAGCACTCTCAGTACTTTTTCATTTTACGCCCCCCCATGTTTTTCACATAAAGATTACTTAATATGGTATGTTTTATAATAATAAAAGAATAAAACATTAGATATAATGTTTTCTTTTATAATAATAAAATAAATACCATAGTAACCCTAATTCAATAAAAATAACCCAGTGATACATTAGAGAAAACACACCAACGTGCTGTGTTGTTTTATACCTATCATCTTAAACATTCTCCATATTAACATATTAAAAATATAAGCATTATTGCAATTATTAAATAAATATAAATATAATTATATAAATGTGTATATATATATATATATATATATATATATAATTTAACCATACTTAACCTTTTTTTTTACTATCATTCTTAAATACCCTCAAGGTAACTAGCCTCCATCTGCTAAGACACAAGCATAATCACCTCAGAGTGTTGTGGCACAATCTCTGCTCACCCTATCTGCCCCTTCATCGGGGTCTCCGGGTCCCTAGAGCCTTATCAGAGTATGCCAACCTCCTCTTATAGCCGCGACGCGCTCCTCAGCTGGAGGGCTACCCTCCCCGTCCCTAACCTGCCTGGCTCTGGATATGCATTGCCACTCGCGACCCTCTCACACCCTGAAACAAAACTTAACCTACGCTCACTTTGCTCACCAACCTTAATTAATTAACAGTAACGTTTTGATTGTTTAAATAATAAATCCAGTAATTATTACAATTAAGTTTGGTTAGATTATATTTATAATTTCTCTGCAAATACTCACTGATTTGGAGAATTCTGCCTCTAATGTACTTTCTTTTTGATAATGAGGAGATGTCTATTTTTACCATTATTCCTGGACCACCTACCTTTTTTGGGTTTTTAATAAATGATCAGCACACACACCTCTGAGGTACATTTTCCAATCTGTTATTGCTTCACTTGACGTATGCTTGCTCCGCTCACTAATGTTTAAAATTACCAGTATAAAGCAACATGTTAGTATATTTTCTCTAAAGTTTTATTTATCAATTATTATAAAATATGATGCTATATTAAGTAATTTTTATGTGAAAAAGAGAGGGGTGTAAAACAAAAACATACTGCACTCACTGTCACTATGCTGGCAAGATAGCTTTTGTAATTTTTACCATAACCCATATTTTATTCTAATTATTGATTAGAGTTGGTTGTTCAATCATAACTTTATGGATTCATCCTTGCATTTTTTTTTTTACGCGGCATCATAAAATGTTTGCTGTTGTGTTTTTATTAAAAAGTTGAAACAAAGGTAATGCAGGTATTTGTTGTATTGATGTCTTAAGATTGCTATTAAACTAAATTTTTAAAACTTTATGTGCCGAACTCTAAAAACTGATATTGTTATTGCTATTTGTATTAATGGTATTACAT
The DNA here is from genome assembly GCF_047948215.1 of Lycorma delicatula. NCBI lineage: Eukaryota > Metazoa > Arthropoda > Insecta > Hemiptera > Fulgoridae > Lycorma > Lycorma delicatula. The sequence continues at coordinate 19,385,226 of NC_134467.1, forward strand.
AGAATTGGCCATTTTTTTTAGGGTTGTTTGAATATTCTTTAAAAAAAAAAAATCACAAAAAATTCAATCTTCATCTTATAATACCATTTAACATACCAAATTAAAGATAAAATTCTAAATCTTTTTGTAATATTTCATCAATAGTTTCACAAAATAAATGAGAAATTCTACGGGGTAATTTCTAAAAAACTAGGAATTTTATTTTACATTCTATATAACATTTAAATTGTATCATTTTCATACTTAAGTAAAAAATTGTATACAATAAAAGCATTACGGTGAAAATGAACATATCCATAAATTGTCAGTTTTATTTTTATTTGATAAATTGTCATAAGAATTACGTTATGGAATCATATATAAACAGTAAATATAAATATTAAAAAAATAATACAGTTGAATACATTGTAGAAGTAATGATAGTATTACATTTATTATGTATTTAAATTTAGTATAGTTAATACGTGTCTGAAATTAAAGAATAAATTTTTTAGGTAAAGGTTAACTAAACATGTTGCATGTAAGGAGTACATTATATTCACATGTATCATTTTAAAACATTGTGTCAGTTAATTGAAAGTGAATGTATTGTGAGTGTATTGTTTATTGTGACATTTTAGAGAATGTGAAAACAAGATCGCTCAATTCTCCACGGAAAAGTTTACGAAAACTTTCCACGCAAGTCAGTTTGTCATATTCAAGTGTTCAGAAAACCGCTAAAAAATTGAAATTGTATCTGTATCGTGTACGATTAGTCCAAGAGCTTCAGCCTCCAGATTTAAACAAGCGATTGCAATATTGCCGTCAGTTTAGGTCTCTCGTAAACGATAACGGAATAGAATTTTTAAACACAGTGTTCTTTAGCGATGAAGCTTGGATCCATCTAGATGGTTATGTGAACAGTCAAAACTGTCGAATTTGGGCGGTTGAAAATCCTAACGCTTTACAAGACAAATCTTTGCATCCTGAAAAAATTGGTGTGTGGTGTGCGATATCTCATCATCGTATAGTCGAACCCATATTCTTCGAACAGACAGTAAATGGTAAAGTATACAGGAATATTGTGTGCCAATTTGTGTCCCTCCTGGAACCTCAAGAACGGTATTGCTGGTTTCAGCAAGATGGTGCTACATGCCACACATCTCGAGAAACCGTGGATTTTGTGCAAGAGTTCTTTTGATGATCGAATAATAAGCAAGGGCTTATGGCCTCCAAGGTTCCCAGACCTCACATCTGCTGACTACGTTTTGTGGGGTTTTATTAAGTCTCAGACCTTCAAAAACAATCCTCACACTATTGATGAACTTAAAGTCAATATTACAGATTTAATCACCAAGATTTCCAATGTAACTCTTAAAAAGGTTTCTGCTAATATGCTGAAAAGAGTCTGTGTGTGTATAACCGCAAGGGGTTGGCATTTTGAGCATATTCTTTAACAATTATATAAGTAATAGCTTTTTATTAAATCTCTTGTAACAAATACATTTTCTTATTCCACCTAAATTTCCCTTTCTTAAATTACATTTAAAATTGGGTAAGAGGACGAAAAAATCACTGTAGTTTTAAATATTTAAGTTATTTTTTTAACTATTTTAAATGAATCAATTTGACTGGATCAACAGTTTAATATTACATTAAAAAAAATTCACATCGTTATTTTTTCCTTTCTTATATCCTGTTACTTTAAAAAATTTCTCCTGTCTATCTTTATGATTATTATGTTTTTTCAGAATTAAATATTTCCATTCATTAATCTGTATGACAGTCTTAATTTTGGAATATGTTTGGTGGTAATATTAAATTTTGTGGTAATTTGTTTCTAAAAATAAAGTTACAGGGTTTGAAAAAAAACATTAGGCATTGACTCGTGACAAAGTATTAAATAAGTCTGTATTATGATGGCACTGTCAATAATGCTTTGTACTATATAGGTCATACGTATTGTAATGTTTGTAATCTATGAATTGAATCACCTAAGAATTGAAATAAGGTTATCCATGATATTCCCCGAGGATCTACTCTAGTCCTGTTTAATTTGCTTGTGAAATGACTTGCTTATTCGAGTGTGACAACTTTCCTAATCTTGTATTTCCTGTAATACAAATTTGATCTCATTTGTTTGTTGGAGAGCTTTAGAAAGGGCTGCGTTTACATTTCTATGAATGCTTACTAATTAATGTAAGTAAAACTCTGGTAAATTGCTTTTGGTCGATAGAAATAAAGAATGACGAAGAAGATATTTGGGCGTTAAGGTTTATTGTAAACCAAGCCTATGTGGCTTGTAAATTCACAAAATTTATGTTTTAACATCTTCCCAGTCCTTTTATGTTAAGGTAGTTTAAGAAAAACATACATCTAATGCTAAACCAATTTAGGCCTGGCTTTTGTCTCTCATTATTACCTCAATTTGTATTCTGTTCATATGTGGGCAATTCATATACAGTCGACCCATTTAAAATAGCAAAAACATTGTAACCAATCAAAGAGAATACCGTGAACCATTGTTTATTAAGCTTAACATTACGATTTCTGTACATTAATAATAATAATAATGAGAGAAACTAGCTGTTACTTAGCTAGTAGAAGGCTGAACATGCCATGCATTTTGGCGGGCTTAGCATTTTTATATGCAACAGATATGTTCTCAACTGAAGAAGGACAAAACTCAGTTTACTTGAACCTATTTTTCATTAGGAAGCCGGATGGTGGTTGTTATTCTTAAGAATCATTATGTAATTTTTGAGAGTGATCTTTGATTCATGTCGGGTTATAACTTACGTTATGGTTATGGCATATAACATACTTATAAATAAAAACTGTTTATTTTTTACTGATTTAAGTTTCTTGTAACTGTTAATAATTTTCAAATTTTGATTTCTATCGCACCAGTCCATTGAAATGTTTTCTGTATATTTGTAGTAAAAAAAAAAAAAAAAAAAATTTTAAAATACATTAAAAATCTGATAAATGTTTTGCTTTTTTTTTTTTTTTATTTTATTTTATAAGCTTTAAATGTAAGTTAGATTGGCTTCATGTAAATGGTTGGGTAGAAAGTGAGTGAACAGTGTGATTAAAAAGTCTTTATACATAATAACTAAATTTTTTGAATCCATTATGATTGTCGTTTTAAATTTTATAAAGACTGATATGACTGTTCAATTTTGTTTTGCAGTCACTCTGCCTCATGTTTGTGCGTGCTTATGTTAATATTACATTTTAAGATATTTCTGTGTACTTCATAGATCTTGATAGATTTCTTCATCTTTAATTTGTTGTGATGCATTCAGTATCAAAGTTGTACGTTAAAATACCATGTTTTAAGAACAATCAGAATGTTGTTCACCATTTTCTACATCAAAGATAGAGTCATAATTTCCACCAAACTGAAACCACATTTAATTGATTTAAAATTAAGAACATTTTAAAGTGGTAGATTTAGGTACTCTAAATTATATAATTTTGAATTTTGATAAATATCCTTAATTATGATGTTACAAGGTCTGCAAATAAAGTAATGAGACTGGTTCAGAAGATCTTTTTACAATGCCATTACATGGACTCCAAAATAGTTCCCTTCAGGGAAACCACGCAATGCTACAAATGGTTTTTCCACTCTTCATAACAGTGTTGGAACTCAGAAACAGAAATATCTTTCAGATGGTCGGATACATTTTTTTATGTTTTCTGCTGTTCGAAAATGGTGTCCTTTGAGGTGTTTTTTTAAAGTCGGGAACAGGAAAAAGTTGTAGGGACTCAAGTCAGGTGAATAAGCTGGTTGAGGAACTACAGGAATGTTTTTCTTTGCCAAAAACTCATTAATTGAGTGCAATGTGACAAGATGCATTGTCATGATGCAACATCCAATTTTCTTTGATGGCTGGTCTCACACGGGCAACTGTTTTCAACAATCTTTCAAGAATTTCTCAATAAACATATTGATTTGCAGTCTTTCCTGTAGGCAAAAACTCCTTGTGGATAATGCCATTACTATCAAAAAAACAAATTAGTGTGGTTTTGATTTTTTATTTGCTCATTTTTGCTTTTTTGGGGATGTGGAGAGTTTGAAGTATGCCACTTCTTGCTCCAGCATTTTGTTTCTGGCTCGTATTCAAATATCCAAGATTCATCACCAGTAATAACATTTTTTTAGGAAATCAGGATTAGTTTCATTTTGCCCTGGAACATTGTGGCACACTTCCACCCTGTTGTTTTTTCTGTTCAACAATGAGGTTTTTTGGGACCAATTTTGCACAAAAATTTCTCATGCCCGATTTGTTTATCAAAATTTGATGGACTGTGGTACAGTTCAAATTCATTTTTTCTGCAATCATTCTGACAGTTAATCGCCAGTCGTACTGTAGTACGACACTACTACTGTAGTACAAGTCACTAATTTGCACAACATTGTCGTCACATTTTGACATTTAACGATCTTCCAGAATGTGGATCGCTGCAACTGATTCCCAGCCATTTAAAAATGCTTTAAACCACCTAAAAAATCGGGCTCGTGACAGAGCATCATCTCCATATGCCCTTTTCAATTTTGAAAAAGTTTCAGTACCATTCTTACACAGTTTTAACACAAAACTTGATTGCACAACGTTGCTTATTATTAGTATCGCTCATTTTTGTAATGTACAACAAAAACTCATTTCATGAAAAATCTTTTTTTGTTTTGTTTAAATGGCAACAATAAACTAAAAATGTTAATACCTAATATAAATCAGCTGTTCATGTAACTATATTTTTACTAGTAACTTTACAGTGTTGCCACTTTGCCTGCCAAAAAAAAAACTAGTCTCATTACTTATTTACAGACTTTGTATTATGTAGAATTAAAGTAATTTTTACACTCTTGTATTTCACTTCCATTAAAAATTGATTTATACATTTTTTTATTCTGTTTAGATGAAATTTCCTCAAATTATATTCCCCACAGATTAAGTTTTTTTAAGTTCACTAACTGTGATCGTAAAAAAGATTGTTCTTTGATATAGTTTTATAGATTTTACATACTGGTTATCAGATAATTTTGTACGTGGCTGCCATGTAACAGCAAGCTTGGATGATCAGCCCACACATCACTGCTACATTGAAACATTGGCACACCATGATTAGTCATCTCTTAGTAACATAAACATAATGCAACATAAGATGAGTAGTAATCATCACTACTCCAGTCTTTCTGTTACTTGGCAGTGACTGTAGATGTAGTTAAAAATTTGGGATAAAGTTTTTTTTATATGTTCAGATCAATTGCAAATAAAACTATAAAATTTCATATTGCCATTTGTGTTCACAAAAATGCAATAAGGTATAATCTACATTTATTGTAAGGTGTTAAAAAAAAACTTTCAGGACACAATCATAAAATGGAATTTTTTCAAAGTTATGCTTGTATGAAATTATTTCCTTATTTTGAGATAATAAAAATTTTTTTGTATGCTCATTGTCTCACAAGACATGTTTTATTTACAAATACATTTTTATTCTTTTCTGAAATCTGTTCATGCATTCTTATTAAATTTCTCGATACGATTTCATTTAAAAATTATTTTGAAGATTGTTAATTATAATTATTATTTTCTATGTGAAAAAATATACATTGTACTAAAAATATAACTGTTCTAAAAATTTCAAATTTTATCATTTTGTAATGCTAGAGTGATAGAATAAGTGCAGTACTAAAATGTCATATGCTTAAAAATAAACATCATTTTTATATAAATTCCAATTTTGATTAGAAGAAGAGAGAGTGTGTGTTTGGAGGAGAGGGAGTGAGAGAGCGACAAAAAGGGGTAATTAATTTGTATTTTTACAAAAATTGGATTTTTACAACCTTAATTATGGTTGTGACACATGTAGAGCAGGTATAAGAGACACCAGTTGAGAATTGTTTTCTCTGAAAATAATGATGTTGACTATACTGTCATTCCTTTTTCCCCCTGTCCACCGGAGCTGGATCCGCAACTCAACATAAACTCGGCTCCAGGGGTGCCATAGCCTCTAACTACCTCATCGGGAACAAAGTTAATGGCAGATGGCCGGGACTCTGTCTATTAGGTGTCTTGCATCTAATGAGGGAATTCCCACTGGGAGTCGGTCTATATGACTTGCCTCTACTGTCATTCCTTGTCGTTAATTTAAATTTGAGGTGTTAGTTGCAGGGTTGATCATTTCTTGCATTTCTGCAGGCTTGGCATGCTGATACGTTAACATTTATTACTATTTATAATTAGGAAGCCTGGCATTGTATGTTTGTTATTCTTAAGGTCCATTATATAATTTTTGAGAGCGATCTATGACTCATGTCAGATTGTCACTTGTTATGGTTATGGCAATTAACATGCAAATAAAACTTTTACTGTGTACGTTTTACAGATTTAATTTTTTGTAATTTTTAATATTTATCAGATGTACATTTCAATCGCATCCAATTGGAAATTGATTTCCATATTTTGGTTAATCTGTTTTATTTATATATAAATAATATTATATACAAACAGTGCCATGTTTAAAAAATTTAATTTGTTTTGGTCGAAAATGACTACCATTAGCCGATTTATTTTTGCACACTATTACCAGATGGAACAATATAATTTCTTTTAAATTCTTGAATGAAAACTACAGGTGTGGCATGCTAATTCGGGTTGTCCAATTTATTGAAATGATTCTGAAAAATCTATTCAATGCTGGGTTGCATTTTCTGTTGCACGAGTTGTATTAGTGGGTTAATATTTCTAACTATTCATACTAACTATCATTTTATTTTTCCCATTATTGAAATTTTGTACATAGAACTTTAAAATGGGGAACTTTCTTCAATTTTTCAGGTATTAAAGAAATTTTATTGACATTGCATTTTTGTAATGTGAGGGCCAACTTCATTTTTTAACTAAATTGAAACTCCTAGCTTTTATAACATTTTTGGGTACAACGCATTCCATGATATTTTTCCATGAACACAATCTCATTTCTAGTTAAATTTATTAAAAAAATTAACTTATAAGTTGATAAGGTTTCACCCAAGTTTCCATGAGACTTTCTAAGAGGCTATTCTTTTTTTATATAAAAAATAGTAAACAAATTATGATAATTTTTTATTGTACATACTATCTTCTTTTTGAGCTCCGGAATCATTTTTGATTAATAATTAAAGGAGAAAAGAGAAAAAAATGTATATTTATCAAATACAAAATTAAATTAAGTAGATTTATCTAGTGATCAAAACTTCTTGAATTTTTATTCAGGATGTGTATTGACTTGTTTTTAGTAGAAGTTAAATGCCTGTAAAAATATGAAAGTGTTTTTATTATTATAACTTCTTAAAATTACATTGTTCTATTATTATTATCATTATTTCTTTAATTAAATATTTCCTACTAAAATAGTATTTATGTCATCATTAATGTTTACAAACATTCACAAAATTGATCTTTAGTAAAAATGTTTTTAATTTCATTTTTCAGATTTAAAAAATCTTGTAAAATCAACCTTGAAGAAAAGTCACATATCTATGTTTGTAAAAGCGTAACGTAAATATGTGTTACGATAATATTGTTAAAGGAATTATTGATGATGATGTTGATAGTGTTGTTGAGTTATTGGAAAGGAATACGAATGAAATCAAGCATATAATGACAAATTTTAAATTATATTTTTTATTTTATAAGACAAAAAGTAAAGAAATGGTGATAGCTTTATTAGATTATTTTGATGTTAAAAATATGCATGATATCACCCTCATTTTAACATCGATTATTAATATTGCTATTATGAATGGTATGGATATCAAAATGATTAAAAGATTGATTGACAGAGGTGGAAGTATTAACGATACAGATGTAAGAAATGTTTCACCATTACTACAGTGTATAAAAAGTAAAAGAAATATAAATTTTGTAAAAGAAATTTTAAAAATGGGTGCAAATGTCAAAGAAAAATGTGATAGATATAGAGATACAATATTAGATATAGCCATAAGTAATTTTTATAACGGTGATGATATCGAAATTATCAAATTGTTGATAGATTCAGGTGCAGGTATCAATGTTGCAGGTTCTCATAACCCTTTAATGAAATTATCGTTGAATGCGGATGAAAATTTGTGGCTAGAACTCGTAAAGAAAAGACTATATATTGATGAAGATAATGCAAAGTATTCGGTGCGGGACACCTTTTTAACTACTGTATTAGCTAAAAAAAGAAGAATACATCAATTTATAGATTTGCTTATTTATAACAGATTTAGTGTAGATGCACTGAATAAAGTGTGTAATCGTCTTCTATATTTAGCACTGAAAAATAATTGTAGTGTGGATTATATTATAGAAATCATTGATAAAGGTGCAAATGTTAATGAAATGAAGTACCTTAACAAGTACGATAATGATTATAGTACTACACCATTATTATTGGCTTTGCAACTTAAAAGAGATAAGGAAATTATATTTGCGCTTCTTAATAGTCGTGCAGATGTTAATGCGATTGATGAACATGGAGTTACACCATTATTATGTGCAATAAGTAACAACTATAAGGTAGAAGTAATCAATAAATTGATAAGTTTGGGAGCAGATATTAATAAATGCAATTTTGATGGAGTTACACCTCTAATGTGTGCGATAAAAAATAAGGATAAAGAAATTACCAATAGATTGATCAATGCAGAAGCTGATGTAAATGCAATGGACAAGTTTGGCAGAATTAGTTTATGTTACGCCGTTGTATATTTTAATAACCACAATGTAATTAATTCACTTATTAAAAAAGGAGCTAATTTTAGCGAAATAAATGATTGTCATGATCGGTTTTGGTTTAGCATAGAAGTTGTGGAGGAAAGCGATGGCAAATTTTTTGCTGAACTTATACCTAATAGAAACGATGTAAATATAAAAGATGAATTTGGTCAGACATTTTTAATGTACGCATTAGAATTAAGTATGAACAAAAATATTATTTTTAATATCATACGTAATGGGGCCGACATTAACGCAACTGATAATAGAGGATATACACCTCTAATTTACGCTATAAAGTATGAGTGTGATATCGAAGTAATTAATAAACTTATAAAACATGGAGCTGATGTTAACGTAATCGATAATGATGGATTAACACCTTTAAAGCATGCTGTCCATTCTAGTACATTTAAAGAAATAATACAAATACTTCTTGATAATGGTGTAAATATAAACACTCATGTTGAAAATAATAATACAGTTTTATTGTATTTATTGAAACATTTTAATAATAATAAAGAACTTGTCAGTTTTGTAATTCAGAAAGGAGTCGATGTTAATATTTGCGATAATAAAGGTTTAACGCCATTAATGTATACAGTATTGTATTGTATGGCAACTATTAAAACAGAAATTGTAGCTATGTTAATCGAAAGTGGGGCCTATATAGATGCTGTTGATGTAGATGGCCATACGGCATTATATTATGCATTCTCATGTGAAGATTATAGTAACGATAAAACTTTGACATTACTGTTAGATTATGGAGCAAGTGTTCGTAAAAGTGTGGAATATCTTGGTGAAGCTGAAACACCTTTAAATAATGCACTCCATCATGAGAGAGATGTAAAAATTTTAATTGAACTTTTAAATTGCAAAGAAGATATCAATGAGGTTAGTAGATACGGTTACTCATTTTTATTCGGTGTATATAATTTTCATAAAGAATTGGCACTTTTGCTTATTTCTGATCATAATTACATCTTAAAGAATGATACACTACTATTTCAAACTATTTTTAGCAATGCTTCAGATATTTACATTAAAAGAGTATTATTCTGTTGTGGTTTGGATGTGAATATTTCAGATAACGATTTCCGAACACCATTGAGCTACATTGTAGGGGGAAATAGAAGTGTGGTATTTATAAAAGAAATTTTAGAAAACGGTGGTAATGTAAAATTGGCAGATCGAGAGTTGAATACACCACTTCATTATTGTACTTCTCCAGAAGTTATCAATTTATTGATTGTGTATGGTAATGCTGATATTACTGCTAGAAATAATTATAATGAAATAACGTGTTACAGGATATTACGTGATAATGAAATTTATTTTAGAAAAAGATATCAACCATTTATAAAACATTTAGTTTTAGTTTCTCCTGAGGAAATAAATCAATATGATTCGATAGGAACTTATTATTTGGATTTTATTAGGGGTTGTAAAGTTGAATTAAAAAAGATGCTATCCACAAATATAGTTAATAATCTATCATTTTTTAAATTTTGTTGTAAATTATCTACGCGTGAAATGAATCTAATTTCAGAATCTGATAATTTTTGTGTTTACAGTGATGAGCAAATTAAAGAACTATTTCCTATTTATTTTGATATAATTGTTATGAAGATAAAGAAATGTAAGATAGATTTAAGTAAAAGACAGTTAATAAATGCTTTAGAGAAATTAATTATAAAAAATAGAGTCAGTAAATCGTATGACCGTAAGAAATGTAAAGCAGATTTGAATAATTGTTGTATTTTCAAGCATTCAGGTCAGTTTTGTGAATGTGTTTTTCTTAATTATGACATAATATATTGTATTTCTAATTATTTATGTGATAGACATATTGTTAATTTATTACTTGCTTCACTATAGTTTTGACATGAAACAATCTGTTATGTTACGAGTACAATATGAATGATTCGTATAATAGATTTTTTTTGTATTTTTCTGGGCTTGTGATTTATGAGGATTGATCGATAAGAAATATAGCTAGATTTTATTGTACCCACTATAATTAATGCTTATATTTTGTCTCGTGTAACTTGATGCAACATCCTGTTTTTAATAGATAAAAGACAGCTTTTAGAGTAAATAGTAATGTGTTTCTTAACAATTACTTTTTTTCAGTAATTTATCTTTTAACTTACGTGATACATTGAATTAAATACATTGATTTTCCTTCATAAATGTAGTTGCGAGTTATTACATTACTTCATAACATTAATAGTAGAATTTCTTTTAATTGTAAAAAAAAATTATCAATAAATGCTGTAATTAAAGTTATTTTAATCTCATGTTAAACTAACTGATATTTCACATTAAAATGTACTGATTTTTAAACTATATCGTAATATATGCCATTTATATTTTTCATGAATTTATAATGGAAATTGGATCATTTTTTATTTTCATCTAATCATATTCAGCAAATTTATTAATTGAGGAAAGTATGTTAAGAAGTACATTTGACTTTCAATATTCAAATCCCAAGAGAAAAAGAAATTATTTTTTGAGTTGTGTACAGTTTGAGATGTAGCAGTTAATTTTAAGATCTGGGTTAATCTAAGAGAACTATGTTGTACAATGATGTTATAGTTAATATACAGGTATTCAACTTGAAAGGAGGCTCCATCACATTTTTTTTTTTATTTTTAAGCATCTGGGTTCATATATTGCTTCTTAAGATGGAATGAAATGGCAATTTTTTAGTGTGTGAAAATGCCATGCCTGTCTGAGATTTTAACCCATAACCGGATGCTACCATTTGCGTCACGGAGGTCAGCAGTTCCATCATTTAATCTATCCATTTCTATGCACTTAATTTAGGTAATCCAGCTAGAAGAAGTCGAACTAGTCAGATCTGGTGATCTTGGTTACCACAATCCTTTAGAAATGATTCTTCCCCTGAAAAAATCCATTAACATCTCTATAATAGAGCAAGCTGTATTGAAAGTGGCGCTGTCCTGTTGCTTCAGCATTCACACTCATCCTCTTGCAGTAAGACTATGAACTGTTGGATAATTTTTTAGTAGACAGCAGCATCTACAGGTTTTTCAAAGAACAAGAGTCTTGTTATTTTTCACCTTGAAACCGCATACCATATGCCTATTTTTTGTTACTTTAGGAGAGATTCAAAGAAAATGTGCAGGTTTTCAGTACTCCAGGTCCAGTAGATCTAATTATTAACATACTCACCAAGATGAAAACAAACTTCATCTGTAAAAAATACTTAACTTAAAATGCCAGTATTGCCTCTAGTGAAGTTTTTGAACCATTGATAGCAGTGAACCCTTTTAGTATAATCAATATTAGTATAATCAACACCAAACCAGTTTCACCAGATTTTTTTAACTAATTCCTGAATAACACTTTCTAATGCTTCCTTTTTAAATTTCCCTTGAACTTATGCTGACACACAACATGAGATTTTGTCTGTAAATAAGTTTCCATCATGAATACATATTCTTCAACAGTTAATTGCATTTTAACAAACAAAAATACACGATTCAAAAGTGAATGCTCAACACAGGCTGGTAATACTCAAATGAGCAGGCAATAAACAGCCCTTCCCACTTCAATCCAGTCATACCAACATCTTCCACATTATTTTACCTGTTACACCAATATATGCAATTTAACAAAAAATGCATGCTAATCACAAATCCATCCATAAATATAACAAAACTTATAACCGACTCTAAAAATAAATCCTTGAAAAACACCCGATTACAGAATCATTATTTTTTTGAGTAAAGCTGGTTTTCTCAAGGGAATCGAAAAAAAATTGTGTTAACAAGGATTTTGAGTTATCAAGAATTTAGTTTATTGCTCAAGTACAAAAGTAAATATCCTTAACCAGACAAAAAGACATCACATTCAAGTGACAAAAGTGTTTACAAAGTTTCACCTAAAATGGTTTGATAGCGGTAAACTGGCAGAGTGTTAAGTCCTACCTTAAGAAAACAAATGCTGCGAAAAGTATTGCAGCATTATTTTATGTTAGAAATAATGTTTTATGGGTAAAACAGGCAGTGTGACTCTGTTACATCTTACATGTATTTCTTAATGAATTGTCCTAAATATTTTCGTGTCTATTTTTATTTTATTTTTATTTTACACCAGGTATAAGGATAACATTTTAGAATTGCTTTTTCACTAACTACTTTTATTTCGCTCCATTAAGAAAGTAACATGCAACTATTATACATCTCCCTTTTCTTAACATGTCTTTCATAAGATTTATTATTCTTTCAAATAAGTGTGCCATTTCATGAGTGAACTGTATCGTTTCTCAGCTAAGTTGTGTTATGTAAATTTATATTATATTGTTATTATTACTATTATATACATATATATATATATATATATATATATATATATATATGTAACATAACTAAACTCTATTCTTTGATTAAACAAATATAAAAAACTAAATAAGTTAGAAAATGTTCTATTAATTTGGCTAATTTTCTAACTTATTTGGTTTTTATATATATCTATGTTATGGGTGTATATTTATTATGTTATAAGTTATATTGTAATTATTATATATATTTATATGTTTATTATTGGTGTATATGTATTATGTCAGTGGTTAGCAAACATTTCCGAGTCGTGGTGCCCTTTTTCAATTAAAATTTTACCATGGCACCATACCCTAAGTAAAAGTATGACTACTCATCAGTTAGAGATAAAAATAAATAAAACTCTAGTGCCTTCATTATTTTTTTAAATTTATTAACATTAAATTAATAATTATAATTGTCTTTATTCAGTTATGAAGCATTTACAATAATCCGTGGCACCCTTGTGGAGAGACTGCAGCTCCATGGGTTGCCGTGGTGAACAGTTTGGGAATCACTATTATGTTATGTATTGTTTATATTATTATATGTTAAGTGACGCTAAATGTATACCGATTCCAAAAATATTTAAATCAGAAATCATAGAAATAAATATTTTCTTTTTGCATTTATTGTTATTTTCTTATAATCTTAATAACACCCTCTGCTGTAACTTAGGAAAAAACTTCAAAAAGTATTGAAACAGTTAGTTACAATTCAAATTATTCTTCAGATTTGCCTTTCATCAAGCTACATCCCTCATATGTTACATTGTACTCAATTGTGCAGGATAGCCAGGACCGACAGATATGTTTGGGTGAGCATTGATCGCATACTATAGCTGTTGTGTCACCTAATGCAGACAGAGATTGTGTAAATTTAATTAAAGACATTGGCAAATTTAATGCATGGGTTATTGAATGAGGCTACAGCAGGACTGATCCTAGGAATATGAATGCTCCTGGATATATTTGCAACACTTGATTTGACGCTAAGCAGTCGCTAATAATAATGTGGGACGGGCCTGTATCAATTGCATTTAGTTACAATAACAGAAGACTAAACCTCTTCTTCCTGAAATAATACCTTACGGCTATTAAAAGTATTAGAATGGCTGGATGGAGGTTTAGTTGGTGTGCACAACCATACTTGCTCTATGTAACTAGTCCCTTGTGTTTCAAAAGCTCTTGTGAGTGTTACATGCTTGTTACGAGTGTTGGTAGTAGGATTCTTCTATCTCAATGAAGAAAAGGTATTTTTCTGATGACATCACAATTCAGTACTTTGCTCAAGTAACCTTAAGCAAACTAATGTTATTCTAAACTAAATTTAACTGAAACCAAATTATTTAGTCAGCAGATAATGTACCTGTGTATAATAGACACGTTTTTGTGCAGTTACTGTTTAAGTTATGAAGACATAACTCGGGTGAAAGGGTTTCCAAACTTCATCAAAATCAGAGGTTAATACGGTCTGTAATCGTATAAATTACTGTTTTTAATCAGGTTTAAGATTAAAGCATTCCGTGAATTTTATTATAAAATTAATTTAATGATTAAAAAAAAATATTTTGATAAAGTTTCAAAAGATTCATTAGAAACTAAAGAGGTATTATTCTTTTAGTTTAAAGACTAAATTTTTTTATTTCCTTGTACGAAATAAAGGAATTAGTGTGATCGCAAAAAACTTTGGTTTTCAGATTTCAACGGAAATCTCCATTTTGACCATTCCTTATTTTATTTTGACTTGTTACAGTGTGACATCTGTCCATACGTAAGTATATATCACGCTTAACTCAAAAATGATTGGCCATAGGATGTGGAAATTTTTGATTTACTTGTAATAACTAGTATAAATATATATAATTACAATTATATATTAATTGTATAAAATTCAAACTACCAATTTGTTGCACCAAGAATTCAGTCTTAGTTGTAAAGTTGTTTTTATTATATCCTTGCTACCAAAATCACCACCTTGTTGTCTACAACTGCGTCATAAGATCGGGAAAAATCAGAACGACTGTTCGAGTCCTCCTGTATGCTCTTTGCTTCCTTCCTTTCCAAGATTCGTTGTACACCCTGCATGCCTTATAATTTGCAGAATGACCAGTGGTAGATTACACATCTTGCTGGAATAATATTATCCTTCCTGACGCAGTCTGCTCTTCCATGTCCACCTGTATTCATCCACTTGTTTATGCATCTGTATGGCCGCATGCAATTATGCTTAGTGTGCCCATATTGTTGACATTGTGTGCATTACGCTATTCTGGGAGACTTTGCGTGCCCTACAGTTCACAGTTTATTTTAGGTCGAAGATCTCCGTGTTACCTTGCAATTCAAGGTTGACAGAGGCTCTTTCGTCACGTAGCTATGGCATAAACAATACTCTGGATCATGTATCCATTGATTTCTCATGACGTTGCCTTAGTGATTGCTTACGCTTGAGCATCAACGCTATTTTGGAAAGAAGTTGGGTCAACTAACTTCCGCTAGAATTAGAAAGATTGAGAATGATGGATTTCAGTTGTGGCAGACTGAGTGGGATGAGATGGCTTATGGCATTATACACATGGTCCCCTGAGGTGAGGAGTCTGCGGGGCACCTCTTGAGTGTCTCCTAACAAATATATCTCTGTTTCAGGCCATGGTGCTTTTAGGCATAGGTTGGCTCGTTTTGGCCTGGCTTATTCGGATCTGTGTTCATGGTGTGGCATATTAAGTAATGCCTTTAATGTTTTATATGTCTGTCATCGGTATGATGAAATATGATTAGCGATAGTGAGGCAGCTCGATGATTTTGGGTGTACTTTAACCATTAACTGTAAAAGCTGGAAGAAATGGTCAGTTGTGGAGAACTTTTTGTAATATTTGATTCTTCAGTGAGTTGTGGAGGGGTGTGTAGGATTGGGAATTCGAGTTATCCGGCTGGTTAAGTACCTATTGGGTGTTTTCTTGTCGCCAAGATAGGTACTCTTTAGTTTTTTTTGTTTTTGTTTGGTTTTATTTCGTTGGTCAGGATATAGACCAAAATTTAAATATTTTGTTTTGTGTTTATTGATATGATTGGTGTTCTTACACCAATGCAAATATCATTTGTGACCTTTATATCGGTGGTATCATGATGGATGCCAAGCTATTAACATAGAGATGTTATTCAATCTGTGGGTTCAGAATATGGCCTCTGGGAAAGCATATCAGGTCTAGGTATGGTGGGGGTGGTGTGGCAATCAGAATTGTCACATGGCCGGTGTTCAGAGTGTTATTCAAACAAGGAGCGGTCCTTGTGAAGGTGTACCCTATTAGGCTCTTTCCTTGCACCAGGTCAATAACTTTCTTATATCTATATCTTCGGAAATTACCTGATGCTGTTTACTGTTTATTATTCGCAAACAGTTGTCAGATTTGTCTACATTCATCGCAGACAAATCATAGAGCTTTAATACGGCAGTTATTCCATATAGGATTATTAGCGGCCTAGCAACCTTTGTATGGTCAGTTTGTCCACCAAAAAAAAAAAATTATTTGTATTTTTATGTGGGGTGCAATGTCTATGATATCTTTTGAATTCTTGTGATTATTATGAATCGGGTGGTGACTATTAACAACCAGTAAGTTTAATTTATTAACAATAACTTTTTATTGGGGCATAGCCTACTACAGAGTTGTTTATTCAGTATCCAGGCTAAAATTATACCCACCGGGTTAGTCTAGTGGTGATCGCATCTTCGCAAATCAGCTGATTTTGAAGTCTAGTGTTCTAAGGTTCAAATCCTAGTAAAGGCAGTTACTTTTATATAAATCTGATAGTAAATCTAACTATTTTTTCCTGATAAGCAGGGAAAAAATTAAAAAATAATTCCAAGAACCGACAGGATAAATAATTATTTTTCCCTTATAACCAGGAAATAAACATGAGAACAAAACGTCACAACCATCTTCCCCACTCTCTAGCCCACCGTCCTACTATCGTTTCAAAAGAGAAGATACGTAAGCCTATATATAAATGTCATCCAGACGACTTAGACGCCTGTGAGAAATTTTAATTTCTCACAGTCAGGAAGACGGGTCTCAACCCGTACTGCAATTCAATAATTTCCATCATATGTTTCCAGTTCCTGTAGTATGTTACGCTGATTTTGAGTGTATCTTAAAACTGGTCGCAACATGCTATCCCAACCCAAAAAGTTCATACAACGTTTCTACGGAGCAGCACATTACCATAAGCTATTGCGCGTATTTCGTAGTTCATCCTACGCCAGAAACCGTTCGAAACGTGATTCCAACAGATCCGCTCCTTTACAGAGGAAAAGAAGCCCCGCGGTCGTTCATGGAACTCCTCCATGACGTAGCCTTTCGTGTCGGTGAAGTTCTAGGAGTGTACAAAGTTATGGGATTTATCGAAGAAGACAGACTTTCCTTCGATTCAGCCACAAATTGTCAGATGTGTAATGTGAAATTCACCCCAGGTGAGGACCACTTACATCATAGGAAACGGTAGTTTCCTATGATTGATTCCTATGATGAACAGAGCTGCGCGGTAGCGCAGCTCTGTTCCAAATGCAACGTGAAAAGGATTAATCAGAACTTCATCCCCGATTTCATACATTACAGTTCAAACTGATTCCCGTTTTATCGTCAGAGAACTATGCTATGACGAAAAACAAACCACTGTACTCCCGAACTCTACCGAAAAATACATCTTCTTTTCGAAGAGAATCAACGACCGTATTTCCGTTCGCTTCATCGATACCTACCGATTCATGGCTTCCAGCTTAGGTTACCTTGTACAACTCATCCCCACCGATAAATTCAACCATACCAGAAGGTTTTTCAACCAATCGGATATGCCTCTTGTAACCAGAAAAGGATTCTACCCATACGAGTACACCACCTTGTGGGAAACCCTAGAAGAACTTCTCTTCCTCCGATAGAAAAATTCTACAGCAGTCTCACGAGATCGAGTATATCCGAAGATGACTATGAACATGCGATAAGAGTGGGGGACCATTTCAAAATAAACACACTAGGTCTATATAGCGATTTTTACCTTAAATGCGACGTGTTGCTCCTGTCTGAATTTTCGAAAATTTCAGATCCCTATACCTTAGGGAGTATGGTCTAGACTGTGCGCATTACTTCACCCTGCCTGGGTTCTTGTTCGATGCGATTTTCAAAACGAACATCCAACTCGAACTGATCACAGACTACATCTACATGTTCTTAGAAAAAGGTATCCGCGGCGGTATTTCGGTATGTGTTAAAATACATGCTGGAACAAATAACCCGTACATCTCAGACGGATATAATTCTATAATCTCCATCAACCGCACAAATACCTTATGTATCTTGACGCCAACAACTTACACGGCTGAGTCTAGAGCCAACGTCTTCCGTGCAAGGATATACGGTGGGTGAAGCCTGAAGAACAAGATTCTGTTGTCAAATTTCATGGCCATACCGGACGACGTTCCAGTCGGATATATACTCGAAGTAGATGTCTAGTATCCCTCACACCTCCACGATGCGCACGGTGACTTTCCCTTTTTGCCTGCGATCGAAACCCCTCCGATCTCTAATTACCCCAAACTCATACCATCGTTACGGAACAAGACAAAATTATCTGTCACTTCTCCACCCTAAAACAGGCGATTAGAAACGGATTTCGGGTTACCAAAGTCCACAAAATGTTACAGTCCGCGTGGTTGAAGAGTTACATCGAACTCAATACGCTTAATCGCTGAGCAGCTCGAAACGAATTCGAAAAAGACCTCTTTAAACTGATAAACAATATAATTTTCGGAAAATTTATGGAGAATGTCAGAAAGAGGGTCAATATTGAATTGGTTTCGTCTGAAAAAAGGCTGATGAAGCTTATCAGTAAATCTACCTTTCAGGATAGGATCATATACGTTCAGCGCGCCAAGGAAAAGATATATTTCGACAAACCTATATACGTGGCCCTGTCCGTGCTCGAGTTGAGCAAGACTCTTATGTACGACTTTCACTACGATGTCATGAAAAAAAAGTACGGATCGAAAATCTCCCTACTGTACATGGATACGGACAGTTTTTTCTACGAAGTGAAAACGCACGACTTTTACCAAGACCTACAAGAAAGTACGTTCGCGAATTACTTCGGCACGTCCGACTACCTGGTAGCTCATCCCTGTCACTCTCTGAAGAATAAAAACGTGATAAGGAAAGTCAAGGATGAGTGCAGCGGAATACCGATCCGAGAGTTCATGGGCTTGAGAGCGAAACTGTATAGTTCAGAACTGGTTGTGGAAAAATTATCAAAAAAGCTAAAGGAATCAAAAAGAATAGTTAAAAACGAAATTGAATTTGAAGATTATAAAAAGTGTGTTCGACAGTAATACCGTTATCTACAGGACCATGAAGATATTTAGATCTAAAAGACACAATCGTAACGAACTGGCTCTCAGTAATTTTAACGATAAACGTGTCGCTATAGACAAATTAAATACTCTGCCATGGGGTCATGTCGGTATCCCACTGGAATTGAATCAAGTATTTAACGGTAAAACCGAGTTGACCACATCGGAGATGTGATGAAACATTTTTCGGAAGTGGAGATTGAAGGGGCCAGCTCCCGGGGATTGGTGGCGGGGGTCCAACAGGATCGCCGTCGCTGGATGCCCCCACGGGGCGCTGGAATCCCTCACGGAAGGGGAGCACATGAAGAGTCCGCTGGCATGCGCGGAGACGATAAGGTTCTTCCGTCCCCGTTTCGCGAGAGAGGGAGGGTGGAAGGTTTTTAATGGGTTCCTGCGTCCGTGGGAAACCCCACACGCCCAGGAGTACGGGCTACTGGGTGTCTGGTTGCAGATTTAAGAAAGTATATAAAAAAAAAGATATTTGAAAATATATAAATAAAAAAGGAAAAAAATATTAAAACATAAAATACAAAAAAGAAAAAGATATAAAAAAAATTTCGAGTGTTTTATAGTAGGCCTTGGGGAGAGATTTCACTCATGTAAAAAAACTCAACGCAACTCGGTTGTTACCTCCAGGGTGGTGTGGAAACGCAACCATTGTTTTTCTTTAATTGTGTAAAAACAAGTGGGAAATAATGTGTTAAAAAAAAACATAATATTTTAATAATTATTAGCTTTAATTTTGTAAATAAATATCTCGAAGTGAAATCATAACGAGAATTACATCTTCCGTTGCAGATCCGATATCAACTGCATTTATAAAATATATAAAATATATGTATTTGTCGCAATTACTCGCTACAATTTTGACGATAAACGTACTTCTATAGATATACTCTTCCGTGCGAACAAGTCGACATACCGCAGAAATTGATTAGAGTATTTAACGATAGGACCGAAGCGACCACATTGTAGGATGTGATGGTTTAACTTGTGCAGAGTTACGCTCAAGAAATATCAGATTTAATATTGAAAATAAGTAACTCGTAGTGTAATCATAACGGGAATTACATCCGTTACAGAGCCGATATCAACCGCTTTGATAAAATATATATTTGTCACACTACTCGCTACGAGATTCATTTCACAACACTAATGTTTTATAACGGACACGAGCGAGAGAACATCATTCGAACTTGCTAAATTAAAAGTGAGTAACGGTATTAGGAACTTAGTGTGCTCTATTACCGGTTTGAGGGTAGTGGTCGCAACCTATTGAAATTCAGTGAGCGAGGCATTATGGAATCTAAAGCGCGCAATAGAACGAGGTTTTATACGGGATGAAATAATTGACTCGTGTGCTATGTAATATGTCTAGACGAACGAGTAGCAGCGCTACTACTATGTGGTCACACATTCCGTATGAAATATACCCGTACTTAATTCAAAACAATGATCCATGTCCGTTATGTAGACGATTAGTGACTGGTTATGTAACAATTTATTTTAACTAGCTACCTCTCCGTTTTTCACAAATAGTACTTTACAGGACCACAACACCTTACACATACAACACAAAAAACCATACACACACACAAAACAGAAACACTTTATTTCCAATTGTAATCTTGGAGGATCTTTTCATTCCACCGCTCCGTTGTTAAGGAGTGTTCTTTTTTTGTTTACTTTTTATGGTATCTAGTTTCATTTATGCTTTTACTTCTTGCACGATATAAATCAGCTTCCTTGGCAGATATGGTAGACGAGAGGCCATCTGGTATTGAAACCCAACCACCAAAGAACACCGGAATCCACGATCTTGTATTCAAATTGGTGTAAAAATAACTGACCTTACTAAGACTTGAACACGGGAATTCTAACCTCCAAATCAGCTGATTTGGGAACCCGTGTTTACCACTAGACCAACCCGGTGGATTGACAAAACTAAGTTTGAGTGAGTGTTTTTTTAATGAAAGGAATCAAAGAAACATTATTATGGATGAAAATTAATTTGGGTTAAATATTAGTTTAGTACCGTAATCGGTGATTTTAAGAATTATAATTAATATTAAAACTTTGAGCATATACTTTTTAAATTGTTTATGTTTGAAACTGCCAGTTTTCTGTTGAAAATAATTTATTCACGAAAAGGTTGTACACCACATTGCATTTTCACCACGATCAATGTACATGCCAGTTTTGAAATGTCTAGATTATCGAGAAGTATGTTAAAAATTGATGGCAAAATTTTATACATTTTTAATACATTGAAGTAAATATAATGAGAGATTAACTCGGCTACTTGAATGTTTCCCAAAACGGTAGGAAGACCATTAATTTACTTTCACTTTTGATTTAAATTTTTTAAAGTGAATTCAAACCACCGCTGGAGGTTTTTTGGAGGCATTACTTGTAGGCTGAACATTCATGCATTTTGGCAAGCTTTGCAATTTTATATGTAACAAAAATGTTTACATATCTGAAGCATATACATATATGTATATGTATATGCTTCTTCTCAACTGAAGACGGACAGAAATCTGTTTACATCTTCCTATTTTTCATTAGGAAGCCTGATGGCGGTTGTTATTCTTAAGATTCGTTATAATTTTTGAGAGTGATCTTTGATTCATGTCTGGTCGTCACTTATGTTATGGTTATGGCACATAATGTACTTATTTATAAAATGTGCTGTTTATCTTTTACTGATTTAAGTTTCTTGTAACTGTTAATATTTATCAGATTTTAATTTCTATCGCACCAGTCCATTGAAATGTTTTCTTTATAGTTGCAGTAAAAAAAACTTTTAAATACGTAAAAAATCCGATAAATATGTTGCTTGGTTTTTTTTTAAATTTATTTTATAAGCTTTCAATGTAAGCTAAATTGGCTTTATGTAAACGGTTGGATAGAAAGTGAGTGAACAGTGACTAAAAAGTCTTTATACATAATAATTAAATTTTTGGAATTCAATATGATGTCATTTTAAATTTTATAAAGACTGATATGACTGTTGAATTTTGTTTCACAGACACTCTGCCTCATGTTTGTCCATGCTTTTCTTAATATTACTTTTTTTAGATATTTCTATGTACATCCTAGATCTTGATAGATTTCTTAATCTTTAATTTGTTGTGATGCATTCAGTTTCAAAGTTGTATGTTACAATATCATGTTATCAGAACAAGCAGGATGTTAAAATAAAAAAATCCCTGTGGCATGCCAAAAGGTGGAGGTGGATTTCACCATTGCTAAATAGGAGATAAAAATGATTTCTACCTTAAAGTTAAGAAAAACTTAAAATTTACTCAATACGACAGTGGTTGCGTGTGAAAAATGTTTCACATGTTTAGCATACGACAAGCCTCATCTTACAATTCAATAACATTTTGGTCATCCCTTGCCATAAGGATTGGTCATATAAAAAATTGTTTCAGACAAAAGTTTTACGTAATGTTTAGAGGACTAACCACCACTTTAAACTGATTCGATGCTGTGCCTATTAAGGGAGGTATGATTTTTTTTTGTCTTCGAAACCGCATTTTTTCCACCTGTAGTTATTGTGTCCACAAGAAAGTGAAATATATATATAAAATTTTGAGCTGATGGTTGTTTTGGGGTCTGGGGAATGTGAAATACGAAGATATGTTGAAATTTTCTGGAAGTCGAATCATGGTACCCATTACAATAGATAGCTTTTTTTATGAAATCTACCTAGAAACTGAATATTTTAAGTGGTAGCTTTGAACTACTCATAATTTTGGATTTTTATAAATATCCATAATTATGAAGAATTACAGTATTTTTTACACTTTTGTGTTTCACTTTCATTAAAAATTGATTTATAAATATTTTTATTCTGCTGTTAATTTGCTCAAGTTAAATTCCATATAGGTTGTTTAAGCATTTTTTAAAAATTTAATAACTCTGAACATAAAAAAAAATTGTTCTTTGATATAGTTTTATATACTAGTCATCAGATAATTTTGTACAGTAGCTGCCTCGTAACGGCAAGCTTGGATGATCAACCCGCACATCATTGTTACATTGAAGCATTGGCACACCATGATTAGTCAACTCCTAGCAACATAAACATGATGCAACTTAAGTTGAGTAGAAATAATTGCCACTCCAATCTTTCCATTGCTTTGCAGTTACTGTAAATGTAATTGAAGATTTGGGATTTTTTTTATATTCAGATAATTGCAAATAAAACCATAAAATATCATATTTCTATTTTTGTCTGCAGAGATGCATTAAGGTATAATTTACATTTCTTGTAACATGTAAAAAAAATGTTTTCAGGACTCGCATTCATAAAATGGAATATTTTCAGGCTTATGTTTGTATAAAATTATTTTCTTATTTTGAGCTAATAGAAACATTTTTTTGTATACTCATTATCTCAAAAGACATGTTTTATTTAGAAATATATTTTTTCTTTTCTAAAATCTTATCGTGCATTTTTATTAGATCTCTCGATATGAATTTCAATTAAAAATGATTTTGAGGAAATGTTAGTTATACCTATAATTCTTTATGTGAAAAAATTATGTACTAAAAATTTCAAATTTGATCATTTTCTAATGCCAGTGTGATAGAATAAGTGCAGTACCAAAATGCCATACGTTTCAATATAAACACTATTTTTAAATAAAAAATATTTCGCATTTAATTGGAAGCAGTGTTTGTATGTATATATATATATATATATATATATATATATGTCTGTGTGTAGAGAGAGAAGGGGAATTAGAGAGCTACAAACAGGAGTAATTAATTTGTTGTTTTACACTGTTTGATACAACCTTGATTATGGTTGTGACAGATGTAAAGCAAGCATAAGAGACACCAGTTGAGAATTGTTTTCTTTGAAAATAATGATGTTAACTATACTGTCATTCATTTTGATTAATTTAAATTTGAGCTGTTGCAGGACTGAACATTCCTTGCTTTTTTGCGGGCTTGGCATGCCAATATTTTAACATATATTTGCAGATCTGAAGCAGATATATTCTCAACTGAAGAAAGAGGGAAATCCATTTTTTTTTTTCATTAGGAAGCCTGGCATTGTATGTTTGTTATTCTTAATGACTGTTGTATAATTTTTGAGGGTGATCTTGATTCATGTCAGATCGTGACTTGTTATAGTTACGGCAAGTAACATAAATAAAAATTTTATTGTGTATGTTTTACTGTTTTAAATTTCTTATAACTTTTAATATTTATAAGATATGTATTTCAATTGCACCAGTCAGTCCATTGAAATGTTCTTTTTACAAAAAAAAAGATTTGTAAAAACTTCATGTGAAAAAGTTTACATTGTAATGGAATGACATATATTTGATTAAAAAATTGGTTTGTGTATCTTGGTTAATCTGTTTTGGTCGAAAATGATTACCATTAACTATAATTTTTTTTTCACAGTATTACCAGAAAGAAAAATATAATTTTGTTAAAATTCTGAATGAAAACTACAGGTGAAGCATACTAAATCAGTCATCTAAATTATTTAAGCAATTATGAATAATCTGCTAAATGCTGGGTGTCACTTTCTGTTGCATGAGTTGTTGTGTTAGTGGGCTGATATTTCTAACTATTTATACTTGGTGTTCAGTCTATTTGTTAGACTATTGAAATTTTGTACTATTGAACTTTAAAATTTAAAACTTTCTTCAATTTTTCGGGCATTAAAGAAACTTTATTGGCATTTTTGTAATAAGAGAACCATTTTCACCTTTTTTAACTAAATAGAAACGACTAGTTTTTATAAAATTTTTCGATACAACACATGCCAATGCATTTTTCCATTTTTCTCATTTCTAGTTAAATTTATTAAAACAATTTTAATTATAAGTTAAGGTTTCACTCAAATTTTCCATGAGACTTTCTAATGGGCTATTCTTTTTTGTTATAAAAATAGTAAACAAGTAATCATCATTTTGTATTGTACCTAATGTCCTATTTTTGATGAGAAAAGAGAAAAAAAAGTATATTTCTCATATACAAGATTAAAGTAAATTTATCTAGTGATCAAAACTTCTTGAATATTTATTCAGGATGTGCATTGACTTGTTTTTAGTAGGAGTTAAATGTCTGTAAAAATATGCAAGTGTTTTTATTATTTTAACTTCTTAAAATTACATTGTATTATTATTATTTCTTTAATTAAGTATTTCCTACTAAAATACTGTTTATGTCATCATTAACGTTTACAAACGTACACAAAATTGACCTTTAGTAAAACTGTTTTTAATTTCGTTTTTCAGATTCAACAAATCATGTAAAATCAAACTTGAAGCCACATATGTCTGTCTTTGTGAAAACATAACTTAAATATGTGTTATGATAATATTGTTAAAGGAATTATTGATGATGATGTCGATAGGGTTGTTGAATTATTGGAAAGGAATACGAATGAAATCAAGCATATAATGACAAATTTTAAATTATATTTTTTATTTTATAAGACAAAAAGTAAAGAAATGGTGATAGCTTTATTAGATTATTTTGATGTTAAAAATATGTATGATATCACCCTCATTTTAACATCGATTATTAATATTGCTATTATGCATGGTATGGATATCAAAATGATTAAACGATTGATTGACAGAGGTGGCAGTATTAACAATACAGATGTAAGAAATGTTTCACCGTTATTACAGTGTATAAAAAGTAAAAGAAATATAAATTTTGTAAAAGAAATTTTAAAAATGGGTGCAGATGTCAATGAAAAATGTGGTAGATATAGAGATACAATATTAGATATAGCTATAAGTAATTTTTATAACGGTGATGATATCGAAATTATCAAATTGTTGATAGATTCAGGAGCGGATATCAATGCTGCAGGTTCTCATAACCCTTTAATGAAATTATCGTTGAATGCGGATGAAAATTTGTGGCTAGAACTCATAAAGAAAAGACTATATATTGATGAAGATAATGCAAAGTATTCGGTGCGGGACACCTTTTTAACTACTGTATTAGCTAAAAAAAGAAGAATAGATCAATTTATAGATTTGCTTATTTATAACAGATTTAGTGTAGATGCACTGAATAAAGTGTGTAATCGTCTTCTATATTTAGCACTGAAAAATAATTGTAGTGTGGATTATATTATAGAAATCATTGATAAAGGTGCAAATGTTAATGAAATGAAGTACCTTAACAAGTACGATAATGATTATAGTACTACACCATTATTATTGGGTTTGCAACTTAAAAGAGATAAGGAAATTATATTTGCGCTTCTTAATAGTCGTGCAGATGTTAATGCGATTGATGAACATGGAGTTACACCATTATTATGTGCAATAAGTAACAACTATAAGGTAGAAGTAATCAATAAATTGATAAGTTTGGGAGCAGATATTAATAAATGCAATTTTGATGGAGTTACACCTCTAATGTGTGCGATAAAAAATAAGGATAAAGAAATTACCAATAGATTGATTAATGCAGAAGCTGATGTAAATGCAATGGACATGTTTGGCAGAATGAGTTTATGTTACGCCGTTGTATATTTTAATGACCACAATGTAATTAGTTCACTTATTAAAAAAGGAGCTAATTTTAGCGAAATAAATGATTGTCATGATCGGTTTTGGTTTAGCATAGAAGTTGTGGAGGAAAGCGATGACAAATTTTTTGCTGAACTTATACCGAATAGAAACGATGTAAATATAAAAGATGAATTTGGTCAGACATTTTTAATGTACGCATTAGAATTAAGTATGAACAAAAATATTATTTTTAATATCATACGTAATGGGGTCGACATTAACGCAACTGATAATAGAGGATATACACCTCTAATTTATGCTATAAAGTATGAGTGTGATATCGAAGTAATTAATAAACTTATAAAACATGGAGCTGATGTTAACGTAAGCGATAATGATGGATTAACACCTTTAAAGCATGCTGTCCATTCTAGTACATTTAAAGAAATAATACAAATACTTCTTGATAATGGTGTAAATATAAACACTCATGATGAAAATAATAATACAGTTTTATTGTATATATTGAAACATTTTAATAATAATAAAGAACTTGTCAGTTTTGTAATTCAGAAAGGAGCTGATGTTAATATTTGCGATAATAAAGGTTTAACGCCATTAATGTATACAGTATTGTATTGTATGGCAACTATTAAAACAGAAATTGTAGCTATGTTAATCGAAAGTGGGGCCTATATAGATGCTGTTGATGTAGATGGCCATACGGCATTATATTATGCATTCTCATGTGAAGATTATAGTAACGATAAAACTTTGACATTACTGTTAGATTATGGAGCAAGTGTTCGTAAAAGTGTGGAATATCTTGGTGAAGGTGAAACACCTTTAAATAATGCACTCCATCATGAGAGAGATGTAAAAATTTTAATTGAACTTTTAAATTGCAAAGAAGATATCAATGGGGTTTGTAAATCTGGTTCCTCATTTTTATTCGGTGTATATGCTTTTCATAAAGAATTGTCACTTTTGCTTATTTCTGATCATAATTACATCTTAAAGAATGATACACTACTATTTCAAACAATTTTTAGCAATGCTTCAGATATTTACATTAAAAAAGTATTATTCTGTTGTGGTTTGGATGTGAATATTTCAAATAATGACTTCCGAACACCATTGAGCTACATTGTTGGTGGAAATAGAAGTGTGGTACTTATAAAAGAAATTTTAGAAAACGGTGGTAACGTAAAATTGGCAGATCGAGAGTTGAATACACCGCTTCATTATTGTACTTCTGCAGAAGTTATCAATTTATTGATTGTGTATGGTATTGCTGATATTACTGCTAGAAATAATCATAATGAAATAACCTGTTGCAAGACATTAGATCGTTGTGTATATCACTTTCAAAAAACAGTTAAACTGTTTATAAAACATTTACTTTTAGTTTCTCCTGAGGAAATAATTGTATATGATTCTGTAGAAACTTATTATTTGGGTTTTATTAAGGGTTGTATTGTTGAATTAAAAAAGATGGCATCCACAAATATAGTTAATAATCTATCATTTTTTAAATTTTGTTGTAAATTATCTAAGCGTGAAATGAATCTAATTTCAGAATCTGATAATTTTTGTGTTTTCAGTGATGAGCAAATTAAAAAACTATTTCCTATTTATTTTGATATAATTGTTATGAAGATAAAGAAATGTAAGATAGATTTAAGTAAAAGACAGTTAATAAATGCTTTAGAGAAATTAATTATAAAAAATAGAGTCAGTAAATCGTATGACCGTAAGAAATGTAAAGCAGATTTGAATAATTGTTGTATTGTCAAGCATTCAGATCAGTTTTGTGAATGTGTTTTTCTTAATTATGACATAATATATTGTATTTCTAATTATTTATGTGATAGACATATTGTTAATTTATTACTTGCTTCACTATAGTTTTGACATGAAACAATCTGTTATGTTACGAGTACAATATGAATGATTCGTATAATATATATATTTTTTTTTTTCTGGGCTTGTGATTTATGAGGATTGATCGATAAGAAATTTAGCTAGATTTTATTGTACCCACTATAATTAATGCTTATATTTTGTCTTGTCTAACTTGATGCAACATCGTGTTTTTAATAGATAAAAGACAGCTTTTAGAGTAAATGGTAATGTGTTTCTTAACAATTGCTTTTTTTCAGTAATTTATCTTTTAAGATTTTATTGTACCCACTATAATTAATGCTTATATTTTGTCTCGTCTAACTTGATGCAACATCCTGTTTTTAATAGATAAAAGACAGCTTTTAGAGTAAATAGTAATGTGTTTCTTAACAATTGCTTTTTTTCAGTAATTTATCTTTTAACTTATATGATACATTGAATTAAATACATTGATTTTGCTTCATAAATGCAATTGCGAGTTATTACATTACTTCATAACATTAACAGTAGAATTCCTTTTAATCGTAAAAAAAAATTATCAATAAATGCTGTAATTAAAGTTATTTTAATCTCATGTGAAACTAACTTGATATTTCACATTTAAATGTACTGATTTTTAAACTATATCGTAATATATGCCATTTATATTTTTCATGAATTTATAATGGTTATTGGATCATTTTTTATTTTCATCTAATCATATTCAGCAAATTTATTAATTGAGGAAAGTATGTTAAGTACATTTGACTTTCAATACTCAAATCCCAAGAGAAAAAGAAATTATTTTTTGAGTTGACTACAGTTTGAGATGTAGAAGTTAATTTTAAGATCTGGGTTAATCTAAGAGAACTATGTTGTACAATGATGTTATAGTTAATATACAGGTATTCAACTTGAAAGGAGGCTCTATCACATTTTTTTTTTTATTTTTAAGCATCCAGGATCATATATTGCTTCATAGGATGGAATGAAATGGCAATTTTTTAGCTTGTGAAAATGCCATGCCTGTCTGAGATTCTAACTCATAACTGGATGAAAGGTCTTGATGCTACCACTTGTGCCACGGAGGTCAGCAGTTCCATCATTTAATCCATCCATTTCTATGCACTTATACAACATATTTAACTCTTGTCATCTGTGCCCTGTTTATTTCCTGGATGGCATTGGTAATATTTGTCTTCAGTTCCTGCGGGGTGTACGGATTGCTCCTATAAATAATTTCTTTTAAATAATCCAGCTAGTAGAAGTCAAACTAGTCAGATCAGGTGATCTTGGTTACCATAATCCTTTAGAAATGATTCTTCCCCTGAAAAAATCCTGTAACATCTCTATAATAGAGCAAGCTGTATTGAAAGTGGCGCTGTGCTGTTGCTCCAGCATTCACACTCATCCTCTTGCAGTAAGACTATGAACTGTTGGATAATATTTTAGTAGACAGCAGCATCTACAGGTTTTTCAAAGAACAAGAGTCCTGTTATTTTTCACCTTGAAACCGCATACCATATGCCTATTTTTTGTCACTTTAGGTGAGATTCAAAGAAAATGTGCTGGTTTTCAGTACCCCAGGTCTAGTAGTTCTGATTATTAACATACCCACCAAGATGAAATCAAACTTCATCTGTAAAAAATACTTAACTTAAAATGCCAGTATTGCCGGTAGTAAAGTTTTTGAACCATTGAAAGCAGTGAACCCTTTTAGTATAATCAATATTAGTTAGTTGCATTTGATTCGGATAAAATTTCAGCATTCACGCTGCAGTGTGGGCTGAAGCTATTGAAATTTTATTTTCTCGGCTTGCTCTCTGCAAAGATTTTTAAGGAGATCTTATAACTGCTACTTTAATTTCCAGTACAACCTATGTCATTAGAACCAATCTGTATCAAACACGTTTCTGGTCTAACACCAAACCAGTTTCACCAGATTTTTTTAACTAATTCCTGAATAGCACATTCTAATGCTTCCTTTTTAAATTTCCCTTGAACTTTTGCTGACACACAACATGAGATTTTGTTTGTAAATAAGTTTCCATCATGAATACATATTCTTCAACAGTTAATTGCATTTTAACAAACAAAGATACACGATTAAGCAACCTTGTTCAAAAGTGAATGCTCAACACAGGCTGGTAATACTCAAATAAGCTGGCAATAAACAGCCCTTCCCACTCCAACTCCAGTCATACCAACATCTTCCACATTATTTTACCTGTCACACCAATATATGCAATTTAACAAAAAATGCATGCTAATCACAAATCCATCCATAAATATAACAAAACTTATAACCGACTCTAAAAATAAACCCATGAAAAACGCCCGATTACAGAATCATACAGCAGCAAGGGACACTGTTCCTTGCTGCCTTGTGGTAGGAGAAGTGGCAGGAGAATTGTGATACTCCTGCCACTTTTGCGTTCCGTTCCGTTCCAAAAAATGCATTTAGTATAAATTACTAAGTAATGGGACCTCTTTTAAAATGAATACCTCTACAGTGTTGTATTGACTTATTATAAACAATAAACTCATAATGTGCATTACTGACTTGTAAAAATGACTGTAATTTACTTATTTTGTTACTGACAACATGTGAGTCTTATCATGTTATCAATAGAAACAACAGCAGAATGTTCTTTTCTAAGAAAATGGGCAGTGTTTATAGGATCTTTTATTGTCTTCAAACTTCACTTATATTTTCTTCCAAAATGTCTTCAATATCTGGAGCATCATTTCCATAATTATTTAATGTATTACAATGTAACCAACAGTTAATGTTACCAGTGACTGCTACATCTTCCTGTACTCAAATAAATGCAAGATTTTCTTTTACTGCGTGGTTACTGCCTTCCATTCTAGATTCATATCGGGAATTGCTGGTTTCATAACTTCCACCTCATTTTCTTCCTATGCATCTTCATTTATGTTTTTTTTTTTTGGCAGAAAAATCACAAGTTTGAAAACAATTAATGATCATATCCTTTTTAACTTCATTTCATTTTGTGGAGGTGCAATTTCCCAAAGAATTTTTTCAAGTTATCCATGATTATTTTTTTGAGTAAAGCTGGTTTTCTCAAGGGAATCGAAAAAAAATTGTGTTAACAAGGATTTTTATTTATCAAGAATTTAGTTTATTGCTCAAGTACAAAAGTAAATATCCTTAACCAGAAAAAAGACATCACATTCAAGTGACAAAAGCGTTTACAGTGTTTCACCTAAAATGGTTTTATAGCGGTAAACTGGCTGAGTGTTAAGTCCTACCTTAAGAAAACAAATGCTGCGAAAAGTATTGCAGCATTATTTTATGTTAGAAATAATGTTTTATGGGTAAAACAGGCAGTGTGACTCGGTTACATCTTACATGTATTTCTTAATGAATTGTCCTAAATATTTTCGTGTCTATTTTTATTTTATTTTATTTATTACACCAGGTATAAGGATAAAATTTTAGAATTGCTTTTTCACTAACTACTTTTATTTTGCTCAATTAAGAAAGTAACATGCACCTATTGTACGTCTCACATTTCTTAACATGTCTTTCATAAGATTTATTATTCTTTCAAATAAGTGTGCCATTTCATGAGTGAACTGTATCGTTTCTCAGCTAAGTTGTGTTATGTAAATTTATATTATATTGTTATTATTACTATTATATATATCTATATATATATATCACATAATAACTAAACTATATTCTTTGATTAGACAAATATAAAAAACTAAATAAGTTAGAAAATTAATAGAAAATTCTCTATTAATTTGGATAATTTTCTAACTTATTTGGTTTATATATATATATGTTATGGGTGTATATTTATTATGTTATAAGTTATATTGTAATTATTATATATATTTATATGTTTATTTTATTATTGGTGTATATGTATTATGTCAGTGGTTACCAAACTTTTCCGAGTCGTGGTGCCCTTTTTCAATTAAAATTTTTCCATGGCATCATACCCTAAGTAAAATTATGATTACTCATCAGTTAGATATAAAAATAAATAAAACTCTAGTGCCTTCATTATTTTTTTAAATTTATTAACATTAAATTAATAATTATAAATGTCTTTATTCAATTATGAAGCATTTACAATATTCCGTGGCACCCTTGTGGAGAGACTGCAGCTCCATGGGTTGCCGTGGTGAACAGTTTGGGAATCACTATTATGTTATGTATTGTTTATATTATTATATGTTAAGTGACGCTAAATGTATACCGATTCCAAAAATATTTAAATCAGAAATCATAGAAATAAATATTTTCTTTTTGCATTTATTGTTATTTTCTTATAATCTTAATAACACCCTCTGCTGTAACTTAGAAAAAAACTTCAAAAAGTATTGAAACAGTTAGTTACAATTCAAATTATTCTTCAGATAAGCCTTTCATCAAGCTACATCCCTCATATGTTACATTGTACTCAATTGTGCAGGATAGCCAGGACCGACAGATATGTTTGGGTGAGCATTGATCGCATACTATAGCTGTTGTGTCACCTAATGCAGACAGAGATTGTGTAAATTTAATTAAAGACATTGGCAAATTTAATGCATGGGTTATTGAATGAGGCTACAGCAGGACTGATCCTAGGAATATGAATGCTCCTGGATATATTTGCAACACTTGATTTGACGCTAAGCAGTCGCTAATAATAATGTGGGACGGGCCTGTATCAATTGCATTTAGTTACAATAACAGAAGACTAAACCTCTTCTTCCTGAAATAATACCTTACGGCTATTAAAAGTATTAGGATGGCTGGATGGAGGTTTAGTTGGTGTGCACAACCATACTTGCTCTATGTAACTAGTCCCTTGTGTTTCAAAAGCTCTTGTGAGTGTTACATGCTTGTTACGAGTGTTGGTAGTAGGATTCTTCTATCTCAATGAAGAAAAGGTATTTTTCTGATGACATCACAATTCAGTACTTTGCTCAAGTAACCTTAAGCAAACTAATGTTATTCTAAACTAAATTTAACTGAAACCAAATTATTTAGTCAGCAGATAATGTACCTGTGTATAATAGACACGTTTTTGTGCAGTTACTGTTTAAGTTATGAAGACATAACTCGGGTGAAAGGGTTTCCAAACTTCATCAAAATCAGAGGTTAATACGGTCTGTAATCGTATAAATTACTGTTTTTAATCAGGTTTAAGATTAAAGCATTAAGTGAATTTTATTATAAAATTAATTTAATGATTAAAAAAAAATATTTTGATAAAGTTTCAAAAGATTCATTAGAAACTAAAGATGTATTATTCTTTTAGTTTAAAGACTAAATTTTTTTATTTCCTTGTACGAAATAAAGGAATTAGTGTGATCGCAAAAAACTTTGGTTTTCAGATTTCAACGGAAATCTCCATTTTGACCATTCCTTATTTTATTTTGACTTGTTACAGTGTGACATCTGTCCATACGTAAGTATATATCACGCTTAACTCAAAAATGATTGGCCATAGGATGTGGAAATTTTTGATTTACTTGTAATAACTAGTATAAATATATATAATTACAATTATCTATTAATTGTATAAAATTCAAACTACCAATTTGTTGCACCAAGAATTCAGTCTTAGTTGTAAAGTTGTTTTTATTATATCCTTGCTACCAAAATCACCACCTTGTTGTCTACAACTGCGTCATAAGATCGGGAAAAATCAGAACGACTGTTCGAGTCCTCCTGTATGCTCTTTGCTTCCTTCCTTTCCAAGATTCGTTGTACACCCTGCATGCCTTATAATTTGCAGAATGACCAGTGGTAGATTACACATCTTGCTGGAATAATATTATCCTTCCTGGCGCAGTCTGCTCTTCCATGTCCACCTGTATTCATCCACTTGTTTATGCATCTGTATGGCCGCATGCAATTATGCTTAGTGTGCCCATATTGTTGACATTGTGTGCATTACGCTATTCTGGGAGACTTTGCGTGCCCTACAGTTCACAGTTTATTTTAGGTCGAAGATCTCCCTGTTACCTTGCAATTCAAGGTTGACAGAGGCTCTTTATTATACACATGGTCCCCTGAGGTGAGGAGTCTGCGGGGCACCTCTTGAGTGTCTCCTAACAAATATATCTCTGTTTCAGGCCATGGTGCTTTTAGGCATAGGTTGGCTCGTTTTGGCCTGGCTTATTCGGATCTGTGTTCATGGTGTGGCATATTAAGTAATGCCTTTAATGTTTTATATGTCTGTCATCGGTATGATGAAATATGATTAGCGATAGTGAGGCAGCTCGATGATTTTGGGTGTACTTTAACCATTAACTGTAAAAGCTGGAAGAAATGGTCAGTTGTGGAGAACTTTTTGTAATATTTGATTCTTCAGTGAGTTGTGGAGGGGTGTGTAG
The DNA here is from genome assembly GCF_047948215.1 of Lycorma delicatula. NCBI lineage: Eukaryota > Metazoa > Arthropoda > Insecta > Hemiptera > Fulgoridae > Lycorma > Lycorma delicatula. Next base: position 19,420,473 of record NC_134467.1, read on the forward strand.
GATTGGGAATTCGAGTTATCCGGCTGGTTAAGTACCTATTGGGTGTTTTCTTGTCGCCAAGATAGGTACTCTTTAGTTTTTTTTGTTTTTGTTTGGTTTTATTTCGTTGGTCAGGATATAGACCAAAATTTAAATATTTTGTTTTGTGTTTATTGATATGATTGGTGTTCTTACACCAATGCAAATATCATTTGTGACCTTTATATCGGTGGTATCATGATGGATGCCAAGCTATTAACATAGAGATGTTATTCAATCTGTGGGTTCAGAATATGGCCTCTGGGAAAGCATATCAGGTCTAGGTATGGTGGGGGTGGTGTGGCAATCAGAATTGTCACATGGCCGGTGTTCAGAGTGTTATTCAAACAAGGAGCGGTCCTTGTGAAGGTGTACCCTATTAGGCTCTTTCCTTGCACCAGGTCAATAACTTTCTTATATCTATATCTTCGGAAATTACCTGATGCTGTTTACTGTTTATTATTCGCAAACAGTTGTCAGATTTGTCTACATTCATCGCAGACAAATCATAGAGCTTTAATACGGCAGTTATTCCATATAGGATTATTAGCGGCCTAGCAACCTTTGTATGGTCAGTTTGTCCACCAAAAAAAAAGTTTATTTGTATTTTTATGTGGGGTGCAATGTCTATGATATCTTTTGAATTCTTGTGATTATTATGAATCGGGTGGTGACTATTAACAACCAGTAAGTTTAATTTATTAACAATAACTTTTTATTGGGGCATAGCCTACTACAGAGTTGTTTATTCAGTATCCAGGCTAAAATTATACCCACCGGGTTAGTCTAGTGGTGATCGCATCTTCGCAAATCAGCTGATTTTGAAGTCTAGTGTTCTAAGGTTCAAATCCTAGTAAAGGCAGTTACTTTTATATAAATCTGATAGTAAATCTAACTATTTTTTCCTGATAAGCAGGGAAAAAATTAAAAAATAATTCCAAGAACCGACAGGATAAATAATTATTTTTCCCTTATAACCAGGAAATAAACATGAGAACAAAACGTCACAACCATCTTCCCCACTCTCTAGCTCACCGTCCTACTATCGTTTCAAAAGAGAAGATACGTAAGCCTATATATAAATGTCATCCAGACGACTTAGACGCCTGTTAGAAATTTTAATTTCTCACAGTCAGGAAGACGGGTCTCAACCCGTACTGCAATTCAATAATTTCCATCATATGTTTCCAGTTCCTGTAGTATGTTACGCTGATTTTGAGTGTATCTTAAAACTGGTCGCAACATGCTATCCCAACCCAAAAAGTTCATACACCGTTTCTACGGAGCAGCACATTACCATAAGCTATTGCGCGTATTTCGTAGTTCATCCTACGCTAGAAACCGTTCGAAACGTGATTCCAACAGATCCGCTCCTTTACAGAGGAAAAGAAGCCCCGCGGTCGTTCATGGAACTCCTCCATGACGTAGCCTTTCGTGTCGGTGAAGTTCTAGGAGTGTACAAAGTTATGGGATTTATCGAAGAAGACAGACTTTCCTTCGATTCAGCCACAAATTGTCAGATGTGTAATGTGAAATTCACCCCAGGTGAGGACCACTTACATCATAGGAAACTACCGCGCAGCTCTGTTCCAAATGCAACGTGAAAAGGATTAATCAGAACTTCATCCCCGATTTCATACATTACAGTTCAAACTGATTCCCGTTTTATCGTCAGAGAACTATGCTATGACGAAAAACAAACCACTGTGCTCCCGAACTCTACCGAAAAATACATCTTCTTTTCGAAGAGGATCAACGACCGTATTTCCGTTCGCTTCATCGATACCTACCGATTCATGGCCTCCAGCTTAGGGTTACCTTGTACAACTCATCCCCACCGATAAATTCAACCATACCAGAAGGTTTTTCAACCAATCGGATATGCCTCTTGTAACCAGAAAAGGATTCTACCCATACGAGTACACCACCTTGTGGGAAACCCTAGAAGAACTTCTCTTCCTCCGATAGAAAAATTCTACAGCAGTCTCACGAGATCGAGTATATCCGAAGATGACTATGAACATGCGATAAGAGTGGGGGACCATTTCAAAATAAACACACTAGGTCTATATAGCGATTTTTACCTTAAATGCGACGTGTTGCTCCTGTCTGACTTTTTCGAAAATTTCAGATCCCTATACCTTAGGGAGTATGGTCTAGACTGTGCGCATTACTTCACCCTGCCTGGGTTCTTGTTCGATGCGATTTTCAAAACGAACATCCAACTCGAACTGATCACAGACTACATCTACATGTTCTTAGAAAAAGGTATCCGCGGCGGTATTTCGGTATGTGTTAAAATACATGCTGGAACAAATAACCCGTACATCTCAGACGGATATAATTCTATAATCTCCATCAACCGCACAAATACCTTATGTATCTTGACGCCAACAACTTACACGGCTGAGTCTTGAGCCAACGTCTTCCGTGCAAGGATATACGGCTAAGTAAAAGTATGACTACTCATCAGTTAGAGATAAAAATAAATAAAACTCTAGTGCCTTCATTATTTTTTTAAATTTATTAACATTAAATTAATAATTATAATTGTCTTTATTCAGTTATGAAGCATTTACAATAATCCGTGGCACCCTTGTGGAGAGACTGCAGCTCCATGGGTTGCCGTGGTGAACAGTTTGGGAATCACTATTATGTTATGTATTGTTTATATTATTATATGTTAAGTGGCGCTAAATGAGTGCCGATTCCAACAATATTTAAATCAGAAATCATAGAAATAAATATTTTCTTTTTGCATTTATTGTTATTTTCTTATAATCTTAATAACATCCTCTGCTGTAAATTAGGAAAAAACTTCAAAACGTATTGAAACAGTTAAAAGTTGTACGAAGTATTTTGAAGAGAACTCCTTTTTTTTGTATTATATTCAGTTACGTACTCGTGTTTGATTTTGATGGAATTTGAATATACCTTATTAGGATTTACTTAAGTTATTCATTAATAGTTGAAATTACTACCCAGATAAGACTTTCCTTTGAGTTACATCCCTCATATGTTACATTGTATTCACACCAAGACTTTCTGAATTTAGCATTGCATGTGTAATATACGTTACTATCTGGGCCGGCGCTGGTACTCAATTGTGCAGGATAGCCAGGACCGACGGATATGTTTGGGTGAGTATTGATGACATACTATAGCTGTTGTGTCGCCTAACACAGACAGAGACTATGTAAATTTAACTTAAGACGCTGGAAAATTTAATGGATGGGTCATCGAATGAGGCTGCAGCAGGATTGATCCTAGGAGTAAGGATGCTCCTGGATATATTTGCAACACTTGATTTGATGCTAAGCAGTCACTAATAGTAACGTGGGACGGGCCTGTATCAACTGCATTTAGTTACAATAACAGAAGACTAAACCACTTCTTGAAATAATACATTACGGCTATTGAGAGTATTAGGCGGAATGGAGGTTTAGTCGGTGTGCACAACTATATTTGCTCTATGTAACACCTAGTCCCTTGTGTTACATGCTTGTTACGAGTGTTGGTAGTAGTATTCTTCTATCTCAATGAAGAAAAGGTATTTATCTGATGACATCACAATTCAGGCTTTTGCTCAAGTAACCTTAAGCAAACTAATGTTATTCTAAACTAAATTTAACTGAAACCAAATTAGTTAGCCAGCAGATAATGTACCTGTGTATAATAGACACGTTTTTGTGCAGTTACTGTTTAAGTATGAAGACATAACTCGGGTGAAAGAGTTTCCAAACTTCATCAAAATAAGAGGTTAATATGGTCCGTAATTGTATAAATTACCGTTTTTAATAAGGTTTAAGACTAAAACATCCTGTGAATTTTATTGTAAAATTAATTTAACGAATAAAAAAAAAGAATATTTTGATAAAGTTTCAAAAGATTCATTAGATATTAAACATATAAAATTCTTTTAGTTTAAAGACTAAATTTTTTTACTTCGTTGTACGAAATAAAGGAAGTAGTGTGATTGCAAAAAATTTTTGTTTTCAAATTTCAACGGAAATCTCCATTTTTACCATTCCTGATTTTATTTTGACAAGTTACGGCGTGATATCTGTTCATACTCATAACTCAAAAATGATTGGCCATAGGATGTGGAAATTTTTGATTTGCTTGTAATAACTAGTTGTACACCTCCCCTTTAACAATTTAGTTACCTCAACATTAACAATTATATATAAGTTGTATATAAATTTCAAACTACCAATTTGTTGCACCAAGAATTCAGTCTTAGTTGTAAAGTTGTTTATATTATATACTTGCTACCAAAACCACCACCTTGTAGTCTACAACTGCTGCATAAAATCGGGGAAAATCAGAACGACTTTTCGAGTCCTCTTGAGACTGCCTATCCAAAGGAAGAACTTACTTATAAAGGGAGTTACTTTTACTACTTTCAAATGGTCCGACTTGTGATCCTCTTGTCGGAGAACCTTTCTTCGAATAATATGCTCTTTGCCTCCTTCCATTCCAAAATTCATTGTACACCCTGCATGCCTTATAATTTGCAGAATTACCAGTGGTAAAGTGCACATCTTGCTGATGAAGTAATATTATCCTTTCTGGCGCAGTCGGCGCTTCCATGTCCACCTATATTCATCCACTTGTTTATGCATCTGTATGGCCGCATGCAATTATGCTTAGTGTGCCCATTTTGTTGACATTGTGTGCATTACGCTATACTGGGAGACTTTGCGTACCCTAGAGTTCACAGTTTATTTTAGGTCGAAGATCTCCCTGTTGTTACCTTGCAATTCAAGGTTGACAGAGGCTCTTTCGTCACATAGCTATGCCATAAACAATACTCTGGATCATGTATTCATTGATTTCTCATGAAGTTGCTCTGGTGATTGCTTACGCTTGAGCATCAACACTATTTTGGAAAGAAGTTGGGTCAACTAACTTCCGCTAGAATTAAAAAGATTATGATGGATTTCAGTTGTGGCAGACTGAGTGGGATGAGATGGCTGATGGCATTACACACATGGTCCCCTGAGGTGAGGAGTCTGCGGGGCACCTCTTGAGTGTCTCCTAACAAATATATCTCTGTTTTAGGCCATGGTGCTTTTAGGCATAGGTTGGCTCGTTTTGGCCTGGCTTATTCGGATCTGTGTTCATGGTGTGGCATATTAAGTAGTGCCTTTAATGTTTTATATGTCTGTCATCGGTATGATGAAATATGATTAGCGATAGTGAGGCAGCTCGATGATTTTGGGTGTACTTTAGATTTAACCATTAACTGTAAAAGCTGGAAGAAATGGTCAGTTGTGGAGAACTTTTTGTAATATTTGATTCTTCAGTGAGTTGTGGAGGGGTGTGTAGGATTGGGAATTCGAGTTATCCGGCTGGTTAAGTACCTATTGGGCGTTTTCTTGTCGCCAAGATAGGTACTCTTTAGTTTTTTTTGTTTTTGTTTGGTTTTATTTCGTTGGTCAGGATATAGACCAAAATTTAAATATTTTGTTTTGTGTTTATTGATATGATTGGTGTTCTTACACCAATGCAAATATCATTTGTGACCTTTATATCGGTGATATCATGATGGATGCCAAGCTATTAACATAGAGATGTTATTCAATCTGTGGGTTCAGAATATGGCCTCTGGGAAAGCATATCAGGTCTAGGTATGGTGGGGGTGATGTGGCAATCAGAATTGTCATATGGCCGGTGTTCAGAGTGTTATTCAAACAAGGAGCGGTCCTTGTGAAGGTGTACCCTATTAGGCTCTTTCCTTGCACCAGGTCAATAACTTTCTTATATCTATATCTTCGGAAATTACCTGATGCTGTTTACTGTTTATTATTCGCAAACAGTTGTCAGATTTGTTTACATTCATCGCAGACAAATCATAGAGCTTTAATACGTCAGTTAGTCCATAAAGGATTATTAGCGTCCTAGCAACCTTAGTATGGTCAGTTTGTCTGGTACTTTCCTCCATTTTTTAAAGGTGCACAAAAAGATCGTTTCAGTCAGTTCATTATAATGGAAGCATGTAATATGATAAGTTTGCATAGAACTGGAATAGTTTGCCTGAAAAGGAATTTCTCCGCGAATATATAATATCCTCCCAACTTCCAGAATTGTTACTTATGTCGTTGAAAACATCAGTGATATTGTCTACAATGTTATTTCTTATAAGCTTGTGCTGCAAAGATTTTCTAAGATCACTGTTGGAACATTATATTATATTATAATAATTGACTCGTGTGCTATGTAATATGTCTAGACGAACGAGTAGCAGCGCTACTACTATGTGGTCACACATTCCGTATGGAATACACCCGTACTTAGTTCAAAACAACGATCCATGTCCATTATGTAGACGATTAGTGACTGGTTATGTAAAAATTTATTTTAACTAGCTACCTCTCCGTTTTTCACAAACAGTCCTTTACAGGACCACAACACCTTACACATACAACACAAAAAACCACACACACACAAAACAGAAACACTTTATTTCCAATTGTAATCTTGGAGGATCTTTTCATTCCACCGCTCCGTTGTTAAGGAGTGTTCTTTTTTTGTTTATTTTTTATGGTTTCTAGTTTCGTTTATGCCTTTACTTATTGCAAGATATAGATCAGCTGCCTTCGGCAGAAATGGTAGACGAGATGCCATCTAATATTGTAGGTGTTGATGTACCGTCCAGGAAAATTGGTCGCTGCTGTCGATGAATAGGGACCCGAGGAGGGCTGCGCGCAGGAAGCATATTAGATGGAGAGTATAACCCTGGAATCCCAGCCTACTACTAGTCAGTGGAGGACGACACCATTGTCGAGGAGGCAAGCAATGAATCGTGGTCCTAGCAATGACGAATAGGTTTAACGGCCTTCCACTAGAGGATACGGATGTTGTGGACCAGCCTGAGCCAGTCAAGCCTTTTCCGATTGTTCTTTACGGAATAAAGGACATGCTGAAGTTGTACGAGATGCTGGAAGCGGCCGTGTGCAAGACTGATTACAGCATGCCACTGGTTGGAGGTGAGCATCTGAGAATAATTTCTAAGGAAATCAAGGCGTTCAAGAAGATTGTTCATGTTGTTCGGGACCACGATCTGATTGGTCTACTTTCACAAGGAAGGATCAACGAGTCTTTCGTGTTGTAATCAGAAACCTGCTCCACTCTATTCCACTGGGGATGATAAAGGTGGAAATCGAAGGCCACGGGCTTCGGGTGAAAGACTTGATAAATGCAAGGCACAGGATAACTAAGGAGCCCACATCGTTTTTCTTCGTGAACCTGGAGCCACAGGTAAACAATAAGACCATCTTTGAATTGGAGTACGTTGCCGATTGCAGTGTCATTCGAGACGCCACGGAAGCCTACAGTCCTCGTGCAGTGCATGAGGTGTCAGCAATATGGGCACACTAAGAGCAATCGTATGAGGCCTTTTCGCTGCGTGAAATGTGAAGAGCGTCATCGGACAGCTTACTACTGTTCCAGGAAGGATAGGAGCACTCCTGCAACCTGCGTTTTGTGTCAGTCCGACTATCCGGCAAACTACTGAGGCTGCAGAGTATATCAAGAGATATTAGAGAGGAAGCGTAGGCGAATTTGAACTCGCAGTTTGCTGCAAGAGTTGAACCCTCTAGCCTCAAGGTGGCGGGCTCCGTGCTTGATGATAAAAACTTCCCTTCTTTGGGTCGTGGGATGGCGAGGACAGACGACGCGAAGCCTGAACCTCCGTAAAACATATGCTGCGGTAGCTGGGCGTGCTAGTGAGGGCAGTGGGGATAAGTTGGACAGGCTTTCATCAAATACAGACTTACTGGTTCAACAGATTGGGAGTTTGACAGCCTTGCTTACCCTGGTGCTGTCCAAAATCTGTTGATGTCCAGATTTCTACGAATCGCTGCATGAAACATTAACGGCCAACTTTCTAGGCGTGTGTAGCTAGGGGTTATGGAAGTTTCCAGTACCCTGGTCGTAATTTTGATATCGGAAACGCACTTTACTGACCGAAACTACCTCAGGCTTCAAGGTTATTCTGTGTATGTGACGAATCATCCAGATGGGAGAGCCCATGGAGGAACCGTGACTCTAATTCTGAGTTCTCTGCGGCATCACCAATTTCCGGGCTTCTGCACGACCAGATTCAGGCAACCACGGTTGAAATTACAGGCTGGTTGGGGCCTATTAGGCTGTCCGCGGTGTACTGCCCTCCGCGCTATACTGTAACCGAGGAGTTGTTTTCCGATTACTTTGCGACTCAGGGTTCTACATTTATTGCCAGAGGAGACTGGAACACGAAACACCCATTGTGGGGTTCCCGGTTGACAACCAGCAGGGGTAGATCGTTGAGGAGGTGTGTTAAAAATCTGCGCCTGGACGTGGTATCGAGATTCCAGCCGACATACTGGCCTACGGACCTGACGAAGATCCTTGATTTGCTTGACTTTTTTTCACTTCGAGTATATAATCTGCATACACTCTGGTGGAGAACAACGATTATTCATCATCGGACCACTCGCCCGTTCTACATACATTGAGCACGACGGCGCTGAGGTGGAAAGAGAGGTCTGTTCTTCATACGAGACGAACGGATTGAGTTTCTTACCAGAACTGGATCGAGGAGAAACTGACTGATCCGTTTCCACTCGATACCCCTGGGGATATTGATTACACAACGTACCTTTTGACGTCGGTCAGGCAGGAGGGAGCATGGCAGTCTACACCAGAAGATTTGGACTCAGCCTTAGAAAATACCTATCCGAGGTAAGTGAATGAACTAATTGTCTTCGGCGGAATTGGCAGCGTTTCAGAAAGCCAGAAGACAGGACTCTTCTTAATAGAACGGCCTGGTGGCTAGAGGAGGTTGTTGAGGATTATCAGGGACGAGACATTCAAGAAGTACGTAGGAAATTTTCTCACCTGAATAGTCTTCCTTATGGAAGACTACGAACCAAGCTATAGGATGGCTACTCTGTGCTGGACCCTGTATTCCATGTATTTTGTATTCCATATTCGCTGCGGACATTCCGGCCCTGGATGATTGCATCGTCGCCATGTTCGCCGATTACACTGCTATCCTGGCCGTTAACGAAGACCCTGGTCTAGCCTCGCAGGACCTACAAATGTCGCTAGACTGTGTCTGCGTGTGGCAGAAAAAGTGGAGGATTAAGGTGAATCAAGGTAAGTCGAGGTACGTCACGTTTGCCATGCCGAGGGATGACTGACTGTCCTGGTGTCTACTTCGATGGCTTCTTGATCCCGCAAACGGACTGTGCGGTACCTGGATCGGCGTTTGACCTTGAAGTGTCACGTGAGGATGAAGAGGAAACAGCTGAACGCAAGGTACAGGAAACTTCATTGGCTGCTACGGAGGAACTCAGGCTTCGCGTTATCCAACAAGATCTTAATTTATACGGCTATCCTGCGCCCAATCTGGACGTACGGTATAGAATTATGGAGAACGGCTAGTATTAGTAATGTGGAAATTATACAACGATTCCAGAACAAAGTGCGAGGGTAATTTCCGAAGCGGCATGGTTCACGCGGAATGATGAGATTCACGATTATCTGGAGCTCCTGTCGGTTCGTGAAATTGCACAACAGCGCATTGTCAGATTCCTGCAGAGGCTTGAGAATCAAGTAAATCTCTTTTCAAGTAATCTACTCGATAACAGCAGGGACGTCCGACGGTTAAGATGTGCCCATGTACTCGTACTCTACTTAGGTCTGCGTAACAGTTTGGAATCTAACACCGTCAACTTTAGCTGTGTCGTATCTAATTTCTTTGTTACTTCTCTTTCTTTTTAGTCTTGTTTTTCTGTTTATTCTTTGTTATTAATTTTTGTTCCTGTGTACTATAAGGTGCTGAAATTAATGTTTTGTGATTTATAACCGAGTTGAAATTTCATATTTGACTTTAACTTTACTTGCAACTATTAATTGTGTGAAAAAAAAATTTTTTTTTCAACTTTAAAATTGCATATTTCAAAGACCTTGAGACTTACAGGGCGTTTCATAATGTTCTTCGGAGTTTCGAAAATTCATTAACAAAAAACTATTTCATAAGAATAAAACTCATGTAAAAATTATAGTTTAGTTTGCTGACCACTTCATGCACTAGTATCGTTCGTCAAAGACTAATTTGCGCTACTACAACCTGTTGTTAGCTTCATAACTGTGACTGTGTTGCGTAGTAGAGTTGTTAAGATTTAGTAATGTTTTATTTGCTATATAAAAAAAATATTTATTATTTCTTAAAATAATACTATTCAAACTTTTAATGGAACTTTTTAATCCAGTTTAGAAAGTTAGTTTTTATTTAGGCTCCAGTTGTGTATGGTTTAGAAGTTTATTATAACCTATAGTTTGATGCGAACAGTGATTTAAGCAATTCGAAAATAAAAATTGCAATTACTTGAGAACATTTATCTATTGCATTTATCTATTTGAGTAGTGTGTGATAATTTTATATCAGGTAATAATACAGTATCATTAATTTCGCATTGTAAGATTTTTTTCGTTATCAAGTAAGAACTGTTGGCATGCTTAACCCCACAACTAGTAGTTGTTTTATCTGTGGTGGAAGGGTCTTCAAATACGTTCTATGTAATTACTTTAAACTTAAAAAAAAGAAATAAAGATTGCATCATTTTGCATGAAATACCAGAAGTTAATTTTTATGAATGATTAAATCATTTTATTTGAAATATTTGTAGAAAATTAATCTAAATTGTTAGAATAATACTGCCTTAAGGTTACAGGGTTTTTAACAAATAAAAAGTAACACTAAAATTAATAATCTAAAATAATATATTTTATATTATATATGTAATTAATAATCACGAAAATTAATTTCATGTAGCCTTAACTACGTTGTTATAATGATCTTATTTAACTTGAGATATAAATTATTTTAAATTGATAATAGAATAATGTAAGCAAGACTATAATCTTAAAAATGTTATGTTAAAGATAAATAGTAAATATAAATACAACTCTTCAAAAGTTGCATGCTAATCGTTAGTTTTAGGTTGGTTTATATACCTTTAGATTTTAATATATCTTTCGTTTTTTAAAACTAAAATTTAACAATATTAGCATAATAAATTGTTGTGGAAGCTGATGGGAAATTGCACATTTATGTCATCATTGGTCAGCTAGGCCTCTGAATTTTATTCTAATAAATACATGTTAAATTTCAACTTTGAATATGATTGTACTCATACATTTTGTGGAAATGAGATTGATAAAACAATAGGTGAAAATAATCACATCCGTGGCTGGTATTGAATCAAATGCCAGCAGGGACAAAATTTAAATTCAGTGTTTTAAAATTTATTAATTAAAAAATAAATTAAGTTTTTTAAAGTTGGAACACAGTAATCATATATATAAAACTGAACATATTTTAGCATGTAATAATGATCCTAATTGTGTGTTCTTAACCCATGCGCTATTTGTGGTTAGAAATTGACATAAGTATTATATTAATGATAAAAATAAAAGCAGGTAAAAGGTACCTGTCAATGGCTTGCACTTAGTAAATTACCGTATTAATGTTATCTGAATATCCATGGTATTTTACAATTCCTTTGATTAGCATAAATTATTTATTTCTAAATAATAAAATATTTTTAGTATTCTTAGAATTAAAAAACAATTACTGCAATTTTAAAATTTTATAATTATTCGTATTATTGTAATATATTGCATGTAACTAAGATTAACAGATTGATATAATAATATTATGTTATTCCAATTACAAGTGTTTAGTTATCACTTATTAAAAAATGTAACATATTCGTTGAAATTTTATTTTATATTAATATAAAGAAATTAAGCTTTTCAGTATATAAATACAAAGAGATTATGTATAAATCTTTTTCATTCTTAAGCAGATACCATGCATTTGTCACACTAAAACATTTTTATAAATTAAAATAAATCCGATGAATAGATGTATTTTATATTTTTATTACTATGAATTGTAATTAAAAACAATATAATTTTTAAACAGTTGTGAGGAGAAAGAGTTGCAGTTAAGGTCCTTTTTGCATTAAGCCCAAATATCCTTAATCTGGATTTGACTATTGATATCTAAATGAAAGAGCAGAACATAAGTTGTTCAGTTTAGCCAGAATTGAGACCATTGAAACAACTTGAAAACCCAAATATCATGTAAGTTATGTATTTATTTATAAATATTAATTTTCTTTAAAATATCCACAAAATTAATTATCAGTTTTGATATTACAAATATAACAAATTTCATAAAATTCATTTTAACAGATAAGTTGATAAATGTAAAAAAAATACTAAATATGCTTTTATTTAAAATGTATGTACTAAAATCAAAAAAAATTTATTTGTCATTTAAATTTAATAGAAACATATAATATGGAATAATTTTTTGTAATAAAACTCATCTCTGCTAATTAAAACTATGTGTGAAATTATTTGCTTTAAAAAAATAAAATAAAATAGAAAAATGAAGAAAACATCCAAATTCATGGAAACAAGAAATTAATAAATAATTTTCTTAAAAATAATAATTTTCAATTTCAGTTTAAAAATAATAAAAGTGTGGCACTCTTAATGATAAAGTATAAGTAGTTATTAATTTCTTTTACCTGTAATGATTGATTATATATTCACTAAACCAGCAGTGAAAGACTTTTCCAAAATCTTATTATGTAACAATTGGCCCCATTTCTATGTGTCTGATTGTTTCTATTTGATTTAAAAACATTCTGGCAAAAGCAGTCTTTCTTTTTCTGTTTAGCTTCTTGTAATTACCGTTCAGATAATACTTCAGATGAATGAGGATGATATGTATGAGTGCAAGTGAGTCTTGTACAGTCTCAGTTCAACCATTACTGAGATGTGTGGTTAATTTTGTTTCACAGACACTCTGCCTCATGTTTGTCCATGCTTTTGTTAATATTACTTTTTTAGATATTTCTATGTACATCCTAGATCTTGATAGATTTCTTAATCTTTAATTTGTTGTGATGCATTCAGTTTCAAAGTTGTATGTTAAAATATCATGTTATCAGAACAAGCAGGATGTTAAAATAAAAAAATCCCTGTGGCATGCCAAAAGGTGGAGGTGGATTTCACCATTGCTAAATAGGAGATAAAAATGATTTCTACCTTAAAGTTAAGAAAAACTTAAAATTTACTCAATACGACAGTGGTTGCGTGTGAAAAATGTTTCACATGTTTAGCATACGACAAGCCTCATCTTACAATCCAATAACATTTTGGTCATCCCTTGCCATAAGGATTGGTCATATAAAAAATTGTTTCAGACAAAAGTTTTACGTAATGTTTAGAGGACTAACCACCACTTTAAACTGATTTGATACTGTGCCTATTAAGGGAGGTATGATTTTTTTTTGTCTTCGAAACCGCATTTTTTCCACCTGTAGTTATTGTGTCCACAAGAAAGTGAAATATATATATAAAATTTTGAGCTGATGGTTGTTTTGGGGTCTGGGGAATGTGAAATACGAAGATATGTTGAAATTTTCTGGAAGTCGAATCATGGTACCCATTACAATAGATAGCTTTTTTTATGAAATCTACCTAGAAACTGAATATTTTAAGTGGTAGCTTTGAACTACTCATAATTTTGGATTTTTATAAATATCCATAATTATGAAGAATTACAGTATTTTTTACACTTTTGTGTTTCACTTTCAATAAAAATTGATTTATAAATATTTTTATTCTGCTGTTAATTTGCTCAAGTTAAATTCCATATAGGTTGTTTAAGCATTTTTAAAAATTTAATAACTCTGAACATAAAAAAAATTGTTCTTTGATATAGTTTTATATACTAGTCATCAGATAATTTTGTACAGTAGCTGCCTCGTAACGGCAAGCTTGGATGATCAACCCGCACATCATTGTTACATTGAAGCATTGGCACACCATGATTAGTCAACTCTTAGCAACATAAACATGATGCAACTTAAGTTGAGTAGAAATAATTGCCACTCCAATCTTTCCATTGCTTTGCAGTTACTGTAAATGTAATTGAAGATTTGGGATTTTTTTTTTATATTCAGATAATTGCAAATAAAACCATAAAATATCATATTTCTATTTTTGTCTGCAGAGATGCATTAAGGTATAATTTACATTTCTTGTAACACGTAAAAAAAATGTTTTCAGGACTCGCATTCATAAAATGGAATATTTTCAGGCTTATGTTTGTATAAAATTATTTTCTTATTTTGAGCTAATAGAAACATTTTTTTGTATACTCATTATCTCAAAAGACATATTTTATTTAGAAATATATTTTTTCTTTTCTGAAATCTGTTCGTGCATTTTTATTAGATCTCTCGATATGAATTTCAATTAAAAATGATTTTGAGGAAATGGTAGTTATACCTATAATTCTTTATGCGAAAAAATTGTGTACTAAAAATTTCGAATTTGATCATTATCTAATGCCAGAGTGATAGAATAAGTGCAGTACTAAAATGCCATACGTTTCAATATAAATACCATTCTTAAATAAAAAATATTTCGCATTTAATTGGAAGCAGTGTTTGTATGTATATATATATATATATGTCTGTGTGTAGAGAGAGAAGGGGAATTAGAGAGCTACAAACAGGTAATTAATTTGTTGTTTTACACTGTTTGATACAACCTTGATTATGGTTGTGACAGATGTAAAGCAAGTATAAGAGACACCAGTTGAGAATTGTTTTCTTTGAAAATAATGATGTTAACTATACTGTCATTCATTTTGATTAATTTAAATTTGAGGTGTTGCAGGGCTGAACATTCCTTGCTTTTTTGCGGGCTTGGCATGCCAATATTTTAACATATATTTGCAGATCTGAAGCAGATATATTCTCAACTGAAGAAAGAGGGAAATCCATTTTTTTTTTCATTTGGAAGCCTGGCATTGTATGTTTGTTATTCTTAATGACTGTTGTATAATTTTTGAGGGTGATCTTGATTCATGTCAGATCGTGACTTGTTATAGTTACGGCAAGTAACATAAATAAAAATTTTATTGTGTATGTTTTACTGTTTTAAATTTCTTATAACTTTTAATATTTATAAGAT
The DNA here is from genome assembly GCF_047948215.1 of Lycorma delicatula. Taxonomy (NCBI): domain Eukaryota; kingdom Metazoa; phylum Arthropoda; class Insecta; order Hemiptera; family Fulgoridae; genus Lycorma; species Lycorma delicatula. Next base: position 19,435,545 of record NC_134467.1, read on the forward strand.
ATGTATTTCAATTGCACCAGTTAGTCCATTGAAATGCTCTTTTTACAAAAAAAAAGATTTGTAAAAACTTCATGTGAAAAAGTTTACATTGTAATGGAATGACATATATTTGATTAAAAAATTGGTTTGTGTATCTTGGTTAATCTGTTTTGGTCGAAAATGATTACCATTAACTATAATTTTTTTTTCACAGTATTACCAGAAAGAAAAATATAATTTTGTTAAAATTCTGAATGAAAACTACAGGTGAAGCATACTAAATCAGTCATCTAAATTATTTAAGCAATTATGAATAATCTGCTAAATGCTGGGTGTCACTTTCTGTTGCATGAGTTGTTGTGTTAGTGCGCTGATATTTCTAACTATTTATACTTGGTGTTCAGTCTATTTGTTAGACTATTGACATTTTGTACTATTGAACTTTAAAATTTAAAACTTTCTTCAATTTTTCGGGCATTAAAGAAACTTTATTGGCATTTTTGTAATAAGAGAACCATTTTCACCTTTTTTAACTAAATAGAAACGACTAGTTTTTATAAAATTTTTCGATACAACACATGCCAATGCATTTTTCCATTTTTCTCATTTCTAGTTGAATTTATTAAAAAAATTTTAATTATAAGTTAAGGTTTCACTCAAATTTTCCATGAGACTTTCTAATGGGCTATTCTTTTTTGTTATAAAAATAGTAAACAAGTAATCATCATTTTGTATTGTACCTAACTGTGACTTGTTTTTAGTAGGAGTTAAATGTCTGTAAAAATATGCAAGTGTTTTTATTATTTTAACTTCTTAAAATTACATTGTATTATTATTATTTCTTTAATTAAGTATTTCCTACTAAAATAGTGTTTATATCATCATTGACGTTTACAAACGTACACAAAATTGATCTTTAGTAAAACTGTTTTTAATTTCGTTTTTCAGATTCAACAAATCATGTAAAATCAAACTTGAAGCCACATATCTGTGTTTGTGAAAACGTAACTTAAATATGTGTTACGATAATATTGTTAAAGGAATTATTGATGATGATGTTGATAGTGTTGTTGAGTTATTGGAAAGGAATACAAATGAAATCAAGCATATAATGACAAATTTTAAATTATATTTTTTATTTTATAAGACAAAAAGTAAAGAAATGGTAATAGCTTTATTAGATTATTTTGATGTTAAAAATATGTATGATATCACCCTCATTTTAACATCGATTATTAATATTGCTATTATGCATGGTATGGATATCAAAATGATTAAACGATTGATTGACAGAGGTGGAAGTATTAACAATACAGATGTAAGAAATGTTTCACCGTTATTACAGTGTATAAAAAGTAAAAGAAATATAAATTTTGTAAAAGAAATTTTAAAAATGGGTGCAGATGTCAATGAAAAATGTGGTATATATAGAGATACAATATTAGATATAGCCATAAGTAATTTTTATAACGGTGATGATATTGAAATTATCAAATTGTTGATAGATTCAGGAGCAGATATCAATGCTGCAGGTTCTCATAACCCTTTAATGAAATTATCGTTGAATGCGGATGAAAATTTGTGGCTAGAACTCATAAAGAAAAGACTATTTATTGATGAAGATGATGCAAAGTATTCGGTGCGGGACACCTTTTTAACTACTGTATTAGCTAAAAAAAGAAGAATTGATCAATTTATAGATTTGCTTATTTATAACAGATTTAGTGTAGATGCACTGAATAAAGTGTGTAATCGTCTTCTATATTTAGCACTGAAAAATAATTGTAGTGTAGATTATATTATAGAAATCATTGATAAAGGTGCAAATGTTAATGAAATGAAGTACCTTAACAAGTACGATAATGATTATAGTACTACACCATTATTATTGGCTTTGCAACTTAAAAGAGATAAGGAAATTATATTTGCGCTTCTTAATAGTCGTGCAGATGTTAATGCGATTGATGAACATGGAGTTACACCGTTATTATGTGCAATAAGTAACAACTATAAGGTAGAAGTAATCAGTAAATTGATAAGTTTGGGAGCAGATATTAATAAATGCAATTTTGATGGAGTTACACCTCTAATGTGTGCGATAAAAAATAAGGATAAAGAGATTACCAATAGATTGATTAATGCAGAAGCTGATGTAAATGCAATGGACATGTTTGGCAGAACGAGTTTATATTACGCCGTTGTGTATTTTAATGACCACAATGTAATTAATTTACTTATTAAAAAAGGAGCCAATTTTAGCAAAATAAATGATTGTCATGATCGGTTTTGGTTTAGCATAGAAGTTGTGGAGGAAAGCGGTGACAAATTTTTTGCTGAACTTATACCTAATAGAAACGATGTAAATATAAAAGATGAATTTGGTCAGACATTTTTAATGTACGCATTAGAATTAAGTATGAACAAAAATATTATTTTTAATATCATACGTAATGGGGCCGACATTAACGCAACTGATAATAGAGGATATACACCTCTAATTTACGCTATAAAGTATGAGTGTGATATCGAAGTAATTAATAAACTTATAAAACATGGAGCCGATGTTAACGTAATCGATAATGATGGATTAACACCTTTAAAGCATGCTGTCCATTCTAGTACATTTAAAGAAATAATACAAATACTTCTTGATAATGGTGTGAATATAAACACTCATGATGAAAATAATAATACAGTTTTATTGTATTTATTGAAACATTTTAATAATAATAAAGAACTTGTCAGTTTTGTAATTCAGAAAGGAGCCGATGTTAATATTTGCGATAATAAAGGTTTAACGCCATTAATGTATACAGTATTGTATTGTGTGACAACTATTAAAACAGAAATTGTAGCTATGTTAATCGAAAGTGGGGCCTATATAGATGCTGTTGATGTAGATGGCCATACGGCATTATATTATGCATTCTCATGTGAAGATTATAGTAACGATAAAACTTTGACATTACTGTTAGATTATGGAGCAAGTGTTCGTAAAAGTGTGGAATATCTTGGTGAAGGTGAAACACCTTTAAATAATGCACTCCGTCATGATAGAGATGTAAAAATTTTAATTGAACTTTTAAATTGCAAAGAAGATATCAATGAGGTTTGTAAATCTGGTTCCTCATTTTTATTCGGTGTATATGCTTTTCATAAAGAATTGTCACTTTTGCTTATTTCTGATCATAATTACATCTTAAAGAATGATACACTACTATTTCAAACTATTTTTAGCAATGCTTCAGATGTTTACATTAAAAGAGTATTATTCTGTTGTGGTTTGGATGTGAATATTTCAAATAATGACTTCCGAACACCATTGAGCTACATTGTAGGTGGAAATAGAAGTGTGGTATTTATAAAAGAAATTTTAGAAAACGGTGGTAATGTAAAATTGGCAGATCGAGAGTTGAATACACCACTTCATTATTGTACTTCTCCAGAAGTTATCAATTTATTGATTGTGTATGGTAATGCTGATATTACTGCTAGAAATAATCATAATGAAATAACTTGTTGCAAGACATTAGATCGTTGTGCATATCACTTTCGAAAAACAGTAAAACTGTTTTTAAAACATTTACTTTTAGTTTCTCCTGAGGAAATAATTGTATATGATTCTGTAGAAACTTATTATTTGGGTTTTATTAGGGGTTGTAAAGTTGAATTAAAAAAGATGCTATCCACAAATATAGTTAATAATCTATCATTTTTTAAATTTTGTTGTAAATTATCTAAGCGTGAAATGAATCTAATTTCAGAATCTGATAATTTTTGTGTTTACAGTGATGAGCAAATTAAAGAACTATTTCCTATTTATTTTGATATAATTGTTATGAAGATAAAGAAATGTAAGATAGATTTAAGTAAAAGACAGTTAATAAATGCTTTAGAGAAATTAATTATAAAAAATAGAGTCAGTAAATCGTATGACCGTAAGAAATGTAAAGCAGATTTGAATAATTGTTGTATTTTCAAGCATTCAGGTCAGTTTTGTGAATGTGTTTTTCTTAATTATGACATAATATATTGTATTTCTAATTATTTATGTGATAGACATATTGTTAATTTATTACTTGCTTCACTATAGTTTTGACATGAAACAATCTGTTATGTTACGAGTACAATATGAATGATTCGTATAATATATTTTTTTTTGTATTTTTCTGGGCTTGTGATTTATGAGGATTGATCGATAAGAAATATAGTTAGATTTTATTGTACCCACTATAATTAATGCTTATATTTTGTCTTGTCTAACTTGATGTAACATCCTGTTTTTAATAGATAAAAGACAGCTTTTAGAGTAAATAGTAATATGTTTCTTAACAATTACTTTTTTTCAGTAATTTATCTTTTAACTTACATGATACATTGAATTAAATACATTGATTTTCCTTCATAAATGTAGTTGCGAGTTATTACATTACTTCATAACATTAATAGTAGAATTCCTTTTAATCGTAAAAAAAAATTATCAATAAATGCTGTAATTAAAGATATTTTAATCTCATGTGAAACTAACTTGATATTTCACATATAAATGTACTGATTTTTAAACTATATCGTAATATGTGCCATTTATATTTTTCATGAATTTATAATGGATATTGGACCATTTTTTATTATCAGCTAATCATATTCAGCAAATTTATTAATTGAGGAAAGTATGTTAAGAAGTTCGTTTGACTTTCAATACTCAAATCCCAAGAGAAAAAGAAATTAATTTTTGACTTGTGTACAGTTTGAGATGTAGAAGTTAATTTTAAGATCTGGGTAATCTACGCTAACTATGTTGTACAATGATGTTGTAGGTAATATACAGGTATTCAACTTGAAAGGAGGCTCCATCACATTTTTTTTTTATTTTTAAGCATCTGGGATCATATACTGCTTCTTAAGATGGAATGAAATGGCAATTTTTTAGTGTGTGAAAATGCCATGCCTGTCTGAGATTTTAACCCATAACCGGATGCTACCATTTGCGTCACGGAGGTCAGCAGTTCCATCATTTAATCCATCCATTTCTATGCACTTGTCAACATATTTAACTCTTGTCATCTGTGCCCTGTTTATTTCCTGGATGGCATTGGTAATATTTGTCTTCAGTTTCTGCGGGGTGTACGGGTTGTCTTATAAATAATTTATTTTAAGTAACCCAGCTAGAAGAAGTCGAACTAGTCAGATCAGGTGATCTTGGTTACCACAATCCTTTAGAAATGATTCTTTCCCTGAAAAAATCCTTTAACATCTCCATAATAGAGCGAGCTGTATTGAAAGTGGCACTGTGCTGTTGGTCCAGCATTCACACTCATCCTCTTGCAGTAAGACTATGAACTGTTGGATAATATTTTAGTAGACTGCAGCATCTACAGGTTTTTCAAAGAACAAGGGTCCTGTTATTTTTGACCTTGAAACCGCATACCATATGCCTATTTTTTGTCACTTTAGGAGAGATTCAAAGAAAATGTGCTGGTTTTCAGTACCCCAGGTCTAGTAGTTCTGATTATTAACATACCCACCAAGATGAAATCAAACTTCATCTGTAAAAAATACTTAACTTTTAAAATGCCAGTATTGCCGGTAGTAAAGTTTTTGAACCATTGATAGCAGTGAACCCTTTTAGTATAATCAATATTAGTTAGTTGCATTTGATTCGGATAAAATTTCAGCATTCACGCTGCAGTGTGGGCTGAAGCTATTGAAATTTTATTTTCTCGGCTTGCTCTCTGCAAAGATTTTTAAGGAGATCTTATAACTGCTACTTTAATTTCCAGTACAACCTATGTCATTAGAACCGATCTGTATCAAACACGTTTCTGGTCTAACACCAAACCAGTTTCACCAGATTTTTTTAACTAATTCCTGAATAGCACTTTCTAATGCTTCCTTTTTACATTTCCCTTGAATTTTTGCTGACACACAACATGAGATATTGTCTGTAAATAAGTTTACATCATGAATACATATTCTTCAACAGTTAATTGCATTTTAACAAACAAAAATACACGATTAAGCAACCTTGTTCAAAAGTGAATGCTCAACACAGGCTGGTAATACTCAAATGAGCAGGCAATAAACAGTCCTTCCCACTCCAACTCCAGTCATACTACCATCTTCCACATTATTTTACCTGTCACACCAATATATGCAATTTAACAAAAAATGCATGCTAATCACAAATCCATCCATAAATATAACAAAACTTATAACCGACTCTAAAAATAAACCCATGAAAAACGCCCGATTACAGAATCATACAGCAGCAAGGGACGCTGTCCCTTGCTGCCTTGTGGTAGGAGAAGTGGCAGGAGAATTGTGATACTCCTGCCACTTTTGCGTTTCATTCCGTTCCAAAAAATGCATTTAGTATAAATTACTAAGTAATGGGACCTCTTTTAAAATGAATACCTCTACAGTGTTGTATTGACTTATTATAAACAATAAACCCATAATGTGCATTACTGACTTGTAAAAATGACTTTAATTTACTTCTTTTTGTTACTGACAACATGTGAGTCTTATCATGTTATCAATAGAAACAACAGCAGAATGTTCTTTTCTAAGAAAATGCGCAGTGTGTATAGGATCTTTTATGTCTTCAAACTTCACTTATATTTTCTTCCAAAATGTCTTCAATATCTGGAGCATCATTTCCATAATTATTTAATGTATTACAATGTAACCAACAGTTAATGCTAAGTGACTGCTACATCTTCCTGTACTTAAATAAATGCAAGATTTTCTTTTACAGCGTGGTTACTGCCTTCCATTCTAGATTCATATCGGGAATTGCTGGTTTCATAACTTCCACCTCATTTTCTTCCTATGCATCTTCATTTATGTTTTTTTTTTTTTGGCAGAAAAATCACAAGTTTGAAAACAATTAATGATCATAACCTTTTTAACTTCATTTCATTTTGTGGAGGTGCAATTTCCCAAAGAATTTTTTCAAGTTATCCATGATTATTTTTTTGAGTAAAGCTGGTTTTCTCAAGGGAATCGAAAAAAAAGTGTGTTAACAAGGATTTTTATTTATCAAGAATTTAGTTTATTGCTCAAGTACAAAAGTAAATATCCTTAACCAGACAAAAAGACATCACATTCAAGTGACAAAAGTGTTTACAGTGTTACACCTAAAATGGTTTGATAGCGGTAAACTGGCTGAGTGTTAAGTCCTACCTTAAGAAAAACAAATGCTGCAAAAAGTATTGCAGCATTATTTTATGTTAGAAATAATGTTTTATGGGTAAAACAGGCAGTGTGATTCGGTTACATCTTATATGTATTTCTTAATGAATTGTCCTAAATATTTTCGTGTCTATTTTTATTTTATTTTATTTATTACACCAGGTATAAGGATAACATTTTAGAATTGCTTTTTCACTAACTACTTTTATTTTGCTCCATTAAGAAAGTAACATGCAACTATTGTACATCTCACTTTTCTTAACATGTCTTTCATAAGATTTATTATTCTTTCAAATAAGTGTGCCATTTCATGCGTGAACTGTATCGTTTCTCAGCTAAGTTGTGTTATGTAAATTTATATTATATTGTTATTATTACTATTATATATATATCTATATATATAACATAATAACCAAACTCTATTCTTTGATTAGACAAATATAAAAAACTAAATAAGTTAGAAAATTAATAGAAAATTTTCTATTAATTTGGATAATTTTCTAACTTATTTGGTTTATATATATATAAATATATCTATGTTATGGGTGTATATTTATTATGTTATAAGTTATATTGTAATTATTATATACATTTATATGTTTATTATTGGTGTATATGTATTATGTCAGTGGTTCCCAAACTTTTCCAAGTCGTGGTGCCCTTTTTCAATTAAAATTTTTCCATGGCATCATACCCTAACTAAAATTATAATTACTCATCAGTTAGATATAAAAATAAATAAAACTCTAGTGCCTTCATTATTTTTTTAAATTTATTAACATTAAATTAATAAATTATAAATGTCTTTATTCAATTATGAAGCTTTTACAATATTCCGTGGCACCCTTGTGGAGAGACTGCAGCTCCATGGGTTGCCGTGGTGAACAGTTTGGGAATCACTATTATGTTATGTATTGTTTATATTATTATATGTTAAGTGGCGCTAAATGAGTGCCGATTCCAACAATATTTAAATCAGAAATCATAGAAATAAATATTTTCTTTTTGCATTTATTGTTATTTTCTTATAATCTTAATAACACCCTCTGCTGTAAATTAGGAAAAAACTTCAAAAAGTATTGAAACAGTTAGTTACAATTCAAATTATTCTTCAGATAAGCCTTTCATTCAAGCTACATCCCTCATATGTTACATTGTATTTACACCAAGAATTTCTGAATCCAGCATTGCATGTGTAATATACATTACTATCTGGGCCGGCGCTGGTACTCAATTGTGCAGGATAGCCAGGACTGACAGATATGTTTGGGTGAGCATTGATCGCATACTATAGCTGTTGTGTCGCCTAACGCAGACAGAGATTGTGTAAATTTAATTAAAGACATTGGCAAATTTAATGTATGGGTTATCGAATGAGGCTGCAGCAGGAATGATCCTAGGAGTAAAGATGCTTCTGGATATATTTGCAACACTTGATTTGACGCTAAGCAGTCACTAATAATAATATGGGACGGGCCTGTATCAACTGCATTTAGTTACAATAACAGTAGACTAAACCACTTCCTGAAATAATACCTTACGGCTATTGAGAGTATTAGGATGGCGGGATGGAGGTTTAGTTGGTGTGCACAACCATACTTGCTCTATGTAACACCTAGTCCCTTGTGTTTCAAAAGCTCTTGTGAGTGTTACATGCTTGTTACGAGTGTTCATAGTAGGATTCTTCTATCTCAATGAAGAAAAGGTATTTATCTGATGACATCACAATTCAGGACTTTGCTCAAGTAACCTTAAGCAAACTGATGTTATTCTAAATTAAGTTTAACTGGAACCAAATTATTTAGTTAGCAGAAAACTTACCCGTGTATAATAGACACGTTTTTGTGCAGTTACTGTTTAAGTTATGAAGACATAACTCGGGTGAAAGGATTTCCAAATTTATCAAAATCAGAGGTTAATACAGTCCATAATTGTATAAATTACTGTGTTTAATCATGTTAAGACTAAAAAATCCTGTGAATTTTATTATAAAATTAACTTAATGAATAAAAAAAAAAAGTAATATTTTAATAAAATTTCAAAAGATTCATTTGAAATTAAAGAAATATTTTTTTAATTTAAAGACTAAATTTTTTTACTTCCTTGAACGAAATAAAGGAAGTATTGTGATCGCAAAAAAATTCGGTTTTCAGACCTGATCATTCCTGATTTTATTTTGACTAGTTACGGTGTGACATCTGTCCATACGTAAGTATGTATCACGCATAACTTAAAAATGATTAGCCATAGGATGTGGAAATTTTTGATTTAGTTGTAATTACTAGTTGAACATCTCCCCCTTAACAATTTAGTTACCTCAACATTAACAGTTATATATAAATTGTATATGAAATATACAATTTATACCTCGCTATTAACAAATCTTCATCAGTAGTGTTATCGAACTACCAATTTGTTGCACCAAGAATTCAGTCTTAGTTGTAAAGTTTTATATTATCCTTGCTATGAAAATCACCACCTCGTTGTCGGCGACATAAGATGGGGGAAAGTCAGAACGACTTTTCGAGTCCTCCTGTGACCGCCTATCCAAAGGAAGAAAGTTACTTTTACTACTATCAAATGTTACCCGTGACTGCTACATCCTCCTATACTCAAATAAATGCAAGATTTTCTTTTAGAGCGTGGTTACTGCCTTCCATTTGGCATTCATTTCAAGTTTTCAAACTTAAATAAAATAAAAATTAACAGACAGATCAAAGCAAAACATTACATCCACGCATTCCTCACACTTTGCACTAAAAGTAAACTTAAAGTAGTCCACAAAAACATACTATTGACATTTAAATTGGCCAATACCATTAAAATTGGCCAATATCGCTAAGCACTAAGCAAACAGTATATATGTAAAATTATTTATTATTTTATATATTGTTAGAGTATTATTATATGTAAAGTGACTCTAAATATGTGCTGTTTAAAGAAATTTTCATATTAGAAATCATAGAAATAAATATTTTTTTAGCTTTTATTGTTATTTTCTCATAATCTTATTGGCACCCTCTGCTGTAAAATAGGAAAAAAATTTTAAAAATATTGAAACATTGAAAAGTTGCCCAAAATATTTTGAAATAAAATTAAAGTTGCTTGTTTTTGTAATTATATTAAGTTACATACTCGCCTCTAATTTTGATGAAATTTTGAATATAAACTTATTTAGATACTACATTATTCATTAAAGTTTTTTATTTGTCGGAAATGCCTTTTACCAGAGTTATTCCCTGGTAAGTTGCAGATTTGATTGATTACAACAGATTTTGATTGATTAATAAATTCTAATAAAATATCTAAAAAGTTAATTAACTGAAAATCAAATCATCATTATTAAGAATTTCATTCCACTCATGTTCATACAAATATGACCTTAATATTATATCATAATGCAGAACCTCTTTAAAATACTTTATAAATTATTTTGAGTTTTGTCCTTAAACATAGCTATGGTAACAATCATATGATCATTAAATTCAGAATGACAGCACTAGAAACATTGTGTTCATATAAAATTGATTTATAAAAAATTTTATTAATATATGGTGGCCTATCATTCTCAGTAACTCTAGCATCAACATTAACTAAGGAGCTGTACCACATACTAAATATTTCTAGATATTGTTCACCGTTAATACATTTAATTACCATTTAGGTTGTTCACCTTTCATTAATATTAAGTTAAAATATCTTTAAAAAATATCACATGTTGGAGTCATAGGAAGAAGCCGAAGATCTTCAGAGCCTATCAAAATAAAAGTCTTATTTTGCTTATTCTTGCTATAAACACGAAGAATGTGAAAAGTAAACTAATCACTGACATTTCAAAAGGATAACATCTGCATCCAGTAACTTACAATCAATCTATTTGTCACACAAGTAAGACACCCCTCCACAACAGAGCAAACACAGTAACCCCAGTAGCTTTAGAAAAATCACTACATGCCCAAAATGATGTACATTCATCTATTCCATATAAAGAAACATCAACTAACCGACTTAGTACGTATCCTATGAATGCTGTTGTTATTAATGTTAGTAGAATTATTGATCCAGATATTCACGTTTTTTTTTAGCCATATCTCAGGTAGAAAGATAATATCTTGTTTAATCTTCCAGGTGCTTATCAATAACAAAATATATCAAAATTCGTAATATTTTAGTGAATGACCATTAGGTTATTCAGACTCAATAAGAAGCCATTGTTTATATCACTAACACTTGTGCAACAATGTATTATAACGTTTCTTAATTATCATAGCAGAATTTAAAATGGACATCCCTAGCTGGTAAAAATGACTCGGCATAATACATAACACCACAAATACTTTTTTTTGCACACACCAATAAATACATCACTCATATACCAAATGTAGACAAAATAACTCCCATACTCACATTCAAATAGGCATATATCATCCATACACAATACAAAATAAAAAAATCATCAATCAACTAATATTATCAATGTCTATTGACCTTTTAACAAGTAGTATCATCTCAAATGCATAACAAACCTTACTTTAGTTTGTTTTGTACATTAACGTAATGTAACAGTATCATCACCAATCACCGATAAGTATCATGTTTTTGTTAAATGAATAATTCTTCCAAATTATAAATGATTTAAGTATTGTTATTTAGTAATATTAGGCTATTATAAAATTGACATCTAACAACAATTGTTTCTCCAACAATCAAAAGAATAAAAAATGTTTATTGCAAAGTTAATAGAATAAAAAAGATAATTGAAAATGTTTTGGCATTTTAACAAGTATACTTCATGTGTTTAATAAACCAATTCATTATAATTTTTTGATAGCTAACTGTTAAGGCATGTTGTATCGTGCATAATTGGATGAAAATGACAGTAGCAAATGATTATATACCCGACAAATCTTTCTATAAAGAGAATGTTAATAGCACATTTTCATTTCTGGATTTTGGAAACAAGAGATAAATATCACAATACAATCTTTAATTATATCATGGTTCAAGGGAGGTAATCATTTGTCGGTAATCAACATGTATTTTATGTTTTATATTATTGTTCAACAAGGATTCACATGCCCTACATTGTTATCAAATAATAAACATATGATAAATCAGATCATCTAGGTGCTCATATTTCTAAAAATAAAATTAACGAAACAAGAAATCCACTAAACCGTTGCCACACAGTTTCAACTGTACTAAAAAAAAAGCAAACCTGCTCATTTGTGTTATGAGCTGGAAGGTGTTGAATAAACTATTAAAGTAAATTAACAGAATTGCTTTTTAATCTTTCCTGCTAAACAATTACTAAATCGTTTAGTTGTATTAAAACACAACAATTTTGTTTATTTACTGTTAGTAATTAAATAATTTTTCCAATTTTTTGAAACATTAAAGAGTACTCATGACCTGTAAAACTGCAGAGAACTTGTAAATAATATAACAAAGAATATTGAATCAAAGTCAAGTACACTATCATTAAATAAAGTGGAGAAGTATGAAAACAGATATAGCACATTACAAGTGAAACCATTAACAGGGGTTCACGATCATATGTGGAGATTCCCTAAGAATCAGTCTCGCTATAGTTGGCTCTAACAACACAACTGAGTATGTTTAAGAAGTGGTATACAGTACTTGAAATTTGATATAGAAAAACTTCCAATTTTTTCAGAGGTTAAAATATAGAAAAAATTTAAAAAAAAGGGTATAATAATATAATTCCAAGTTTCCTTTTTCTGACATATAAGATTTATGATTCTTTTCTAATGAAAATAGAAAATGGCACTGAAAAAAAATCATCAAAAGACAAAGAATTTCACCTTTGATATACAGTTTCAATTAAATCAAAACTTTTTAAGTACTGTGAGTTGGTAACAGGATGCTTCAGTTCAAGTAATTGCTTTTGATTTACAGCAGACCTTACCAACACCTAAAACTAATTCATTAGCTTTTTGTTTGTATAAATTACTGAGCTATAATAATTGTGAAGGCATAAATATTGTTTCTTACTTTCATAAATAGTATGATTTTAAAATCGTTAAATGAATCACATTAAATAAATTGTCTGAATGTTTTTTTCCAAAGTTCTTTAGAAATTAATGCACCAATTAAAGGAGCATGTGAGTGTTTGCTCTGAAAGGAAGCATTTAAGAGAAGGTGGTACACCAAGTTTGGTAATATTTTTTTTATTTTCATTTTTTACATTTTCCACTTATCTGAAGTATACATTTTCAGAAAAAAAAACAACCTGAGTTATAGCTTTTATTTGGGATCACATTTGATATCTTTGCCTTCCAAAAGATTTTCATTATTAATGTCAGTTTGTTTTGAGTTGATAGTTCTTTCACTTTTATTTTGTTTTTTGTGGTTAACTACAAAAACTGTCCCTGCAGTCCAAATATGTATTTAAAAAGCATGCATGGTGGTTCAGGAATAGTTAAAAAAAAGTGTTAATATTGAACCAAGTGTTATCTGGATATAAGGTCGGGTAACATTTCTAGGTACTCCAAACAATGTAAGTACAACTTCAGTAAGTGATGTAGCATTAGTTCTTCACGGAAAAAATTTGTAAAAACAATAAATGTTTATCAAGTGAATGTACGTTTTGTCATGATGCTAGAAAGGTTTCCTGTGGAATGAATCTTCCAAAACCTCCCATTATGTTTAATAAATGTAATAATAATCTTATTTGTGATAAATAAATCAGTGTGCTGAAAACTCAATGAAGGCATCATTGCAGGAGGCTGTAAAAGAAAATGATAAATGAACAGATATAAAGCTTGACAGTTGAAATATGGCAAAAGCAAAGCTACAAGAGTTTGAATGGTGTCATTTCAACTAACAACATTGACATTGGTAAGACTATATATGTTGAAATATTTAGCAAATACTGCCAAGAATGTAAAAATTTTAAAAATAGTAAAGAAACACTGGAAAAACATAAAGAAAGAGTACTTGCAGGATGAACTATATTAGCGGCAGTATGAAAGTTGCTGATACAGAAGGCTTGATAGATATGTGAATAATAACTTTAGGTTTACAAAGTACCTGGGTAATGGTGTTAATAAAGCCTTCTCACTGAGGTACTCAGAAGAAAGGTTTATGGTGATAATATTCTCACTGAAAAGCTGGAATGCTTTGGGCACATACAAAAACAAATGTGGTCACGTTTGAGATGGTTGCATAAAGATTACAAAGGGGAAAAAACTTGATGGAAAGTTCTAATCTGGTCCTGGGAGGTTAACTGATAAGGAAATATATAGCTTGCAGAATTGTTATGGTTTTTCTATTCAACGAAACCCGGATATTATAGAAAAAATGTGAAGAGATGTTTGCGCAATATTTTTACATAAAATATCCATAGATCAAAGAACTTTTTCTGTTCCACTGGGAAAAATTCAATAAATCCAAAATCATAGGTGAACAGTATAGTCAAAAAGTTATCAGACCAATTTTTGAAAGCCTTTCAGATTAAAACCTTTTACAGAAATGTTTACATGGCAGTACCCAAAATCTCAGTCGAGTCATTCAGTAGTGTTATCTGTCAATAGTAGTGTACTGCAATGTTTGTTATCTGTCTAGAGTTTTTTCAGTTCTAGGTAGTTAACAAAGTTATTGTATTTTCTTCAAATCCAATTCACCTAAAACTATATAGAGAATGCATTCAATTTTATAAATCCTCTTTATAATTTTCTTTGCTAACACTTTTTTATTAATGGAGTTGGGTATACTGATTTAATCCACTATATATATATATATATATATATATATATATATATATATATATATACAGTATTGGTTTATCTATTTTTATAGGTATATGTTTCAAAATATTTTATAATGATTGGAATTTTATTGTTATTATTCTAGTATCACATCTATACCAGACCTCTCAACGTTGTCAAAGAATTTGTTATCGAAGTGTGTAAATTGAAATATATTCTACAGAAAGTTTCTATTCTCTCAGTTCTTGTACATATGTTAGGGTGTATTTTACCAATATACACTTTTAATTTTCTTGCTATAATGAAAATTGAAAGTAATCATGTTTACAAGGAATCTTTTAATTAATTATCTAAAATTTAAAAAAAGATAAATAGGCTGATTATTGACTGGTAAAGAATATCAAATAACAGCTATTTGTATAATTACTAAATTAAAATCTTTTATACATATAAATATGTATTACATATTAGTCATAAAAGATAATAGTTGTAAACATCTTACGGACGTGATGTTATATTTTTAATGACGTATAAATTATTTTTTTTATTTCTTGACGATCAACTATTACGAACATAACAATTTTAATTTAAAATATAATTATGCATATGACATATGAATTTTGAATTATCATCTTATAAGAAATTCCTGTTGATGGAGTAGTGGCTCTGAAAGTACTTGAACATATATATTGAAAATTGTTGGTAGGTGGAAACTTATACAATTTATACAATTGTATTAATACCTACGGTGCCAAATGCTTAGGAAATCAAATCTATTCATTGTATTCGTAATCAGCTAACAGATCAGTCTTATGTCATTAAAATTGATGACATTATTTTCAGCTGGATTTCATTTCCAACCACAAATAAAAAATTGAAATAATTTTTTGTTTATAAATTTAAATATCAGTTATTAATAAATTCAATTAAATTTACCGACAATTATAAAATCTATTTATTTACTTTAAAATTGTTTATATGTAATTTATATCACCAAAATATCTCTTTCTTTGTTATTATTAATTTCAAATTATTTTGAATATTAATAATAGTTTTACTGTATATATGTAATCCTCGGCAGATTATAGTATCACACTAGCCTTCATCTGGAGGTTTAGGGTCAGAGTATCAGTCAAGTATGCCATTTTTTCATAAGCTACAAAAAATTGATTTCATTATCAACCAATGGCAGCTGTTACAAGATACCAGCCAAAATAAAATGGGATATAAAGGAGTTAGTTACACTTGGGCTTTCTCTCCTTCAAATCGGTTATAAACATTCAGTACATTTATTCATTGTTCAGAGTGAACGGATTGTACATATTTAATTGCCAATAAAAAGCTCTTTAAAATTGGTTGTAGTGTAATAAAATCTTGTTTTGAACAGCATTATTATTTTTCTTAATGAGATAACTGTATATTTAATTTATATTTTTGTTGTTTGGATCTCTTATTATTTTATACATGTTATTTTCTTTTAATATGCAAAAATGTGTTAAGAGAGAGGATTTCAGTGGGAAACGTGCATTAACATAGTGGTCCTCTTGGAAGAAAGATGCCAGGATATGCATAATGCGACCTCTCTTCTGAGATTGATAAAGGATGATAGCTTGTTAATGGATGTAGTAAATAAATCAGAAATGTGTGTGTATTATACAGCAGTATTAAAGATAAATAATTTTCAGCCTCTTAATTGTATAAATGAAATTCTTTGTAATAAGTCTACTCGTGATAAATTATTTTTTCACTTTTATTACTATTGGTATAAAAATAACCCAAAAGCAAAAGGATGCTACTATACTACAGTTATAGATGTATATATATATAACAGGTACGAAGTGCTTTTCTTTCAATCTTTATTAATATTATTACTATTGATCACTTCTTGGTCTCGGTTCATTGTTTTCAACTATATTCTAAGTTTCAAAGTTTCCAGCTCTCTTTATGAACATCTTCAGCTTTTTAGGCCACTTGACATCTAACTGTCTGTGTATCATACTTCACTGATGTTTCAAGTAATAGAATTGTTCACTGATCTGGGGTGCAACATTGTATTGTGGTTTTTGCTAGTGAGATTAGCTTAGTGGAGTTTTCCACAGGATGACCAATTCGTACTGGATTTGAATAGCTTTTCCTTTGCATATTTTGGATATTATCGTCTTTCCTGTTGGTTCTGTTCTGTTAGGTACGTCATGAGATTGGATAATTTTCGATTTGTCGCAAGTCAGCAGGGAAGTCATTTGTTCTCCTTTTATACTCATTTTAGGGCAAAGTTGTGGTTTCATTAATAAGCTATATTTTCTTTTAGAACTGATGCGCTAACTAATGGTAGAAAGTCTTAATTTAATTTTTTGGTAAGGTTAGTTAGTTTCTATAAGATGGCTTCATCTAATTTCAAGCATGATAAATGTTAAAGAATTTTATGAAAGCAGAGGCATCTACCATGCAATGACTTGTGAATAATATTATTCCACCTGGAATGTTTTGGTATTACTGATGAGGGATTTAATTTTCTAATTGTTAATAGGATGAGAAAGATTTTATGTGACAATGCTCTTGTATACACAACAGTCTCACAGCAATTTCCAATCAATGAGTTTATATCAAAAT
Source organism: Lycorma delicatula (assembly GCF_047948215.1). NCBI lineage: Eukaryota > Metazoa > Arthropoda > Insecta > Hemiptera > Fulgoridae > Lycorma > Lycorma delicatula. The sequence continues at coordinate 19,453,058 of NC_134467.1, forward strand.
GAATGTGTACAGAGTAAAAGGTGCTAATTTTATTGAATTTTAAAAAGATGATATTACTTTTAAAACGAAATGTTGTGACAACTTGGTGTCTAAATGTTTTTGGCTCATATTAACTTGGGAGAGAACCATTTTAATAAATTAAAATGGTCCCAAATTTGACCTCATTTATTTTTATAAATGACATCAGAAATGATATTAAGTCTAAGATCATTAAATATGTAGATAATGTCAATTATGTGAAAAAGTTCATTCTTAGTAACTTTTTGGCTGCTCAAGGGGATCTGTGTTAATTCATGAGTTGTCTATTTATAATGATGTGCCTGTAGTTTAGATAAGACTGTAGTTACGACTTATACTAGGAAGATGCTACAAGTGAAGTATTAATTTACGATAGTTACTCAAGAAATATAGAAAATAGAATCATTATTTGATTTAGAAGTTACCTTCGATGCTAAAGTTTTATTTGCAATGCATATATATTATAACAGCCAAAGCACAAAGGAATCTTGGTTTAATTTTTTGGACGAGTATATACTTTTAGCAGATTAGCACTATTCAGTACCTCTACCAAACACTGGTTAGATCGATAATGGAGTACTGCTCTGTTATTTGGTACTCAATAGAGAGGTTACAAATTTGAAGATGGAAGCAGGGTAGAAGTTCCGTAGGAATTTATGACAAATAGGGTCGTTGTGCATCAAAAACTCATACGTAGTGGATTATAATATTTTGGGCATTGCAAATTCGGTAGCAAGGATAAAAATGAAAAATGTAATGTTTTTATATAAGATAATGAATTGATGTTACATCTGTAGAATAGGTACTGGAATTTCTATGTTCATAGTAAGACATACATTATTTAAATATGATCAGAGCGATACATTATCTCCACAGGCCAGTTATGTTGAAAGCCTTAATTTTATTAATGTAAGTGGAGATGTGTTTAATGAGAATCTTAGTTCTTTAAAGAATAATTTTAGATATTTACTTATATTGTTTCTACTAAATGAATTTAGCTGATGTTCAGTTTGATGCTTCTGCTAAGTAGAATTTATAATTTATTTTTATATTAATATAGTGTAGATAATTTTTTATTAAAAATAGTTTTTTTAACAACTCAACATAGTTTTAGTGAGATAAAGATGTACTCTTATTACTAGATATTATCTTCTGACCAAGTGCAGACTTGTATTCTTCGATTTCATACTATTTAGAGTATGATTGTATTTATGGAATATTTTATATAATTTCTTTGACAGTTCTAAATATGCTGATTGGTTAGTGCAGCAAACCACAACTGTTCTGCGGCACGTCTTTTTACCATTAGCTAGATCTTCCCAGTTTTTCTGTGTAGATTAGGTTTTTTCATAGAGGCCGGCATAGCTAGAAGAGATGAAAGTTAGCCATCCATAAAAATTAAAAAATTATTCTAATTAATGCAGTTTTTATTTCTTAACATGTGATACATGAAACCAATCTGTTTTTTAATGCTGAAAACAAATCTGAAGTCAGAATTTTTTCATCTTAAATTTTTGAAAAATTTCAAAATTAAAATTTTGAAACATGATGCATGATTACACATATATATTTCACTTTATGTGATTACTTTATTTTTATGTTCTCAGAAAATATTTTTTACTGTATTAACTATTAACAATGAAACAACAATTTAAGTCAGAACACAAGTACACATCATGACATCACACTTCTCTATTGAAATGTTATGAAGAAGAATCATCTGTTTGTACAATTCAAAATAACAAAAAGCTTATTGGCTTTTTTAGCTACACTTTTAATAATATAATTTCTTCAGTCGGTGTGATAACTGTATTGAGTGAACAGTGAATCTTGTAACGCCTCATAAATGTGTAAATGATTCTGACAGTTTCTGTTGTATGTGTGTGAGTTGAATTCACTATAAAATAACATTTTTTTTTTTGTCTTCAGTCATTTGACTGGTTTGATGCAGCTCTCCAAGATTCCCTATCTAGTGCTAGTCGTTTCATTTCAGTATACCCTCTACATCCTACATCCCTAACAATTTGTTTTACATATTCCAAACGTGGCCTGCCTACACAATTTTTCCCTTCTACCTATCCTTCCAATATTAAAGCGACTATTCCAGGATGCCTTAGTATGTGGCCTATAAGTCTGTCTCTTCTTTTAACTATATTTTTCCAAATGCTTCTTCCTTCATCTATTTGCCGCAACACCTCTTCATTTGTCACTTTATCCACCCATCTGATTTTTAACATTCTCCTATAGCACCGCATTTCAAAAGCTTCTAATCTTTTCTTCTCAGATACTCCGATTGTCCAAGTTTCACTTCCATATAAAGGGACACTTCAAACATACACTTTCAAAAATCTTTTCCTGACATTTAAATTAATTTTTGATGTAAAAAATTATATTTCTTACTGAAGGCTCGTTTAGCTTGTGCTATTCGGCATTTTATATCGCTCCTGCTGATGAAACACTGGCTAGGAGAACAACATTTTGGCACAGACATCGAGCATTGGCAGCCAATCGAGCTTTCCAATGTTGGAAAACCATAACAAAGGCAAATCGATTGTTAATGTGCTAGCTGATTACTGTTGGGTTTTAATTCAAGGTGTACCGTATGGTAACTATAAAAGGAGAGCATCTTCTAGAAGTTTTAATGCAAATACATGACATCCATAATATTAGTTATATTAAGATTTATAGATCTTTAAAGTGACATTTCTATTAAACTGAGGGTGATAAAAGATTCTATTTACAGACCTATAATCTGTACAAATAAAAATAGGTACTACATTGAGAGAAACATTAAGTAGTTTTATTTTATAAATTAAATTTGATTTTTGAGAGACCAATTACATTTGACAAAAGATTTTTGAAAAAAAAAATTGTTTCGATTACATACATTAATTGCTGAGTATATGGAAAGAAATATCGTCAAATTTTATTTTTTTATTGTCGTTTCCCCACCACTTGCATGAAGTAGATAGTATGTATATAATATATATAATGTATGTATATATGTAATATGTATATATAATGTATATAATATATATATGCATGTAGATAATATATTTATAATTAATCAAATATTTATTTTTTATTCAAAAATAATTGTAAATAATTTGTTCATACACAATTTTTCATAAATAAGTATAACTAAAAATTATGAATAATTAATAATTATTTAAATGTTAAAATTATAAACAAAAAGCCGTCAATTTAATTCACGTTCAAGTCATTTCTTTATTAGAAGTTGAATTTGAAATACGCGCGTGGCTTAACTGTGAGGAGAACTCTAGCAAGCGATCGGCTCATTTCGGTTGAGTTCGTGGCTCCTCACCGTCCTGTCAAAAGACAGTGTAATAACGGAACGTAGAAGGTGGCACTCGTACTGTGGAGGATGCGTTGTTTTATATGGGTAAAAGAAACAGCTATTTCTTAAAATCATATAATTTGCTATTAAAACGCAAAATAGACCTTATTTATTCAGTTTTGAAAGGTAATTATGATTTTCAATATAGTTTCCGATTGTTTTTCGAAGTTTATTATAAACTATAGTTAGATGTAAAGTGATTTTAATTAGGAATTTCAAGAATTAAATTATAATGTTTAATGAATTCTAATAATTAGTGAACTGCAGTTATTTATTGGATTAGTTATATTTTCATCAAGATTATTTTTATTTTAGGAAACGTTTTAAGAAAGTTAAGGTAATAATCGGTAACTTAATTTAGATCTTAACATCGATTTCGATTGAAATATAAATTATTAAAATTGAATAATAGTAGCATACATTTTTTAACAAAACCGGAATATACGGTTCTGAGAATTTCCACATAAGGAAAACATTGAATTATTAACATTGGCCACGCCTCCGAATTTGATTGAACTTCTAATATATGTTACTTTCTTTTTAAATTACAAACTGGAACACTGTACTGCATGTATTTATTCACCTAAGGTAGGTGAATAAATTCATGTCATCTCAGCTAGAAACCACCTGAGACCTGCGATTCGAAAACCAAGGTGCTACAAATTTTAATTCAGTGTTTTGACATTAATTTATTGATAGATATATGTTATTTTAAGTCAAACAGTAACTGTATATAAACAAACATATAATTTAACATGTTAATGGAAAAATGATTATAACTGCAAGTTCCCAATCGGTACATACATATTTTAAGAAACTGACACAATCACAAGTATTGTGTTATGTTAATTACAAAAGCTGAAAACAGATAAATAATAACTATCTGTCAGGGGCATGAATTTAGTAATTATTTAAGATACATCCGTCGATATTATTTTAAGATTACCATGAACAGGATAAATTAGTAGTTTATAAATTTATAAAATGTTATGTTTAGTGTCCTTAGAATTAAAAACTTACAGAAATTTTAAAAGTTTTTAATTATCATGATTAAAAACGGATGTGAGCTGGATAATATGTCACGACATTACATCATTCTAACGGTTAAGTGTTCAATCATTCCATATAAAAATTTAAGCTCATTTGGTTAACCTTTTTTGTGTATAAGTATTAAAAAAAAGAAATTAAAACTTTTATAAATTTTTTTAGTATCTAATAATTGGTAAATGTATACTTTATTTGCAATTGTAACTATTAACAAAAATTTTAAAATTCAAGTTTCTTATTTGTGTAAAACATCAGGTGGTACATTGCAAATTGATAGGTTGTTTACCATAAGTTTTCAAAAGAATTTTTGAACATTTTTACTGTATTATGTCTATAAATATTTTAACAATTTTTTTTTTTCTTAATTTGTTGGTAGTTACTAGAAACAACGATGGTGAGTGTTTGAGTCGTGTTGTTTGTATACCAGTTATCTGATTGTTGAAAAATAAGGTAATTTTCTGTCTGTACAGCCCACCATGAGAATTTGTTCTGTATGAGTTACATATTGCTTTAAAATAAACTATTTTATGTTATTATGTTAAAAGTTTTAAACTACTTAGATGTATAACACTATTGTTAGACAATTGTTTAGGGACCAACATCAGACTAGTAATGAATATTTTGTGTTTAATATTACAATGTTACATATTTAACTGGAAAACAGAATTAGATAGCTTACTTTATCATTAATTATACTCTGTGTATGAATTGTACTTTTTCTGAACTGGTAACCATTAGTCACTGTGAAAGAGAACTTGGTCTCAATCAGAACCGAGTTGGAAAAATTATTTATTCAAGATATGTGTCTAAACTGTTAGATTAGTTTTTGGAAGCCAAGTGAACTCTGTGAAATGGATGATATTTACAAAAAGAAAGTTAAATTGTGAAGGGATGAGTAAGAAATAGGTGTTCATTGGAATAAAGGATGGAGAGAATGACATTACAAAATATTAATTTTTTTATTTTTGCTCATTTTAAGGATAATTAAAATTTAAGTAATTTTGATCTCTACAATGTACCCAGATGCAAAATAAGAAACAGTTTTTTTCATTTCTATTATGAAAGTTAAAATTTGTGTTTACAATATTTTTAAGCAATTTTTGTTTGTTAAGGATCACTTTTATTATAAAAACATTTTTATTAAATTGTTACAGAGTAAGGAAGCTTAAAATAAATAAAAAAATTGTTTGAAATTTGGAAATTATGCATTTCTGCTTCCTTGCCGAGCACATTTTTCACTTATATCTAGAAACAATTAATTATTATTTTTTTTTTTAATTACAGGAAGCAAAACGTTTTTTTTGTATTCAGTCATTTGACTGGTTTGATGCAGCTCTCCAAGATTTCCTATCTAGTGCTAATCATTTCATTTCGGTATATCCCCTACATCCTATATCCCTAACAATTTGTTTTACATACTCCAAATGTTGCCTGCCTGCATAATTGTTTCCTTCTATCTGCCCCTCCAATATTAAAGCAACTATTCCAGAATGCCTTAATATTTGACCTATAAGTCTGTCTTTTCTTTTAATTATATTTTTCAAATGCTTCTTTCTTCATCTATTTGCTGTAACACCTCTTCGTTTGTCACTTTATCCAACATTTATCGATTTTTAACATTCTTCTATAGCACCACATTTCAAGAACTTCTAATCTTTTCTTCTCAGGTACTCCGGATCATCCAAGTTTCATTTCCATATAAAGCTACGCTCCAAACATATACTTTCAAAAATCTTTTCCTGATGTTTAAATTAATTTTTGATGTAAAAAAATTATATTTCTTACTGAAGGCTCGTTTAGCTTGTGCTATTCGGCATTTTATATCGCTCCTGCTTCGTCCGTCTTTAGTAATTCTACTTCCCAACTAACAAAATTCTTCTACCTCCATAATCTTTTCTCCTCCTGTTTTCACATTCAGTGGTCCATCTTCATTATTTCTACTACATTTCATTTCTTTAATTTTGTTTTTGTTTATTTTCATGCTGTAGTTCTTGTGTAGGACTTCATCCATGCTGTTCATTGTTCCTTTTAAATCCTTTTTACACTCAGCTAGAATTACTATATCATCAGGAAATCATAGCATCTTTATCTTTTCACCTTGTACTGTTACTCCAGATCTAAATTGTTCTTTAACATCATTAACTGCTAGTTCTATGTAAAGATTAAAGTAATGGGGATACGGAACATCCTTGTTGGACTCCCTTTCTTATTACGGCTTCTTTCTTATGTTCTTCAATTATTACTGTTGTTGTTTGGTTCCTGTAAATGTTAGCAACTGTTTTTCTGTCTCTGTATTTGAACCCTAATTTTTTTAAAATACTGAACATTTTATTCCAGTACGTTATCGAATGCCTTTTCTAGGTCTATAAATGCTAAGTATGTTGGGTTGTTTTTCTTTAATTCTTCCTTCTACTATTAATCTGAGAGCTAAAATTGCTTCCCTTGTCCCTATACTTTTCCTGAAACCAAATTGGTCTTTCCCTAACAGTTCTTGCACTCTCCTCTCAATTCTTCCGTACAGAATTCTAGTTAAGATTTTTGATGTAAGATCAGTTAAGCTAATTGTTATGTATTCTTCACATTTATCTGCTCCTGCTTTCTTTGGTATCATGATTATAACACTCTTTTTGAAGTCTGATGGAACTTCCCCTTTTTCATAAATATTACACGCCAGTTTGTATAATCTATCAATCGCTTCCTCACCTGCACTGCGCAGTAATTCTACAGGTATTCTGTCTATTCCAGGAGTCTTTCTGCCATTCAAATCTTTTAATGCTCTCTTAAATTCAGATCTCAGTATTGTTTCTCCCCTTTCATCCTCTTCGACTTCCTGTTCTTCCTCTATAACACGATTTTCTAATTCATTTCCAATGTATAACTCTTCAATATATTACATCCACCTATCGACTTTGTCTTTCGTATTGTATATCGGTGTACCATCTTTGTTTAACACATTATTAGATTTTAATTTATGTACCACAAAATTTTCCTTTTCTTTCCTGTATGCTCCATCTATTTTACCAATGATCATTTCTCTTTCCACTTCTGAACACTTCTTTAATCCACTCTTCTTTTGCTAGTTTGCATGTCCTGTTTGTAGTATTTCTTAATTGTCGATTGTTTCTTTTACTTTCTTCATCACTAGCATTGTTATATTTTCTATATTCATGCATCAGCTGCAATATATTGTCTGAAATCCAATGTTTTCTACCAGTTCTCTTTGTTCTGCCTAAGTTTTCTTCTGCTGATTTAAGAATTTCCTTTTTTTAATGGAACACCTCATTAAAATTTGAAAATAATGTAATTTTTAATTTTAAAGTGCCCCCCTTTGGTTTAGGCAATTTAAGATTGCCTATGTTATTTCCAGACCAAGGAGTTGTTACTGCCCAAATGTTGGTTGGATCTGGGAAACTACAGAAGAGAACAAAAGTACATAACAGTTAAACACATTACCACTTATGTACATAGCTGGAGGAAAAACCCAATGACACGGGTCTGATAATTTTTAAAGAATTCAAAAAATTTTTGTAATATTTAAATGTTTATTATGAAAATAAAAATAATACTTTTAAATTTAATTGGAAAGAATATTCAATTCAATTTATTTATTATAAAATTGTATTAAAAAACAATTATTTTATAATAATACAGTAGATTTATCAGAAATATACATATACTTATTTAGAGCATTGATTTGCAGATATTAAACAAAATAATGTTTATAAATAACTCAAAAATCATGCTAAAAAATAATAAAAAGAACCACACACACAGAACTCAAACTGCAAATATCAAGAACTACGAACTCTCAGACTCTGTCTGTATAGTATTTTGTTATTTTGAAACAAGTACAATGGGTAAAATGAAATGTCTGTAAATCTCAATAGCAGAAAAAAGAATCTCATCTGTTAAAATAATTATTATAAAAGAAATAAGTGTTTATAATACTCATAAATATTCATCTAATATTGATTTCATTATTACTCTTTTTTACAAAACAGCATAATTTTCTTAATGTGGATAGAAAGTGTATATTTACATTTTAGTAACAGCAGAAACATTTATTTAACGATTTATATTAATTTTTAAATGCATAAAATTCATTTTAATCATATGAAAAACGAATGAATATCATAAAATAGGCATCATAAAGTTAATAATTTTATAATAATTTTGTTAAGCATGGTCTATTTGTATAAGTATACAATTATAGTTATACAAAAACCCGCTTACCAACAATTGAATTTGAAGCATTCAAGCGCTTTCAGAATTAAATTTCATCTTCAGGAACTCTCATATTCATCCTATTTATAATATTAATTAAAACTTTGCATATAAAATTAAATAAAAAAAAAGTGAAGTTTTAATTAATATTATAAATAGAATGAATATGAGCATTCCCGAAGATGGAATTTAGTTTCGAAAGCACTTGAATGCTTTAAATTCAGTTTTTAGGTAAGCAGTTTTTTTTTAATATTAACTATAACAATTTTAGTACCAGTGAATTTATATTAAATTTTTTTTTTTCAGATTAAGGAATTGGAAAAAAACTGTTTATATATTTCTACATCCTTCAAAACATAACGTAAAGATGTGGTATGATAATATCGTTGAAGGAATTGTTGAAAATGATATCGATAAGGTTGTTGAAATATTGGAAGACAATACGGATGAAATCAAAAGGATAATGACAAATTTTAAATTATATTATTTATTTTATAAGACAAAAAGTAAAGAAATGGTGGTAGCTTTATTAGACTATTTTGATGTTAAAAATATATTTGATATTACCCTAATTTTAACATCGATTATTAATATTGCTATTATGCATGATATGGATATCGAAATGATTAAACGATTGGTTGACAGAGGTGGAAATATTAATAATACAGATGTAAGACATGTTTCACCATTATTACAATGTATAAAAAGTAAAAGAAATGTAAATTTTGTAAAAGAGATTTTAAAAATGGGTGCAAATGTCAATGAGATTTGTGATAAGGATAAAAATACGATATTACATTTAGCTGTAAGTAATTTTTGTAGCGGTGATGATATTGAAATTATTAAGTTGTTGGTAGATTCAGGCGCAGATATCAATGCTGCAAATTCTGCTTGGGAAAAACCTTTAATAAAATTACCTTTGAATGTAGATGAAGATTTGTGGCTAGAACTTATAAAGAGAATACCGGATATTGATAAATATACCGAAATGCATTTGTTGTATGACAATTTCTTAACTACTGTAGTATCTAAAAAAAGTAGAATTAAACAGTTTATAGATATAATAATTAAAAGATTCATTCCAGATAAACTGAATAAAGTGTGTAATCGTTTTCTTTATTTAGCACTAAAAAATAATTGTAGTGTTGATTGTATTACAGAAATCATTGATAATGGTGCAAGTGTTAATGAATTGAAATACCTTAATGAAGACGAAAATGATTATTCTATTCCACCATTATTAATGGCATTACAGCTTAATAGAGGTAAGGATATTATATCTGTGCTTATTGATAAAGGTGCAAATGTTAATTCGATTGGTGAACTCGGTGTGACACCGTTATTATGTGCAATAAATAACAATTATAAGGTAGAAATAATCGATAAACTGATAAATTTTGAAGCGGATGTCAATAACTGTGATTTTGATAGAGTTACACCTTTAATGTATGCAATTAAAAACGGTGATTTTGAGGTCATCAGTAGGTTGATTAAAGCTGAAGCTGATGTAAATGCAGTGGACATGTTTGGCAGAACAAGTTTGTGTTACGCTGTTGTGTATTTTAATGACTATGATCTAATTAATTTACTTATTAAAAAAGGAGCCAATTTTAGCGAAATAAATGATTGTCATGATCGTTTTTGGTTTAGCATAGAAGTTGTGGAGGAAAGCGATGACAAATTTTTTGCTGAACTAATTCCTAATAGAAACGATGTAAATATAAAAGATGAATTTGGTCAGACATTTTTAATGTACGCATTAGAATTAAGTATGAACAAAAATATTATTTTTAATATCATACGTAATGGGGCCGACATTAATGCAACTGATAATAGAGGATATACACCTCTAATTTACGCTATAAAGTATGAGTGTGATATCGAAGTAATTAATAAACTTATAAAACATGGAGCCGATGTTAACGTAATCGATAATGATGGATTAACACCTTTAAAGCATGCTGTCCATTCTAGTACATTTAAAGAAATAATACAAATACTTCTTGATAATGGTGTAAATATAAACACTCATGATGAAAATAATAATACAGTTTTATTGTATATACTGAAACATAATAATAATAATAATAATAAAGAACTTGTCAGTTTTGTAATTCATAAAGGAGCTGATGTTAATATTTGTGATAACGCAGGTTTAACGCCATTAATGTATGCTATATTATATAGTGCTGGAAGTAATAAAGTAGAAATAGCAACTTTATTAATAAAAAATGGTGCTTTTATAGATGTTAGTGATGTGGAAGGCCACACAGCTTTATATTACGCACTTTCATGTGAAAATATCAATAAGTGTTTGCATTTGCTAATAGATTGTGGAGCCAGTGTTCCTAAATGTATTGCGTATCTTGGTGAAGGTAAAACTCATTTAATTTATAGCGTCTGTTTTGTTAGAGATGTAAAAATTATGATTGAATTTTTACAATGCGTAGAAGATATCAGTGAAGTTGATAAATGCGGTACAAACTATTTAAATTTTTTTTTTACTTATCATGTAGAACTTGCAATTTTGTTTATCTGTGATCATATTGATTTTTTAAAGAATGATGCAGAACTTATTGAAAAGGTTTTTGTACACACTCCAATTAATTATCTTAGAAAATTATTATTTTGTTGTGGATTAGATATAAATTTGTTAGATAAAAATCGTCGTACACTACTAATTAATGCTTCATATGCATGTTGTGATGTTAAATTGATCAAAGAAATTTTAGAAAACGGTGGTAATCCAAATTTGGCAGATTGCTATTTAGATACGGCGCTACATTACACTGTTTTACCAGAACCGTTCAATTTGTTAGTTGTGTATGGTAATGCTGATGTTTCTGCTAGAAATGATTACGGTGAAATAACATGTAAAAGGACCCTATGTGATCTTGGTAGTTTTAATCCAAGGTGTATTAAACCGTTTACAAAACATGTATTTTTAGTTCTTCCTGAAGAGCTGGATATGTTTGGCCCAGTAAAAACTTTTTATTCTGATTTTCTTAAAGATTGTAGGATTGAATTAAATAAGATGAAATCTGTAAATATAGTCGATAATTTATCATTTTTTAAATTTTGTTGTAAATTATCGAAGCATGATATGAATCTAATTTCAGAATCTGATAATTTTTGTGTTTACAGTGAAGAACAAATTGAACGATTATTTCCAATTTATTTTGATATAATTATTATGAAAATAAAAAAATGTAAGATTGATTTAAGTAAAAGACAGTTAATAAATTCTTTGGAAAAGTTAATTATAATAAACAGAATCATTAAATCATATAACCCTAAGAAAATTCATTCGAATAATTATTGTAGTAGTGTTGAACATTTAGATCAGTTATGTGAATGTGTTTCCCTTAATTATGACATAATATATTGTATTTCTAAATATTTATGTGATAGACATATTGTTAATTTACTTCTTGCTTCATATTAGTTTTGATATGAAACACTGGATAAGTTATGGGTACAATATGAATGATAGATTCTTTTTTGTATTCTACCGACCCTGTGATTTATGAGGATTAACCATGAGATACGCTCTTCAATATTACCATGAGTTTACTCAGCCTTCTCAGGTGACATCATTTGGATTTGCCAGTGTAATATTTTATGCATTTTGCAAAGAATGCTTAACTACTTAATTCTAAGGAAGTCTCAGATAAACTGAGTGAGTTTATTAAAGACATTAATTTAATATTGGGCAGATTTATTGAGAGTATTAACGTTGTAGATACGACTAATGGGTAATTTAAGTTTACCAATGTTTTGATTGTAATTTTAATAAAAATAAAACATTTTCAAAATTAAATAAACATTCCTATAAATTTAATAGTATAAAAACGTTTTTGATAGTATGAAAAGGCGTAAATATGCAAGAACACAAGAGCTCTATTATAAGGTGTATTCTAAACTTCCTGATATGGTTGTACAAGGCAACTTTTCTGATCTTAAAGATCCCAAAGATCAGATAAAACCTCCCTTTGAAAAGTTTAATGATATGTACAGAGTAATTCACGGGAACTGGATGTTTTTAAAATAATCATAAAAAATTGAATATTTACTTTAAAAAGTTTTATTGGTAATGAAACACTTGTTAAATTAAAGCATTTGTTACTTACTCATGAAGGAAAAATTATGTCCGGCAAGTGATGTCCATTTTGGGCAATACATTGTTGTAGCCTTTCACGGTAACTGGCCTCAATTCTTTGCAGCATGTCTACATCAATCTGGGTGATGTGATGACGAATTGCGATCTTTAGGTCCTCCAATGTACGCGGTTTATTGCTGTACACACGCGATTTCAGAAATCCCCACAGAAAAAAATCACAACTACTCAAGTGGGGAGACCGAGGGGGCCAAGGAATGTCGCCGAATCTGGAAACGATCCGTCCCGGAAACAAGTTACGGAGAACAGCCATCGTTGCCCTCGCTGTGTGCGCTGTAGCTCCATCCTGCTGTAATAACACATTTTTAAAATCGATTCCCCGGTTTCGTAACTCAGGGATGAAAAACGTATACGACATCGCAATGTAACGATCAGCTGTTACAGTTACGGCAGTGTCATTTTCTTAAAAAAAATACGGTCCAATAACACCGACCTTTCCTATTGCACACCAGACGGTCACCTTTGGGCTATGAAGTGGTCTCTCGTGAAGCTGATGCGGGTTTCTTTCTACCCAATACCAGCAATTCTGTTTGTTGACGAAGCCATTCAGATGAAAATGGGCTTCGTCACTCATTAACAGTAACAAATTTTCATTTTCTTCAAAATTGGTAAGCATTTGCTGACAAAATTGTAATCGCTGCGTGAAATCTTGCTCGTTTAACTGCTGCACGACGGCTATCTTCTAAGGATGGAAATGCAGGTCTGTATGCAGAATTCGTATTACCGTACTTGTGCTCATTTGAAGCGCTGCTGAATGCCTCTGAATAGAGCGGCGTGGGCTTCTGACAATGGCTTCCCTTACTATTTCGATGTTCTCCGGAGTGCTAGCAGTTCGTCGGGGACCTGGTGGTTTTTTCTTCAATATTGAACCGCTTGTTCAAATGTCGTTTGCCCATCGCAATATTGTGTTACGAGAAGGGACGCTTGCATTACAATGGATATTAAACTGACGGCGGAAATCTCGCTGAACAGCAGTTACGGATTCGTCATTTCGCACAAAACCGTCATACACGTACAGGCGTTGGTCTAGCGTCCACGGCTCAATCTCAACGACTAAAATGTAAATTCCATGAACAAAGGAAACGTCAGACACCAGCCACATGCCCTCCCACCACGAACGCCCGAGTACAACCCACTTCAAAAACATATGGTTACCGTGAATGACCCTGTGTAATAAATTATGGGGAGAGTCACGTCGGTCAAAATTTTAATACCGAATTTTTGATAAAATGACCGAATATATTATGCCCTCATTCAATATTAAAGAAATAAAATTTTGGATTTCATGTTTGAAAACTAAAGGGGCTCGTGGCCTAGATAGTTTTCTTTGTTATAGTATACTTGTGGGAATCAAGTATTTTCTTTTAAAATTATTTACTTCATTAATTTACCAACATTTTGAGCCTTACCCAACATTTTCTGAAATTGTCTTTACATGAATCATACGGTTTTTATACCAAAACCAGGTAAGGATCTTTTGGATCAGAGTTCTTGGAAGCCTAAAACTGTCATTGTTAGGTTGAATTTATCCCTGGTAATGATTTATTTTCTAATTCTTTCATTTTACATGAAGCAATCTGTGCAGCCAGATCAAGTAAACAGGAGAGTTTGGGTATGACCATGCATGATTTGTCTAAAGCCTTTGATATAGTTCATGTTGATATTTTTTTTTGCTTATTAACATGTGGTTTTCCACCATCTTTTGTACATTTCGTTAAAGTTATGTACACTGGCGTGTCAACATCTTTTGGCAGATAGCAAATATTCTGTCAGAATTCATAGAGACATCAAGCAGGGTTGTCCTTTATCTCCTTTGTTATTATTTATTTGTAATTTACCCCATTTTTGAAAGCTGTTCTAAATTTAAAACTAGTGAAACTTATGGTTCTGTTGGTGCTATTAATTTTGCCGACAATCTGGTTTTACTGAGTATTGAACCTTCTCATGTCCAAGGTCATTTGAGTTTTGATATAAAATTGGTTTAAATTTAATACTCATATATTTATCTAAATTCAAGATTTTCATTTAAATGGACTTCAAGTTCATATGTTGGGTGTTGAAAATTTTTAAATATCTGCATACTTCTTTACTTACATACTTACATACTTCTTTAAAGAAAGGTGCTATTCCTGAACAGCAATTAAATAAGTAAGATACTTGATACTGTTAGTTCCGTTTAGGGTTTGTGCTTCAAACCCTAAAGCAGAAACTTAATTTAATTTTTAAGTATATCTTTTCTAAACTTATTTATTCATTAATTGTGTCTCAACCCTTTATTAAGATTAAGATTCTAAATGCCGTTGATGAGGAGCTTAGGTTTATTATATTATTAACATGTTTGCGGCCATCCAGGTACTGAAGTTCGTCTTATAAACCCTCTTAACTGATTACATCTCACAGTCATCATCTCCCTACACATGGCATAACCTCGCCAAGTATTTATAAAACAACATCAATGATGTGTCTTAGATCATTGCTTGATATTTATCTTAAACATTCTGATCATTAATTATTGTAAATTTAAATCTGACCCCAATGTTTGTTTTTCAGATTTATTGATTTTTGTTTTGTGATGTATATTTAATGGTCGCACTTAATTCACATCCCTTAATATCTAGTAGATCCCCTTATCAAGTAGGACTCGATAAGGTACGGGTTTAATTCACGTTGACGAAATTGGCTAGGGCTTAAAGGTTTATTAAATTAACCTTTTCAGATCATGTAGCCTTGGAACTGGTTATGAGCGGTGTCAGTTTTTAAAATGCTGTTACAAAATCATTTTATATGGGATCTAAGTCGGTT
Organism: Lycorma delicatula; assembly: GCF_047948215.1. Taxonomy (NCBI): domain Eukaryota; kingdom Metazoa; phylum Arthropoda; class Insecta; order Hemiptera; family Fulgoridae; genus Lycorma; species Lycorma delicatula. The sequence goes on from NC_134467.1 coordinate 19,468,684, forward strand.
ATTTTTTTTTTTATATTCACAAAGGAATCACTTTTATTACACAATTTGAACGATGTTTATACGATGTAAAATGTTTTATTTTAGAAAGACTATGACCATTTTTTTCTCAGAAATGTGTGTGTGTGTGTGTGTGTGACTTGTGTATTATAATTGCTATGAGGATTACAGATTTATTTATTATTTACAAAAATATCTTATCTTACTAGGAGCATATCGATGTATTGAAACTCATAATAAATTATGATATACGGCACACAAAAAAAAAAGAAGGAATTTGTGGTCATAAATACATCACTTTTACTTAAGGCCTATAAATATCTTTTGTGACAAATGATATCGGTAAACATGTAACACACATCAATTCATAATGAATAACAGTATACAGTAAAAATGGTTTTTTTGTCAATCTAAATAGCCATTTCAGTGGTGGGGATTTTTATAAAACGTATTTTTCTGAATCTACTTTCACTTATACTAACTTATGTTACTAATCTGTGATTTATGACACGGGTTTTTCATCATATTTTGCCCAATTTTCAACCGATTTGATTGAAAGTATTATTTTTAAAATCAGCAAATTATGTTTCATTAACATAAAGCAAAAAAATTTCACTAATAAAAAATGCGCAAAAAAAATTCTGCAATTAAATTATCGTAATTTTTGTATTGTTTCAATTATTTTGTTACAGGCATAAAAAATATCCAATCGTAGCGTTTTTTTTTGTCAGAATCTGTTAAATCTCTTTAATATACTGTAAGTTTTTGAAATTTTTTTCTCAAGAGGATAGCATAAGACTATGAAGGGAGGCAATCAGATACCAACATATTTTCGCGGAGCGCGGATCATTGTGATGGGGAAGGGTTAAGTGTTTCATATGACCAGCCTACTCAGAGGTCAACCCAGAAAGAAGTATATACTTGCTTCATTATTTTATATACTCTGTCCTAGCTAAATATTTGTGTACCGGTACTGATTGTATTCAATGTTTTATCTAGCTTTGTGCAATATTTTCAGATTATTTTTGATGTTTCTTATTTTTTAATGTCACTTGTTATAAATAATTGTAAATGTTTGTATTTATGTAATGGATAAATGTAATAAATTAAATATTATTATATAGTGGAAGTGTTTGTTTGTAATAGTAAAAATAAAAATTCTGTTTCTGCTTATCAGTAGAATTTTCTTCTGTAATAAATAGAAAATATTTCTTAACAATTATATCTTTTGAGTTTCATTTTTACTAATGATAATTTTTCTTTTCGTTATTTATTTTTTATAAAAAATGTATAAAATCATATCATAGGTGCTGCATTAACAATATTAAATGACTTTGGTACTTATGTATTAACGCCACCGCAGCTACAGCTTTATTTAAAAACAAAGTAGTCAATCGGATTTCGGTGGAAAATGAACAGTCTCTTTATTAATTTTAATAAATGGTTATTTATATTTATTTATTTTATAAATATAATTTAACCAAACTTAACCTATGCTCTCTTCGCTCACTAACCTTGACTAATTAACACTATAATTTTTTTAGTATTTATTTAATAAATTCAGTAATTATTGCTATTATTTATTATTTAAATAATCAAAACACTCCTGTTAATTAGTCAAGGTTAGCGAGCATAGGTTAAGTTTGGTTAAATTATATTTATAAAATAAAATATAAATAACCGTTTATTAAAATTAATAAAGAGACTGTTTTTTTGAATCTATGTTAAACTCTATATCGGCCCATTTTCCCCTGAAATTCAATTGACTACTTTGTTTTTAAATAAAGCTGTAGCTGCGGTGGCGTTAATACGTAAGTACCATGATTTTTTATAAATTATCAGTGTACATGTTCTGATGTGAGAATTTTCATGAGTTATAATAGATTATGGACTTTTTTCATAACGGTATACTTAATGTATTTTATTAATTTTTAAAATAATTATGAAATATATAATTTATTGGCTAGAATAAAAATTACTATCCTTTACCAGAGAAAAAGCTAGTTTGTCTAAGCATCACAAGTTTACAAGGTTGCATGTATAATTGTTGATTAAACTGATCAAATAGTTTTTCCCACATCAAGAGATCAAATACTGCAAAAAGTATTGTAGTACTTTTTCTATTAGAAATAAAGTGTGGTTGGTAAAGTTGGTGTAAGTGACTTGGCTGTGCTTATATTTCTTAAGAAAATGTATTATATGAAAACTGTAAAATGTATTTATATACTTGCCTATAAAAGAATGTATTTTTATAACAGCTGTAAGTTTTTAAAACTCATTAATTAATAAAGATTATTTTCATTTTGAATAACATATTTTATTTATTACCTATATCAATTATAATTTTCATATCGATAATAATTTTTGATAGAACAAACATACAATATTTTCTGTGTACATATTCCTTGTAGAATGATGATTTTATTGGTGTTCAGTTATGTTTTAAGATCACAGTGACAATTAGTTCATGCACCAATATTTTATGAACTGTATAGTAAAAAATTACATTCTCAATGTTACCTCTTATCATCTTTATTTATACCTAAATTTTGGGTTATACCTTATTTTAAAAACATTTTCATCAGAATGATTACTTTTTCATAGCAGGTTCTTTTACAACTACTCCCTTCCATTCTGTTAAGAAGATAACAGGAAGCTGCTTTACTCCTCACCGCTCTTAATATGTTCGGCATGAGTTTTCTTGTTCATTGCAATGGCTATCCCATTTACATGAATGATCTGTAAATTCTCTCCGTTTGCAGCTGTTTGGTTGTACTATCTAATATATGTATTGGGACACTAAATATGTGCCCATTTGAAGAATCTTGAAAAGTATATGGTATTTTGTGTTTTCCATTCCAGAATTGGAGTAAATTTGATGTAATCGTAATTATCAAACATTTAATTTGCAACCTTCATGTGATATGAACAGAATAATAATTGATAGTGTAAAGGAAGGTTCTGTTAAATTCACTGCTTATGCATTTTGTATATTCATGTTTGTTTAGAATCTTTTTTGAAATGCATTGACTGAATTTGAAGCAATCATTTTTTAATCTTATAAATTTTATTCCACATTATTTTGGGCTTATTCAAGCACAAAATTTGTTAGAGTTAACACATAGTCATGAATTCTGGAAGATGTAGTAAAGTTGCTTCTTGTGTGGATACACAACAAACAACTGGCAAGTGAAACTGTAACTGAGAACTTCATCTGCAAGAAGGTACATCCACAGAAAATGAGGAAGGCTTCAAGGTGAGCAGGGGATGGTGTATATTTTATCAGTTTATATCTCAATAACCCACCGGGTTGGTCTAGTGGTTAACGTGTCTTCTCAAATCAGCTGATTTGGAAGTCTAGAGTTACAGCGTTCAAGTCCTAGTAAAGGCAGTTATTTTTACACGGATTTTAATACTGATTTTTGATACCACGGATTTTGATTTTTACACTGATTTACACTGATTTTTGATTTTTACCACTGATTTTTACACGGATTTTGATACCGGTGTTCTTTGGTGGTTGGGTTTCAATTAACCACACATCTCAGGAACGGTCGAACTGAGAATGTACAAGACTACACTCATACATATCATCCTCTGAAGAATTATCTAAACGGTAGTTACCGGAGGCTAAACAGGAAAAGAAAGAAAGTTTATATCTCAATAGATTTTATAATGATCAGAGTTTTATTATTATTGTTCAGTATCTCAATGTTGTCAAAGAAATATTTGTTATTAAACTGTGGAAAGTGAAATATATTCTATAAAAAGATTTTATTCTCTTAGTCTGTGCACGTGTGTTAAGCTGTATTTTACCAACATACACTATTAATTTTCTTGTTTATTCTTGTAATGAAAATCAAAATTAACCATGTATATAAGGACTTTAAAAATTAATTACCTAAAAATTACTAATGATAAATAGGCTAATTATTGACTGGTAAAGATTATTTAATAACAGTTATTTGTAATATTACTAAATTTTAATTGTCATATTAAATTTTTTTATAAAATTTAATATTATAACATCCAAGTAACTTTCTTTATTCAACTTCAGATTTTTATTAATCACCTGGTCAGAAGACAAGATTAGTATTGAAATTCTATATTCCCTGTAACCATCAAAAACTTTGTTTATTACTTAAATTTATATCAATTTCTTTTATGTAAATTACTATAAGATTATCAGTCATGTTTGTAACTTAATCTAAAAGATAGTAGATCGCTTCTCCTATTCTTCAGATATATAATTTATGTATCTGTATACTCGATAATTTATAAACCAAAATTAAAATAGCATTCATGATAGTATTTTCTGTTTTATCATGAAAATATATTTTACAACCTCAATTTTCTGTATCTGTTGTGAAAATCATGTAAACTATTATTATTGTAAGGTACAGCAAATCTGTTTAAAAAGGATAGTCAGTTGATGTTTAGTATTTCATTCTACTTATCTTTTGGTATTTGTGTATAATGAATGACTGTGGTGGGGTAATACAGAATAGTGAGGATGTTGATCTATTATTCTCTGTTGGATGATGTTCAATCTTCAATCTTCAATCCAGGTTGTACTGATGACAACATTCCTCTCCGCTTATTCTGAATTGCCCTTCCGTAGACGTTGAAGAGTCACGCAGTATGAGGCTGCAGTGATGGTCGTCACACGTTCCGTGAATTCCACCAAGAGAACTCTATTCCGGTCCCAAAACACAGTAGCATTCTCCAACAGAAAGGTGGAGAACGTTTGCTTGAACATCTTTGGTTTATTGGGAGAATGAGAATGCATCCACTGTTTGGAGTATTCTTTTGTTTCTTCAGTTTTGAAATGGACCCATGTCTAGTCCCCTGTGACAATTTTATTCAAAAAATCGTCTCCTTCATTGCGGTAGTGCTGGAGAAATGTTAGGGTCAAAACAATAAGCGTCCATTCTTATTGTTTTGTGATGGTCGGACAGCATCTTGGGAACCCATCTCGCACACAGTTTGCGAAGTCTTTCACTCACAATGGTGTAGAGAGCTGATCTTGAAATTTTAAGAAACAAATCACTCAATCAATACAGAAATTGTGAACCGACGATTTTCTTGAATCCCTTCATCCACTCGCTCAACGATATCATTGGTTGACACTCATTTCCTTCCCTGACCGCCTGCATCATGAACATCTGTAAGTACTGCTTTAAAGTTCTTGCACCATTGTCGCACTTTGCTGTCACTCATTAAAGTTTCACCGTACACATTACTTATTCGTCTATGAATTTTAGCCACATTACACCCCTTAGCCTGAAGGAATCGAATTACCGCACGCACTTCACACTTGGCGGGAGATGCTATTGTTGTAGACATGTTTAGGTGCTAGCTGTGTGTTCAGAACTAAACGAAGTGATGCGGCGTGATTGAAGGCTATACTAGAAAAGCTGTGCAATACATAAGTGTAAAGATTCATCCGATTTTTGCACGGATTTTTATTTCGTGACCGATCGGACCTTGAAAAAAAAATAACCCCGTATTTCAAAATGAATATAAAAAATTAAAGTTATTATTAGTTATACAAGGAGGCTTGTAATATTTTGTATTTCTCTTAAGAATAACAGTTCAACCTGATAGAATTTCTTCAGATACGGGATAAAATGTCTATGAGCTAATATAAAATTTGAGAGAATGATATGGTACCACTAAAAGTCTAAATAACCAAAAATTTGTTCAGGGTATATTCAAACATGCAAAATCATCATCATTTGATCACGCATTTTAGAGCAAGTGTTTTTCACAAATGAAGTATGGTTTCATCTGGGTGGGTATGTTAATAGTCAACCCACCAGGTTGGTCTAGTGGTGAATGCATCTTCCCAAATCAGCTGATTTGGAAGTCGAGAGTTCCAGCATTCAAGTCATAGTAAAGTCAGTTATTTTTATACGGATTTGAATACTAGGTTGTGGATACCGGTGTTCTTTGGTGGTTGGGTTTCAATTAACCACACATCTCAGAAATAGTCGAACTGAGATTACAAGACTACACTTCATTTACACTCGTGCATATCATCCTCTGAATATTATCTGAAAGGTAATTACCAGAGGTTAAACAGGAAAAAGAAATAGGTATATTAATAGTCAGAATTACGAGACCTAAGGTAATTAAAATGTGCACATTTTCTTTGAATTTCCCCTATACCACAATAAATAGATCTATGTGTACAGTTTTAAGATAACCTAGTTTTTTTAAAAAACTGGATGCTACCATCTACCAAGAAATTAACCTACTGTTCATTGCCTTACTGCCAGAGGATGAGTGTAATTGCTAGTTGCAAGAGGACGACGCCACTTGCTATACAGCTTGTTCTGCTACAGTGATGCTACAGGATTTTTTCACTGGAAGAATAATTTGTAAAGGATTGTGGCCACCAAGATCGCCTAATCTGACTAGTCCAGATTTCTTTCTGTTGGGATTCTTAAAAGACATTTTTTATAGAAGTAATCCACAAACCCTGCAGTAATTGACAAAAATAACTGATGCCATCCAGGAAAAAGTAAGGGTACAGCTAACAATGTTATACAGGAACATTGTCAAATGTGTTGACAAGTACATAGAAGTGGATGAACATTATTTTCAACACCTATAAATTATTATATATTTGTCAATAAACTATTATGTATAGACTGAAGTAACTGTGATAGGGCCTCTTTTAAACTGAACACCCCTTGTATCAGTATCATCCTTTATGTTTACTATAATAAGAGACATAATAGCCCTATTCCTGTACATATTCACTTCCATTAGACAAATAACACCCTTCTCCATTGATCACAAATTCCCCCCTCACAAAAAACAAATCTTAAGTAACTTTTTGCATGTATAATTATAATTCCAATTTATAAAAAAAATAACTAATGGCAGGAAAGTATTACAAATTTTTTGGTTAAATTTCTTTGTAATAATTACATGTAATACATTGTAATAATTAATTAGTAAAAAACGAATTTCAAATTATACATAAATTGTTTGTGTGTTTGCATGTTTTATTAGTGCTTATGTCATTTGTTACGCTATGAAAAAAAACAAACTATTACTTGTTAGTTTCATCATATTACACGAATATACATATTTTATTTAAATAAAATATTCAAAATTGTAATAAATGTTAGAAGATTATTCATAAGGTGAGAAAAAAGTGAAAAAACATACATTTCATTATTGAAAATTATATTTATTCAATAGGTAAATCATATATTCCATTACTGGCAATTTTAATTTAATGCAAAAATCTATTATTTTATAAAATAAGATTTTACGATTTTATAACAAGAAAAGTAATATGTGGCAAAAACAGGTAACATTGTTTATTAATTATTTTTACAAATAATTTATTTTTACAGCAGTTATTTAAAAGACCTTTTGGTTACATTTTGTCATATAAAAAGAGACTTAGGCCTTTTTTTACTTATAATTCTGCAAAATAGTTTAAATATGAATATTTTAATATTTATTTTAGTTACTGTGCTAAAATTAACTGTTACATTATTTTAGAATTATAACAGATATACTTAAAAGAACTGAAAATAAATTCTTCCCCGTATTTTTTTTTTCTTCAGTCATTTGACTGGTTTGATGCAGCTCTCGTAAGATTCCCTATCTAGTGCTAGTCTTTTCATTTCAGCATACCCTCTACATCCTACATCCCTAACAATTTGTTTTACATATTCCAAACATGGCCTGCCTACACAATTTTTTCCTTCTACCTGTCCTTCCAATATAAAAGCGACTACTCCAGGATGCCTTAGTATGTGGCCCATAAGTCTGTCTCTTATTTTAGCTATATTTTTCCAAATGCTTCTTTCTTCATCTATTTGCCGTAACACCTCTTCATTTGTCACTTCATCCACCCATCTGATTTTTAACATTCTCCTATAGCACCGCATTTCAAAAGCTTCTAATCTTTTCTTCTCGGATACTCCGATCGTCCAAGTTTCACTTCCATATAAAGCAACACTCCAAACATATACTTTCAGAAATCTTTTCCTGACCTTTAAATTAATTTTTGATGTAAACAAATTATATTTCTGACTGAACGCTCGTTTCGCTTGTGCTATTCGGCATTTTATATCGCTCCTGCTTCGTCCATCTTTAGTAATTCTACTTCCCAAATAACAAAATTCGTCTACCTCTATAATCTTTTCTCCTCCTATTTTCACATTCAGCGGTCCATCTTTGTTATTTCTACTATATTTTATTACTTTTGTTTTGTTCTTGTTTATTTTCATGCGATAGTTCTTGCATAGGACTTCATCTATGCCGTTCATTGTTTCTTCTAAATCCTATTTTACTCTCGGCTAGAATTACTATATCATCAGCAAATCGTAGCATCTTTATCTATTCACCTTGTACTGTTACTCCGAATCTAAATTGTTCTTTAACATCATTAACTGCTAGTTCCATGTAAAGATTAAAATGAGATAGGGAACATCCTTGTCGGATTCCCTTTCTTATTACGGCTTCTTTCTTATGTTCTTCAATTATTACTGTTGCTGTTTGGTTCCTGTAAATGTTAGCAATTGTTCTTCTATTTCTGTATTTGAACCCTAATTTTTTTAAAATGTTGAACATTTTATTCCAGTCTACATTATCGAATGCCTTTTCTAGATCTATAAATGCCAAGTATGTTGGTTTGTTTTTCTTTAATCTTCCTTCCACTATTAATCTGAGGCCTAAAATTGCTTCCCTTGTCCCTATACTTTTCCTGAAACCAAATTGGACTTCTCCTAACACTTCTTCCACTCTCCTCTCAATTCTTCTGTATAGAATACTAGATAAGATTTTTGATGCATGACTATTTAAACTAATTGTTCTGTATTGTTCACATTTATCTGCTCCTGATTTTTTTGGTATCATGACTATAACACTTTTTTTTAAGCCTGACGGAACTTCCCCTTTTTCATAAATATTACACACCAGTTTGTATAATCTATCAATCGCTTCCTCAGCTGCACTGCGCAGTAATTCTACAGGTATTCCGTCTATTCCAGGAGCCTTTCTGCCATTTAAATCTTTTAATGCTCTCTTAAATTCAGATATCAGTATTGTTTCTCCCATTTCATCCTCTTCAACTTCCTCTTCTTCCTCTATAACATCATTTTCTAATTCATTTCCTCCATATAACTCTTCAATATATTCCACCCACCTATCGACTTAACCTTTCATTTCCCCGGTTAGCTTCATTTATTAATAAAATACCTTTACGAAATTAGGAAGATTATATGTCAAATTGCGATTTGACATATCTAGAGTTTTACTTTTTACATTATCAACTAAGTTTTATTTATATACTCAGTTATTTAATTGAGGATTAATTATTGTTTATAAACCATGATAATGTTGTCTTCTTAGCTAAAATATAGAATATAACGAAAAAATACAATTTATAATATTTTTCTAGTGAAAACTTTGACTTAAAATCTGGATAACTCACTTAACTACAAAAAAGTGGGCAAAGTATGATTTTCCCATCTTTTCTGGTCAAATCATACTTTGCACTGCCTTTATTGGAGTGTTTTAATAATAAAAATTAATTAAATAATATCAATTAGAGTTACAAAAAGCATTATATGTATTTTTGACTTGGAGAATAAATTTTAAGAAAAATATGTTTAGTAATATTCGTATATAAATTAAGCATGACAAATTTACATAAGTAAATTTTTCTTAAAATCTAAACCTCCTTTAACAAAGGTTAAATAAGAAAAACTAAATTAAAAAAAAGTTTTTGCATTTTAGGTCTAGGGGAGTAAAAATTAAAAAAAAAAAAAAAAAAAACAGTGGTAGACATTTCTTTATATGTAAATATAAACTTTTAAAAAGTTTTTGATAAATATTTCAACCAAAGGGAAAAAGTAGAACAAAAAACATACATTTCAATTTTACGAGGTGAGGATTGATTTTTTGAAAAAATAATGTTGGTTTTATATATGAATTGTACATAACAAATTTGTTTTAATAAAGTTTTCTCAAAATTGGTTATTACGATATCCCCTCCCTCTTGACAAATTTTGAAAAAAAATTTTCAAAAAATCCTGATGCACCATTGTTGACGAGATTGCCACACATTCTTGTTATTGTTAAGGAAGTAATGCATATCGATATAAAAATATTGTTTTTTCACAGCAATGATTTAATTAAAATTTCAGAATTGGCACAAGAGGTCTTTTTAATGAATGGTGACACACCTATACATGTAATGCTAACATCAATAGACTCAAAAGTACGTTATTTTCTGTTAAGATTCTGAGTATCATAGCAAGACTTTTAAAAAAGATTTTTATAAATTTTGATTTTTAATAATAGTTAATTGTATTTTCCATTTCTGAATTTAATTTGTATTCATATATCTGATTTCATTATTCAGCTATTTTTTTAAAGAAATTAATCCACAGCTAAATTACCTGACCATTCAGATGTGTAATATTTTATAATCTGTTTATACATTTAAAATATTATACTTACTTTTGTGAGTAATTACCTTAATTTTATTATATTATACCTAAATGGTTTCTATTAAACAAAAATAATTTTTGAAAAAAATAACAAATTTGAATAAATTACATACAAAGAATGGTTAGTGCAAGTTGAAAATTTCATAATGGCTTTGAAATTTCATTTTTTATGCATACTTCAAAGTTTTTGTGTTCAAAAATGATCACAGTTAGTAGTATTCTTATTTTAAAATAAGTTGATAAAATATTTTACTACAAGCAAAAAAAAATTAAATATCATTAAAAATATCTTTATATAATACGAGTAATAATTTTTTACTTGCCTTAAGTTTCTTAGTCATCGTCTGCTTACTTGATAATTAGTGAATTATCCAACAGTTAACGGTTAGAAATTTCAAAATTACATTGATTATGTGGTATGCGTTTATGAATGATTACACTATGATGCAACTATTCTACAACTTGACCTACCTTACACACTGTTGGAAAATAAAGGCAAGTTAAAGAGAAAAAAAACGCTAAATTTATTCAAACAATGTTATAAAAACTGACATTTTTAAAATTTCTAATGTTTTTGTTTTTTTTTCTAACTATAAAATTTTTATAATGATCGGAATCAATTTTTTTTGAAGAAGTTTGTATTATCTCTTTCCTTAATAAACTTAACAGTAATAAAACCAATGAATTACAAAAAAAGTCTGTTGCTGTTAGTGCATCAGGAAGGTGGATTTCTGGTTTTAGTTAACCTTTAAAACGTACCCAAAAATCCATTTTATTGGTTCTAAAACTAGTTTCTGTAAACCGCTTCATTTGTTAATTATTGATGTAAATTGAGAAATCATCCCTTTTTACTGGGGTTATGGGAATTGATTGCTATAACCATTTAGTTCATTGGAAATTTTTAATATGAAAAATGTCATGTCTGACTAGGTCATGAACCTCGGATTTCAGGTTGAAAGACGCTATCACTCTACGAATGAGTTTTGCGGAAAACTCATTTTTTTATAAATTAATTAAGAAACTGTTAGTTCAATATCAACGTGACTCATAAAATGTCATTAAAAGTATATTTAAATGATATCCTATTTTTTGGTTTATGATGCGTAATAAAATTAATCATAAATGATAAAATTAATTAAATAAGGTCTGTAAAATTATACATTTCCTTTAATTACGTCATTGTAATAATAATTTGTTTTAATTGAATTTATTAAGATGAAACCAACAAATTTGAAGGTACAGAAGGTAAAGCATTCAAATCCCTCATTCTAACATATTTGATTTGACATCAAATATTCATTCATAGTGTTCTGCCATTACGACAGATCCTGTCATGGCTGTTCCTCTCCACCTATCCTTTGCTAATCTCTTACTTTGTTTCCATATATTTTCTCGTTTCCATAATCCCATCCATAATGTGAAATACCTTCCTTTCCTTTCGTTCACCAAGCCTTCTTCCTATTTTATCCACTAATAAAAACTACTTGTACAAAGTCCTGGCCGGTTCCTTTTCCTATACTTAATCACGTTTAACATTTTTCTGTTCTCTCTGATTCTCCTTAATACTTCTTCTTTTGTTACACCTTCTTACCATCTGACATTTATCATTCTGCAACATAAAATATAGCCATTTATTTATTAAACTGCTAATTTAATCAAAAGGAATAATTTTTTTTTAATATGTAAGAAAAATGTATATAATTTATTTATTGTTTTATTTTTATTGCAGCAATTATTTATATGTTTTATAATAACTGTAATGTTTGTTGGCATACTGTCTAAAAGCTTATGTATAAAATTTAGAAATGGAATACAGCAAACTGATAAAAGAAATAACGGTTATAAAGACAACAATTTAATTAAGTCATACAGTAATATGTTTTGTGGGAAATTTGGTTGCAAACCACAACGAAACCCTTTTCTAAGCGTAACATGCTCAAAATCAATGGACAAATATTTAAAATTAGTTGGAGAAAGTGAAGGTGATATAATAATGGTAACTATAAACCCATGTTTTTCACTAAAAATGATGTGGACACTACATGACTTCTTTGTATGCCTATTAAGTTGCATATATATATATATTATAAGATATTAATAGTTATTAATAAATCAATATATATAAATTTAAAAAAACTTAAAAAAAGAAAGTATGATTCGAACCAATGTGCTTTCTTTTAAGATACAAATATTTTATTAATAAAAATTCATGTGGCTATAGCTCTTGAACCAGTGAAAATAAGTACCTCATAATATATCGTTGAAAATCTCTCAATGGAGTCTTACTGCTGCATATAAGAAAAAGTCCAAAATCCAATTTTATTTTTTTATTGGATTTTAGCTTTTTTGGGTACTTTTGGTTAAGTCGATTGCAGTCAAGAAGAAAGATGCATAAATATAGTTACAACAGTCCTAAATCCAAAATTTCAACAATCTACGGGTAATCGTTTTTGAGCTGTGTGAGATACATATGTACATACGTATTGCCGAAACTAGTCAAAATGGATCAGTGATGGTCAAAATTAATATTTCCGTTGAAATCTGAAAACTGAAATTTTTCATGAACACAGTACTTCCTTTTCTTGGTACAAGGAAGTAAAAACATTAAAATATTTATAAAATGTTTAGTTGTCACAATTTAAATGTATCATGTTTGAGAGTATCCAAAAATAAAGTACCCTGAATATAATATAGATGGTTTTACAAGCATCTTAAAATAAGTACGTAAAGATTTCTTTATTACCTTAAGATTCAATTGGCATAACATTAAATGTCACATGTGTCAGGGTTTAGAAGTTTTAATTAAATTTAGATGGGATGGGTGAAAATGATGCCTCTCCTTATAATTAAAAAATTTACAGTATTTATTATTCGATTCACCCTGAAGCTAGATCTTAATTTAAGGTTGTTTCGTTACTTCATTCGTTAGTGTGTTTTGACATTGGTACAGCCATAAGCATTTTCCTGTTTTTTTTATCATTTTTTCAGATGTGTTTATATTGTAGCATATCATATATCATTTTGTATTCTCAAAGAAAATTTTATATCTCAAAGATCAAATCCAGGAATCATTAAAATATTTAGTACACAAGTGTACACCAGCTTTCCCTTACGAATGACAGTTCTTGTGTAAGCACATTCACATTTTCAAAAAATGGTGGCTTCATATATTTTTCAATCTTTTGACTTTGTAATCGTTACTTTTGTCAAAATATGTTTTATTCGCTAGAATATTTAGCCATTCGTCGTATTTGCAACCAAAATTATACATTATTTTGATTTTTTCAAAATCAGTTGACAGATCAATTTTAATCAGATTAAAATTAATGACATTTTCAACTGGATTTAATTTCCGCCACTAATGAAAAATTATTAAACTAAAATAATTTTTGGTTAAAAATTTAAATAATTAACTATTTAGCAACAATTTTAACATTCAATTTACTCCAAATGTTTGTACACAACACATATCACCAAAATATCTCTTCTTTGGTATTATTATTTATTTCCAATTTATCATGAATATTAATAATAATTTTAGTGTAAACATGTACTCAGTTACATCAGGAAATCTTTTATTAACTTCTTTTGCGCCAATCTTCATAGCAGATTATAGCGACTCTATCTTTCACCTGGAAGTTCAGGGTCAGAGGGTACAATCAGTCATGGCATTTTTCACAAGATACAAAAAATTTTCATTATCAACTATTAGCAGCTGTTACAAGGTACCAGCCAGAATAAAATGGGATATAGAGGAGTTAGTTACATTTGGGCTTTCTCTCCTTCAAATAGGTTACAAACATTCAAAAAATTTATTCATTGTTCAGAGTAAATGAATTGTACATATTTAATTGCCAATAAAAAGCTTATGTAAAATTGGTTACAGTGTACTAAAATCGTGTTTTGAACAGCGTTATCATTTTTCCCGTATTAATTCGATAACTGTAAATTTAATTTATATTTATGTTGTATGGATCTCTTATTATTATTTTATATATGTTATTTTCTTTTAGTATGCAGATATGTGTCGACAGATTTTACATTCTTGGAAGGTCTGCTTTGATGTAATTGACCTCTTGCAAAAAAGGTGCTGGGATATGCATAATGCAACCTTACTTCTGAAATTGATACAGAATGTTGACTTGTTATTGAAATTTGTAAAGAATAAAGATATATTTGTATATTATACAGAAGTATTAATGATGAATAATTTTCAGCCAAATAAATGTATAGATGAAATTATTAAAAATAAGCAAACTCGTGATGAAATATTTTTTCATTTTTATTATTACTGGTATATAGATAATCCAGGTGCAAAAGGATGTGACTGTACTAAAGTTATAGAAATATATAACAGGTACAAAGCATTTTTCTTTCAATCTTTATTATTTACCTTTATTAATATTACTAGTATTGATCACTGCTTAGCTTCTGACACAAGCACAGACTATTTTTTGTGAATTGTTCTCTGAAATTTGTATGAGAAAAAATTATAATATATCTTATTGTAAAGTAGCTAGGTTTATTGTTTTCAGCTGTATTCTTAGTCTATAGTTTCCAGCTGTATTTTTAATAGTTTAAACTGAACATCTTCAGCTTATTAGGCCAATTAACATCTATTAATCTGCCTGTCCTATCTCGCTGATTTGTCGAGTAATAGACTTGTCCACTGATCTGGGGTGCATTATTGTGGTCTGGTTTTTGTCATTGAGATTAGTTTAATGGATTTTTCTAGAGTATGGGTAAAAGGACCAATGTTTCACAGGATTTTACTATTTTTTCCCTTATACCTTTTTACTCCCTCTATGAATTATGAGACATTGTCGATGGTAAAGGTGTTATACAGAGTAGCTGGACCGAAGGTGCAACCACATTGGAGAGGTATCTGTTGGAGCCAGGCTTTTTTTCTTTTCTTTTTTTGTGGAGGTGGGGAATCCATTTCACAGATGCTGAAGCAGTATTGGGATTGCTAATAGGTCCTGCTAGGTTTTAGGAAAAGCGTATATGTACCTGCGTACTACCGACTAAACCTCCACTTCTGGCTATCCACCCTCCCTGGCATAGCTAATATTCAATCACACATTCAATCAGATAGGGGGAGATCACCCACACACACACACACACAGTCATACATCATATCATACTACAAGTACAGATCATAAGTTGAGACCACAATACAGATTCTTACATGAGATCATTAAATTATCAGTACAAAACACAATACAAACATCAAATGATACAAATTGTACATGATATATGTACAAATACAGCTAATCATAAGATATACAACAAACAACGTAAATTATTTTTTTTACATAATACTTAAAACTATTCATCATATTCTCATTCAGAATAGAATACATACATACATGTTACATAATACCTAAAACATTGGGAGCCAGGCTAAGGAATGATTACTGAAAGAGGGCAACACCTCTTCCAGTAGTTACGGATGTAGGTAGAGAATATAGAAGAAGAATGGGAGAATGTTAAAAAGGAAATTCTTAAATCAGCACAAGCAAACTTAGGCAGAACAAAGAGAACTGGTAGAAGCCCTTGGGTATCAGAGAATATATTACAGATGATGGAAGAACACAGAAAATATAAGAATGCTAGTGATGAAGAAAGTAAAAGGAACTATCGGAAATTAAGAAATACTATAAACACAAAGTGCAAACTAGCAAAAGAAGAGTGGATTAAAGAAAAGTGTTCAGAAGTGGAAGAGATCATCATTTGTAAAATAGTAATAATAATAGAGCATACAGGAAAGTAAAGGAAGATTTTGTGGTACATAAATTAAAATCTAATAATGTGTTAAACAAAGATGGTAGACCGATTTATAACACGAAAGGAAAGGTCGATAGGTGGGTGGAATATCACCCATTAACCATTAACTGACTAATTAACTGATTAATTGGTCTTGCATCAAAAATCTTAACTAGAATTCTGTACAGAAGAATTGAGAGGAGAGTGGAAGAAGTGTTAGGAGAAGACCAATTTGGTTTCAGGAAAAGTATAGGGACAAGGGAAGTAATTTTAGGCCTCAGATTAATAGTAGAAGGCAGATTAAAGAAAAACAAACCAACATACTTGGCATATATAGACCTAGAAAAGGCATTCGATAACGTAGACTGGAATAAAAAGTTCAGCATTTAAAAAAATTACGGTTCAAGTACAGAGATAGAAAAACGATTACTAACATTTCAGAAACCAAACAGCAACATTAATAAATGAAGAACATAAGAAAGAAGCCATAATAAAAAAGGGAGTCCGAAAGGATGTTCCCTGTCCTCTTTACTTTTTAATCTTTACATAGAACTAGCAGTTAATGATGTTAAAGAAAATTTAAATCCGGAATAATAGTACAAGGTAAAAAGATAAAGATGCTATGATTTGCTGATATAGTATTCTAAGAGTAAAAAAGATTTAGAAGAAACAATGAACAGCATGGTTAAAGTCCTACGCAAGAACTACTGGATGAAAATAAACAAAAAATGAAAGTAATGAAATGTAGCAGAAATAATGTAAATGGACCATTGAATGTAAAAGTAGGAAGAGAAAAAATTATGGAGGTAGAAGAATTTTGTTATTTGGGAAGTAGAATTACTAGATGGATGAAGCAGGAACGATATAAAATGCCGAATAGCACAGACGAAATGAGCCTTCAGTCAGAAATATACTTTGTTTACATCAAAAATTTATTTAAATGTCAAGAAAAGATTTTTTAAAGTATATGTTTGAAGCATAACTTTATATGGAAGTGAAACTTGGACGATCAGAGTACTTAAGAAGAAAAGATTAGAAGCTTTTGAAATGTGGTGCTTCAGGAGAATGTCAAAAATCAGATGGGTGGATAAAGTGACAAATGAAGAGGTGTTGTAGCAAAATGATGAAAGAAGCATTTGGAAAAATTTAGTTAAAATAAGAGACAGACTTACAGGCCACATATTAAGGCATCCTGGAAGAGATGATTTGATATTGGAGGTACAGGTAAGTGGGAAAAACCATGCAGTTAGGCAATGCTTGGAATATTAAAACAAACTGTTAGGGATGTAGATTGTGGGGAGTATATCGAAATGAAATGACTGGCAATAGATAGGGAATGTTGAAAAGCTTCATTAAACCAGTCAAATGAGTTAAGACAAAAATAATACCTCTTTGAATATTTTCATCTTTCTTGTTGGTGTTCTTTTCATTAACAATTTGTCTTGTTAAGTAGATCGTGTGGTGAAACCTTTTTTTCAGTCTGACATATATCAGGGAAGTGATTTCTTTTCTGTATATACTAAAATTTAAATTATATGAAAAGTTGAGGTTTCATTGATAAGTTATTATTTTTATATTCAGAACAGATATGCCAATTAATGGCAGAAGAAGTTTTTAATTTTATTTTAGGTAAGGTTAGTTAGTTTCTATAAGGTGACTTTGTCTAGCGTTAAGTGTTACAAATGTAATGAAGGATTTTTTAGGAAGCAGAAGCATACACCATACAAGACTTGTGAACAGCATTATTCCACTTCGAATGCCTTTGTATCATTGATGAGGAATTTAATTTCCTACTTTTTAATTGGATGAGAACATTTGTATGAGATGACTGCTCTTGTGTACACAACAGCGATCACTTTTGCAATTTCCAATGCTGGACAACAAGTTAGTATCAAAATGTATGTAAATGGATAACTCTATTAAGTTTAAAAAAAATGATATTACTATTAAAACAAAATGTATTTGTGATGACATGATGCCTAAATGTTTTGGGCGTATGTTTAACTCGAAGGAAAAATAAATAAGTCATATGATGTTGGTTGCAGATTAGTGAATCATCTACATTAATTAAAGAACAAGGCAGAAAATGGTGTACTGAAAAAGAAAGTTGCTTTTCTGTATAACCAGGTTCAGTTGAAGCCGAATTCTGTAAGCATATTAATGTTGTACATTTGTGCTGCAAAAACAAGGATGTCAATTATAGAGAGAAAAGAACTTAATCATCAAGAAGGGAATGATCTTTCTTGTCAATCGATCATGAACACAATGAAACATCTCCCAGCAGGGAAGAAATTGTCAACAAATGGAAGATAGTTAAGTCCCACAATTATAAGAAACCTAATTTGAATAAACAAATTAGTGTTGAAAGCTGTTGAGGCTAGTGGTATGAATAACTTTTATCTTGTCAAACCTAAAAGAAAAGCATTATTTATGATACCCCTAGTAGTGAGAGGAATCATCATTCCCTTAAGTCGATTATTCAATATAATGCATGAAAGAAGGCTGAAGTACTTTTTGAGTTTATGGATAGTAATTGCTCGGGTCAATATAATTTTTATTTACCATGTAGCGTAATACTTCACCTAATTTATTCAATGTGGGAGAAAGCATGGGCATAGAAATTAACCAAATTTTTTTATGTAGCTGCTTCTCATGATGCCCTTGCAGTTCATTTCAGTTTACAGGCCATAACAGCTAGTGCCAATAAACATTTTTACAATTACTTTGGAGGTAACTACTGAGGTCTGTACAATGCTTTTAGAGACAAAATACAATGGAGTTTATACTTCCTTATATTCGAGAAGCTGCCAAAACCTTTTCAAATATTTTAACTACAAAGATAAGTAATAAATAGGGATAAGGTCAGGCCCCACTTTTCCAGAGAGCTCATAAGAAATCTTTAAAGATAAGAAAAATCGTGTAAGTATTTTCAAAGAATCAGATCGATTGCATATTATGATGAGTTTTCTCTTGTAAAGAGAAAAGTTAGAGGTTTACTACAAGTTTAAGGTGTAGTACTAGAAGAATAGTAAAAGAGATTAAAATTTTATGCAAATTTATTCAAATATGTCCTTTTTAAAGAATTCTAATATAGTTTGCTCAATTAAGATTCAGTTGAGTAATTTTGAATGCTAAACAACTTAGTGAAGCATTTGGAAAGTATTTCCAATCAGACTACCAACCTCTAAACAAATAGAAACTTTCCAAGTAATTCAGATGACAACTGCATTACCAATATGATTAGAATCCCTGATGTTATTGAATACAAATTTTGGATTGTATTCTGAAGCTGAGTGCATGGTAGCGACAGCATCCCTGCTAGCTCTTCTAAATCCCTGGCAGTACTTTTTTATTTATTCTAGTTACCTTACTCTTATACATATTTTATAAAAAATTTCTTTTTTTTACATATTTCAGTCTTACTTTCTTAAAATTAAAAAAAAAAAATAAAATCAACATTTAAATCAAAATTAAAATCAGTCACTGCTGTTGATATTTGTAAATATCTGAAAATTAACCTAATTTTTTTCTCTGTCGATTTCCCTGCCACTTGGAGCGCAACTAAGTATAAGCTCAGTTCCAAAGGGTGCCATGGTCTCAAACTATCTCGATAGGGCACAAGGCCCTGCCCAGGCAGCTGGGACTTGATCTTTCTTGGTTGTCATACCTTAAATGAGGGGATCCCAAAGGGTTCCCCTCACTGGGGCACCAGTCTTAACACCTGGCTTCTAACGAGGAACCCCAAAGGGATCCCCTACCGGGACTATGATCTTACTTTCCCTCAATAGCACTGTAAGAGAGTCCCCACCCGATCATCAAAGATGAGACGTTGGCACCTTCCACCCCTCCCGGATGAGGCTGTACCTCGCAGACACTACAGTGCAGCTGTTCACATATTCATGGCGCTGGTGCAGGTGGGACCACCTTATATCCTCAACCTCCGGGAGCATGTCTGTGCAACTTAAATGACAGAGTGAGATTCCTGTTTGCAGTCCCTCCTCATGTGGCCGGCCATAATGCAACAAAACAATGACCACTTTGGTCTAGGCCAAGACAAAACTTGGCCCAAATTAACCTAATTTAATTTAACTTATTGCATGTTAATTGAAACATTTACCTGTTCCAATTATCCTATCAAAAATACCTACATGATTTAGACTAAGTAAACGTTATAAATTTGCAACTGCAATTTCTTTTGCTGTGTGTTTTCTTTTTTAAATGAATTTGATTTTTTATTTTTATTGTTGATTTAGTGTGAGACAGGATAGAAAAAATGAAGAAATGTTATCGATTAACTGCAAGTAATGTGGTATTGATAATTAAGTAAAATCTTCAAACATACTTACAACAAAAAAAAATATTTCTATTAATTAAGTTTACATTTTATTTTTCATTTGCTTAACTCTATAAGAAAACTTATACACACTGATGGAAAAAAAATTATTATTATCTCAAAATCAATGAAAATAATAAAGTAATAAAACAAAATGTGGCAACAGTGTTCTTATGCTTTCCTGCACTGGTTATTTATTCTTATTTAGTGGATAAACAATAAAAATTTTAAAAGTCAATATTTATTACTTTTTTTGTTCCCCACCACCAAAATCACCTCTCAAGAACATTTTTTGATTGTTTTAACATTTATTATGTTAAATGGAAGAAACTAAAAAAATTCCATTGAAAAATCTACAACCATAAAATGTTACCTAAAATTGATTTTTTAATGAAACTGTATTTTAATATTATTATTACAATATATGGTCAATATACATGAGTCTGTGTGGCTCTCGTTTTCCTGTTTTAGCCTCTGGTAACAACCGTTAAAATAATTCTTCAGAAGATGATATGTATGAGTGTAAATGAAGTGCAGTCTTGTACATTCTCAGTTAGACCATTCCTGAGATGTGTGGTTAATTGAAACCCAACCACCAAAGAACACTGGTATCCACGATCTAGTATTCAAATCCATGTAAAAATATCTGGCTTTACTAGGACTTGAACGCTGGAACTCTCGACTTCCAAATCAGCTGATTTGGGAAGACGCGTTCACCACTAAACCAACCCGGTGGATGAGTCTGTGTGGCTAATTTTATCAAAATCAGTTTATCCACTCCAAAGACTTTTAGACACATCATATGTAAGTATGTATTCCCTTGTTTTTGTTTTTGAGGTCCCTGGGTCTTTAAACATAGAGAAATGCAAAAAAACCAACCCCATTTTTAGACCGATTACCATACTTTCCTTCTTGCAGCGTGGCTCTAGAGACTAGAGCTATGATGCCAGCAAGATATAATACTAAATTTAAATATTATTTGAATTGTAAATTTTAAACCTTAAAACTTTCTGAAAAAAAAAACACTATGATGGCTGGTGGTTCATCTGAATAAACCACCACCTGAAGTCATGTGAAAAGACCTCATTCAGCAGTGGATGATGAGGATAAGAACTTTATTGAAGAGAACAGTTTAACTGGTAACACTTTCCATCTGCAGTACAAAAATATAATATTTGTTGTTCTTCAAAACGATCAGGAAGGAGGCTCTCTCCTTTCCTGATAAATAAAGTGATGACAGCCTTAAGTGGTTCATCAAAAAATGTCAGGAAATGAAGAAACGGACCGTTACTGGTTGAGACATTTAGCGACGAACAGAGACGATCACTCTTTCTTCCCACCAACATGGGTGATATCAACAGAAATGCAGTATGCCTCAAATCCTTGAATACCAGCCGAGGAGTAATATTTTGTTGGGACCTTCTGAAGACTGATGTTAGTGAGTTTACCGATGAACTTCGCCCCAAGGTATTGTGGAGGTAAAATGAATTATGAAACATCAGATTGGAATGGAAAAACCTACTCCTTTTCTTATACTGAAATGTTTAAACTTATCGTACCACTGGAGAAAATAAGTGTAGGTTATACATGTCTATTTGAGTATGATCATTCATTCCCAACCCTTGCCGATGTTCTCATTGTCAGAGTTATGGCCACACACAACTTCTTGCTCAAATACTGCAATATCTGTTCGATGTGCAAAAGAAGGCCACAACGATTGTGAATACCAGGAAGAAGAAATATGTGAACCGTGGGGGATCACATTCACCTTGCTCACGAGATTGCCCAACTTTTAATGAACAGAAAGCAATTCCTAAAACTTGTACAGAGCAGAGAAGCTATTTTTTCTCGTCGCACAAAAACAGTATAAATAGATGCTAAACACCCAGAAAGAACCTGGTAGACGTCTCTTTTGTAGCCACTACATCAAAGCATATCCCTATAAATGCTAGTAATCAAGAGTGCGGATCTTGTAGTGAATTGAAATAGCTTGTTCAGTTGTTATCTGATCAGGTCACCTCACTCACAAACATTATTACAGAACTAAGAATACAAGCAAGAAGAAATGTATTATTGGTGGAAAGACCAACAGTGGTTTACCAAAAACCACTTAAGTCAGTACACTACCAAATAAAATTCTTGCTGCATCAAACTACCAAGACCCCTATGAAATGCTCTTAACTAATCCTTTTTATGGAACTAACAAACTTAATAATACTTTTCAGTATACACAATTTTAAATACTTCAAATATTTTGTTAACTGTTTTTCACATCTTTTTGCAGTTCTTGCCTTTTTTTATTTCTAAAATATAAAAACGTATGTCACTTAAACAATTGTAAATCAATTGGGTCAACAGGTCAATATTTACAAAAAAAAAATCATAGATTGTTTTATTCTTTTTTGTATTCTGGTCCATAAAAAAACGTTTCCTAAGTATCTATGAATATTATTTATTACTTTTTTTTTAAATTAAATATTTACACTCATTAATCACTGTAGCAACAACCTTAATTTTTTTTTGGGCAAACATACCTGGAGGTTGTTGTAGCAATAATGTTTTATAATTCATACTTACTGGAGATGTTGATTGTCTTTTGTAAATGGAATTGCCAAGAACTGAAATATGGTTGCTTATGATATTCCTCGAGCGTCTATTCTAGATCTATTTAATTTACTCAAAATGGCCTGTTTATCTGTGTTACCAGAATCTGTGCATCATTGTCATGATGCAGCATCATGAATCAAATCAAAACCATGCTTATTTGTTTTTTCGACAGTAATGACATTGTTCATAAGTTGTTTTTGCCTATAGAACAGACTTTCTTTTTCCTGTTTAGCCTCCGGTAACTACCGTTTAGATAATACTTCAGAGGATGATATTATGAGTATAAATGAAGTGTAGTCTTGTACATTCTCAGTTCGACCATTTCTGAGATGTGTGGTTAATTGAAAGCCAATCTCCGCCATGTAGTTAATTGAAAGTTCCTCCAGTCTCTGCTGGTAAATGTATACGTGGACATCTCGGCTGACGAAAGATATCGTAATCGGTACCGATGCGTGTTGCAATTTATCAGCCGTCGTAGAGCAGTAAGTTTCAATCTTGTGTAATTTTGGGTGTAATACCCGCTTTGTTTACATTTCAGGGTCAATGATCTTCAATAAATGAAAATTTAATTATAAATTTTCGGGGTCAAAAGTCAAGGTTAGGCCAGAAGGAATATATCCAATCTACTTATAAAATATTTAATATTACAACCATGAAATAATGAATACGTCAGAGTCCCAGTATAGATGGTAAGGCGACCCCTGACTAGGTAGTAAACAATTAATATGCACAATATTTTTAAAAAAAAATTCTTTATTAATAAATTAGTTTTGAAAACTTGTTAGTTAATTTTTTACAGGCAGTTATAAAAATACATTCTACTAACATTATTTTATTACAGTAAAACATACTTTATTACAAAATTTAAGGTCACATTTTCTGTATTTTACCTTAAAAACTAATTTCTAGTATAAAATAATAATATGTATCATACATTCACAGAATATGATCTTCTGAGGTAGTAATAAACATTCAGCCACTTTAATGCTCTCGAACCATTTTATACCTGATACTCAATACTTCAGCAATTTGGTCGAATTGTTTTATTATCTGGTTAAGAATATTTACTTTTGAACTCTGCACTAAAGATATTTATTAATATCTATAACTAGATATCTGTTAATTAAAGCTATTAAACTTTAATGAACAATCTTTGATGGGAATGACTTCATGAAAATTATATTCGCTGAATATAAAAAAAAACTCATTAAATGTGAAATAACAGTTAACGTATTTTTTAAGAAGTTTTGTTAGCAGCTGACTACTAACTTCATGATGGAAAACAAATGTTGCAGTTTATAAAAATTAAATACCTTAAAAAAATGTGATTAGTTAAAAGATAAAATATAAATAAATTTATACTCATTAAGAAATACTTTTTTGTTTACTCTCTAACTGTAATATTTACCAATTAACAACTAAAGAAGTTTACTTATCGTTATTGTTATTGGTAACATGTACAGGAACCAAACAGCAACAGTAATAATTGAAGAACATAAGAAAGAAGCCGTAATGAGAAAGGGAGTCCGACAAGGATGTTCCCAATCCCCGTTACTTTTTAATCTTAACATAGAACTAGCCGTTAATGATGTTAAAGAACAATTTAGATTCGGTGTAACAGTACAAGGTGAAAAGATAAAATGCTACGATTTGCTGATGATATAGTAATTCTAGCCGAGAGTAAAAAGGATTTAGAAGAAACAATGAATGACATTGATGAAGTCCTATGCAAGAACTACAGCATGAAAATAAACAAGAACAAAATGAAAGTAATGAAATGTAGTAGAAATAACAAAGATGGACCACTGAATGTGAAAATAGGAGGAGAAAAGATTATGGAGGTAGAAGAATTTTGTTATTTGGGAAGTAGAATTACTAAAGATGGACGAAGCAGGAGCGAATAAAATGCCGAATAGCACAAGCGAAACGAGCCTTCAGTCAGAAAATTAATTTAAATGTCAGGAAAAAATTTTTGAAAGTATATGTTTGGAGTGTCGCTTTATATGGAAGTGAAACTTGGACAATCGGAGTATCTGAGAAGAAAAGATTAGAAGCTTTTGAAATGTGGTGCTATAGGAGAATGTTAAAAATCAGATGGTGGATAAAGTGACAAATGAAGAGGTGTTGCGGCAAATAGATGAAGAAAGAAGCATTTGGAAAAATATACCTAAAAGAAAAGACAAACTTATAGGCCACATAATAAGGCATCCTGGAATAGTCGCTTTTATATTGGAAGGACAGGTAGAAGGAAAAAATTGTATAGGCAGGCCACGTTTGGAATATGTTAACAGTTTGTTTTAACAAACTGTTAGGGATGTAGGATGTAGGGGGTATACCAAAATGAAACGACTAGTACTAGATAGGGAATCTTGGAGAGCTGCATCAAACCAGTCAAATGACTGAAGACAAAAAAAAAATTGTTATTGTGATACAAACATTTTGACTAAGTAATAATATTTAATTTGTTACGGTATCAATTTTGTAAAACTATATTCTATTTAATTATTTATACCAGGTTACAGAGTAACAACACAATAATAATGTCAACAGTACACTGCAGAGATGCCAAGGTATCTGTGTACAGTCTGACATGTAAGTGTAAATGTGTAGTCTTGACAGATTAAGGCCGACCATTCCTGAGATGTATGGTTAATTGAAACCATCAAAGAACACCAGTATCCATGATCTAACATTCAATTCCATATAAAAGCAACTGCCTTTACAAGGACTTAGAACTCTTGACTTCAAAAACTAGCTGATTTTGTGATGACAAGTTTAATCACTAGACTAACCCGGCAGGCTAAAATATAACATAATATACTTCGAGTTATATATTGCATGTGACATTACTACATATGTAAAATAAAAAATGATTTTACGATGTAAAGTTATACTAAATATAACAATTAAATATAACAGGTTTACTAAAATTTAGATTCTATGAAATTGGCCTATCCTCATTATGAAAAGTAAAAAAAAAAATCTACAGTGCAATACCTCAATTTTAATATACCCGTAACAAAACTTTAAATGTTTCATATCAAAACTACAGTGAAGCAAGCAATAAATTAACAACATGTCTATCACATAAATATTTAGAAATAAAATACATAATATCATAATTAAGAAAAACACATTTACAAAACTGATCTGAATGTTCAACACTACAACAATTATTCAAATTGGCTTTATATTTCTTAGGGTCATACGATTTAACAACTCTATTTGTTATAATTAATCTCTCTAAAGCTTTTATTAACTGTCTTTTACTTAAATCAATCTTGCATTTCTTTATTTTCATAATAATTATATCACAATAAACTGGAAATAGTTGTTTAATTTGCTCATCATTGTAAACACAGAAATTATCAGATTGTGAAATTAAATTCATTTCAAACTCGGATAATTTACAACAAAATTTAAAGAATGTTAAATTATCAACTATATTTGTAGATTTCATTTTATTTAATTCAATATTACACTCTTTAAGAAAAACAGTATGAAACGTTTTTACTGAACTATACATATCTAATTCCTCAGGATGTACTAAAAATAAATGTTTTATACACATCTTAACAGACCGATTATAACAGCCACTATTATACAACATTTCGTAACATGTTATTTCACCGTAATTATTTCTAGCAGTAACATCAGCATTACCAAACACAATTAACAAATTGATAGCTTCTGCGGAAAAAGTGAAATGAAGAGGTGTATTCGAATTACGATCACATAATTTCGCATTACCACCGTTTTCTAAAATTGCTTTGATCAATTTAACATTTCTACTTCCGATTAAAGCATAATTCAATGGTGTTCGAAAGTGATGGTCAGAATAATTTATATTTATACCGCAATAGAATAATAATCTTTTAATATAAACATCTGGAGCAATGAGAAAACATCTTTGAACGAGTTCCGAGTCTTTCATAAAAGCTTCAGTATGGTCAGAGAACAACAAAAGTGCAAGTTCTGCATGATGACCATATAAATAATATAAAAATGAGATATCACATCCATCAACTTCATTAATATCTTCTTTACTATGTAAAAATTCAATTAAAATTTGCACATCTGTACTATGATTTATAACATAAATTAAAGGCATTTTACCTTCATTGAGATTTATCATACATTTTTCAACAGTTGCTCCATAATCTAATAACAAACATAAAAACTTATCATTATTAATGTAATTTTTAAATGAAAGTGCATAGTTTAACGCTGTATAACCTTCTACATCACTAGCATCTATATAGGCGCCGTTCTCAATTAATGCAACTGCAATTTCAACTTGTTTATTTTCTGCACCATATAATATAGCATACATTAATGGTGTTAAACCTTTATTATCACAAATATTAACATCGGCACCTTTTTGAATCACAAAATCAACATGTTCTTTTTTATTATTACTTTTAACATGTTTCAATATGTATAATAAAAGTGTATCATTATTTTCGTCATGAGTGTTTATATTCACACCATTATCAATAAGTATTTGTATTATTTCTTTAAACATACTAGAATGAACAGCATGCTTTATAGGTGTTAATCCATTATTATCAATTACGTTGACATCAGCTCCATGTTCAATGAGTTTAATAATGACATCCACATCACACTCGTACTTTATAGCGTAAATTAGAGGCGTATATCCTCTATTATCAATTGCATTAATGTCGGCCCCATTACATATGATATTAAATATAAAATTTTTATTTATATTTAATTCTATTGCATACATTAAAAATGTCTGACCAAATTCATCCTTTACATTTATATCGTTCCTACTAGGAATAAGTTCAGCAAAAAATTTATCATTGTGTTTCTTCACAACTTCTATATTAAACCAAAACCTATCGTGACAATCATTTATTTGACTGAAATTGGCTCCTTTTGTAATAAGTAAATCAATTAAATCTTGGTCATTAAAATAAACAACAGCGTAACATAAGCTCGTTCTGCCAAACACGTCCACTGAATTTACGTCGGCTTCTGCTTTAATCAATCTACCAGTAACCTCATCATCATTGTTTTTAATTGCGTACATTAAAGGGGTAACTCTAAGAAAATCACATTTATTTACATCTGCTCCGAAATCGATCAATTTATCAATTATTTCTACCTTGTAATAGTTATTTATTGCACACACTAATGGTGTCATTCCACGTTCATCAATTGCATTAACATCTGCACCTTTATCAAGAAGCGTCAATATAATTTCCTTACCTCTATGAAGTTGCAGTGCTATTAATAGTGGTGAAGTAGTATAATCATTTTCACCTTCGTTAAGGTATTTCAGTTCATTAACATTTGCACCTTTATCAATGATTTCTATAATACAATCAACACTACAATTATTTTTCAGTGCTAAATATAGAAAACGATTACACACTTTATTCAGTGTATTTGTCATGAATCCATTATAAATTAGTACATCTATAAACTGTTTAATTCTACTTGTTTTAGATACTACAGTAGTTAAGAATGCGTCTTTCAAAGAATTCTTTGCTATATCATCACGAATAATTGGTCTTCTCTTTATAAGTTCTAGCCACAAATCTTCATGTGTATTCAATGTTAATTTCATTAAAGGTTTCTCCCTACAAAAATTTTCAGCATTGATATCTGCACCTGAGTCTATCAACAATTTAATAATTTCAATATCATCACCGCTACAAAAATTACTCACAGCTATATGTAATATTGTATTTCCACGCTTATCACATAATTCATTGACATCTGCACCCATTTTTAAAATTTCTTGTATAAAATTTACACTTCTTTTACTCTTTATAGATTGTAATAATGGTGATACATGTCTTACATCTGTATCATCAATAATTCCACCTCTATCAACTAATCGTCGTATCATTTCGATATCTGAACCATGCATAATAGCAACATTAATAATTGAAGTTAAAATGAGGGTGATATCAAATATATTTTTAATGTCAAAATAATCTAATAAAGCTATCAACATTTCTTTACTTTTTGTTTTATAAAATAAGTAATATAATTTAAAATTTGTCATTATCCTCTTCATTTCATTTGTATTCCTTTCCAACAATTCAACAATGCTATCAACATCGTTATCAACAATTCCTTTAACAATATCATCATAACACATACTTACGTTATGTTTTAACTAATATGGATAATTTTCTTCTAAGTTGATTTTACCAGATTTTTTAATCTGAAAAATGAAATTAAAAATTTATTTTGTGTATAATTGTAAAAGTCAATGGTGACTTGGAACATTGTTTTAGTATGAAATATTTTACATAGAAAAAAAAATATATAACTTAATTTTAAGTGGACACTTTCAAGTGGACTTTTTTTTTTTACAAAGACATTTACCTAATATTAAAAAAAGTCAATGTATAACCTCAATAAAAATTTGACCATTATTAATCACTAAACAAATATACTCATTTTATTGTTTTATTTAGAAATACTAACTTTTTTCCTTTCTCCTATAATAATAATAATAATCTGAACATGGTTCCAGAACTTAAAAAGAAAATAATATGTACAGCACACATAATTATGATAATTTGTTTGTTATTTTTTTTAATTTCAATAAAGAATAACCCCATTTTAAGATTTGTGGAAACCTGGGTGAAAATGATGGAATTCATATCTAAACAATTTGTATTTACATAATTTCAATAAGTATAATATTCAATGCCACAAATAAAATGGCATTTAGTTCTATGTAGTTAGAAACACTAATGCACTAATATAACAGCTCGTGAAATAGAAAATACTACACTAATTCAACAGGTTTTTCAGAATTAGTTTAATAAATTAGGGTGATCAATTAATTGTTATGCCTCACTTGCAGCTTATATCGTAAGTTATATTGTTCTTTCTGATAGTAGTGTATTTGAAAAAAGTCGTAGTTAACTGCAGTCAATTCTGACTAAAACAAGTTTACCAAAATACAGAAATCAATCGTAAAATACACATCACTACACTATAATGTAATCTTTTTCCACAAGAATTTTTTTTTTTATTGTTTTATTGCAGTTACAAAGAGACCATTTTATTGAAGTGACTGGTGCAACTGAATATATTTTATAAATATTAACATTCACAAGAAATTTAAATCAGTAAAAAGCACATAGTAAAATTTTCATTCATAAATATTATAAGTGCCATAATTATAAACAAATGACCACCTGATTTGAACACACTCAAAGATTATATTACAATCCTTAAGAACAAATAGCACACCATACTAGGCTTCCTAATGAAAAATTGGAGTTAACTGATTTTTCTTCTTCAATTGAGAACGTTATCTGCTTCGTGATACACTTTTACATCTTCAATTGAGAACATTATCTGTTTCTTGATATACTTTTACATATCGCCATCTTAATCCCGGCAAAATGCAAAGAATGTTCAGCCCTACAAATAATACCTCTAAAAAACCTCCTATGGTGGTTTAAATTCACTTTAAAAAATTAAATTACAACTGAATTAAAGTGAAAGTAAAATTAAAGGTCTTTTTCCGTTTTGGGAAACATTTATGCACCTTTGGTTAATAGTTTCTCTCATAATTATGTACCTCAATGTATGAAAAATTTACAGTTAATTGTAATGTTAAGCTTAATAAACAAGGTTCACGGTATTCTCTTTAAAGGATTCAAAGTTTAATAAATAATCCAGTTTTTTGCTATTTTAAAATGGGTTGACAATATACAAAGTGCCTCACACAGTAAAATATGATCAGAACACAAGTTAAGACGATAATGAAAATGATAACAGTCGGGTATAAATATGTTCAGCATTAGACGTACATTTTTCTTAAACTATGTTAACATAAAAGGACCAAGAATAGTTTGAAACTTAAATTTAGTGAATTTAAAAGCCACATAAGCTGGGTTCATAATAAAACTTAACAGCCAAATTTCTTCTTTAACACTTTCTATTTGCATCAACCAAAAGCAATTTGCCAGAATTTAACGTTTATTAATTAGTAAGCATTCATAGAAAAGTAGCCCTTTCTAAAGCTGACACTCAGTAGCAAATAAGGCTAAAATTAAAGGGACTTAGAATGGATTCTGGAGGAATATTAAGGGGAATCTTGCTTTAGTTCTTTAGTGGCTCGATTTACAGACCACAAACCTTTACAGTAAATATGACCTACATACTATAAAGCATTATTGTTAGTCACCATAATGCAAGCTTATTAATATTTAGTCATGAGACATTTAAAAATACACAATGGTTTTTTAAAAATCATTTAACTTTATTTTTAGGAACAAATAACCACCAGAATTGTATACACTTGAAAGAAATCCCAAAATTAAGATAATTTTCACACAGATTAATGAATGGAAATTAATTTCAAAAACATAATAACCATAAAGATACACATGAGATTTTTTTTGATGCACCATATAAGGAAAAAAGGTACGTACGTATTAACGCCACCGCAGCTACAGTTTTATTTAAATACAAAGTAGTCAATTGGGTTTCGGTGGAAAATGGGCCAATATAGAGTTTAACATAGATTCAAAACAGTGTCTTTATTAATTTTAATAAATGGTTATTTATATTTTCTTTTTTTTAAATATAACTTAACCTACACTCGCTTCGCTCGCTAACCTTGACTAATTAACAGGAGTGTTTTGATTATTTAAATAATAAATAATTGCAATAATTACTGAATTTATTAAATACATACTCAAAAAATTACGGTGTTAATTAGTCAAGGTTAGCGAGCGAAGCGAGCGTAGGTTAAGTTTGGTTAAATTATATTTATAAAATACATAAATATAAATAACCATTTGTTAAAATTAATAAAGAGACTGTTCATTTTCCATCAAAATCCGATTGACTACTTTGTTTTATATGTGAAATATTTAAAATGTGAACAGTGAAGAGTTTATCAAGAACTTTATTATGTAATGGTAACTAATGACTATCAGTTCAAACAAAATTACAAAAATATATAATTTACCTACCTTACTGACTAAATTAGGCCTTCCAAATTTGGTTTCCAGTTAATTACATAACATTGTTAAATTAATGAGTAATCATTTAACATTTATTATAGATATTAGTTCATAAATACTAGTATATTATAATAGTGTTATATCTCTAAGTAATTCAAAACTATTGTAATAAACATTAAAAATGAAATATAATTTAAAAAAAATATTTTACTGAAAGCTCAATAGAGTTTTCAACAGGAAAACTACCTATTTTTCAACAATCAGATAAATGCCGTATAAACAAGAAGTTCATAAAAAAAAGTTGAAATATCTATAAAATAGTTCAGAAAAAATATATAAATTTTTATTTGTTAATAATCTTTTAATAAGTGATAACTGAACAGTTAAAGTATTATTGTGTTATTACAGAGAAGTTAATGCTAGCTGCATACAAAGGATGTAAATTATTTTTACTGCCAACATTTAGAGAGTTAATCTTAGTTACATTCAATAAATTATAATAAAATTATTAAATTTCACTAATTTTTAATCTTAAGGATACTAAAAATAATATTTTACTAATCAGAAATAACTAACTTATGCCAATCACAGGAATTATAAAACACCATAGATGTTCGGATAACATTAACAAGGTTATTTACTAAGTACATGCCATTGAGAGTACCTTTAGTCATTAAAACAATGCTTATGGCTGTATGCTAATTTCCACCATGTGTAGCAAACCAGTTCAGAACATAAAATTAGAATCATTATTCTAGTATCAACACGCTAAAATATGTTTGCTTTATATACAATCACTGTGTATTTACTTTCAATAAATTAATAAGTACATTACATTAATGCACTTACATTATTCTATTATGAATGTAAAACAACTTATAAATCAAGTTTCATAAAAATTGTCATGGCAATGTAATCCAAGCCACCATCCAACTTTCATAAGGCATAGAAAGTTGCGATTCTTTGGCCTTGATTATTAATTTCAGTGTTACTTTCCATTTGTTAAAAACACTGTAACAGCTCCATTACCTTAAGGTGATATTATTCTACATTTCAAATTAATTTTCTACAAACATTTCAAAATAAAACTATTTGATGTAAGAATTTGCAAGTTTTCATTTCTTATATTTCATGCAAAATGATGGAACTATTCAAAAATTATTTTTCAAATTATTTAGATGAATACACCTAACAAAAAATACAAAGGTAGACTCATCTCAATAAGTAGTGTTTTTTTGTAAGTTAAAAATTATGTAAAATATATTTGAGTCCACCACATAAATAACAACTACTAGTTATAGGGTTAAGAATGCAAAAATTATATCCTTATTATTAAAAAGAAACGTTATAATACGATGTAAAATTAGTGGTACTAAATAATGACCTGATAGTTTACTAGTAATTAGAATTCATCAAATATTGCAATTAAATTTTCGAACTGCTTAAAATCAAACTATAGTTTATAATAAACTTCGAAAAACATACACAACTGCAGCCTGTATCATAACTACGTTTCTAAACTGAATTAAAAAGGTCAATTCTAAGTTTGAATTTATATTCATAAATTAATAAACATTTTTAAAAAACAAATAAATCACCAAATCTTGATAAATAACCTACACATTAAAATGACAGTTGTGAAGCAGTAAAGGAAGAATCGTAAACGAGTCGTTCCTTGAAATAGATTTTTTTTTTACTGAACGAAAGAATGTAGGTTTGCGGCAACAAAAACTGATTCTACTAATGACTGTCAACGGTGAATTCAATAAAAACCAAATTTTACTCAGTTTCGATTTGATACATAGTAATCTTTCTTTTTCTTGGCTTGTAGTGGGGGATCCTGCTACCATACAAAATTTTAGTTTGCGTTTGTTTACTTTATATCCAAACGTAACGCATATCTAATCACAATACCGCCACTAATGTGAATGAACATTCGGCAAATTAATCACGGCTTGATTATAAGATATATTTGTTAACTGTGCTATTTAAGTGAGTTAATCTTAAACAATTAAATTTTATCTGTAAGCAAGAAAATACATTTTTTATATTTCATCAGAAACTACAAAAAAAAGGGAATATATATTAATTAATTGAAAAGAAGAATGTCCACAAAATATGAAATCGCTAGATGAACCAAAGATCGAGATATATCAAACAAATTTATTTACAGTTCAATTTAACGTATATTATCAACATACATTTGTTACTCGAAACGAAAAAAGCCCGCAAAATGTGAACTCCCTAGATGAATCTGGTATCGAGATATATGGAAAAATTTATTTACAGTTGAATTTAACTTATATTACCAACATACATTTGTTACTCGAAACGAAAAAAGCCCGCAAAATGTGAACTCGCTAGATGAATCTGGGATCAAGATATATGGAAAAATCAATTTACAGTTCGATTTAACTTATATTACAAACATACATTAGATACTTAAAACATACATTTGTTACGCGAAACGAAGAAAACCCGCAAAATGTGAACTCGCTAGATGAATCTGGGATCGAGATATATAAGAAAAATTTTTGTTTCCAGTTCGATTTAACTTATATTACAAACATACATTTGTTACGCGAAACGAAGAAAACCCGCAAAATGTGAACTAGCTAGATGAATCTGGGATCGAGACATATAAGAAAAATGTTTGTTTACAGTTCGATTTAACTTATATTACCAACATACATTAGATACTTGAAACCAAGAAAACCCGCAAAATGTGAACTCGCTAGATGAATATGGGATCAAGATATATGGAAAAATCAATTTACAGTTCGATTTAACTTATATTACAAACATACATTAGATACTTAAAACATACATTTGTTACGCGAAACGAAGAAAACCCGCATAATGTGAACTCGCTAGATGAATCTGGGATCGAGATATATAAGAAAAATTTTTGTTTACAGTTCGATTTAACTTATATTACAAACATACATTTGTTACGCGAAACGAAGAAAACCCGCAAAATGTGAACTCGCTAGATGAATCTGGGATCGAGATATATAAGAAAAATTTTTGTTTACAGTTCGATTTAACTTATATTACCAACATACATAAGATACTTGAAACGAAGAAAACCCGCAAAATGTGAACTCGCTAGATGAATCTGGGATCGAGATATTTATGAAAAATTTTTGTTTACGGTTCGATTTAACTTATATTACCAACATACATTAGATACTTGAAACCAAGAAAACCCCCAAAATGTGAACTCGCTAGATGAATCTGGGATCGAGATATTTATGAAAAATTTTTGTTTACGGTTCGATTTAACTTATATTACTAACATACATTAGATACTTGAAACGAAGAAAACCGGCAAAATGTGAACTCGCTAGATGAATCTGGGATCGAGATATTTATGAAAAATTTTTGTTTACGGTTCGATTTAACTTATATTACCAACATACATTAGATACTTGAAACGAAGAAAACCGGCAAAATGTGAACTCGCTAGATGAATCTGGGATCGAGATATTTATGAAAAATTTTTGTTTACGGTTCGATTTAACTTATATTACCAACATACATTAGATACTTGAAACGAAGAAAACCGGCAAAATGTGAACTCGCTAGATGAATCTGGGATCGAGATATTTATGAAAAATTTTTGTTTACGGTTCGATTTAACTTATATTACCAACATACATTAGATACTTGAAACCAAGAAAACCCCCAAAATGTGAACTCGCTAGATGAATCTGGGATCGAGATATTTATGAAAAATTTTTGTTTACGGTTCGATTTAACTTATATTACCAACATACATTAGATACTTGAAACGAAGAAAACCCGCAAAATGTGAACTCGCTAGATGAATCTGGGATCGAGATATTTATGAAAAATTTTTGTTTACGGTTCGATTTAACTTATATTACCAACATACATTAGATACTTGAAACGAAGAAAACCGGCAAAATGTGAACTCGCTAGATGAATCTGGGATCGAGATATTTATGAAAAATTTTTGTTTACGGTTCGATTTAACTTATATTACCAACATACATTAGATACTTGAAACGAAGAAAACCCGCAAAATGTGAACTCGCTAGATGAATCTGGGATCGAGATATTTATGAAAAATTTTTGTTTACGGTTCGATTTAACTTATATTACCAACATACATTAGATACTTGAAACGAAGAAAACCGGCAAAATGTGAACTCGCTAGATGAATCTGGGATCGAGATATTTATGAAAAATTTTTGTTTACGGTTCGATTTAACTTATATTACCAACATACATTAGATACTTGAAACGAAGAAAACCGGCAAAATGTGAACTCGCTAGATGAATCTGGGATCGAGATATTTATGAAAAATTTTTGTTTACGGTTCGATTTAACTTATATTACCAACATACATTAGATACTTGAAACGAAGAAAACCGGCAAAATGTGAACTCGCTACATGAATCTGTGATCGAGATATTTATGAAAAATTTTTGTTTACGGTTCGATTTAACTTATATTACCAACATACATTAGATACTTGAAACGAAGAAAACCCGCAAAATATGAACTCGCTAGATGAATCTGGGATCGAGATATTTATGAAAAATTTTTGTTTACGGTTCGATTTAACTTATATTACCAACATACATTAGATACTTGAAACGAAGAAAACCCGCAAAATGTGAACTCGCTAGATGAATCTGGGATCGAG
The DNA here is from genome assembly GCF_047948215.1 of Lycorma delicatula. Lineage (NCBI taxonomy): Eukaryota > Metazoa > Arthropoda > Insecta > Hemiptera > Fulgoridae > Lycorma > Lycorma delicatula. The sequence continues at coordinate 19,505,519 of NC_134467.1, forward strand.
ATATTTATGAAAAATTTTTGTTTACGGTTCGATTTAACTTATATTACCAACATACATTAGATACTTGAAACGAAGAAAACCCGCAAAAAGTGAACTCGCTAGATGAATCTGGGATCGAGATATTTATGAAAAATTTTTGTTTACGGTTCGATTTAACTTACATTACCAACATACATTAGATACTTGAAACCAAGAAAACCCGCAAAATGTGAACTCGCTAGATGAATCTGGGATCGAGATATTTATGAAAAATTTTTGTTTACCGTTTGATTTAACTTATATTACCAACATACATTAGATACTTGAAACGAAGAAAACCGGCAAAATGTGAACTCGCTAGATGAATCTGGGATCGAGATATTTATGAAAAATTTTTGTTTACCGTTTGATTTAACTTATATTACCAACATACATTAGATACTTGAAACGAAGAAAACCGGCAAAATGTGAACTCGCTAGATGAATCTGGGATCGAGATATATAAGAAAAATTTTTGTTTACATTTCGATTTAACTTATATTACCAACATACATTAGATACTTGAAACAAAGAAAACCCGCAAAATGTGAACTCGCTAGATGAATCTGGGATCGAGATATTTATGAAAAATTTTTGTTTACGGTTCGATTTAACTTATATTACCAACATACATTAGATACTTGAAACGAAGAAAACCCGCAAAATGTGAACTCGCTAGATGAATGTTGGATCGAGATATTTATGAAAAATTTTTGTTTACGGTTCGATTTAACTTATATTACCAACATACATTAGATACTTGAAACGAAGAAAACCGGCAAAATGTGAACTCGCTAGATGAATCTGGGATCGAGATATTTATGAAAAATTTTTGTTTACGGTTCGATTGAACTTATATTACCAACGTACATTAGATACTTGAAACCTAGAAAACCCGCAAAATGTGAACTCGCTAGATGAATCTGGGATCGAGATATTTATGAAAAATTTTTGTTTACGGTTCGATTTAACTTATATTACCAACATACATTAGATACTTGAAACGAAGAAAACCCGCAAAATGTGAACTCGCTAGATGAATCTGGGATCGAGATATTTATGAAAAATTTTTGTTTACGGTTCGATTTAACTTATATTACCAACATACATTAGATACTTGAAACGAAGAAAACCCGCAAAATGTGAACTCGCTAGATGAATCTGGGATCGAGATATTTATGAAAAATTTTTGTTTACGGTTCGATTTAACTTATATTACCAACATACATTAGATACTTGAAACCAAGAAAACCCCCAAAATGTGAACTCGCTAGATGAATCTGGGATCGACATATTTATGAAAAATTTTTGTTTACGGTTCGATTTAACTTATATTACCAACATACATTAGATACTTGAAACCAAGAAAACCCCCAAAATGTGAACTCGCTAGATGAATCTGGGATCGAGATATTTATGAAAAATTTTTGTTTACGGTTCGATTTAACTTATATTACCAACATACATTAGATACTTGAAACGAAGAAAACCCCCAAAATGTGAACTCGCTAGATGAATCTGGGATCGAGATATTTATGAAAAATTTTTGTTTACGGTTCGATTTAACTTATATTACTAACATACATTAGATACTTGAAACGAAGAAAACCGGCAAAATGTGAACTCGCTAGATGAATCTGGGATCGAGATATTTATGAAAAATTTTTGTTTACGGTTCGATTTAACTTATATTACCAACATACATTAGATACTTGAAACGAAGAAAACCGGCAAAATGTGAACTCGCTAGATGAATCTGGGATCGAGATATTTATGAAAAATTTTTGTTTACGGTTCGATTTAACTTATATTACCAACATACATTAGATACTTGAAACGAAGAAAACCGGCAAAATGTGAACTCGCTAGATGAATCTGGGATCGAGATATTTATGAAAAATTTTTGTTTACGGTTCGATTTAACTTATATTACCAACATACATTAGATACTTGAAACCAAGAAAACCCCCAAAATGTGAACTCGCTAGATGAATCTGGGATCGAGATATTTATGAAAAATTTTTGTTTACGGTTCGATTTAACTTATATTACCAACATACATTAGATACTTGAAACGAAGAAAACCCGCAAAATGTGAACTCGCTAGATGAATCTGGGATCGAGATATTTATGAAAAATTTTTGTTTACGGTTCGATTTAACTTATATTACCAACATACATTAGATACTTGAAACGAAGAAAACCCGCAAAATGTGAACTCGCTAGATGAATCTGGGATCGAGATATTTATGAAAAATTTTTGTTTACGGTTCGATTTAACTTATATTACCAACATACATTAGATACTTGAAACCAAGAAAACCCCCAAAATGTGAACTCGCTAGATGAATCTGGGATCGAGATATTTATGAAAAATTTTTGTTTACGGTTCGATTTAACTTATATTACTAACATACATTAGATACTTGAAACGAAGAAAACCGGCAAAATGTGAACTCGCTAGATGAATCTGGGATCGAGATATTTATGAAAAATTTTTGTTTACGGTTCGATTTAACTTATATTACCAACATACATTAGATACTTGAAACGAAGAAAACCGGCAAAATGTGAACTCGCTAGATGAATCTGGGATCGAGATATTTATGAAAAATTTTTGTTTACGGTTCGATTTAACTTATATTACCAACATACATTAGATACTTGAAACGAAGAAAACCGGCAAAATGTGAACTCGCTAGATGAATCTGGGATCGAGATATTTATGAAAAATTTTTGTTTACGGTTCGATTTAACTTATATTACCAACATACATTAGATACTTGAAACGAAGAAAACCGGCAAAATGTGAACTCGCTAGATGAATCTGGGATCGAGATATTTATGAAAAATTTTTGTTTACGGTTCGATTTAACTTATATTACCAACATACATTAGATACTTGAAACGAAGAAAACCCGCAAAATGTGAACTCGCTAGATGAATCTGGGATCGAGATATTTATGAAAAATTTTTGTTTACGGTTCGATTTAACTTATATTACCAACATACATTAGATACTTGAAACGAAGAAAACCGGCAAAATGTGAACTCGCTAGATGAATCTGGGATCGAGATATTTATGAAAAATTTTTGTTTACGGTTCGATTTAACTTATATTACCAACATACATTAGATACTTGAAACGAAGAAAACCGGCAAAATGTGAACTCGCTAGGTGAATCTGGGATCGAGATATTTATGAAAAATTTTTGTTTACGGTTCGATTTAACTTATATTACCAACATACATTAGATACTTGAAACGAAGAAAACCGGCAAAATGTGAACTCGCTACATGAATCTAGGATCGAGATATTTATGAAAAATTTTTGTTTACGGTTCGATTTAACTTATATTACCAACATACATTAGATACTTGAAACCTAGAAAACCCGCAAAATGTGAACTCGCTAGATGAATCTGGGATCGAGATATTTATGAAAAATTTTTGTTTACGGTTCGATTTAACTTATATTACCAACATACATTAGATACTTGAAACCAAGAAAACCCGCAAAATGTGAACTCGCTAGATGAATCTAGGATCGAGATATTTATGAAAAATTTTTGTTTACGGTTCGATTTAACTTATATTACCAACATACATTAGATACTTGAAACGAAGAAAACCGGCAAAATGTGAACTCGCTAGATGAATCTTGGATCGAGATATTTCTGAAAAATTTTTGTTTACGGTTCGATTTAACTTATATTACCAACATACATTAGATACTTGAAACGAAGAAAACCGGCAAAATGTGAACTCGCTAGATGAATCTGGGATCGAGATATTTATGAAAAATTTTTGTTTACGGTTCGATTTAACTTATATTACCAACATACATTAGATACTTGAAACGAAGAAAACCCGCAAAATGTGAACTCGCTAGATGAATCTGGGATCGAGATATTTATGAAAAATTTTTGTTTACGGTTCGATTTAACTTATATCACCAACATACATTAGATACTTGAAACCAAGAAAACCCGCAAAATGTGAACTCGCTAGATGAATCTTGGATCGAGATATTTATGAAAAATTTTTGTTTACGGTTCGATTTAACTTATATTACCAACATACATTAGATACTTGAAACGAAGAAAACCGGCAAAATGTGAACTCGCTAGATGAATCTGGGATCGAGATATTTATGAAAAATTTTTGTTTACGGTTCGATTTAACTTATATTACCAACATACATTAGATACTTGAAACGAAGAAAACCGGCAAAATGTGAACTTGCTAGATGAATCTGGGATCGAGATATATAAGAAAAATTTTTGTTTACAGTTCGATTTAACTTATATTACCAACATACATTAGATACTTGAAACCAAGAAAACCCGCAAAATGTGAACTCGCTAGATGAATCTGGGATCGAGATATTTATGAAAAATTTTTGTTTACGGTTCGATTTAACTTATATTACCAACATACATTAGATACTTGAAACCTAGAAAACCCGCAAAATGTGAACTCGCTAGATGAATCTGGGATCGAGATATATAAAAAAAATTTTTGTTTACAGTTCGATTTAACTTATTTTACAAACATACATTTGTTACGCGAAACGAAGAAAACCCGCAAAATGTGAACTCGCTAGATGAATCTGGGATCGAGATATATAAGAAAAATTTTTGTTTACATTTCGATTTAACTTATATTACCAACATACATTAGATACTTGAAACCTAGAAAACCCGCAAAATGTGAACTCGCTAGATGAATCTGGGATCGAGATATTTATGAAAAATTTTTGTTTACGGTTCGATTTAACTTATATTACCAACATACATTAGATACTTGAAACGAAGAAAACCCGCAAAATGTGAACTCGCTAGATGAATCTGGGATCGAGATATTTATGAAAAATTTTTGTTTACGGTTCGATTTAACTTATATTACCAACATACATTAGATACTTGAAACGAAGCAAACCGGCAAAATGTGAACTCGCTAGATGAATCTGGGATCGAGATATTTATGAAAAATTTTTGTTTACGGTTCGATTTAACTTATATTACCAACATACATTAGATACTTGAAACCTAGAAAACCCGCAAAATGTGAACTCGCTAGATGAATCTGGGATCGAGATATTTATGAAAAATTTTTGTTTACGGTTCGATTTAACTTATATTACCAACATACATTAGATACTTGAAACCAAGAAAACCCCCAAAATGTGAACTCGCTAGATGAATCTGGGATCGAGATATTTATGAAAAATTTTTGTTTACGGTTCGATTTAACTTATATTACCAACATCCATTAGATACTTGAAACCTAGAAAACCCGCAAAATGTGAACTCGCTAGATGAATCTGGGATCGAGATATTTATGAAAAATTTTTGTTTACGGTTCGATTTAACTTATATTACCAACATACATTAGATACTTGAAACCAAGAAAACCCGCAAAATGTGAACTCGCTAGATGAATCTAGGATCGAGATATTTATGAAAAATTTTTGTTTACAGTTCGATTTAACTTATATTACACCAACATACATTAGATACTTGAAACGAAGAAAACCGGCAAAATGTGAACTCGCTAGATGAATCTGGGATCGAGATATATAAGAAAAATTTTTGTTTACAGTTCGATTTAACTTATATTACCAACATACATTAGATACTTGAAACCAAGAAAACCCGCAAAATGTGAACTCGCTAGATGAATCTGGGATCGAGATATTTATGAAAAATTTTTGTTTACGGTTCGATTTAACTTATATTACACCAACATACATTAGATACTTGAAACGAAGAAAACCGGCAAAATGTGAACTAGCTAGATGAATCTGGGATCGAGATATATAAGAAAAATTTTTGTTTACAGTTCGATTTAACTTATATTACCAACATACATTAGATACTTGAAACCAAGAAAACCCGCAAAATGTGAACTCGCTAGATGAATCTGGGATCGAGATATTTATGAAAAATTTTTGTTTACGGTTCGATTTAACTTATATTACCAACATACATTAGATACTTGAAACCTAGAAAACCCGCAAAATGTGAACTCGCTAGATGAATCTGGGATCGAGATATATAAGAAAAATTTTTGTTTACAGTTCGATTTAACTTATTTTACAAACATACATTTGTTACGCGAAACGAAGAAAACCCGCAAAATGTGAACTCGCTAGATGAATCTAGGATCGAGATATTTATGAAAAATTTTTGTTTACGGTTCGATTTAACTTATATTACCAACATACATTAGATACTTGAAACGAAGAAAACCGGCAAAATGTGAACTCGCTAGATGAATCTTGGATCGAGATATTTCTGAAAAATTTTTGTTTACGGTTCGATTTAACTTATATTACCAACATACATTAGATACTTGAAACGAAGAAAACCGGCAAAATGTGAACTCGCTAGATGAATCTGGGATCGAGATATTTATGAAAAATTTTTGTTTACAGTTCGATTTAACTTATATTACACCAACATACATTAGATACTTGAAACGAAGAAAACCGGCAAAATGTGAACTCGCTAGATGAATCTGGGATCGAGATATTTATGAAAAATTTTTGTTTACGGTTCGATTTAACTTATATTACCAACATACATTAGATACTTGAAACGAAGAAAACCGGCAAAATGTGAACTCGCTAGATGAATCTGGGATCGAGATATTTATGAAAAATTTTTGTTTACGGTTCGATTTAACTTATATTACCAACATACATTAGATACTTGAAACGAAGAAAACCGGCAAAATGTGAACTCGCTAGATGAATCTGGGATCGAGATATTTATGAAAAATTTTTGTTTACGGTTCGATTTAACTTATATTACCAACATACATTAGATACTTGAAACCAAGAAAACCCGCAAAATGTGAACTCGCCAGATGAATCTGGGATCGAGATATTTATGAAAAATTTTTGTTTACGGTTCGATTTAACTTATATTACCAACATACATTAGATACTTGAAACGAAGAAAACCCGCAAAATGTGAACTCGCTAGATGAATCTGGGATCGAGTTATTTATGAAAAATTTTTGTTGACGTTTCGATTTAACTTATATTACCAACATACATTAGATACTTGAAACGAAGAAAACCGGCAAAATGTGAACTCGCTAGATGAATCTGGGATCGAGATATTTATGAAAAATTTTTGTTTACGGTTCGATTTAACTTATATTACCAACATACATTAGATACTTGAAACGAAGAAAACCGGCAAAATGTGAACTCGCTAGATGAATCTGGGATCGAGATATTTATGAAAAATTTTTGTTTACGGTTCGATTTAACTTATATTACCAACATACATTAGATACTTGAAACGAAGAAAACCGGCAAAATGTGAACTCGCTAGATGAATCTGGGATCGAGATTTTTATGAAAAATTTTTGTTTACGGTTCGATTTAACTTATATTACCAACATACATTAGATACTTGAAACGAAGAAAACCGGCAAAATGTGAACTCGCTAGATGAATCTGGGATCGAGATATTTATGAAAAATTTTTGTTTACGGTTCGATTTAACTTATATTACCAACATACATTAGATACTTGAAACGAAGAAAACCGGCAAAATGTGAACTCGCTAGATGAATCTGGGATCGAGATATTTATGAAAAATTTTTGTTTACGGTTCGATTTAACTTATATTACCAACATACATTAGATACTTGAAACGAAGAAAACCGGCAAAATGTGAACTCGCTAGATGAATCTGGGATCGAGATATTTATGAAAAATTTTTGTTTACGGTTCGATTTAACTTATATTACCAACATACATTAGATACTTGAAACGAAGAAAACCGGCAAAATGTGAACTCGCTAGATGAATCTGGGATCGAGATATTTATGAAAAATTTTTGTTTACGGTTCGATTTAACTTATATTACCAACATACATTAGATACTTGAAACGAAGAAAACCGGCAAAATGTGAACTCGCTAGATGAATCTGGGATCGAGATATTTATGAAAAATTTTTGTTTACGGTTCGATTTAACTTATATTACCAACATACATTAGATACTTGAAACGAAGAAAACCGGCAAAATGTGAACTCGCTAGATGAATCTGGGATCGAGATATATAAGAAAAATTTTTGTTTACGGTTCGATTTAACTTATATTACCAACATACATTAGATACTTGAAACGAAGAAAACCGGCAAAATGTGAACTCGCTAGATGAATCTGGGATCGAGATATTTATGAAAAATTTTTGTTTACGGTTCGATTTAACTTATATTACCAACATACATTAGATACTTGAAACGAAGAAAACCCGCAAAATGTGAACTCGCTAGATGAATCTGGGATCGAGATATTTATGAAAAATTTTTGTTTACGGTTCGATTTAACTTATATCACCAACATACATTAGATACTTGAAACCAAGAAAACCCGCAAAATGTGAACTCGCTAGATGAATCTTGGATCGAGATATTTATGAAAAATTTTTGTTTACGGTTCGATTTAACTTATATTACCAACATACATTAGATACTTGAAACGAAGAAAACCGGCAAAATGTGAACTCGCTAGATGAATCTGGGATCGAGATATTTATGAAAAATTTTTGTTTACGGTTCGATTTAACTTATATTACCAACATACATTAGATACTTGAAACGAAGAAAACCGGCAAAATGTGAACTTGCTAGATGAATCTGGGATCGAGATATATAAGAAAAATTTTTGTTTACAGTTCGATTTAACTTATATTACCAACATACATTAGATACTTGAAACCAAGAAAACCCGCAAAATGTGAACTCGCTAGATGAATCTGGGATCGAGATATTTATGAAAAATTTTTGTTTACGGTTCGATTTAACTTATATTACCAACATACATTAGATACTTGAAACCTAGAAAACCCGCAAAATGTGAACTCGCTAGATGAATCTGGGATCGAGATATATAAAAAAAATTTTTGTTTACAGTTCGATTTAACTTATTTTACAAACATACATTTGTTACGCGAAACGAAGAAAACCCGCAAAATGTGAACTCGCTAGATGAATCTGGGATCGAGATATATAAGAAAAATTTTTGTTTACATTTCGATTTAACTTATATTACCAACATACATTAGATACTTGAAACCTAGAAAACCCGCAAAATGTGAACTCGCTAGATGAATCTGGGATCGAGATATTTATGAAAAATTTTTGTTTACGGTTCGATTTAACTTATATTACCAACATACATTAGATACTTGAAACGAAGAAAACCCGCAAAATGTGAACTCGCTAGATGAATCTGGGATCGAGATATTTATGAAAAATTTTTGTTTACGGTTCGATTTAACTTATATTACCAACATACATTAGATACTTGAAACGAAGCAAACCGGCAAAATGTGAACTCGCTAGATGAATCTGGGATCGAGATATTTATGAAAAATTTTTGTTTACGGTTCGATTTAACTTATATTACCAACATACATTAGATACTTGAAACCTAGAAAACCCGCAAAATGTGAACTCGCTAGATGAATCTGGGATCGAGATATTTATGAAAAATTTTTGTTTACGGTTCGATTTAACTTATATTACCAACATACATTAGATACTTGAAACCAAGAAAACCGGCAAAATATGAACTCGCTAGATGAATCTGGGATCGAGATATTTATGAAAAATTTTTGTTTACGGTTCGATTTAACTTATATTACCAACATCCATTAGATACTTGAAACCTAGAAAACCCGCAAAATGTGAACTCGCTAGATGAATCTGGGATCGAGATATTTATGAAAAATTTTTGTTTACGGTTCGATTTAACTTATATTACCAACATACATTAGATACTTGAAACCAAGAAAACCCGCAAAATGTGAACTCGCTAGATGAATCTAGGATCGAGATATTTATGAAAAATTTTTGTTTACAGTTCGATTTAACTTATATTACACCAACATACATTAGATACTTGAAACGAAGAAAACCGGCAAAATGTGAACTCGCTAGATGAATCTGGGATCGAGATATATAAGAAAAATTTTTGTTTACAGTTCGATTTAACTTATATTACCAACATACATTAGATACTTGAAACCAAGAAAACCCGCAAAATGTGAACTCGCTAGATGAATCTGGGATCGAGATATTTATGAAAAATTTTTGTTTACGGTTCGATTTAACTTATATTACCAACATACATTAGATACTTGAAACCTAGAAAACCCGCAAAATGTGAACTCGCTAGATGAATCTGGGATCGAGATATATAAGAAAAATTTTTGTTTACAGTTCGATTTAACTTATTTTACAAACATACATTTGTTACGCGAAACGAAGAAAACCCGCAAAATGTGAACTCGCTAGATGAATCTGGGATCGAGATATATAAGAAAAATTTTTGTTTACATTTCGATTTAACTTATATTACCAACATACATTAGATACTTGAAACCTAGAAAACCCGCAAAATGTGAACTCGCTAGATGAATCTGGGATCGAGATATTTATGAAAAATTTTTGTTTACGGTTCGATTTAACTTATATTACCAACATACATTAGATACTTGAAACCAAGAAAACCGGCAAAATATGAACTCGCTAGATGAATCTGGGATCGAGATATTTATGAAAAATTTTTGTTTACGGTTCGATTTAACTTATATTACCAACATACATTAGATACTTGAAACCTAGAAAACCCGCAAAATGTGAACTCGCTAGATGAATCTTGGATCGAGATATTTATGAAAAATTTTTGTTTACGGTTCGATTTAACTTATATTACCAACATACATTAGATACTTGAAACCAAGAAAACCCGCAAAATGTGAACTCGCTAGATGAATCTAGGATCGAGATATTTATGAAAAATTTTTGTTTACGGTTCGATTTAACTTATATTACCAACATACATTAGATACTTGAAACGAAGAAAACCGGCAAAATGTGAACTCGCTAGATGAATCTTGGATCGAGATATTTCTGAAAAATTTTTGTTTACGGTTCGATTTAACTTATATTACCAACATACATTAGATACTTGAAACGAAGAAAACCGGCAAAATGTGAACTCGCTAGATGAATCTGGGATCGAGATATTTATGAAAAATTTTTGTTTACAGTTCGATTTAACTTATATTACACCAACATACATTAGATACTTGAAACGAAGAAAACCGGCAAAATGTGAACTCGCTAGATGAATCTGGGATCGAGATATTTATGAAAAATTTTTGTTTACGGTTCGCTTTAACTTATATTACCAACATACATTAGATACTTGAAACGAAGAAAACCGGCAAAATGTGAACTCGCTAGATGAATCTGGGATCGAGATATTTATGAAAAATTTTTGTTTACGGTTCGATTTAACTTATATTACCAACATACATTAGATACTTGAAACGAAGAAAACCGGCAAAATGTGAACTCGCTAGATGAATCTGGGATCGAGATATTTATGAAAAATTTTTGTTTACGGTTCGATTTAACTTATATTACCAACATACATTAGATACTTGAAACCAAGAAAACCCGCAAAATGTGAACTCGCCAGATGAATCTGGGATCGAGATATTTATGAAAAATTTTTGTTTACGGTTCGATTTAACTTATATTACCAACATACATTAGATACTTGAAACGAAGAAAACCCGCAAAATGTGAACTCGCTAGATGAATCTGGGATCGAGTTATTTATGAAAAATTTTTGTTGACGGTTCGATTTAACTTATATTACCAACATACATTAGATACTTGAAACGAAGAAAACCGGCAAAATGTGAACTCGCTAGATGAATCTGGGATCGAGATATTTATGAAAAATTTTTGTTTACGGTTCGATTTAACTTATATTACCAACATACATTAGATACTTGAAACGAAGAAAACCGGCAAAATGTGAACTCGCTAGATGAATCTGGGATCGAGATATTTATGAAAAATTTTTGTTTACGGTTCGATTTAACTTATATTACCAACATACATTAGATACTTGAAACGAAGAAAACCGGCAAAATGTGAACTCGCTAGATGAATCTGGGATCGAGATATATAAGAAAAATTTTTGTTTACGGTTCGATTTAACTTATATTACCAACATACATTAGATACTTGAAACGAAGAAAACCGGCAAAATGTGAACTCGCTAGATGAATCTGGGATCGAGATATTTATGAAAAATTTTTGTTTACGGTTCGATTTAACTTATATTACCAACATACATTAGATACTTGAAACGAAGAAAACCCGCAAAATGTGAACTCGCTAGATGAATCTGGGATCGAGATATTTATGAAAAATTTTTGTTTACGGTTCGATTTAACTTATATCACCAACATACATTAGATACTTGAAACCAAGAAAACCCGCAAAATGTGAACTCGCTAGATGAATCTTGGATCGAGATATTTATGAAAAATTTTTGTTTACGGTTCGATTTAACTTATATTACCAACATACATTAGATACTTGAAACGAAGAAAACCGGCAAAATGTGAACTCGCTAGATGAATCTGGGATCGAGATATTTATGAAAAATTTTTGTTTACGGTTCGATTTAACTTATATTACCAACATACATTAGATACTTGAAACGAAGAAAACCGGCAAAATGTGAACTTGCTAGATGAATCTGGGATCGAGATATATAAGAAAAATTTTTGTTTACAGTTCGATTTAACTTATATTACCAACATACATTAGATACTTGAAACCAAGAAAACCCGCAAAATGTGAACTCGCTAGATGAATCTGGGATCGAGATATTTATGAAAAATTTTTGTTTACGGTTCGATTTAACTTATATTACCAACATACATTAGATACTTGAAACCTAGAAAACCCGCAAAATGTGAACTCGCTAGATGAATCTGGGATCGAGATATATAAAAAAAATTTTTGTTTACAGTTCGATTTAACTTATTTTACAAACATACATTTGTTACGCGAAACGAAGAAAACCCGCAAAATGTGAACTCGCTAGATGAATCTGGGATCGAGATATATAAGAAAAATTTTTGTTTACATTTCGATTTAACTTATATTACCAACATACATTAGATACTTGAAACCTAGAAAACCCGCAAAATGTGAACTCGCTAGATGAATCTGGGATCGAGATATTTATGAAAAATTTTTGTTTACGGTTCGATTTAACTTATATTACCAACATACATTAGATACTTGAAACGAAGAAAACCCGCAAAATGTGAACTCGCTAGATGAATCTGGGATCGAGATATTTATGAAAAATTTTTGTTTACGGTTCGATTTAACTTATATTACCAACATACATTAGATACTTGAAACGAAGCAAACCGGCAAAATGTGAACTCGCTAGATGAATCTGGGATCGAGATATTTATGAAAAATTTTTGTTTACGGTTCGATTTAACTTATATTACCAACATACATTAGATACTTGAAACCTAGAAAACCCGCAAAATGTGAACTCGCTAGATGAATCTGGGATCGAGATATTTATGAAAAATTTTTGTTTACGGTTCGATTTAACTTATATTACCAACATACATTAGATACTTGAAACCAAGAAAACCGGCAAAATATGAACTCGCTAGATGAATCTGGGATCGAGATATTTATGAAAAATTTTTGTTTACGGTTCGATTTAACTTATATTACCAACATCCATTAGATACTTGAAACCTAGAAAACCCGCAAAATGTGAACTCGCTAGATGAATCTGGGATCGAGATATTTATGAAAAATTTTTGTTTACGGTTCGATTTAACTTATATTACCAACATACATTAGATACTTGAAACCAAGAAAACCCGCAAAATGTGAACTCGCTAGATGAATCTAGGATCGAGATATTTATGAAAAATTTTTGTTTACAGTTCGATTTAACTTATATTACACCAACATACATTAGATACTTGAAACGAAGAAAACCGGCAAAATGTGAACTCGCTAGATGAATCTGGGATCGAGATATATAAGAAAAATTTTTGTTTACAGTTCGATTTAACTTATATTACCAACATACATTAGATACTTGAAACCAAGAAAACCCGCAAAATGTGAACTCGCTAGATGAATCTGGGATCGAGATATTTATGAAAAATTTTTGTTTACGGTTCGATTTAACTTATATTACCAACATACATTAGATACTTGAAACCTAGAAAACCCGCAAAATGTGAACTCGCTAGATGAATCTGGGATCGAGATATATAAGAAAAATTTTTGTTTACAGTTCGATTTAACTTATTTTACAAACATACATTTGTTACGCGAAACGAAGAAAACCCGCAAAATGTGAACTCGCTAGATGAATCTGGGATCGAGATATATAAGAAAAATTTTTGTTTACATTTCGATTTAACTTATATTACCAACATACATTAGATACTTGAAACCTAGAAAACCCGCAAAATGTGAACTCGCTAGATGAATCTGGGATCGAGATATTTATGAAAAATTTTTGTTTACGGTTCGATTTAACTTATATTACCAACATACATTAGATACTTGAAACCAAGAAAACCGGCAAAATATGAACTCGCTAGATGAATCTGGGATCGAGATATTTATGAAAAATTTTTGTTTACGGTTCGATTTAACTTATATTACCAACATACATTAGATACTTGAAACCTAGAAAACCCGCAAAATGTGAACTCGCTAGATGAATCTGGGATCGAGATATTTATGAAAAATTTTTGTTTACGGTTCGATTTAACTTATATTACCAACATACATTAGATACTTGAAACCAAGAAAACCCGCAAAATGTGAACTCGCTAGATGAATCTAGGATCGAGATATTTATGAAAAATTTTTGTTTACGGTTCGATTTAACTTATATTACCAACATACATTAGATACTTGAAACGAAGAAAACCGGCAAAATGTGAACTCGCTAGATGAATCTTGGATCGAGATATTTCTGAAAAATTTTTGTTTACGGTTCGATTTAACTTATATTACCAACATACATTAGATACTTGAAACGAAGAAAACCGGCAAAATGTGAACTCGCTAGATGAATCTGGGATCGAGATATTTATGAAAAATTTTTGTTTACAGTTCGATTTAACTTATATTACACCAACATACATTAGATACTTGAAACGAAGAAAACCGGCAAAATGTGAACTCGCTAGATGAATCTGGGATCGAGATATTTATGAAAAATTTTTGTTTACGGTTCGATTTAACTTATATTACCAACATACATTAGATACTTGAAACGAAGAAAACCGGCAAAATGTGAACTCGCTAGATGAATCTGGGATCGAGATATTTATGAAAAATTTTTGTTTACGGTTCGATTTAACTTATATTACCAACATACATTAGATACTTGAAACGAAGAAAACCGGCAAAATGTGAACTCGCTAGATGAATCTGGGATCGAGATATTTATGAAAAATTTTTGTTTACGGTTCGATTTAACTTATATTACCAACATACATTAGATACTTGAAACCAAGAAAACCCGCAAAATGTGAACTCGCCAGATGAATCTGGGATCGAGATATTTATGAAAAATTTTTGTTTACGGTTCGATTTAACTTATATTACCAACATACATTAGATACTTGAAACGAAGAAAACCCGCAAAATGTGAACTCGCTAGATGAATCTGGGATCGAGTTATTTATGAAAAATTTTTGTTGACGGTTCGATTTAACTTATATTACCAACATACATTAGATACTTGAAACGAAGAAAACCGGCAAAATGTGAACTCGCTAGATGAATCTGGGATCGAGATATTTATGAAAAATTTTTGTTTACGGTTCGATTTAACTTATATTACCAACATACATTAGATACTTGAAACGAAGAAAACCGGCAAAATGTGAACTCGCTAGATGAATCTGTGATCGAGATATTTATGAAAAATTTTTGTTTACGGTTCGATTTAACTTATATTACCAACATACATTAGATACTTGAAACGAAGAAAACCGGCAAAATGTGAACTCGCTAGATGAATCTGGGATCGAGATTTTTATGAAAAATTTTTGTTTACGGTTCGATTTAACTTATATTACCAACATACATTAGATACTTGAAACGAAGAAAACCGGCAAAATGTGAACTCGCTAGATGAATCTGGGATCGAGATATTTATGAAAAATTTTTGTTTACGGTTCGATTTAACTTATATTACCAACATACATTAGATACTTGAAACGAAGAAAACCGGCAAAATGTGAACTCGCTAGATGAATCTGGGATCGAGATATTTATGAAAAATTTTTGTTTACGGTTCGATTTAACTTATATTACCAACATACATTAGATACTTGAAACGAAGAAAACCGGCAAAATGTGAACTCGCTAGATGAATCTGGGATCGAGATATTTATGAAAAATTTTTGTTTACGGTTCGATTTAACTTATATTACCAACATACATTAGATACTTGAAACGAAGAAAACCGGCAAAATGTGAACTCGCTAGATGAATCTGGGATCGAGATATTTATGAAAAATTTTTGTTTACGGTTCGATTTAACTTATATTACCAACATACATTAGATACTTGAAACCAAGAAAATCCGCAAAATGTGAACTCGCTAGATGAATCTGGGATCGAGATATTTATGAAAAATTTTTGTTTACGGTTCGATTTAACTTATATTACCAACATACATTAGATACTTGAAACGAAGAAAACCGGCAAAATGTGAACTCGCTAGATGAATCTGGGATCGAGATATTTATGAAAAATTTTTGTTTACGGTTCGATTTAACTTATATTACCAACATACATTAGATACTTGAAACGAAGAAAACCGGCAAAATGTGA
Source organism: Lycorma delicatula (assembly GCF_047948215.1). Classification (NCBI taxonomy): domain Eukaryota; kingdom Metazoa; phylum Arthropoda; class Insecta; order Hemiptera; family Fulgoridae; genus Lycorma; species Lycorma delicatula. The sequence continues at coordinate 19,522,286 of NC_134467.1, forward strand.
ACTCGCTAGATGAATCTGGGATCGAGATATTTATGAAAAATTTTTGTTTACGGTTCGATTTAACTTATATTACCAACATACATTAGATACTTGAAACGAAGAAAACCGGCAAAATGTGAACTCGCTAGATGAATCTGGGATCGAGATATTTATGAAAAATTTTTGTTTACGGTTCGATTTAACTTATATTACCAACATACATTAGATACTTGAAACCAAGAAAACCCGCAAAATGTGAACTCGCTAGATGAATCTGGGATCGAGATATTTATGAAATATTTTTATTTACAGTTCGATTTAACTTATATTACCAACATACATTAGATTCTTGAAACCAAGAAAACCCGCAAAATGTGAACTCGCTAGATGAATCTGGGATCGAGATATATAAGAGAAATTTTTGTTTACAGTTCGATTTTACTTATATTACCAACATACATTTGTTAGGCGAAACGAAGAAAGCCCGCAAAATGTGAACTCGCTAGATGAATCTGGGATCGAGATATATAAAAAAGATTTTGTTTACAGTTCGATTTAACTTATATTACCAACATACAATTGCTACTCGAAACGAAGAAAGTCTGCAATATGTGAACTCGCTAGATGAAACTGGGATCGAGATAATAAGAATAATTTATTTATAATTGGAATACTTTATTTTACCAATATATATTATTTACTTGAAACGAACCATGTCCGTAAAATATGAACTTTTATATATTTCTTTATTTGTAGATGAATGAATTGGTGTTTTGTTATAGCTAGATTGTAAATAAAAGGTTTTTCATAATCAATCTCATTACTTAATTTACAGACATTTTACCACGTTTTCTATTAGTTCTTGGTATAACACTTTTACTCTGTGTCACACAATTTACTGCATGTGGTTCATATTTCCATTGTTAACCTATCACTGTAGGTGTATAAAATGATTGTAACATATGTAAATAAAAATTCCATGTTCCATGTTTATGCTGTGTGGTGTTGTTAGTGGTGTGAAAAATGTATGTATGTGAAAAATCAGAGTACAATTTGTTGAAAACTGTTGCAAATATTTCATTATCTTAGCTCTTTCTTTTTTAAAAAAGTGAAATGTGGTATGTCTTATATAATAAATCTTTTTAAATAATTATTTGTGTTTCAGTAAAATAGATTTTTTGAGAATATTAATATAAAGAAGATGTTTATCATCTCAAAAAGCCTTTCTATTCACCTGAGCTCTTCAGAATCTTAATGATTGTAAAATATATAGTCAATCAAAATTTATGGATGGGTGAATTATAATGCACAGTGTCTCATAACTTCCTAATGAAAACAGATTCAAATAAGACAATTATAGTATAAAAGTACATTTTATTTGTTACAAAAACTTACATTTGTTTTTCCACCTAATCACTATTTACAGCTATAAATTTCTCCCAAAATTTTCTCATTCCATCAATAAAGATCGACTGGCAGTCTTTCTTGATCCATGACCTGGTTGCTTTCTTCAGTTCATGATCCATGGTGAAATGAATTTTTTTTATATCTCGTTAAATTACAGAAAGAAATAAAAATTGCAGGGTGCCATATCTGTTTATAAAAGGTGTGGAATAGTCAAATTTCAACTTCACAAGAGTTTTGACTGTTGCATGTGATGTTTGTGGCTGAGCATTATCATGCTACAAAATTATTAGTCCTGTGTATTGTTGAACTTTACATAAAAGTCTCCAATGATATTTTAACTTCTCTATATATCATACAGAATTACAGTTCACCAAGCTTTCAGGTAGTTTGTCACATACATACGAGGTGTGTTCAAAAAGTAATGAGAATTTTTATTTTTTAAAAATACTTTTCTTTATTTGTTTACATTAATGTTATCCCCTTCAAAATAGTTCCCATTAGATATTATACAATTATACCAGCACTTTTTCCAATCTCCAAAACACTTCTGGAACTCGATCTTTGGAATAGTGTTTAGTTCTTTCAGCAATTCGCTTTTAATCTTGTATATGCTTCTAAAACTATGACCCTTTAAGATTCCCTTTATTTTTGCAATAGAATAAAGTCACATAGGGCTATGACTGGCAAATATGGTGGCTGGGGTATCATTACAGTGTTGTTTTTGGCTAAAAATTGATGAACAAGCAATGAAGTGTGAGGAAGTGCATTATCATGGTGCAAAAGCCATGAATTGTTATGCTACAAATCTGGGCATTTTTCCAGATTGCTTCATACAAACGGCGTTGAACTTATAGGTAATACAACATATTGATCGTTTGACCTTTTGGCAAGAACTCATGATACACTATCCCATTAAAATCGAAGAACACGGTGAGTATAACCTTCAATTCGACCGTATTTGTCAACCTTTTTTCAGTCTTTGTGATCCAGAACACCTCCACTGGTACGATTGAGCCTGTTTCAACATTATATCCGTAAACCCATGTTTCATCACCTGTTATGACACATTTCAGTAGTTCTGAATCGCTGGTGACATCATTTAGCGACTCCTAAGCAACTTCCATTTGCCGCTGTTTTTGTTTGAAATTCAACAATTTTGGAATAAATTTTGCTGTCACATGTTTCATAGCTAAAACATTCAAAAAATTTCATGGCACAAGCCAATTGATATCCCAACATCATCAGCAACTTCTCTGATTGTGATTCGGCGATCATTCATAATCATTTCTTTCACTTTTTCCTTGTTTTCATTGTTCATTGATATGCTGGGACGTCCAGGGCATATCACAACCTGTTAATGTCTTCACAACCTTCTTGGAAACGGTATACCACTCATAAACCCTTGCTTTACTCATAGCACTCACCAAAAGCAATATTTAACATTTTTTAAATATTGCTACACTTTATTCCATTCTTATAGCAAAATTTAATACAAATTCTCTGATTCATTATTTATATAAATAAAAAATCACCAATTGTACCAAACACATGTTATAGTGTTGACAGCTGACAACAGACTAAACATCCAATATGGCTAAAAATGTACAGATACTTTTCAGACATGTTTACCAATACAACAACATAAAAATCTTGAGAATCGGACTAATACAACCTGCAAAAGTTCAAATTTTTCATTACTTTTTGAACACACCTTGTATGTTTGGAATCCCGGATAATAATCCTTCAAGATAATTTATTTTGCATTGGATTGTGTTTTGAATTTTTTTGACGTGACATACATACATAGTACTGGTATTCCATGATTTGCCATTTTTTTACTGGATTGGGATAAGCAGAACTTATTTTTTTTTTTAAATTGTCTAGTGCAGATATAAGTAGTTTGGATGGTTGGACATATGGAGAGCAGTGTTCAGATAATCAGTGACCCACTGTATTTTAGTATTTTAATGAAATAAGCTCAGGAATAATAAAAGTGTTTGTTAGTTTTACACATCAATACTTTTCATAAATTAATTTACATATTGACAAACTGATTTTTTTTTTTTTTTATTATTTTATTTTTCTGTTAACGACATTTTGTTAAATATGTTAATAGGTTGTTATTATTGTTTTATATTGTGTAATGAAATTGGAAAATGTTCAACTAAAAATATTGCAAGTGTTTATTAATTTTTTTTTTTTTAATATTTCCTATTTATTTTGTAATTAAGTCTGTCAATATTGTGTATTTATTAAGACGTTTAAGTATTTATTATGTTCAGTAATGTAATTTGACCGTTTATTTCTCTTTTTTATTATTTTATTAATTTCTTTTTTCTTTATATTATTTTATAATTAGGTGTTTCTAATTAATTAATTCTGAATTAATAATATCTGTTTATTTTATTTTTATGCATCTTTATAGCATTGATTTTTATTACAGTGTATGACTGATAATTAATAAATTTCTAAGAATTTTTTCAAGTGTCTTTGAATCACATTTTTTCCCGTAATTCCAATAAATCTAATTTTATAATATGGAAGAACTTTCTTCCATATTTTACCAATATTAAAGGATACCTTTTATCATCGGAGATAATAGATTATTTTAAATTAATATAATTGAAAAAATTCCAAATGCGATTTATTGCAATTCAATTGAAATATTAAATTATTTAAAATCCATGTGAAATTAAATGGTCTTGTTTTATATTTTCTTGTTTATAAATATGATAAAAAGACATTGAATGAAGAATTAGAGGCTTTAGAGTACAAGTTGGCTGAAATGGTAATACACACTAGAATGTAATGAGAGAACTAAATTTTGCAAATATTGGCAGCTCCTGATATCTTTTACAAGGGACGTTCAATAATTAACAAGACAAATTGATATAGAGAAAAAATTATTTATTCAATGACAATGAAATATGCTAGTTTTCAACATAGTCTCCATCAATATTTAGACACTTTTTCCACCGCTCTGTGAGCTTTCTGATTCTCACAGCATGGAAGTCTTTTTACCTTGCTGTTTAATTCGCAATACTTAATACAAGTACCCAATATAGAAGAATTCTGCAAAAATCATATAGCTCCAAATATTAATGATAATAGTTTGTGTGATATTCTGTGCAAAAAAGTGGATGTTACAATTAAAGAAATCTTAATTACTGAAACTCATTATATAAAAATTAATATTGGTGAAGGGAGATTGATATGGCTTTGCAATATGTAAATGAAACCATTGAGTTTAATAATTTTTCAGTGAATAATAAAAATATAGCTTCTTTTAATTTATTTGTGCAGATCTTCAAATTAAAAAAAAAAAAAAGAAGCCAAATAAATAAAAGAAAGTTCAGATACGACACAGAAATACCAGGAAAATGTACAATGAGAAAATTACTAATTTAGGAAAACTTTTCAATTTGAAAACGAAATGCAGCCTTTCAAAAAAAGATAATTTACGATTGAAATTTTGGTTTGTAAAATTAGTATATTTTAATGCAGTTTTTAAAGATACTCTACTAATAATAAATAGTGTCACATAACTCTCATTTGTGTTTATGACGAATCTTTTGCTTCACACAAATATTATATAACATTAGAGTTGTTATATTATTAGGGTAAATTAAAATTAAATAGTTTTTTATGTGTTTACAAGCACAGAAATCTTTTGCCAGCTACACTTTCTAAAAACGCGTTCCCGAATCCACATTTACATGAATTTTCTTCATTTTCACCGGTAGAAATTCTGAATGGTTCTTTCGTGAATCACTGTGTTGTATCTCTTTTTTGTATTCGTATAGAATATCAAGGTTGTATGATTTGCGATTTAATTTTTAAATCTCACGTAAATTAAAAATTTAAAGCCCCGCTGGTCTAGCAGTCGTCGTCAATAAGCTTTTGACAGCTGATTTTTGAAGTCGAAGGTTTGGAGGTTAAAATCCTAGTAAAAGTTGCTTTTATACAGATTTAGAATAAAAAAGTAGATTTAAATTTTAATCTGTGACATTATAAAAAAGAATAGATAATGAGAAGAGATTTGTCGGAAATAAATTTTTATTAATTAGTTCAGTGGATTAACAGCTATAGCCCTCGGGGACAATTATTCTTAGTAGTATGTTTTTTAATTTGTGGATTTATAATCATTGTAATTTTTATTTTGTATCCTGTATTTCGTATTTGAGAAGGAAAAGTAATTATTGACGGTGGTTATTTTAATTTACTTTGAATAGTGATTGTGTGTGTTGCCATCACTGAAAACTATGTTATTGTATTGTAGATTTTGAGGTTGGAATAAGCAATTTGTGTTTGTTTCTTAGGTTATTATTATTATTTTCTGAGTTTTGTTCATTCGTGAATTGGTGGTTATTTCTGTTGATGTTACATTTAGAATCGTTAGCATTCATTTTGTTCAAATGTGATAAGTTATTTTGAAGTTAATTTTTTACTGTTGGAGTTGTACTGGGATCTGGTTGCTGTTAGTACAGTAGTATAAAATATCGCTTCTTTTGAAAAGTGTTATGTATTTTTTTCTTAACATTAAATTTTTTACAATAGAAACGTTGATCGTTTTTTTTAGAATGATGGCTATATGATTTTAATCGAAAGAAACGTAATATAATGTTTTTCAGTTTTGAATCGGTTCAGTCTTTTAGCTGCCTACACTATAGAATGAATTAGTTTAATGTTAATTAATAAAGATTCTCTCAAGTTTCACTTAGAGTAATATATTTTACTAAAGAAACCATTAAAAGATTGTTTATGCATCATGTCCAAACAAATTGTGTTTTACATTATTTAAATACGTGTTGGATTTTAATTTACAATTTTAATAATAATCTCTTAACGTAATGTAAAAATAATATAGCATAATCATGGTTAGTATATTGAATTTCTTATGAAAAATGGCCTAATTTATTTAATTGTAAGTCTTATAAAACTATAAATAAACTTACAAGTTTAAGTTTTTAGTTTGTTTTATTTGAAGGACATCAACAAAATGAATTGTTTGCATGATCATTTTGATTTTATTAATTTTTTGTGTAGTGATTCTCTAATACTTGAAGGGTTCAAAACTAATTTTTTTTTAAGTTCTATGCATTACGTTAAATTTTACTGACTTAGAAACTAAAAACAAAAACTTGTGTATTCTACACAAAAATTAATACATGTTATGTACGTAATTATTCTATCATGTATGTTTATAAACTGAAATCATTAAACATAATCTCATTGGCCAGTTACTGTTATTCTAAAGGAGTGAGTTTACTTAACTTTTTTCTCTTTTTGCAGTGCCCACATCGTATCAGCATTTGTTAATTAAAAAGACAATCTTAGACATAGTGGATGGGTAAACCTCAAATAGATATTATTATTCCCAGTGCTTTCATACTGATAACACACAGCTACCATTTATCATAAATGCCAAGATAATCTATATTGAAAGTCAGATTCTCCAAAGTATCTTATATGTAACCATATCTTAAAAATCTTGGAATTTTGATGTTCTGTATCTCCTAATAGTAATATTATCAGTAGGAATGGCTTTTTCTTAAATTTCATTTGTATTTACAAAAAAAATAATGCTTCCCCATGTTATTTTTGGTACAGTAGGTTACATTTTTCTGGAGATAAAATATGGTGATTTCTCTGTTAATCCAATGCTATCGCAAACATTTTTGCCATGAGATGATGCAGTGAATTTCTATTTCACTTCAACTACAAAGTTACTTACTGTGATTGGAAATATTGATAAAAAGTTTTTTATTGGATCGATGATCTACCACTAAAATAAATCATTTTTTTTCACCAAAGAGGCAGTCCTTTGGATTTTTTGTATAAGTCTCATCAAAGTGTATAATTCACCTTTTGTAATATATAAATTCAGTATGTACCATTATATATGTGTCTATTTTATTTGGAGTTACCATTTTCATTGCCATTTACCAGTATTTACAAACTTTTTCTTCATCAGTTAACTTAGACCTGAATTTATTTTTTTATCATTATGAGAGCTTTTGTCAAATTAACTTTACTCTATGGCCAAACCAAAGTATAATTCTTGGAATTTTAATTATTTAAATTTAAACAATTAAACTTAGAGTAATTCATAATTAAACTTCCAGATGTTTTAAGTTAAAGGTTTGATTCTTAAAAGAACAAATTATACAGGGTCATTCACGGGAACCAGATGTTTTTAAAATAATCATAAAAAATTGAATATTTACTTTAAAAAAGTTTTATTGGTAATGAAACACTTGTTAAATCAAAGCATTTGTTACTTACTCATGAACGAAAAATTATGTCCGGCAAGTGATGTCCATTTTGGGCAATACATTGTTGTAGCCTTTCACGGTAACCGGCCTCAATTCTTTGCAGCATGTCTACATCAATCTGCGTGACGTGATGACGAATTGCGATCTTTAGGTCCTCCAATGTACGCGGTTTATTGCCGTACACACGCGATTTCAGAAACCCCCACAGAAAAAATTCACAACTACTCAAGTGGGGAGACCGAGGGGCCAAGGAATGTCGCCGAATCTGGAAACGATCCGTCCCGGAAACAAGTTACGGAGAACAGCCATCGCTGCCCTCGCTGTGTGCGCTGTAGCTCCATCCTGCTGTAATAACACATTTTTAAAATCGATTCCCCGGTTTCGTAACTCAGGGATGTTAAACGTATACGACATCGCAATGTAACGATCAGCTGTTACAGTTACGGCAGCGTCATTTTCTTAAAAAAAATACGGTCCAATAACACCGACCTTTCCTATTGCACACCAGACGGTCACCTTTGGGCTATGAAGTGGTCTCTCGTGAAGCCGATGTGGGGTTTTTCTGCCCGATACCGGCAATTCTGTTTGTTGTCACTCATTAACAATAACAAATTTTCATTTTCTTCAAAAATGGTAAGCATTTGTCGACAAAATTGTAATCGCTGCGTGAAATCTTGCTCGTTTAACTGCTGCACGACGGCTATCTTCTAAGGATGGAAATGCAGGTCTGTATGCAGAATTCGTATTACCGTACTTGTGCTCATTTGAAGCGCTGCTGAATGCCTCTGAATAGAGCGGCGTGGGCTTCTGACAATGGCTTCCCTTAGTCGTTCGATGTTCTCCGGAGTGCTAGCAATTCGTCGGTGACCCGGTGGTTTTTTCTTCAATATTGAACCGCTTGTTCCAAGGTCGTTTACCCGTCGCAATATTATGTTACGAGAAGGGACACTTGCATTACGATGGATATTAAACTGACGGCGGAAATCTCGCTGAACAGCAGTTACGGATTTGTCATTTCGCACAAAACTGTCATACGCGTCCACGGCTCCATCTCAACGACTAAAATGTAAATGCTATGAACAAAGGAAACGTCAGACACCAGCCACCGGCTCTTCCCACCACGAACGCCCGAGTACAACCCACTTCAAAAACATCCGGTTCCCGTGAATGACCCTGTACTTATCGGTATTAAAATTTTTTGGGCATATTGTAACTAGATTATCTCATTTATCAGTTGAATGCCAATGTTGTAATTTTTACTGCTTTTTCCACTCCTACAGGGTTTAAAACCAAACAATTTCTGAATCTTTATTACTTTACCCTGTTTTACATATGACATACAAAATAATTCATTTAAAAAATCCTGTACTTTGAACTTTTATAAAAAATGAAGGAAGGGAAAATCAGACCTCAAAATTCATGAATAGATTCACTAGAACTCTGTTCAGGAGTATAAATATTGGAACTTATGTCCCTTCCCTTTACAGTGACATACTTGTGTAAAAATTGAAATTTTTGATTTCTAATTGGTCTGATTCAGGGTTTATATTAGGACATAAATATACAAGATAAGATAATGATGTACATAATGATATGGGTGATTCCATGTCCATGTAAGTAAACCAGGCTTCCCCAGTCGACCATCTGCAAACTTCATCAAATTCTGCAGGAACATTCACTGTGTTCTTAATAACACACTACACACCCTCCCCCCCCAAAGTTGGAGAAACACTGATGTAGAGTTATAACATAGCCTTCCAATCCTTTTGTATGTCGTTAAATGTGACTGATGTAAGTGTAGAATACAGAACAGTTATAGTACATGTCTGTTCCTTTTTATGTCAATACTAGTACTAGCAGTATTAATAATAAAATTCCAAATTTGTAAATTCTAAAATTGGGAAGAATATTTTTGTCAAACTTGGAAGTTGTTTTGTTATTAATTCTAATGCTGTTATATTTTGACTGTTAGTGGTGCTTGCTGCTAAAGACAAGAACAAATCATAGATTTATCAAATGTAAAGTAATTTGATTTTTTAAATTCTTTCTCTCAGAAAATGAGTACATCTACCAATACTCCAGTGTTAGATGACGCTCCATTCAGCACAACCAACTTTAAAATTAAAACAGAATTAGAAGAACACATGCTTGAAGAAACAGAATGTTTATTCCTACAGGACACAGAAGAGGTAGACTGTAGATGTGTAAGTAAAAATTATTAATTAAAAATTTCTTTCTACAGTCATTGATAAGGAATAAAAAAATAAATAATCTGTTTCTCCTGACTCTCGTAAAGGAAGACACCCGCTTTGTGACGATCCTGGTCGTCATAGCATGCCCTCTGTTCTTAGCCCTGATGGGCCCCAGAGGTCTTTATTCAGACCCTCTAAACTTGTAACACAACAATAATAAGTTTGGCCTCTGGCAGGATGCCACTATGCAAATGCCTCAGCAGACATTTCCATCAGTGTATTCACACAACCTACTGTCACCTTCATATGGCATCTTCCAACCTTGACCATCTAATATAACATACTGACCATCCAACTTGACTATCAAATTAACAAATTTGGGTAAGTGCAATCCCTGCTTGTTTCTCTAATCGAAAGTTTCACACAAAAACTCTTCCTATATCTAACTTATATTGTACAATTATTTTTTATTGTTCTGTAAGTATTTTGTTCCAAGTTACTACATTTTATATGTTTTTTAAAACATTGGTTGGCAAAGAAGAAGCTATTTATTTCTGAGATAGATCATTTAAAGCTTGCTGAAGGTTTTTTATAGAACCGCACATAAAAACTGAAATTGTTTTTGTTGAAGTTTAATTTTTTTTAATCAAGTTAAACGTTATCATATATTTACTATATTAATTTTGAATGGTATGCAATTCATTGTCCTAACCTAAAATTGACATTGATGGTAATTTATAGATTTGGTTCTTTTGAAACATTTGTACTTAAAAAATCAGAATTAAAAAAAATAAAATTATTAATAAATTCAGTATCACAGTGTGTGGTGATATTAAAATGTTCTTTGCAGTGTTGGCCATAATGAACTAAATTGAGTATGTGCTACTATGCTTTGTGGTTGTTATGACTGAAAGATTGGCCTTATGTTTTTCATTGTGTATCATGCTGACAGTCACCATATATTTTACCTGACTGTCAAGGTATTTGCGGTTGGATGAATATAACAACTTTTAATTTTTTATTTTGATATTTAAATTTTTTTTTATTCTTTCACTATTTTTTGTTTATTTTTTCTTAGATATTTTTTTGGGATACAGACTATATTTTACAAGTAATACACAGTTGTTATACACAAATTAAATTTAGTGAAATGTAGTTGTAATAAAAAAAAATTTTAAATACAAATATATAGTGATGACTGAAGGCGTGACCAACATGGCATGGGATAACAAAAGTGATCGACCGCACAATGCCAAGTCAGTCATACTGACTGAAAGCTCTTAAGGTTGCCATTTTTTCTTGGTGATTTCAATTAACATCACCTTTAGTAGTCTAAGAAACACAAATATTATTAAAAAACATTTTTTCCCAGGGGGATGACAGATGATAAATATGCTGGCAGAGAACGTGTTAATTTAATTCAATAGACTATTCTAGTTCTGTGATAAATAAATTATTAACTTTGTTTGAGTTAGCACATGTAAATATTTCTAATCGCTGCCAAGTAGAATTGCAACGATCTTGCCCAGCAGTATTAACAATAATTTTTTTGAAATTTACTAATTGATAATCTTTTTTCCTTTTGTGCACATTACGGTCTCAAATCATAATTGTCAAATTGCTGTAGCATTATTTATTAATGAAAATGTGGAACAAGAAAATTAATACTTTTTGCTATTTTAAAAGGGTGATCAATAAAATTTCATTTAGAAATTTGAGGACCTTATTCTCAATATTTGGAACCCTTATTGGGAAAGTAATTAACAAGATTAGCTTTGATGAAAAATTGAACAATTTCTTAATGATTTTCAGATGATTTTCTTGCTAGCTTGTTTGTTTGTAAAAAAAAAAAAAAAATAGTTTAAACGTAAAAATAAAAATGCATAGATTACTATATGGAATAAAAATCTAGTTCTACTGTAAGAAATCTTTGTAAATGTATAAATATAGTTTGTAAAGAAATATTTGAAAGATTACAGCCAATTCATGCTAAACTACTGTATTACAAAAATTTACTATTTAAGTAATTCTATTAACTGCCTAGTTAGTCGATTGGTTAAAGTCGTTATCAGAAAATAAGCAAATTTTTGAAATCTAGATTAGTAAGGTATGTGCCCTTTTAAATGCAGTTGCTTTTTTTGGATTTCAATGCTAAACTGTGGATACTGGTGTTCTTTGGTGGTTGGGTTTCAATAATCAGACATCTTAAAGTGGTCAACCTGAGTCTATTCCAGACTACATGTTTACCGGTTACATTGCAGCTACGTCAGTCCTGACAAGGTGCTACCAGTAATAGCATTTGCTATACACACACACACACACACGCTCGCGCGCACACACACACACACACACCCACTCCCAGCAGTAGCTGGAAAACTGGTTAGTGAAAATAAACAAGTCATACAGTAAAATTGTGTGGGCAGGTATCAAAAGTGAAAAATATTTTGAAATAAAACATGTCAGATAATTTAACCAAAAGTACACTTTTTCTGATCAGATAGTAGAGAGATTCAATAAATTTAAAATAACAGTGATATTGAACCATTTAAAACAAAGCCTCGTTAACCTTGAAGGTGTTGATCTGTTGATCTATGTTTTTATTCAGTTGATACCCATGAAGTTAAAACTTGTATTTAAATACAAAAAGTAAACATTGAGTGGATATTTTTTAAATTCTTGCCAATATTTTAAAAGAATTCTTAGATGTTATTATTATTCCCCTTAAAAATTAAATTAACCCTTCGCGGGCGATGTTTTTTGGCTGTGACAGAAGACACTTTAAAAAAAAACCTTAATGTAAAAACTATTTAAAGTAACTTAAAATATGCTTTCATGCATAAAACCAGCATATATCTTGTGGTTTTTGCTGAATTCTGCCACCAATCTGGTTAAGGAACACTTAGACGAGAAAAAGCTTATGCGAAAATGGCACAAGTCTTACTGAGCACACTAGAATTTGCAAACTATAGGTGATGATTTTGGTTATGGTTTACATCGACTTCTTTTCATGTAAAAGACACTGAATAATAATAATAATAGTAGCATTGATGGTAATATAATAACAATAGCAATTTTGAAGAAGTAGTGCACCTAGGCAGGGAATAGTATAATATGGTTTTATTATAATAATAATAATAATATAAATATTTTTAATTAATTTCCTTCTGGATTTTTGTCTCGAAAATTCTGTTTGAATTCAAACGAAGCAAAGCGAAAATGAAGTTTTAGAAGGAACAGTTTGTAAACAAATTACTTAAAAGTGATTGAAAAACACTAAAAAATTAATGCACGCATCTTTTTACATACGCATGGTCATTGAACTCATCTGATAACTGAAGTAATATGGTTTCCAACCATGTTGTATCAGGAATTCCTGCCTGAAAGAACACCTCGTATCATCTCTTGGAATTTACATGTAACTACGTGAAGACAAATAGCCGGTCGGTCACATTCAGAAACTCATATGGGTTTCCACCTTCCAGTGTAAGTACAGGTAGCCCATATATGGGTTTCTGCCCGCAAAGCGTTTAATGAATCTTTCAGCTATGCAGTATTTTCCAATTGTCGTAAGACATTTTTAATGAGGTAAAAAGATTCCAATCTCAGAAATGCAAACCATTTAGTTACACATTTTTTAATGATGAAAAATGTAGTCTCTGTGGTGTTAGAGGAGTTGCTTGTAATTGGTTAAATACATGCCTTACTGACTGTAAACAGTTAGTTGAAATTTCATCTTTTGAAATAACGCATGTAAATGTAGGTACTTATTGTAAAACATATAACAATATGTAGGGAAGTGTTGTTGATCCCTTTATTTTATTGTTTATTAGTAGTCTGCCATGAAATTTTGAACTATTCATTGTTAAACTCCTCATAGACGACATAACTGTATCTGTGTAAAATTGAATTAAGAGGAATTGAAAATTGTACGATAACAGTTGAAAAAATAATTCACTGGATGGATTTTTTTTTAACCTTCGGCTCCACCGTTAGGTGTTGCTTTAGAGGATGTGATGAATGATTTTATGTGTGAAAATGCCATCCTGAATCATCTAATTTTAAATATGGCTAAAATTGTTGCATTATGCTTCTTGTTAAAACACAACATTGCTAATGATGTGGATAGAATTCCCATTAATAATAAATATATATCTGTTGAACAGTTTTCTTTTTTTATTTCTTTAAAGCTTTTATTTGGTGACAAATTATTTTAGGGGTAATCAAATTGATTTCATTTACAACAAAATCAGACTGTAATGTTTTGCTTATCATTTTCTTTTATGATCTAGCCTGCTAAGAAGCTTATCTATCATATTGATAGTCTCCATATTATTATTAATTTCATGAACGCAAATTGGCTTATACATGTTACTTTTGAATTTCTTTATTATTCAATTTCAGTGCAGGTTTCATTGTGCATTGTGTTCAGCATCCAATTTTTTTTGCTCATCCACTTCAGAGATATCGTAGTGTTTGTATGACTTGACTGAATTTCACTCTTGCAATTTTTCATTTAGATTTGGCATGTAATTTTTTTTTCTCGTTTAGTGTGCAAGCATTTTTCTGTAACTTATGAAGCTTATTGAATAGTGCTGGACTGCTGTACTAGTTAACCAAAATTATTGAATGTCACATACCAAAATAATGTTTTTATAGTGTTGTCACTGCTAATCTTGACATATGTTACACTACCATTATCATAATCTGATATTTTATTACCAGTACCAACTTAAATAAACAGTTATACAAAGTATATAATCAGTTTCTACATCACAAAGAACAAGCGATTTGTTACCAGATCTATTTCTTTTCTCGGGATTTAATGAAGCTTAATCTTTCTTTAAACAAAATTAAACTTTCATTCATACAGAAATTCCAAAAAGGACTGAAAGTGTTACATGTATGGGCAGTGAATGGTTTTATTTTATGCAATATATCGTTAGGCCAATTTTATGTACTTGATAAATGAAATGTACTCAAAATAATGCATTTCATGTAAACACTGGTAACATGCCATTTATTGTAAAAATATTGATGTTTGTATCTGGATGGTTCGTTGACCAATATTCATTTAGTTTGGTTCAATTTTCTTTTTGTTCTGGTCATTACCAAAGTGAGTACAAAAAAAATATACAGTTCTTTAGCAGTTATATCAGTCCACTTGAGTCTTAATTGAGGAGTTATTGTGATTTCAGATAAATTCAAGAAATTCTAATGGAACAATTTTAGAAAATAGTTTACGTCAGGAGAATCATCAGAAAATGTATCATTTGTTATTCCACTTTGCGAATTATAAAAATCGATCAAAAAAAAAAGCGAATAAATTCGTCAGTTGACTACTTGAACACAACAGAACTGTCAACAGTGTCGCTGGTACTGTGAGTTTCTTCATTAGTTTCATTATTTACATTACTAACATTACTTTTTTTTTTTAATTTGGTTGTATTTCTTCATCAGTATATCTCCCTTAAAACCTTTTATATCGCTTAAAACTTTCTATTTATTTTCTAAACTCTAAAAAAACATTCTATATCGCTTTCATCTAATTCTGAATCGATAACAAAAATATTTGAATTTCACTTTCAGATAAAATTTTACTACAGCTAGAACAATTTGATGGCATAGTAAACAACTACAAACAGAACACAATACCAAGCAATGGCTATCACAGAAAACACAAGGTAGAACGTCTGTTCACTGTTGACTTGATTTCTTTTTATAAAATGTTTCTGGCAGTCTAACTGCAAAATAATGTTGACAACGCTACAAGGTACTTAATCAAATTGAATTATTAATAAGTAATACGGGAATGGTACAGTAGGTTTGAAATTGAAACCGTACATATTTATGATCTTTGTGTGGTCAAATAAGAGAACATCTTATTTCATCCATCGCAATATCCATAGCAATATGGGTTTGGCACTTAATAGATTAATAAATTTACTAAGCTTGTCATCGTTAAATATCTGTTACACTTATTTATGTATATTACTGTCCGAGGTGTAATGTCATCTTTTGGGACTCTCAGAAAATTAGGATGTTTTCAAGTTACAAAAAAGTGCTATTAGATCATTGTACGATCATGTCTGTTGATATTTAGAAAATTAAAAATGTTAACTTACCCTTGTGTTACAAATGTACAGTCTTTGCTAAAAAATATAATCAATTATTCTTAAAAATAACTATATCCACCTTTATCAAACCAGACAACAAAACGTTTTTCATCTGACACAACATAATACTTCTTGGCTTGTGAGAAAGAGTTCAGTTGTCATTTGTAATAAATTACATTAATATTTTATAGTTTTTCCAATCAATTTATTTTAAATAATAGTTCAAAATTTTTATAAATACATTTTTAAATAATTTTTATAACACATTTTAATATTATTTTTTATATTTAGTTTCTTTATATAAATTAGTAAATCTTGTTGAAAAGAGTACTGCACATTTGGTTTGTTAAGTAAAATTTTAATGTAAATTTTACCATTAAAAAGCAACAACTCTGGTCCAATCAGGTGCATTCTTGCTAGATTGAAAAGTACTAGCACTAGCTTTCAGAGGATAAACTGAAGGGAAATCGTGTCAGGCAAAACACACAAATATATTGCTAGTCTCCCAAGGTCAGCTCAAGTAATGATCTCAAACTAATTTGTATAGCTCGGAATGCAATCCACAATTCCATCTATAAACTAAACCAATATATAACAGACATTAAACAAACAAATACCTGCCTGATATTAAGAAAGACCCAGTAGCAACAGACTGTTGTCCAGGTTCTGTGATTAATAGGAAGATGTGTATCCCCACTATCCTTGTGTCCCATTCTGTTCCATCAAAATTTACTAATTTCATTCCAGGAAAGAGTTGCTGAAAAATTCATGAAAAATCAAATTTTGTTGAAATAAACAATTTATTTTTGTTTTAATGTCTTATTATTAATCTGCCAATAGAAAATAGTAAAATTTCTTATTTACAATTGATCATGTATACCAATATTTAAAAATTTTAAAATGTTAACTTCTTGTGTTTTTATTTGTGAATGTGCAGTCTAAAAATAATATACAACTAAGAGTAATTTACATTAAAAGATATTTATATTTATACTATTATATAAAGAAGAAGAGGGTTTTTGTTTGTTCGGGATAAATAAAAAACTACTCAATCAATCATAATCAAATTTTTACCCATGTTTCTTGCTGTAACTGAGAAGGTTTTTAGATATATTTCATCTCAAAAAAAAAATACCTAGTTGTGGTGATTTGTCGGTTGAAGCACAAACTTTAATGAACTGAATGATTCGAATCAATTGAATGCATAATATTACACAAATAATAGAATTAAATTTTCAGTAATTTAATAATAATGGGCTTCATGTGGGGACTGTGTGTGAGGCTAGAGTAGTGAAGTGATGCAAGCATATTGTACGAGACTAGACCAATCATTACCATTAACGAGTAACAAACAGGGTGTCCCTGGGGCACTGTTTTGTGAGGTGCAATGGGGGTGTTCTTATAATATCTTTACAAACAATGATTTTTCAAAGGTTTTTCAAATCGTATCGATTTTCAAAATTCAAACGGGGTATTTGTTGATAAGTTGAAAGCTAACTTTAGCGTGCATCAGATACAATCTCGATCTAACAGATTACGGTTATTCGGAAATGTTGTTATATCTTTGCAACCAATCTTCTGATTTTCAAAATTCAAACAGGGTAGTTGCTAATTAAAAATACATTGGAACCCTTGTGTATTATACTAGTTGTAAAAATGTTAGATGGTCAAGGGGACAGGGAGATACAAACCTTATCACTTGTATGCCAAAATTTACTTAGAAGGGAGGTAAATTTTGTAACATAATTAAATGCCCTTTAGGTAGCTAAGATATTCTGTCATGATTTTTAGTGTATTCACATCATAATCTGTGGGAGGGGGCAAATTTTTTTTTCATTACTGGACTCGTCATATTCTTGTACTTATAAGGTAGTTTCTGCTACATTATGTGTCACTTGGTCATGTGTATGGGTAATTTCATCGGAAATTGGTTTATAAGCCTAATTTTTCTGCTTTTATTCATCAGTTATTGTTTTGCTTCATATCTGCAAAA
Organism: Lycorma delicatula; assembly: GCF_047948215.1. Lineage (NCBI taxonomy): Eukaryota > Metazoa > Arthropoda > Insecta > Hemiptera > Fulgoridae > Lycorma > Lycorma delicatula. The sequence goes on from NC_134467.1 coordinate 19,540,245, forward strand.
TAGATTACGTAGTTTTTATGAAATTGTGTATGATGATTTCTGAATGTGCTATTTAATTTTAGCTACAACTGGTGAAGGGATTGAGTGTTCCATTTCTCAGAATTTTCCTCAAAGAGTAGAGTAATTTCTTTATTTGCATAATTACATAATGTTGCATTTAATTTTCCAACTAAGTAGTACTTAGCCCTTATTATGCCAGAGTTGAGTAACTTTTGCCAGCTTTTTATATTTATATTTGTTTGATCTAAATTATGTTAGTTAATTTTTTTTTTTTTTTTTTTGACTGATGAATTAACTTACCGCAGAAGCTTACAAAGAAACTTGTACATAGAAATTTGTAGCATATGAAAAATACCATGCCTTACTGGGATTTGAATCCAGGACCTACAGATAAAATACCAAGTTGCTACCACAAGTTATTTAATAATGGTTGCCATACTGTGTTAATATTTTATTTTAATACATGCATTATTTATAAAATAAAATTAATTTTTGAGAAATAAAAAGTGTCGGATTGATCTAATTAGCATTGTTTATTGTTATTGTGTAATATTTTTATGTTACGTAAATTGTATTCAACAAATAAATAAATAAGGAAATCTTTCATTCTGATCAGTACGTAATAATACATTGTATAGATGTTGTCTTTATAATATAAATTTTATTTATAAAAATTAATTATTAATATTATTAAAAAATATGATTGAAAATTATTTTGAACACGTATTTACTGTAAGTACATGTTAATCAGGATGCAGAATTTATTTTTAATAGAGTGATATTGTTTCCATAAAAGAAAATATTTAATATTTTAAATACACATGTACAGTGTACGTGGTTCATACTTACGAGTGCCAGATAATGATCATTCAGCCCATTTTTTTGTCTTAAAAACTCGTACTCTCTTTTTGAGGGAGCCCCAGAAGATGACATTATACTTTAAACAGGAATATACACAGGCATAATAAATATTTTATAATAAAGACAATGTTAGTATTTTATTTATATGCTTTAAAGCAGAACAGTACAGTTTGATTTTGTTACAATAGTAGGGTGAAGGGAATTTTATGTGTATTTTGTTTTGAAGAAAACTGCATCTTTTTTGTCATATGTAGAACTTATTACAATGTGAATAGTAAATTTCGAATAGATTTGATAAATCAGATATTATTTTTTTCATTACTGTATATAAAAAGATTATCATTAATGCTAGTGTTACGATTGTATTATTTTTATTTATATTGTTCTCATACTTGTGTAGAAGGTTTTCTGTCAGTAATTTATTATATATCTATTTGTATCAGTTTGTTATTTTAATATATGTTGTTCATCCAAGTAATTTATTTGTGAAAGTGGAATTTCGCGAAGTCCATGCACGTATATTGAAAGCAAAACATTCCATGGCGCTACTGAAAGTGTTGCATAGTTCATTATTGTACTCTTCTACATTTGAAAATTGTAATGCAATAAAATCTTTATTATGTAATAATTGATATCTCAAAAAGTTCACTTAATTTTAACATGAAAATTGTAATATAATTTATTTGTAAAATATTGTTAATTTTTTTTTTTTTTTTTTTTCTATTCCAGGGAATGAATTGTAACAATTTATGTACAGGATTACATGTCAATGAGGATAACGATCCTTTACGTTTAGATACTAACTGTACTAGTGAAGAATTGATGATAGTAAAACATGAAGATTGTGATAGAATTATAAAGGAAGAATCTGTAATGATATTTATTTTATTGTAAAGTAGAATAAGTTTAGTTGTTTGCTGCTCAGCATCTTAATTAATTTTATCTTTATTAATTTTTATATTGACTACACTATTTTTTTAATTTATTTATATAGAAATAAAATGCTAAAATAAACGCTAACTGCATTCTAGTTCAGAATTCAGTTAGGATAAAAGTATATAATGCTTCGTTGAATTTGTTTGATCAATACTTAATCTGATTTATTAAACTATGTTCCAATGTTCTTTTACTTTAAGTGCTATAGAATATTTTGAAGCAAACTACAATTTAATGAAAATATAGGTTAATTGGAACATATTGAATATTTTAGGGGTCAAGGGAAAAAACAAGAAATGTCATAAATTTGACAATATAGTACTAACTTGTAACTTACATATACCTGCACAGCCATACTTAAGATCACAGCTGGTTCATTATTAAAAACAAAATCAAATAATGGGCAGGCAGGAGTAGGTTTCATAATGAACAAGAAGATAGGGAGGAGAGTAGAGTATTTCAAAACGCATAGCGATAAAGTAAATTACAGGATATGTTAACATTTATCATGAGTATAAAGAAAATACGTGAACCTAAACAACACTATTTCCAATTTTTATTTTAGAACATTAAATATAAGAAATGTCATGGGTTGAAGCTTGTTTTGTAATCAGCGTTAAGTGAAAGAAACAAGGAATGTTCATGCTTAAGCAGAATAAACCAGTGTGCGCGTACGCACTTGTGCATTATGCTCTTATTAGTCTGTGAAATGTTGATATGTTGTGAGCTTTCTTTACAGCTAAGTTTATCTTTTGTTATTGTTGCTTATTTTTTTTATAGTTTAGTATATATTTTTTTAATTATATTTGCGAATAATTCTGGTTTGGATAGTGAAACGGTAGTTTGTTAAGAAATAAGCATAAAAATAATTGTAACAGGTAGGTTGTTTGGTGTAATGAAAATAAGGTTATATTTTCAAGAAAGCAAAAATGTCGCATTTTTAAGAAATTTTGGATGTTTTGAGAAAGTTATTGCATATTAATCATTTTGTGTTATGGTAGTCTGTATAAATTCTTTCGTCAGTTTCTGTCACATGCTACTCATCCATTTAAGTTGAACATCCAATATTGCTGGTATCCAATTAATTTGCAAGTCTGCAGATCTTTTCCTTTTCCATATAAAATATTTTGGAGATCTAGTCCAGCAATCATCTTCTCTCATTCTGCTTTGTCTATTACCATTTTACTTATACTTATATATATATATATATATATATATATATATATAGTTTGTCTGGGTTGAAGTTATGCAAAAGTAATTGCGTATATTTAGAAAACCAGTCATCATAACCTCTTAAACATACGCTCAATCGACAGGAAATATCTCCAAAATTTGTTCTACATACTCTCAAGGTCACCGGAATAAGCATGCACAGCGCAAAGCAGGCTCAGAATGCAGTTGCAGTCAGTTGAGATGTGAACCACACAACAGAAGGTTCAGTGTTTACTTTGGTTAGCTGACTTTCAATTGGTTATGCGTGTTCAGTGGCATGTACAAATTGAATGGAATAAATCCTCCCGCTTCCAAATGTATTCGTAGTGGGATATAACTTTGAGAGACTGGAAGCTTGGTATCACAAACTGGAAACCATCCAAAAGTTTCAATTAGTGATGAAACAGTGGATCATGTACATGATGCCTTCACTGCCTGTCCTGGAAAATCAATTAGGCGGGCTAGTTGTGAACTGCAAATTCCTCATTCCACTGTTCATGACATTGTTCATAAGCAGATCTGTTTGCGACTGTACAAGTTGCAACTCCTTCATCACATTAAACCAAGCGATTGCTGCCTATGATATTAGTTTGCTGCAGAGGTGATCCACCATATTGAAAACAATCCTAATTATGTTGATACATTGTTATGTAGTGATGAGGCAAAGTTTCATATGTGCAGGAAAGTTAACAGATGCAAATGTCAAATTTGAAGTATTGAAAACCCCAGATAATAATCGAAAATGAAAGTGACATACAAAAAAAATCAGTGTTTGGTTAGGACTGCACAGAAATGGCGTCCTAACAGCGTTCTTCGATTCACAGAAATGGCATTCTTCGAAAGTAATGGCATTGTCCATTACTATCCTTGTCACACTGCACTCTCATTTAATGAGTTTTTGAAAAGAAAAACATTCCTGTAGTTCTTCAACCACCTTATTCACCTGACTTAAATCCCTGCAACTTTTTCTTGTTCCCAACTTTAAAAAAATTCCTTAAAGGACACTATTTTCGAACAGTAAGAAATTTTTAAAAAATGTAACTGACCATCTGAAGGATATTCCGGTTTTTGAGTTCCAACATGGCTATGAAGAGTGGGAAAACTGTTTGAAGCATTGTGTGGATTCCCAAGGGAACTATTTTGCAGTTGATAGAGTCTTATGTATAATTGGATCGTAAATAAAAACTTTTTCTGAACCAGTCTCATTATTTTATTTATAGACCTCGTACACTTCTTGTACTATATATTTTTATATGGTAAAAGATGTATCTCCAACATATGCAGTTAACAGTATAATCCAGTATGAAGTAGTAAATAGATTTCTTAGTGGTAAACAATTGTAGATCCACGATTTGCAGTTATTCTCGTAAGATGAGTTATTCAAGACAAGCAATAGTAACTGCAGTGTTAGGTTATGTTGAATGTTTGGTGTTATTTCGTTATGAATTCATATTGTTATTGCTAATTGGTGATTTTGTTTTTTTTTTATATGAAAATAAATTGTTGAGCATTCAGTTTAAAAATAAAACTAGTAAAAGAGTTAGACAAACTGGAAAATGGATAGTTTTTAAACACATGAAAGAAATTACAGTAGCAAAAGTGCATATATTTAAATATTTAAAATATCCATGTTTGACAAGCATATATATTGTAGGATAAATTAACCAGATACATGGCTCTTTAAATCTATGGGTTTATTATTGTTAATGAATAAATTATATTATTAAATAAATATGGCAGATCTTCATTTTTTGTACATTGATATATGTTTTTCTTTTCAGGAAATGGATTGTAATAAATTGTATACATCATCGTTACCTTTAAAAAATGAGGATGATCCTTTGGATATCGATAGCAATTGTAATAATATAGAATTAGTGCTTGTAAAAAATGAAGATTGTTATAATATTGAACAGGAAAATTCAGTAAGGATATTTGTTTTGTTATATTTTTTACTAAATGACTTGTGACTACCGGTCCTTCTTGACTCAATAAAATAGCTTATTTTATTTTATTTGTTTGCTTAATTCATCTTTATTTACAAACATTTTACTATTTTTTTAAAATATTTTTATTAACTTTTACTATCAGTAGACTACATCCAAGGTAGTCAGCACAGTATCTATATAAGGTAGTATCAGCACATACTAAAATGGCTGAGTTCATAAATTTGCTAATCGCAAAAACTAGTGAGAGTTGAAGGTTTATCAGCCCGAACAGCTATAAAGAACTTATTCACTTTTAAACAGAATTTGATGAATATCTAATTCTGCATGTGATAAAGGAAGTAACAGAAGGAGCATTACATTTTATCAAAAGATGGAAATATATCTCTTATCCAAGGTTTCAATAGCGTGTCATCTAAGTTTGTAACATACATACAGCAACCATGTGTAAAACAGTTGACTGTGTTCTGTTAAAGGTAATTGAGAAAATTTCCTGATTAGATTCATATTTTGCAAGCTGCTGTTAAAATTGATTTAGCAAAACAAAAATTGAATTTTCGTTCAATTTGTCTTTTATATACATGCTGTTCATAATGCCTTATGTAATGTGTGCAGTTGATTCAAATCGCATAGAAATGAAAAAGCTGATCAATTTTGGCTACAGTTACACAAAGGGCATAGGAAAGTTTTGCAATATGACGTAATTGTTTATAAATTTTCAAAATAATTTCCACCACACATCACTTCTCTATCTTTCGAAACCAGTCTTCAAAGAAACCCTGTCATGTATCTTTGCACATCTGAGCAAACTCATCTTACCAACTCCTCAGGAGGTCATCATCATTCATAAAATGCGCTCTTTCAGTCTTTTTTCACTCGAGGAAACAAAGTTACATGGAGCAAAATCAGGCCGTAGGAAGAGTGTTCTAAAAGTTTGATTCCAGTGGTGACCTGATATTCAGAACAAACTTAGGAGAGTGTGATAGAGCATTATCATGATGAAGAAACCATGTGTTCATCCTTGATTTTGGGCACAGCTTCTTGAGAGCTTTTACAACTTCAGGCAGTCAACCATAGTATACCACTTCCCTGTCTCTGAATTTCCAACACAACTCACTCAGAAAATACTCTTTCTGACACTAAAAAATATGGCCATCATTCTCTTCTTCACTGATCTGAATTCTTGAACAGCTACAGGGATTCCTCATCTTCAAACACCCATACTTTGTTCTGAGTCTTGGTCAGGAGGTTTGTCACCTGTCGTAATACTGTTCACATAAGATTTACTTTTTCAGCATTTCATGGCACCATGAAACACAATATGCCATCTGATCATTGGTCCAGTTATGTGGCACTCAAAGTTTACAGACAGCTTTCTAACTTGAAGGTGATCTTGAAGAAAAGCAAGAACTGCAGGTGCAATAATGGCTAAGGACACTTCTATATGGTGGTAGGTAGGTCACACACCTGTCTGTCTCAAGAATTTTTTTATTATGCAGCAATGTTTTCCTTGGTCACAAACGAAGACAGTCGACCTGACCTTGGAATGTCCTCAAAACCAAAACTTCCTCTTTCAAACTCGTATTACCATCTAAATAATGTCTGGTGAGGAAAATCTTCTCCAAGCACAGGATTCGTTTCCTCCAAACAGTGATTAACACATAACTCGCGTGCAAAATTGCCCAGTATTCAGTTTTCGACCATGACAACATTACTACCTCGTTTCACTAACAGCTAAGAAATAAATTACATGTCTAAACACATGGTAACTTGTGATTGCAAAACTTTCCTAGTGCCCTTTATATAAACTAGAAGGAATAATATGCTATCATCAACATACAAATAACATGTTACACGGCAGGTGTAATTAAAAGTATTGAAGCTTCTTTCCAGGGCAGCACCCACAATAGTTGAATATGGAGGTGAAGTAGTTCTCAGAGGTTATGAAAACATTTAAAGATGCTGCTTTTCTTTTGTAAGCCAGTGGTTATTGAATAAGACTGGATAATAATAGGTTTCAAGAATCCCCAAAACAGGGATAAATTATTGAATAAAGGTTGTGCAAAAAAGCGAATAGTTATGAAACGGGCATTTGGCCAAATAAAAACAAGGTTTAAAAATAATGGGGAGACGTTTCCCATACAGTAGATGTCTGTAATGAATTCAAAAGTAAGTGTTACAGATTGTCTTTATATACTCATGGAAATATCGTGTGAAGTGGATCGTTGCATGATAGATTAAGATTGAATCATCGAAATGATGGAAGAAATATTGAACGGAGAAAATTACTTTCGTAAGCTTGCTAACAAGAATTTTAAATTAGTTCTGTAATCAAAATCTTCCATTTCATGTTGTCTTACTCCTAATTCTAGTAATTCATGATTTCAAGGGTTATTAAAAAATTAGCAACTGTTTAAAGCAACCTTCAAGTTTACCAGATGTATTTTACCTTGCCACTGAAAAACGTAATCAACAGTAGGAAGTATGAAAGACTGTAAATATTGTATAAAAACTTAAATACTTATGCCACATGAAAATTCTTCAACACATTCAGTATACTGTGGGAAAGAAAGGGTATTCACTAAGCATACATATGAAAGTAAGATAAGGGTCGCAAACATCTTACAAACATGACATTACCGTCTTATTGATGTACAAATTAATTTTATTCTTGACAACACAGTATTATAAACATAACAGTTTAATTTTAAAAATGATTATTGATTTCAATTTAAATTAACATCCCTGAAAATTTCTGAAGATGGAGTAACAGCTCCAAAAGTACTAGGATTTACACTTTTTAAATTGTTGACGAGTGGAAATTTAATTTTTACAATTTTCTAAGTTGATTTGTGTTTTGTTGTAAAATGGATATAGTACAGATGCATGATGTGGTATCTATTATTGAGTGGTACCTATTGTGGAGGTAAAGGAATTCTAGTAATAAAAGGTTGATAAAATGGAAGAACCCAGGTTATTATATATATCGCACACGCCATGTTAAATTAATGAATATGAAAAACTCAACTTTTCAGGAGAGCTAAATAACACTTTCAATGTTAAATTTTAAATAGGAATGCATATTTGTAAAACTGAAAAGCTTTTAACTTCCTTTCCTAAAAGAGATACACATTGGATAATTTACCACAATATGCAGAACGTTCAGATTAGTCGTATACTGACGAATCTGCAAAATGAGGTTTTTCATATTCGTTACTTTAGCATGGTGGTGACGATATGTTGCATTAACATAATGACTAGTTATACCTGGGAAACGTTTTTTTAATAGGAAGAAGCAATTGAATAATGTAGAACCGCTAACCCCTTACATCGTTGTAAGGTTTTTTTTTTAATTGCATATTAAGCCATCGTCTGGTCACCATGTACAAAATAATATTTTATTGTTTTAATATTTTTTTATATAAAAGTAGCAGAGATAAACTTTAAAAATAGTTACAAGAATTATAGAAACCATGAGGACTAAATGAATACTTTGAAAAAAAAATTGCCAGGCTGAGATATCCATAAACTTCATTAATTGTAGCATTGAAAAAACCTTTCTTAGTGATGGCACTACATAAACTAACTAAAATCAACCAAAGCTCGTATAACAGCAGTATAAAATTTAAACATTTTACGTATCATTTTTTGGTAGCGTTCAATATGACCTGTCAATAAGCCATTAGCACTCAATTTGTTAATAGAAAATTATTTACTTTACTAAACAATAAATACTATCCTATATTTACAACTTTTTATTCACTTCACCCATTACATGAGAACTGGCTTTGTAATGTATTTTTTTTTATGGACATATATATAATATTTTAATGTTAGCTTCTTTTTTTTTTCAGGATGATTGTGTTAAAATAACTGATGATCCAGTCTTGAAAAATGTTGAGTGCAACATAGATATTTCAAAATGTATGATTTGTAACAAACGTAATAAAGGTGATGATCACATTTGCGATCATGTGATCATGTATAAACTGATAAATAATAATGAGATTATTTATAACAATAAAATGTTACAATTTAAAGATGAAACCCAAAATATGAATGACAATAGTGTAAAATGCAAAGTAATTCAGCATAATGAACAACATGTTAGCGATAGCAGAAAATACAAATGTAAATATTGTGAAAAAACATTTAAGTGGAGAAGTAACCTGACGTACCATAATAATTTTCATACCGGTAAAAAAAGCTACACGTGTATGTTTTGTCATAAGTCATTTAATCAGAGTAGTGATTTAAAGAGACATGTTTTTATTCATACCGGTGAAAAAAAATTTTCATGTGATATTTGTCAAAAATCATTTAATGATAGTGGTAATTTGAAAAGACACCGTTCAGTTCATATAAAAGGAAACAAATATACATGTAATATTTGTCTCAAGTCGTTTAATCAAGGTGGTAGTTTGAAGACGCACCTGTTTACTCATACCGGCGAGGAAAAATATGTGTGTAATTTCTGTGAAAAGCCTTTTAATCGGAGTGGTAGTTTAAAGAGACACATTTCTGTTCATACGGGTGAAAAAAGATTCACATGTAATGTTTGTCTAAAGTCTTTTAATCAAAGTTGTCACTTAAAGATACATCTTACAATTCATAGCAGAGAGAAAAAATTCACGTGCAATTTTTGTCAAAAGTCTTTTAATAGAAAAGATGGATTAAAAAGACATATCGTTAGTCATAGGAATGAATGACCACTCTGTAAAAATCTTTTATAAATATATATCTCTATTAAATTGTTTTAAAAATAAATTTTTAAATACAATTTAAATCTAAATGACTTTAAAAAATCTAAACAAAAAACTTTCTAAAAATTGAAAAAATAAGTTTTTGTATTTAGTTAATTTTACATATTTATTGAAAAAAAGAAAAATTAAAAAGTTTTTAATCAATTCAAAGGTGTGGAACTGGCTAAACTGAACATAGTGTTAATGTTAAAAAGTAATAATTGAAGGAATTAATCTGGAATTAAAAAACTATCATTAATCATCAGTACATAAAGTAGACTAAAGTGAAATTAAAAAAAATTAATTTTTGACAGAGTTATGGTTGTATAAACAAAATTTTTCATGTGTTTTTATTATATAATAAAGATTTTAATATTATTAATTGTAATTTAATTACATGGACGATATTTCTAAATATTTTAAGCCCAGAACCATACTTGACAGATAATTTGGTAATTGCTGAGAACTTTAACCAGTTCAGAAAAATTATTTTTGAAAAAAATTTGTGCTATGTTTAGAAGTCATAAATAGCATTTAAACAGTCATAAATAGCATTGATTTTAAATATAGTGTTGTTCTACTTTCGTATAAAAATGTACATTTCAGTTATGTTTTCAATGTATTAAAAACAAAAAATGTTTAATCTGATAACTTGATTTTTCCGATATATCTCGATCCTAGATTCACTTAGCGAGTTCATATTTTGCGGACATTCTTCGTTTCAATTAACTAATATATGTTGGTAATATAACATTATTGGAAATATAAATAAATTTTTCCGATATATCTCGATCCCAGATTCACTTAGAGAGTACATATTTTTCAGACTCAGGTCTCTCCGGCCACTTCCATAAGCGGCCACATTTCGCTATAGATGACACAGTTGCTGAATCTTCTGCGACACTAATTATTTTACCAGGGAAATATTGACCCTCATACTTGAATATGACATTTATACTCTTGACTGAAGGCTGCCAAGTGCGGTTATCTGAATTTTCGTTCCCTGAAGAATCATCTAAGTCACTTTCTCTGGAGGAAATCTCAACACTGGAGTCAGAGCTTTCCGAAGAAAAGTTTATCACTCTTTTAGGTTTTTGTTGTTGAACCTTGCTTCCCTTCAGCCTTTCTTTCTTTTTCCTTCTTATTTTGTTGACTTTTTCTTTTTTCCACTTTTAAATGTCTTCCTTCTTCTTTATTTTCTTTTTAAAATATTCTTGGCAAAGTTTCCCAGAGACAACTGAAGGCGTTCTTTCTTTCACCATCCTTTTCTTATTGGTTTTTTCAGTAGCAGGATAGAAAAAGTGTCTTAAATGGGCTCAGTATTCCATGGGATTGGCCAGCAGCTGAAAACTCTTGTACATTTCCTTCACTGTGATGATGCATAACAATATGGGATGTATTTTTGTTAATGAGAAGCGACAACAGTGTTTCAGACTCATTAGTGAAATTTATTTTAGGCGGTGCTGACACTTCTTTCATAGAGCTAATTACTTGATCTGTCATTGGGACAGGTCCAATGTCCATAGTTAGTTCAGTTGGGAGGCAGTCAAGCAGTTCAAACTCTGGAGGAGTGGTGTCATTGAGAGTTAGCTCAATTAAAGTGGTTTCACCAAGATGAAATTCTAAAGCGATGTCACCCACTTCAGCAAAAATGTTTTCACCATCAATAAATTCAGTTTCTGAGGTTGAGGTTCCACTTATATTTGAAAGTGTAGCTAAGTCACTACATTTAGTTCCTGGTAGTGTGTTTCCATGTGTACACTGTTCAGTCGTTGAAGTGAGTTCTTGCAGCTCCATTTTGACTTTCTTCCAAAGGTTAAACAGAGATGTATCCAGTGGATTTCCGGACCATGTTTTGGATGACAACTGAAAAGCATAAAGTTTATCTGTGTCAATAATTTTATTCAAAAAGCTCAAGCCTTCTTTCAAATATTTTACACGGAACTGAACTGACTCATTGTCATTTTTTTCCTTAGATACTTGTCCTGGTACCTCAATTGCTTGGGGATTCCATGGGTATAACCAACATTTTCTGAATGCGTTAGACAAAATGGATTCAGTAAAATTTTCTTTTATCACATCTTGAAGAAGCTTTGCAAAGTCTCTTTTTTTCAGAAGAGTGGGTTATTCTTGTAAAATAAAAAAAAAAAGGAAACGAAAGTCAACTTTGGAAAATGGTCAACTTTGGAAACAAAGTTTCAAAAGTTGACCTTAGCATGCATTAGTAGTTGACCATGGGGCCAACTACTGAAATGAAGCAAATTTTGTCAATACAAGTCAGTGCAGAACCCTTTTATACAGTTCGTTGACTTGCTAATGCATTATCAACAGTAAATTAATTACAATCAGAATATTCAGAAATTGACCACCTCGGTCAACCATCATAAAGCATTTAATAGTTGACCACCGCTTAAAACAGGCCAGAGAGAGGTTATATTTTAGAAACTTATGATGTAATATGATAATTAAATGTTAAGAGTATGAATTAAATGTAAACTTACCCAATAAAACTTTCACAGGTTGTAATTTTTCACTTCGATTAGTATTCGGTTTTTAGGAAAACAGACAAGCAAGCTAACATAATATAGCATACCCTGAAACCATACAACAAAAAATCACCACTGTTACCCACAATGCATTGTGATCAGGAAGTTTACAACTTAGACACTAGATAGCAGAACATGTCTGCCAATTTAATTTGCAACAAGCTGTGACCTACTGAAACCATATTTTCTTTGTTTTCGTGTACCAATTACTGGTACTATTACCTTAAATCGAATTATAAATAAATTTTTCTTATATATCTTGACCCCAGTTTCACCTACCAAGTTCGTATTTTGCTGACATGCTTCGTTTCTATCGGTCTAACATTACAGACCTAATAAACAATGGTTCATGGTCTTCTCTTTAACGTGCTTGAAGCTAATTAATCCACGTTTTGTCTATTTTCAAATGGGTTGACAATATATGAAGTTCTCCTGTACAAGTACAACACAAGACGATATTGAAAAGGATAAAATTCAGCATTAGATATATATATTATATATAGATATATTATATATAGATATATAATATATATAGATAGATATATAGATATATATATTAATATATATATAGATATATATATTCAGCATTAGATATATATTTTTGTTAAACTATCTTACCCAAAAGTACTAGGATGGGTTTAAAAAGTAAATTTTGAGAATTTGCAGGCTTAGCTTACAGGTTATTAGGGTTTACGTGCTATATGAGATTACAGGCTATAAGCTTGATTAATAATATAAGTTAATAGGAAATCTCTGCTTTAAAATCCTCTCTCTCTTTATTGGACAAAAACAATTTGCCGGAGTTTTACTTTTATTAGTTACTAAGCTTTCATAGAATAGCAGTCCATTTTAAAGCTATAATATCCAGTAGCATATGAGGCCAAATTTATATCACAGTAAAATGCAAGATATTTACAAATAAATAAATAATTTTACAAGCAAATTAATGAGGCCTATAATGTATCCTCTGGAAATGTAAAGGGCAACCTTGTTTCAGTTTTTTATAGATACCGTTTACAGACCACCAACCTTTACAATAAGTATGAGCTATATATACTATAAAGCAAGCTTATTAAAATGTAGTCATCAGACAATATGTAATATTTTTTCTTCAAATCCTGTAACCTTATTTTTAGGAACAAATAACCTCCAGAATTGTTTGAATTTCCAAGAAAAAAAATCCAAAAATTTCTTATCACACAGGTTAATAAATGTAAATATTCAATTTTAAAAAACATAATAACCATAAAGATAAACAGGAAAAATTTCTTGATGCAGCAACATATAATAAAGGAAAAAATCCCTTTTGGCAAAAAGGGATTTTGTCAAATCCACCTCCGGAAGACGGAGGTAGATTTCACCGCTGCTAAGAAAGGAATAAAAAAGATTTCCACCTTAAAGTTAAGAAAAACTTCAAATTTACTCAATACCACAATGTTTGCATGTGAAAAAAGTTTCACATGTTTAGCATATGTAATAACCCCATCTTCTTACAATTCTAGCAACATTTTGGTCATCTCTTACCATAAGGGTTGGTCAAATCAAAAGTTATTTCAGACTCTTGTCTGAAATAACATTACTTAAAATTCTTGTTTTAAGTAATGTTAAGAGGACTAACAACCACTTTAAACCAGTTCAATACTGTGCCTATTAAGAGAAGTATGATTTTTTTTGTCTTTGAAACCCCATTTTTTCTACCTCATGGCCCAATGGTTGGTGATATCAACAAACTTTACGCAGATAATTTTCACGCCCTTATCCCCAAAGAATAGCAGGAATTTTAAACAAATTCGATATTTTACTTAATAAGAAAGTTATATCAATATTTTGTTTTTTCGAAAAAGCCCCCCATGATCTGATTTTGCCTATTAATGAATTCCTCCAAGATTTCAGGTTGTCATATTTTATGTACTATTTTGAAAGTGATTGGTGCAAAATTACAGCAGTGCACAAGAAAGTGAAATATATATATATATATATATAAATTATTTTTCTAAAATTGATGATTTCAGGAATCATATTCGTCTGCATTATACTAATTATATTAATACGATCAACCTAAGTACAGAATTAATAAAATAAAATTGGATGACACCTACCTTATTCCATAATCCAAGCAAGAATGCTTTCGCAAGTACCTTGCATCATCAGTTGCTCTATAATTTTTCAAATCTTTTGTTGCAAATTAAACATTAAAACTAAAATTCGAAGTTACAAATTGTACATCAAAATTAAAATTGTTAAAGATACTTTTTCAATTAAATCAAAACAGAAACATAACTATTTATTTTTTTAATATTCAAAATATGAAGTCATTGTTAAAAAACAATTAATTTAAAATAAAAAATAAAATAGAAATCCATGTAGATTAGCTAGCCAAAGTTATGTGACTGTAGAGAGTTGAAATATTATGAATTATCAATGTCTAAAGAAGTGCTGCTATCTACAGTACCTTTTATGAGTCATCCTCATGTTCTGTAAGTAGATTGATCAGATTAAATTTACTTTTATATTTATAAATGTAAAATCTTTCTAAAATGTCAAAAACGCTATTATTTGTATTAATATTGTATTTTGTAATTTCCAGTACTTCTAAATTTGTATGAACTTCAGATATTGAATGTGTATCATTAATAATTGTCCAAGTGAAACTTGGACAATTGGAGTATCTGAGACGAAAAGATTAGAAGCTTTTGAAATGTGGTGCTATAGGCAAATGTTAAAAATCAGATGGGTGGATAAAGTGACAAATGAAGAGGTATTGCGGCAAATAGATGAAGAAAGAAGCATTTGGAAAAATATAGTTAAAAGATGAGACAGACTTATAGGCCACATACTAAGGCATCCTGGAATAGTCGCTTTAATATTGGAAGGACAGGTAGAAGGAAATAATTGTGTAGACAGGCCACGTTTGGAATATGTAAAACAAATTGCTAAGAATGTAGGATGTAGAGGGTATACTGAGGTGAAACGACTAGCACTAGATAGGGAATCTTGGAGAGCTGCATCAAACCAGTCAAATGACTGAAGACAAAAAAAAATCATTAATAAGATGATCAGAAAGATTACAGAAACCCAATTTTCTACTTTTTAATATCTAAAGTGACACTTGCTTTTGGTGACACTTCTTCCTTTTTTACATAACATAGAAAAATCATCAGGTAAACATACATTTTCCTAAGATATCTACAGATATTTAGTGTTTTGATATCAAATTTACTTTTAAAGTATTTAGTGGTTTTACCTATATAAATATGGTACAATCATAGCATTTTATTTTACTAATACCTCACTAACTGTGTAAATCATATGAAGCAGTACGAATATAAAAAAAAATAATTTGGACAATTTTTTTTCCTGATAAAACGGTTTCAATTTTTTAAGAAAAATTTGTTTGATAAAATGCTTCATTAAAATTTTTAAATTTTAACAGCCTCCACCTCTTTTTAAAGTTTTTGCAAAAATTTAATATGATAAAGCCTCATTAGCATAGCATCTTCCTAGCATCAAGTTTGAAGAAAATTGGTTTATAGAGTGTGAAGTTTCAAATAGGCCAACATACATAAAATTCACTTATAAAAACAGTTATTTTGTGCTTAGGGAAAACGTTACAGAATTATTTTTCTAAAATATCTCCTTGGAGCATAATTTAAAAAAAAAGCTTTCTTTAAAATTAATTACTATAGTTCCCCTTAGTATAACTTATACTAGCCAGGAAAGTATGTCATGAAACTGGTTTAGTATCCATTGAAGCGATTTCATCAAATAATCATACTTGCTTTTGGTGACACTTCTTTTTTTTTTACATAACAGAAAAATCATCAGGTAAACATACATTTTCCTAAGATATCTAATGTTTTGATACTTACCAGTGAAAATCTATTCCTTAAAATAAAATATCATCATGACATTGAATGTTCTACTACAAAGCAGACTACAAAAGAAAATTAAAAATAGCTTTTTACCCATATTTTTTTCATGTATATATAAGGTGATCGCCAGTAACGAATATAATATAATATCTCAAAGTATAGGGTGATTCAAAGAAACGAGAAATTTTGAAAGTTGTGTTGGTATGGGTGATTGGTACCACTTGATAAGTGGCGCCAGCCTCTCTAACCTAACCTGCCATTTAGTTATCATGGATCCTTGGAGTGGTACGCAACGTGCATTTGCTATCAAAGCGTTTTACAAAAACAATGACAGTGTGGAGGGAGCGCGTAGAGAATTTCGCCGTCATTTTAATCTGGGACGGCACGACCGTGTTCCATCACCACGTGCAATTAAAACACGGATATCTAATTTTGAGGAAACCGGTTCGGCAATGAAAAAGAAACCTCCAGGCCGTGAGCGAACCGTCCATACACAACAGAATGTTCAAGCTTTACAAGATGCTGTCACACGACGTCCACATCGGTCAATCCGTCGTCTCTCAGCATCTTTACAATTGCATAGTTCAAGCGTTTGAAGAATGTTAGTGAAGGACTTGCAATTCCATCCGTACAAGTTGCAGACCGTCCAGGAACTGAAAACGAACGATGCAGTTGTGCGAGCACAATTCTGTAACGTAATGCTTCAGAAGATAAACGATAACGAAGAGTTTGTTCACGAACTGTGGATGTCAGACGAAGCGCATTTCCACCTCAGTGGATTTGTTAACAAGCAAAATTTCAGATACCGGGCACAAGAAAATCCTACGCAGCTACACCAGCGTCCGTTGCACAGCCAGAAAGTGACCGTGTGGTGTGCTATGTCATCTTACGGTGTTATTTTTGAGGATGACAACGGTCTTGCGATTACAGTGACGTCGGCTCGTTACGTAGCCGTGCTTGAAACCTTTGTTGTGGAACAAAAATAGAGATTTCCACCGATTCTTAACACAGCCTGGTTTCAACAAGACGGAGCAACGTCACATGCTGCACGAATATCGATGGCAGCTGTACCCCGATTGTTTGGACAACGTGTCGTTTCACGAAACGGTGACATTAGATGGCCTCCCAGATCGCTTGATCTCTCAGCTTGCGATTACTTTTTTTGTGGGGTCACCTTAAAAGCAAAGTGTTCCACGATAGACCTGCTACAACGGAAGAACTGAAGGCAAAGATCGGAGAAGCAATTGCGGAAATTCCAGTTGAGATGTTACGTCAGACCATGAACAATTTAACGAAAAGACTTCGTGAATGTTTACGTAGAAGAGGAGGTCACCTGGAAGATGTCATCTTTAAAAAATAAACTAAAATGTATGTATCCTAAAATGGAAACATTTGCACAATTACATGAAATAAAATTCATTTTCTAAAAAAAATTTTTCATTAACGTTATTTAATTTTTTAAATTTCCTGTTTCTTTGAATCATTCTATATTTGAAGTCCATTCTGTAGTCTGCAGCACATGATCCCATGGAGTAACAATTTCTATTGTGTTATATTTTTTGTTCTAGGAGTGCATGTAGATGATTTGTTTCTAAGCAGTTATAACCTAAAAAAGGAGATTTGTGTTCATTCCTTTTTAAATTTCGGCAAAGCTTTAACATCCAAAACATGTTTGAATTTCAACCTTTTTTCTTCAGTTTTGGCCTAATTAATCTTCAAATCAAAACTGTTGCAGCAATTATAAGTGTCATTTGAGATAACTGTACAACTCAAATTGGAAGTACACCCGTAGATTTTCAAATTCTTTGTTAGGAACATTCTCTGATTCACAAATTTTTTTTATATACAATTTGTATATTTTCTTTTTATTAAATCAGGCCCTAAGTGTTTCTTTGTACTTTTTTCTGGTCTGTTGCAAATGATCTAAGTCAAAATCCTGAATAAAATATTTTCAGAAAGTTTATTCAGAGAGGTGTGTCAATTGAAGTAAATATTTCAGTAAGTTGTGTGTTTTTTTCACAAGTTATAACAGTTTTAAAAAACCCATAAACATCTTTTTTTTAATCATTTAACCCCTTGTCTCCCGCTGGTCACTATATTAACCACTGGTAATCAATTTTTCAAATTCAAATTTCTCATGAACCATTTAACATAGAAAAAAGATTTTTATATGGATTTAATCACAACGCATTGAATTATGAGAAAATTCATAAGCATAACACAGATATTTAGAGTGATATTTATTACAATTAGCAATAACAATATGAATTCATAACCAAATAACACCAAACATTCAACATAACCTAACACTGCAGTTACTATTGCTTGTCTTGAAAACTCATCTTACGAGAATAACTGTTACTACAAATCTTGGATCTACAATTGTTTATCACTAAAGAGATCTATTTACTACTTCTTCATACTGGATAATACTGTTAACTCCATATATTGGAGATACATCTTTTACCATATAAAAATATATAGTACAAGAAGTGTACGAGGTCTTTAAATAAAGTAATGAGACTGGTTCAGAAAAACTTTTTATTTACAATCCAATTACACATAAGATTCTATAACTTCAAAATAGTTCCCTTGGGAATCCACACAATGCTTCAAATGGTTTTCCACTCTTCATAGCGTTAGAACTCACAAACCGTAATATCTTCAAAAGGTAAGTTACATTTTTAAAATATTTTCTACTGTTCCAAAATGGGTCCTTTGAGGTATTTTTTAAGTTGGGAACAGGAAAAAATCGCAGGAACTCAAGTCAGTTGAATAAAGTGGTTGAGGAATTACAGTAATATTTTTTTTTGCCAAAAACTCATCAATTGACAGTGCAATGTAACTAGGTGCATTGTCATGATACAGCATCTAATTGTCTTTGATGGCTGGTCTTACACGAACAATTCTTTTCCACAGTCTTTCAGGAATTTCTCGGTAAACATATTGATTTACTGTCTGTCCTGTAAACAGAAACTCCAAAAGTCTCTGATTCCCTCAACATTTTCATCACTTTTTGATGTTAACGTTCTTCCAGAATGTGGATCGTCTGCAACTGATTCCGAGCCATCTCAAAATGTTTTAAATCACCTAAAAACTTGGAATCGTGACATACGATCATCTCTATATGCCCTTTTCAATTTTGAAAAAGTTTCAGTAGCATTCTCACAGAGTTTAACACAAAACTTGATTGCACAACGTTGCTCATAATTAGTACCACTCTTTTTTGTAATCCACTATAAAAACTTGTTTCACAAATAGTTTTTTTACATTATCATGTGGCAACAATAGACTAAAAATATTAACATCAAATATAAATAAGCTGTTCATATAAACATATAGATGTAATAGGTTTATGAAATAGATTAAATCTTTTTCATAATAGGTGCAAACATCTTACAAACATGATGTTACTGTCTTATTAAAATACAAATTAATTTTATTTTTGATGACCGACTATTATGAACATAACAATTTAATTTAAAAACGATTATTAATTTTAATTTAAATTAATATCTTTTAGAAAATCCGTGAAGATGATTAATAGCTCTGAAAGTACTAGGACTTGCACGTTTTACATTTTTGGTAAGTGGAGATTTAATTTATGCAATTGTATTAATACTAATGGTGCCAAATGTTTAGTAAATTAAGACATATACTTGTAATACTAACATTAATTAAAATCTACGTATATTATTTTCTGTTAAGTATCGTAGATAAGTTAATCCAAAAAAAATAATAATTATTTAATTGTATTACATATACCCTCCTCTATGAATCATGAGACCTTGCCGTTGGTGAGGGGGCCTGAGTGCTCAGGGATACAGAGTAGGTGGACCGAAGGTGCAACCATATCGGAGAGGTATCTGTTGAGAGCCAGACAAAGGAATGATTCCTGAAAGAGGGCAGCAGCTCTTTCAGTAGTTGTTAGGGGCGTGAGTCACAATGACTTAAACGGCCATATCAACATCACTCAGTCCTCTGAGTACTACGCAGCTGAAAGCAACGGAAAACTACAGCTGCTTTTTTTTCCAAGAAAATGTGGCTCTCTGCATTTTCACATAGCAATAATGGAGGCGCCTTCCTTGGTAAAATATTCCGGAGGTAAAATAGTCCCCCGTTCGGATCTCCGAGTGAGGACTACTAAGGAAGGGGTCACCAGAAAATTAAAAAATAACATTCTACGAGTCGGAGCGTGGAATGTTAGAAGCTTAAAAAAGGTTGGTAGGCTAGAAAATTTAAAAAGGGAAATGGATAGGACAAATGTGGATATAGTAGGAATTAGTGAGGTTAGGTGGGAAGAGGAAGGCGACTTTTGGTCAGGTGATTTTAGAGTAATTAACTCAGCGTCAAATAATGGGCAGCCAGGAGTAGGTTTCGTGATGAAAAAGAAGATAGGGAGGAGAGTGGAGTATTTCAAGACGCATAGCGATAGAATCATTGTAATAAGGATAAAATCAAAACCTAAACCGACAACGATTGTTAACGTCTATATGCCTACAAGCGCCCATGATGATGATGAGGTAGAGTGTGTATACGAAGAGATTGATGAAGCAATTAAACACGTAAAAGGAGATGAAAATTTAATAATAGTTGGAGATTGGAATGCAAGCATTGGAAAAGGCAAGGAAGGAAATATAGTGGGTGAATACGGGCTGAGCAAAAGGAATGAAAGAGGGGACCGACTTATAGAATTTTGCACGAAGTATAATTTAGTAATTGCCAACACCCAATTTAAAAATCATAATAGAAGAATATACACTTGGGAAAAACCAGGCGATACTGCAAGGTATCAGATAGATTAAAAAGGAAATTCTTAAATCAGCAGAAGCAAACTTAGGCGGAATAAAGAGAACTGGTAGAAAACCTTGGGTTTCAGACGATATATTGCAGCTGATGGATGAACGTAGAAAATATAAGAATGATAGTGATGAAGAAAGTAAAAGTTACTATCGGCAATTAAGAAATGCTATAAACAGGAAGTGCAAACAGGCGAAAGAAGAGTGGATTAAAGAAAAGTGTTTAGAAGTGGAAAGAGAAATGAACATTGGTAAAATAGACGGAGCATACAGGAAAGTTAAGGAAAATTTTGGGGTACATAAATTAAAATCTAACAATGTGTTAAAGATGGTACACCAATATATAATACGAAAGGTAAAATCGATAGATGGGTGGAATATATTGAAGAGTTATATGGAGGAAATGAATTAGAAAATGGTGTTATAGAGGAAGTTGAGGAGGATGAAATGGGAGAAACAATACTGAGATCTGAATTTAAGAGAGCATTAAAAGATTTAAATGGCAGAAAGGCTCCTGGAATAGACGGAATACCTGTAGAATTACTGCGCAGTGCAGGTGAGGAAGCGATTGATAGATTATACAAACTGGTGTGTATATTTATGAAAAAGGGGAATCTCCGTCAGACTTCAAAAAAAGTGTTATAGTCATGATACCAATGAAAGCAGGGGCAGATAAATGTGAAGAATACAGAACAATTAGTTTAACTAGTCATGCATTAAAAATCTTAACTAGAATTCTATACAGAAGAATTGAGAGGAGAGTGGAAGAAGTGTTAGGAGAAGACCAATTTGGTTTCAGGAAAAGTATAGGGACAAGGGAAGCAATTTTAGGTCTCAGATTAATAGTAGAAGGAAGATTAAAGAAAAACAAACCAACATACTTGGCGTTTATAGACCAAGAAAAGGCATTCGATAACGTAGACTGGAATAAAATGTTCGGCATTTAAAAAAAATTAGGGTTCAAATACAGAGATAGAAGAACAATTGCTAACATGTACAGGAACCAAACAGCAACAGCAATAATTGAAGAACATAAGAAAGGGAGTCCGACAAGGATGTTCCCTATCTCCGTTACTTTTTAATCTTTACATGGAACTAGCAGTTAATGATGTTAAAGAACAATTTAGATTCGGAGTAACAGTACAAGGTGAAAAGATAAAGATGCTACGATTTGCTGATGATATAGTAATTCTAGCAGAGAGTAAAAAGGATTTAGAAGAAACAATGAACGGCATAGATGAAGTCCTACGCATAGAATTACTAAAGATGATAAAGATGCTACGATTTGCTGATGATATAGTAATTCTAGCCGAGAGTAAAAAGGATTTAGAAGAAACAATGAACGGCATAGATGAAGTCCTACGCAAGAACTATCGCATGAAAATAAACAAGAACAAAACAAAAGTAATGAAATGTAGTAGAAATAACAAAGATGGACCACTGAATGTGAAAATAGGAGGAGAAAAGATTATGGAGGTAGAAGAATTTTGTTATTTGGGAAGTAGAATTACTAAAGATGGATGAAGCAGGAGCGATATAAAATGCCGAATAGCACAAGCTAATCGAGCCTTCAGTAAGAAATATAATTTGTTTACATCAAAAATTAATTTAAATATCAGGAAAAGATTTTTGAAAGTGTATGTTTAGAGTGTCGCTTTATATGGAAGTGAAACTTGGACGATCGGAGTATCTGAGAAGAAAAGATTAGAAGCTTTTGAAATGCGGTGCTATAGGAGAATGTTAAAAATCAGATCGGTGGATAAAGTGACAAATGAAGAGGTGTTGCGGCAAATAGATGAAGAAAGAAGCGTTTGGAAAAATATAGTTAAAAGAAGAGACAGACTTATAGGCCACATACTAAGTTATCCTAGAATAGTCGCTTTAATATTGGAAGGACAGGTAGAAGGGAAAAATTGTGTAGGCAAGCCACGTTTGGAATATGTAAAACAAATTGTTAGGGATGTAGGATGTAGAGGGTATACTGAAATGAAACGACTAGCACTAGATAGGGAATCTTGGAGAGCTGCATCAAACCAGTGAAATGACTGAAGACAAAAAAAAAAAATTACATATACCGCAAATTTTTGGCTCTTTCTTAGTGAGAAGCCAAATTTTCACTTTATGTTCTAGAAAAATAAGTGTAATATCCTATTCCTTCTTTAAATAGGGGAATTAAAAATAAAATGTTGGTTCAAGTGGACTTTACCTATACAAATACAAAATTCATAAATACAGTAGCTAAATCACATATCAATTTTCCTAATTGTATAAAAAAAATTCATAGACTTTTCCATACGTGAAGAAATTCTATCAGCTTGAACTTTTTTATTTGTAGGGAAGTACATCCTGACCCTATAGGCGAAAACACTACCATGTGACAAGAAAGAACAAAATTGCTTATATAACCTAAAAAAAATCTTTAATTTCTTTTTTTATTATTTATTAAAAATTTGAATAAAAAACTATTAACCTAAACTATTAAATATAGTCATATATCGACTATTAAAGTCAACATATGAAAGAAGCAGTCATAGTTTTACAACTACTTCGACAAAAAATTTATAAATTAAACAAAGATTTCAAATTCAACATCAATAATGTGCATGGGTATCAATCGGAATATACATTTTTTGTTTTTAATACATTGAAAATATAACTGAAATGTACATTTTTATATGAAAGTAGAACAACACTATATTTAAAATCAATGCTATTTATGACTGTGACACTTTTAACATAGCACAAATATTTTTCAAAAATAATTTTTCTGAACTGGTTAAAGTTCTCAGCAACTACCAAATTATCTGTCAAGTATGGTTCTGGGCTTAAAATGTTTAGAAATATCGTCCATGAAATTAAATTAATATTAATAATATTAAAATCTTTATTATATAATAAAAACACATGAAAAATTTTGTTTATACAACCATAACTCTGTCAAAAATTAATTTTTTTTAATTTCACTTTAGTCTACTTTATGTACTGATGATTAATGATAGTTTTTTAATTCCAGATTAATTCCTTCAATTATTACTTTTTAACATTAACACTATGTTCAGTTTGGCCAGTTCCACACCTTTGAATTGATTAAAAACTTTTTAATTTTTCTTTTTTTCAATAAATATGTAAAATTAATTAAATACAAAAACTTATTTTTTCAATTTTTAGAAAGTTTTATGTTTAGATTTTTTAAAGTCATTTAGATTTAAATTGTATTTAAAAATTTATTTTTAAAACAATTTAATAGAGATATATAAAAGATTTTTACAGAGTGGTCATTCATTCCTATGACTAACAATATGTCTTTTTAATCCATCTTGTCTATTAAAAGACTTTTGACAAAAATTGCACGTGAATTTTTTCTCTCTGCTATGAATTGTAAGATGTATCTTTAAGTGACAACTTTGATTAAAAGACTTTAGACAAACGTTACACTTGAATCTTTTTTCACCCGTATGAACAGAAATGTGTCTCTTTAAACTACCACTGCGATTAAAAGGCTTTTCACAGAAATTACACACATATTTTTCATCGCCGGTATGAGTAAACAGGTGCATCTTCAAACTACCACCTTGATTAAACGACTTGAGACAAATATTACATGTATATTTGTTTCCTTTTATATGAACTGAACGGTGTCTTTTCAAATTAGCACTATCATTAAATGATTTTTGACAAATATCACATGAAAACTTTTTTTCACCGGTATGAATAAAAACATGTCTCTTTAGATCACTACGCTGATTAAATGACTTTTGACAAAACATACACGTGTAGCTTTTTTTACCGGTATGAAAATTATTATGGTACGTCAGGTTACTTCTCCACTTAAATGTTTTTTCACAATATTTACATTTATATTTTCTGCTATCGCTAACATGTTGTTCATTATGCTGAATTACTTTGCATTTTACACTATTATCATTCATATTTAGGGTTTCATCTTTAAATTGTAATATTTTATTGTTATAAATAATCTCATTATTATTTATCAGTTTATACATGATCACATGATCGCAAATGTGATCATCACCTTTATTACGTTTGTTACAAATCATACATTTTGAAATGTCTATGTTGCGCTCAACATTTTTCAAGACTGGATCATCAGTTTTTTTAACACGATCATCCTGAAAAAAAAGAAGCTAACATTAAAATATTATATACATGTCCATAAAAAAAAAATACATTACAAAGCCCGTTCTCATGTAATGGGTGAAGTGAATAAAAAGTAGTAAATATAGGATAGTATTTATTGTTTAGTAAAGTAAATAATTTTCTATTAACAAATTGAGTGCTAATGGCTTATTGAGAGGTCATATTGAACGCTACCAAAAAATGATAAGTAAAATGTTTAAATTTTATACTGCTGTTATTCGAGCTTAGGTTGATTTTAGTTAGTTTATGTAGTGCCATCACTAAGAAAGGTTTTTTCAATGCTACAATTAATGAAGTTTATGGATATCTCAGCCTGGCAATTATTTTTTCAAAGTATTCATTTAGTCCTCATGGTTTCTATAATTCTTGTAACTATTTTTAAAGTTTATCTCTGCTACTTTTATATAAAAAAATATTAAAACAATAAAATATTATTTTGTACATGGTGACCAGATAATGGCTTAATATGCAATTAAAAAAAAAAACCTTAAAACGATGTAAGGGGTTAGCAGATCTACATTATTCAATTGCTTCTTCCTATTAAAAAAACATTTCCCAGCTATAACTAGTCATTATGTGAATGCAACATATCGTCACCACCATGCTAAAGTAACGAATGTGAAAAATCTCATTTTGCAGACTGTCAAGAATAAAATTAATTTGTACATCAATAAGACGGTAATGTCATGTTTGTAAGATGTTTGCGACCCTTATCTTACTTTCATATGTATGCTTAGTGAATACCCTTTCTTTCCCACAGTATACTGAATGTGTTGAAGAATTTTCATGTGGCATAAGTATTTAAGTTTTTATACAATATTTACAGTCTTTCATACTTCCTACTGTTGATTACATTTTTCAGTGGCCAAGTAAAATACATCTGGTAAACTTGAGGCTTGCTTTAAAAAGTTGCTAATTTTTTAATAACCCTTGAAATCATAAATTACTAGAGTTAGGAGTAAGACAACATGAAATGGAAGATTTTGATTACAGAACTAATTTAAAATTCTTGTTAGCAAGTTTACGAAAGTAATTTTCTCCGTTCAATATTTCTTCAAAAATTTCGATGATTCTATCATGCGACGATCTTAATCTATCATGCAACGATCCTCTTCAAATGATATTTCCACGAGTATATAAAGACAATCTGTAACAATTACTTTTGAATTCATTACAGATATCTACTGTATGGGAAACGTCTCCCCATTATTTTTAAACCTTGTTTTTATTTGGCCAAATGCCCGTTTCATAACTATTCGCTTTTTTGCACAACCTTTATTCAATAATTTGTCCCTGTTTTGGGGATTCTTGAAAGCTATTATTAACCAGTCTTATTCAATACCCACTGGCTTACAAAAGAAAAGCAGCATCTTGAAATGTTTTCATAACCTCTGAGAACTACTTCACCACCATATTCAACTATTGTGGGTGCTGCCCTGGAAGGAAGCATCAATACTTTTAATTACACCTGCCGTGTAACATGTTATTTGTATGTTGATGCTAGCATATTATTCCTTCTAGTTTATATAAAGGGCACTAGGAAAGTTTTGCAATCACAAGTTACCATATGTTTAGACATGTAATTTATTTTTTAGCTGTTAGTGAAACGAGGTAGTAATGTTGTCATGGTCGAAAACTGAATACTGGGCAATTTTGCATGCGAGTTATGTGTTAATCACTGTTTGGAGGAAACGAACCCTGTGCTTGGAGAAGATTTTCCTCACCAGACAATATTTAGATGGTAATACGAGTTTGAAAGAGGAAGTTTTGGTTTTGAGGATATTCCAAGGTCAGGTCGACTGTCTTCGTTTGTGACCAAGTAAAACATTGCTGCATAATAAAAAAATTCTTGAGACAGACAGGTGTGTGACCTACCTATCACCATATAGAAGTGTCCTTAGCCATTATTGCACCTGCAGTTCTTGCTTTTCTTCAAGATCACCTTCAAGTTAGAAAGCTGTCTGTAAACTTTGAGTGCCACATAACTGGACCAATGATCAGATGGCATATTGTGTTTCATGGTGCCATGAAATGCTGAAAAAGTAAATCTTATGTGAACAGTATTACGACAGGTGACAAACCTCCTGACCAAGACTCAGAACAAAGTATGGGTGTTTGAAGATGAGGAATCCCTGTGGCTGTTCAAGAATTCAGATCAGTGAAGAAGAGAATGATGGCCATATTTTTTAGTGTCAGAAAGAGTATTTTCTGAGTGAGTTGTGTTGGAAATTCAGAAGACAGGGAAGTGGTATACTATGGATGTCTGCCTGAAGTTGTAAAAGCTCTCAAGAAGCTGTGCCCAAAATCAAGGATGAACACATGGTTTCTTCATCATGATAATGCTCTATCACACTCTCCTAAGTTTGTTCTGAATATCAGGTCACCACTGGAATCAAACTTTTAGAACACTCTTCCTACGGCCTGATTGTGCTCCATGTAACTTTGCTTCCTCGAGTGAAAAAAGACTGAAAGAGCGCATTTTATGAATGATGATGACTTCCTGAGGAGTTGGTAAGATGAGTTTGCTCAGATCTGCAAAGATACATGACGGGGTTTCTTTGAAGACTGGTTTCGAAAGATAGAGAAGTGATGTGTGGTGGAAATTATTTTGAAAATTTATAAACAATTAAGTCATATTGCAAAACTTTCCTATGCCCTTTGTGTAACTGTAGCCAAAATTGATCAGCTTTTTCATTTCTATGCGTATGTGTATGTATGTTACAAACTTAGATGACACGCTATTGAAACCTTGGATAGGAGATATATTTCCATCTTCTGATAAAATGTAATGCTCCTTCTGTTACTTCCTTTATCACATGCAGAATTAAATATTCAACAAATTCTGTTTAAAAGTGAATAAGTTCTTTATAGCTGTTCGGGCTGATAAACCTTCAACTCTCACTAGTTTTTGCGATTAGCAAATTTATGAACTCAGCCATTTTAATATGTGCTATCCCTTGGATGGAGTCTACTTAGAGTAAAAGTTAATAAAAATATTTTAAAAAAGAGAAAAATGTTTGTAAATAAAGATGAATTAAGCAAGCAAATAAAATAAAATAAGCTATTTTATTGAGTCAAGAAGGACCGGTAATCACAAGTTATTTAGTAAAAAATATAACAAAACAAATATCCTTACTGAATTTTCCTGTTCAATATTACAACAATCTTCATTTTTTACAAGCACTAATTCTATATTATTACAATTGCTATCGATATCCAAAGGATCATCCTCGTTTTTTAAAGGTAACGATGATGTATACAATTTATTACAATCCATTTCCTGCAAAGAAAAAGAAAAACATATATCATTGTACAAAAAAATGAAGATCTTTCATATTTATTTAATAATATAATTTATTCATTAACAATAATAAACCCATAGATTTAAAGAGCCATGTATCTGGTTAATTTATCCTACAATATATATGCTTGTCAAACATGGATATTTTAAATATTTAAATATATGCACTTTTCCTACTGTAATTCCTTTCATGTGTTTAAAAACTATCCATTTTCCAGTTTGGCTAACCCTTTTACTTGTTTTATTTTTAAAATGAATGCTCAACAATTTATTTTCATATAAAAAAAAACAAAATCACCAATTAGCAATAACAATATGAATTCATAACGAAATAACACCAAACATTCAACATAACCTAACACTGCAGTTACTATTGCTTGTCTTGAATAACTTATCTTACGGGAATAACTGTTACTACAAATCTTGGATCTACAATTGTTTATCACTAAAGAGATCTATTTACTACTTCCACATACTGGATTATACTGTTAACTGCATATATTAGAGATACATCTTATACCATATAAAACTATATAGTACAAGAAGTGTAAGAGGTCTGTAAATAAAGTAATGAGACTGGTTCAGAAAAACGTTTTATTTACAATTCAATTATACATAAGACTCTATCAACTGCAAAATAGTTCCCTTGGGAATCCACACAATGCTTCAAACAGTTTTCCCACTCTTCATAGCCGTGTTAGAACTCAAAAACCGGAATATCCTTCACATGGTCAGTTACATTTTTTAAATATTTTCTACTGCTCCAAAATGGTGTCTTTTAAGGTATTTTTTTAAAGTTGGGAACAGGAAAAAGTTACAGGGATTTAAGTCAGGTGAATAAGGTGGTTGAAGAACTACAGGAATGTTTTTCTTTTCAAAAACTCATTAAATGAGAGTGCATTGTGACAAGGTGCATTGTCATGATGCAGCATTCTATTATCTTTGACGGCTGGTCTCACACGAACAACTCTTTCAGGAATTTCTCGGTAAGCATATAGATTTACAGTGTGTCCTGTAGGCTAGAACTCTTTATGGACAATGCCATTACTATCGAAGAACGCCATTTCTGTGAATCGAAAAATGCCGTTAGGACGCCATTTCTGTACAGTCCTAACCGAATACTGATATTTTTTTGTATGTCACTTTCATTTTCGATTATTATCTGGGGTTTTCAATACTTCAAATTTGACAGTTGCATCTGTTAACTTTCCTGCACATATGAAACTTTGCCTCATCACTACATAACAATGTATCAACATAATTAGGATTGTTTTCAATATGGTGGATCACCTCTGCAGCAAACTAATATCATAGGCAGCAATCGCTTGGTTTAATGTGATGAAGGAGTTGCAACTTGTACAGTCGCAAACAGATCTGCTTATGAACAATGTCATGAACAGTGGAATGAGGAATTTGTTTCATCACTAATTGAAACTTTTGGATGGTTTCCAGTTTGTGATACCAAGCTTCCAGTCTCTCAAAGTTATATCCCACTACGAATACATTTGGAAGCGGGAGGATTTATTCCATTCAATTTGTACATGACACTGAACACGCATAACCAATTGAAAGTCAGCTAACCAAAGTACGCACTGAACCTTCTGTTGTGTGGTCCACATCTCAACTGACTGCAACTGCATTCTGAGCCTGCTTTGCGCTGTGCATGCTTATTCTGCTGACCTTGAGAGTATGCAGAACAAATTTTGGAGATATTTCCTGTCGATTGAGCCTATGTTTAAGAGATTATGATGACTGGTTTTCTAAATATAGGCAATTACTTTTGCATAACTTCAACCCACACAAACTATATATATATATATATAAGTAAAATGGTAATAGACAAAGCAGAATGAGAGAAGATGATTGCTGGACTAGATCTCCAAAATATTTTGTATGGAAAAGGAAAAGATCTGCAGACTTGCAAATTAATTGGATACCAGCAATATTGGATGTTCAACTTAAATGGATGAGTAGCATGTGACATAAACTGACGAAAGAATTTATACAGACTACCATGACACAAAATGATTAATAAGCAATAACTTTCTCAAAACATCCAAAATTTCTTAAAAATGCGACATTTTTGCTTTCTTGAAAACATAACCTTATTTTCATTACACCAAACAACCTACCTGTTACAATTATTTTTATGCTTATTTCTCATCAAACTACCGTTTCACTATCCAAATCAGAATTATTCGCAAATATAATTAAAAAAATATTTACTAAACTATAAAAAAAATAAGCAACAATAACAAAAGATAAACTTAGCTGTAAAGAAAGCTCACAACATATCATTTCACAGACTAATAAGAGCATAATGCACAATTGCGTACGCGCACACTGGTTTATTCTGCTCAAGCATGAACATTCCTTGTTTCTATCACTTAACGCTGATTATAAAACAACCTTCAACCTATGACATTTCTTATATTTAATGTTCTAAAATAAAAATTGGAAATAGTGTTGTTTAGGTTCACGTATTTTCTTTATACTCATGATAAATGTAAACATATCCTGTAATTTACTTAGTTTTTAATAATGAACCAGCTGTGAGCTTAAGTATTATTAAATAATTAATAACTTATTACTTCACTTTTCTTTAAAATGTAAATTAAACAACATTACTTATATCTGTTCTAGCTAGACAGTATGCTTAACATATATTTAAAAAATTTAACTAAAGTATTAAATTATTGTGATTTAATGTAATGATTAATTTAATGTAAATTTAAAAGTAAATAAAGGAAATGTAAATTATCCATAATTTATTTATCTGGCAATTATTTAGTGTATGCTATTACCACACCCAACGTATTACACTGTGGCTGGAATGGCTGTGCAAGTGTATGTAAGTTACAAGTTAGTACTATATTGTCAAATTTATGACATTTCTTGTTTTTTCCCTTGACCCCTAAAATATTCAATATGTTCCAATTAACCTATATTTTCATTAAATTGTAGTTTGCTTCAAAATATTCTATAGCACTTAAAGTAAAAGAACATTGGAACATAGTTTAATAAATCAGATTAAGTATTGATCAAACAAATTCAACGAAGCATTATATACTTTTATCCTAACTGAATTCTGAACTAGAATGCAGTTAGCGTTTATTTTAGCATTTTATTTCTATATAAATAAATAAAAAAAATAGTGTAGTCAATATGAAAATTAATAAAGATAAAATTAATTAAAATGCTGAGCAGCAAACAACTAAACTTATTCTACTTTACAATAAAATAAATATCATTACAGATTCTTCCTTTATAATTCTATCACAATCTTCATGTTTTACTATCATCAATTCTTCACTAGTACAGTTAGTATCTAAACGTAAAGGATCGTTATCCTCATTGACATGTAATCCTGTACATAAATTGTTACAATCCATTTCCTGGAATAGAAAATTAAAAAAAAAAAATTAACAATATTTTACAAATAAATTATATTACAATTTTCATGTTAAAATTAAGTGAACTTTTTGAGATATCAATAATTACATAATAAAGATTTTATTGCATTACAATTTTCATATGTAGAAGAGTACAATAATGAACTATGCAACACTTTCAGTAGCGCCATGGAATGTTTTGCTTTCAATATCCGTGCATGGACTTCGCGAAATTCCACTTTCACAAATAAATTACTTGGATGAACAACATATATTAAAATAACAAACTGATACAAATAGATATATAATAAATTACTGACAGAAAACCTTCTACACAAGTATGAGAACAATATAAATAAAAATAATACATTCATAACACTCGCATTAATGATAATCTTTTTATATACAGTAATGAAAAAAATAATAAACAACTCAACTAATCTGATTTATCAAATCTATTCGAAATTTAATCTATTCGAAATTTACTATTCACATTGTAATAAGTTCTACATATGACAAAAAAGATGCAGTTTTCTTCAAAACAAAATACACATAAAATTCCCTTCACCCTACTATTGTAACAACATCAAACTGTACTGTACTGCTTTAAAGCATATAAATAAAATACTAACATTGTCTTTATTATAAAATATTTATTATGCCTGTGTGTATTCCTGTTTAAAGTATAATGTCACCTTCTGGGGCTCCCTTAAAAAGAGAGAACGAGTTTTTAAGACTAAAAAATGTGCTGAATTATCATTATCTGGCACTTGTAAGCATGAACCATGTACATTGTACATGTATATTTAGAAAGTTAAATATATATTAGCTTATCCTTGTGCTTATATTTATGAATTTCCATTCTTTGATAAAAAGAATTACAAACAATAATTTACAACTCTATCGAACCAGTCAATGGAATTTATTTAACTCAAGAACACAATACTTTGGGTTATGAGAAAGAGCCGTATAATGCTTCCATTGCTATTGTTAACAAATTTCCACTTCCCACCAATATATTTAAAATTTTAAAAATTTTAATATTAAATATTTTCTTTTATGGAAATAATATTACTCTATTAAAAAAAAATTCTGCATCCTGTTTAACATGTACATACAGTAAATACGTGCTCAAAATAATTTTCAATAATAAATTAAGAATTATTTTATAATATTTTTTTTAAAATTTATCTTAAGATTATTTCATATGTCTCCATTTAAATAATAATTAATATGGACTTTAATTATTTTTGTTTTTTATCCATAATCTTTTTATAAATATAATTTATATCATAAAGACAACATCTATACAATGTACTGGATTAATCCAGTACAGGAAATCCAGTATTATGTACTGGATTTCCTTATTTATTTATTTGTTGAATCCAATTTATGTAACATAAAAATATTACACAATAACAATAAACAATGCTAATTAGATCAATCCGACACTTTTTATTTCTCAAAAATTAATTTTATTTTATAAATAATGCATGTATTAAAATAAAATATTAACAAAGTATGGCAACCATTATTAAATAACTTGTGGTAGCAACTTGGTATTTTATCTGTAGGTCCTGAATTCAAATCCCAGTAAGGCATGGTATTTTTCATATGCTACAAATTTCTATGTACAAGCTTCTTTGTAAGCTTCTGCGGTAAGTTAATTCATCAGTCAAAAAAAAAAAAAAAAAATTAACTAACATAATTTAGATCAAACAAATATAAATATAAAAAGCTGGCAAAAGTTACTCAACTGGCATAATAAGGGCTAAGTACTACTTAGTTGGAAAATTAAATGCAACATTATGTAATTATGCAAATAAAGAAATTACTCCACTTTGAGGAAAATTCTGAGAAATGGAACTCTCACTCCCTTCACCAGCTGTAACTAAAATTAAATAGCACATTCAGAAATCATCATATACAATTTCATAAAAACCAAGTAATCTATTTTGCAGATATGAAGCAAAACAGTTACTGATGAATAAAATCAGAAAAATTAGGCTTATAAACCAATTTCCGATGAAATTGTCCATACACATGACCAAGTGACACATAATGTAGCAGGAACTATCTAATCAGTACAAGAATATGATGAGCCCAGTAATAAAAAATAATTTGCCCCCTCCCACAGATTATGATGTTTTGAATAAAATAAAAGCCATGACAGAATATCTTAGCTACCTAAAGGGCATTTAATTATGTTACAAAATTTACCTCCCTTCTGAGTAAATTTTGTCATACAAGTGATAAGGTTTGTATCTCCCTGTCTCCTTGACCAATCTACCATTTTTACAACTACTATAATATGCAAGGGTTCCAATGCATTTTTAATTAGCAAATACCCCGTTTGAATTTTGAAAATCAGAAGATTGGTTGCGAAGATATAACAACATTTTAGAATAACCGTAATCTGTTAGATCGAGATTGTATCTGATGCATGCTAGAGTTAGCTATTAATCACAGAATCTGGATAACAGTCAGTTGCTATTGGGTCTTTCTTAATATCAGGCAGGTATTTGTTTGTTTAATGTCTGTTATATATTGGTTTAGTTTATAGATGGAATTGTGGATTGCATTCCGAGCTATACAAATTAGTTTGAGATCATTACTTGAGCTGACCTTCAGAGACTAGCAATATATTTGTGTGTTTTACCTGACACGATTTCCCTTCAGTTCATCCTCTGAAGGCTAGTGCTAGTACTTTTCAATCTAGCAAGAATGCACCTAATTGGACCAGAGTTGTTGCTTTTTAATGGTAAAATTTACATTAAAATTTAACTTAACAAACCCCAAATGTGCAGTACTCTTTTCAACAAGATTTACTAATTTATATAAAGAAACTAAATAAAAAAATAATTACAAAATGTGTTATAAAAATTATTTAAAAATGTCTTTATAAAAATTTTGAACTATTATTTTAAGTAAATTGATTGGAAAAACTGTTAAATATTAATGTAATTTATTAAAAATGACAACTGAACTCTTTCTCAAAAGCCAAGAAGTATTATATTTGTGTCAGATAAAAAACGCTTTGTTGTCTGGTTTGATTAAGGTGGATATAGTTATTTTTAAGAATAATTGATTATACTTTTTAGCAAAGACTGTATATTTGTAACACAAGGGTAAGTTAACATTTTTAATTTTCTAAACATCAACAGACATGATCCTTTTTTTTTTTTTCCTGTTTAGTCTCCGGTAACTACCGTTTAGATAATTCTTCAGAGGATGAATGAGGATGATATGTATGAGTGTAAATGAAGTGTAGTCTTGTACATTCTCAGTTCGACTATTCCTGAGATGTGTGGTTAATTGAAACCCAACCACCAAAGAACACCGGTATCCACGATCTAGTATTCAAATCCGTGTAAAAATAACTGGCTTTACTAGGACTTGAACACTGTATCTCTCGACTTCCAAATCAGTTGATTTGGGAAGATGCGTTAGCCACTAGACCAACCCGGTGGGTAACAGACATGATCCTACAATGATGTAATAGCACATTTTTGTAACTTGAAAATATCCTGATTTTCTGAGAGTACCAAAAGATGACATTACACCTCAGACAGTAATATAGATAAATAAGTGTAACAGATATTTAATGATGACAAGCTTAGTAAATTTATTAATCTATTAAGTGCCAAACCCATATTGCTATGGATACAGATGTTCTCTTATTTGACCAAACAAAGATCACAAATATGTACGGTTTCAATTTCAAACCTACTGTACCATTCCCGTATTACTTATTAATAGTTCGATTTGATTAAGTACCTTGTAGCATTGTCAACATTATTTTGCAGTTACACTGCCCGAAAAATTTTATAAAAAGAAATCAAGTCAACAGTGAACAGATGTTCTACCCTTGTGTTTTCTGTGATAGCCATTGCTTAGTATTGTGTTCTGTTTGTAGTTGTTTACTATGGCATCAAATTGTTCTAGCTGTAGTAAAATTTTATCTGAAAGTGAAATTCAAATATTTTTGTTGTTGATTCAGAATTAGATGAAAGTGACATAGAATGTTTTTTAGAGTTTAGAAAATTAATTAGAAAGTTTTAAGCGATATAGAAGGTTTTAAGGGAGATATACTGATGAAGAAATACAACCAAATTAAAAAAAAAGTAATGTTAGTAATGTAAATAATGAAACTAATGAAGAAACTCACAGTACCAGCGACACTGTTGACAGTTCTGTTGTGTTCAAGTAGTCAACTGACTAATTTATTCCATTTTTTTTTCTTTTTTTTTGATTGATTTTTATAATTCGCAAAGTGGAATAACAAATGATACATTTTCTGATGATTCTCCTGACGTAAACTATTTTCTAAAATTGTTCCATTAGAATTTCTTGAATTTATCTGAAATCACAATAACTCCTCAATTAAGACTCAAGTGGACTGATATAACTGCTAAAGAACTGTATATTTTTTTTGTACTCACTTGAATAATGACCAGAACAAAAAGAAAAATGAACCAAA
This sequence comes from Lycorma delicatula, assembly GCF_047948215.1. Taxonomy (NCBI): domain Eukaryota; kingdom Metazoa; phylum Arthropoda; class Insecta; order Hemiptera; family Fulgoridae; genus Lycorma; species Lycorma delicatula. The sequence continues at coordinate 19,576,490 of NC_134467.1, forward strand.
CTAAATGAATATTGGTCAACGAACCATCCTGATACAAACATCAATATTTTTACAAAAAATGGCATGTTACCAGTGTTTACATGAAATGCATTATTTTGAGTACATTTCATTTATCAAGTACATAAAATTGGCCTAACGATATATTGCATAAAATAAAACCATTCACTGCCCATACATGTAACATTTTCAGTCCTTTTTGGAATTTCTGTATGAATGAAAGTTTAATTTTGTTTAAAGGAAGATAAAGCTTCATTAAATCCCGAGAAAAGAAATAGATCTGGTAACAAATTGCTTGTTCTTTCTGATGTAGAAACTGATTATATACTTTGTATAACTGTTTATTTAAGTTGGTACTGGTAATAAAATATCAGATTATGATAATGGTAGTGTAACATATGTCAAGATCAGCAGTGACAACACTATAAAAACATTATTTTGGTACGTGACATTCAATCATTTTGGATAACTAGTACAGCAGTCCAGCACTATTCAATAAGCTTCATAAGTTACAGAAAAATGCTTGCGGCACACTAAACCAGAAAAAAAATTACATGCCAAATCTAAATGAAAAATTGCAAGAGTGAAATTCAGTCAAGTCATACAAACACTACGATATCTCTGAAGTGGATGAGCAAAAAAAATTGGATGCTGACCACAATGTACAATGAAACCTGCACTGAAATTGAATAATAAAGAAATTCAAAAGTAGCATGTATAAGCCAATTTGCTTCATGAAATTAATAATAATATGGAGACTATCAATAAGATAGATAAGCTTTTTAGCAGGCTAGATCATAAAAGAAAATGATAAGCAAAACATTACAGTCTGATTTTGTTGTAAATGAAATCAATTTGATTACCCCTAAAATAATTTGTCACCAAATAAAAGCTTTAAAGAAATAAAAAAAGAAAATTGTTCAACAGATATATCTTTATTATTAATGGGAATTCTATCCACATCATTAGCAATGTTGTGTTTTAACAAGAAGCATAATGCAACAATTTTAGCCATATTTAAAATTAGATGATTCAGGATGGCATTTTCACACATAAAATCATTCATCTCATCCTCTAAAGCAATACCTACGGTGGAGATGAAGGTTAAAAAAAAAATCCATCCAGTGAATTATTTTTTCAACTGTTATCGTACAATTTTCAATTCCTCTTAATTAAATTTTACACAGATACAGTTATGTCGTCTATGAGGAGTTTAACAATGAATAGTTCAAAATTTCATGGCAGACTACTAATAAACAATAAAATAAAGGGATCAACAACACTTCCCTACATATTGTTATATATTTTGGAATAAGTACCTACATTTACATACGTTATTTCAAAAGATGAAATTTCAACTAACTGTTTACAATCAGTAAGGCATGTATTTAACCAATTACAAGCAACTCCTCTAACACCACAGAGACTAGATTTTTCATCATTAAAAAATGTGTAACTAAATGGTTTGCATTTCTGAGATTGGAATCTTTTTACCTCATTAAAAATGTCTTATGGCAATTGGAAAATACTGCATAGCTGAAAGATTCATTCAACGCTTTGCGAGCAGAAACCCATATATGGGCTACCTGTGCTTACACTGGAAGGTGGAAACCCATATGAGTTTCTGAATGTGACTGGCTATTTGTCTTCACGTAGTTACATGTAAATTCCAAGAGATGGTAGGAGGTGTTCTTTCAGGCAGGAATTCCTGATACAACATGGTTGGAACCATATTACTTCAGTTATCAGATGAGTTCAATGACCATGCATATGTAAAAAGATGCGTGCATTAATTTTTTAGTGTTTTTCAATCACTTTTAAGTAATTTTTTTACAAACTGTTCCTTCTAAAACTTCATTTTCGCTTTGCTTCGTTTGAATTCAAACAGAATTTTCGAGACAAAAATCCAGAAGGAAATTAATTAAAAATATTTATATTATTATTATTATAATAAAACCATATTATACTATTCCCTGCCTAGGTGCACTACTTCTTCAAAATTGCTATTATTATTATATTACCATCAATGCTACTATTATTATTATTATTATTCAGTGTCTTTTACATGAAAAGAAGTCGATGTAAACAATAACCAAAATCATCACCTATAGTTTGCAAATTTTAGTGTGCTCAGTTAGACTTGTGCCATTTTCGCATAAGCTTTTTCTCACGAGATAATTGAACAATGTTCCTCTCATGAGATAATTGAACGAGATTAGTGGCAGAATTCAGCAAAACCACAAGATATATGCTGTTTTTATGCATGAAAGCATATTTTAAGTTACTTTAAATAGTTTTTACATTAATGTTTGTCTTTGAAAGTGTCTTCCGTCACAGCCAAAAAACATAATCGCCCGTGAAGGGTTAATTCAATTTTTAAGGGGGATAATAATAACATCTAAGAATTCTTTTAAAATACTGGAAAGAATTTCACAAATATCCACTTAATGTTTACTTTTTGTATTTAAATACAAGTTTTAACTTCATGGGTATCAACTGAATAAAAACATAGATCATCAGATCAACACCTTCAAGGTTAAGGAGGCTTTGTTTTAAATGGTTCAATATCACTGTCATTTTAAATTTATTGAATCTCTCTACTATCTGATCAGAAAAATTGTACTTTTGGTTAAATTATCCGACCTGTTTTATTTCAAAATATTTTTCACTTTTGATACCTGCCCACACATTTTACTGTATGACTTGTTTATTTTCTCTAACCAGTTTTTCAGCTACTGCTGGGAGTGTGTGTGTGTGTGTGTGTGTGTGTGTGTGTGTGTGTGTGTGTGTGTGTGTGTGTGTGTGTGTGTGTGTGTGTGTGTGTGTATGTATAGCAAATGCAATTACTGCTAGCACCTTGTCAGGACTGACGTAGCTGCAATGTAACCGGTAAACATGTAGTCTGGAATAGACTCAGGTTGACCACTTTTAAGATGTGTGATTATTGAAACCCGACCACCAAAGAACACCAGTATCCACAGTTTAGCCCAAAAAAGCAACTGCATTTAAAACTGTACATACCTTAGAAATCTCAATTTCAAAAATTAGCTTATTTTCTGATAACGACTTTAACCAGGCAGTTTATAGAATGATTTAAATAGTAATTTTTTGTAATACAGTAGTTTAGCATGAATTGACTGTAATCTATAAAATATTTCTTTCCAAACTATAATTAGACATTTACAAAGATTTCTTACAGTAGAACTAGATTTTTATTCCATACAGTAATCTATGCACGTTTATTTTCATGTTTAAACTATTTATTTTTTTTACAAACAAGCACGCTAGAAAGAAAATCATCTGAAAAGCATTCAGAAAATTGTTCAATTTTTCATCGAAGCTAATCTTGTTAATTACTTTCCCAATAAGGGTTCCAAATATTGAGAATAAGGTCCTCAAATTTCTAAATGAAATTTTATTGATCACCCTTTTAAAATAGCAAAAAGTATTAATTTTCTTGTTCCACATTTTCATTAATAAATAATGCTACAGCAATTTGACAATTATGATTTGAGACTGTAATCTGCACAAAAGGATAAAAGATTATCAATTGGTAAATTTAAAAAAAAATATTGTTAATACTGCTGGGCAAGATCGTTGCAATTCTACTTGGCAGTGATTAGAAATATTTACATGTGCTAACTCAAACAAAGTTAATAATTTATTTATCACAGAACTAGAATAGTCTATTAAATTAAATTAACACGTTCTCTGCCAGCATATTTATCATCTGTCATCCCCCTGGGAAAAAATGTTTTTTAATGATATTTGTGTTTCTTAGACTAATAAAGTTGATGTTAATTGAAATCACCAAGAAAAAATGGCAACCTTAAGAGCTTTCAGTCAGTATGAGTGACAGCATGGTGCGGTCAGTCACTTTTGTTACCACATGCCATGTTGGTCACGCCTTCAGTCATCACTACATATTGTACTTGAAAATTTTTTTTATTACAACTACTTTTCACTAATTTCATTTGTGTATAACAACTGTGTATTACCTTTAAAATATAGTCTGCATCCTAAAAAAATCTAAGAAAAAAAGAAACAAAAAATACAGAAAGAATAAAAAAAAATGTAAATATCAAAATAAAAAATTAAAAGTTGTTATATTCATCCAACCGCAAATACCTTGACAGTCAGGTAAAACAATGCTTTACAGTGACTGACAGCATGATAGACAATGAAAAACATAAGGCCAATCTTTCGGTCATAACAACCACAAAGCGCAGTAGCACGGACTCAATTTAGGTCATTATGGCCAACACTGCAAAAAACATTTTAATATCACCACATAATGTGATACTGAATTTATTAATAATTTTTTTTTAAATTCTGATTTTTTAAGTAGATATGTTTCAAAAGAACCAAATCTATAAATTACCATCAATGTCAATTTTAGGTTAGGACAGTGAATTGCAAACCATTCAAAATAAATATAGTAAATATATGATAACTTCTAACTTGATTAAAAAAATTAAACTTCAACAAAAACATTATCAATTTTTACATGCAATTCTATAAAAAAGCTTCAGCAAGCTTTAAATGATCTATCTCAGAAATAGCTTCTTATTTGCCCGCCGATGTTTTAAAAAAACATTAAAATGTAGTAACTTGGAAAAAAATACTTACAGGACAATAAAAAATAATTGTACAATATAAGTTAGATATAGGAAGAGTTTTTGTGTGAAACCTTTGGTAAGAAAAACGGGCAGGGATCGCACTTACCCAAATCTGTTAATTTTATAGTCAAGTTAGATGATCAGTAAGTTATGTTAAATGGTCAAGGTTGGAAGATGCATGAAGGCGACAGTAGGTTGTGTGAATACACTGATGGAAATGTCTGCTGAGGCATTTGCATAGTGGCATCCTGCCAGAGGCCAAACTTATTTAGTTGTGTTACAAGTTTAGAGGGTCTGAATAAAGACCTCTGGAGCCCATCAGGGCTAAGAACGGAGGGCATGCTGTGATGACCAGGATCGTCACAAAGTGGGTGTCTTCCTTCAGGGGCGTCAAGAGAAACAGATTATTTATTTTTTTTATTCTTTATCAATGACTATAGAAAGAAATTTTTATAAAATATTTTTTACTTACACATCTACAGTCTACCTCTTCTGTGTCCTGTAGGAATAAACATTCTGTTTCTTCAAATTCTGTTTTAATTTTAAAGTTGGTTGTGCTGGATGGAGCGTCATCTAACACTGGAGTATTAGTAGATATACTCATTTTCTGAGAGAAAGAATTTAAAAAACCAAATTACTTTACATTTGATAAATCTATGATTTTTTCTTGCCTTTAGCAGTAAGAACCACTAACAGTCAAAATATAACAGCATTAGAATTAATAAAAAAAACTTCAAAGTCTGACAAAACTATTCTTCCCAATTTTAGAATTTACAAATTTGGAATTTTATTATTAATACTGCTAGTACTAGTATTGACATATTTCTAAAATTATTTTATTCTAATTAAAAAAAAAATCAAGATTTCAAAAGCATGCAAAACTAAATTTATTCACAAAAAAATAACCAAAAAAAGGAACAGGCATGTACTATAACTGTTCTGTATTCTACACTTACATCAATCACAGTTAACAGCGTAACAAAAGGAATGGAAGGCTATGTTGTAACTCTTTCTTTTTTTCCTGTTTAGCCTCCGGTAACTACCGTTTAGATAATTCTTCAGAAGATGATATTATGAGTGTAAATGAAGTGTAGTCTTGTACATTCTCAGTTCGACCATTCCTGAGATGTGTGATTAATTGAAACCCAACCACCAAAGAACACCACCGGTATCCACGAGATCTAGTATTCAAATCCGTGTAAAAATAACTGGCTTTGCTAGGACTTGAACGCTGTAACTCTCGACTTCCAAATCAGCTGATTTGGGAAGATGGGTTAACCACTAGACCAACCCGGTGTTGTTATGTTATAACTCTACATTAGTGTTTCTCCAACTGTGCGGTGGAGGGGAGTTGCGTGTTATTTAAGACCACAGAAAATGTCCATGCAGAATTTGATGAAGTTTGGAGATGGTCGACTGGGGAATCCTGGTTCACTTACATGGACATGGAATGACCCATATCATTATGTACATCATTATCTTACCTTTTATATTTATGTCCTAATAGCCCTGAATCAGACCATTTAGAAATCAAAAATTTCAATTTTTGCACAAGTATTTCACTAGTGGAAGGGAAGGGACATAAGTCACAATATTTTTACTCCTGAACAGAGTTCTAGTGAATCTATTCATGATTTTTGAGGTCTGATTTTCCCTTCCTTCATTTTTTATATAACATCAAAAGTACAGGATTTTCTAAAATGAATTATTTTTTATGTCATATGTAAGGCAGGGTAAGTTAATAAAGATTCAGAAATTGTTTGGTTTTAAACCCTGTAGGAGTGGAAAAAGCAGTAAAAATTACAACGTTGACATTCAACTGATAAATGAGATAATTTAGTCACAATATGCCCAAAAAATTTTAATACCGATAAGTATAATTTGTTCTTTTAAGAATCAAATCTTGAATCAAATCTGGAAGTTTAATTATTAATTACTCAAACTTAGAGTAACAATTAAACTTAAATTGTTTAAATTTAAACAATTAAAATTCCAAGAATTATACTTTGGTTTAGCCATAGAGTAAAGTTAATTTGACAAAAGCTCTCATAATGATAAAAAATAAATTCAGGTCAAGTTAACTGATCAAGAAAATGTTTGAAATACTGGTACAAGGCAATGAAAATGTTAACTCCAAATAAAATTGACACATATATAATGGTACATACTGAATTTATATGTTACAAAAGGTGAATTAAGACACTTTGGTGAGACTAGTACAAAAAATCTAAAGGACTGTCTCTTTGGTGAAAAAAAATGATTTATTTTAGTGGTAGATCATCGATCCAGTAAAAAACTTTTTATCAATATTTCCAATCACAGTAAGTAACTTTGTAGTTGAAGTGAAATAGAAATTCACTGCATCATCTCATAGCAAAAATGTTTGTGATAGCATTGGATTAACAGAGAAATCACCATATTTTATCTCCAGAAAAATGTAACCTACTGTACCCAAAATAACATGGGGAAGCATTATTTTTTTTGTAAATACAAATGAAATTTAAGAAAAAGCCATTCCTACTGATAATATTACTATTAGGAGATACAGAACATCAAAATTCCAAGATTTTTAAGATATGGTTACATATAAGCTACTTTGGAGAATCTGACTTTCAATATAGATTATCTTGCCATTTATGATAAATGGTAGCTGTGTGTTGATCAGCACTGGGAATAACAATATCTATTTGAGGTTTTCCCATCCATCATGTCTGAGATTGTCTTTTAAATTAACAAATACTGATACAATGTGGGTACTGCAAAAAAAAAAGTTAAGTAACTCACTCCTTTAGGACAGTAACTGGACAATGAGATTTTACAGTTGTTACAGTTAATGATTTCAGTTTATAAATATGCATGACAGAATAATTATGTACATAACATGTATTAATTTTAGTGTAGAATACAGAAGTTTTTTTTTAGTTTCTGTCAGTAAAATTTAACCTAATGCATAGAACTTAAAAAAATAAATAGTTTTGAACCCTTCAAGTATTAGAGAATCACTACACAAAAAATTAATAAAATCAAAATGATCATACAAACCATTCATTTTGTTGATGTCCTTCAAATAAAACAAACTAAAAACTTAAACTTGTAAGTTTATTTATAGTTTTATAAGACTTACAATTAAATAAATTAGGCCATTTTTCATAAGAAATTCAATATACTAACCATGATTATGCTATATTATTTTTACATTACGTTAAGAGATTATTATTAAAATTGTAAATTAAAATCCAACACGTATTTAAATAATGTAAAACACAATTTGTTTGGAGATGATGCATAAACAATCTTTTAATGGTTTCTTTAGTAAAATATATTACGCTAAGTGAAACTTGAGAGAATCTTTATTAATTAACATTAAACTAATTCATTCTATAGTGTAGGCAGCTAAAAGACTGAACCGATTCAAAACTGAAAAACATTATATTACGTTTCTTTCGATTAAAATCATATAGCCATCATTCTAAAAAAAACGATCAACGTTTCTATTGTAAAAAATTTAATGTTAAGAAAAAAATACATAACACTTTTCAAAAGAAGCGATATTTTATACTAATGTACTAACAGCAACCAGATCCCGGTACAACTCCAACAGTAAAAAATTAACTTCAAAATAACTTATCACATTTGAACAAAATGAATGCTAACGATTCTAAATGTAACATCAACAGAAATAACCACCAATTCACGAATGAACAAAACTCAGAAAATAATAATAATAACCTAAGAAACAAACAGAAATTGCTTATTCCAACCTCAAAATCTACAATAACATAGTTTTCAGTGATGGCAACACACACAATCACTATTCAAAGTAAATTAAAATAACCACCGTCAATAATTATTTTTCCTTCTCAAATACGAAATACAGGATACATAATAAAAACTACAATGATTATAAATCCACAAATTAAAAGAATATACTATTAAGAGTAATTGTCCCCGAGGGCTGTAGCTGTTAATCCACTGAAGTAATTAATAAAAATTTATTTCCGACAACTCTCTTCTCATTATTTATTCTTTTTTATAATGTCACAGATTAAAATTTAAATCTAATTTTTTATTCTAAATCTGTATAAAAGTAACTATTACTAGGATTTTAACCACAGAACCTTCGACTTCAAAAATCAGCTGTTTGACGACGACTGCTAGACCAGCGGGGCTTTAAATTTTTTATTTTCGTGCTATTTAAAAATTAAATCGCAAATCGAACAACCTTGATATTCTATACGAATACAATAAAGAGATATAACACAGAGTTATTCACGAAAGAACCATTCTGGTTTTCTACCAGTGAAATGAAGAAAGTTCATGTAAATGTGGGTTCGGGAACGCTTTTTTAGAAAGTGTAGCTGGCAAATTGTTCTGCGCCTGTAAAGCAAATAAAAAACTATTTAATTTTAATTTACTCTAACAATTCTAATGTTATGTAATATTTGTGTGAAGCAAAAAGATTCGTCATAAACACAAATGAGAGTTATGTGACACTATTTATTATTAGTAGAGTATCTTCAAAAACTGCATTAAAATATACTAATTTTACAAACAAATATTTAAATTAAAATTGTAATCGTAAATTATCTTTTTTTGAAAGGCTGCATTTTGTTTTCAAATTCAAAAGTTTTCCTAAATTAGTAATTTCTCATTGTACATTTTCCTGCTATTCGGTATCGAAAATTTTTACATAATGAGTTTCAGTAATTAAGATTTCTTTGATTATAACATCCACTTTTTTGCACAGAATATCACACAAACTATTATCATTAAAATCTGGAGCTATATGATTTTTGCAGAATTTTTCTATATTGGGTACTAGTATTAAGTATTGCGAATTAAACAGCAAGGTAAAAAGACTTCCATGCTGTGAGAATCAGAAAGCTCACAGAGCGGTGGAAAAAGTGTCTAAATATTGATGGAGACTATGTTGAAAACTAGCATATGTTTCATTGTCATTGAATAAATAATTTTTTCTCTATATCAATTTGTATTGTTAATTATTGAACGTCCCTTGTAAAAGATATCAGGACCTGCCAATATTTGGAAAATTTAGTTCTCTCATTACGTTCTAGTGTGTATTACGATTTCAGCCAACTTGTACTCTAAAGCCTCTAATTCTTCATTCAATGTCTTTTTATCATATTTATAAACAAGAAAATATAAAACAAGACCATTTAATTTCACATGGATTTTAAATAATTTAATATTGCAATTGAATTGCAATAAGTCACATTCATATTTTGGTATTTATCTCAATTATATTAATTTAAAATAATCTATTATCTCCGATGATAAAAGGTATCCTTTAATATTGGTAAGATTTATACGACAGAAAGATAATAAATGATAAACAACTGTCAAAAACATTCATTGCTTATATAATACTCTTTTATGATGTTATGAATGTGGGTGTACTGGGTGCAAATGTCTCCTGTTTTTTTTTTACGAAAATGATTTTATTGTGAGAAAGTTCATCCATATTATAAAATTAAATTTATTGGAATTATATGAAATAATGTGATTCAAAGACACTTGAAAAAATTCTTAGAAATTTATTAATTATCAGTCATACACGTAATAAAAATCAATTCTAGTGTACATACACTTTTACAAGTTATAATCAATGTTATAAAGATGCATAAAAATAAAATAAACAGATATTATTAATTCAGAATTAATTAATTAGAAACACCTAATTATAAAATAATATAAAATAAAAAAGAAATTAATAAAACAATAAAAAAGAGAAATAAACGGTCAAATTGGATTACTGAACATAATAAATACTTAAACGTCTTAATAAATACACAATATTGACAGACTTAATTACAAAATAAATAGAAAATATTTAAAAAAAAAAATAATAAACACTTGCAATATTTTTAATTGATCAGTTTCCAATTTCATTACACATTATAGAAACAATAATAACAACCTATTAACATATTTAACAAAATTTCATTAACAGAAAAATAAAACAATGAAAAAAAATCAGTTTGTCCATATATAAATTAATTTATGAAAAGTATTGTTGTGTAAAATTAACAAACACTTTTATTATTTCTGAGCTTATTTCATTAAAATACTAAAATACAGTGGGTCACTGATTATCTGAACACTGATTCTCCATATGTCTAACCATCCAAACTAATTATATCTGCACTAGACAATTTAAAAAAAAAAAGTTCTGCTTATCCCAACCCAGTAAAAAAAAGGCAAATCATGGAATACCAGTACGATGGTATGTCACATAAAAAAGAGTCAAAACACAATCCAATGCAAAATAAATTATCTTGATGTCATTCTGGGATTCCAAACATACAAAGTGTGTTCAAAAAGTAATGAGAATTTTGAAATTTTGCGGGTTGTATTAGTTCTCGGGATTTTTTTGTTATTGTATTGGTATGCATGTCTGAAAAGTATCTGTACATTTTTAGCCATATTGGCTGTTTAATCTGTTGTCAGCTGTCAACAGGATAACACGTGTTTGGTACAATTGGCGATTTTTTATTTATATAAATAATGAATCAGAAGATTTGTATTAAATTTTGCTATAAGAATGGAATAAAGTGTAGCAATATTTTAAAAATGTTAAATATTGCTTTTGGTGAGTGCTATGAGTAAAGGAACAGTTTATGAATGGTATACCATTTCCAAGAAGGTTGTGAAGACTTTGAAGATGACGAGGGCCCCAGACGTCCCAGCATATCAATGACCAATGAAAACGTGAAAAAAGTGAAAGAAATGATTATGAATGATCGCTAAATCACAATCAGAGAAGTCGCTGATGATGTTGGGATATCAATTGGCTTGTGCCATTAAATATTTTGAATGTTTTAGGTATGAAACATCTGACAGCAAAATTTGTTCCAAAATTGTTGAATTTCGAACAAAAACAGCGGCAAATGGAAGTTGCTCAGGAGTCGCTAAATGAAGTCACCAACGATTCAGAACTACTGAAATGTGTCATAACAGGTGATGAAACATGGGTTTATGGATATAATGTTGAAACAGGCTCAATCGTACCAGTGGAGATGTTCTGGATCACCAAGACCAAAAATAGGTTGACAAATACGGTCGAATTGAAGGTTATACTCACCGTGTTCTTCGATTTTAATGGGATAGTGCATCATGAGTTCTTGCCAATAGGTCAAACGATCAATATGGAGTATTACCTACAATTTCAACGCAGTTTGTATGAAGCAATCTGGAAAAATGCCTGGATTTATAGCAAAACAATTCATGGCTTTTGCACTATGATTATGCACTTCCTCACACTTCATTGCTTGTTCATCAATTTTTAGCCAAAAAGAACACTGTAATGATACTCCAGCCACCATATTCGCCAGGCATAGTCCTATGTGACTTTATTCTATTCCAAAAATAAAGAGAACCTTAAAGGGGTCATCGTTTTAGAAGCATATATAAGATTAAAAGGGAATCGCAGAGTAACACTCTCTATATATTGACTGCTATTATGGTCAGAAGCTAGATACAGTTGGAGTGGTTGCAATACAACTGCTAAGATAGTTGTCTCTCCCTCTTGATTATCAATGTTGGTATTTAAAAAAATGACTCCGAACACTAAATTCATAGTCTTGAATCAGGTAACCTGATTTCAAAGCCTGAAACTGCCAGTCTCCATTTGTATACTGTCAAAACAAAATTTATAAATAATTATAAATATATAATATAATTTATTAAAAATAAAAATTCTAAATCTAATATAATAAGAGTTCAGTAGCATTAGCAATGATTTCATCTTTTCTTAGCAATTTATTATTAATTATTTTTAAATTAAAATTGAATAAAATCAATTGTAAACATTTCTTAATGAGAGTTTAATGCTAAAAGAACAGCAAATCAATTATAAGGTAATGGAAAATTTCAAGTAATATTTAGAAAGGAAATGAATAGTTAAATGTAACGATGGAAGGCTTTAAGTGGAAATCAATAATCTAGTACGAAAGGTGAAGTGGGAAAATTATTATGAAGTAAACTATAATGAGAAGATATAAAAGGTATATAATTTAAAATTGTTATTAAAACATTTGTCAATAGCAAAGAACTAGATAGTGGATAAGATGGTAAAACATAATTTTTTTCTTTTTACTTATTATCAAACTACTTGATAAATTTCTTTCCTAAATAAAATATCTTATTAATATATATATATATATATAGATTATTTAAAATCAGGAATGAAGAATTCTGCTACTTCAAGAGAAGAGATTACTGAAGTGTTTTCCTGGAAGGATCAAGGGAAATCATGAAAATATTGATTAAAGTGCTGTAAAATATAAAATTAATTTAAAAAATAAGATAGAAGTATTGAAAATTTATTTATTAAACAAAAATAAAAATTTTTACGATATTTTTTTTTTGTTTCATGAGAATTCATTATAGAAGCTATGTGGAAATATGAAAATGGAAGTTTATACCTGCCCGGGATTGAATCTGGGACCCCTGGATGAAAAACAGAGATGCTACTATTCTGCCATGGAAGTTGACAGTTTTGATTGTAATTAATTTTTGAAGCAGTATTACTTGTACGTGTCAGATGAAAATGGAAAAAATTATTTTTATTATTTATTAAAATTAATATAATTTGTAGACTTTTCATAACAAAATAATTTTGCAAAAGAAAATCTTTGTATCTGATTCAGAAATATCTCTCACTTGTTTTTTTGAGAATGGAGTAATTATGCAAAGAGAAAAAAGAAAGTCTTTTTTTATGAGATGCATGGGCATCAACTGTTGTGGTCATTTAGCCAAATGGAAATTTGTAGCTTGTGAAAAATTCCATGCCCGACCAGGATTCGAACCCAAGACATCCTAATGAAAGGGTGAGATGCTACCACTCACACCATGGAGGCTGGCAAGATTAAATTTGCTGATAGTATTTATTTAATAGAAACAACAAAATTAATTTAAAGAAATAATAAAGCGTATTAATTTAACAATAGGAAAGAAATCTGGTTTAAAAATAAAAATTTTTAGTTTTTGTTTTAAAATTGTGTAAAACAAAACAAACATGTATAAAAAGAAAATTTATTCAGAAACTTGATAAAATCCTAAAACAACAAAATCAAATATTTTTAACTTACTTTAATCTAAATTGTTACAGTTCAAACTTGATCTATTCCTTTAAAAATGAAATCCATTCTTCTTGTTTTGAAAAAAAAAATGAATCAAATAGAATAGTTGGAAGCAGAAAATAATCTAATTCTACATTTTATCACATTCAAGAATACAGTACACAGTTTTTAAGCACAATTCATGCGGAGTAAAAAAAAACTACCTTCCACCAGCACGTCAGGGTCAGCATGGGAGCAACAGTGCTTTCTCTCCCTTGCAGCCTTCCATTCAACTTCCTATGTGTGCATGTGCACAACAGTCAAATACCAAGACACTGGAACTGTGAAGCTCACAGTTCCAAAGATTTTTGTATCTTTTTCATAAACTAGAGGATGGCTACTGACATAAGCTTAAGGATTATACATTGTATAAGTATAAAGAAAAAAGGATTCATTATATTAAATGTTACAAATAATATCAAATGGAAATATGAGGTGTTGCAGTTCCACAGTGCCTTTACGCAAGCCGGCACTGAAAATAAAGATAATAAAATGACACAAAGAGTAGATATTAAATATTGAAAAAGAGAAAATTTTTTTATAATTTTGCTATTTAAGTAGTAATTTACAAAAGATAATTGAAGTAAAATATATTTCAATAATAGACTGATCAAATTAAGAAAAAATTTCATATAGAAAAGAAATCTTGTTACTAGCAAATATAAGTATAAGAATTGAAAAAAGAAAACATATATACATTTTTTGAAAAATTTTTTTTATTTTTTATTTAATATTTTTTTGAAAATTCAAATAATTTTTTAACATATTGACCAATGTGTTAATATTGACCAAAACACAGTAATTAGATAAGTTAAACTTACCACATTAATTTCCAATAATCGATTTTCGTGGTATTCTGCATCTTCAGTTGGTATTAAATTCTATAATTACATTAAAATATATTCTTTTAATAATTTATCATTTTATTCAAAATGGGTTTTCTATTTTTAAATTTAGAATTGTAGTATAAATGTATATTTAAATTTTGCTATGCAGTAGTGAAATAGATTAATTAAAATTTTTTTTTTTGGGATGTCAAATATTTTCATGTTATCATTGTCTGGAAAACAAAAATATGAAACATAAAAATAAAATATAAAATCTAATAAGACAACAATAAAATTAAAACAAAATATAAACCTAAAGTAGAAATTTAAAAACAAAATTAAAACTCAAACTAAAATACTAAAATACAAATAAAAAAGACAAAATAAAAAATTTAAACTAAAATGTTAAATACAAAGATATACAGCTATCATACAAAAAAGAAAATTCTAAGAACACTATTAAAAAGTATGTAAAATACTAATACTTCGAAGAAATAAAAATACTCAGTTCAAAACTTCATTATTATTGCCCGGGATCTGAAAAAAATATACACAGTTTTAACAATTACATTTCATTAAAGAAAGTAGATAAATGATGCTTGTGTTATTTTTGAACTTAAAATTTATAAATCTTCAGAATGACTACTTTCAACATCAGTTCGCTTAAAGTGACAGTTTAATACACAACAACATGGTAACTGTATCGTAGATAAACTATTGTTTTAACTGCATTTTCGATTTGCTATTGCAGTATCTTTGGCTTAGTAGCATACATAATGTTCATGGATAATAAGCTTGGAAATTGAACCAGAATCTCTAAAGCACTTTTAAATTTTTCATCTTGTCCAGGAAAAGTGTTTTCAAGAAATTTCATCATATCACAGCGATAGTGTGGTGGAGCCTTAACTTGTTGAAATTTATACATTTCTTCATCAATTAAAAAGGTTATATAAAGAAGGAATAAAGTTGTTTTGTAGCATTTGTAAGTAAAAGATGCCAGAGATAGTTCTCTCAAAGAAAAATGGCTCAATAATCCCTCTAGAAAATAAACCATACCATACTGTTAATTCCTTGGAAATAAATGGATTTCTGTTCAACTGTTCAATTATGTTTCTATTGGATTTATGTTACTTCAATAAATACTGTTATGGCTATTAATTGTTACATTTCTTAAAAAAGTGGTTTCATCCAACCAAACAATTAAATCTTTTAACACATCATTTATTTCACATTTATTATGGAACCATACACAAAACTGCACTTGTCTTTCAGAATCATCTTCATTTAATTCATGTAGGATGTGTGGCTTCCACTTATTAGCTCATAAAACTCTATGACACTCTTTTTAATTACCTATCTCACAAAAAAAATTGCCCTAGAAATTTCTTTGAGAACATATAAAGATTTGCATTACTAAAGTGCCATTTTCATTACCCATAGAGATGTTTCTTCATCCATATCGCTCCTAGTTTACATTTTTTACTGTTACATTTGTTTCAAACTTGTCATGAATTTTTACAATTGTTACTCTTTGTGGCGTTTGAAATTCCATTGTCCAATATCTTTGTCTCAGATCAACCATTCCTGTGATACATGGTTAATTGAAACCCAACCACTAAAGAACAAAGAACAATAAATAACATACAATCTAGCAATGAGTGACAACAATGGAAAACAGATGTTTTTGAACAATCAGCTGATAAATGTTATCATTTCTATCCTTATTCATTTTCTAGCTATAACTGTTCAAAGAGTCTATATATTAATTTAAGACTAGTAATTTAGAATAATCAAAGAAAATATAAGAAAGTTAGAAAAATAAATTACAAACATTTTTGAAATGCTAAAGAAAACTAGATGATAATAACATTTAAACAAAGATATCTTAAATGAAGATTAAGGTACTTACATATTAACGTCACCGCAGCTACAGCTTTATTTAAAAACAAAGTAGTCAATCGGATTTCGGTGGAAAATGAACAGTCTCTTTATTAATTTTAATAAATGGTTATTTATATTTATTTATTTTATAAATAAATAACCAAACTTAACCTACGCTCGTTTCGCTCACGAAATGATATTAACTTAACTAATTAACACCGTAATTTTTTGAGTATTTATTTAATAAATTCATTAATTATTGCAATTATTTATTATTTAAATAATCAAACACTCCTGTTAATTAGTCAAGGTTATCGAGCGAAGCGAGCGTAGGTTAAGTTTGGTTAAATTATATTTATAAAATAAATAGACTGTTTTGAATCGATGTTAAACTCTATATTGGCCCATTTTCCACCGAAATCCGATTGACTACTTTGTTTTTAAATAAAGCTGTAGCTGCGGTGGCGTTAATACGCAAGTACCAAGATTAATATCAAAGGAGAGAAATTTATTACAGAATCTTACAAGAAGATGAATTAGGTTATGATTCATAAATTAAGTCTTATAGGTTTAGTTATTTGATGATACAGGGAGTCGTAGGTAGTAAAAATTGTGGAGGGAGACAATATTACCAATGTATGAGTAACTTGAGATTAAGAGGTAAACTGAAAACGGAATGGAATGGAATGGAGAATAGCATCAAATCAGCTGAATGACTGACCAAAAAAATTAAAAACTTAGTAAATATATTTCTAAGAATATTATTATTTGTCTTTTTGTTCTAAGTCACATTAATCTATTAACCTTAACAGAATTCTTTATTGCACACCTTCAATTAAGTAATTCATATTTATTCTCCCATTATGTTTCATTTTCCTGTGTAGCACTATAGCAAAGCTTCTACATTTATAGAAGGAAAAGTATTGTAATCGGTCCAATTTGGGCATTTGTGGTTTTCACCGGATCTTGACATTTTGACACCTAAGGAAACCAAAAAACCGGATGGAAATTTTCTGAATATTCATATGTATAAGTGTATATTTGATGTCGCTCTCTGAATCACCTTATATCTCCAGAACTACAGACTGATTTTGACCAAACTTGGTCAGATTACTTCTATATATGGGGCATTGTTACCATTAAATTTTCAACTTAAAAGGTCAAGGGAATGAGATTGTACAGCAAGGTAACCATCCGTATCTTGAGATTTAACCTTTAAAAAATGATATCTGCAAAAAACACTTTTTTAAAATCACACCCCCACTCCAAAAAATGCTTTAAACCTGTGGCTAAGTGGGTACACTGCATCAATCATACCTCCTGTCATCACAAGGAGCGATAGTGTAGCACTGATGTGTTAAATTACATTATGTGAGTATGCGTCTGTAAGCTACGTTGCGAGAAAGTCTTTCAACTGTGTTGTCAGCTTTTTTTACTAATATCTTATTGCACTCTATTTCAATCGTGCACTTCATTTTTCAAGAATCTTCCTTCTTTACTTGTTAATCAGAAAAACACTTCATTTTATACTTTATCAAACTATATTTTCAATACTGTTCACTAATACCACATTTCGATATATATATGAGTAGTAGCACCTCAGCCTTTCATTCAGATGATTCTTGGTTCGAAAGCCAATCACTTTTCATATCCTACAAAATTTCCATGCACAAGTTTCAAACTTATGAGCTGAATTAACAATAAAAAAGAAAAACGAAAGAAAGGATTGTTTTGTTATTTTCTACAAAGGATTTGATACCAATTTGTAATGGCATGCAAAAACAAATTATATAGAAAAAATAATGAAATATTCTCTCAAGCAAATTTAAGCAACATTTGTTAAAGCCTTTTCAATTTCATTTTATTCCTTTATTTTCATATTAATATAATAAATAATATTGCAAAACTCTTTCAAAATTTTTAAAAACTTGCTTTATAATTTTTATTCATACTTTAATCAAATTATTATCATACATTGAACGAGTTTAATTTGTGGGTTAATTTGGATTTCAAATGATATCATCATATATTGAAAACATAGTTGATTTACAGATTTTGCAATTTTTTACACCCTACAGGAGGATGTTTGAAAAGTAATGGTGGAATATTGTATTGTCACCCAACCTTTAGTAGCTGTGAAAAATTTCATTAACAGGTAATTTTAAGAAGTATGTTAGATTATTACACCTGCACTCTTAATTTCTACCCTTTATTTACCCCCCCCCCCCCCCCCCCCTCCACCAGTACAAGAGGATGTTTGCAAAAGTAATCTTGGAATATTGTATTGTCATCTGACCTTGAAAAATTTCATCAATTGGTAATGTCAGGAAGTATGTTAAATTAAGGATACAAGATTTAAGGGCAAACATGAAAAAAAAATATTGTGAGTTAACGAAAAACAAGTAAAATTAAAAATTTTTGTGGAACAAGAAATAAAATCATATTCATCGAATCAATAATGAGAGATAATTAATTAATTTTTGTATATCTGTGTTTTTTTTACATTGTTAATATTTCGCTGTCATCACCTAAAAATATTTTTTTAAATCTATTTCTTATGCCTAAATTTATGTTTAAATAATAGGAGATTTCTTTTCTCATGAAAGTTCTTTTGATGTTTGTCGATTTACTTTTGATGTTTTCTTTATTTTATCAATTAAGAGTTTATGAAATTATTACCTATATAACAAAATTCCACATCTGGTATATTGTGTTCCCATATTCTAATATTTATATCTTCATTATGTTTTTTCTTTCTTACATCATTCATTATCTTTGTTTTACTATTGCTTAAATTTTATATAGGAAATCTAGTTGAACAGCTATAATTCAGTTGGACATTTCTATAAGCCATACAACTACAATGTTTAGAATATTCTTTCAGGTTATCTGACCCTGATTTTAGATAGTTAATGAACAAAAAAACAATTTTTAAAACAGGATATATGTCAGTTTGATTAATAATATAATTTTCTCGTCCTAGGTCAGCAGATCATAACTAGCTTTCATGGTGTGAGTGGTAGTATCTCGGCCCTGGAGGACCAGGGTTCAAATCCCAGTCAGACATGGCATTTTTGTACACTACAAAAAATCTAGCATGCGAAAATGGTCTGAAGCAATACCTAACAGTGGTTCCGAAGGCTTTCTTTCTTTTTCCTGTTTAGCCTCCGGTAACTACCGTTTAGATAATACTTCAGAGGATGAATGAGGATGATATGTATGAGTGTGAATGAAGTGTAGTCTTGTACATTCTCAGTTCGACCATACCTGAGATGTGTGGTTAATTGAAACCCAACCACCAAAGAACACCGGTATCCACAATCTAGTATTCAAGTCCATGTAAAAATAGCTGGCTTTACTAGGACTTGAACGCTGGAACTCTCGACTTCCGAATGAGCTGATTTGGGAAGACGCGTTCACCACTAGACCAACCCGGTGGGTTGGTTCCGAAGGATAAAAAAAATAAAGATTAGCATATCTTGGTCTTCAGAGATTAAGGGAAAGATCAATACCCAATATCTAGAGAAAGTTATCCTGTAGATGGTAGACTTGTTTTTCTTTTTTAAAATCCTTCTTGTATTCTGGGCAAAATATTATATTAAAATCTTTACTTTTCTTTATTTTTGATTCCTTGTTTCCTTTTATCAATTTTATGATTTAGATCTAACCGTACTAGGATTTCTGGGCTGAGAATGCCTGTACCTGAAGATATATCTTTATTATCTGGAACGAAATTCTGCCTGTGGACTGACTCAAATACCTTGTTTTCTATTCTATGACTGTACAATAGATTTAAAAGCTAACTTTCTGATCAAGTAAAATGGGATCTCCTAATTCCTTCTCCAACTGACCAAAATTACATTATAATTTCTTTAAATCTTGATCAGTTTTTTGTTTAGGTATTCTGTGATTTTTGGATTAAAGCATTATGGGTCCATTTTAAGATTATAGAAACCTGTAGCATTTCTAACTAATTGATTAAAAATAGAGATAGGAAACCGGGTTTTATGCTGAAGGCACTCTGCCTATAGTTTGGCTTAATGTAACCTGTTTGCCTTTAGTTTGGTGTAACCTCTGTTAAAGAAATAGTCCTTGGGCAGGTACATATGGTCACTACATCGATAAGATACAATAGAAAAGTTGTTATCAGAAGGTATCATATTTAGAAAGAGGTCATCATATCCAACTCCCATGGAAAGATACAATAGAAAAGTTAATTAGAAGGTATCATATTTAGAAAGAGGTCATCATATCAAACTCCCGTGGAATTTGGCCAAAAAAGATTAATGTAGAATAAGGAAAGAAAAGGGAAGATGTTAGAGACAACACAAACCCACAAATGAACTATCTCTGGGATAGTTTGTAGCAGAGGTTTCCAAACTTATTTTTCTCATAGACCACTTTCAAAATTTTGCTGGTTCCGTTGGACCCCCTGCAGCTACATTTCTACTATATCTCCAGTCGACAAAAAATGTGAAGATTAGATCTAACTATGAAAATTTGCGTTACGGCTGATTTCCATGAACTAACAGCTTCTGAAAAAAAAGTGAGAATTGATCGGTTAATTTTTGATTGAGTGTGCTGAGTGGATGTCAAAAAAGTAAAGTTAGACGATCAAAAAAAATGCTTCCATCCAACTTTACATTTTTGACATCTACTCACAGCACAAGAAAGCAATCAATTCTCACTTATTTTATTTAGAAAACTTCCAATTCAGAGTGGTAAAAAGCAAAAGAAAAATAGTATATTTTTTTGTGTTGCATTTATTCAAATATGTAATCATTGCACTATTAATTATTATTGTTATCGTATTGCAATGTAATATAATAAAATTGTCGTAATATAATTAAAATTAAACATTAATAACGTAATGTAGCTTCTACAATGACAATCACAAAATAGTTACAATTTTAATGGGGGGGATTTACTTGATGGATTGACAGCAAATTATCAATATTTGGCTTCAGTTTCGTTAGGAATAAGCGCAAATCTCCCCGTTCTATGATATTGAACCTGCTCCTTTTTTTTGATAAAAGGTTTGTAACGACACTAAAACTTTTTTCGACAAGAAATGACGAGGGAAATGCTATCAAAAGCTTTCTCGCAATTCCCCACAGTCCAGGATATTTTTTGCATGGGGTTCACAATGTGTAAGCGAATTGTGAACCCCCATTTTTTTTTCACGCCAACATAGACCCCCGTTGAGTCTCCCGTGGACCCCTGGTGGTCCACCTGGACCACTTTGGGAATCAATGGTTTATAGTCTTGTCCAGAATAAAATCTGTTGGAGAACTATGGTCGTGAATTTATGTGGTTTAATGGAAAAAAATTTGGATTATGGATTTGCCCAGGGATTTTTCCCTATGTGGTGGCTTTATAAAAAGCCAAAGTCTGGATAAAGATGTTTATCAAGGTCTTCTAATCTTCCTATTACATATATCAATTGCTTATGTAGATTACATTAGATTTCGCGATGTGTAGGATGCTTTACATTATCCAGTAGATATCTCAACTACTAATTCAACTTTTTGTGTAAACCACATTTAGGAAACAGAATTCTTTGATAATTCAACGAGCACAAAACTGAGGCTCACTACTTCAGATGTAAGCCTTCGTTATTCAGATGATACTTCAGATATTTGTACTTCAATAAAAAAGTGGTTGTCTGTTTAGTTATTAGGTGATGCCACTGACAAAACTAGGGCAGTAATTTATCCACTTCTCATGTCATTCATATAAGGAGGAGGAATAAAGGATAACGAAAAAGAGATAAAGAAAGAAAGAGATGATCAACTCATTGAGGGATTGACTCCTTTTGAACTAATTTACTGCCCTGCCCAAAACTATTCTTCTCTTCACCAAAATTATCCATATGATAAAATTTAGAAATAAAGTAACCAAAAAAAAAAATGAATTCCTATAAAATTAAATTTTTTAATTTATATTTCTTTTTTTTTTAATTTTGAATGCACATCTGATGACTAATTTTTTACAAAAAAAAAATTATTATGATTTTCAAAATTTTACCGAAGATGAATTTTTCTAGAAAAAAAATTAAAAAACAAAAAAAATTGAAAGGTAGGTATTGTAATCTAATAGCATGTTGGTGAATTATTTTTAAACAGACATAAGTTACTCATGAAAATGTCATAACCAAATCCAAAACAACAAATACATTATTCTGGATTTAGTAAGAAAAATGAGGAGTAAAGTTGTTTCCTATTTCTTTTTTCATATTAAATTAAATAAACTTTATATATCCAGTATATCAAACCACACAATCTAAAGATAATATTTGGCTGTAAAAGATAAACAATTTCATTTTGTTCTTATAAGGGATGATAATATAATGGACATCATTACTTTCAGAGAAATTGAAAAAAAAATTAAAAATAACTATTAAATGGCTAACCTTTTAAAGGAAAAATATATTTTCTTAAAAAAAAAAAAAATACTGCCATATTATTTAAAACAATTTTTTTTCGTGTGATTCATAAGTTTAGAATGTAAGTTAATAAATTATTTCTATTAACTTCCAACAAATTACAATTAAAAAAACACATCCTAGGAAGTAATTTAATCCTATCATTTTTATTTTTACTATTTATTATTTTTTTTATAAGAAAATTAAAAAAATAAATTTTTTTTTTAATTTTTATTTTTGTAAGAAAATTGATCAATTCAAAAAAATTATAACACTAAAACTATTGAAATTTCAATAATTTGCATTTACATTTTAATTTCTCTTCTTATCTTATAATGTAATATTTTTTTAACATGAAATTTAATTTCATATACGTATCGTTTTAAAACATCATTTATATTCAAATTATTTATGTTTAATCATTTTACCGGTTAATCAGAAATTAATTTTGAGAAAGATTAACAAGGGAAACGTTATGTATTTACACACACACACACACACACACACACACATATATATATATACTGGTCATTTTAATATACGTAAAAATCTTTAAACTTATGGAAGCACGCTAAATTATAATTTTACAATATAAAATAACACATATATATATTAAAATAAATTAGTGTGCTATGCGTGTTAAGTTATTTGGGTGGGGCAAATACGTTACTATGGTAACCAGTCGGTAGACGGTTGCTATAGCAACAGGAGGAAGGCGGCACTCTTACTGTCAGAGCAAACCGTACTGCACACTGCAACGAGAGAGCAGTCTTAGTACTGTTTTAACGGTAAACAGTGTTGCAAATGATTGTTTAAAAATTAAAAGGAAAAACCCCAATTTCTATTAATATTATATCAATTATTATATATATTTGTTTATTTTATTTGATTAAAAATATAATTGTACTATAAAATAGATTTAAAATTATATTTTAATATTTCAAAATTCTTTCTTCTCCTCTACTATTTTATAATCTATTTCTCTTATAGTTTATCTATATTTTCTATCTTCTCTTTAAACTTTAAATCTATAAAATTAAAAGGAAAAATATTTTTAAAACGTTTACATTACATTAAAAAAGAAAAATCAAGCTATATTTCTTCCTATTGTCGTAATTAATAAAACTAAAACTACATTAAAAAATTAAAAACAAAAAAAAATAAATAAATTTATTTATCGTATAAATTATTATTTTATTTAAACGAAAAAACATCGTTATTTAAAAAATCTTTCGTCAAATCTACAAAACCTACCACATCAATTAAAAAAGGTAAGCGATTTATTTTTTCATTAATGATTAAAATTTAAATGTACTTAATAATTATAAAAAAAATTTATAGCTTTTAAAAATTAAAAGAAAAATATTTTTATATTTATTAAATATTTTTAAAAATGTATTCTATAAAATAGAGAGAATTTAGTTAAAAATCCAGATAATTTATACTTAAATTATTAAGTGAAATGTTTATATTTATTGTTAATATATTTGTTAAGGTTTAATTAGCAGTACTTTTTTTACGTAATATATAAATATTTAAAAATAAATGTGTATATTATATAATATTTTGAAATTAATTTTTTGAAACATCAAATTGTTTTTATTTATATAAAATATTAAATATAAATATCGATTGATTAAATATTACATAGGACAAACAGTTATAATTTAATATAAATTTAAAGGATAATTATAAAAAAATAAAATAAATATTACAAAATATATTAAAATGATAAATATTTTAATGATTAAATTATATTAATAAAATTAATTATTATTATATTATATTAATTATATTTTAATGATAAAGATTAAATGATTAGAGTAGAATAGAAATAAATGGAAAGAGCTTGAAACCAGTCAAAAATAATTGACGATTTAAACAATTTTTTTTTTTATTTAACCTCCGGACAAGCGTTAGGTATTGCTTCAGAGAATGAGATGTATGATTTATAGCATGTGTGAAAATGACATGCCTGACTGGGATTCGAACCCGAGACCTCCAGATGAAAGGCCGATATACTCGCGCCACGGAGGCAGGCGACAATTTAAAAAATTAAAAAAACGTAACGCATTATTAAAATTAAAAAAGAAATCGAACCTTTTCATATATCTCCGGGTAGTTTTACGACCTTCCTCTGTATGATATTAAAAAATACATTTTTTAAAATAAATTCTAAATAAATAAATTCTAATATTATATTAATATAATCATTAAATATATATATATATTTTTTGTCTTCAGTCATTTGACTGGTTTGATGCAGCTCTCCAAGATTCCCTATCTAGTGCTAGTCGTTTCATTTCAGTATACCCTCTACATCCTACATCCCTAACAATTTGTTATACATATTCCAAACGTGGCCTGCCTACACAATTTTTTCCTTCTACCTGTCCTTCCAATATTAAAGCGACTATTCCAGGATGCCTTAGTATGTGGCCTATAAGTCTGTCTCTTCTTTTAACTATATTTTTCCAAATGATTCTTTCTTCATCTATTTGTTGCAATATAATTTTTTTTTTTTTTTGCGCAATATAATATAATAAAATTATATTATGTTATTTATATATATATATATATTAAAAGGGAAAGTATGGTGATGAAATCAAAAACTGGATATCGAGTCTTTTTTACAATCTTTAGAGTCAAATTAATTCATTTGGAAAAAATAAACGTATATAGGTTATCTGTGTATACATGTCGGACTGCTTTTGACTTAATATCTTAAGATTGGCCGAACCGAATTTCTTCAAATTTAGTTCAAATGTTTTATATATATGGGACAGTAATTATATTCATTTTTTTTAATTCGTCCGTTCAGGACGTGAGGTATCGCAAAAAAAAAAAACAATTCCAATTTTCTTTAGAGATATTTTAAAGAATTATGAAAACAAATTATATTATCTACAATGCATTTATAAATAATACAAAAAGATTTTTTTCAAAAAATCAACCCCTTCTAAAAATTTGAAATATATGTTTTTTTTTGTTCATTTGTTCTATCTTTCTCCGGTTTGAATATTTTTCAAAAATTTTTTTGAAAGTTTGTATTTTATATATAAAGTTGTCATGAAATATTTTCAATTTTTAAAAATTGTAAAATCTTAGATTTCTTTTTTGTTTTTTTTTTTTTTTTAACCTCGAGGATCCCCGTTAAGTATTACTTTAGAGGATGAGAGGAATAATTTGTAGCGTGTGTGAAAATGCTAAAAGCCTGACCGGGATTCGAACCCGGGACCTCTGGATGAAAGGCCGAGAGACGCTACCACTTGCGCCACGGAGGCCGGTAGATCTTAGACCTAAAATGTAGAAAAGTTTTCGAACTTTTTTTTAAGAGGGTGTTAATTTAGAGAAAACTTTACTTTTAAGCAAATTTGTTACTTAACAAATTTACTTAGCAAATTTGTTAAGCTTAAAATTATATATATATAAATGAATATTTTTAGGGAAAATAATTTTTAAAAAACTTATTTCCCACCGGTAAAAAGAAAAAAAATCTGTTTTTTGGCTCTAACTATTTTAATTTTTACTTCCTTGAATGAAATAAAGGAAGTATTGTGATCGCGAAAAATTTCGGTTTTCAGATTTTAACGGAAATATCCATTCTGACCCTCTCTGTATCCAATTTTGACTAGTTTCGGCGTAACATTTGCACGTATGTATCTAGCATAAATAAAAAACAATTAGCCGTAGGATGTTGAAATTTTGGATTTAGGACTGTTGTAACATCTAGTTGTGCACCTTCCATTTTAATTGCAATCGACTAATGGACTGAACTAAAAGTGTCTAAAAAAAGCCCAAAATCTCCAAATATTTTGGATTTTGGACTTTTTCTTAACTCTAGTAATAAGCCCTCATTGAAGGCTTTTAAATGATATATCATAAATAGTATTTATATTCATTTGTTCCAGAATTAAAGCCAAATAAAATTTTAATTAATGAAATATTTGGTCTTACAAGGGGAAGACAAATCGGTTCCATCCGATTTCATTTCGAACTTTTTTTAAATTTACTTAATTAAAATCTAAGTAATAATTAAAATTAACCTCAGATTGTAATTAATAATTTATTTATAAATTATTATTATAGTTTCGTGGCGAATTTTCCGAACATTTTTACATAAAATCCGGACTGAGACAAGGCGACGGACTTTCGCCTTTATTATTTAATTGTGCACTAGAATTTCTGATGCACAAATGGTTTAAAATTAATCCAAAAAATATTCAAATAGGATACAAAAGAGATAACTTAAATTTAAATCGCCTAGGATTTGCCGACGACTTAGCTTTATTAGCTAATAGTATCGTAGAAGCCAGAATATAAATAATAAGTATAGAAGAACTTGCGAATAAAATTGGACTTAAAATTTCTTACGAAAAATGATGGCTATAGGTCCTTCAGTTATTAATTCTGTGAATATTAATGGAAACAAAGTAGAAGTTGTAGAAAAATTTAAATATCTTGGAGAGATCATTACTTGTAATCGTGACGAAAAACAAAATTGGACCGAAAGAATTTGATAAATTATTTAAAGTGCTACAAGTAACCAAAAATACTTACAACAAAAAATCCCTCTCGATTAACACTAAAATTAGACGTTACAAAACTGTGGTTAAACCGGTAATTACTTACGCGAGCGAGATTTTATTTAGATTAAATCAGAAAAATAGGACTGAACTTTTGCTTAAAGTTGAATGCAGGATTCTTAGAACCTGTATAAAAAAAAATATAAACACGAAAATCAGTACAGATTATCGCCTAACAAATTTCTGTACGAAAACTTGAAATCCTTAATCGATACTATGAAAAAGAAGCGAATTTCTTTCTGCGCATACTTGTTAAGATTACCGCAGGATAGGATTACTAAGAGAATTATCGATCGATTTTGGTCTTTAAAAAATCCGCCATTATGGATCAAAGACAAGCAAGAATTAAATTTGACTTACAAAGATTTACTTAATAAATCCGAAAAATAAAAATTTGTTATTAAAGATCCGAGTACCGACTTTAAAGTAAGAACTTTTAATTATACAAAAAGGGTTTATTCAGAAGAGGATCGTAAAGCAAGATCATTAAGAACGAATAAATATTGGGAGAAAGTAAAGCTAAGAACTTAAAAGCCAAAAGATCGGCAAAAAAGATTTGAATTATTCCGACTAAAGTCGTCCTTTGCGGCTTTAAAAGTAAAAAAAAAAAAATAAATAATAATTCAATGATAACAATAAAAAAAAAATAATCAGAAGTTATTAATGAAATAAAATTTTATGTACTTACAAAAATTTTTATATCAAATTTTATAGGCGTACAAGGAACTCATGTGGTGTCTACATCAGATTCTAATATTAGTAGCCAGGAAAGTCAAAAAAAATACTTAGCCAATTTTTATTTTCATAATGGAAAGCGTGTAATTTTTATTAATCTACCCAATTTTAAAATAAAATTCAACATAAAACAACAAAAAAAAATTTAATTCAAAAATTTCAAACTTTTTTAAAATATTAAAATCGAAGGAATTTTTTTACCCGATGAATTAATTTCATACATAAGCCTAACGCTTGTCCGAGAGATTGTGGAATTGGAATTTTGTAGTAGTATGAGAAATGTCATGCTCAACCGGGATTCGAACCCAGGATCTCCGAATGAAAGGCCAATACACTCTGCCATCGACGTAAATACATTTTGAATTATTTTTAATTTAATAAAATCTGATAAAATAAGGAAAGATTCTAAAGTATTCCGTTAGGTATGTTTTTTCTTTTTTTTAAATTCCAATCTTACCCATGACTAGAACAGATTTATTTGGTTTTTAAGTTTCAGCTATCTACGAACCAGTTTTCAGACTTTCTTAATGTCCTTCATCTTGTTTTCTTACCAATACTTTATATTTTTTTGTACTAAGTAAAGGAAGTATTGTGATCGTGAAAAATTTCGGTTTTCAAATTTCAACGGAAATATCCATTTTTATCATCTTTTTTTTTTGTCTTCAGTCATTTGACTGGTTTGATGCAGCTCTTCAAGATCTTCCCCACCCGGAGATCCGAACGGGGGACTATTTTACCTCCGGAATATTTTACCAAGGAAGGCGCCTCCATTATTGCTTTTGAAAATGCAGAGAGCCACATTTTCTTGGAAAAAAAAACAGCTGTAGTTTTCCATTGCTTTCAGCTGCGCAGTACTCAGAGGACTGAGTGATGTTGATATGGCCGTTTAATTCATTGTGACTCACGTCCCTAACAACTACTGAAAGAGCTGCTGCCCTCTTTTAGGAATCATTCCTTTGTCTGGCTCTCAACAGATACCTCTCCGATATGGTTGCACCTTCGGTCCAGCTACTCTGTATCCCTGAGCACTCAAGCCCTCTCACCAACGGCAAGGTCTGATGATTCATAGTGGAATTTTATCATCTCTAAATCCATTTTGACTAGTTTCGGGGTGACATCTCTACGTATGTATTTTCGCATAACTCAAAAACGATTAGCCGTAGAATGTTTAAATTTTGGATTTAGGACTGTTGTAACATCTAGTTGTGCACCTCTCCTTTTGATTGCAATCGACTGAAACAAAAACGCCCAATATCCAAAAAGATATTGGATTTTGGACTTTTTTTTAAGTGCAGTAATAAGCCCTCATTGAGAGCTTTTCAACGATATATCATAAGGGGTACTTATTTTCATTGGTTCTACAGTTATAGCCAAATTAAATTTTAATTAATGAAATATTTGGATTTTACAAGGGAAAGTCATATCGGTTTAAATCCGACTTCATTTCCTTTTTTATTTTTACTTTTTTTAAAAATTTGAATGTATTGATTTATTAATAATTATTAACCTCCGATTATAAAAAGTTTTACAATAAATAATAATAAAGAAAAAATATGAAAAAAATGTAATAAAAATATATAAAAGTTCATACGTACAAGGAAGTAATGTGGTGCCCACATCAGGGTTTTTTTAATAATAAATAGTGTTATCATTTTTTCTAAATAAAAGAATAGGATTTTTTTCGAGAAATTCTATTATCTCTCATTCTTAAAATTTAGCTTACCGATTTACTCTCATGAATTTTTTTTTTTTAAATTTCTAGTACAGCATTTTGGTTGGATTGGAGTTATTATATATATATAAATATACCTTCATTTCCCATCGCAGCTTTGCTCGCAAAATACATAATCAGAATTATAAACATACATTACTATTAAAATATTACGAAATCTTATAAAGATTAATTCAATAGAGGTAATATAAAACTAAAAAAATTTAAAAAAACAATTTATGATTTTTATCCCTTAAAATACTAAAATTCAAAAAAACTCGACCGTAGTTTTTATTTTTAATATTTATCTGAAAAGTATTGACAAGTTCAAACGAAGTGAGTATCTCATTTAGTATAATCAGAAATGTGGAAAATTTGACCTTTCTTCACCTCTTTCAAGGACGAATTTTAAAAATAATCTAGAAATTGGTTTTTTGATATTAACATGAAGATTACATACACCAAAAATCAGGTTCACATTTTTATTTGTAAAAAGAGATTAAAAAAAAGTAAAATTTAATTTTATCCCCAATTTTAACCCTTTAAATTCAAAATTTTATAAAATATTTTCTTAGTGTGTAGTTACACAGTTAGAAAAAGTGTATACAAAATTTCATCAATTTATCTTCAGTAGTTTTCGCTGGTGTTGATTGTGAACCCGTCACGATATATATTATATATATATATATATATATACTAACTGACCCATCACGGCTTCGCCCGCGTTATATATATATTTTTTTTCGTAGGAGGAAAATCTCTCCCAGCTACCATATGCCCGCGCAAGACGGTAATGTCGTGCTGTTACTGACTAAAAAATCTCCTTCTTTATCACACTGGACTGACAGCCAATGCATCAACACGGTTCCCATACGATTCACGTGGGCACCCCACCGAGCAGTAGGTTCAAGCGTTCCTCGGAGGTCATTGGCAAACAGCTACCTGGGTTATATGATTACTTGTGTTTCCCGTCCCGGCCAGGGGATATTTAACTGGTCAAGCTAAACATCCCTTCGCTTCACTCACTCTTTCGTCCAATCAGAGGGTTCTGCCCCCCTGAACTACCCTATGTTTATTAAATTCATGCTTGTAAGAATAATAATTATAAATAGAAATTAAAGCTTGTTCAATTTATATAAACTATCAGTATATTGTAATTTCTTCAGATTAACAGTTTCATCAATATAGGAAACTTTGAATGATCTAAAAATGTGGGTTTCTTAAACAGTCGGCCTTCATCTTAAAAATATTAGTTATAACTGATTACCCGTACTTCGTACGGGTAAAGATGTTTTTGCCTGGTTCTTAGCGTTACCCGAAAAACACCAGTAAGAAGTGCCAGTACTACGTTTCTAATTTTTTAAATATCTTTTAATCAAGTAACTGGAAATAGGTGCCAATCGTGTCGTACATACAGATTAGTTGAGCCACCGCCCCCAACACGTCGCACTCGTTAAATAATCGAAATTAAAAAAAACTCTGATGTGGACACCACATGACTTACTTGTACGCCTATTAAATTACATGTACACATTTTTAAAAGTACATAAAATTTTATTTCATTAATAACTTCTGATATTTTTTCATTTTTTTTTTTTTGGTTATTAATGAATTATTTTTTATCGTAAAACTTTTTTTACAATCAGAGGTTAATAATTATTAATAAATAAATATATTTAAGTTAAAAAAAAGGAGGTGAAGTCGGGTTTGAACCGATGTGCCTTCCCTTTGTAAGATACAAATATTTCATTAATTAAAATGTTATTTGGCTGTAACTCTGGAACCAATTAAAATAAGTACCACTTATGATATACCGTTGTAAAGCTCTCACTGAGGGCTGTACTTAAGATAAAGTCCAAAATCCAAATGTTTTGTCTTTGGGCATTTTTGGATACTTTTTGTTCAGTCGATCGCAATCAAAAAGGGAGGTGCACAACTAGATGTTCCAATTTATTGTAACATCTAGTCCTATTGTAACACATCTATTGTTATCTATATCTATTGTAATCTATTGTAACATCAACCCTTCAAAGTCCAAAATCTAAAATTTCACGGCTAATCGTTTTATTCCAGTCTACGTTATCGAATGCCTTTTCTAGGTCTATAAATGCCAAGTATGTTGGTTTGTTAAACACTGTTAACATATACGAAGACATTTACATATACTGTTGACGTTTATTACGTATACATAATATAAAACGTATAATATAATATTAAAATAAAATATAATATTAATTAAATTTATCGAAATTTTGATATATTTAATATATATATATATATATATATATATATATATATATAATCCGCTGTGTTTATTTAAGGAATTTTAATATTTTATTGGGATTATACTTTTTAACACGCCGTCTCATTATGCTTTCAATTTGTCCTTGAGAGAAAAATGGGTAGCAGTCATGATCACAGTATAATTCTCCTAAACCACCCTCTACAGTCATACTGGCGTCTGCTCGACGCTGCCTCTCTTGCACTCACCATTATGCAACAGACACCGTTCAATCGGCACGTTGTAGTGAATCATTATAAAAGTGTTATACACGTGTATATATATATATATTAATAATTTACAAGTATTATGACAGGCGTTTTTTTTAAACCTCCATGACCACCGTTAGGTATTGCTTCAGAGGACGAGATAAATGCTTTGTAGCAAGTGAAAATACCATGCCTGACAGGGATTCGAACCGGGGATCTCCGGATGAAAGGCCGAAACGCTACTACTCGCGCCAAGGAGGCCGGAATTATGAGATTATGATTAACTTCAGTTAAATTTAACGAGAAAATTTTTATAGATAGAAACGTGGGATCGCCGTTATGTGTCACCATTTTGGTTAGGGAGTGATTGACAATGAGGTGCAATTAACTAAAGCCTAACGTGATTTTTACTTGATTTTCTTAAACTCACAATGTTTTTTTTTTTCATGTTTGTCATAAATCTCCCATCCTTAATTTAACACACTTTCTGACATTGCCTATTGATGAAATTCTGCAGAGTTACTAAGATCGGGTGACAATTAGTACAGGCAATTTTTCATCAAAATAGGCTGTATTTGAAAATCCTTATCTACCGATTGATCTTTTGTCCATGCGTTAGGGGTGATGAGGGAAGCTTAACTCCAGATTTTTAACATCCCCCTCCCATAGATTTTTGAAAAACTCAAAAAATTCAAAATTTTTTGAATGCGTTTTTCTCTGAATCTATGCATTTTAGAGAAAAGTTTTTCAAACAAAAAATGTAGAGGACATTCTCCTCTACAATTAATGTCTTTGAAGTTATGCCGTATTAATTGAAATTGAAATACTAGGTGGTGCTGAAGTTGTAAAAAACGTGTTTTTTCGGTTTTTTCACCGGAAAAAATTATTTTTCATCTGTATTGCATTTGAAAAAGTTGTTAATCTCAAAAAAAACAGAAAACCGTTATTTAAACAATTTTCTTCTACGACTTAGCATTCCAGAATTATAGCGGTACAATGGCAACGCAACGGACCTATTGTTACTGTAGCCGGGGAGATCGGCATTGTTCAGCGATTAGACCCGTTTCGAACACGTGCTCAATTCACAACATTTTCACACTTTCACAAGCTACAGCTCCAAAATGGTAAGTCGTACAAGAAAATTGTTTAAATAAAAGGAATATAAATATTTCGAGAATATTGTATGACCTTCAAAACCGTTCTAAGGTCATACGTGTGATCGCATTTACCAATGTAAAATTTTCTGCTCTTTTCATTGGTGGGGTCAAAAATAGGTCATTCTATTTGAAAAAAAAAATCGTGTTAACCTTGAAATAAGGTCAAGGTCAAATACAAGGTCACCTTAAGCTGTCCCTTTCCAATCTTAGTAACTTTTCTTCAGGTAATTTATATATATATATATATATATATATATACTATCGGACCCGACAGAAGTTGTCCTGACGCGGCATTATTCTGTAATAAATGCACAGACATAAATATAAGTAACTTATTTAAGTTGAAATTAGCAGGAATGTGTTCGAAATTTCATTAAAAAGACTATTAGTATGATATTATCAGTTTGTGATTGTTGTATTATTGTAACGGGTTTATTGATTAATTATGTGTAGTATGGGTAATATTTATTTTCACTAAATATTGAAATGTGCGATGAAAATTGAATTAAAAAATCGAAACGTCGTAAAATTTATAATTAGTCTAATTAATTAATTTTCATCCACATTACTGCTAATTTTCACTTAACATCATTCTAAAAAAGTACCTCCTACATATTTTTTTTTAAATTTAATAATTTTGATGTTTCATAACCATGTAACAGCTTAATTAATCAATTAATAAAAAAATTAAAGCGCTGTAAAAAAGTAGTAGTTAAAATTTTAGTAGAAATTTTTATCAATTTTCTCATTCTTTTTTTAACATTTATTTTACCAAATTTTAGATAATTGTAAATTAAAAATAATTTTAGAAAACCTTTTATAAAATTAATCAGCTAAAACATTATAAATTCAATTTTTAAATATACTTTAAACTATAATTATTATAAGTAACTTATATTTTAACTTTATAAATGTTATACTTTATTTTACAAACTTATATTTTTATTTTCAAAGAGCCGTTCAATACTTAATAAATTGCATAGAATCAAATGAGAACTGACAATTTAAATTTGTAGGTTAAGTTGATTGTTATTGAATGCACGAGTATACATCATTATGTAAAATACTCGCTTCAATACTGCACCTTACAAATTTGCACAATGTACATTTTTTTATTAAATTTTAAAACGTTATTTCAATAAATAATAATATAGTATAATATTCTCAATAAGCGCGCAATTCTAGCAGACTCGGCAATGCCTCGCTATTACTAGATCTGAGTATACATACAGATTAAATGAACACAATTGAAAGTTTCACAAAACCTTAAAAAAACTGAACATTAGGAACTTAACAAAATTTAACCTTTCACTTTATAAAAGTCTGAATGTAAATAAATCCAAATGGCAAAAAAGCACTACCTATCGGATTTAATTCAAACTACTCTCTAAACACAGTAGTCCGTTAAAAATACGAATTTTAATGTAATAACAATACTAAGCTACGATGCAAGTAACTGATATGCGAAAAAGCAACAAAATAATAAAAAATTCCTAGAATCCGTTCAAAGCACCAACTACCGGGTTTGACTGATAAGCCAAAAATTAAAAAAAAAACTTCTAAAACGCGATCGCAGCGCTGCCTACCGGACCCAATTGTGAACCTTAACCATCCCAAGATCAACAACACATAAATAAATTAAAAAAACATTTTCACTTCAATACTGCACCTTACAAATTTGTACAATGTATATATTTTTTAATTACACTTTCAAACATTATTTCAATAAATAATAATATAATATAATATTTCTCAATACGCGCACAATTCTAAACGCGATCGCAGTGCTGCCTACTGGATCCAATTGTGAACCTTACCATTTCAAGATCAACAACACATTAATAAATAAATTAAAAAAAAAAAAAACATTTTCTATCGGATCAAATTGTGAATCTAAACTATTTTCGAATTAACTTAATCACACACACAAAATTTCATCAAAATCAGTCCAGCCGTTTAGGAGGAGTTGTCACATACACACGGACAAAAGAAATATCTTTATATATAAAAATGAATGTTTGTCTGTCTGTATGTCTCTTATGCCTTTCTAAACCGTTCATCCGATAGCGATGAAACTTTGGGGAATGATTGGATGGATGTCAGGGAAGGTTTCTGTATTAGTTTGGACCCGCTAGATGGCGCTGGCGTCGAGATATTTCGAAAAATTATATTTATGGATCGATTTGATTGATATTCAGAATATATGTTACTTACATAGAAAGAATTATCTCTGCAAAAAATGAACCCGCTAGATGACGCTGGGGTTGAGATATTTAGAAAAATTATATTTATGGACCGATTTGGTTCATATTCAGAATATCAATATTAGTAACGGTGAAAAGAAATATTTTTGCAAAAACTATACCCGCTAGGTGGGGCCTGTGTCGAGATATTTACGAAACACACAAACATACAAATATACAAACAGAATTTTTATTCTATATATATATATATATAAAGATGTATATATAAAGATGTTCCCTATCTCCGTTACTTTTTAATCTTTACATGGAACTAGCAGTTAATGATGTTAAAGAATAATTTACATTCGGAGTAACAGTACAAGGTGAAAAGATAAAGATGCTACGATTTGCTGATGATATAGTAATTCTAGCCGAGAGTAAAAAGGATTTAGAAGAAACAATGAACGGCATAGATGAAGTCCTACGCAAGAACTATCGCATGAAAATAAACAAGAACAAAACAAAAGTAATGAAATGTAGTAGAAATAACAAAGATGGACCACTGAATGTGAAAATAGGAGGAGAAAAGATTACGGAGGTAGAAGAATTTTGTTATTTGGGAAGTAAAATTACTAAAGATAGACGAAGCAGGAGCGATATAAAATGCCGAATAGCACAAGCTAAACGAGCCTTCAGTAAGAAATATAATTTGTTTACATCAAAAATTAATTTAAATGTCAGGAAAAGATTTTTGAATGTGTATGTTTGGAGTGTCGCTTTATATG
The DNA here is from genome assembly GCF_047948215.1 of Lycorma delicatula. NCBI lineage: Eukaryota > Metazoa > Arthropoda > Insecta > Hemiptera > Fulgoridae > Lycorma > Lycorma delicatula. The sequence continues at coordinate 19,613,025 of NC_134467.1, forward strand.
GAAGTGAAACTTGGACAATCGGAGTATCTGAGAAGAAAAGATTACAAGCTTTTGAAATGTCGTGCTATAGAAGAATGTTAAAAATCAGATGGGTGGATAAAGTGACAAACGAAGAGGTATTGGGGCAAATAGATGAAGAAAGAAGCATTTGGAAAAATATAGTTAAAAGAAGAGATTGACTTATAGGCCACATACTAAGGCATCCTGGAATAGTCGCTTTAATATTGGAAGGACAGGTAGAAGGGAAAAATTGTGTAGGCAGGCCACGTTTGGAGTATGTAAAACAAATTGTTGGGGATGTAGGATGTAGAGGGTATACTGAAATGAAACGACTAGCACTAGATAGGGGAGCTGCATCAAACCAGTCAAATGACTGAAGACAAAAAAAAAAATATATATATATAAAAGGCATCTTCCTATGTGTGTCCGCTAAAGACCAAAAAACTAATGGACCGATTTACGCGCGGGCAAAAGGGAAAATGGAAAACCAGGAAAAGGTGAAAAGAGAAAAGGGGAGAACGGGAAAGGGTAAAAAGGAAACTGGGAGAGGGATGAGGGAGAAGATGAAAGGAAGAAGTTGGAAAGGGAAAAGGGGAAGGAGAATAAGTGAAAGGTAAAATTTGTGAAGTTCAGTTTTTTAATTTTTTTATTAAATTTTAAATTGTGTTCATTTATACTCTCTCTCCCCCACTCTTCGGGAATAGCGAAGCATTGCCAGGTCTGCTAGTATATATATATATAAAGATATGTGTTTGTGTGTGTGTGCGCGCGCGAGAGAGAGAGAAAGTGTGAGTGTTGGGTACAAACTAGTTTTAAAGGTACAAATAAATTTCACGTTAAGAGAATAAAAAAAAAACAAACTGTTACTTAAAATTTAATTTAATTTGAATATAACATTACATGGAATAAAAATTAACACTTAGTGAACACAAATATAATAATTTAATTTTGTATAATATGAATATTATTAAATAAAATATTCTATTTCATTTCGGTATTATACATAGATAAATAAATATTAAAATAATTAAAAAATAAATTTAATTATTAAGCTTTTTAATTAAAAAAAAGAAGAAATAAAATATTAATAATTGTTATCATTTTAGTAAAATTCAATAGGGAATACTTTTCCCGAGAATACATAATTAATTAGTTATATATATATATATATATATATATATATATATATATATATATATATATATAAAATCATTCATATTAATGAAGCTTTCAAAATCCACCCTTTGTTTTAGCATGCAATACAACAACGAACGTAGTCATGGGCGTATGATAAGAAAATTATATATTATCATAACGTATCCGTACAATTGGTTTCTCTCAAATGAAATGGTTTAGCCGGTACAACAGTTTATATAGTTCAGTTAAATACTGTACACACGCCATATTAATCAAAGGATAAGAGGAAAATGTTGATTCTAACAACATTAGATATTTTAAACAGACTAGAGGTCTTTAATTTTTTAATTCTTTTTAAAGGGACTAAAGTTCTTAGGTAGAGGTAAAGAAATATATTTTACATGGGTCATTTAATAATTAAAGAGACAACGGGAAAATTATTTATTAGAATAAACTAAAACTGTCTGACTTTTAATACAGTCAAAGAGATAAAACCTTTTTTTTATTTTACTATCCATAAATAATTTCAGTTTGATGTTAAATCTTTCTAAGTAGTTAAATATTTTCTTTATAATTTTGATTTCACTTATTATTTTAAAGAGCTATAATCTGTAATTTTTTTCAAACTTCTGGTTTAGATTTTCATTTGATCTTGAAACATGTTTTTTTAAATGATAAAAATTAATTTTGTTTAAAAATTTTGAAAATAAATTAAAAAAATAATAAATCTTATATACAGGGTTACCATAAAAGAATGGTGCGGTTTTGAACACGGTTTAAATTAAATCAGAATTACTTACAGTTGATGTTTTTTTATTTTTCAAATTTGTCGTCTCTAATAAATCTTATATACAGGGTTACCATAAAAGAATGGTGCGGTTTTGAACACGGTTTAAATTAAATCAGAATTACTTACAGTTGATGTTTTTTTATTTTTCAAATTTGTCGTCTCTAATAAATCTTATATACAGGGTTACCATAAAAGAATGGTGCGGTTTTGAACACGGTTTAAATTAAATCAGAATTACTTACAGTTGATGTTTTTTATTTTTCAAATTTGTCGTCTCAAACATTTTTTTACATAATTAATAAATTTCAATACGTGCGTCCTTAGTCGCTCAACAAATGTCCAAACGATACTCAACTTCTCTCCAAACATTAGTTAACATTTCTTCGTTAATGGTTGTCATTAATCCTGTTTTTTAAGCGGTTTAGGTCGCGAATTTTTTGTGTATAAACAACGCTTTTGATTTACCCCCACAAGAAAAAGTCGCAAGGTTCAGGTCTGGACTCCTTGGAGGCCAAAGTACGGGTCCTTCGATCCATCGATCTCAAAATGTTTCGTTCAAAGCGTCCGTGACCGATGCATTGAAATGTGGGGGAGCACCATCTTGTTGGAAATGAAGTCGATGAATGTTTTCGAGTTCATCCGGGTGAGGAAAGCAATAATCGGTTAACATTTCAAGATACACGACTCCATTAATTGTTTTTTCGGCGAAGAAGAAAGGCCCTATTACACGATTTTTCATCGCACCACACCAAATATTAACTTTAGGCGAATCGCGTTGTTTCTCGATAATCGCGTATGGGTTTTCAGAGCCCCATATTCGTGAATTGTGTCTGTTAACGCATCCGTTCACGTGGAATGTAACTTCGTCTGTAAAAATAATATCGTCTAAAAACGATTCGTTTTCACTTATTCTGTCCGACATTTCAACAGCGAAATTGTAACGTTTTACACCACCATCGGGTTTCAATTCCTGCAGTATGTGGATTTTATAAGCGTGTAATTTCAGTTTTTTACGTAAAACTTTGTGAACTGTTGATTTTGGAATAGCTAATTCGACGCTTCGACGGGGGATGGACTTCCCAGGACTTCTAATTACCGATCGTCTAATTAGTTCAATCGTTTCGTCTGGCACTCTTGGTTTGCCGGTTGATTTCTGTTTCTTAACCGATCCGGTTTCTTCGAATCGTTTGAACCGACGTGTTTTTTATTTTTGTGTGGCGGATCTCTTCCGAATTCACATCGAAACGCAGGTTGAACTAAAATTACGGATTTTAATTCAGCCATCAATAAAACACACTTTGCTTTATATTTATCCGAAATCATAGTAACTCACTAAACTCACCGCGACAACAATACAAGAACTGACGTTTTGGTTACACTGCTGATAAACAAACTTTTGGGTCGGAGGCTTTCAGGGATACCAATATAACATCTAGAAATTTCCCTACATCCTTCTTATGAATTATTGAAACCGCACAATTCTTTTATGATAACCCTATATATGTAAAGATGAATATTTGCTTGTTCCGTATGCGTTCCTATACCATTCATCCGACTACGATGAAACTTTCGTGAGTTGTGCGCACGCCCGTAATAGTTTCTGAATTAGTTTTGACCGACTACGTGACGCAGGAATCGAGATATTTAAAAAAATTGTATTTATGGTCCGATTTGGCTTCTATTCAGAATATATCTATTATTTACGTGAAAATAAATATTTTGACAATAAATGGACACGCTAGGTGGACCCGGGTTTGAGATATTTCGAAAAATCGTATTTATGGTCCGATTTGACTCATTAAGAATATATATACGAGGGTTATTTTTTTTTCAAGGTCCGATCGGTCGCGAAATAAAAACCCGCGCAAAAATCGGAAGAACCTTTGCGCATATGTGTTGTGTAGCGTCTCTAGTATGGCCTTCAATCACGCCGCGTCACTTCGTTTAGTTCTGAACACGCAGCTAGCACTTAAACATGTCTACAACAATAGCATCTTCCGGCAAGTGTGAAGTGCCTGCGGTAATTCGATTTCTTCAGGCTGAGGGGTGTAATGCGGCTGAAATTCATCGACGAATAAGTAATGTGTACGGTGAAACTTCAATGAGTGACAGCAAAGTGCGACAATGGTACAGGAACTTTAAAGCAGGACGTACAGATGTTCATGATGCAGGCGGTCAGGGAAGGAAGCGAGTGTCAACCGATAATCTCGTTGAGCGAGTGGATGAGGCGATTCGAGAAAATCGTCGGATCACAATTTCTGTTTCGAGTGACTCGTTTCCTGAAATTTCAAGGTCAGCTCTCTACACCATTGTGAGTGAGAGACTTCAGTACCGAAAACTGTGTGCGAGATGGGTTCCCAAGTTGCTGTCCGACCATCACAAAACAATGAGAATGGACGCCTCCCTAACGTTTTTCTAGCGCTACCACAATGAACGAGAAGATATTTTGAACATAATTGTCACAGGGGACGAGACACGGGTCCATTTCGAAACTGAAGAAACAAAAGAACAATCCAAACAGTAGATGCATTCTCATTCTCCCGGTAAACAGAAGAAGTTTAAGCGAACCTTCTCCAACAGAAAGTGTACGGCTACTGTGTTCTGGGACCGGAATGGAGTTCTCTTGGTGGAATTCACGGAACGTGGCACGACCATCACTGCAGCCTCATACTGCGTGACTCTTCAACGTCTACGAAGGGCAATTCAGAATAAGCGGAGAGGAATGTTGACATCAGGCATTGTCTTTCTCCATGACAATGCTCGGCCGCACACTGCAGCTGTAACAAAGAAGCTCCTGCAGCGTTTTCGTCGGGAAACGTTTGATCACCCACCATACAGCCCGGACTTGGTTCCATCCGATTTTCACCTCTTTGTTCACATGAAACGCTGGGTAGGAGGACAACATTTTGACACAGACATCGAGCTACAGACCAGCGTAGAAACATGGCTGAAACACAGGCGACTCCGTTCTATGATGAGGGTATTGGAAAGTTGGCACCATGCTGAGACAAATGTCTAAATCGGAGTGACAACTATGTAGAGAAATAGTGTAACTATGTAAGTACTTGTTACAAATAAAAACTTTTTTATTTTCACTGTGGTTTTAATTTCCTGACCGATCGGACCTTGAAAAAAAAATAACCCTCGTATTAATTAGTTACGTAAAAAGAAATACTTCCGCAAAAAAGGGAAAAGGGAAAGAGGGAAAAAAGGAAGAGTTAAATTTTGTGATGTTCCGTAATGTCCAATTTTTTAATGTTTTATAAAATTTTCATTTGTGTTCGTTTATATATATATATACTCAAATCTAGTAACAGCGAAGCACTTTTGGGTCAACTAGTAAATATATAAATAAAATATATTATTTTATAACAACTGTGCTATGAAATGATAAATAACAAAAAAAACAAAAAAAAACGTAATATCAAATTCTGCTAATCAATGGACATGAAAAATTGCCTGTCTATTCCCAATGGAACAGAGAGATAACAAATCTCAAACATTAGTACAATACATAATTTGTATCTATAAAGCAACTTGTCCTGACTGATTTGACCGTTTCATCAACGTCCAGCAAAAATTACTGAAGATAAATTGATAAAAATATTTATACATATACTTTTTACGGTGTACGTACACACTAAAAAAAGGTTTTTTTGAAATTCCGATTTTAAACTGTTAAAATGGCGTAAAAATGAAATTTGTGTGTTTTTTTTTATATTTCTCGGTAACAAATGAAGATATCAATTTAATTTTTAGAGAATGTAATATTAATGTAAATATCTAAAAACCAATTTCTAAATTTTTCGAAATTTGACCTTGAAAACGGTGAAGAAAAGTAAAAAGGCTTGGAAAAATGCTTGAATATTTTCCCTATTTTCACTATACTAAACGAGATATTCGATAGCTTGAACCTTCTTTTGGATTTTTTTTTTATCTTCAGTCATTTGACTGTTTTGATGCAGCTCTCCAAGATTCCCTATCTAGTGCTAGTCGTTTCATTTCGGCATACCCTCTACATCCTACATCTCTAACAATTTGTTTTACATATTCCAAACGTGGCCTGCCTACACAATATTTCCCTTTTACCTGTCCTTCCAATATTAAAGCGTTGTCTTAGTATGTGGCCTATAAGTCTGTCTCTTCTTTTAACTATATTTTTCAAAATGCTTCTTTCTTCATCTATTTGCCGCAATACCTCTTCATTTGTCACTTTTTCCATCCATCTGATTTTTAATATTCTCCTATAGCACCGCATTTCAAAAGCTTCTAATCTTTTCTTCTCAGATACTCCGATTGTCTAAGTTTCACTTCCATATAAAGCGACACTCTAAACATACACTTTCAAAAATCTTTTCCTGACATTTAAATTAATTTTTGAGGTAAACAAATTATATTTCTTACTGAAGGCTCGTTTTGCTTGTGCTATTCGGCATTTTATATCGCTCCTGCTTCGTCCATCTTTAGTAATTCTACTTCTCAAATAACAAAATTCTTCTACCTCCATAATCTTTTCTTCTCCTATTTTCACATTCAGTGGTCCATCTTTGTTATTACTACTAAATTTCATTACTTTTGTTTTGTTCTTGTTTATTTTCATGCGATAGTTCTTGCGTAGGACTTCATCTATGCCGTTCATTGTTTCTTCTAAATCCTTTTTACTCTCGGCTAGAATTACTATATCATCAGCAAATCATAGCATCTTTATCTTTTCACCTTGTACTGTTACTCCGAATCTAAATTGTTCTTTAACATCATTAACTGCTAGTTCCATGTAAAGATTAAAAAGTAACGGAGATAGTGAACATCCTTGTCGGACTCCCTTTCTTATTACGACTTCTTTCTTATGTTCTTCAATTGTTACTGTTGCTGTTTTCTTCTTGTACATGTTAGCAATTGTTCTTCTATCTCTGTATTTGAACCCTAATTTTTTTAAAATGCTGAACATTTTATTCCAGTACGTTATCGAATGCCTTTTCTAGGTCTATATACGCCAAGTATGTTGGTTTGTTTTTCTTTAATCTTCCTTCTACTATTAATCTGAGGCCTAAAATTGCTTCCCTTGTCCCTATACTTTTCCTGAACTCAAATTTGTCTTCTCCTAACACTTCTTCCACTCTCCTCTCAATTCTTCTGTATAGAATTCTAGTTAAGATTTTTGATGCATGACTAGTTAAACTAATTGTTCTGTATTCTTCACATTTATCTGCCCCTGCTTTCTTTGGTTTCATAACTATAACACTTTTTTTGAAGTCTGACGGAAATTCCCATTTTTCATAAATATTACACACCAGTTTGTATAATCTATTAATCGCTTCTTCACCTGCACTGCGCAGTAATTCTACAGGTATTCTTTGGATAAATATCTAAAAAACAATTTTGGTTTTTTTTTTTAATTTCGAATTTTTAAGAGTTGCGATGTTGTACGACGCAGCGGCTCAACTAACACATAGCCATTATTACTGTTTTTTAGAAGATTTTTAAAAGATTTTTTTTAAAAATTACAAATCTAGCACAATTAAAAAACGATTAGCTGTAGAATGTTGAAATTTTGGATTTAGAACTGTTGTAACATTTAGTTGTGCACCTTCATTTCTGATTACAATCAATTGAACAAAAAGTGTCTAAAAAGCCCAAAATCCAAATGTTTTTGGATGCATATTAATTATAATAACTTGAATTTAAAAACAAAAAATTATAGATGTAACAATTGATCGTCGAAAAGTAAAATAATTAAACGTTATTTATCATGTCGTATGAAGGTCTCAATTGTTATGCTAACAAACATAACAAAACCTGAAAATAATAACTGACATGAAGAATAACGTTTATGTTGTTCTACTTTTTAACGATTGATTGTTAGTTTTATGATTTTTTTTTTAAATTCAAGTTAATATAATTAATATATTAAGTAAACAATTATAAAACATCAATATTCCTGAGGATGAATTACTAATCCGAAAGCGCTGGAATATATTATTAAAAACTGTTGGTAACTGGAAACTATTATATAAATTAAGAACTTTTACGGAAATTTATGCAGAATAAACGACCAAATTGACAAAATAAATATTTAATTTCTACATAAACAGAGTCACAAATATCAAACGGTTTAAAAAACAGAAACAGATCTAAAATCGATAAACATTTCTAAGGATCTATTGAAAGACAAATAAATTTAAAAAAGTAATTCTAGAATCCTACGTTTTTAGAGAGAAAGAAAAAGAAGGATATAAACCAGAATAAATGAACGGAAGAAAGACGACAACAAAGTAAAAAAATTAAAACCTTTTGCGATAAAAAAAAGAAGTTAAAACTATGTAAACGTGATCCATAGTGGGCCAAAACGAGAAAAACAAAATAATACTATAAAAATTACAAAGAAATAAATACAGCTGTTTAAACGTAGACTGATATCCACTATTAGAAGAAAATAAGTAATTTAGATGGTGGACAGTTACATAAAGAATGGGTGAGGGTTATATCAAATAGAAGAATGTGAGAGAGAGAGAGAGAGAGAGAGAGACAGACAGAATGAAAAAACTACAAGAGGATACTCAAACCGGGTTCGAGTCTACATATAAACAGTAATACAATAAGATATTCTCTGGTAACTGTTCGAAAAAATTAAAATGGATCGTATGAAGGAACATTTGAAAATAGGTCAAATATAATAATAAAACAAAAATTATTCTCAGCGAGATACTTTTCTTGAAAAATATTTTTATCCGAAAGCATAATCTTCAGTAATTTTATATCTATTTTTATGTTGAGTACTGTTAACCTTTTTTAGCTTCATTCTTTTATTATATGTTGACACGTTTCGGAACATTGTGAAAACTTATTATATACTGACACTTTTAAATTTCTGTTAATCTGTATGTAGCGTTTAGTCAAAACCCCTCAGGATATTTGACGTCATGTCTTATCTTGTCTTCTTCTTGTTCATTTGTAACTAATGGTTATACTTATTTTCATTATTAATCATTGTCCATTGGTACTAATATAAATTTATATAAATAAAAATGTTCGTTTGTTAAAAATCTTAAATCTCTGAAAGTTCTTCACCGATTGCTTTGAAATTTTGACACAACATTGCATTCGAATATACGCGTGTTTTTATATACCTACTATTTATATACCTAAGATGTCACACCTGTTACAGGTAAAAACATGCTTTTGTTTGAAAAACAGCGCTATCTGTTGGATGTAAAAGCAAGACACGCTATATTAAATATTTTACGATTCAATTTCAATGTTTCCGATATGTGTGTCCACTATAGACTCAAATACTACTGGACCCATTTACGGGCGGGGAAAAGGGAGAAAGGGAAAAATTGTAAAAGGGAAAAATCGAAAAAGGGAAGAAGGGAAAAATGGGAAAAAGAAAAAAGGGGAAAACGGGGAAAAGGAAATGTAAAGGGGAAAAGAGAAAATGGAAAGGCAGAAAGGGTAAAAGGGAAAGGTTAAATTTTATGAAGTTCTGTAATGTTCATTTTGTTAATGTTTTATCAAAATTTCAATTGTCTTCATTTAAACTATATATATATATATATATACAGGGTGTCCCATATAAAACGCAACCCAACCTTATATTGGTAGGTATTGAAATAATAAAAAGGCATGTGTAAATGTAAATGTAATTTTTATTATTACCATCCATTACCTTACATTTAGAGTAAATGTTGGAAGTGGCCGCCATCTTCTTGAATACAAGCTTCAATTCTTTTTACAGCATTTCTTGCAACTATTTTCAAAGTTTGTGGCTGGAAATTACCACAGCTTGTTCAATATTGACTTTCAACCGTTCAAGTGTTCGTGGTTTGTTGCTGTAGGCTTCTTCTTTGAGGTAACCCCGTAGAAAAAAACCCGCTGCAGTCAAATCTGGAGATCTTGGTGGCCACAAGCCTCGACCGATAACACGATTACCAAAGAATTCCTCGACGAAATCAGAAGTTGAACCTGCGTAGTGCGATGTCGCACCGTCATGTTGTAGCCGGCAGTGTCTGTCTTCCTCTTCCAAGAGTGCGATGAACCGAAATAAAATATCCTGATATCGTTCTGCATTATTGGTGCACTCGAAAAAAATAGGACCGATTACTTTCTTCCGCGATATCGCGCACCACACGCCCGACTTCTGCGGGTGTAATTATTTTTCGTAATAAACGTGGGGATTTTCAACGCTCCAAATTCTACTGTTTTGGCTGTTTACGTAGCCGTCCGAATGATACCGTGCTTCATCTGTGCAAAATAACGTATCCGTAACGTTAATTCCCTCACGCAGAAATCGACGGAACCGTTGACAATATTGTAGCCGTTTTTCTTTGTCGGGCTCAAGAAGTCGATGAACCGTTTGAATGCCATAAGGTCGTAATTGTAATCGTTTGGTCGCCCGATTAACAGTTGATTTAGACAAATTAATTTCAGCAGACAAACGTCTGATCGATTTATTTGCCGAGGCGAGTAATCGGTCTTTGATTTCAGCGACTGTATCTGTATTCAACACCGACGCAGATCTTTTGTGTTCCTTGTTATTAACAGAACCGGTCTCTCTAAATTTTGCTACTAACCTTAATACTGATGTTTTGTTAGCAGCCGGTTTATCTGGGTACTTATGGCGAAACAAATCTTGCACTGCAACAGCTGATTTGTACTGAAGTACGACTCAACAACGAAAACACATTCATCTAGCGAAAACACCATCTTGTCTCTAGCAATACGCTGAACGTTATGATTGCATTGTTGTTATTATCGGTAGTGTTCTACTGCGTCGCCGCGATGTTCAGATGTTGGACGAGTCTATTTCAGTAACGAGTAGGAGAGTAAGCTTGACTTTTGAAATTTCATGGATGAGTGATTGATGGGTTGCGTTTTATATGGGACATCCTTTATATACTCAAATCTAGTAACATAGAATCATAGCTGGGTCTGCTAGTATATTATATAATAATTTTCATTTACCAACTACATTTTATTGTTATGTCCGATTGATTTCGGATATAAAAAAAAAACAAGGAATACAAAAAATCGCTTACCAATAATTGAACACAACAATTAATTGTTGAAAGAGAAAATTTGGTTTTAATTGAAACAGCAATGTATTCAGGTAATAAAGATGAATTTTTTTAAATTGAAAAAGACATTAGAAGTATGGAATTATGTTTATTAATTATACCAATAACTATGTAAAATTAAAAGCTTTAAATACAATCATAAAGGAATTAAATTTGTATTAGAATGCTCTCTATGCATCGATTATAATAAATTAGTAATCGATAAATAGTAAAATAATAAAAAAAAGAACTCTCAAGATCTATTTACAGACTAATTAAATTTATATGTGAAGCCGTAACGAGGACAGTTTTATTTATCATGAAGAAGAAGATGAAAAAAGAAGGAGGAGAAGAGAAGAAGAAAAAGAAGAAATTAAACTATATTTACTGAGCCTAATAGTAAGAAATTTTCAGAATTACCAAACTGAGTGAACTGAGTAGTTAAATATTGCATAAATTTAAAGAAAATAATTAAAATAAATCATGGAATACACTTTTATTATATAACGGAAAAGTTTTATTTGGTTCACTGCATTAAATTTAGATGCGCGTGCGTGTGTCTGTGTGCATAAAACTTATATTTACTTTTTAGTTTAGTTTAGTTTGTCATTTGTCAGAAAAGTTTATAAGTTTTAAAAGTTTTTGCTATTTTATTATTATTATTATTTTTACCTCTTTTTTATATTTATTTTGCGCAAGATAATGATAACTATTTATTATTATTATTATTAAAACTTAAAAAAATAAATATATATATAACACCCTTTCCAAATACTGCAGTATTTTTAGGATTAGTAAGTAAAAATAAATATAATTTAAAATAAGTTTTTCTTTACTTTATTGTAAAGGTATATCTGAAAGTTTTTTTAAAAATTTATTTCCAATAGACTACAAAGGTATACAATACACACACACACACACACACACACACATATATATATGATAACGATAAAGATATATATATATATATGTATGTGTGTGTGTGTGTGTTTGTGTGTGTGTGTGTGTGTGTGTGTGTGTGTGTGTGTGTGTGTGTGTGTGTGTGTGTGTGTGTGTGTGTGTGTAAAATGTGTTTAATTTAGTAAAAGAAATAATAATTTCACATTTCGTTAATTTGTGTAGTAAATGTTTGATTGAAAATTTGTTTGATATTTTATAAATATATTAGGAGACCCGTCAATGCTTCGATATTGCTAGATTTGAGTATATATATATAGATTAAATGAACACAACTGAAAGTTTGATAAAACATTAACAAAATGAACATTACGTAACTTCACAAAATTTAACCTTTACCTTCTCCCCTTTCTCCCTTTCTATCATTTCCCTTTCTTTTCCCCCATTTTTCCTTTTCAACCTCCTTTCGCGTTCATTTCCCTTATTTACTTTTCCCTTTCACCCTTTCCGCTTTTCTTTTTTCTCTTTTCCCTTTAAATTTCCTTTTCCCCGTTTTCCCCTTCTTCCCTTTTATCTTTTTCAAATTTTCTTTTTTACGATTTTTCCCTATTTCACTTTTATGATTTTTCCCTTTCACCCGTTTTCTCTGTCAAAATTTTAAAGCAATCGCTGAAGCACTTTCGGATATATTTTGAACAAACGAACATTTACATTTTTATTTACATAGATTTCAATATATGATGATATCTATTAAAATCCCAATTAACCTGCTAATTAAACTCATGTAATGTATGATAATAATTTTATTAAAGTATGACTAAAAAGTATAAAGCAAGTTTTATAATAAACTTTTCGTAATATTATTTATAAAACACACACAGAGAGAGAGGGAGAGACAGACAGACAGAGAGTGAGAGAGAGTGAAAGAGAGAGAATGACAGGATTTTTTTCACTCAAAATTTCTTAAATTAGAAATACAATCTTAGGAACTATTTTGTTCAAATTTAGATTTAAAAAAATCAAATCTGTACCTTAATTTTAGTTGAAAAAATTTCGCACAGAGAGAGAGAGAGAGAGAGTAAGAGAGAGAGAGAGAGAGAGAGAGAGAGAGAGAGAGAGAGAGAGAGAGAGAGCGAGAGAGAGAGAGAGAGAGAGAGAGAGAGAGAGAGACAGAGAGAGAGAGAGAGACAGACAGAGAGAGAGAGAGAGAGAGAGAGAGAGAGAGAGAGAGAGAGAGAGAGAGAGAGTGAGAGAGAGAGAGAGAGTGAGAGAGAGAGAGAGAGAGAGAAAATGACAGGATTTTTTCACTCAAAATTTCTTAAATTAGAAATATAATCTTAGGAGCTATTTTGTTCAAATTTAGATAAAAAAAAAAAAAAAATCAAATCTATACCTTAATTTAAGTTGAAAAAATTTCGCACAGAGAGAGTGAGAGAGAGAGAGAGAGAGAGATATAATGATAGGATTTTTTCACTTAAAATTTCTTAAATTAGAAATATAATCTTAGGAACTATTTTGTTCAAATTTAGATAAAAAAAAAAAATCAAATCTACACCTTAATTTAAGTTGAAAAAATTTCAGTAACACTTGCTCTTAAAAAAGAAATCAAGACGATATTTTTCGCAAGCTATAACACAAAAACAAAATCTATTCCTGAGACCCTCTTCACATGATTTTTTTTTTCTTTATTTTCACTTGTAAAATCCTTCCCAATTCTTTTTTAGCCACAATGTAATAAGATTCCCAAATTTGGTGGGAAAAGTTTTTGAAGATAAGGGAATTTTCTTAAACTGAAAATTGCTAATTCCATGCAATTAGATTAGTGCTGCAGGATACAATATTTGCTTGTTTAACAATATATAACAAACGTCAAACCAAACCCAAACGCAACCTACCGCTCAATCACTATATGTAGTAATATACAGGTAAGACAAAAGGGGTAACTACGATGTGGACTCCTTTCAATCTACACGCGCGCGCTCGCCCACACGCACACACACACATACACGCACATAATATATATATATATATATATATATATATATATAATAAACACATAACAGATGGTAGTGTAATGTATAGATAGATAATACGTACATAGAGTAATGAAACGTACAATCCATCCAAGAGGCTCAAATCGTCCGCAGTATTACTGAACTGAGTGGGGGAAGTTCTCACCCAGACCAATCTATACTGTCATCGTTCGAACGTTAAATTTCAACACCTAATCTTCTTCAACATTCTTTATCCATTCTCTTCTAGTCTATCATCTTCCTACCAACTAAATATAATTTCAAAACTATCAACAATATTATGTTATACAGAGTGTTTCTAAAATTGATGGGCTGGCTATACTTTTTCGGATTCTACTTGTAAAATTGAACAAAAAATATCCTTAGGAAAATTGACAATTCGTTCTCCCACTGTCGGTCATTTTGTTATTTTTATATAAAAATTTATATCTGAAGTTCGGATAGAGGAATCACATTAACATTTGGTGAGCGTATTTATAAATAAAGTTTTAAAATTAAAAAATAAACTTATTATTTTATAATTTTAAAACCTCAGCGGACGATATATATGAGTAACTTACTTCAGAGGATGTATGAGTGTAAATGTAGTGTAGTTTTGTACCGTCTCAGGTCAAGCATTTCTAAGATGCGTGGTTAATTGAAACACAACGACCAAAGAACACCGGTATTCACGATCACTAGATCGTGAATACCGGTGAAGGATTTTAATACCGGTATAAGGATTTGAATACTAATTCAAATCCTTATAAAAGTAATTGCCTTTACTATGATTTGAAAGTTGGATCTCTCGACTTCCAAATCAGCTGATTTGCGAAGACGCATTCACCACTAGACCAACCCGGTTTGTCCACGCACCCAATCTGCTCGCAGCCGATCTGTAGCCAGTCGGTTGTCGTTGTAGTTAGTTAGTTATCAGATGGCGCCATTGAAAGGAGAAAATAAATAAATAAAAATTATAATCAAATTTTATATAATAAATAAATATAATTATAAATATATACTAACCAACCTTAACTTATGCTTGCTTCGCTCGCTAACCTTGACTAGCGAGTAAGTTTAGTTCGATTAGATTAATACTTTTAGATTTATTTATTATATAAATTTATATAAATACGTAGTGCGACAATAAAGTAATGAGACTGATGTGAAAAAAAAATATTGCTTACCGTTTTAGTCATGTTTAGTGTTGTCTCCTTCAAAGTAGTTCCCCTCTGACTGCACACAGTTATTCCAGCGCTTCTGCCATTAATGGTAACATTTCTGGAACTCATCTTCTGTAATATCCTCCAAGACCCTCGTCACAGCTTTTTGGACATCTTGTGTTGTTTGAAAATGGTGTCCCTTGACCGCCATTTTGACTCTTGGAAATAGAAAAATGTCACACGGAGCGATATCTGGTGAATAAGTACTTGATGAATAAGTACTAAATTGTGGTAGTACTGTAATACTGTGGTAGTACTGAAATTTTTTTTGAGGTTAAAAATTGCTGTACTGACAGAGCAGTATGGGATGGCGCATTATCGTGATGCAGAATCCAATTATCAGCAATGTTGGCACGGACACGAAGAACTCGTTTACAAAGTCTTTCTAAAATTTCTTCGTAGAAATATCGGTTAACTGTTTGTCCAGGAGGCACCCAATCTTTATGAACAATTCACCTTTGAAAGTGTATGTTTGGAGTGTCGCTTTATATGGAAGTGAAACTTGGACAACCGGAGTATCTGAGAAGAAAAGATTAGAAGCTTTTGAAATGTGGTGCTATAGGAGAATATTAAAAATCAGATGGATGGATAAAATGACAAATGAAGAGGTATTGCGGCAAATAGATGAAGAAAGAAGCGTTTGGAAAAATATAGTTAAAAGAAGAGACAGACTTATAGGCCACATACTAAGGCATCCTGGAATAGTCGCTTTAATATTGGAAGGACAGGTAGAAGGGAAAAATTGTGTAGGCAGGCCACGTTTGGAATATGTAAAACAAATTGTTAGGGATGTAGGATGTAGAGGGTATACTGAAATGAAACGACTAGCACTAGATAGGGAATCTTGGAGAGCTACATCAAACCAGTCAAACTGAAGACAAAAAAAAAAAAATAAAAAAATATCAGAAATTATTTAATGAAATTAAATTTTATCTACTCTTAAAAATGTATATATATAATTTAATAGTCGTACAAGGAAGTCGTGTGGTGTCTACATCAGATTTTTAAGTTCTTCTATCGTAACAAAAATTAAAAATTAAATTAAAATTGATTATAAAATATATTTTGAGATAAAAATTCAATTTAATTAAATAAAATAAAATGAGAGTAGAAAAATAAATTCGTTTACATTGAGATAAAAGAAGACATGATAGTCTGTTGTTAAAAAAAGAAAGAAAATGACGTCATTTGTTATCGGAGTTAAACAATTTCGACTAATTAAATAGAAAAGAAAATATATGATTACAGATACAACCAATATATAGTTACAAAGGCAAATTTAATAACTTTATTTAAAAAGAATTGAAAAAATACTTTTTATGCATTAATCGTTATATTTTAAAATTCCAGTTTAGTTATTTCTTAATAAATCATGTTTTTTTTTTGTCTTCAGTCATTTGACTGGTTTGATGCAGCTCTCCAAGATTCCCTATCTAGTGCTAGTCGTTTCATTTCAGTATACCCTCTACATCCTACATCCCCAACAATTTGTTTTACATACTCCAAACGTGGCCTACCTACACAATTTTTCCCTTCTACCTGTCCTTCCAATATTAAAGCGACTATTCCAGGATGCCTTAGTATGTGGCCTATAAGTCTGTCTCTTCTTTTAACTATATTTTTCCAAATGCTACTTTCTTCATCTATTTGCCGCAATACCTCTTCATTTGTCACTTTATCCACCCATCTGATTTTTAACATTCTCCTATAGCACCACATTTCAAAAGCTTCTAATCTTTTCTTCTCAGATACTCCGATCGTCCAAGTTTCACTTCCATATAAAGCGACACTCTAAACATACACTTTCAAAAATCTTTTCCTGACATTTAAATTCATTTTTGATGTAAACAAATTATATTTCTTACTGAAGGCTCGTTTAGCTTGTGCTATTCGGCATTTTATATCGCTCCTGCTTCGTCCATCTTTAGTAATTCTACTTCCCAAATAACAAAATTATCCTACCTCCATAACCTTTTCTCCTCCTATTTTCACATTCAGCGGTCCATCTTTGTTATTTCTACTACATTTCATTACTTTTGTTTTGTTCTTGTTTATTTTCATGCGATAGTTTTTGCGTAGGACTTCATCTATGCCGTTCATTGTTTCTTCTAAATCCTTTTTACTCTCGGCTAGAATTACTATATCATCAGCAAATCGTAGCATCTTTATCTTTTCACCTTGTACTGTTACTCCGAATCTAAATTGTTCTTTAACATCATTAACTGCTAGTTCCATGTAAAGATTAAAAAGTAACGGCGATAGGGAACATCCTTGTCGGACTCCCTTTCTTATTAGGGCTTCTTTCTTATGTTCTTCAATTGTTATTGTTGCTGTTTGGTTCCTGTACATGTTAGCAATTGTTCTTCTATCTCTGTATTTGAACCCTAATTTTTTTAAAATGCTGAACATTTTATTCCAGTCTACGTTACCGAAAGCCTTTTCTAGGTCTATAAACGCCAAGTATGTTGGTTTGTTTTTCTTTAATCTTCCTTCTACTATTAATCTGAGGCCTAAAATTGCTTCCCTTGTCCCTATACTTTTCCTGAAACCAAATTGGTCTTCTCCTAACACTTCTTCCACTCTCCTCTCAATTCTTCTGTATAAAATTCTAGTTAAGATTTTTGATGCATGACTAGTTAAACTAATTTTTCTGTATTCTTCACATTTATCTGCCCCTGCTTTCTTTGGTATCATTACTATAACACTTTTTTTGAAGTCTGACGGAAATTCCCCTTTTTCATAAATATTACACACCAGTTTGTATAATCTATCAATCGCTTCCTCACCTGCACTGCGCAGTAATTCTACAGGTATTCCGTCTATTCCAGGAGCCTTTCTGCCATTTAAATATTTTAATGCTCTCTTAAATTCAGATCTCAGTATTGTTTCTCCCATTTCATCCTCCTCAACTTCCTCTTCTTCCTCTATAACACCATTTTCTAATTCATTTCCTCCGTATAACTCTTCAATATATTCCACCCATCTATCGACTTTACCTTTCGTATTATATATTGGTGTACCATCTTTGTTTAACACATTATTACATTTTAATTTATGTACCCCAAAATTTTCCTTAACTTTCCTGTATGCTCCGTCTATTTTACCAATGTTCATTTCTCTTTCCACTTCTGTGTTCAGAAATAAACCATGTACTGTCCGAATTTAAGTTCCGTATATGAAATTG
Source organism: Lycorma delicatula (assembly GCF_047948215.1). NCBI lineage: Eukaryota > Metazoa > Arthropoda > Insecta > Hemiptera > Fulgoridae > Lycorma > Lycorma delicatula. The sequence continues at coordinate 19,631,321 of NC_134467.1, forward strand.
ATTAGGTAAACCCGTGTGTGACGTACTTCGATATCTTATGTTTTTGTTTTTTTTTGTTTGTGGGTGAATAACGCCTGGGCATTATCATCGCCCGGAATTTTATTAATAAAAGGGTAAAATAACTCCAAAATAATAAAGTTTATAAGGTGTAAATGTAATATTAATCATATAATAAAAATGTATTAAAACGAGGCAAGAAGGCAAAATAAAACTCAAAACTAATACCACAGACGAAGTTGATAAAATATAAAAGTTAAAATAATCGAATAAAGAAACTATATAAAACTTACCTAATTCCGATGGGTTATGCAAAATTCCCCTCCCCGGGAAAAAAATACATAGAACTGTAAAATTAAATACATAGAACCAAAAAAATCAAAATTGAAAGTAACGGTTAAAATTATAAAAAAAAACTCTTCTAGCATAAAAATATATATTATAATATTAGATTTTTTGTAGTAACCTGGTACTATGCAAAAAAAGAAACATCCGGTCCAAAATTCCGTTATTATTGCACAAGATATCACGAATGTTTCTAGGTAGATTAAACTGACGACGCAACGCCGTATACATATGCAGTCCACGAGAATGTGGTGCACAGTCATGCGGCAGTTCCATCGTGTGCATATGGGTGGGGCTTCTCCTGACATTAGGTATTCGTGTGTCCTAACCGTAACCGGCAGAGGACCACTTCCTCACGACGAGATTTCCTGCAAGAGGAGCCCCATGGCAACACTGAATCTTTAATCCGTCGGAGTTTATTATCGATGTTAGTCGCCCAGTCGCTTTGCCACCTTGCTCTCAGTGATTGTTTTATACGATCGATAAAATCAAAGGTAGTAACTCGGTTGGTGAAAGGAGGTTGAATACACGCTTCCTTGGCAGCAGAATCTGCTCTTTAGTTACCTAGAATCCCAACGTGGCTAGGGGTCCAGCAAAAACTTACCTCCCTGTTGCGTTTATCTAACTCAGCGATTTTATCATAAATGTCAATGACGACAGGATGTTTGGAATAAAAGTTTTCTAACGCCTGGAGAGCACTCTACGAGTCACTGCAAATAAGAATGTTCCTATATTTAGGGCCAACGATACTTAGAGCCCTATCTAGCCGGGTAAAATAACAGTGGCAGTATTGGTTAAGCCTCCGTGTCGTACACGCGTTCTTTAAATCTTTAAAAATCAAAATTAAAAAAAAACGAAAATAGTTTTTTTATATATACAGCATCAGTCACGGGAGCCGGATGTTTTTGAAGTGGGTTGTACTCGGCGTTCGTGGTGGTACGGGCACGTGGTGTCTGACGTTTCCTTTGTTACCATTTACATTTTATTCGTTGAAATGGAGCCGTGGACGGTAGACCAACGCCTGTACGCGTATGACTGTTTTGTGCGAAATGACGAATCCGTAACTGCTGTTCAGCGAGATTTCCACAGTCAGTTTAATATCCATCGTAATGCAAGTGTTCCTTCTCGTAACATAATATTGCGACGGGTAAACGACCTTGGAACAAGGGGTTCAATATTGAAGAAAAAACCACCGGGTCACCGACGAACTGCTAGCACTTCGGAGAACATCGAACGAGTAAGGGAAGCCATTGTCAGAAGCCCACGCCGCTCTATTCAGAGGCATTCAGCAGCGCTTCAAATGAGCACAAGTACGGTAATACGAATTCTGCATACAGACCTGCATTTCCATCCTTACAAGATAGCCGTCGTGCAGCAGTTATACGAGCAAGATTTCACGCAGCGATTACAATTTTGTCGACAAATGCTTACCATTTTTGAAGAAAATGAAAATTTGTTATCGTTAATGAGTGACGAAGCCCATTTTCATCCGAATGGGTTCGTCAACAAACAGAATTGCCGGTATCGGGCAGAAAGAAACCCACATCGGCTTCACGAGAGACCACTTCATAGCCCAAAGGTGACTGTCTGGTGTGCAATAGGAAAGGTCGGTGTTATTGGACCGTATTTTTTTTAAGAAAATGACGCTGCCGTAACTGTAACAGCCGATCGTTACATTGCGATGTCATATACGTTTTTCATCCCTGAGTTACGAAACCGGGGAATCGATTTTAAAAATGTGTTATTACAGCAGGATGGAGCTACAGCGCACACAGCGAGGGCAACGATGGCTGTTCTCCGTAACTTGTTTCCGGGACGGATCGTTTCCAGATTCGGCGACATTCCTTGGCCCTCTTGGTACCCCGACTTGAGTAGTTGTAATTTTTTTCTGCGGGGGTTTCTGAAATCGCGTGTATACGGCAATAAACCGCGTACATTGGAGGACCTAAAGATCGCAATTCGTCATCACGTCATCCAGATTGATGTAGACATGCTGCAAAGAATTGAGCCCAGTTACCGTGAAAGGCTACAACAATGTATTGCCCAAAATGGACATCACTTGCCGGACAAATTTTTCGTTCATGAGTAAGTAACAAATGCTTTGATTTAACAAGTGTTTCAGTACTAATAAAACTTTTTTAAAGTAAATATTCAATTTTTTATGATTATTTTAAAAACATCCGGTTCCCGTGAATGACTCTGTATATTTTTTTTTTTTGACGTGTTTTACTTCTGGGTCCGCAGTCAAGCAATTCATTCCGCAGAGGATGAGATGAATGTTCTGTAGCGTGTGTGAAAAATGGAATGCCTGACCGGGATTCGAACCCAGGACCTCCTGGTAAAAGGCCGAGATGCTACCACTCGCGCTACGGAGGCCGGCTTATATATTTATCTGAAGAGTATTTTCAAACCCAGTCTGCTGAGTATCTTCTCTTTTAAAATCCGAAGTAAGGAAAATTTGCAATCATTGTTTAACATTTTAGGTAGATTTCATACGAAAGCTACCTATTATAATGGGTACCATGATTCGACTTCCTTTTCTCATCCTCTAGACCCCAGAACCACTGTCAGTTCAAATGTTTATATACACATTTATGAATATATATATATATATATTTTTTTTTTCACTTGTAGACATAACTGCCGTATTTTTGCGCCAATCACTTTCAAATTGATACGTAAATTATTATTATTTTTTTTTTAATCTGAATTTTTACGGGCATCGACTGCTAAGGTCATTAGCCCTCGTCACAATATTTAAAAGTAATTACTATCACCATCTGGATCGTCATATGTAAGGGTGTAAAGGGCCCTTACATTTTATTTAAAAGCACAAACTACACAAAACATTAAGACATAAAAGACAAGGATAATCACAAACACTTACGGGGTGTAAAGGGCCCCAATATTAAAATTTGAGATAAGGTTCTCAAAAGACCATGAAATTAAAATTTCAACTTACCAATACCATTTCTTTCTTTATATATATATATATAAATATATATAAAACTACCGCTTAGAGATTATTTTATCACAGCTTTAAACATTCATTTTATAGACTTTTAAGATGTCCACTGGCGTGTAAAAATGCAACTATATTTTTTCATCATTTCCATTATCCAGATCAGCACTAATATTATTTGTAAGACGGAACCTCTTTCTGAGGTCCTCATATATGGTACACTCTTCTATTAGATGCTTGATAGTCAGTGTTTTATTACAAACACCGCACATTGTTCTCACTTCGCCGGTTAACAAATATAAATTTTTTAATCGCGTGTGACCGATTCTAAGTCTGATCACCGCTACTTGTTCACGGCGAGTCAACTTAAAGTCGCTTTACCATTTATAAGGAGAAGTTTTAACTGAGTTTAATTTTGTATTTAAACTCCTCCATTCAGCATTCCACTTGTTTTTTACTATGTTTGTTAGATGGTTTTTAACATCTGCCACTCTTACAGGAAATGCATCAAAATCATCGCAGACTGTTGCCTTTCTGGCAGCTTCGTCTGCGATTTCATTACCTGTAATACCAGCATGCCCCGGAGTCCATACAAATACGCATCGCTGTCTTCATTGTTTTAGAACGTATAAAATGGACAGGATGTTTGCAATTAGGACATCCTTAATGTTCTTGTTCTGAATTGCGACAAGTGCACTTAAAGAATCGGAACATATTAGCACTCTCTCTTCGCAATAGTGTTCAGTATAGCGAAGAGCTTGCTGAATTGCAGTGAGTTCTGCCGTGTAGACACTGGCCACATCTGGCAGTTTCCAAAAGTGGGCTTCTCCATTTACATATATCGAGCATCCAACACCATGTTCGGTTTTAGAACCGTCAGTATAAATTCTAATATGTTCTTCGTAACTACTGACGGTTGCTAAAAATTCCTGCTGGATGATCACTTCTGGTTTCTTTTTTATTTCTCCTTGAGAGAGATCCAAATTTGTATTTACCGCTGGTAAGAGCCATGGCGGTATTTCTCTAGTAGAAATTGCCAATGTATCTGGAATGGCAATTTCGTATTTACTTCTTAATTCGTGGTACCTAATTCCGGCTGGTCTGGAATAGGTAGCACGACCTTCGTATAATGCAACCATAGTATGGTTGTTGAAAAGTTTATTATTTATATGGGCAGGATAAGCCCATATATTTGCTGCGTATCTTAGTAAAAGGATCTCTCTTCTATAATGTAGTGGCATTATTCCGGCTTCAGACATCAGACTATTATTATTATTATTATTATAAATAATATTATTACGTACACAAACATGTTAACGTTAAAAAAACAATGTATGGGTATAAAATTTAAATAAAATTATATTTTTCTTATTTTTACGAGTAAAAATATAAAATGGAAGCAAAAGAGAAAAAAAGGAAAAATAACTTTTAAATACATAAAATATTTTTATAAAATATTATTTACAAACAAAAAACATTGTAGAGAAAAATAAATTGTGTCGGGATATAAAAATCTTATTAATTTGTGTAAATATTAAGTAAACATTGAATGTGAATATTTAAATTTTAAATATTATGAATGATAAACTAAGAATTAAAAAAATAAATTCGTATTTAATAATGAGAATAAAAATTAGTATATCGATTTCAGCTCAACTAATAAAAATGCAACGAAGCGTTTGTTAGTTTAATAAATTTTTTTTATAAAACACACAAACACACACACGCGCGCGTACACAAAATGTGACAGTCTTGACGATTAGTTATTAAAATATTTACTGATAAAAATTATTTTTATGAATATTTTATGATACTTAATTTGTTTAAGCAATAATAATAATAATAATAAAAATTGCGCAATGCGGTTAAGTAGTTATGAGAATTTATGCGAAATTAATACTCATATTAGTAGTTTAAAAGGTAATTTTATGACAAAAAAAAAGGTAAAACACAATAAACACGCAAATAGCCTTATTTATTATATATATATATATATATATATATATATATATCTATGCCTCTATGCCTCGTGAAAATATGGAACGAAGAAAAACTTCCAGAACACTGGACCACAGCCCTCATCCATCCATTACATAAAAAAGGGGATAAAACTAATCCGGAAAACTACAGAGGCATATCTCTCCTGGATTACACATACAAAATCCTGTCGAGAATCATATACAACCGATGCAAAGACCAACTTGAACTGGAACTTGGGGAATACCAAGGGGGATTTAGGCTATGGAGAGGTTGCCCGGAACAAATAATATCCCTAAAACTTATGATGGACTTATATAAAAGACGGAAAAAACAACTAATAATCACCTTCGTCGACTTTAAAAGGGCCTATGATTGTATACACCGACCATCCATGCTGAATATTCTGAGAAACCTGGGCCTTCACCCTAAACTCGTAAACATGATAAAATTAACTTTAACCAATACCCAGTCCAGAGTGAAATTCAGAGGTGAACTCTCTCAACCCTTCTACATAAAAACTGGATTGAGGCAAGGAGACGGCCTCTCACCACTCCTTTTTAACTGCGTCCTCGAATTTGTCATGAGAAAATGGTATGAAATAAATCCCAAAAATATAAAAATGGGTACTAAGAAAAACTCCATCACACTAAATTGCCTAGGATTTGCAGATGACCTCGCTCTTTTAGCAAATAATATTCAAGAAGCCAAAACACAAATCATGAGCCTTCAAAACCTAGCACAAAAGATAGGGCTTCATATCTCTTTCGAAAAAACTGAATTAATGGCCATAGATCCTCTGATAATAGAGCACATTACGGTAAACAATCAGAAAATTAAAATAGTAAAACAATTTAAATGTCTAGGGGAAATAATAACTTATAATTTAAATGAAAAAGTGACATGGCAAAACAGGACAAATAAAATGATTAAATCCCAAAAATTAACTCGGTCAACATATAACAAAAAATGCCTTTCTGCTAAAACAAAACTTAAACATTATAAAACTGTAGTACAGCCAGAAGTCACCTACGGAAACTTAGAAGAAAATGTTACAAAAAAAGAAAACAGAAATGTCTAGTAAGTACAATAATTTTAGACCTACGGAAAACAAGTTGGCAACACTGATTTTTTTCATCATAATTTGTTTAAATACTACTCATTGTTGTCAGTTAATTGAGATAATCTGTTAAATAACCTTTCGCTGATCAATCGTGTTTGCAGTATTACGTTGAATTCTTATCGTAAAAATTTCAGAAAACTATTAAGAAATGTAATTTTGTAATCATTTTACAGCGCATAAAAATCAAGTTTGTCAAAAAAAGTGAAATTCTGTTTAGTTTTGTTTTGAAAAATGCCGAGTATCTTCACTAATGCCGAATATGCCGACGTGATTTTCATCTATGGATTTTGCAATGGAAGTTCTGCGGCAGCGGTTACGGAATATCGATATAGGTATCCTGGTCGCGTTGTACCAAATCGTAAAGTAAAGGTCCGTTGGATTATTGTTTGTGGGGATGGTTGAAAAATGAGGTTTACAAGTAAAAAGTAGGCACACGCGATGAACTGATTCTCATCGCTGCAGCTGTAATCAAGGAACGCAAAGATACCGTTAGACTGGCAACACAAAATCTAGTACAACGCGTTGAAAAGTGCATTGAACACAACGGTGACATTTTTGGAAGTTATTAAACCACATGAAATGCTACTTGTAAGCAGCATTTTATCATTATCATAAAAAAAAATAGTAAGTATTCTTTCTTCCTCCAGTTATTTTCTACTGTACATAACGAAAAGATTTTTTCAATCTGTAAAAAATTAATCTGTTTTGTTGTTAGTAAAAGTCGACTTGTTTAAAATTTTATTTGTTTTCTGTTGACGAAAACAAATAAACATCAATCTTCTTACATCAATTTTCTTATAATTAAATTCTCTACAACTTATGTTTTAAAAATTTATCATTTATTGCCAATTTAACAACGTTATTGTACGTCAAACGTAAAAAAAATGTGTTTTTTGATCCTATTTTTGGCGTTTTACATGGGATATCTTAGATAAGAGAGATACAGTTCTGGGACCTATTTTTTCGATTTCCCAGCTCAAAAACCATAAGAAACAACTGAATTTGCCCCTTAATTGACCTTCCCAGAATTTTAGAAAGCCTTAATTTACCCGGAGGAATTGAAACTCGGATGAAATCTTTCATCCTGTATAACTCGCTAACGAAGCGTTTTCGGACCTATATTTATGTGAACTTTTTTCTTATTTTTAGTCTTTAGAATGAGTTGTCAAAGTCTTGCCCTTTCCTCCTGAATCTGTATATATTTTTACTATAATATATTTAACTGTATAAATAAATTACTTATTTAATGAATTTATGATAAACGTAATTAAATAAATTTAAAAAAAGAGATAAGCAAACTTTTCCTAGTCACAACAGGGTTGGGACAAGGTGTTAGAATATCACCGATCCTATTAAAATTGCTTTTGGATAAAGTAATGAAAACTTTTTGATTGTCAAAGGGTGTGAAAATTGGATCCAAAAATCGCAAGTCAAAATAAGACATCTAACCATTGCTGACAATCTGGCTTTTTTAACTGCAATGAAGGATGAAACAGTAGTACAAATTGATGGGTTATCAGGAATAGTTCAAAAAATGGTAATCTTTTACCAAGAAAGAAATCATGACGAAAATCAAATCGTTCACGCAAAAAAGACAATAGGGAGTAAATACTTAAAATGGTCCATTTTTAAGTACCTAAGAAGAGAAAATGTATGGAAAAAGAGAAAATAAGCAAGAAAGAAATGATATTTCCGTGGTCCTAGGTTAGCAGTTTCGTATAAAGAAAAATAATAAAAAAATCTGATGTGGACACCCAATTGACTTCCTTGTACGTCTAGTAAATTACATATACACATTTTTTCTGCACTTCATTTGAAAGTGAGATACAATTCTCCAATTCTTTAATAAAATGGACAATTACACAATTGCTGAAATATTCGTTTTTATTAACATCAAATATTTATACAATTATTAATTTAACAATCTTACATGAAATATTAGGTTAGAGTAAAAGTCCCTTTATTACTCGTATTACTAGATCAATATTATTCGTATCTTCATGAGTTGCTAATTAACGAAAGTTTCAGATTTCTAGTGCGTCGTATGAATAAAAGTTAATAATACTAATAAAACTTTCCGTTAACTGAAATCGTGTATACTGGTTACGATATTAATTTCGACGGTATAAAATATTCAGTTTCTATTATTGTATTATTTAATGAATCATACGGGAAAAAGAAAAATAACATGAATAAATAAATCTCAAAAAACGACAAAAAGATGAATATGAAGGGGAAGAAAATGTTAAGAACAAGGGAACAATAAAAGGAAGATGAATATAAAAAGACAGAAATTTTGAAAACTATAGAACGTATACATAAATTAAACTCAGAAGAATTGTTTTTATATCAAACCAAAGAGCGATTAAATAATCAGCAACAAAAAACAATAAAACGATGGTCAACTTCGACTTAGGGAGAATATTATCCGACAATATCAAAGGAGTAATGAACTAAAAGATAAGAATTTTTTGCAATTTATTAAAGATCGGGCACGTATGCATCATTGTATATGTTGTTACAAAATATATTTTTTATATATATATTTTTTTTTGTCTTCTGTCATTTGACTGGTTTGATGCAGCTCTCCAAGATTCCCTATCTAGTGCTAGTCGTTTCATTTCAGTATACCCTCTACATCCTACATCCCTAACAATTTGTTTTACATATTCCAAACGTGGCCTGCCTACACAATTTTTTCATTCTACCTGTCCTTCCAATATTAAAGCGACTATTCCAGGATGCCTTAGTATGTGGCCTATAAGTCTGTCTCTTCTTTTAACTATATTTTTCCAAATTCCTTCTTACTTCATCTATTTGCCGCAATACCTCTTCATTTGTCACTTTATCCATCCATCTGATTTTTAACATTCTCCTATAGCACCGCATTTCAAAAGCTTCTAATCTTTTCTTCTCAGATACTCCGATCGTCCAAGTTTCACTTTCATATAAAGCAACACTCCAAACATATACTTTCAAAAATCTTTTCCTGATATTTAAATTAATTTTTGATGTAAACAAATTATATTTCTTACTGAAGGCTCGTTTTGCTTGTGCTATTCGGCATTTTATATCGCTCCTGCTTCGTCCATCTTTAGTAATTCTACTTCCCAAATAACAAAATTATCCTACCTCCATAACCTTTTCTCCTCCTATTTTCACATTCAGTGGTCCATCTTTGTTATTTCTACTACATTTCATTACTTTTGTTTTGTTCTTGTTTATTTTCATGCGATAGTTCTTGCGTAGGACTTCATCTATGCCGTTCATTGTTTCTTCTAAATCCTTTTTACTCTCGGCTAGAATTACTGTATCATCAGCAAATCGTAGCATCTTTATATTTTCACCTTGTACTGTTACTCCGAATCTAAATTGTTCTTTAACATCATTAACTGCTAGTTCCATGTAAAGATTAAAAAGTAACGGAGATAGGGAACATCCTTGTCGGACTCCCTTTCTTATTACGGTTTCTTTCTTATGTTCTTCAATTGTTACTGTAGCTGTTTGGTTCCTGTAAATGTTAGCAATTGTTCTTCTATCTCTGTATTTGAACCCTAATTTTTTTAAAATGCTGAACATTTTATTCCAGTCTACGTTATCGAATGCCTTTTCTAGGTCTATAAACGCCAAGTATGTTGGTTTGTTTTTCTTTAATCTTTCTTCTACTATTAATCTGAGGCCTAAAATTGCTACCCTTGTCCAAAAAGTTTTCCTTTTACAATCACGAGTTAATAATTATTAATTAATTATTAATAAATCAATATATTTAAATTAAAACAAAGTTAAAAAAAAGAGAAGGACATGAAATCTGTTCGAACCGATGTGTCTTTTCTTGTAAGATCCAAAAATGTCATTTATTAAAATTTCCTTTGGCTATAATTGTGGAACTAATGAGTATAAGTGCTATACAAGGTGCGACAATAAAGTAATGAGACTGATTTTTCTTTGCAAGATGTGGCAACCCTACAGCTTGCGTAGGCACACCATCTTTGACCTTGGTCTGTAAGCTACTTCTAGTCCAAGCGGCACATTGATGCAACTGCTAAGTCGTGAGTTGTGCTGTAATAAGTGAACACGTGTTTGTGTCTCTCGTCACAGAAATGAAACCGCAAAATATTGCGCAACGGTATGCCATTTCTTTTTGCTTAAAAGTGGGTGAAAACGCGACGACAACTTACGGTAAGCTTCAGAAGGCTTTTGGAGAGGAGGTTAGAAGACCGCAGTGGACGACCATCAACCTCACAGACAGATGTCAACTTGACCAGAGTGCGTGAAATCGTACGATCTGATCGAAGATTATCCGTGAAAATGATCGCAGAAGAACTCAACATCGATCGAGAAACGGTTCGTCTAATATTAACTGAAGATCTTGGTACGAGAAAGATTTGTGCAAAAATGGTCCCCAAAAATCTCACACAACAACGAGAAACACGGAAAAATGAGGCAGCCGATCTGTTAAAGCAAACGGAAATCAATCCAGATTTGTTGAGCCGTGTTATCACCGGTGATGAAGGTTGGTTTTTTCAATACGATCCAGAGACAATATGCCAAAGTTCGCAATAGTGCTGAAAGGGATCACCCAGACCAAAAAAAACTCGCATGTTAAAGTCAAAAGTGAAATGCACGCTTGTGTGCTTCTTCGATTCCAAGGGAATTGTTCATAAAGAGTTAGTGCCTCCTGGACAAACAGTTAACCGATATTTCTACAAAGAAATTTTAGAAAGACTTCGTAAACGAGTTCTTCGTGTCCGTGCTAACATTGCTGATAATTGGATTCTGCATCACGATAATGCGCCATCCCATACTGCTCTGTCAGTACAGCAATTTTTAACCTCAAAACAAATTTCAGTACTACCACAGCCACGTTATTCACCAGATATCGCTCCGTGCGACTTTTTTCTATTTCCAAGAGTCAAAATGGCGGTCAAGGGACACCATTTTCAAACAACACAAGATGTCCAAAAAGCTGTGACGAGGGTCTTGGAGGATATTACAGAAGATGAGTTCCAGAAATGTTACCATCAATGGCAGAAGCGCTGGAAAAAAGCAACATTTTTTTTTCACATCAGTCTCATTACTTTATTACCGCACCTCGTATATGATATATTGTTGAAGAGTTCTCAATGAGTACATATTAATGCAGTTAAAAAAAAAGTCCAAAATCCAATTTTTTGGGGAATTTTGGGCTTTTTTTGGACACTTTTAGTTTAGTCGATTGCAATCAAAAAGGGAGGTGCTCAACTAGTTATTACATGAGTCCTATAAATTCAAAATTTCAACATCCTACGGCTAATAATTTTTGAGTTATGCGAGATACATACGTACAGACGTCACGCCGAAACTAGTAAAAATGGGTACAGAAATGGTGAAAATGGATATTTCCGTTGAAATGTGATAACGGAAATTTTTCACGATCACAATACTTCCTTTACTTCGTACAAGGAAGTAAAAAGTAAGAGATTAACATATAAATAAGATAATATTTTTCTTATTTTTATGAGGAAAAATATAATAAAATGGAAGCAAAATATAAAAAAAGGAAAAATAACTTTTAAATATATAAAATATTTTTATAAAATATTATTTACAAACAAATACATTATAGAGAAGAATAAATTGTACTGGGATATAAAAAACTTATAAGTTGTGTCAATAGTAAATAAATATTAAATGTGAATATTTAAATTTTAAATATTATGAATGATAAACTAAGAATTTAAAAAATAAAACCTTATTTAATAATGTGAATAAAAATTAGTGTATCGATTTCAGTTCAACTAATAAAACTGCAACGAAGCGTTTGTTAGTTTAATAAAAACTTTTATAAAACATACACACACACACACACACACACACACACACACACACACACACACACACACACACACACAATCACTCACAAAATGTGACAGGCATAACGATTAGTTATTAAAATATTTACTGATAAAAATATTTTTTCTCATCAATATCTTATGGTACTTAATTTTTTAAGCAATAATAATAATAATAATAAAAAGATTGCGCAATGCGGTTCAGTAGTTATGAGAATTTATGCGAAATTAATACTCTCATTAGTTTAAAAGGTAATTCTATGACAAAAAAAGAAGGAAGAATACAATAAACACGCAAATAGTCTAATTATATATATATATATATATATATATTTTTTTTTTTTTACTATAATATATTTAACTATATAAATAAAATACTTATTTTATGAATTTATGATAAAAGTAAATAAATAAATTAAAAAAATAAATAAAGGAAATTTCCTAATCACAACAGGGTCGAGACAAGGTAATAGAATATTATCGATTCTATTAAAATTATTTTTGGGAAAAATATTGAAAACCTTATGACAGATAAAATTTATAAGGATGCAAAAATTGGATCCAAAAACCGAAAGTCAAAATAAAACGGCTAGCCATCACTGTCAATCTGGGTTTTATAACTGAATAAATAATGACACAGTATTACAAATAAAAGGGTTAACAGGAATAGCTCAAAAAATGGTACTCCTTTACCAAGAAGGAAATCATGACGAAATCGTTTACAGAAAAGAGATAATAGGAAGTAAATATGGAGAGATAAATATCACCAACCATTTTAAGTATATAGAAGAGATATCAGAACAGGAAGATATAAAATATCAATATTTTAACTAGAATTAAATATTTCAATGAAATATTTAAAATCTGATGTGGGCACCACAAGACTTCCTTGAACGCCTATTAAATTACATTTACACATTTAAAAAAAATAAAAAAGTACATAGAATTTTATTTCATTAATAACTTCTAATATTTTTTCATATTATTTTTTATTGATATATTATGAATTATTTATATACATAATATATTAATTATTATATGCGCACCGTACTTAATTCGTGCGGGTGTGGCGGTACAAGCGGCGACGTTCGGTGATAACTAAACTAATATAATTTCGACTTAAGTAAATTTCAACTAACTAACGACTCAAGACTTACTACTTACTAATTACGACTTAATTTCAACGTACATAAAACAAATTTTGCTTGTACGGTCGGGAGACTGGTGTAGTCACGAGGTTTAACTCACCGGTTACAGAATCAACCGATCAATCGAGTTTGAGACTCAGCCAAACGAGTTACTTTTTTTACACTTTAAATACTATTAGTTTATTTAATTCTACTATCTTTTTCTTTTTCCTGTTTAGCCTCCGGTAACTACCGTTTAGATAATACTTCAGATATGTATGAGTGTAAATGAAGTGTAGTCTTGTACATTCTCAGTTCGACCATTCCTGAGATGTGTTGTTAATTGAAACCCAACCACGAAAGAACAACGGTATCCACGATCTAGTATTCAAATCCGTGTAAAAGTAACTGGCTTTACTAGGACTTGAACGCTGGAACTCTCGACTTCCAAATCAGCTGATTTGGGAAGACGCGTTCACCACTAGACCAACCCGGTGGATTTTATTTAATTCTACTGCTCACCTGTAACGTCACGACATAGTAGACGACTACAACAGAATTTTTTGGGGTGGTTCTTAATTAGGCAAAATCTCGAGATACTGACCTTGTTTTACAGTCTCATCCGCTTGACCTTTCAAGTTGAAAATTTAATGGCAATAACGCCCCCATATATAGAAGCAGTCTGACCAATTTTTATCAAAATCGGTTCAGTAGTTCTGGATATATAAGGTGATTTTGAGGCCAACACCGAATATACACACGCACATATGAACATTAACATCCGGAAAACTTCCATCCGGTTTTTTTAATTTTTGGGTTCGTTAGGTGTCAAAACATCATATTTTGATGGTTTTTTAGTTATGTGTGGATCTGTTTTTGGGTGAATATGTGCCTTACTATTTGCTTTGTTGTCTGAATGTGTGTGTGTGTGTGTGGGAGCTTATCCCCCTTCTGAAGTAATACTTACCAGCTATTCCCAGGAGTTGCATGTCGCCAGGGGTGGAGGTTTAGTTGGTAGTATGCAGGAATACATACGCCTTTTTTTAATATATTGCGAAACCTGTTAGCGAGTCCGACACTACTTCGGCGACCATAAATGGGGTTCCCCGATCTAGAAAAAAAATCAAGATCCGGTGAAAACCATATATGCTCAAATTGGACCTATTACAATACTTTCCCTTCTAGAGCTATAGCGCCATCTAGACTGAAAAGTAATACATGTCATTTAATAGCAATTTAGTTCGGCTTTAATTCAATATTATAAAACAACAAATCTACTATAATTATAAGAAATATAAAAAATTGTTTTAATAAATATTTTAATGTTAATTATTAACGTTAAAATAATTTTAATTAAAAAATTGTTTTTTACAGTTTTCCCGGGTAGTTTTTCAATATTACCACCACGATGAAGACGTCATCATTTTCACTCCGTGTTATGAGAAGAGTAAGTAATATATATATATTATTAAGTTAGTTAATTCTTTCTATAATTTAGAAATATATAATAAAATAATAGAAATTAAGAAATTTTTTATATTCAAATAATATAATTTAAATTTTACTGTTACATACTACTGATAAATAAAAAAAAAATAGACAACTTGAATAAAAAACTATTCCTATTTTTACTATCATTGTAAAATGGGCACCGTTTGTAATTATTTATCTTAACAGATCTACAATTTTTATTATAATTTATGAAAATACGAGAAATAATCAAAAAGAAAAGCTAAATAAAAAAAAAACTTTTTTTTTCAAATTAATCCCTTCCTATTTCAAAGGATTTATATTTAATAAAATTTTTGAATTCTTTCCTTGAAAAGACTTTTATATTTGGTAGCAAATTTTGCACCAGATTTCATTAACCTTCTTCATTATCATGACAAAAATTATTCCTTCAGAACTCTTTTTTCATTGGGTCAAAAAAGACTCAATCGTTTGGATCCAATTGTTTGAATCTAGATCAAGATAGTACGATGGATGATTCAACAGAATAAAACTTGATCTGAAGACAAAGAATGGTTTTGTTAAGATCATGCGTTACCATGAAGCAAAATCGTATCTTTTGGTATTTATTCTTTTGCCTTCAGATCTGATCGTTTGAATTTAGGTCAAAATTATACGATGGATGATTCAGCAAATCAAAACCAAGATCTTGAAGATAAAGTATGGTTTTGTTAAGATCAAGCGTTACCATGAAGCAAAATCGTATCTTTTGGTATTTATTCTTTTGCCTTCAGATCTGATCGTTTGAATTTAGGTCAAAATTATACGATGGATGATTCAGCAAATCAAAACCAAGATCTTGAAGATAAAGTATGGTTTTGTTAAGATCAAGCGTTACCATGAAGCAAAATCGTATCTTTTGGTATTTATTCTTTTGCCTTCAGATCTGATCGTTTGAATTTAGGTCAAAATTATACGATGGATGATTCAGCAAATCAAAACCAAGATCTTGAAGATAAAGTATGGTTTTGTTAAGATCATGCGTTACCATGAAGCAAAATCGTATCTTTTGGTATTTATTCTTTTGCCTTCAGATCTGATCGTTTGAATTTAGGTCAAAATTATACGATGGATGATTCAGCAAATCAAAACCAAGATCTTGAAGATAAAGTATGGTTTTGTTAAGATCAAGCGTTACCATGAACCAAAATCGTATCTTTTGGTATTTATTCTTTTGTCTTCAGATCTGATCGTTTGAATTTAGGTCAAAATTATACGATGGATGATTCAGCAAATCAAAACCAAGATCTTGAAGATAAAGTATGGTTTTGTTAAGATCAAGCGTTACCATGAAGCAAAATCGTATCTTTTGGTATTTATTCTTTTGTCTTCAGATCTGATCGTTTGAATTTAGGTCAAAATTATACGATCCAGTAAATCAAAATCAAGATTTTGAAGACAAAGTATGGTTTTGTTAAAATCAAGCGTTATCATGAAGCAAAATCATATCAGTTGGACTTAATTTGTTTTTAGTGCAAGAGTTTTTATTATTCAATAATTTTACCTTTAGATATAGATTAAAAAAAATCTTGACTTTTCATAATAAAGAATATTTTCAAATTTCCTAAGATGTCAGTTTTGAATTATTTCCATGAAATGAAAAATGTTTCAAACTTTACTTAATCGTTAACTCTAAAATTCAAAGTTGATAATCTTATCAGCGGTTATTATCTGTATTAGAAATACGAGATAATTATTATAAATTAAAAAAGACGATTGCCGAAAGGAAAAAAACATTGCTGACCAAAATTGCTCTTTAATATATGATAATTACTAATATAGGATAATTAAAGAGCATGCGGGTAACAATTTCGTATGTAGTATAATTTTGTTGTAAATTTATATATATATATATATATATAAATTTATATAGCCTATGAGACTTCTAGTTACGTAAGGATTCCAAGACGGGGTTATACATCTAAATCGGTTCAGCCGTTGAGCTGCTACGGTGAAAAAAACCTACATAATATACCCTAAATACATTACTTTCTTTTTGGGCAAAAAATATTTCAAAAACACATGTAATTTTATTAATGTCATTAACATAAATCAAAATATACAGATCACATTAATAAATGACTCCTTTACATAAGTAAAAGGTGCCTCACACGCAGGACACACGCATTGGTATTATTTCCAGCCCAATATAATTTTAAAAACAAAAATAATTTAAATTTAATAGTATTTCATTTTATTTAACGTAAATTTAATTTTATTATTTATATAATATTATTTATTCCACTGATTCGAATCATTCAGTTCAAACACAGTGATAGAGGCTCACAGTTCACAGTTCATCAATTCAATTCATTAAAGTTTATTATTCTACCGGCAAATCTCTACCACTACAAGTATATATACATATTTATATAACCTATGACACTCCTAGTAACGTAAGGATTCCAATGTGGGGGGTCATACATCTAAATCGGTTCAGCCGCTGAGTTTCTACGGCGGTAAAAACACACAAACACCCTAAATATATTAATACTCATTTTTGGGCAGTCGTGTGAAAAATTTCCTTCATTTTTATAACGTTTTAAAAGCTCTGGAAAATTTTCAAACGATTTTCCGTTTTGGATATTTATCAATATACGTGTAATCCAGCGGAAACAGATTTTTAAAAAATTTAAGGAATTGTAAACAATTAAAAGTGTCATGTTACGGCTATTATTCAATTTACTTTCAGTTTCATCGATTATTTTAAATTATGTGTTTAACCACTTCGATAATATTATTATTATTTGAAATGAAATTTTTACCTTTCCATTGTTTATTGTAGAAAAAAAAATCCGCTTTTCTTTTAAAGATATGTAATTTATTTTAAGATTTTGCTTCCATTCAAACTACTTTATTCAACAAAAAATGTCTGCTAGTTTTATCCCTTCTGAATTGAGAAAACGTTCCTTGTTCTCCTGTCTTCTTTAATGTAGTTAAACAAAGGAGCACTTATTTAAAATTAATCTTTAAAAACAACTAAAAATAAGTTAATAATGGAAAATGGATAGATATAATTTGAGGTTATTATTTTCAATTGAATAGGCAGTGTTGAAATATAATCTGGAAGGGAAATAAAAATTTCCCTTTATTTTATTAATTTTCCCTTATTTTTTCTACGATTTATTTCAAGGTCGGGATTAAAGCTGTTTTACTCATTTTTTGTTTTTATTTGGGGATAAATATAAAACAAATTATCGTATTAAGTAAATATTATACAGAGTGATTCACGAAGTACGTAACAAACATTCTACTGGTGAAAATAAAGAAGAAAATTCATATAAACATAAATTCAGATACGCTTCGTTAGGAGTGCAGGCTGGCGAATGATTTCGCTTTGATTTCTGCACATTCGAATAAATTAAGCCAGACTTTAATTCTTTGGATCCAAAAATGGTTTAATTCAATGGGTTCTTATGAAATCTGATCTAAAAAATGCTTACATTTATAAGCGATGAATCACTTATATACATTTTCAACATTTAAATTTCATTACAATTTCCAATTAAAAAATCCCTTTCGGCATGCCGGAAGGTGAAGGTAGATTTCACTTGTGCTAAGTAGGGAATAAAAAAGATTTCCACCTTAAAGTTAAGAAAAACTTCACATTTACTCAATACGACAATGGTTGCATGTAAAATAGTTTCATATGTTTAACAAATGGCAAGTATGTCTTACAATTCCAGCAATATTTTGGTCACCCCTTGCCGTAAGGATTGGTCATAAATAAAGTTGTTTCAAACAAAAATTTTAAGTAATGTTTAGAGGACTAACGATCACTTTAAACCGATTCGATACTGTGCCTATTAAGGGAGGTATGATTCTTTTTTGTCTTCGACACCCCATCTTTACAACCCCTGGACAAATGTTTGGTGATATCAAAAAAATTTACTTACATAGGTTTTAGGCCCTTATCAAAAACAATAGTAGGAAAATTAAACGAATTCGATATTTTATTTAATAAGAAAGTTATAGCGATATTTTGTGTTTTAGAAAAAAAAACCATTTCCACCCCACATTCCGATTTTGGACGTTAACGAACTCGACTGAGATTTTTGGGTGAGTTATTTTTAAGGAACAATTTCAAAGTGATTGGCGCAAAATTACGGCAGTTATCGTGTTCACAAGAAAGAGAAAAAAAAAAAAAAAAATATATATATATATATATCACTCTGATATATAATCACTCTGTGTGTATATATATATATATATATACAGAGTGATTCAGGAGAATAGGGCAATATTTTGATAACTCATTCTAGAGGCTAAAAATAAGAAAAAATTCATATAAACATAAATCCGAAAACGCTTCGTTAGCGAGTTATACAGGGTGAAAGATTTCGCCCGAGTTTCAGTTCCTCCGGGTAAATTAAGGCTTTCTGAAATTCTGGGAAAATCAATTAAAGGGCAATTCAATTATTTCTTATGGTTTTTGAGCTGGGAAATCGAAAAAATAGGCCACAGAACTGTATCTCTCTTAGTTTCTAAGATATCCCGTATAAAACGCCAAAAAATAGGGTCAAAAAACACATTTTTTTATGTTTGCCGTACAATAACGTTGTTAAATTGGCAATGAATCATGCATTTTTTAAACATAAATTGTAGAGAATTTAATTATAAGAAGATTTATGTAAATAATGTCCACAGAAAACAAATAAAATTTTAAACAAGTCGACTTTTATTAACAACAAAACAGATTAATTTTTTACAGATTGAAAAAACTTTGTCGTTATGTACAGTAGAAAATAACTGGAGGAAGAAAGAATACTTACTATTTTTTTTATGATAATGATAAAATGCTGCTTAAAAGTAGTATTTCATGTGCACTGTAAAATGAATACAAAATTACACTTCTTAACAGTTTTCTGAAATTTTTACGATAATAATTCGACGTAATACTGCAAACATGATTGATCAGCGAAATGTTATTTAACACATTACCACAACTAACTGACAACAATGAATATTATTTAAAGAAATTGTGATGAAAAAATCAGTGTTACCAACTTGTTTTCCGAAGGTCTAAAATTATTGTACCTACTAGACACATCTGTTTTCTTTTTTGGTAATATTTTCTTCTAAGTTTTCGTCGGTTTTGTTGTTAATAAAGTCGATATGTTTAAAATTTTATTTCTTTTTTGTTGAGATTATTTACATCAATCTTCTTATAATTAAATTCTTTACAATTTATGTTTAAAAAATGTATAATTTATTCCCAATTTAACAACGTTATTGTATGTCAAATGTAAAAAAAATATGTATTTTGACCCTATTTTTGGCGTTTTACATGGGATATCTTAGAAACTCAGAAAAAAACAGTTCTGGGACTTATTTTTTTCAATTTCTCAGCTCAAAAACCATAAGAAACAATTAAATTTGTTTCTTAATTGACCTTCCCAGAATTTCAGAAATCCTTAATTTACCCTGAGGAACTGAAACTCAAATTCTACTCAAAATCCCTACGTTTATCACGAAAAACCATTACACCCGCAGAAGTCGGGCGTGTGGTGCGCGATATCGCGGAAGAAAATAATCGGTCCTATTTTTTTCGATTACACCATTACTGCAGAACGATATCAGGATATTTTATTTCGGTTCATCGCGCTCTTGGAAGAGGAAGACAAACACTGCCGGCTACAACATGACGGTGCGACATCGCACTACGCAGGTTAAACTTCTGATTTCGTCGAGGAATTCTTTGGTAATCGTGTTATCGGTCGAGGCTTCTGGCCACCAAGATCTCCAGATTTGACCGCGGCGGATATTTTTCTACGGGGTAACCTCAAAGAAAAAGTCTACAGCAACAAACACTTGAACACTTGAACGATTGAAAGTCAATATTGAACAAGCTGTATTAAATATCCAGCCACAAACTTTGAAAAAAGTTGCAAGAAACGCTGTAAAAAGAATTGAAGCTTGTATTCAAGAAGATGGCGGCCACTTCCAACATTTACTCTAAATGTAAGGTGAAGAAAGAAGCATTTTACTCTAAATAGATGAAGAAAGAAGCATTTGGAAAAATATAGTTAAAAGAAGAGACAGACTTATAGGCCTAAGGCATCCTGGATGGTAATAATAAAAATTACATTTAAATTTACACATGCCTTTTTATTATTTCAATACCTACCAATATAAGGTGAGGTAGGGTTGCGTTTTATATGGGACACTCTATATATATATATATATATATATATATTATATATATATTTGTTGAGGACAAGTCTGTAATATTAATCGAATATTTTCAATATATATCAGTTGACATAAATCTTATCACAATAAAACTTTTAATAGTGCACAAGAAATACAAATGTATCTTTTCTATTCTGTTCACAACGGACGCGTGAGTACTCACACATGCACACAAATAAATATATAATACAAAAAAAATATGAAGTGAACCAATCGGTGGGTTAAAGAAAGAAAAAAATTATGATAAAGAAGAAGATAAAAAGGATGAACGAAATAAAAGGGTGACAAAGAGAGATATATATAAGAAGAAAAAATTCTCGTCCAGGCTTTCCCGTTCTATCACTGCTACTCTCTCTTCACAGCCAGTTCTACTACCACCCAGTCAACCGTCACCTCCACCTCGTTACTCAACCCTTACTTGCCTTACCATCACTATATCGTTCCCATACGTCGTACTTCGTCCAAACCCAAACTTCTTCTAGTAACCACTTTTCTCTTCATCTTCCAATCCTTGTATTCCCCCTCCCTTTTTTTTACCCCTTCTACTCGATACGATCCTTCGTTACTATGGAAACGTTTAACCGAAGCAGCAGGCATGTTAGATCCCTGGCAACTGCCGTGTGCCGTATTGTAACGGCTGCATCGTCTTTTGCATTTCTGTCTCTCCCAATCTTTCTATACAACATCCTTTCTATTCTTCGACGTCTTCTACTGTTACGATTATCATTATTATTATTATTATTATAATCATTCCTTTTTGTCACTAATTCTATCAAAAGAAATGCCTTATTACTTTTTTTTTTTACGAAAACACACATACGCGTGCAACCGCAAAAACTAATAAAAGATGATGGTTAATCTTCAATTTTAATATTACCTTAGTATTTCCTATGGAATATAGCTTTTGTAGGTTTTATTTAATGACTTTTCTTTATTGTGTATACTTATGTATGTATGTATGTGCATCCATATACATACATTTATTTATTATGATATATCTTTTACGTGTAATAAAAGTGTTCATTAGAACTTTGTCGGCAAAAAGCGACGAAGTGAACGAACTACAGTTCTAAAAATGACGTAATTTATCAGTAAAAAATGGGGGGAAAAATAAGCGTTAAAACATTACATTTCAATTGAATTAGATTAGTAATAAAGAATACTTTCAAAAAAATACCTTGAATTTTGTAAGACAACGTTTTTTTATTCCCTCTGATGAAACGTGGGACTCAAATATGTCATTTTATTAATTTTTAAATGTATCTTTACGAATCGCACCGTTAGATAGCAGTACTTGATAGTACTAGATAGCGTACAAAAACTTGATAATTTAATTTTAAAATTAATTCTAAGAAATTATCATAGAGTTCATTAAAACATCGTCGGTAATAGGTGACGAAGTCAACAAACTACTTTTACAGTTCTAAACATGATCTAATCTAACAGTGAAATGAAAATGGGAGAAAAAATAAATAAATAAACGTGAAACCATTTTATTTAAGTTCAATTAGATTTATAATAAAGAATAATTTTTAAAAATATCTCGAATTTTGTTAGACAACGTTTTTCTTCCATCTAATGAACCGCGGGGCTGGATGTTATTCATTTTGTTAATGTACCGTTACGAATCGTGCCATTCCCAATGAATGGCATAGATGAAGTCCTACGCAAGAACTATCGCATGAAAATAAACAAGTACAAAACAAAAGTAATGAAATGTATTAGAAATAACAAAGATGGACCACTGAATGTGATAATACGAGGAGAAAAGATTATGGAGGTAGAAGAATTTTGTTATTTTGGAAGTAGAATTACTAAAGAAGGAGCGATATAAAACGCCGAATAGCACAAGCGAAACGAGCCTTCAGTCAGAAATATAATTTTTTTACTTCAAAAATTAATTTAAATTTCAGGAAAAAATTTTTGAAAGTATATGTTTAGAGCGTCGCTTTATATGGAAGTGAAACTTGGACGATCGGAGTATCTGAGAAGAAAAGATCAGAAGCTTTTCAAATGCGGTGCTATAGGAGAATGTTAAAAATCAGATGGGTGGATAAAGTGACAAATGAAGAGGTATTGCGGCAAATAGATGAAGAAAGAAGCGTTTGGAAAAATATAGTTAAAAGAAGAGACAGACTTATAGGCCACATACTAAGGCATCCTGGAATAGTCGCTTTAATATTGGAAGGACAGGTAGAAGGGAAAAATTGTGTATGCAGGCCACGTTTGGAATATGTAAAACAAATTGTTAGGGATGTAGGATGTAGAGGGTATACTGAAATGAAACGACTAGCACTAGATAGGGAATCTTGGAGAGCTGCATCAAACCAGTCAAATGACTGAAGACAAAAAAAAAAAACGAATCGTGCCGCTAGGTAGCAGTACTTGATAGTACTAGGAAGCGTGCAAAAACTTGATAATGTACTTGAAATAATAAAATTTAAAAGAAAATATATTATACTAGTTTTATTAAAAAATGAAATAAATAAAACAGAAATAAATTTGATTGGTAAAATCGAATTTAACGATAAAAACCAAGAGTTACAATTATAAAGTAAGTGCAATATTACTTTACGAATTTTCGATTAGTAAAGGTCATTATACTAGTTTTATTAAAAAAGGAAAAATACGGTACGAAGTGAATGATATGACTATCAACAAAAGAAAATTGGCTGTGAAATTTAATTTGTTTGTTCCAAGGCAATAAATTTTAATAATAAATCCATAAGATAACAATCGGTAATTCATAATTTTTTTTTGTCTTAAATCATTTGACTGGTTTGATGCAGCTCTCCAAGATTTCCTATCTAGTGCCAGTCGTTTCATTTCGGTATACCCTCTACATTCTACATCCCTAACAATTTCTTTTACAAATTCCAAACGTTGCCTACCTATACAATTTTTCCCATCTACCTGTCCCTCCAATATTAAAGCGACTATTCCAGGATGCCTTAATATGTGGCCTATAAGTCTGTCTCTTCTTTTAAGTATATTTTTGTAAATGCTTCTTTCTTCATGAATTTGGCGCAACACCTCTTCATTTGTCAATTTATCTACCCGTCTGATTTTTAACATTCTCCTATAGCACCACATTTCAAAAACTTCTAATTTTTTCTTCTCAGGTACTCCGATCGTCCAAGTTTCACTTCCATATAAAATGACGTTCCAAACATCTACTTTCAATCATTTTTTGCTAACGTTTAAATTAATTTTTGATGTAAACAAATTATACTTCTGACTGAAAGTAATTCATAAAAAAAAGAAGAATAATCTAACAAAACGCAGTGAAATCTAAAAAAATTACAATTAAATTATAAACCGTATCGTAAGAGTTTCGCAGATGTTTCTTCCGCTCAAAAAACAAAAATTTCTGTAATATAAATAAAACTATTTTTAACAAAACGATGCTGATTTTAAAAAAAGTTAAGAAACTTACATTTCTATTATCAAAATCTGTTATTAATTTAGAATTTTGTTAAAAAAAAAAGAAATGTTAAATATATGTAATAAAAAATAGATATAAATAATGTTTAAGCGTTCCATATAATAAGCAAAAAAAAAGAAAAAAATTACAAAACTGTTACCGGCCCGATTTCATATATTAAACAACAAATAATCATAAGAATTATATTACTTTTGTAAATGTGATTACATATAAATGAAATCGGGCACATATCAGGCATAAATTGGGCATTACATATAAATGAAATTGTCATTACATATATTTCTTGCTAACATGTATTTTTTTAAACTAAGTTCTAAATTAATAACGGATTTTGTTAATAGAAATGTAGTTTCTTACCTTTTTTGATATCAGTATCGTTTTGTTAAGAACAGTTTTATTTATATTATAGAAAGTTTTGTTTTTTGGACGGAAGAAATATCTGCGAGACTCTTACTGTACAGTTTACAATTTCATTGTAATTTTTTTGGATATATATATATATATCCACATATAGAAAATATTCACATAGGATACAAAAGAGATAACTTAAATTTAAATCGCCTAGGATTTGCCGACGAGATAATAGTATCGCAGAAGCCAGAATACAAATAACAAGTATAGAAGAACTTGCGAATAAAATTGGACTTAAAATTTCTTACGAAAAGATTAAATGATGGCTATAGATCCTTTAGTTATTAATACTGTGAATATTAACGGAAACAAAGTAGAACTTGTAGAAAAATTTAAATATCTTTGAGAGATCATTACTTGTAATTGTAACGAAAAACAAAATCGGACCGAAAGACTTAATAAATTATTTAAAGTGCTACAAGTAACCAAAAATACTTACAACAAAAAATCCCTCTCGATTAACACTAAAATTAGACGTTACAAAACTGTGGTTAAACCGGTAATTACTTATGCGAGCGAGACTTTATTTAAATTAAATCAGAAAAATAGGACTGGACCTTTGCTTAAAGTTGAACGCAGGATTCTTAGAACCTGCATAAAAAAAATACATAAACACGAAAATCAGTATGGATTATCGCCTAATAAATTTCTGTACGAAAACTTAGAATCCTTAATCTATACTATGAAAAAGAAGCGAATTTCTTTCTGCGCATACTTGTTAAGATTACCGCATGATAGGATTACTAAGAGAATTATCGATCGATTTTGGTCTTCAAAAAATCCGCCGTTATGGATCAAAGAAATTAAAGAAGACATGCAAGAATTAAATTTGACTTACGCAGATTTACTTAATAAATCCGAAAAATTAAAATTTGTTATTAAAGATCCGAATACCTACTTTAAAGTAAGAACTTTTAATTATACAAAAAGGGTTTATTCAGAAGAGGATCGTAAAGCAAGATCATTAAAAATGACTAAATATTGTGAAAAAGTAAAAGCTAAGACTTAAAGGCCAAAAGATCGGCAAAAAAGCCTTGAATTATTCCGACTAAAGTAGTCCTTTGCGACCTTAAAAGTAAAAAAAAAAAAAAAAAAAAATATATATATATATATATATATATATATATATATTACATACATATACATATATTTTATATATAAAAATGTTAAGTTCGTTTGTGTACGCTTCAAAAACTTAAAATATTCTGCACCGATTGAGCTCACATTTTAGCACGATAAAATTTAGCTCAGTGAACGAGCTATCCTTGCCGCAAAGAATAAAGATGTCTATCAACTTAATAATGTTATTCAACCAGCATTCAAAGTGAGGAAATTACATATATATAAGTCGATAGACACCGTTGTGGAAGCAGATGACGTAGTTAATTTACCGACGGAATTTTTAAACTCACTTGATCTGCCAGGGATGCCACCACACATATTAAAATTGAAAATAGGTGTGCCAATTATCCTGTTGCGGAATATTAATCAGCCAAAACTCTGCAACGGCACGCGACATGCAGTTAAGAAATTGACGAATAACGTAGTGGAAGCAACGATTTTAACGGGGGCTTTCAAAGCTGAAGATGTCCTCATTCCTCGAATACCCCGACCGATACACCATTTCAAATTAAAAGATTGCAATTCCCAATTCGATTGGCATTTGCAATCACAATCGATAAAGCTCAAGGTCAATCTTTAGAATTGTGTGGTTTAGATTTAGATGCGGATTGTTTCTTTCATGGGCAACTGTATGTTGCGTGTTCCCGAGTCGGCAAATCAGATAGCCTTTATATCTACGCAGACAGTGGAAAAACAAAAAAATATTATATATCCACAAGTATTGAAAAATTAAACTTCTATGAAACGTATGCTTTGTTTTGTTTCTCATTTCTCATCCATGCAACCACAATGTGCCACAGCGAAGCATGGCAGGGTACAGCTAATAACAAAATTTGTGATTAAAGATCCGAATACCAACTTTAAAGTAAGAACTTTTAATTATACAAAAAGGGTTTATTCAGAAGAGGATCGTAAAGCAAGATCATTAAAAATGACTAAATATTGGGAGTAAGTAAAAGCTAAGAACTTAAAGGCCAAAAGATCGGCAAAAAAGCCTTGAATTAGTCCGACTAAAGTGGTCCTTTGCGACCTTAAAAGTAAAAATATATATATACATATGCATTTCCATTTTCAAGTTTAATAACGATGAACTATTCAAGTCTAACTGATTATTTAAAAATAAGTTACAATTACTTTCCTGTATAGATAGCGGTATAGGAGAGCTATAACTCTAGAAGGGAAAATATTATGATCGGTACAATTTGGGCATATACTCTCTTCACCGGATCTTGACGTTTTCACGGCTAAGGAACCCAATAAACCGAAAGGAAATTTTCCAGATGTTGACCTCTAAATCACCTTATATTTCTAGAACTACTGGCCCGATTTTTAATAAACTTGGTCAAATTACTTCTACATATGAGTCATTGATGCCATTAAATATTCAAGGGGGTGAAGCTGTAGAGCAAGGTCACTTTCAGTATCTTGAGATTTCACCTAATTATGATCATATTTTTCTTAACCACATTTTTAACGATTAAAAAAATAACTATATTAGCCAAAAAATTTATTAAATTCAACCCATCCCAAAAAAATGCTGTTGTAGTGGTTTGCTATGCTATGACGTCACAGGTGAGCGGTAGAATTAAGTAAATAAGTAATATTTAAAGTGAAAAAAATAACACGGGTCTCGTACTCGATCATCTGGTTGATTCGGTAACTGGTGCGTAAAGCCTCACGGCTATACCGGTCTGCCTACGGTACAAGCAAAATTTGTTCGGTGTAACTTGTGAAATTACATTAGCTCAGGTGTGGCCAACAGTTTTTGCCTCTGGGCCGAATTGGAAAGAAAAAATTTTTCACGGGCCGAACGTAATATTAAAATTAAAAAATTTTAATACAAAAACGATGTTTATGAATAAATGTAAGTAATTTAATACAACAAATTAACAAAGAAAAAACTAATGTGACGTGTTAATAAGTTTTTCAAATATCAGTATTTTCATTTATTCTTTTTTTTTGTCTTCAGTCATTTGACTGGTTTGATGCAGCTCTCCAAGATTCCTTATCTAGTGCTAGTCGTTTCAGTCCTTTATTCAATCTATATATATAAAAATGAATGTTTGTCTGTCTGTATGTCTCTTATGCCTTCCTAAACCGTTCATCCGATAACGATGAAACTTTGGAGAATAGTTGGACGCAAGCCAGGGAAGGTTTCTGAATTATTTTGGACCCGCTAGGTGGCGCTGGCGTCGAGATATATCGAAAAATTGTATTTATGGTCCGATTTGACTCATATTCAGAATACATGTTACTTACATGGAAAGAATTATCTCTGCAAAAAATGAACCCGCTAGATGGCGCTGGGGTTGAGATATTTAGAAAAATTATATTTATGGACCGATTTGGTTCATATTCAGAATATGAATATTAGTTACGTGAAAAGAAATATTTTTGTAAAAACTATACCCTCTAGATGGGGCTGGTGTCGAGATATTTACGAAACAAACAAACAAATATAAAAACAGACTTTTTTTTAACCTCTCTCTCTCTCTCTCTCTCTCTCTCTATATATATATATATATATATATATATATATATATAAAAGGCATGTTCGTATGTGTGTCCGCTAAAGACAAAAAAACTAATGGACCGATTTACGCGCAGGCAAAAGGGGAAAACGGGAAAGGGTAAAAACGAAACTGGAGAGGGATGAGGGAGGAAGGTGAAAGGGAGAAGTTGGAAAGGGAAAAGGGGAAGGAGAATAAGTGAAAGGTAAAATATGTGAAGTTCAGTTTTTTAATTTTTTTATCAAATTTTCAATTGTGTTCATTTATACTCTCTCTCCCACTCTCACTCTCTCTCTCTCTCTCTCTCTCTCTCTCTCTCTCTCTCTCTCTCTCTCTCTATATATATATATATATATATATATATATATATATATATAAAGCAGTAGCGAAGCATTGCCGTGTCTGCTAGTTGTTAATATTAAAAAATTTTTCGCGGGCCGCATAAATTCATTACACCGGCCGAATGTTGTCCATGTCTGGTTTAGTTAGTGCCGACTATCACCGCTAGGACTGCCACACCCGTGCAAATTAAATGCACGCGCGCTTTAGTTTGAACCATTGAATGAAATAAACGAAAAGATATTATATTTAAATAAAATGATAAATATTTTAAATTAAGTTGTGTGTGTAAGCCTTACATAAGAGTCTTTCGTAAATTAAATGGTATAATTAGAAACCTTATTGGAAAAACAATATTTGTAGTACCTTATAAATTTTTCAAAAGTTCTACCTGTTTGTCCAGTATAAAATTTAACCCCATCCAATTTTGTAAAACTGTTTTGTTTTTGTTTTTAATTTATCAGTTTTACTGTTTTGTTATCGTTAATGAATTTCCTTAGAGAATCATCAGATTTGAAAGCAATATTAAAATTTCTTTTCGTGAAAAATTTATTAATTTTCTCTGTAGGTTTAAGTATATGAAATTCATCATTTTTTTTTTTTTGTTATGAAGGATTTTCATCAAAATAAGATTCATTGTTGTGATAAAATTTTAAGTTTAATTGGCGAAGAAATTTATAAAGCAACGAAAAACAACTACGAAATACAAGTTAAGTAATTTTTTTTTACAAAGAAAAGGCAGTGGTGGAAGGACTTGAAGGGAATGAGTACTGAGTAAAAGCAGTATCAGTAACTTTCGTCTGTCATAGTAACGCGTATTATTACGTCGCTTTTTTACACACCGTTAATTGTTCTAGTAAATACTAGTTTTCAACGTCCGTGACTTTAAAAGTCTTTCAACTATACTGCAGTAATTATTGTGCACTGTCCGTCTATTAGAATTTAAAAATACGAGTGACTGCGTGTGTGTTTTTTTAATGAAATATAATACAAATTTAAATTTTCAGTTATACAAGTAATTTATAATTCATATTTAGTTGTTTATTTATTAAAAATGTTGTTGTAATCATAATCGAGGAGAAAAAAAACTTTTCCGGATTTAAAAATGATTAGCCGGTTAACAAGAGAAAAAATTACGAGAGAACACTCCTCTCTGTTTTATGTCTGACTCAGCTAGAGAGATAATCACCTATGTACATGATACGGTATCCGAACAGCAAAATGGGGATTTAAACGGATCACTTAACAGTAAAATTTAATTTGCAACTCTACAGCAGCGGAAAAAATGTATTTTTTTTTTTAACACTAAAAATAGAACCGAATGGATTTTTTTATAAACGTCTATAAAAAAAAGACGGGAAAATATAATGAAGGTTTACTTTCTAAAGTTTTTTAATTTTGTTTTATTAATAAAAATATTTTATATTTTACAAATCGACAGAACTACTAGTAATAATATATAGAATATGGCATCATCTTTTTTTTCAGACATTTGACTGGTTTGATGCAGCTCTCCAAGATTCCCTATCTAGAGCTAGTCGTTTCATTTCAGTACACTCTCTACATCCTACATCCCTAACAATTTGTTTTACATATTACAAACGTGGCCTGCCTACACAATGATTTCGTTCTACCTGTCCTTCCAATATTAAAGCGACTATTCCAGGATGCCTTAGTATGTGGCCTATAAGTCTGTCTCTTCTTTTAACTATATTTTTCCAGATGCTTCTTTCTTCATGTATTTGCCGCAATACCTCTTCATTTGTCACTTTATCCACCCATCTGATTTTTAACATTATCCTATAGCACCAGATTTCAAAAGCTTCTAATCTTTTCTTCTCAGATACTCCGATCGTCCAAGTTTCACTTCCATATAAAGCGACACTCCAAACATATACTTTCAAAAATCTTTTCCTGACGTTTAAATTAATTTTTGAAGTAAACAATTTATATTTTTGCCTGAAGTCTCGTTTCGCCTGTGCTATTCGGAATTTTATATCGCTCCTGCTTCGTTCATCTTTAGTAATTCTACTTTCCATATAATAAAATTCTTCTAAAAAGATCAACACACACATTCTTCCGTTGTCCTTCTGTTCCATTGTGAGATTTTTCGGCACCACTTTCGCACAAACCTTTCCGCATGTCCAAATTATCTGTCAAAATTTGATCTACGGTGAAAGTGTTTAAATTTAACTGTTCACTCATCATCCTTATTGTTAAACGACGGTCTGATCTCACAATCTCTGTGAGATCAGATCTCACCTCGTATATATATATATATATATATATATATATATATAGATATGTACAAGTTACCGTGACGTGAAAGACCGATATCTGGCAATACTGGATAGTCTCCGGTGAAATTCAACACCTTTCAAATACGTCGGCAAAAAAAAAGAAATATTTGCTTATTCGGACCTTCGGCGGTATATTCTGGTAAACACAGCTAAGCTCTGGTGGGGGTCAAAACGATAACTACAAATTAAAAAATCCTTATTGACACGCTGAAAGGCGGAGGTAGATTTCACCGTTGCTAAATAGGGGATAAAATAGATTTCCATCTTAAAGTTAAGAAAAACTTCAAATTTACTCAATACGACAATGGTTGCATATGAAAAAAAGTTTTATATGTTTAGCATATGACAACCCCATCTTTTTATAATTCCAGCAACATTTTCCTCATCCTTTGCCGTAAGGCTTGGTCATATCAAACATTTTTACAGACAATCGTTTTAGGTAATATTTACAGGACAACTACCAGTTTAAACCGATTCGATACTGTGCCTATTAAGCGGGGTATGATTTTTTTTTTGTCTTTGAAACCCAATTTTTTACACTCCCTGGACCAATGGTTGGTGATATCAAAAAACTTTACTTGGATAAGTTTTAGGCCCTTATCCAAAGAATAGTAGGAACTTTAAAGGAATTCGATATTTTACTTAATGAGAAAGTTATAGCTATATTTTTTTTTCCCGAAAAACCCCCCACATTTCCACCTGCATGATCCGATTTTGTCCATTAACGAACTCTACCGAGACTTTGGATCGTTATATTTTATGTATCAATCTGAAAGTGATTGGCGCAAACTTACGGCAGATATCGTGTTCACAAGAAAATGAAATATATATATATATAAACTTTTAAATTGATGGTTTGTAAAGGTACCCTCAAAGTCAAAAATTTCTTTATACGAAATTTTGAAATTTTAATGCTTTAATTTTTTTTTACAATTATCTCCCTTTTTCTCACTCTCTCGTTATCTCTCTCTCTACATATATATATATATATATATATATATATATATATATATATATATATATATATATATATATATGTATATATGATTGATTCATCAACACCCAGCAAAAACTACTGAAGATAAATTTATTAAAATTCGTATACATGTTCTTGTTATAGTGAAAATTCACATAAAGAAACGAGTTTTTGAAATTCCGAATTCAAAGAGATAAAACTGTATAACAATGAAATTTATTATTTTTTTTAATTTCTCGATATTAAACGAAAATATCAACCTGATTTTTGTTGTGTACAATCTTTATAAGAATAATTAAAAAAAAATTTCAAGATTTTATGAAATTTCAAATTTAAAAGGTTAAAATGGATTTCGAATTTTTTTTTTAAAAACTCGACTATTCATTTTTTTACATTTATTGGTAACAAATGAAAGATATAAATTTTGTTTTTGTTGTGTATAATTTATATGTAAATATTTAAAAATCATTTTTAGATTTTTCATAATTCAACCTTGAAAGGTAAAATATTTGTTGAACAAAGCTTGCAAATTTTCTCCATTTTTGATTATACTAAACGTGATATTCATTAGATTGGGGCTTTCAAATAATGTTCAAATTAATATCTAAAAACTATTTTTGGGTTTTTTTTAATTTCAATTTTTTTTTAAGGGATATGATGGTGTACAGTTGAAGTTTAACCAATCGCTTTCGCTTTGTTGTATGTGCGATGCAACTGGGTACACCTCCGTTCGGTTACTTGACTAAAAAAACACAAAAAAAAAAATTGACCTCGACGGGATACAAAAATAATTATATAGGGCAGATGAAGCCGGGATGCGGATGCTAATATTTAAAAAATCCCCAATGATACGGGGGCCACAAAATTATAAAAAAAATTGGAAATCTTTTACTAATGAACAATAAGTCCCAATATGATAAGGATGATATATATGACATGCAAATGAGGTATACTCTTATATAAACTCAGATTGATCATTCCTGAAACGTGTAGTCAATTGAACCCCAACTACAGAAGTACATCTGTATCCACTGTCTAGTATTCAAATCGTATAAAAACAAGTAACATGCTAGGATTTGAACCTCAGAACCTTCGACTTCAAAAATCAGCAGTTAAATAACAGATTAAACTAATTAATTAATTATGAATATTTTAATTATACTGAAAAAGTTACGCAATATTGTTGCAGTTCTTTTTACTTCCTCGTACGAAGTAAAGGAAGTATTGTAATCGCGAAACATTTCAGTTTTCAAATTTCAACGAAAATATCCATTTTGATCATCCCTGAATCCATTTTGACTAGTTTCGGCGTGACGTCTATACGTATATATTTCGCTTAACTCAAGAACGATTAGCTGTAGGATGTTGAAATTTTGGATTTAGGACTGTTGTAACATCCAGTTGTGCACCTCGCATTTTCATTGCAATCGACTGCACGAAATATCCATAAAAGCCCAAAATCCAAAATATTTTGATTATTGAAATTTTGAATATTTTAATTATAATAAAAAGCTACATAATATTTTTGCAGTTTTTTTTACTTCCTCATACAAAGTAAAGGAAGTATTGTAATCGCGAAACATTTCAGTTTTCTAATTTCAACGGAAAAATCCATTTTGATCAATCCTGAATCCATTTTGACTAGTTTCGGCGTGACGTCTATACGTATATATCTCGCTTAACTCAAGAACGATTAGCTGTAGGATGTTGAAATTTTGGATTTAGGACTGTTGTAACATCCAGTTGTGCACCTCGCTTTTTGATTGTAAACGACTGGAACAAAAGTTTCCAAAAAAGCCCAAAATCCACAAAAAAATTGGATTTTGGGCTTTTTCTTAACTGCCGTAATAAACGTTCATTGAGAGCTTTTCAACGATATATCATAAGTGGTACTTATTTTCATTAGTTCCAGAGTTATAATCAATTAAGATTTTAATTAATGTAATATTTGGATCTTAGAAGGAGAAGGCACATCGGCTTGAATCAAACTTAATCTCCTTTTTTTTTAACTTTTATTTTTAATTTAAATGTATGATTTATTCATAATTATTATTCTGTGATTGTAAAAAGAAATATGTATATGTAATTTAATAGGCGTTCAAGGAAGTTATGTGGAGTTCACATCAGATTTTTTATCAAGAAGAAATGGTTTTGAACATGGGAGAAAGGATTTTTATAGTGGAAAATTATTTAACAAGTAAATTTTTTGTTTTTTGCCACGAATCCTTTCAGTTACAGTTTCAGGGTAATAATGTACCAAATAAATCTTCAAATTATAAAGAAATGTAGAGGGACTGGTTTTGTTTGCAATTAGTTACATAGCTAGAAACGTTTAGTTCTTAACGACGAAACACTGGAAGACGTTAGGGTAACATTTTTAACATTACTAACCTCTGATTGTAAAAAAAAATTACGATAAATAATAATTCAATAATAATAAAAACGAAGATATTAAAAAATGTCATAAGTTATTAATGAAATAATATTTTATGTACTTTTCATTTAAAAAAAATGTAATTTAATAGATGTACAAGGAAGTTATGTGGTGCCCACATCAGATTTTGTTTTTTTGGGGTAAATTTTATCGTTTAAATAATTAAAAAGGTTTGATTGTCAAATAGACGAGGCAAAAATAAATAATATTTTCATATAAATTTATTTAAATTATTCGTTAAAGAAATGGGTCAAAATATCTTAAAATAAAATTTATTACAATATTATTTTTAGATAAAATAGATTAATTTTGTGAATTGTTTTTCTTGAATTAAAATAATTTATTATTAAAAGTATAAAACTCTTATTTATTTTTTGTATAATACAACACAATTTAAACTTAAGAAATAAAACCAATACAAAATAAAGAAGTATTACAATAAGAAAAGCTTTAGAAATGAATATATATATATATATATATATATAGAGTGAGATGATAATAAAACAAAATAAAGAAAAAAAGCGTTTACGAGAAAAGCACTAACAATAATTCTATTGGATGACTTAACTGTTAGTGAATATATATGTAGGAAAGGTTTATGACGTAATAGAGAAAGGGAAACAAAAAAACATTCACACAAACACATTATATTACACTGTATCTAGAATCAGTTGTAGTTTTCATTGCCACTTGCTGTGCTATATTCTTTGTTATAAAGTTTTAAATGAAATGGTTCGAAATTACTTTTTTTTTATAATAACAAATATAATTTTTAATAAAAATTATTTTTACTTTTATTTTAACTAATAATTTTTGTTAAAATAAATTTTTTCACATATTGAAAATATTTTTAGATTATATTTTATTAATATTATATGAAATATGCCTAGATATTGGTATAGAATAGAAAGAAATAAAGGATAGCATGAAACCAGTCAATAATTTATATAAAAAATTATTTCAAAATTTCATTGGTAAATCCCAGTAATTTAATTAAAATTAATTATATAACTTAAAAAAAAGTGAGTAAATTATTTTATGACTTTCCCGGCTAATAATACAGTGTCCCATACAAAACGCAACCCATGAATCACTCATCCATGAAATTTCAAAAGTCAAGTGTACTCCCCTATTCGTTACTGAAATGGACTCGTCCAACATCAGAACATCGCGGCGACGCAGTAGAACACTACCGATAATAACAACAATGCAATCATAACGTTCAGTGTATTTCTAGAGACAAGATGGTGTTTTCGCTAGATGAACGTGTTTTTATTGTCGAGTCGTACTTCAGTACGAAATCTGCGGTTGCAGTGCAAGATTTGTTTCGCCATAAGTACCCAGATAAACCGGCTCCTAACAAAACATCAGTATTAAGTTTAGTCGCAAAATTTAGAAAGACCGGTTCTGTTAATAACGAGGAACACAAAAGATCTGCGTCAGTGTTGAATACAGATACAGTCGCTGAAATCAAAGACCGATTACTCGCCTCGCCAAATAAATCGATCAGACGTTTGTCTGCTGAAATTAATGTGTCTAAATCGACTGTTCATCGGGCGACCAAACGATTACAATTATGACCTTATCGCATTCAAACGGTTCATCTACTTCTTGAGCCCGACAAAGAAAAACGGCTACGATATTGTCAATTGTTCCGTCGATTTCTGCGCGAGGGAATTAACGTTAGGGATTCGTTATTTTTCACAGATGAAGCACTGTTTCATTCGGACGGCTACGTAAACAGCCAAAACAGTAGAATTTGGAGCGCTGAAAATCCCCACGTTTATCACGAAAAACAATTACACCCGCAGAAATCGGGCGTGTGGTGTCCGATATCGCGGAAGAAAATAATCGGTCCTATTTTTTTGGAGTACACTATTAATGCAGAACGATATCAGGATATTTTATTTCGGTTCATCGCACTCTTGGAAGAGGAAGACAGACACTGCCGGCTACAACATGACGGTGCGACATCGCACTATGCAGGTTCAACTTCTGATTTCGTCGAGGAATTCTTCGGTAATCGTGTTATCGGTTGAGGCTTGTGGCCATCAAGATCTCCACATTTGACTGCGGCGGATTTTTTTCGACAGGGTTACTTCAAAGAAAAAGCCTACAGCAACAAACCACGAACACCTGAACGATTGAAAGTCAATGTTGAACAAGCTGTATTAAATATCCGGCCACAAACTTTGAAAAAAGTTGCAAGAAACGCTGTAAAAAGTATTGAAGCTTGTATTCAAGAAGATGACGGCCACTTCCAACATTTACTCTAAATGTAACGTAATGGATGGTAATAATAAAAATTACATTTACACATGCCTTTTTATTATTTCAATACCTACCAATATAAGGTTGGGTTGCGTTTTACATGGGACACTCTGTAGAAATTAAAACATTTATACCCAAAAAAACAGAATTTTTTTTTTTTAGAAACGGGAAATAAATCTTAAGAAATTAAAAAAAAAATCTGATATAGGCACCACAGGACTTCCTTGTATGCTTTTTTCTCCCCCCCCCCTACACCCCTGGGCCGAAAATACAATTAAGTAAAGCTCGGCCCAGGAGTGTCCTTTTACTCTAAGGGGGCTTCCCCACCTACCGGCTGAAAGTCCGGCAAGGCAAGTCGGCTCTTTTATTTTATGCCTGCATCTAATTCCCGAAAGAGAGTAATCCGGGCCCGTCTACGTCTTCCCCCCCCCCCACCATCAGAGACCGGGCTTCTCGGTCTGTAAAATTTCGTGCCATCTGACTCTAACCACTGAAGCAGGGGGAGCCAGGCTTAACTAAGTCTCACCCGGACCACTACCCAGTGGCCGGGGGTCGGTCTTTTGTTTACCCCTTGTTACTCTTAACTATATAACATTCCCCCCCCTGCAATCCCATCCCTTTCATCGGAACCGGCACACCTAAGCATGCCGACTTTCACTGATGGAGCTCTTCGCACAATCCCTGCAATAAATCTCACTACCCACGTCGCTGCTCTTTAGCTTCTTTTACGCGTAGGACTCCTTCGCCTATTAAATTATATATACACGTTTTTTTTTTTTAAATGAAAAGTACGTAAAATTTTATTTTATTAATAATTTGTGATATTTTTTTCATATATTTTTTTAATTTTATTATTATTTATCGTAAAAAAATATTTTCAAACGTACAAGTTTTTTTTTACTACGTAAAAATTAAAAAAAATTTAAATACAATATAATACCTTTAATTATTTGCTGAAAAAAGTCTGTAATCTTTTTTTTTTGAGTTTTCTTCTGGCAGGCTTGAAAATCAACCCACCGGGTTGGTCTAGTGTTGAACGCGTCTTCCCAAATCAGCTGATTTGGAAGTCGAGAGTTCCAGCGTTCAAGTCCTAGTAAAGTCAGTAGTTTTAACACAGATTTGAATACTAGATCGTGGATACCGGTGTTCTTTTGTGGTTGGGTTTCAATTAACCACACATCTCAGGTATGGTCGGACTGAGAATGTACAAGACTACACTTCATTCACACTCATACATATCATCCTCATTGATCGACTGAAGTATTATCTAAACGGTAGTTACCGGAGGCTAAACGGGAAAAAGAAAGGCTTGAAAATCAAGGACATTTTCAGTTTTCACTAATGTACTAAATACATCATTTTCTACTTCGCTTGAACTTTCGAAGAATATTCGAAGCTTATTTATTGCCGATTTCGCAATAAATTTTCGCTTTTTTTATTGTAATTGTAATTTCTACCTGTTCCGTTTTGTCATCAGACTCCTTAGATATCGATTAAAAAAATATATATTACACGTATAAATAAAACAATTACAAGTAATAAATGTAATAATATAACAATTATACACCTAACCACCACGAGACATATAATAACGAATCGGGATTTTCCGTTAGTGATCGGTACATTCCGGTGCCTATTATCTGAGCACGTTATTTTTTATTGTTTTACGGAATGACATCACTCCCACTACTGGTGTTTTAAATGCTAAGCTAAGAAGAACGGACATACATACAAATGCCCTTAGTAGGGTAGGATTACATATTTTCTCTACGTTGTGTATGCGTATGTATGTATAAAGGCAAGCTTCTATACTTGCGCGCGTATTGTAGAAAAAAGAAAAGAGTTCAAGGAGATTAGAATTTTTGTTACCGTGGTAACGGCAATAGTGAACGAACCAATTTTTAGTATACTATACAGTATGCTGTGCAATAAGATATCCAGTCAGTGTTGAAGCCATACAATTTCAACTTCTTATTTTAAAGGAGCTTAACTTTTCCCCTTCATTTCCCCTAACACCACAATCTCTCTTACCAATCAACGGCCG
Source organism: Lycorma delicatula (assembly GCF_047948215.1). Classification (NCBI taxonomy): domain Eukaryota; kingdom Metazoa; phylum Arthropoda; class Insecta; order Hemiptera; family Fulgoridae; genus Lycorma; species Lycorma delicatula. The sequence continues at coordinate 19,670,236 of NC_134467.1, forward strand.
ACCACCAATCCGTACCGCTATGATTTCTTTTTATCTTTACAACAAATGTTGTATTTCTAATTTTTTTTTTTTTTATTATATATTAGAAAAAATAATTTTTATAAAAATGGACATAATTCTTTTTCAGCTCATTTTCCATAAAAACGTACACTTTTTAGCTTTATAAATGACTTTAAAACAGAGGTAGTTCTCATTTCGTTTGTTTATCGAAGCATAACCTTTCACAAAGTGCACCAACTTTGATAAACCTCAACTACTTTAAACTATATTAAACGGAAAAGAATGGTAATCGTGTCAGAAATAAAGTGTAGGATTTCTTTTAGGAAAATCATTACGATTTAGGATCCAACTAGTAAATTTATACTAAAAAAAAAATCCCTTTCGGTTCGCCGGAAGGCGGAAATAGATTTCAACGGTGCTAAGTAGGAGATAAAACGACTCGGTCTTTCACCCGGTGGTCCCGGGTTCGAATCTCGATCAGGCATAACATTTTCAAACACGCTACGAATCATTCATGTCATCCTCTAAAGCAATACTTAACTGTAGACCCGGAGGTTAAACAAAAAAAAGGAGAAAAAAAAATTTCTATCTTAAAGTTAAGAAAAACCTCAAATTTACTCAATACGACAATGGTTGCATGTGAAAAAATGTTTCGCATTTTTAGCATACGACAAACCCCATCTTCTTATAATTCTAGCAATATTTTGAATATGATAGGTTATACTTAATTGTAATATTTATGAAAAAGGGGAATTTCCGTCAGACTTCAAAAAAAGTGTTATAGTCATGATACCAAAGAAAGCAAGGTCAGATAAATGTGAAGAATACAGAACAATTAGTTTAACTAATCATGCATCAAAAATCTTAACTAGAATTCTATACAGAAGAATTGAGAGGAGAGTGGAAGAAGTGTTAGGAGAAGACCAATTTGGTTTCAGGAAAAGTATGGGGACAAGGGAAACAATTTTAGGCCTCAGATTAATAGTAGAAGGAAGATTAAAGAAAAACAAACCAACATACTTGGCGTTTATAGACCTAGAAAAGGCATTCGATAACGTAGACTGGAATAACATGTTCAGCATTTAAAAAAAATTAGGGTTCAAATACAGAGATAGAAGAACAATTGCTAACATGTACAGAAACCAAACAGCATCAGTAATAATTGAAGAACATAAGAAAGAAGCCGTAATATGAAAGGGAGTTCGACAAGGATGTTCCCTATCACCGTTACTTTTTAATCTTTACATGGAACTAGCAGTTAATGATGTTACAAAACAATTTAGATTCGGAGTAACAGTACAACGTGAAAAGATAAAGATGCTACGATTTGCTGATGATATAGTAATTCTAGCCGCGAGTAAAAAGGATTTAGAAGGAACAATGAACGGCATAGATGAAGTCCTACGCAAGAACTATCGCGTGAAAATAAACAAGAACAAAACAAAAGTAATGAAATGTAATAGAAATAACAAAGATGGACCACTGAATGTGAAAATAGGAGGAGAAAAGATTATGGAGGTAGAAGAATTTTGTTTTTTGGGAAGTAGAATTACTAAAGATGGACGAAGCAGGAGCGATATAAAATGCCGAATAGCACAAGCTAAACGAGCCTTCAGTAAGAAATATAATTTGTTTACATCAAAAATTAATTTAAATGTCAGGAAAAGATTTTTAAAAGTGTATGTATGGAGTGTCGCTTTATAAGGAAGTGAAACTTGGACAATCGGAGTATCAGAGAAGAAAAGATTAGAAGCTTTTGAAACGTGGTGCTATAGGAGAATGTTAAAAATCAGATGGGTGGACAAAGTAACAATCGAAGAGGTTTTGCGGCAAATAGATGAAGAAAGAAGGATTTGGAAAAATATAGTTAAAAGAAGAAACAGACTTATAGGCCACATACTAAGGCATCCTGGAATAGTCGCTTTAATATTGGAAGGAGAGGTAGAAGGAAAAAATTGTGTAGGCAGGCCACGTTTGTTCTTATCAAAAATTGTTTCAAACAAACGTTTTGGTAATGTTTAGAGGACAACGACCAGTTTAAACCGATTCGATACTGTGTCTATTAAGAGAGTTATGATTTTTTTTGTCTTTGAAACTCAATTTTTTCCACCCCCTGGGCCAGTGGTTGGTGATGTAAAAAAACTTTACTTGGATAAGTTTTAGGCCCTTATCCAAAGAATAGTAGAAACTTTGAACTAATTCGATATTTTACTTAATAAGAGTTATAGCGATATTTTTTTTTCGAAAAAGCTTCCCCATTTCCACCCCCATGGTCTGATTTTGCCCATTAACGAACTCGACCGAGATTTTGGATCGTTATATTTTGTGTATCAATTTGAAAGTGACTGGAACAAAATTACGGCAGTTATCGTGTCCACAAGAGAGTGAAATATATATATGTAAACTTTTGAACTGACTGTGGTTTTCGGGTCTGGGGGATGTGAAATGCGAATGTGAAAATTTTCCGGAAGTCGAACCATGGTACCCATTACAATATATATAGCTTTTTTATTAAATCCACCTAATGCATACGTATGTGCATTGCGTACGTATGTATGCTACATTGCTATTGGCCTTACATCTCAGGATTTGCTGAACCGATTTTCTTCAAATTTGCCACAAATATTTCTGCATATTGATCGTATTAAATTCTTTCAAAATTCAGTGATAGGGTGGAAGCATATCGCGAAAAAACCAAATAAGATTTCCTTTAGAGACATTTAAGAGAAAATGTTTATTAAAGCAAAATTATTACCTGCAATGTTCCAAACCAGAAAATGATTTTTCAAAAAATAAACCCAGTCTGTTTTTACTTTCTTGTATATCTCTATGACAGAGCTGTAGCTTTAGAAGGGAAAGTATTGTAATCCGTCCAATTTAGGCATGCTCGGTTTCCACCGGATATTGACGTTTTGACACCTAACGAATCCAAAAACCGGATGAAAATTTTCTGAATGTTCGTATATACGCGTGTGTGTTCGGTATCGCACCCTTAATCACCTTAAATCTCCAGAACTACTGAACCGATTTTGACCAAACTTAATCAGATTACTTTTATGTATGGGGAGCACTGATGCAATTAAATTTTCAACTTAAAAGGTCAAGAGGGTGAAGCTGTAGAGCAATTCAGCTCTCAGTATCTCGATATTTCGCCTAATTAAGGTCTAGGCATTTTTCTTAGTCACATTTTTTAACAATTAAAAAATAATATTTCGAAAAGCATTTTCGGTAAATCGCACCATCACCTCAAAAAATGGTCTACATAAACTAGTGGCAAAGTGGGTATAGTAAGTCATTAGTGTCCCCTCTCACCACAAGAGCGCTACGAGTAGCACTGACGTACAGCTTTTTTTCCTGTTTAACCTCCAATAATTACCGTTCAGATAATACTTCAGAGAATGATATGTATGAGTGTAAATGAAGTGTAGTCTTGTATATTCTCAGTTCGACCATTCCTGAGATGTGTGGTTAATTGAAACCCAACCACCAAAGAACACCGGTATCCACGAGCTAGTATTCAAATCCGTGTAAAAATAACTGACTTTACTATGATTTGAACGCTGGAACTCTCGATTACCAAATCAGCTGATTTGGGAAGACGCGTTCACCACTAGATCAACCCGGTAGGTACTGACGTACAGCTGCTGTAATCGTCTCGTTGTAACATCACAAGTGAGCGGTAGAATTAAATAAATGAATAATATTTAAAGTAGTCGCTTCTACCGCCACATCCGCACGAATGAAATACGACACGCGCGCGCGCTTTTGTTAGAACAACTGGATTAAATAAACAAAAAATATTGTATTTAAATAAAATGATAAATATTTTGAATTAATTTGTGCGTGTGTGTGTGTGTGTGTGTGTGTGTGTGTGTGTGTGTGTGTGTGTGTAAGCCGTGTATCAGAAAAGAGCCGAGTGTCGGAAAAGTCCTACAACTGTGTCGTCAGCATTTTTGTTGTTTTACTCTATCTTAGCTTAGCTTCAAAACGTTTTTTTTTTTATTTTTCGAAATTTTATACTTCATATATAAATCTACAAAGAAATACCAATAAATTCTTTTTAAGTTATAAGTTCGGGATTTAAAACGTAAACGTTTTTAAAAATATATATTTTTTTAAATTTTAGTCTTTATTGATCGGGCTGTTAGATTTAGAGAAAACTTTACGTAACCAAATTTGTTAAGCTTAAACTACATGTGACCGTTAAAAAAAAAAAAAGTTTCATAAATCACATTAAAAACTTAAAATTAACACAAAAATATCCTGTAAATTTGAAAGTAATCCGCGGTCGGTTCGATAACAAATAGATAAACAAACTTTACGTATCTGTTAGATCGAGCGTGTACCTGATGCATTAAAAAATTAGCCTTCAACCTAAAAACAAAAACACCGTTTAAATTTTGAAAATTCGACGATTGTTTGCAGAGATATTATAAGAGCACCCCATTACACCTCCCAAATCAGCGGCCGAGGGGCACTCTGTTTATTACCCGGTTGTTGGTGATGATCGGTCTAGCCTCCCATGAGGTACCCACCGGGTTGGTCTAGTGGTGAACGCGTCTTCCCAAATCAGCTGATTTGGAAGTCGAGAGTTCCAGCGTTCAAGTCCTAGTAAAGCCAGTTATTTTTACACGGATTTGAATACTAGATCGTGGATACCGGTGTTCTTTGCTGGTTGGGTTTCAATTAACCACACATCTCAGGAATGGTCGAACTGAGAATGTAAAAAACTACACTTCATTTACACTCATACATATCATCCTCATTGATCCTCTGAAGAATTATCTAAACGGTAGTTACCGGAGGCTAAACAGGAAACAGAAAGAAAGGTTATGTTGATAAAAACCACCGGGTTAGTCTAGTGGTGAACGCGTCTTCCTAAATCAGCTGATTTGGAAGATGAGAGTTCCAGCGTTCAAGTCCTAGTAAAGTAAGTTAAGTATCATCCTCTGAAGAATTATCTAAACGGTAGTTACCGGAAGCTAAACAGGAAAAAAGAAAGAAAGCCTTCCATGAGGTACTTGCATATCTCACCACTCTAGCCCCAAACGCAATCCCCAAAGGAAGCCCATTATTTTTAAACAGAAATGTTTACTTCCTTGTACGAAGTAAAGGAAGTATTGTGATCGCTAAAAAATTTCGGTTTTCAAATTTCAAGGGAAATATACTTTTTGTTACCATTCCTGAATCCATTTTGACTAGTTTCGGCGTGACATATGTCTGTACGTATGTATATCGAATAACTCAAAAACAATTAGCCGTAGATGATGAAATTTTGAATTTAGCATTATTGTAATATTTAGTTATGCATCTCCTCTTTTGATTGGAATCGACTGAACCAAAAGTGTTCAAAAATGCAAAAAAACTAAAAAATTTGGATTTTGCAATTTTTCTTACCTGCAGTAATAAGTCATCATTGAGATCTTTTCAACGACAAATCATAAGTCGTACTTAATTTCATTGGTTCCAGATATGTAGCAAAATAAAACTTTAATTAATGAAATATTTGGATCTTACAAAGAGGAAGGCACATCGGTTCAAATCTGATTTCATGTACATATATTTTTTTTAAATTTAAATATATTGATTTATTAATAATTTGTTAATAAATTAATTATGATTCATTTATTAATCAATCATAGAAGATTTATTAATCATCTATGGTTCTAAAATTATTATTTCCCTGGTTAATTGATTGTAAAAAAATTTTTAGAATAAATAATAATTTAATAACAATTAAAAAAAATTAGCAGTTATTACTGAAATAAAATTTTATGTTTTTTATTTTAAATTAAAACAAATTTACAGAGGTTAATAATTATTAATAAATCAATAACATATTTAAATTTAAAAAAATATATATATTTGTACCTGAAATCGGATTCAAACCGATGTGTGCTTGATTAAGTATCAGACACATTTTCACTTAAACCACTTATTTACTAGAACGACGTGAAACAAAATTAACATATAAACTAATACAAAATGCCGACATTGACACTGCAAAATTATGTGATGCAATTTGGGTTTCCACCACAATGCAATTTTGTAACTATCCACTTTATTAAAGAACTAGCAGACCCGGCAATGCTTCGCTATTGCTAGATTTAAGTATATATATATAGATTAAATGAACATAATTGAAAGTTTGCTAAAACTTTAACAATATGCACATTACGTCACTTCACATAATTAAACGTTTCCCTTTTACCCGTTCTCCCTTTACCCTTTTTCTCCTTTTCCTTTTCCCATTTTCCCTTTTTCCAATTTTAATTTTACCATATCCCCTTTCCCTTTCCCAATTTTCATCCTTTCTCCATCCCTCATTTTCCTTTTAGATCTTTTCCTTTCCTTCCGCTATTTCTCGTTCCCCTATTTCCCTTTTCTCTTTTTTCTTATTTCTATTTTCCTCTTCTTCCCTTTTTACCTTTTTCGATTTATCCGTTTATCCCTTTTCCCCCGCGCGTAAATCGATCCAATAGTATTTTAATCTACAGCGCACACACATATCGGAAACATTGAAATGGAATCGTAAAATATTTAATATACCGTGTGTTTCTTTTACGTCTAATTAATAGCACTGTTTTTTTTAAAAAAAAAACAATTTTTTACCTGTTACAGGTATGACATCTTAGATATCGAATCCAACGTTATGTCAAATTTCAAAACAATCGGTGAAGAACTTTTAGAGATTTAAGATTTTGAACAAACGAACAATTTCCATTTTAATTTATATCGAATGGATGATCGTATCTCAATTTCAAATAAAATAAATTTAAATGAAGTGCAGCAAAAATATGTGTGTAAGTAATTTAACAGGCGTACAAGGAAATCATGTAATGTCCACATCAGATTTTGTTATTTATTTAATATTATTTTATTTAAAATAAATTTAATTTTATATTTTTGTAATATTCAATCGATTGATTCGAATCATTTAGTTCAAACTCAGCTCATACAGTAATGGAAACTCACAGTTCATTAATTCAATTAATTAAAGTTTGTGTTACAACCGATAAATCTTCACTACTACATTATATATTTTTATCGAGATGAAATATAACTAAAAACCTTCTCAGTTATTCCAGGAAACATGAGTAAAAATTTGTTTGCTATTGATCTAGTAGTTTTTTTTTTTTTTTGTTTATCCTGAACAAACAAAAACCCTCTTCCTCTTTATTTAATAGTAGAGATAAAAATAAAATAAAAACGTTTAAAAATAATAAATCTAGTACATTGTATTACGTCAGTAAAAACTGAAAACAAATATCGTTGTGAATTAATTCTATTTTCACTGTAGAACACGATCTGTATACTGTACGGTAATGTCACGAGCCAGTTTGATCATGTCGATAATATAAAACAAGTAAAAATACTTTTTATCACAGTGACTGGTTGAATTTTTACTGTTATAACAGACTTCCAATCAGGCATGACATTATTCGTACGTTTAAAAAGTAATTTATTTCTTCATCAATATGACTGTAATTGAGGGATTAATCTTTCTCTAGTTTCCTTAAAAAAATCTGATGTAGACACCACATGACTTCCTATTGGATTACAAATATACTTTTTTTTAAAATTAAAAGTACATAAAACTTTATTTCATTAATAACCATTAATATTTTTTTCAATTTTTTTTTTTTAATCAATTATTATTTATTGTAGAAATTTTCATACAATTAAAGGTTAATAATTATTAATAAATCAATATATTTAAATTAAAAAAAAGGAGATGAAGTTGGTATTCGAACCGATTTGCCTTCTCCCTGTAAGACCAAAATATTTTATTAATTAAAATTTTATTTGGCTATAACTTTGGAACCAATGAAAATTAGTACCACTTATGATATATTGTTGAAAAGTTCTCAATGAGGACTGCAGTTAAGAAAAAGTCCAAAATCTTTTTGGATTTTGGGCTTATTTGGATACTTTTGGTCAAGTCGATTGCAATAAAAATGGGAGCTGCACAACTAGATGTTACAACAGTCCTAAGTACAAAATTTCAACATCCTACAGCTAATCGTTTTTGAGTTATGCGAGATACGTACCTACGTACGTACATATAGACGACACGCCGAAACTTGTCAAAATGGATTCCGTGATGGTCAAAAATGGATATTTTCGTTAAAATAAAAAAAAACAAATTTTTGGTGATTACAGTACTTCCTTTACTTTGTACAAGGAAGTAAAAATGAACAAAAAATAACTGACAACACAGTTGTAGGACTTTCCCCGTCACGCTGTTTTTTTCTGATGCATAGCTTACACATACAACTTAATTTAAAATATTTATCATTTTATTTAAATATAATATTTTTCTATAAAATATGTCAGTAGTATACTAGCGCTCGTTGTGGTAATAAGAGGTACTATTAACGCAGTATGCCCTCTTAGCCATTAATTTAGTGCATTTTTTTGGGGGTGGAGGTACGATTTTCAAAAAAATAGTTTTTGTCAATATATTTTCTAATTGTTAACAAATTCGTCTAAGAAATTTTGGTATTTTGGGCTTTTTTGGATACTTTTGATCCAGTTGATTGCAATCAAAAGGGGAAGGTGCATAACTAGATGTTACAACAGAATAGTCCTAAATCCAAAAAAATTCAATATTCTACGGCTAATCGTTTTTGAGTTATGCGACATACATACGTACGTATAGACGTCACGCCGATACTAGTCAATATGGATATTTCCGCTGAAATTTGAAAACTGAAATTTTTCACGATCTCAATACTTCCTTTACTTCGTACAAGAAGTAAAAAAAAAAAAAAAAATTAATAAACAATAATGAAGCTTTCAAACTTATGGAAAAACCTACAATATGATTAGTACAACTTTAAATTCATTAAAATATTGTTATCACGTTTATTTTCAGTGTGAAATCTGCGAGTATCTATGAAGAACGTTTTTCTACATAAAAAATATATTCAGAATTACATAGAGAAAAAAAAATTTCACACACGCGCGCACATACCACACACAAACACACACTGAAGCGCTGAAGTGTACATCGATATCTGTATATAGGCTATGTAATTGTAAAACAAATTGAAAGGGTCAGACTTCCATTTTACTAAGTAAAAGTTTATTTATCAAAAAAAAATTTAACGTTTTATATTGGTATTGACAGTAGGGGATTCATGAAGTTTAAAAGGTTTGAATTCTCTCTCTCTCTCTCTCTCTCTCTCTCACGCTCTCTGTTTTTCTCTCTCTGTGACGAACAGGATAGCGATGAGAAACGTATTAGTGAATATTGGTTTCTGTTATTACAACTAAACGTTACGTGATGTAACCTATATACAGAACTTATATATATATATATATATATATATATATATATAAGTAATAGTAGAAATGAGGGTTAGTTTATAGTGTTAGAAGCGACGAATGTACACCCTGCATAGTATGTAGTATTTGGCAAGGTATAACCACAACCCCATCACAGTATACACTTATTGTAAAATACGGTAAGCCCAAGTGTAAAACATTTTTTGTTTTATTTTTTCTTTCAACCCTTATACTTTCTACCCTTTGCATGTATTTTAGTAACTGTTATTTTCTCCCCATCCTGTCCATTTTCTAATAGAAAAAAAAAGCTTATCAAGTTCTTTAACCAATATTAAAATACCACGTTTTATTGAACACACACACACACACACACACACACACACACACACACACACACACACACACACACACACACACACACACACACACACACACACACACACACTCAAACTATCTTTTATTAAAATAAAGATTGAATATAATGAATTTAAATATAGAAAACCATTGGCACACAAGTCACTACTATCCATATTAATATTAAAGAATTGAAATTGCGCTTTAAATTGTTATTAATTTATATTGCAGTAGTATTTCTGGTTGTCACTAGAATGACACACCGAATACCAAAGAAGGTCGGTTCTTTGGTATTCGAGGTATAGTTAATCCGGATTTTAAGATTATAGGTATCCTCTATAAGAATGTTTGCGAGGCATATGTGTTGTATATCGCACCTGTTTGAGCAGATAGGCTAAAATTTAAAACTTATAGGTTCATTTTATTGAGGTCTCAAATCCTTTTGTTTTTAACGATGACAAGGTGGTTACCGTACAATTTCTTAAGAGGCTGTCCTGGTGATTGCTAGAGTAAATCCTGTTGATGTTCTTATTCTCTTACTCTTGAGCGTCAATAACGCTATTTTGTAAAGAAGTTAGATCGACTAACTTCTGCTAGAATTAATGAGATTGAGAATAATGGATTTCAATTATGGCAGACGAGATGACCGAGGCGTTAAAGGCATGGTCTTTTCCCTGATGTGTTGAATCTGCGGGGCGCCTCATGGGTGTCTCTTAACAAGTATAACTCAGTTTCTTTCTGGCCAAGTCGTTTTTAAGGATAGGTTAGCTCGTTTCGGCCTGGATGATTCGGGTCTACGTACATTGTGCAACATATTAGATAATGTCTTTAATGTTTTATATTTCTGTCATCGAGAAAGAAGATTAGAGGTAATGAGGCAGCTCGGAGATATTGAGTTAACTTTAGATTTAAATGTTAACTGGAAAATCCGGGCTGAATAGTCATTTGTGGAGAACTTCATGAAATATTTGGTTATTCAGCGAGTTGTGTTGGGCGTGTAGGATAGGGAGTTCAAGTTACTCGGATAGTTAGGGACCGCTTGGGCATTCTTTTCACCAAGATAGGCGCTCTGTAATTTTGTTTCTGTTCGGTTATTTCGTGATTTATTTCATTGGTACGACCGTAGTTCTAAATATTTTCTTTCTACTCATTTCTGTTCGTTTGAGTACTTGTTTTCTTTTAGATTTTGTTTTGTGATTATTGATATTACTTTCTTGCACCGATGGAAATATCATTTCTGGCATTTAAATCGGTGGTATCCTGACGGAAACAAGCAGTTAACTGAGAGATGTTATTCAGTCTGTGAGTTCAGAAGACGACCTCCGGTAAAGCCCATCAAAGCTAGGTACGGAGGGGGTGGCGTGTGACGACCGGAATAGCCACATGTCGGGATCTTCCCCTTTTCGGTCAGGTTGTCATTAAAATTCGGGTTATACACCATCAAAGCAACTACTCACAATCCAGTTACAGCTTATATTATTTAATTTATACTTGAGTTATTGGCCATAACAGTGGAGGCTCGCGTATAGGCAATGCAGAACTACAGCACCCCCCTATTTTCACTTGATATTATCGATAAAATTAAATATAATGAGTTAATTTTCTTTAATTCTTTCTTTATACTTGTACATTATGTAATCCTTAAGCTTAATATCAGTTGCCATCCCCCAGTTTATGAAAAAGATACATAAATCATTGTATAGAATTGTGCGCTTTACAGTACCAGCAGCGTGCTGATTGGCTGTTGTACGCATGCACACATAGGAAGCTGCACGCGAAGCTACAAAGGAAAGTGTGCACTGTCGCTCTCTGCTCTGAGATCTGTGGTTACTTGAAAAACTCAACCACCAAAGAACACCGATATCCACGATCTAGTATTTAAATAATAAAAATAACTGACTTTACTAGGACTTGAACACTGGAACTTTCGACTTCAAAATCAGCTGATTTGGGAAGTCGCGTTCACCTCTAGACCAACCCGGTGGGTATGCAGTATTATTACCAAATATTTATTATTCAAAATTTTAATTATATTAAAAGTTTAAATAAACAAAAAAAGTTAAAAAATTAAAAACATCTATACTTTAAAATTTTGATAGTCTTCCGCACCCCTATACTGCCCTCCCAAAATTTGTTTTTTGGATCGTTTCCTCTACTGCTATGCCTAGGAAATTTTTTTTTTTGAAAATCAGTTAAATATATACAATAAATAAAAAGTTGGTTTTTTTTCGAATTTTCGAGGAATGGAGAAATTTTTGGGCAAATATATATATTAAAAATAATTAGATAAGCAGGAACACATATACTAAAATTAATATAAAGATTATATTACAAAATTTATTATTTTTACAAAATATTGAGAAACTTGACTTCTAAAAAAACCCTTCACCTCTTGGAAATATTGACCCGAAAATTATACCAAAAAATTTCTCCATCTGTACAAAATTTCATTAAAATCAGTTTATTTAACCAAAAGTTATTAAGCTTCAAACACGTTAACACAGGTATATAGCTACGTACGTACGAACATTAACGCTCTTAAATTTTTTTTGGAGGGGGGTTCCTAGATCATGAAACGTCGAGAAATGCAAAAAATTCACATTCCATTTTTTGAATGATTACCATACTTTTCTTTTGGCAGCATAACTCTAGAGCAGAGGTTCCCAAACTTATTTTTCTCATAGACCACTTTCAAAATTTTTCTGGTTCCGGTGGACCCCCTGCAGCTACATTTCTACCATATTTCCAGTCGATGGAAAATGTGAAGATAACTATGAAAATTTGCGTTACGGCTGAGTTCCACGAACTAACAGCTTCCGAAAAAAAAGTGAGAATTGATCGGTTAATTTTTGATCGACTGTGCTGTGAGTGGATGTCAAAAAATTAAAGTTGGCTGATCAAAAAAAATGCTTCCATCCAACTTTACATTTTTGACATCTACTTACAGGACAAGAAAGCAATCGATTCTCACTTATTTTATTTAGAAAACTTTCCATTCGGAGTGGTAAAAAGCAAATGAAAAATAGTATATTTTTTTGTGTCGCATTTATTCAAATATGTAATCGTTACGCTATTAATTATTATTGTTATCATATTGCGATGTAATATAATAAAATTGTCGTAATATAATTAAAATTAAACATTAATAACGTAATGTAACTTCTACAATGACAATCACAAAATAGTTACAACAATATCTGCCTAGATTGATACGCAAAGTCAAGCCAACATTTTAGTTCTTCACTATCGAAACGAGATGAATTTTCGTGGACCCCCGCTTACGAATTGTGAACCCCCATTTTTTTTGTCACGCCAACCTAGACCCCCGTCAAGTCTCCCGTGGCCCCTGGGGGTTCACCTGGACCACTTTGGTAATCAACGCTCTAGAGCTATGCTGTGCTGATCTCATTTCACCAAGAGAACTGAAATCCGGACGAAATTTTTCGCTAGCCGTAACACGATAACAAAGCGTTTCGGTATGTATGTTCGTATGAACATTTTTTCTTATTTCAAACATAAGAATCAATTCCCAAATTATTTCTTTTTCTTCCTGAATCATTCTGTATATGTAGAGAATGTATATAAACACACGCACATCTTTTATTTCCTTGTGTGTGTGCGCACGCGCGCACACAAGGAAATAAAATAAATTAAGATAAGCGTAAAAATGATAAAACTATTGAACACTGCGTTTAATAACCTTTAAATTTTAAAGTCTTATTAATAAATGAGAAGTCACCGAATTATAAATTCAAACATGGAGGTATAGTTTAAATGAAAAGGAATTTAGTTGAACGATCCAGTTTCTAAACAGAATGAGAGGGAGTAAATGAAGAAAACAGCACTACACACATACACATATAAATATAACAATGCTATTAGTGCGGTTACAATTCTACATACAAGAAGCCTGCACAAAATTGTACCACACAGAAGAGAAGATTGAAGTGGTTAGAGAACAGTGATAAAGACATAACGTTAGCTTGAAAGAAGGAGAGAATGATGAAGTGATGGGTTACATAAGAGAGCTTTGTTTGCTGTTAAGAATTACAACCAGTGTTATTAGGCGCGCTGAAGCGCACAATAATGAACCGAATGGATTCAGGATGAGTATATACAGATAGGATAAAGGGTTGGAGGGGTAGAAAGAGAAATACAGAAAGATTGAAAAGTGGGAGGGGTAACAAATATAGAGGGGCGACGGTGGTAGCTATTTTAATTAAGAGCTTTTGGTGTACAAGTGGAATGTTAGACTGAAATGAAGGAAAAGGAGAGAAGGGGAAAGTTAGAAGAGGTTTGACTGATGATGAAAGAGAAATTGACTGGTATACCGGGAAAACTAATAGAAGGGGGAAATGACGAAGAGATAGAATTGGGAATATGGTACACTTCGGGGATCGGAAAGGTTGGATAAAAAAAAAGAAAAAGGAAATAGAAAGGGTTTGTGAAATGAAGTGAAAAATAAAAGGCGAAAGGAAGCGTTCGTTCTATAGTTCATTTCGATCACCGACTCATTCTATAGATTATAGTAAATGAATTGATCGGGTAGTCGATGGGTATTGAGTAATGCGGTAGCCAAACATAGTCCCATTATATATCGGACAGTTTTATTTTATTATCTAAAACTATTTTCAGCTATTTGTATCAATATAAGTTAATCCTGGTAATAAAAACTTAAATTAAAGTTCAATGAACGAATTAATAATGACTCATTGAGTCGAATCAATATAATTTAATGAGCTGAATTAAGCTAATAAAAAATATATATTAAAAAAGAAACCTGGTGATTATCTATTATGGTTTTCTATCATTTAAAAGATTATAGTGCTTAGATATTGAGAAAAATCTTTCAAATATTTCATTATACGAGCGTGTACATAATAATTAATTATAATCACTATTGAATTGTCACTGTATTATGTAATTTAACTGGTAATTTCGTAATTTTTTTTCTTTTTAGAGATTTCAAACATTAGAAATTCAATTAAAATCATAATTTATTTATTAAAAAAAATAATAATGATGTAATTAGCCTAAATAATGATCACCATTAATGCACAATTACAAACTAAGTGATGATATTCGCTAAGGCTTTTTTTTTTGTCTTCAGTCATTTGACTTGTTTGATGCAGCTCTCCAAGATTCCCTATCTAGTGCTAGTCGTTTCATTTCAGTATACCCTTTAAATCCTACATCCCTAACAATTTGTTTTACATATTCCAAACGTGACCTGCCTACACAATTTTTTCCTTCTACCTGTCCTTCCAATATTAAAGCGACAATTCCAGGATGCCTTCGCCAAGGCTTAGTGTTATAAATTTCGCAAGACTGAATTAATGGCCATTATAGAGAGTTGAAACCGTTTTTTTTTTCTACGATTGAGAAACTGTGGGGATTATTGATTTAAATGCCGATCTCCGTGGCGTAACGGTAGCGTCTCGGCCTTTAATCCGGAGGTCCCCGGTTCGAATTCCGGGTAGGAATAAAATTTTTCATACGCTAAAAAATTTTCATTTCATATTCCCATCCACAAGCTTGAAGTTTATATGCTGAATTTATAAGTTTAGGTGGTAAAAAAATTCCTTAAGGAATATTTTTTTAATTTTTAAAAAATGCATTACATTTTTTAAAAAAATGTAAAAATGTAAAATATTCCCACATTTCTGTGGGAATAGGTTACAAGTCAAATATTTTTTTTTTTTTTTTTTAATATCGATCGGTTTTTAAAGACATCTCTTCCTCAGAATCCGATATAATTAAGAAAAGGATAAACAGAATAATATAAAAATTTATTTTCCTATCGTGTACAAATTAACCAATCAAATACATTATTTTTTTTTTAGCCGCCAGGACAATCATTAGGTACTGTTTCAGAAGATAATATGGAATGACAATTTTGTAGCGCGTGAAAATGCCATGCCTGATCGGGATTCGAACCTGGAACCTCCGGATGAAAGGTCGAAACATGCTACTATTCGCGCAACGGAGATCACTGCTTGTTAACTATTAAATCGCATTAAAATCAAAGTAAAAAAATCTGATGTGGACACCAATTCCTTGCACGCCTATTAAATTACATATACACATTTTTTTTACAATCAGAGGTTAATAATTATTAATAAATCAATATAGTTAAATTTAAAAAAAAGGAAATGAAGTCGGATTCGAACCGATATGCCTTCCCCTTGTAAGATCCAAATATTTCATTAATTAATGTTCATTTTGCTATAGCTCTAGAACCAATAAAAATAAGTACCATTTATAATATATCATTGAAAAGCTGTCAATGAGGGCTGATTACTGCAGTTAAGAAAAAAGTCCAAAATCCATATTTGTTTGGATTTTGGGTTTTTTGAACACTTTTGGTCCATTCGATTGTAATTAAAAGGGGACGTGCTCAACTAGATGTTACAACAGTCCTAAATCCAAAATTTCAACATTCTACAGCTACTCATTTTAGAATTATGTGAGATACATACTTACAGACGTCACGCTGAAAGTAGTCAAAATGGATTCAGGGATGGTGAAAATGGATATTTCCGTTGATATTTGAAAACCGAAATTTTTCGCGATCACTATCTGTACTTCGTACAATGAAGTAAGAAGGTGGGGAAATTTTATTTTTTACAGTTGGTAGTAATCAGCTTATACAACTTTAAAAAAATTATTTATTATTATCATTTTTTTTTTAATAATGTTTTTTTTTTGTCTTCAGTCATTTGACTGGTTTGATATTAAATTTTATTGTGAGAAAATTATTACTTAATTTGATACTAATTTAGAATATTAGAATTAAAAATAAGTAAAAACAATTAATATTTAATCGAATTGAACGTAAAGTGGAGGACATGAAAACAGACACAAAATTACAACATCAATTTTCTGCCGTAACTCGATTTTGGCCGTTAACGAATTCAACCAAATTTGGGATGTGTTATTTATAAGGAACAATTTTTAAGTGATTAGCAAAAAATCACGGCAGTTATCGTGTCCACAAGACAGTGAAATATATATATAAACTTTTGAGCTGACAATGGTTTTGGAGTCTGGGGGATGAGAAACACGAAGATGTGTCGAAATTTTCCGGAAGTCAAATCATGGAAGTAGATTCTGGTACTTAATTCATGGTGGTATTGTAATGGTACCCATTACAATAGGTAGCTTTCTTATTAAATCTACCTAATATACTGTATTTAAATATGTGCAGGGAGATCAATCCAAAATATATTTAATACTAGTAGAAATTCTAGAAATGTTAGAGAGCTGATTGTAAATTATTAATAGAAAATTGTAAATTATTTTAAAGATTAAAATCGCACACGAGTATTTTGAAACAAAGTAAATAAATTTTTTTCTGCGGCTGTATTATAACGTCTGAATTACGTGGCTGGAAACTGTAGCATATTGAGGGTAATAACGAAACAGATTTTCATTATGATACAGCTATTAACCAATAAAAAATCTACTCTTTTCAACCACTGATCAATCAGAAACGAGTATTGTTTAATGTGTCACCTGTCTTTACTTCCTTGTACTAGTACAAGGAAGTATAGTAATAGCGAAAAATTTCGGTTTTCAGATTTCAACGGAAATATCCATTTTGAACATCCCTGAATTCATTTTGACTAGTTTCGGCGTGACGTCTATAAGTCACGTGAAATGAAGAAAAATGAAGAGGTGTTGCCGCAATAGATGAAGAAAGAAGCATTTGGAAAAATATAGCTAAAAGAAGAGACAGACTTATAAGCCACATATTAAGGCATCCTGGAATAGTCGCTTTAATATTGGAGGGAAAGGTAGAAGGGAAAAATTGTGCAGTCAGGCAACGTTTGGAATATGTAAAACAAATTGTTAGGGATGTAGGATGTAGGAGGTATACCGAAATGAAACGACTATCACTAGATAGGGAATCTTGGAGAGCTGCATCAAACCAGTCAAATGACTGTAGACAAAAAAAAACCAATAGAAAAATTATTGCCAGCCCATCGTTTTAGAAAAACCTATATATATATATATATATATCTTTCTTATATATAAAAATGTTAAGTTCGTTTGTGTACGCTTCAAAAACTCAATATGTTCTGCACCGATTGAGCTCAAATTTGAGTACGATATATAACCCGCATCAAAGATTGTTTTTATCTATTTTTCGCATCAGTCACATAGGTACTACATACAGAGGTACTTTTGTGTGATCGTGTCGTGATTGAGCTGCGCCTTTCACCAAATCGTAAGTAGAGGTTATGTTTTATATGAGAGATGGTCAGAAAAAATATTAATTTTTTATAATTATTATTTAACTATTTCATTTAATTAATATTTTACTTATTTATTTAAATTCATGTATTTAGTTAATATTATTAATTTTTAGTTACTTTTCAATACTGTCTGCCTTGTGTCTCATTGTTTTCGAGCTGCAGCTATGAGAACCATGAGAGATAGGTAAAAAAGGTTAAATAAATTTTTTTTTGCCTTTTCAAAATGAAAATTTTTCGTTATTAAACTTTTTGTCCTTTCTGTCATTGTTTTCAACCTAGTGCTGTGAGGGCCATAAGAGATTATAATCTTATCCCTTCCTTCTATTCCAGTGAAAACCGAAATAATGCCTCGCAGAAAATCGAATTTGGCCGTCGTACCCGCCACACAGAAGATCAAGAAGACGGCTTCCGAATATGACTGAGGAAGAGCGGGCATCCGTACGACAGAGGAACAGACTAAGCACCATCCAGATACGAGCTCAGTGAACGAGCTATCCTTGCCGCAAAGAATAAAGATGTCTATCGACTTAATAATGTTATTTAATCCGGCATTCAAAGTGAGGAAATTACATATATATAAGTCGATAGACACCGTTGTGGTAGCAGATGACGTAGTTAATTATCCAACGGAAATTTTTAAACTCACTTGATCTGCCAGGGATGCCACCATACATATTAAAATTGAAAATAGGTGTGCCAATTATCCTGTTGCGGAATATTAATCAGCCAAAACTCTGTAATAGCACGCGACTTACAGTTAAGAAATTGATGAATAAAGTAGTGGAAGCAACGATTTTAACGGGGCCTTTCAAAGGTGAAGATATCCTCATTCCTCGAATATCCCGACCGATACACCATTTCAATTTAAAAGATTGCAATTCCCAATTCGATTGGAATTTGCAATCATAATCGATAAAGCTCAAGGTCAATCTTTAGAATTGTGTGGTTTAGATTTAGATGCGGTTTGCTTCTCACATGGACAACTATATGCGTGTTCCCGAGTCGGCAAACCAGATAGCCTTTATATCTACGCAGACAGTGGAATAACAAAAAAAATATTATATATCCACAATTATTGCAAAATTAAAGTTCTATGAAACGTATGCTTTGTTTTGTTTCTCATTTCTCATCCATGCAACCACAATGTGCCACAGCGAAGCGTGGCAGGGTACAGCTAGTATATATATATATTATTATATATATAACAAATCAGGAATTAAGCGGAAAAATAATAAAAACCATAGATTCCGCAAATATACAGAAGAGTACAGATGAATAAATTGATATCAGTAATAATGTTAAATAACAGACGAGTAAATTTGAAAGTATTCGGTTAGTATTTGATTTGAGAGTATATAAAAAATTATTTAGTATTGGAATCACGGTGAAAAAAGAATAAAATTTGTTGAGCTCAGTTAAAACGTAACTTTTCTCTTCAACTTTTTTGAAGGGTAAATCCCTTTCCATAAACCATTTATATTTTACGTATAAAAAAAAAACTGCCTGATATATCTCTTGCAAAAAAAAAAAAGTTAAATAGTTTCGTTATTGTATCAGACAATAAGTGAAATGAATTATTTCAAAAATAGAATATGTAGACATAATTATATTTATTGAATATAAAAATCTGATGTGGACACCGCATGACTTACTTGTACGCCAATTAAATTACATACATACTTTTTTTTTTTTTAAATGAAAAGTACATAAAATTTTATTTTACGAATAACTTCTGATTTTTTCCACATTTTTTTTAATTGTTATTACTGAATTATTATTTATCGTAAAAATTCTTTTTACAATCAGAGGTTAATAATTATTAATAAATCAATATATTTATATTAAAAAAAAGGAAGTGAAGTCGGATTCGAACATCGGTTCGAATCCGACTTCACTTCCTTTTTCATATTTTTTTTTTATAATCAGAAGGCAATAATTGTTAATAAATCAATATATTTAAAATTTAAAAAAAAGTTAAAAAAAAGGAAATGATGTCTGATTCGAACCGATGTGCCTTCCCCTTGTAAGATCCAAATATTTCATTAATTAAAACTTTATTTCTCTATAACTCTGGAACCAATGAAAATAAGTCCTACTTGTGATATATCATTGAAAAGCTCTCAATGAGGGCTTATTAATGAAGTTAACAAAAAGTTAAAAATCCAATTATTTTGGATTTCGGGCTTTTTTTTAGACATTTTTAATTCTGTAGATTGCAATCAAAATGGGAAGGTGCACAACTAGATGTTACAACAGTCGTAAATCCAGAATATCAACATCCAACGGCTAATAGTGTTTGAGTTACACGAGATATATATGTAGGTACAGACGTCACGCCGAAACTAGAAAAAATGGTTTCACAGATGGTTAAAATGGATATTTCCGTTGAAATCTGAAAACCGAAATTTTTCGCGATCACAATACTTCCTTTACTTCGTACAAGGAAGTAAGAAAGTTGTAACACTTTCCTCGTATTGGTTATTTATTCTTATATAACGGAAAAATCCCTTTATATAAGGGTAAATCCCTCTCCATAAACAATTTATATTTTACGTATTAAAAAAAACTGTCTGATAAATCTCTTGCAAAAAAAGAAAAAGTTAAATAGTATATATGTTTCGTTATTGTATCAGACAATAAAGTAAAATGAATTACTTCAATAATAGAATATGTAGACATAATTATATTTGTTAAATATAATATAATTTATTATAGAGTAGTCATAAAAGAATGGTGCGCTTTCAGAAATTCATAGGAAGATTGTAGGGAAATTTCGAGATGTTATATTAGTATCCCTGAAAGCCTCCAACCCAGAAGTTTGTTTATCAGCAGTTGTAACCACAACGTCAGTTCTTATGTTGTTGCGGTGAGTTTAGCGAGTTACTATGTTCTCGGATAAAGACAAAGCAAAGTGTGTTTTATTGATGGCTAAATTAAAATCCGTAATTTTAGTTCAATGTGCGTTTCGACATGAATTCGGAAGAGATCCACCGCACAAAAATAACATAACACGTCGATTTAAACGATTCGAAGAAACCGGATCGGTTAAGAAACAGAAATCAACCGGCAAACCAAATGTACCGGAAGAAACGGTTGAACTAATTAGACGATCGCCAATTAGAAGTCCTGGGAAGTCCATCCCCCGTCGAAGCGTCAAATTAGGTATTCCAAAATCAACAGTTCACAAAGTTTTATATAAAAAACTGAAATTACACGCTTATAAAATCCAGATACTGCAGGAATTGAAACCCGATGATGGTGTAAAACGTTACAATTTCGCTGTTGAAATGTCGGACAGAATAAGTGAAAACGAAACATTTTTAGACGATATAATTTTTACAAACGAAGCTACATTCCACGTGAATGGATGCGTTAACAGACACAATTCACGAATATGGGGCTCTGAAAACCCACACGCAATTATTGAGAAACAACGCGATTCGCCTAAAGTTAATGTTTGGTGTGGTGTGATGAAAAATCGTGTAATAGGGCGTTTCTTCTTTGGTGAAAAAACGATTAATGGAGTCGTGTATCTTGACATGTTAACCGATTATTACTTTCCTCAGCCGGATGAACTCGAAAACATTCATAGACTTCATTTCCAACAAGATGGTGCTCCCCCGCATTTCAATGCATCGGTCACGGACGCTTTGAATAAAAAATTTGGAGATCGATGGATAGGCCGGCAAGGACCCGTACTTTGGCCTTCAAGGAGTCCAGATCTGACACCTTGCGATTTTTTCTTTGTGGGGGTACATCAAAAGCGTTGTTTATACACAAAAAATTCGCGACCTAAACCGCTTAAAAAACAGGATTAATGAAGCGATGACAACCATTAACGAAGAAATGTTAACTAATGTTTGGAGAGAAGTTGAGTATCGTTTGGACATTTGTCGAGCGACTAAGGGCGCACATATTGAAATTTATTAATTATGTAAAAACGTGTTTGAGACGAAAAATTTGAAAAATAAAAAACAAACTGTAAGTTATTCTGTTTTAATTTAAATCGTGTTCAAAACCGCACTATTCTTTTTGATAACGCTGTATTATATTTTATTTTACTTAAATTATACATGAAAAAAGTCACTGAGAATTCATTTTTGGAGTAGGGATAATTTTCAATGAAATTTTATTGCAAAATTATTATTGTATGTTAAAATAAACCAAAAAAAATTTAAAAATCGTTTTTTCCTGCTCCTTACCATCAAAATCAGCTTCCAAGAATTTTTTTACATTCACATAAAAAAACGATTTAGAAAAACGTTTAAATAAGAATTCACTTAAAAGATAAACTACACATAATTCAGTTAGAGTACTCTAAAATGGTTCTAAATAGAACTATAAAAATATATTTAAAATTAATAAAAATTCAGTAATAAATAATAACAGAATCATGAATTTATAAGGTGAATTAAAACATCAGTATTAATAATAAATAAAAAAATCCCTTTCGGTACGTCAGAAGTTGGAGATAAATTTCACCGGTGCTAAGTAGGAGATAAAAAAGATTTTCTCCTTAAAGTTAAGAAAAACTTAAAATTTACTCAATACGCCAATGCTTGGAGTGAAAAAAGTTCACTTGTTTAGCATACAAACCCAATCTAATTACAATTCCAGCAACATTTTGGTCATCCCTTCCCGTAAGGGTTGCTCAAATCAAAAATTGTTTCAGAAAAAGGTTTTAGGTAAAGGACTAACCACCACTTTAAACCGTTCGATACTGTGCCTATTAAGGGAGGTATGACTTTCTTTTGTTTTCTAAACCCCATTTTTTCCACCCTCGGGTCAATGGTTGGTGATAACAAAAAATTTATTTAGATACCTCCTGGGCCCTTACCCAAAGAATAACAGGAACTTTAAATGAATTCGTTATTTTACTTAGTAAGAAAACTACAACGATATTTTTTTTTTTAAATCCCCCGAATTTCCACCCCCATGTTCCGATTTTGCCCATTAACGAACTCCACCAAGATTTTGAGTCGTTATATTTTACGTATCAATTAGAATGTTTTTGGCGCACAAATACGGCAGTTATCGTGTCCACAAGAAAGTGAAATATATATATAAATTTTTGAACTGAGGGTGGTTTTGGGGTCTGGGGGATGTAAAACGCGAAGATATGGCGAAATTTTCCGGAAGTCGAATCATGATACCCATTACAACATGTAGCTTTCTTATGAAATCTTACTAAAAGTGGTAGCAGTTCCTTTTTTTAAAATTACTGGTATTAATATCTTTTTTATTTATGCGATTGTTTTTATTACGGAAATTAACCATGATATAACTGGAAAACTGTTTTTTCTGACCATCCTTCATCATATCTTTCGCATTTCATTTAATTTTCATACTCATTATTCATCGAATATTTCTTATACTTATATTTTGCATATATATATATATATATATAAACAAGTTTAAATAATAAGTAATAAATATATAATAATATAACTAGTATACACACCTGACCACCACGAGACATGTACTAACGAATCGGGATTTTCCGCTAGTGATCGGTAAATTCCGTGTGCTAAGCTAAGGGGGACGGACGGACACACAGACAGGCAGATAAACATACAAATGCCCTTCAGTTAAACGTTTTATAATTACTAGCTGAATTGTATATATATATATATTGATTGCATTAATTTATTTAGAGTATGCAAACCACAATACATAAATATAAATTAAAAAACAACTTTGTTACATTCTAGTAAAGAAACTGACGCCGGATGTGGAACCTAAAAAAGAATAAGTAAGAATACAAAATTGAGATAAAAAGAAGAAAAAAGGTACTACAGAATAGCAACATTTGGCTTTAATCCAGTAAACCAAGCCTCATAACTCCATTCTTTTCTATACCACTGTACAAAGTTATTTATTAATTGTGTGTCCATAAAAATTCACTGGATTTTCTCTTTTCTCTTTTTTTTCTTAGATGACATAATTTACACTACAAAAAGTGTAATTTAATATTCTAAAGGCAATGAAAGTAGGAAAAAATATAGGCTTAATTTAATAAACAGACATTTGAGATTTATTATAACCTAACTCATTTACTGTCTACTATAATTTGCAACATTTTGACTTAATACTACTTTTTGCGTATACGGTTACAGGATGAAACTAATATGACGTATATATACGTCTGGATTATTTATACAGGAGAACTTAAATCCCATCATTGTAAATTTTATAAATTTAACATAATTTAATTTTAAACTTAATTCTAAGAAATTATCATAGAGTTCATTAAAACTTCGTTGATAATGGGTGACGAAGTCAACAAACTACTTTTACAGTTCTAAACATGATCTAATCTAACAGTGAAATTAAAATGGGAGAAAAAATAAATAAATAAACGTGAAAACATTTTATTTCAGTTCAATTAGATTTGTAATAAAGAATAATTTTTAAAAATATCTCGAATTTTGTTAGACAACGTTTTTCTTCCATCTAATGAACCGCGGGGCTGGATGTTATTCATTTTTTTAATGTACCTTTACGAATCGTGCCATTCCCAATGAATGGCATAGATGAAGTCCTACGCAAGAACTATCGCATGAAAATAAACAAGTACAAAACAAAAGTAATGAAATGTATTAGAAATAACAAAGATGGACCACTGAATATGAAAATACGAGGAGAAAAGATTATGGAGGTAGAAGAATTTTGTTATTTTAGAAGTAGAATTACTAAAGATGGACGAAGCAGGAGCTATATAAAACGCCGAATAGCACAAGCTAAATGAGCCTTCGGTCAGAAATATAATTTTTTTACATCAAAAATTAATTTAAATGTCAGGAAAAGATTTTTGAAAGTGTATGTTTGGAGTGTCGCTTTATATGGAAGTGAAGCTTGGACTATCGGAGTATCTGAGAAGAAAAGTATAGAAGCTTTTGAAATGCGGTGCTATAAGAGAATGTTAAAAAACAGATGAGTGGATAAAGTAATAAATGAAGAGGTATTGTGGCAAATAGATGAAGAAAGAAGCATTTGGAAAAATATAGTTAAAAGAAGGGACAGACTTATAGGCTACATAGTAAGGCATCCTGGAATAGTCGCTTAATAATCGCTGGAATAGTCGATAGGAAAAAAAATTTTTATATTATACTGTTTATCCTTTTCTTAATTATATCGGATTCTGGGGAAGAAATGTCTTTAAAAACCGATCGATATTAAAAAGAAAAAAAAAATTGTGATTTGTAACCTACTCCCACAGAAATGTATTACGTAATACATTTTTTTTTTTAATTAAAAAATATTCATTAAGCAATTTTTTTTACCATCTAAACTTATAAATTCAGCATATAAACTTCAAGCTTGTGGATGGGAATATGAAATGGAAATTTTTTAGCGTATGAAAGATTTTATTCCTACCCGGAATTCGAACCGGGGATCTCCGGATTAAAGGCCGAGACGCTACCGCTACGCCACGGAGATCGGCATTTAAATCAATAATCCCCACACTTTCTCAATCGTAGAAAAAATACGGTTTCAACTCTCTATAATGGCCATTAATTCAGTCTTGCGAAATTTATAACACTAAGCCTTGGCGAAGGCATCCTGGAATAGTCGCTTTAATATTGGAAGGACAGGTAGAAGGAAAAAATTGTGTAGGCAGGCCACGTTTGGAATATGTAAAACAAATTGTTAGTGATGTAGGATTTAGAGGGTATACTGAAATGAAACGACTAGCACTAGATAAGGAATCTTGGAGAGCTGCATCAAACCAGTCAAATGACTGAAAACAAAAAAAAACGAATCCTGCTGCTAGGTAGCAGTACTTGATAGTACTAGGAAGCGTACAAAAACTTGATAATGTACTTGAAATAATAAGAAAATATACTACAGCTTGTTTTAATAGTAAATGAAAGTACTGAAGATGAAACAATTTTTTTTTAATTCCCATCACTTCTTTAAAAAAAAAGTATTAGTTTACAAGAGATTATACTAGTTTTATTAAAAAAGGAATAAATAAAACAGAAATAAATTCGATTGGTAAAATTGAATTTAAGGATAAAAATCAAGGTTTACACTTAAAAAGTGCAATATTACATCACAGATTTTCGATTTGTAAAGGTCATAATACTACTTGTTTTATTAAATAAGGAAAAAATATGGTATAAAGTGAATGATATGACTATCAACAAAAAAAATTGGCCATGAAATTCAATTTGTTTGTTCTTGAAAGGCAATAAATTTTAATAATAAATCCATAAGATAAGAATCAGTAATTCATAAAAAAAAAAATAAATAAATAAAAGGATATTCTATTAAAACGCAGTAATATCAAAAAACGTTACAATGACATTGTAAACCGTACGGTAAGAGTCTCGCAGGTATCATTTCTTCCGCTCAAAAAACAAAAATTTCTGTAATATAGATAAAACTGTTTTATAATAAGACATTATAACTCAGTTATCCAACCAGAAATACCTTCTTTTTTTTTCCCCTACTCCCTCGGGCCGGTTATCCAATTAAGTATACGCAGCCCGAGGAAGTGTCCTTTTACTCAAAGGAGGACTCCCCACCCTACGACTGTATGTCCGGCACGGTAGGTCAGCCCCCCCGGTCGGATCTTTTCTTTTTGTTTTCTTTACATTGCCTGCCTCAAATCCCCAGGGCAGGAACCGAGTCCGACTATGCCGTCCCAAGCCCCAGCCCCGGGAACCGGGTCTCGGTCTTTTGGTGTTGCCTGCCTCTAACCCCGCAGAAGGTAGGCCAGGCCCGACTATGTCGTTCCCAGCCACCAACTACGAAGCCGGGTGTCGGTCTTTACATTCCCAGTCCGATCTCGTAACGCCTACTCGCGGTCGTAGGTTTCATAAAGAGACAATACTCATGAATATCCTAGTTCTACAATTACTTCAGTATTTATTAGTACCCCATACGTCTTTCAGTATCATTTTTCTCTTTTAAAACTAAAAAGGAGAATTTTTCAAAATTATTCCAATTTTGTCTAGAACTCAATATGAAGCTAATTAGTTCCTCGGGTGTGAGATTCTGTATTCCCGTGCGAAACCTAAGTGTTGTCCATTTATCGCATTCAAATATTGTATGCTGAGCTGTGTCATCGCGTTCATAGTACCGACAAAGTGGAGAGCTTCTTTTACCAAAGCTGAATAAATATTGCTCGAAATTTCCGTGTCCAGAGAACATCTGAGAGACATAGTAGCTGACCTCGCCATGCTTTCGTTTGACCCATTGGCTAATGTCTGAAATCAACCTTTTTGTCCACATAGCCCCCTCATGTTGACTCCATCTACGCTGCCATGCCTGTATAACCACTTCAGAAGCATCACCCCGTTCCATGCCCTGAAAGCGAAGCCAGCGTTCCAAGACCTGGAGTTCTATGGGTTTTGTGGACGCCAGAACGCACGCCGTCTCATAAGATATTGTGCGGTATCCGAACATCACCCCAACTAGAGCCTGTCTATGTAGACTCCTCAATCGTTTAGCATTCCTTTGCGTGAATATGGCTCTATACCAAACAGGTGTAGCATACAGTAAAGCCGAGGTGCATGCGGAGACTAAAACCCTACGTTTAGATGATCTTGGGGCATCACGGCCAGCTAATAGCCTTGTGAGGGCTTGTAGTAATCCTTCGACTCTCTCGCATATATATACTATATGAGCATTAAAGCTTAAGGGTTTATCAATTATCACTCCCAGATATTTAGCCTGATTGACACGTTCAAGCCTATGTTCCCCTATCTTAAGTTCAAGATCTCGCAGCCGTCTCCTTCCCGCCAACATAATATATTGACTTTTATCTACTGAAAGTGTTAATCCTTTGTCGGTTAGCCAGTTATTTACGATCTCTAGCGTGTCATTGCTCCTTTGTTCGAGGACATCTTCTGATCTCGCAGAGGTGAGTATCGCTAAATCATCAGCATAGGCCACTATTTCCGTCTCTTCAGGTAGCTGTAGTCGTAATATATCATCAATGACCAGTAAACAAAGTAATGGTCCCAGTACTGACCCCTGGGGGACACCACCATGAACTTGGTATCGTATGTCACCATCAAGCGTGCTAACCGTAGTCCATCTTTCAGACAGGTATTCGGAGATCTGTCACCTAATGTAAGGGCTTATTCGCCTTCTGACTAAAGCCGCCATGATGGAGTCCCACTGGACGGTCCCAAAAGCATTTCTAATGTCGAGCATAACCAGTAAAGGAATCTTCCAACCAGAAATACCTACGGAGCATAAGGGTTACTGTGCTTCAAACAATTTAAGCGACCAATATCTTACTTAGTTATTTATATATCGTTGCAATTAAGATAAAGTCCAAAATCCAAATTTTTTTAATTTTTGGAAATTCACTTTTGGTTCAGTCGATTGCAATCAAACACCCATTTTGATTGCAATCTGTTATAATATCTAAATTGTGCACCGCAATTTAGATATTATAACAGTCCTAAATCCAAAATCTAAAATTCCTACAGCTAATCGTTATTTAGTTATGCGAGATACATACGTACGTATAGACGTCACGCCGAAACTGAATCAAAATGGATTCAGGGATGGTGAAAATGGATATTTCCGTTGAAATCTGAAAACTGAAATTTTTCGCGATTGCAATACTTCCTTTTACTTCATACAAAGACGTAAAAATTCTTCTGTATTAATAATTATATGGAATTCTATTTTATAATATTTCTCTTTTTTTCTGTAGACCTAAACTAAGATTATTAAATTCTGAATATTGTAAACTTCTATAAGGTTACATCAAAATTATTTTCATTACAGAATTAATTTAACAGCTCTATATTAGTTACAATAATTTTAGTGAGATATTCGTACTATAAATACATTTTCATAATAATTTAACACTATTGCATTGGTAAATAATAATTAAAATAATATGTTTGTTGATTATTATTAAATTGGAGTGCGCAATCAAATACGATTTGGGAATTATTAATGAAGGAATTCCCTGTGTTGTGGTTGTACTGATATATATATATATAATTCGTATTTGTACAAATCGAGTTGAAAGAGAGAGAGAGAGAGCGATTAAAGTGGAGAGAGTTATAGAATTAGAAACAACTGATAACCTCTACCACTTCAAAAAAAAAGTACATAAAATTACAGTAAAAGACAAATAATAATAATAAATGACTGCAAAAGATAAATTGACGTCGATAGATTAATTGATAGAAGTCTGCATGCGTATAAACGATAGACAATATATACTAATAAGGAACATTTTTCGACTTCCCAATTTGATACACTGTGTTTTTTTTTTATTAACATCCGGCAATTTAAATACTGAGACTTAAATAAAAACAAATATATTACTAAAGTTTTTCCAAAATTATTTTTGGAAAGTTTAATTTCTTAATAATACGGTTTAATATTTGTTTTTTTCTATATTTAAAAAAAAAATAGGAGATAAATTTTATCCGATAAGTACTTCAACCAATAAGCTAAACTTAATTTTATATATCAAGAAACAGATTCATCTGATTGGTTCAAATGTAGCTCCTCCCATTAAATCACACCAATTATGAATTACTTCAATAGGTTACGACATTTTAGCACACATCCAATCAGAATCCAACTCATACCTAAAGACTGGAGAATAGAAAAAGAAATAAAAAACTAAGAGGTCATTAAAAAAATTTTTTAAAAATCATTAAAATAATTACTTCAAACTGTTTTGAGTACCGATAAAAATATTATTTTTACCTAAAAAATTCCCTGAATGACTTCCTAAAAGAGCATTAAAGTGACAAATTATCATCATGTTTTACAGTGGCGGCT
This sequence comes from Lycorma delicatula, assembly GCF_047948215.1. Lineage (NCBI taxonomy): Eukaryota > Metazoa > Arthropoda > Insecta > Hemiptera > Fulgoridae > Lycorma > Lycorma delicatula. The sequence continues at coordinate 19,699,908 of NC_134467.1, forward strand.
CAGCTAAAATTAGTGGAGGTGCTGCTAAAGAAAATGTTTTTCTTTGCCTTTTCAAGGCCATGGTTAAAGCTGTAAAATGAAACAACCGTCAAAAGAAATGAAACAAATGGAATAGCTGGAATAGCTGGAAGCAGAATAATAATCTTTTACTTGTTTTCTGTTTACCCTGCGAAACCACTGTGTAAGGTATTACATCAGAGGATGAATGAAGAAGATATATGTGAATTTAAATGAAATATAGTTTTGTAAAGTCTCAGGTCAATCACTCTTGAGAAGTATGGTTAACTGAAACCTAACTACCAAAGAACACCGGTATCCACGATTTAGTATTCAAAGAATAATAATCTAATTTAACATTTTATAACATTCAAGAATATTGTACACGGTTTTAAGCACAACACACTCGGAGTAAAAAAAAAACTATGTTCCACCAGCACACCACGGTCGGCACTGCGGGAACGACAGTGCTTTTACTCCCTCGCAGCCTCGCATGCAGCTTCCTATGTGTGTATGCACACAACAGTCAAACACCACGCCGATGGAACTGTGAAGCATACAGTTCCACACAAAATGTTTTTTATCTTTTACATAAACTGGGAAATGGGTACTGACATTAAGCTTAAGGATTATATATTTCTACAAGTATAAAGAAAGAATTAAAGAAAAAAAAGGAATTATATTAAATGTTATCGATAATATCAAGTGGAAATATGGGGGTGCTGCAGTTTCACAGTGCTTATACGCGAGCCACCACTGATCATGTAACAACGGATAACCTCTACGTTTACGACTAGCTATATTTCAAATTTCATGAATTTTTTTATTTATTTATTTTTTTTATGTATTTAAAGAAGAATAGTCAATTTATTTCGTAATGGAAAAATTGACCAAAAAAAATTTTCATATTCAAAATAAAATGTAAGTAATTTTCTAAAATAAAATCAAGTAATTTTCTATAACATATTCCGCCAATCTCAGTGGCGGAATGGCGGCGTCTCGGCCTTTCATCCGGAGGTCCCGGGTTTGAATCCCGGGTAGATTTAGGTAGATTTAATAAGAAAGCTACCTATTGTAATGAGTACCATGATTCGACTTCCGGAAAATTTCGATATCTTCTCGTTTCACATCCTTTAGACCCAAAACCCATCATCAGTTCAAAAGTTTATATATACATTTATATATTTTATATTTCGCTATCTTGTAGACACGATAACTGCCGTAATTTTGTCTCAAAAACTTTCAAATTGTTCCATAAAAGTAACTCGTTCCAAAATCACGGTCGAGTTTGTTAACGGCCAAAATCAGACCACGGGAGTGGAAATGGTGTTGGGGAGCTTTTTCGAAAAAAAAAAATATCACTATAACTTTCTTATAAAGTAAAATATCGAATTCTTTTAAAGTTCCTACTATTCTTTGGATAAGAACCTAAAACTTATCTAAGTAAAGTTTTTTTATATCACCAACTATTGGCCCACGGGTGGAAATAATAAGGTTTCGAAAACAAGAAATATCATACCTCCCTTAATAGGTACAGTATCGAATCGGTTTAAAGTGGTCGTTAGTCCTTTAAACATTGCCTAAAACCTTTGAACAATTTTTGATATGACCAATCCTTACGGCAAGGGATTATCAAAGATATTACTGGAATTGTAAGAAGATGGGGCTTGTCGTATGCTAAACATGTGAAACTTTTTTCACATACAATCTTTGTCGTATTGAGTAAATTTAAAGTTTTTCTTAACTTTAAGATGGAAATCTTTATTATCCTCTACTTATCACCGGTTAAATTTACCTCTGCCTTCCGACGTGCCGAAAGGGACGTTTTTTTACGTTCTAAAAATATATGAGGCATTAATTAAATTTAAATTTATCATTGTGGAAGAGTAAAATTTTACTACACTTTTTGTAAAGTTAAAAAACAATAGATTTAACGACATATTTGCCACTGGTTTTCTTTCTTAGTTTGAAAAAGGAAAAAAAAAAAAAACTAAAATTACATAATTTTTTTTATAACAACAGAATGTTTTTGTTTAAACCCGTTTTATTTGTTGTGCGCGCGCGCGGGTGTGTGTGTGTGTGTGTGTATGTGTGTGAAAGAGTAAACTCTACGATAAAGCTGCTTTTATAATCCAAGAGCCCAAAGCTTTTGTAAACATTTAATACAATAAAGTCAATTTATCTTTGTTCATTCCCATATCACTACTCATACTGTCTTCACCCACTCGTCCTTCAAACAAATGCATGCATCTGTTCCAGCAGTCTCTTTTTGATAGATGTGACGTAGTATACATTGTTTGAAAATACAATACATAAATGTATAAGCAAAATACATATATATATATATATATATATACGCACAAATCTGCAAACGTGTACATTTTATTGTGTATTATTACGAAGGAAGTACATGGTGTATTCAATTATGATTTACTATAAATACATTATTGCTACATTTTATCATATTTACATTATTTGTATATTTACCAAAGTTGTATTTCAATGCCATTTATTTTTATTTCCTAATTAACAATGAGTTAATACGTAATATACAGGATGACCCATATAAAATGCAACCCATCAATCACTCATCCATGAAATTTCAAAAGTCAAGCTTACTCCCCTACTCGTTACTGAAATGGACTCGTCCAACATCTGGGCATCGCGGCGACGCAGTAGAACACTACCGATAGTAACAACAATGCAATCATAACGTTCAGTGTATTGCTAGAGACAAGATGGTGTTTTTCCTAGATGAACGTGTTTTCATTGTCGAGTCGTACTTCAGTACGAAATCAGCGGTTGCAATGCAAGATTTGTTTCGCCATAAGTACCTGCATAAACCAGCTCCTAACAAAACATCAGTATTAAGGTTAGTCGCAAAATTAAGAGAGACCGGTTCTGTTAATAACAAGGAACACAAAAGATCTGCGTCGGTGTTGAATACAGATACAGTCGCTGAAATCAAAGACCGATGACTTGCCTGGCCAAATAAATCGATCAGACGTTTATCCGCTGAAATTTGTCTAAATCGACTGTTCATCGGGCCACCAAACGATTACAATTACGACCTTATCGCATTCAAACGGTTCATCGACTTCTTGAGCTCGACAAAGAAAAACGGCTACAATATGGTCAACGGTTCCGTCGATTTCTGGGCGAGGGAATTAATGTTACGGATTCGTTATTTTTCACACATGAAGCACGGTTTCATTTAGATGCCTACGTAAACAGCCTAAACAGTAGAATTTGGAGCGCTGAAAGTCCCCACGTTTTTCACGAAAAACAATTACACCCGCAGAAGTCGGGCATGTGGTGCGCGATATCGCGGAAGAAAATAATCGGTCCTATTTTTTTCGAGTACAACATTAATGCAGAACGATATCAGGATATTTCATTTCGGTTCATCGCACTCTTGGAAGAGGAAGACAGACACTGCCGGCTACAACATGACGGTGCGACATCGCACTACGCAGGTTCAACTTCTGATTTCGTCGAGGAATTCTTCGGTAATCGTGTTATCGGTCGAGGTTGTGGCCACCATGATCTCCAGATTTGGCTGCGGCGGATATTTTTCTACGGGGTTACCTCAAAGAAAAAGCCTACAGGAACAAACCACGAACACTTGAACGATTGAAAGTCAATATTGAACAAGCTGTATTAAATATCCAGCCACAAACTTTGAAAAAAATTGCAATAAACGCTGTAAAAAGAATTGAAGCTTGTATTCAAGAAGATGGCGGCCACTTCCAACATTTACTCTAAATGTAAGGTAATGGATGGTAATAATAAAAATTACATTTACATTTACACATGCCTTTTTATTATTTCAATACCTACCAATATAAGGTTGGGTTGCGTTTTATATGGGACACCCTGAATGTTTCGCCCTAAAATAACAATATTATTAACAAATCTTAACTTTTTTTTACCCAAAACTTACTTTTAACTCATTTTTTGCTTTATTTATAAAAATATTAAAAAATAATATGGAAAATTATATTATTATCGCATTCCTTTTTACTTCTTTGTACAAAATAAAGAAAGTATTGTGATCGCGAAAAATTTCGGTCTTCAGATTTAATCTCTTTTTTATTTTTTTTACTTCCTTGTACGAAGTGAAGGAAGTATTGTGATAGCGAAACATTTCGGTTTTCAGATTTCAACGGAAATATTCATTCGCTGAATCTATTTTGATTAGTTTCGACTTGACGTATGTACCTATGTACGTATCTCGCATAACTCAAAAACGATTAGCCGTAGGATGTTAAAATTTTAGATTTATTATTTCAATACCTACCAATATAAGGTTTGGTTGCGTTTTATATGGGACACTCTGTATATGTGTGTCGTTTTGCGTTTGGCAATATATGTCAGGATTAACCGTACCGGTTTTCTTGAAATGTGTCTCACATATTTTTATTTACCGAGCATTTTTTAAGCGAGTAGGGGATATCACGAAAAAAAACAATTTTGATTTTCTTCAGACATTTTAGAGAACACTTTATTAAAACAAAACTGTTACCTATAATCCAAAGAAAAGTTTTTTCAAAAATATGAAACCACAACTCTTACAATTAAAATACATGTATTTTTCTTCTTTTTCACTATCTTAATTCGGTTTAAATATTTTTTCAATATTTTTTGAAAATTTATATTTCATATATAAAACGAAATCTTGACCCCGACGAGAAGACATCCACCATGTTACGGATCCGGCCGTCACGCTACCTCTCCGAACCTAGCCTTTAAGAGTCTTACCGGAGGTCATCTACATGTCCTCATGACATATCTTATCTGGCCGATTTCAAGATACCACCGATTAGAATGCCAGACATTAAAATTGGTGTACCGCGCCTAACTCGGAACTTTCAATCATAAATGCTTTTATCAGGTCCTAAACAGGACCACCTGATTGAGTAATTCTAGCCGAGAATAAAAAGGATTTAGAAGAAACAATGAACGGCATAGATGAAGTCCTACGCAAGAACTATCGCATGAAAGTAAACAAGAACAAAACAAAAGTAATGAAATGTAGTAGAAATAACAAAGATGGACCACTAAATGTGAAAATAGGAGGAGAAAAGATTATGGAGGTAGAAGAATTTTGTTATTTGGGAAGTAGAATTACTAAAGATGGACGAAGAAGGAGCGATATAGAATGCCGAATAGCACAAGCGAAACGAGCCTTCAGTAAGAAATATAATTTGTTTACATCAAAAATTAATTTAAATGTCAGGAAAAGATTTTTGAAAGTATATATTTGGAGTGTCGCTTTATATGGAAGTGAAACTTGGACGATCGGAGTATCTGAGAAAAAAAGATTAGAAATTTTTGAAATGCGGTGCTATAGGAGAATGTTAAAAATCAGATGGGTGGATAAAGTAACAAATGAAGAGGTATTGCGACAAATAGATGAAGAAAGAAGCATTTGAAAAAATATAGTTAAAAGAAGAGTCAGACTTATAGGCCACATACTAAGGCATCCTGGAATAGTCGCTTTAATATTGGAAGGAGAGGTAGAAGGGAAAAATTGTGTAGGCAGGCCACGTTTGGAATATGTAAAACAAATTGTTCGGGATGTAGGATGTAGAGCGTATACTGAAATGAAACGACTAGCACTAGATAGGGAATCTTGGAGAGCTACATCAAACCAGTCAAATGACTGAAGACAAAAAAAAATATATATAAAAAATATATTTTGTTAATCCGATCAAACCAAGTACAGAATTAATAAAATAAAATAATATAGGATGACACCTTATTCCATCATCCAAGCAAGAGCGCTTTCGTGAGTACCTCACATCATCAGTTGCTGTATATAATATTCGTTCGTTGCAAATTACACGTTAAAATTAAAATTAAAAACCCTATACTATACATGAGATTTAATATTGTTAAAAGATCCTTTTCCAATTAAATCAAAACTGAAATAAAACAATTTTTTTTTTAATTCAAAAATTCTTAATTGTAAATTAAAATTAAAATTTGCATATATATAAAATATGAAATCATTAATAAAACTAAATTGAAAAACAAAATTAAAATCAATAATAAAAATAAAATATAAATCCATGTAGACTAGCTTCTTTATTTTCCTGTTTAGCCTCCAGTAATTATCATTCAGATAATACTTCAGAGGATGATATGTATAAGTGTAAATGAAGTGTAGTTTTATACAGTCTCAGTTCGACCATTCCTGAAGATGTGTGGTTAATTGAAACCCAACCACCAAAGAACACCGGTATCCACGATCTAGAATTCAGATCCGTGTAAAAATAACCGCCTTTACTAGGACTTGAACGCTGGAACTCTCGACTTCCAAATCAGTTGATTTGGGAAGACGCGTTCACCACTAAACCAACCCGGTGGCTTCCATATAGACTAGCTAGCCAAAGTTATGTGAGTGTCACATAATTTGACTGTTAGTTATGTAACTTGATAGTTACATAACTAACAGTGTTAATTTTTTTTTGTTTTAGATGAGTCTGAGAAATGCCATTTACGCACCCCCCCCCCCACCATAAAAGGGGGAGTGTCGGATTCATACGGGTTCGGCTAGATGTTATTAAGAGGCTATGTGTACCCGCACCCTACCGACTCCTATCTCACCGTTTCTCCTACACCGGGGTCGGTCCTGCAGTTTAAGCATTTCACGGGGCCAGGAGATGCCTTTAGGGTCCAGGGATCCAGAGTCCCAGTGCTTCATCACTGTCGCCCATCCGCACAAGTGCAGATGCACGACGGCTCCACAGGGGGCTGTCCTTCGCCCCTTCACCTTCAAGTCATTTTCTTGGCCTGAGTCTCAGGTCTTTTGTATGGAACTCTGATTCCTGAAAGGCCCAGCAACGACCTTTTGAAATTGCTGGGCAGTCATCTTACTGATCTGGGTCCTAAATCAGGCTCTATCCCATTCTCTAGCTTTAGTTTTCAGGATATTTTTTACTATGTATACTATATTGTCCATTCCGCTCTTCCAATCAAGATGTATGGAACTATTTCTTCCATTGAAAACCAGCTTAACCCGACATCTTGTCTGACCACATCCCACCGCTGGCGTTGGAAGATCGTGTACTCAAAGATATCTTCAAGATCGAAGTACCTACATAGAGGAGAGACGCTCTCCTCCAAATCGATCCAGGTAGGCTTCAAACGAGCCATGTCCAGAAAGGATTTGTCACCAGGGTAGATCTTGCTTCCGCTTCAAAGTGATGTGTGGAGTGCCTCAAGGCTCTGTCTTGGGGCCACTCCTTTGGAATCTGGTGTATGACAGAATTCTCGGGCTGAGTTATCCTCTTGGTGTTTTCCCAGTGGCTTTTGCTGACGACCTGGCCTTGTTTGTTACTGGAAAAACTGAAGTAGAGGTATCGGAGAAGGCAAACGCAGCGATACGAATGGCAGAAGTCTGGATGTCTACTAAAGGCTTAAAACTTTCGTATGGTAAAACAAAATACGTAGTCATGACAGGTCGTAGGAGATATCTGACATCCTAATTCGAGTAGGGGGTAATCTTGTCCAGCAACAGACTTCAGCCAAATATTTAGGGATCTGGCTTGACAAGAGGAGGAGTTTTACGGCACACGTGAATGAAATACGTAAACGAGCTGAATGCAAGGTCAAAAATCTTAGCAGATTACTCGGTAATATGACAGGATCCAGAACTGCGAAGCGTAAGATTTACGCTCACGTAGTTAATTCCATCTTACTTTACGGTATACAAGTCTGGGAAAGAGCTCTGCGTGCCGACAAGAACAGAAGAGCCCTTGAAGGAATTCAACGGCGCATGTGCTTAAGAGTGATATGCGCATATTCTTCAGTCTCCACCGAGGCAGTACTCGTAATTGCAGGAGTTCCTCCGCTTAAACAACTAGCGGAGATGCGAGTGAGTATAGCATGTGGACAACCTTCTAAAGAAGCATATGAACAGATGCTGCGTAATTGGCAACATCGTTGGGATGTAGCCAACACGGGACGATGGACACATCGTTTGATACCTTTGATCCGACCATGGATAGAAAGGAAGTTCGGGGACATAAATTACTGGATAACGCAATTTTTTACAGGACATGGGTCGTTCAGGTCCTATTTATGTGAGAGACTAAGGGTAGATAACAACAACTGTCCTTACTGTGGGGCTTATGATTCCCCTGAACATGTAGTATTTGAATGTAACCGTTGGACTGAAAGCAGGCAATCCTGTGTAAGACGTATAGGGCCATTATCTACGGAGAATGTGGTGGATAAAATGCTACTTAACGAGGATAACTTTAATGTGATCTCGTCGTTTATAACCGCAGTTATAAAGAAGAAAGATGAGGAAGCTCGTCAAGAAGAAACCGCTCGCTGATGACGGCTTGTCGTAGATGGAATTTCCACCAACGAAATAAAAGAGCTAACCGGTGAACTGACCTGCCGTGCCGGACATACAGCCGGCGGGCGGGGAGGCGAGCTAGAGTAAAGGACACTCCTCTGGCGCGAGTCAAACAATAGATCCGTTCCAGAGGAGTAGGTGGGAATATAAAAAAAAAAAAAAATGTCCAGAAAGGAGCTGCGTTATATAGAAAACTACCTCACCCAGTCCTCTCTGCACCCATACATCTATTCTCAGAATTAATTTACGTGTCCATCCACCAGTAGGTAAGGTGTTCCAGGCCTCCTGCCACTCGGCCAGAAGTAAGTCCTTAGCGTGTCTTAGTCATACTAAGATAAAGCCGCCGGAGTATTAATGCACGCAGCCGCTCCTGGGAACAGTCTTAACTTGACTGTTAGTTACATAACTTTGACTAGCTAGTCTACATGGATTTTAATTTTGTTTTTTAAATCCTGAATCCTGAATCCATTTTGACTAGTTTCGGCGTAACGTCTGTATGTCTGTACTTATGTATCGCGCATATCTCGTAAACTATTTGCCGTAGGATGTTTCAATTTTGAATTTAGGACTGTTGTAACATCTGTTGTGACCTCCCCATTTTGATTTCAATCGACTGAATCAAACGTGTCCAAAAAAGACCAAAATCCAAAGAAAATCTAGATTTTTAACTTTTTCTTAACTGCAGTTAAAAGCCCTCATTGAGAGCTTTTCAACGATATATCATAAGTGGGACTTATTTTCATTGGTTACAGAGTTATAGAAAAATAAAATTTTAATTAATGAAATATTTGGGTCTTACAAGTGGAAGGCAACATCGGTTCAAATCAGACTTCACCTCCTTTTTTTTTGTAACTTTTTTTTAAATTAAAATATATTGATTTATTAATAATAATCATTAACCTCTGATTGTAAAAAAAATTACAATAAATAATAATCCAATAAAAATGAAATAATATCAAAAGTTATTAATGAAATAAAATTTTACGTACTTTTCATTTTAAAAAAATATGTACATATAATTTAATAGACGTACAAGGAAGTAATGTGATGTCTAAATGAGATTTTTTATATTTTAACGTACAATAAAAAATGAGATAATAAACACATAAAACATTAAATAAGTTCTATTCTGACAAATGTAATAAAGTACTGTTTTTAAATAAAATTGGAATTTTCCTAACTTTTCTTGTTTTATTCAACTTATATTACATCATATTGTTCAAAATTAAATTCTGTACAATTTTGTTTAAATATTTTTTTAACTCATTCAACAAAGTTATTGTACGTCAAACATAAAAAGAGGGCTTTTTTTATCCCAATCTAATGTTTTTAATTCCAGCTTTTTCAAAAACTATTACAGATATTGTTCTGAGACTTACAGGATTAGATTTTTCAGATCAAAAACTAGAAGAAATTACTAATTCTGTCCTTTATTTAAGTCTTAAAAATTTCAGTACTACCTTATTTCACGGTTGTAGCTGAATCTGAGCAAAATCTTCCACTAACCGTAACTCGCAAACGAAGCATTATAGGATGTATATTTATGATGAACTTTTTCCATTATTTTTCACGAGTGAATAGGTTATGAAAGTTCGAGGAGAATTTCGTGACACACTCTGTATATTTTGTTTTTTCCCTATCTCTTATCATTTTTATCATTATTATCCGGAAAAGTCATGCAAATCGTTTTTTTTTTGTTTTTTTTATTATTATACGAGTAATTTAGGAAATGGTCTGCGTTCGAAATAAGACCCTTCTAATAAATATTTCATGACAATTTTTAAATGTATAATTTTATTTTATTACTAAAATATGTTATCAAAAATGTAATAAAGAGTAAATAAATAATAAATAATCTGATGTGGACACCACATGACTTCCTTGTACGCCAATTAAATTGCATGTACACATTTTGTTTTAAATGAAAAGTACATAAAATGTTATTTCATTAACAGTTTGTGATATTTTTTTTATTGTTATTATTGAATTATTAATAATTGATTAATTATTAATAATTACTTTATTATTAATTATTAATCATTACATAAAACTACCAGTTAATTATGTTACAGAACAATTTAGATCCGGAGTAACAGTACAATGTGAAAAGATAAAGATGCTACGATTTGCTGATGATATAGTAATTCCAGCCGAGAGTAAAAAGGAATTAGAAGGAACAATGAACGCCATGGATAAAGTCCTACGTAAAAACTACCGCATGAATATAAAGAAGAACAAAACGAAAGTAATGAAATGTAGTAGAAATAACCAATATGGACCACTGAATGAGAAAATAGGAGAAGAAAAGATTATGGAGGTAGAAGAATTTTTTTATTTGGGAAGTAGAATTACTAAATATGGACGTAGCAAGAGCAATATAAAATCCCAAATAGCACAGGCGAAAGAACCTTCAATCAGAAATATAAATTGCTAATATCAAAAATTAATTTAAACGTCAGAAAAACATTTTTGATCGACTAAAACCTCTCCTGACCGCGATAGAAAACGCAAATAATCTTATAGCACGGTAAAGCCGCAACGAAAATTATAATATTTTATATAATCGATATTTCGAACCATCGATACATAAATATAATTTTTATTTATTTTTTATTACTACTGTATTATTATATATAATATAATTTTACGAAAAAAAATGTACGTAATAATTTAAAGAATAAAAATTGAATTTAAAAACCGTTCATTTTAACTTTTTTTTTTTACCTCACAATGTTTTATTTTTAAAATATCATATTTTTTTTGTAAGACGTTTTTATTTTTAGTCGTAATACTAAAACTAAAAAAAAAAAGTATTTTATTGAATTTTTTGCCGTTGTATTATATAAAATATTACAAGAGTAAAATGTGGGACGTGAGGCGTTGAACATTAAAAGTTAAAAGAAAAAAAAAAAGGAAGATTTAAAAGGCGTCTGGCGACAAAATCTTTGTAGCTATAACGTAATGATGTCTTTCTTCAAAATTATAATATTTCACCCCTTCTCTTCAACTCATAAATTCTATTTCCATTTCCACCTCCTCAACCATACCTTCAATAAATATTACTATCATTTAAATATCCTACAAATATGTATTAACTATTAAAAAGGAAATATAGCTTATTCCACTGAACCGGTCAAAAAAAAAATTGTTATAATAAAAAATTCTCAAACCTTCTTACTGATATGAATTTTATATATATGGAAAGGAACGCAAGAATGGCGGGAGTTTCAATATTTCTCCCTACAGATCGCAGAGCCTGGACAATGTCCCTTGCTGCTGTATTTTTCTATTTCGGGCGGATTTCATCGATTATTTAGTGGCGGTTATAAATTTTAAGTTTTATTTATGAACGGATTTGGTAATTTGCGTTCCTATCCGTATTGACCATGGTGTAATTTATTTACTGGTTCTGACCGTGATAGACTAAGCTTTTGAGCCTAGTAATCCCGGCGTGATTCCCGTTCAATCCATCCGCTGAAGTACTTTCGGTACCAGCACGTATGGGCTAGCAGGAGTGCGCCTACCGGAGCTCAATTATTTGGAGGGAGAAATGCGCCCAATTCTCCGTAGGGAGTCGCATATGCTGACTAAATGAAATTGTGGTCTCTTCGTGGGACGGTGCGGGGTGATGTCTAGCTTTTTATAGTTTTAACAAAATTTAATTGCGAAAACGGTCACTTTCGCGGCCGGAATTTTTGTGCGATTTCCATTTATATGTTACGTAATATAGAGGCTCCTAAGCCTGATTTGTCATTTTTTGACTCTCGTACCGCCTTTTCACAGTGGTTCGTTTAATACGGCATGAGGCCTTTTTCTTATACCCTGTGTAGTACGGTCCTCCATTATATATATGCATAAATAACAGACCCGGAAATGCTTCGCTATTGTTAGATTCGAGTATATATATATATATATATAGATTAAATGAACACAATTGAAAGTTTGATAAAACATTAACAAAATGAACATTACCTAACTTCACAGAATTTAACCGTTCACTTTATAAAAGTCACAATGTAAATAAATCCAATGTCAAAACAGCACTACCTACCGGATTTAATTCAAACTACTCTATAAACAGAGTAGTAGGTTAAAAATACCTCTAACTTTCTTTCTACTGGTCAGATCGAGGAATTCAATAGCTTTAAAACTTAGAACCAATGAAAATAAGTACCATTTATGATATACCACTGAAAAGCTCTCAGTTATATCTTATTACTACAGTTAATAAAAAGCCCAAAATCGAAATTTTGATTTGGAATTTGGGCTTTTATGGACACTTTTGGTTCAGTCGATTGCAATCAAAAGGGGAGGTACACTAGATGTTACAACAGTCCTAAATACAAAATTTCAACATCCTACGACTTATCGTTTTTGAGTTGTGCGAGATACATACGACGTCACGCCGAAATTAGTCAAAATGGATTCAGGGATTGTCAAAATGGATATTTCCGTTGAAATTTGAAAACCGAAATTTTTCGCGATCACAATCTTTACTTCGTACAAGGAAGTAAAAAGGTGGAGAGATTTTATTTTTTACAGTTGGTAGTAATCAGCTTATACAACTGTAAAAAAATTATTTATTATTATCATTTTTTTATAATTTTTTTTTTTTTAGTCTTCAGTCATTTGACTGATTTGATGCAGCTCTTCAAGATTCCCTATCTAGTGCTAGTCGTTTCATTTCGGTATACCCCCTACATCCTACATCCCTAATAATTTGTTCTACATATTTCAAAGGTGGCCTGCCTACAAACTTTTTTTCCTTCTACCTGTCCCTACAATATTAAAGCGACTATTCCAGGATGCCTTAATATGTGGCCTGTAAGTCTGTCTCTTCTTTTAACTATATTTTTCCAAATGTTTCTTTCTTCATCTATTTGCCGCAACACCCCTTCATTTGTCACTTTATCCACCCATCTGATTTTTAACATTCTCCTATAGCACCACATTTCAAAAGCTTCTAATCTTTTTATTCTCAGATTTTATAATGTATAATACAAATAAATGACGTTTAATTGAACATAAAATAAAAAAAAAATTTATAGCTAAAGTACTGATGAAAAAATTACCACCGTTCATGAAGAATACTGTGGAAGATTTTATAATTATCTACTACTTGTTACATGGGATTTAACTATTTATAATTTTTACTTTCCTGGAAAGAACTCTAGAGCTATGATGCAAAACGTTTTTTTTATTTCTCGACGTTTCATGACCCAGGGACCCCTAAAAATTAAAAAAAAGGATAAATTTGTACTTACGTACGAATATATACGTGTGCGCGCGTGTTTGAAGTTTAATAACTTTTGACTGAATGAACCTATGTTGATAAAATTTTGTACAGACACAAATGTATATGAGAAATTTTACTGGCGAAATTTTGGGGTCAATATCTTCAACGGGTATGTGTAAGGGGCTTTTTGGGGATTTATTCTCTTAAAATTTTACCAACATAACACTACTTTGTATGAAGCTAAGAAGTACATGTGTGCATGTTTATCTTACCATTTTTTTAAAAAAACTTTGCCCAAAATTCTTCTTTTGTTCCAAATTTTCTACTTCCCCAAAAATCGAAAAAAAAAATCTTTTATTTATAAAATATATTTTTATCCGAATATTTTGTAATATTTTCCTAGGCATAGTAGTAGTGGAAAAATAATACTTTAATCCAAAAATAATACTTTGGGGGACGTATTTGGTGGGTGGGGAAGCGGATAAAAGTTTAAGCAATTTTTTTTGTTTATTTACACTTTTGATATTATTAAAATTTTAAATAAATAACGTTTATATATATCATTTATAAAAAAATAATCTATTAGAATTTATTGTAAATAATTTTTTTAAATAAGATTTTAAACAACCAAACTGTATAAAATATCAGACTGGGTAAATTAGCTTTACTTAAAAATAATAAAATTATAACTTTTTTAATACATCTGCACCATTTCGAAATAAAAAAAAAAATTGATAATTCAATGGACATCGTAAATTTAATTCTATTATTTTAACTTGATGATAAGGTTGAAAAGCAACGAAACACGTTTTTGTTTTAAATTTATAACTGTTTTAATAAATAATCCTAAATTTAATAACAGCTTTTTCCTTTTTTTAAAAAAAAAGATTTATGTATTTTTTTTTTATTAAAACTTTGTTGTTAATATAAATAAAATAAAAAAAACAATAAGTAGATTTACCAAATAAATTAATGAAATATCGACAAACTTGCACATACATACACGTACAAATTATCGATTTTATGGTTTCAACAAAAGCTGTCTAGTGCTGCGCTCTATACATTTATATATGAACTACAAGAGATACTAATAACACTATGCGACTATGTAACGCACATAATATTGAAATATAACCAAAAAAAAAAATATGTATTATTATTTCTTAAAATAAAATAACAAAATCTTATAATAATTATTTTTAAATAAAAAATAATAATAATAAACAATTTTGATATATGAATAAAATAATATATATATTTTTTCTAAAATAGTATAAACTTGAATTTATGAAATTTTTTTTGTATTCAGTCATTTGACTGGTTTGATGCAGCTCTCCAAGATTCCCTATCTAGTGCTAGTCGTTTCATTTCAGTATACCCTCTACATCCTATATCCCTAACAATTTATTTTACATATTCCAAACGTGGCCTGCCTACACAATTTTTTCCTTCTACCTGTCCTTCCAACATTAAAGCGACTATTCCAGGATTCCTTAGTATGTGGCCTATAAGTCTGTCTCTTCTTTTAACTATATTTTTCCAAATGCTTCTTTCTTCATCTATTTGCTGCAATACCTCTTCATTTGTCACTTTATCCATCCGTTTCGCTTGTGCTATTCGGCATTTTATATCGCTCCTGCTTCGTCCATCTTTAGTAATTTTACTTCCCAAATAACAAAATTCTTCTACCTCCATAATCTTTTCTCCTCCTATTTTTCACATTCAGTGGCCATCTTTGTTATTTCTACTACATTTCATTACTTTTGTTTTGTACTTGTTTATTTTCACGCGATAGTTCTTGCGTAGGACTTCATCTATGCCGTTCATTGTTTCTTCTAAATCCTTTTACTCTAGGCTAGAATTACTATATCATCAGCAAATCGTATCAACTTATCTTTTCACCTTGTACTGTTACTCCGAATCTAAATTGTTCTTTAACATCATTAACTGATAGTTCCATGTAAAGATTAAAAAGTAACGGAGATAGGGAACATCCTTGTCAGACTTCCTTTCTTATTACGGCTTCTTTCTTATGTTCTTCTCTATTACTGTTGCTGTTTGGTTCCTGTACATGTTAGCAATTGTTCTTCTATCTCTGTATTTGAACCCCAATTTTTTTTAAATGCTGAATATTTTATTCCAGTCTACGTTATCGAATGCCTTTTCTAGGTCTATAAACGCCAAGTATTGTGTTAAACACTCTTAATATATACGAAGACATTTACATATACTGTTGACGTTTATTACGTATACACATATGTAATAATGCCTATTAAATTACATATACATTTTTTAAAAGTACATCAAACTTTATTTCACTAATAACTTCTGATGTTTTTTCATAATTTTTTTATTTTTTTATTGTTATTATTGAATTATTAATTATTGTAATATATATTTGACAATCAGAGGTTAATAATTATTAATAAATCAATACATTTAAATTTTTAAAAAAAGTTTAAAAAAAAGGAATGAAGTCGGATTCGAACCGATGTGCCTTCCCCTTCTAAGATCCAAATAATACAATAATTAAAATTTATTTGGATATAACTCTGGAACCAATGAAAATAAGTACTACGTGTGGTATATAGTTGAAAAGCTCTAAATGATGTTTTATTCCTGCAATTAAGAAAAAACTTCAAAATCAAAATTGTTTTGGAAATTTGGGCTTTTTGGACACTATTAGTTCAGTCGATTGCAATGAAAAGGGGAGGTGCACAGCTAGATGTTATACCAATCCTAAATCGTATTTTTTTGAACATCCTACAGCTAATCGTTTTTGGGTTATGCCAGGTACATACATACGTACAGACGTCACCCCTAAACTAGTCAAAATGGATTCAGAGATGGTCAAAATGGATGTTTTCGCTGAAATCTGAAAACCGAAATTTTTCGCGATCACTGTACTTCCTTAATTCGTACAAAGAAGTAAAAACATAGTTAAAAAAAACTAACTGTTCATAAAAACAGTATAGAAAATTATATCAGTTGATTTTAAAACAACGAGTGCTGCCAACCCCTACATCCGAAATTATTGTATTAAATTTTCTAAAAGGTATTTTGTTAAAAATATTCAGTAATTTAATTGTCTTTAATCAAATCTTTTACTATTTCTTTGAATTACTATTCTGTATGTTATGTATTGTTATTATTATTATTATTTATTTTGTTTCGGACGGTTTCCGAGCCTGCATTACTGGTGGTCGCCGGCGTCATACCCATTGCTATTTTGGCAAAGGAGCGTCAGGTGACCTAGCTATTTTGGAGGCGACGGGCAGGCGTAGGCCGGGAGACCATTGCCAAAGAGGAATGCATTCGCACGTTCCTCGCATGGCAGGAGACCTTGGACCACGAGACCAGAGAACGATGGGCCGCAATGTTTATCCCTCTGGTCAGACCGTGTATGGAGCGGCAGCATGGAGAGATGGAGACTACATAACCCAGTTTTAACGGGTCACGAGTACTTCCGCGCTTACCTCCATGTCATAGGGAAAGCATTGTCCCCCGACTGCTTCTATTGCCCCGGAGTACGGGACGACGCTGAGTACAACTTTTTCAATGTGCTCGGTGAGCGGCAGATCGAAGGACACTAAAGGAGGATCTCGGAGCACTGAGCCCCCACAACGTGGTTGAGGTGATGCTCCGTGACTTGAGCAGCTGGGAAAGTGTAGCCCGGTTCGTCGGCAATATTCTCAGAATCAAAAAGGGTGATCTAGATAGTCCTGAAAATTAGGTAGCACCTAATCAGGCTAGTATAGGAGGACTCGACTGGAAGTAATGTGTTAAACGGTTCCTGGTCGAGTCCTGGTAGAAAGGGGGGTGGTTTTAGTCTGTAGTCTGCTGATAGTGATTGGATAATACCATCAGCGGGAACCCGAGTGCCCGACACTCCGTGCGTAAATGCATTTCCACCTCCCTCCGCAAAAAAAATAATATTTTTTTTTTTTTATGTCTTTAAGGTAATAAATTGTATTTGTAAAAAATGTCTATATTTGAGAACTTCAATATCCTGGTGGAACCGCAAACATGCGACAGTATTATCGAATTACACAAATTTTCATTCAAATTATTTTTTCATTAAATATTACAAAACTCAACATGACGTTAAAACATCCTACTGAAAGTTCTTGCACAAGTAGTACCTTATAAACGTGAAATATAATTTTATTAAAAGAATTTCTTTAATTAAAAATTAACTAATAATGTTAGATAACAGTTTACCAGATCGTTAAGTAACCCACCGGGTTGGTCTAGTGTTGAACGCGTCTTCCCAAATCAGCTGATTTGGATGTAGAAAGTTCCAGCGTTCAATTCCTAGTAAAGTCAATTATTTTTACACGGATTTGAATGCTATATCGTGGATACCGGTGTTCTTTAGTAGTTGGGTTTCAATTAACCACACATCTCAGGAGTGGTCGAATTGAGACTGTACAAGACTACACTTCATTTATACATTCATTACACTCTGAAGTAATACCTGAACGGTAATTCTCAGAGGCTAAACAGGAAAAAGAAAAAAAATGTTCCTATATATATTTCTGTATAATATCTATTATTTTTTTTACTTCCTTGTTGTACGAAATTTTTTTTTTTTTTGTCTTCAGTCATTTGACTGGTTTGATGCAGCTCTCCAAGATTCCCTATCTAGTGCTAGTCGTTTCATTTCAGTAAACCCTCTACATCCTACATCCCTAACAATTTGTTTTACATATTCCAAAACGTGGCCTGCCTACACAATTTGTTCCTTCTACCTGTCCTTCCAATATTAAAGCGACTATTCCAGGATGCCTTAGTGTGTGGCCTTCATCTGGTCTCTTCTTTTAACTATATTGTACGAAAATAAAGGAAGTATTTTGATCGCGAAAATTTCAGATTTCAACAGAAATATCCATTTTGACCATCTTTGAATCCATTTCGTGTAATTTCGGCGTGACGTCTGTACGTACGTATGTTCCTCGCATAACTCAAAAACGATTAGCCGTAGTATGTTATTTTGGATTTAGTACTGATGTAACATCTATTTTTGCACTTCCCCTTTTCATTGGAATTGACTGAACCAAAAGTGTCCAAAAAAGACTTTTTCTTAACTACCGTAATAAGTCCTCATTGAGATTTTTTCAACGATATATCATAAGTGTTTCTTATTTTCGTTGGTTTCAGAGTTATAGCCAAATGAAATTTTAATTAATGAAATATTTGGATCTTACAAGGGGAAGGCACATCGGTTCGAATCAGACATCATTTCCTTTTTTTTAACTTTTTTTTAAATTTTAAATATATATAGATTTATTAACAATTATTGCCTTCTGATTATAAAAAAAAATATGAAAAAAGTTATTAATGAAATAATATTTTATGTAATCTTCATTTTAAAAACATACTTATAGTAATTTAGCAGGGGTACAGGGAACTTATGTAATGTGTCCATATCAGTTTTTTTTTCATAAAATAATGAAAAACCAATAAGTAGGCACCGGAATATACCGATCACTAGCGGAAAATCCCGATTCGTTAATATCAATTTCTAGAGTTAAATTTCTCATTTAACTTTCGTTGTATCAATTTTCATCATTAAAAAAAAATATTTTTACAAAAGAAGTAATCAATTTTGGACACCTAATAATCCCATTCCGAGATGCTGCCCGCCAGGGCAACCCGCCCGCAGGGCCTAGCTTCGGAGAACGTGTCTATGGCACGCTTCTGCAGCTAGTACGTTACTAATTTAGAATCAATACATTCTAAACTTAAATATTTTGATAATTTTTTCCTAATGTGTACGTTCAAATTTGTTCAACTATTGAAGAATAAGCAATCCACCCCCCACCCCCCTCCACCGTCTAGACAACATGAACCCATGTCGCAATGAGATGAGAATGATATATATATATAAGTACACCGAAATCCATTGTCTATTAATCAGATCCGAATAAAGTAACTAACCTTTATTAAGATTTCAACGTCACAACCTTTGATTTCGAAAATTAGCTGTTAAACTAGTGGTTGAAACCGTGTTTACTACTAGACCAGCCCGATGACCTTTGTGATAATATTTGTTGGTTAACCATTTAATTTAAAGTAGTGTTATTTATTATTTTTTTATTTTATTATTAGTGTCTTCTGGGTCATTTACTCTAACATTAATTGTTTAAAGTTCGTTATTGGATGTAACTCCAAAATAAATACGAAATTAAAAAAAAGGTTATCTTGTTTTATTACAACCGCAATTTTTTCGGTTTTTTTGAAAATTTGTTTACTTATAACTCGAAAACGAAGTAATTTATCGAGAAACTATTTTTGACACCTTCCTATTTTAAAAGAAAAAAATTTTATTCAATTTGGCGGATCCAAAAAAAAGGAAAAATTTTAAACATACCATAATGTAATAATTTTATAACTATATAAATCTGCACTTGTTTTTACCTCATAGTATCTCAAAATTTTTAAATATGAAGCCATTTATATATTTTAATATAACCCAATATGTAAATTAATTCAATTGTTCTATGAAAAACGTATAATGGTATTTAAATTTTAAAGTTGAAAATTATATACACTGGACTTTAAAATCTTTATGAACATTATAAAGATTTGCTTACCATTGCACATATATACATAATGTGGATTAATGCGAAACATTTTACTACAGAATGAAAAAGGTACTGTTTTTAAAATGCAATACGAATTTATCTGGTAAAAGATAAACAAAAACATGAATTTATTAAAGAAAACAAAACCAGTTTAAAACAGAAAGCGTATAACTTTTTGTATCCTATTTTTTTTTTGTCTTCAGTCATTTGACTGGTTTGATGCAGCTTTCCAAGATTTCCTATCTAGTGCTAGTCGTTTCATTTCAGTATACCCTCTACATCCTACATCCCTAACAATTTGTTTTACATATTCCAAACGTGTCCTGCCTTCACAATTTTTTCCTTCTACCTGTCCTTCCAATATTAAAGCGATTATTCCAGGATGCCTTAGTAAGTGGCCTATAAGTCTGTCTCTTTTTATAACTATATTTTTCCAAATGCTTCTTTCTTCATCTATTTGCCGCAAAACCTCTTCATTTGTCGCTTTATCCACCCATCTGATTTTTAACATTCTCCTATAGCACCGCATTTCAAAAGTTTCTAATCTTTTCTTCTCAGATACTCCGATCGTCCAAGTTTCACTTCCATATAAAGCTACGCTCCAAACATACACTTTCAAAAATCTTTTCCTGATATTTAAATTAATTTTTGATGTAAACAAATTATATTTCTTACTGAAGGCTCGTTTCGCTTGTGCTATTCGGCATTTTATATCGCTCTTGCTTCGTCCATCTTTAGTAATTCTGCTTCCCAAATAACAAAATTCTTCTACCTCCAGAATCTTTTCTCCACCAATTTTCACATTCAGTGGTCCATCTTCGTTATTTCTCTACATTTCATTACTTTCGTTTCGTTTATTTTCATGAGTTAGTTCTTGCGTAGGACTTCATCTATGCCGTTCATTGTTTCTTCTAAATCCTTTTTACTCTCGGCTAGAATTACTATATCATCAGCAAATCGTAGCATCTTTATCTTTTCACCTTGTACTGTTACTCCGGATCTAAATTGTTCTTTAACATCATTAACTGCTAGTTCCATGTAAAGATTAAAAAGTAACGGAGATAGGGAACATCCTTGTCGGACTCCCTTTCTTATTACGGCTTCTTTCTTATGTTCTTCAATTGTTACTGTTGCTGTTTGGTTCCTGTACATGTTAGCAATTGTTCTTCTATCTCTGTATTTGAACCCTAATTTTTTTAAAATGCTGAACATTTTATTCCAGTCTACGTTATCGAATGCCTTTTCTAGGTCTATAAACGCCAAGTATGTTGGTTTGTTTTTCTTTAATCTTCCTTCTACTATTAATCTGAGGCCTAAAATTGCTTCCCTTGTCCCTATACTTTTCCTGAAACCAAATTGGTCTTCTCCTAACACTTCTTCCACTCTCCTCTCCATTCTTCTGTATAGAATTCTAGTTAAGATTTTTGATGCATGACTAGTTAAACTAATTGTTCTGTATTCTTCACATTTATCTGCCCCTGCTTTCTTTGGTATCATGACTATAACACTTTTTTTGAAGTCTGACGGAAATTCCCCTTTTTCATAAATATTTCACACCAGTTTGTATAATCTATCAATCGCTTCCTCACCTGCACTGCGCAGTAATTCTACAGGTATTCCGTCTATTCCAGGAGCCTTTCTGCCATTTAAATCTTTTAATGCTCTCTTAAATTCAGATCTCAGTATTGTTTCTCCCATTTCATTCTCCTCAACTTCCTCTTCTTCCTCTATAAAACCATTTTCTAATTCATTTCCTCCGTATAACTCTTCAATATATTCCACCCATCTATCGACTTTACCTAATGTATTAGTTATTAGCCATAATATTATCGTATTAGTTATTATTTTCCATAAGTTATTAGCGAAATAAAATTTTATGTACTCTTCCGTTTAAAAAATTTCCTTTCGGCACGCCGGAAGGCGGAGGTAAAGTTCACCAATGCTAAGTAGGGGATAAAAAAATTCCACTTTAAAGTTAAGAAAAACTTCAAATTTACTCAATACGACAAAGATTGTATGTGAAAAAAAATTTCACATGTTTCGCATACGACAAGCCCTATCTTCTTACAATTCCAGCCCCATTTTGGTCATCCCTTGCCGTTGGGGTTGGTCATATCAAAAATTGTTCAAAGGTTTTAGGTAATGTTTAAAGGACTAACGACCATTTTAAACCGATTCGATACTATTAAGGGAGGTATGATTTTTTTTTGAAACCTCATTTTTTCCACTCCTGAGCCAATGGTTGGTGATATCAAAAAACGTTACTTACATAAGTTTTAGGCCTTTATCCATGGAATAGTAAGAAATTTAAACGAATTCGATATTTTACGTAATAAGATAGTTATAGCGATATTTTGTTGTTTTTTTAAAAAAAGCTTCCCCAATTTTTTCCCCATGGTCCGATTTTGGCCATTAACAACCACGACCGAGATTTTGGGTCATTACATTTAAAGTATCAATTTGAAAGAGATTGGTCCAAAATTACGGCAGGTATCGTGTCCACAAAAAAGTGAAGAATAAACTTTTGAGCTGACAGTGGCTTTGGGGTCTGGGAGATGTGAAACGCGAAGATATGTCGAAGTTTTCTGAAAGTCAAATCATGGTACTCATTAAAATAGGTAGCTTTCTTATAAAATCTACGTAAATACAGTTCTTTATTTAATTTTACATTTCTAAAACCATATGAAATTATTAAATTTACCCCTAAATTAATTTATATATCAAGATTTTCAATATGGCTTTCTTATACAATTGGAAAGACACCCATGTTTATATGGCTTATTACTTTTCCGCCTAGTACTGTAACTCTAGAAGGTAAAGTATTGCATTCTGTCCAGTTTGGGCATATGCGGTTTTCACCGGATATGCCCATACCTTTTGACACCCAAAAGAAAACCAAAAAACCAGATGGAAATTTTCCGGATGTTCGTATGTATTTGTGTGTGTGTTCGGTGTTCAAACCTTATGTCTTCAGAACAACTGGTCCGATTTTGACCAAACTTGGGTCAGATTAGTTTTTTGTATGGTGCATTGATGCCACTTAATTTTCAACTTAAAAGGTAAAGTCAGGAGGTGAGCTTGTAGAACAAATTCACCCTTAGTATCTCGATATTAAGAATAAGTAAGATCTTATATCTCCATAACCATTGGGCCGATTTTGACCAAACTTTGACATATTACCTATATATACGGGGAATTGATGCTATTACATTTTCAACTTAAAAGGTCAAGCGGGTAGGGCTGAAGAGCAAGGTCGCTCTCAGTAATTCGAAATTTCGCTACAAAACCCAAAATTAAGGTCAAGTTTAGTCCTTAAAGACTTAATAATTTCAGTATGATCTTTTTCACCCGGGGAACTGAAATCCGGGTGAAATTGTTGGTAGTCATAACTCGATAACAAAGCGTTTTCGGCTATACGTTGTATGAATTATTTTCCTTATTATAAACTGTAGAATCAGTTCCTCAATTATTTCCCTTTCTTCCAGAATTCTCCTATACTATATATATATATATATTTATATAAATACCACAAAATCATACACAAAATCACCATTTTGTGATCTTAATTTCGCCTAATTAAGATCTTATTTTTCTTAGGCACATTTGTTAACAATTAAAAATTAATATTTGAAAAAGCATTTTTTTCCAAATTCCCACCCTCACCCCATAAAATGTTCTAAACTAGTGGATAAGTGGGTATTCTGGGTCAATAGTACCTTCCGTCACCACAAGGAGCGCTAGTGTAGTACTGGCGTACAGGTGTACAAAAATATTATATTTAAATAAAATTATAAATTAAGTTAGTATTCTTGGTCAATAGTACCCCCCGTCGCCACAAGAAGCGCTAGTGTAGCACTGGCGTACAGGTGTACAAAAATATTATATTTAAATAAAACTGTAGTTGTGTGTGTAAGCGCTGTAAACCGTGCACCAGAAAAAAGGGAAAGTCCTACAACTGCGTTGTCAGCTATTTTTTATTTTTTTTAATGTATGTATAAAATATGTCCTGAAATTTCTTCTTGAGACATTTTAAATAGACAAATTTTATATTTTAAAAAAAAATTAAAATTTTTCTTACAGAAATAGAAAATTTTCTGTAAAATGGACATTTTTTTTATATTTTCTAAAAAAAAAAAAATATGTCAAAATTTTATTAAAACAACATAAATATAAATGCGAAAATTTGTCTGTTTGTTGTATCATTGGAGAATCAACGGATTGATCCTTATCAAATTTACAGGATACATTTATGTTATACCAGGGAAATTTTTTAATTCGAGACCGTAGACCCTTTGGGATGAAATTGTTAATTATGATACTTATTAAAGAAAAAAAATTAATCCTTTTTCTTCAATATTATATTTCTATCGCCATGGCAACGGAAATAAACTACGCAATTTTTTTTTTACTTTAGTTATCATATTCTATCTTTCGTAATTTAGTTTCTTTTTCAGGTTTCTATAAAACCTGAATACTTAAATTGTTATTTATCAAAAATATTCTCACAACAATGAAAGTAACGAACAATTCTGGAGTCCAGTGGGCGGAGCTTTCTGCCTAGACGAGCTGTGTGAGAATGACAAGCGAAGCAAGTTCTGCGACCCTGGGGTAGTCCCCTCCAGCGGGCTGCAGTTTCTCCGAAATGGAGAAATATTTCTCATATTTTGTGGTCTAGGGTCGCTACATCTGGGCCGACCTAGGTTCAGGGAGCGAATCCCCGGATCGCCTAGTAAATATATATAAAAATCTAAATTTCCATTTATAAATAAATATTTAATTAAAATGAACTGAAATATACTTCTAAATTTCATCGTTTGAAATTGATATTTGTATAAATAAAGTTTGTTCTCTCTAAATGTTGTAGAAAATAAAATTATATGAAAAAATAATTTTAAAATACTATATTTAAAAAGTTCAGAACATTTATTAAACTATTTTGAAAATAGTATATATTTATCTATAAAACCAAAATTTATTATTTGAATTTTTAGACCGGTTATTTTTTTATATTATATAATTAATAGATTCTGATAATCGAAAAATTCGTATTATAAAAGGTCGAATTATAAAGATATAAATTTAATAATCATAAAAACCATATAATAATAATAATAATAGTAAACAAAATAATTAATTAATTTAAAAAATAGCCACTAGATATCGCAAACAATAATGATAATAAAATATTTCAAAATTAAAGTTTGTAAAATCTCTCGCTAGATGTCGCATAGATGCATGCATAGCTGTTTGGGAAACTTAAAGTCTAGTAAATCAATACATTTGTAGTACCCATACATATATACAGAGTGAGCGCTCAACCCAGTTTCATTTTCTCAGCGTTTTTTTTTTTTAAGTCTTTTCGGCATAAAAAAAGAAATAGTATAAAATTTAAAAAAAGAAGAAAACAAAGTATTGGAAATAAAAATAAAGTAGAAAAGAAAGGAATAAAGTTAATTCTTTTGGATTTGTTAAAAATAGTCGGGAATTAGAATTTAATGTAATATTTAGAGATATGAAAGTGTTCTGTTTAAAAATTAAAAGCCACAAACAATGTAAAAAAAATTTTTTATACTACTTTGAAATCAAAAAAAGGTTTTTTTAAAATTTTAATGTGAAAAGGATTAACCTAAAATTATTTACTCATTTAGTTTGATTTATCATTCATACATTTTTAATAATAAATCATTTTATAACTTTATTATTTAATCAGATATTCTCAGCGCAGTAAAACAGCAATAAAACAAAATTATATGCATTATCAAGCAATTTACTTTTTTTTTACTTTGAAGATAATAAAATTATGTTATTTTCAAAAACATAATCTAATTCATATGTCCTCTATGGCTTTGTTTAACATATCAAAGTTTATCAATAAAATTTTGCGTGACTTTTGCACGAATAATAAGCTTGAATTTTACTAATAAAACATAGAATATTTGCTTTTATGGTTTGTCACTAAACATTTGTGACAACATAATTCCAAAGAAAAACATCTAAGGAATTCAAATCACACAATTTTAATGGCCAATTGAAATTACAATTTCGTAAAATTATTGAATCACCAAACGTTTGACGCAATAACTGAATTGTTACCACAGTATCCGGGTATGTGGCACGATAGTGTTAGAATCCCATCTCATTCGAATCAAAATTTTCCAAATTTTCAAACAAAAAATCATTAATAATTGCTCGATAGCGTTCACCATTTACTGTAACAGATTTCCTTGCTAATTTCCGAAAAAGAAAAATGGCCCATTAACGCCATCAACCTATAATCCATAACAAATATTGCTCTTTTTCGGTCGCTGTTGAATCATTTGTGGATTAGAATCAAATTAAATACAGCAATTTTACTTTTTACAAAGTCATCAAGACAAAAATGAATCTAATTTGAAAAAAGGATTTTTTTTTACGAAAATTTGGAATCAAATATTTTTTTTTTTTTTAATAATGAAGAGAGGGCAACGTAAAACATTTTAATGGAACGATTTTAGATTATTTTACACAAGGAAATCCATCAACACGCACTATATACTATTGGAGTAAGAAAGAACTTAGCTAATAGAATCTATTACTGACATGCAAACCTAATACTTCCTTATTATTATACTTATCTTTTCTATTCATGTCACTCTATCATTCCCTCTACCTTGCTTTCCCTTTCTCTCTCTGTACTTTTACTTTTCACAGAACTATGATTTTAGTTTTCAAGAAAATTGCAATAATAAAAAAATTCATGCAGTTGCAAAACTTATTCAATTTAATTACAGAATCTTAATTATTTTTAAATAAAAAATTTTAACCAACAGGACCACCGTTAGGTATTGCTTCAGAGGATGAAATGATTAATTTAAAGCGTGTGTGAAAATGCCATGCCTAACTGGGATCGTATCCTGGACCTTCGGATGAAAGGCCGAGACGCTACCACTCGTACTACGGAGTCCGGCTTGACAGAAATATAATTTGCTTACACCAATAATTAATTTAAATGTCACGAAAAAATTTTTGAAAATATATATTTAGAACGTAGCTTTATATGGAAGTGAAACTTGGACGATCAGAGTACCTGACAAGAAAAGATTAGAAGCTTTTGAAATCCGGTGCTATAGTAGAATGTTAAAAAGCAGATGGGTGGATAAAGTGCCAAATGAAGAGGTGTTGCGATAAATCGATAAAGAAAGAAACATTTAGAAAAATATAGTTAAAAGACAAGACAGACTTATAGGCCATATTTAAGGCATCCTGGAATAGTCGCTTTGATATTGAAGGGACAGTTAAATGGGAAAAATTGTGCAGACAGGCAACGTTTGGAATATGTAAAACAAATTGTTAGGGATGTAGGATATAAGCAGTATACTGAAATGAAACGACTAGCAATAGATAGGGAATCTTTGAGAGCTGCATCAAACCAGTCACATGACTGGACAAAAAAAGGAAAAAATCTATTAGAAACCATGTTAAAAAAATGTATATCAAGTTTTATATATTAACGAAGTACGGAAATTCATAATTCTCTCTATTTCTTTTAGAAATATTTATCATATTACAACTTAAAAATCCATAAATATTTTATAGCAATTAAAATTAATGAAAAATCAGCTGTTTATGAAATTCATAGCAAAAATTTTCCTGCAGGATTTATATAGAAAGGTTTCCCGTATTTTTTGTAAGATACAAAACCCGTACCATTTTATCAACTTACATAAATTTAAAAAAATAAAAATGCTGACAACAGAGTTTCAATACTTTTTTTACATTAATTACTTATTTTTATATAGTGGAAAAATAATTATACAAGGTATCCCATATAAAACGCAACCCAACCTTATATTGGTAGGTATTGAAATAATAAAAAGGCATGTGTAAATCTAAATGTAATTTTTATTATTACCATCCATTACCTTACATTTAGAGTAAATGTTGGAAGTGGCCGCCCGCCATCTTCTTGAATACAAGCTTAAATTCTTTTTACAGCGTTTCTTGCAACTTTTTTCAAAGTTTGTGGCTAGATATTTAATACAGCTTGTTCAATATTGACATTCAATTGTTCAAGCGTTGGTGGTTTGTTGCTGTAGGCTTTATCTTTGAGGTAATCCCGTAGAAAAAAATCCGCCGCAGTCAAATCTGGAGATCTCAGCGGCCACAAGCCTCGAACGATAACACGATTACCGAAGAATTCCTCGACGAAATCAGAAGTTGAACCTACGTAGTGCGATGTCGCACCGTCATGTTGTAGCCGGCAGTGTCTGTCTTCCTCTTCCAGGAGTGTAATGAACTGAAATAAAATATCCTGATATCATTCTGCACTAATGCTGTACTAGAAAAAAATAGGACCGATTATTTTCTTCCGCGATATTGGGCACCATACGCCCGACTTCTACGAGTGTAATTGTTTTTCGTGATAAACGTAGGGATTTTCAGCGCTCCAAATTCTACTGTATTGGCTGTTTACGTAGCCATCCGATTGAAACCGTGCTTCATCTGTGAAAAAATAACGAATCCGTAACATTAATTCCCTAACGCAGAAATCGACGGAACCGTTGACAATATTGTAGCCGTTTTTCTTTGTCTGGCTCAAGAAGTCGATGAGTTTGAATGCGATAAGGTCGTAATTGTAATCGTTTGGTCGCCCGATGAACAGTTGATTTAGACAAATTATTTTCAGCAGACAAACGTCTGATCTATTTATTTGGCGAGGCGAGTAATCGGTCTTTGATTTCAGCGACTGTATCTATATTCAACACCGACGCAGATCTTTTGTGTTCCTTGTTATTAACAGAACCGGTCTCTCTAAATTTTGCGACTAACCTCAATACTGATGTTTTGTTAGGAGCCGGTTTATCTGGGTACTTATGGCGAAACAAATATTGCACTGCAACCGCTGATTTCGTATTGAAGTACGACTCGACAATAAAAACATGTTCATCTAGCGAAAACACCATCTTGTCTCTAGCAATACACTGAAGGTTATGATTGCATTGTTGTTATTATCGGTAGTGTTCTACTGCGTCGTCGCGATGTTCAGATGTTGGACGAGTCCATTTCAGTAACGAGTAGGGGGAGTAAGCTTGACTTTTGAAATTTCATGGATGAGTGATTGATGGGTTGCGTTTTATACTGGACACCCGTATATCATATAATACTATAAATCATCAACAGCTTTCTTTAAGGTGCACTGGGTTCCCACTTAGCGCCTATCAGTTAACTCAGAGCGCTGACGATCCGCTTCGCTTTACTTCATATTTCAATAAGGTGTCGGTTGTATATCTCATTACTTCGAGATATTTTACATAGGGCGTTGTTTATAGTCTAACCCTATCGACCTAACTCGAATTCTTCCAATCTTAAGTCGGCCTGCCATAACTACGAGTTGCGTTTTTTTGTGGAACGAGTCGTAGCTCCCTTGTCGCCAACCACAAGCTTATGTTTTATGGCTCTATTCGCCTTTTGATCCATCCTCAATATTGCCTTCAAAGTATATTTTTTTGGTCACTACTACTTACTACTACTTTATTACTTAGTAGTACTTACTACTACTTTATTACTACTTACTACTTTGTCAAGGAAGACATTATATGAATGTCCAACAAATAAAAAAAAGATAACTTTTTCTATTTTTAACGAAGGGAAAATTTTTTTACAATTTTTTTTTTAAATGGTAAGATACGCATGAATGCATGTATTGAGCTTAATATAATGTAGGGTTATTTTTGAAAAATGTTGACAAAATGATCCCCAAAAAATCCCTCACCTCCTGGAAATTATTAAACTTTTATGTATGTAAAGTTTAAATAAACCAAAAAAAAAAAAAATTAATTTACCATGGACCATGAAAAATATTAAGTTGAACAGAAATACGTATTTCTAGTTGTCAACCAAAGCCTTGCAAACAATCAACATATCTACTCCAGGGACCTCATGAAAGCATACCAGTTTGCTGTGGGGTTCTACCGAGAACAATGGAGTTCTGTTTAGTTAAAAAGTAATCTAAAACTCACTATAGAATTTGTTTCAATACCTTGAAGTAGTAGAGGTAATTATCTAATCGATTACGGAAGGCAGATTGGAAACTTAAATTTTAAAAACCTGATGTGGACATCATATGATTTCCTAGTACGCCTATTAAATTACATATACACATTTTTGCTGCACTTCATTTAAACTTATTTCATTTGAAAGTGAGATACGATCCTCCAATTCTTTAATAAAGTGGACAGTTACACAACTGCTGAAATATTACTTTTTATTAACATCAAAAATTTATACAATTATTAATTCAACAATCTTATATGAAATATTAGGATAGAGTAAATGTTCCTTGTATTACTAGATCAGTATTATTCATATCTTTATGAGTTAATGATTAAAAAAAGTTTTAATTGTGGTGTATCTTATAAACAAAAGTTAAAAATAATTTAACTATTCCGTTTAGTGAACTCCTATATACTGGTTATAAATTTTAATTTCAACCTTACGGTGTAAAATATTCAGTTTTTATTATTTGAATTATTTGGTGAATAATTAAAAATGAAAAAGAAACAATCATACAGGAAAAAGAAAGATAACATGAAGAAATATATATTAAAAAAAACGACAAGAAGATGAATATAAAAAGGAAGAAAATGTTAAAATCAAAGAAAGAATAAAAAGATTAAGAGAAAATGTTGAAGATGATGAATAAAAAGATTAAAAGAGGATGATGAATATAGAGAGAAAATTTGAAAACTAAAAGGTGAACACAAATTAATATCAGTAGAATTACATCAAACCAAAGAGCGATTGTAAACAAAAAGCAAATAAACGAAATGATGATCAACTCTGACTTAGGAAGATTATTGTTCGAAAATATCAGAGGAGGAGACGTTGGTGATGAAGTGCGGGGGACTCTCGAGCCCCTGAGCTAAAAGACTGAGTACCGGTAGAGCCGTTCCTCCGGGGGTGTTGCTGGGTGATGGAGGCCGGGAACGGCATAGCCGGGTCTGGGGTTTCCCTCATCTGGCGACTAGAGGCAAAGGCACTTCCCGGAATCGTGTTCGTGCTTAATTGGAGATCTGATTCCGGGAGGCAAGGGAAAAAATATCAGAGGAGTAATGAACTGAAAAATAAGAATTTTTTGCAATTTATTAAAGATCGGGTATGTATGCCTTAGTGTATATGTTTTTTTATTTGTGAGGGTCTATTTTTCAGTCATTCTTTAGTTAACTTTAACGTAGATAAAATTAAATAGATATTTCAGCATAGTTAAATAAAATTAAACAGAAATTAAACTAGAAAATCCAAAAATAATACGATTCTTTGTTATAATTATCAATTAATATTAAATAATCTGAATGTGAAAATAGGAGGAGAAAAGATTATGGAGGTAGAAGAATTTTGTTATTTGGGAAGTAGAATTACTAAAGATGGACGAAGCAGGAGCGATATAAAATGCCGAATAGCACAAGCGAAACGAGCCTTCAGTAAGAAATATAATTTGTTTACATCAAAAATTAATTTAAATGTCAGGAAAAGATTTTTGAAAGTATATGTTTGGAGTGTCGCTTTATATGGAAGTGAAACTTGGACGATCGGAGTATCTGAGAAGAAAAGATTAGAAGCTTTTTGAAATGCGGTGCTATAGGAGAATGTTAAAAATCAGATAGGTGGATAAAGTGACAAATGAAGAGGTATTACGGCAAATAGATGAAGAAAGAAGCATTTGGAAAAATATAGTTAAACGAAGAGACAGACTTATAGGCCACATACTAAGGCATCCTGGAATAGTCGCTTTAATATTGGAAGGACAGGTAGAAGGAAAGAATTGTGTAGGCAGGCCACGTTTGGAATATGTAAACAAATTGTTAGGGATATAGGATGTAGAAGGTATACTGAAATGAAACGACTAGCACTAAATAGGGAATCTTGGAGAGCTGCATCAAACCAGTCAAATGACTGAAGACAAAAAAAAAAAATAATCAGATATTTGACCAAATTTATTACGTATACACATATGTAATGCCTATTAAATTACATTCACATATTTTTAAAAGTACATACAATCTTATTACACTAATAACTTTTTTTATATCATTGAGTTATGATTTATTGTATTTTTTTTTACTATCACCGATTAATAATTATTAAATTTAATTAAAAAACGGAAAAAGTAAAAAAAAAAACAAAAGGAGATGGTCTGATTTGAACCGATGTGTCTTCTCTTTAAGATCTAAATATTCCATTTATTAAATTTTTAATTTCGATTGCAATTAAAAGGGAAGATGGACAACTAAAGTTACAACAGTGCTAAATCCAAAATTTTAATATCCTACGGCTAATCGTTTTTGAGTTATGCGAGATACAGATATTCACTGTTAAATTAATAAATCTTATAGAAGCAACTGACTTTTACTAGGATTTGAACCTGAGAACTTTCGACTTTGAAAATCAGCTGTTAAAACAACTTTTTTCTGACGACTTACACACTAGATCAGCCTGGTGGGCTAAATATATATATTATTATTATCTTTTATGACCGCATAGGATCATTTTAGTCAATCTGTTATGCATGTCTCTTTGATGGGACTGTTTGGGCCTTGTGGTCCTCCCATTACTTTTTCATACATTTCATTCTTTGTGCCCTTTCTAGTGTTAAAAAGGTTTGTGTTGTGAGGTTTTATCTTGTAAGAGTTTTTGTTCATGAGTTTCTCATTTAATTTTATCTTACCTGTTGCGTCTATTGATGTAATGCCAATTTCCTTCAGATCCTATCTTATTTCTCTGAATCATCTGCATCATGCCTTTGTATTTTCCGAGTCGAGATTGTACTGCATCAGCAGTTTCCGAAGTCTTGAATACTGCATCCTCATGATTATGTTGAAAGAATCCTAATCTCCCCTCGAAACTAATCAAAATAGATTCAGGGAATGAATATTTCCGTTGAAATCTGAAAACCGAAACGTTATGTCATCATAATACTTCCTTCACTTCGTACAAGGAAGTAAAAAAAGTTAAAAAAATAAAAAAGAAGATCAAATCTGAAGACCGAAATTTTTCGCGATCACAATACTTTCTTTATTTTGTACAAGGAAGTAAAAAGGAATATGATAATAATTTAATTTTCCATATTATTTTTTTATATTTTTATAAATGAAGCAAAAAATGAGTTAAAAGTAAGTTTTAGGTAAAAAAACGTTAAGATGTTAATAATATTGTTATTATTTTGGAAACTGCCTTTTGGAAACTGCCAGATGTGGCCAGTGTCTACACGGCAGAACTCACTGCAATTCAGCAGGCTCTTCGCTACACTGAACACTATTGCGAAGAGAGAGTGCTAATATGTTCCGATTTATTAAGTGCACTTGTCGCAATTCGGAACAAGAACATTAAGGATGTCCTAATTGCAAACATCCTGTCCATTTTATACGTACTAAAACAACGAGGACAGCGATGCGTATTTGTATGGACTCCGAGGCATGCTCGTATTATAGGTAATGAAATCGCAGACGAAGCTGCCAGAAAGGCAACAGTCTGCGATGATTTGGATGCATTTCCTGTAACAGTGGCAGATGTTAAAAACCGTCTAACAAACATAGTAAGAAACAAGTGGAACGCTGAATGGAGAAGTTTAAATACAAAATTAAACTCAGTTAAAACTTCTCCTTATAAATGGAAAAGCGACTTTAAGTTGACTCGCCGTGAACATGTAGCTGTGACCAGACTTTATTTGTTAACCGGCGAAGTGAGACCAATGTGCGGTGTTTGTAATAAAACACTGACAATCAAGCATCTAATAGAAGAGTGTACCATATATGAGGACCTCAGAAAGAGGTTCCGTCTTACAAATAATATTCGTGCTGATCTGGATAATGGAAATGAAGAAAATATAATTGCATTTCTACACGCCAGTGGACTTCTTAAAAGTCTATAAAATGAAAGTTTAAAGCTGTGGTAAAAGATACTCTAAGCGGTAGTTTATATATATATATAAAGTTATAGTAAGTTATAGTAATATATATATATATATATATATATATATATATATATATATATATATATATACAGAAAGAAAGAAATGGTATTGATAAGTTTAATTTTAATTTTAATTTCATGGTTTTTTGACAACCTTATCTCAAATTTTAATATCGGGGCCCTTTACACCTCGTAAGTGTTTTGTGATTGTCCTTGTCTTTTATGTCTTAATGTTTTATGTAGTTTGTGTTTTTTAAATAAAATGTAAGGGCCCTTTACACCCTTACATATGACGATCCAGATGGTGATTGTAGTTTCTTTTAAAGATTGTGACGAGGGCTAATGACCTTAGCAGTCGATGCCCATAAAAATTCAGAAAAAAAGAAAAAAAATATTGTTATTTTAGGGCTAACCATATTTTTATTTTATCAATAAAGTTAAAAGTAGAAAGAAATATTATTGGTTAATTTCTAGGAAAAAGAAATTTAATTTGAAAATAAAACAAAAATTGTAGAAACTGAATAAGAAAAAACATTACAAAACGTAAAAAATCGTAAAAATTTTATTATTCTTGTAAAAAAAAAAATAAATAAATAAATAAAACTCAAAGGATAAAGGAATAAATAAGATATCAAAAGTAGATTGGCATAAAAGCAGGACAGCTTTTACGTAGAAAAGAAATCTGTTAGTATCAAACGTAGATTTAAGATTTAGAAAGAAATTCCTTAAATCTTTTCTCTTAAAATTTAGTGAAGAGTATTTTCAACGTTTGAAAATGAGATTGAATTTTGTAACTTAGCTTCAAATAAATATTCTCTAAAATATACTTTAAAAAGAAATTCAAAATTTTAATATTTTTTTTTTTTTTTACAATAGAAATTGGACGAAGTATTTCTTGATAATATTAATGAAATAAAAAAAAACAAAAAAAAAAAAACGTTAAATATCAATTTTAAAAATAATTTCATCATTAAACTAATAATTATGTAAAGAAACTAATCTCCCCGACTTCAACATTTCTTTAATATTGAATTTGCAGCGCTGTGAGTGCATAGAAAATAGTGACCGACTTACACGGGGCTAAGGTTGTTTTTTTTTTCTTTAACCTCCTGATCTACCGTTAGATATTGCTTCAGAGGATGAGATGAATGATTTGTAGCGTGTGTGAAAATTCCATGCCTGACCGGGATTCGAACCCGGGACCTCTAGATCAAAGGCCGAGACGCTACCACTCGCGTCCGCCCTCCGCGGAGGGCGGAAATTATTTATTATTTAAATAATCAAAATAGTCGAGTTTAGCGATGGAAGCGAGCGTAGGTTAAGTTTGGTTAAATTAAACAGAGTGTCCAATATAAAACGCAACCCATCAATCACTCATCCATGAAATTTCAAATGTCAACCTTACTCCCTTACTCGTTACTGAAATGGACTCGACCAACATCTGAATATCGAGGCGACGCAGTACAACACTACCGATAGTAACAACAATGCAATCATAACGTTCAGTGTATTGCTAGAGACAAGATGGTGTTTTCGCTAGATGAACGTGTTTTCATTGTTGAGTCGTACTTCAGTACGAAATCAGCGGTTGCAGTGCAAGATTTGTTTCGCCATAAGTACCCGGATAAAACAGCTCCTAACAAAACATCAGTATTAAGGTTAGTCGCAAAATTTAGAGAGACCTGTTCTATTAATAACAAGGAACACAAAAGATCTGCGTCAGTGTTGAATACAGATAGTCACTGAAATCAAAGACCGATTACTCGCCTCGCCAAATAAATAGATCAGACGTTAGTCTGCTGAAATTAATTTGTCTAAATCAACTGTTCATCGGGCGACCAAACGATTACAATTACGACCTTATCGCATTCAAACTCATCGACTTCTTGAGCCCGACAAAGAAAAACGGCTACAATATTGTCAACGGTTCCGTCGATTTCTGCGCGAGGGAATTAACGTTATGGATTCGTTATTTTTCACAGATGAAGCACGGTTTCATTCGTATGGCTACGTAAACAGCCAAAACAGTAGAATTTGGAGCGCTGAAAATCCCCACGTTTATCACGAAAAACAATTACACCTGCAGAAGTCGGGCGTGTGGTGCGCGATATCGCGGAAGAAAATAATCGGTCCTATTTTTTTCGAGTACACCATTAATGCAGAACGATATCAGGATATTTTATTTCAGTTCATCGTACTCTTGGAAAAGGAAGACAGACACTGCCGGCTACAACATGACGGATTTTGCGACTGACCTCAATACTGATGTTTTGTTAGGAGCCGGTTTATCCGGGTACTTATGGCCAAACAAATCTTGCACTCCAACCGCTGATTTCGTACTGAAGTACGACTCAACAACGAAAACACGTTCATCTAGCGAAAACACCATCTTGTCTCTAGCAATACACTGAACGTTATGATTGCATTGTTGTTACTATCGGTAGTGTTCTACTGCTTTGCCGCGATGTTCAGATGTTGGACGAGTCCATTTCAGTAACGAGTAGGGGAGTAAAATTGACTTTTGAAATTTCATGGATGAGTGATTGATGGTTGCGTTTTATATGGGAAACCCTGTATATATATATATATATATATATATATATATATATAAACTTTTAATATTATTACATTAAATAAATTATTATTTTTAAATTGATTAAAGTTGTTGAATACGAAAATATTAATGAAATATAATTAAATGAGTGACAAGGTAATAAGTTAGTTATTACTAGAAATTAAATAGGAATAAAACGTTACACTGTTATTTTCGTTGTAACATTTGTATATGCGAAGTTACATTAGCTTTGTACCTTTGCTTTGCTTTATTTTACTTTACATGGTTCTGTTGATATTAGTTGTCAGAAATCATCAACGTTTCATCCTATATAACCCCTTCCACTTATGCCCTGATTCATTTTATTCTCCTCTTTCCCACCTTCCAATACCTTTTGCCACCACTCACCTCCTCCTAATTTTCCTACAAATTCACTCCCTCCTCAATCTTTCTCACTTATACTATCCTTATCTACTATTTCCCTTCATTATTATTTATATCTTATATCAACTAATACAACTTCTATTAGTACTATTCTATTTTAAAAAAGATGTTAAGAATATCGTTACTTCTAGACAGACGTCTGTCTGTCTATTTGTAACACTACCTATCATTTTCTATCTCATTTTTTCTATTTAAATTCATTTTCCTTCACACTTACTTAATATTACATATACAACTAAAATATATGTTAAAAAATAACTGTCTTACACTTTACCATCCTTAAATCGTTCAGTTATATTATATAAGGTGATTCACAAAGAATGTAACAAACTTTCAGGAAGTGTTCTAGTTTTGAATTTAATTATTTGTACGTCGGTTTTATTTATTTTAAATATTTAATTCTTTTGTATTGTAATAAACAAAATTTTGATTCGTTTTAATGACCTTTACGTAGCTAAGACATTTTCTAAAGGTGTTTTTTATTATCCAATTTTCCATAAAAGAGAGAGAAAATTTTATATAGAATGATACACGATATATTAATAGGACAAACTTTCAGGATATATTCTACTGGTGAAAATAAAGAAAAAATTCATATAAACATTAGTTTCGTAGCGAGTATCGTTTATACTGTTAATTATTACTACGTAATCAGTAATCTGTACCATTATATAAAGAGGAAGAGTGTTTTTGTTTGTTCGGGATAAAGAAAAACTACTCCATCATTCGAAACCAAATTTTTACCCATGTTTCTTGGCATAATTGAGAAGGTTTTTAGTTATATTTCATCTCAAAAAAATCTCGAAGAACCAACCGATCGATTGCTGTCAAAGTTTCAGGATACAATCGTATTACACCACGGAAAGTTTTAAGCTACAGACCGAGTCCCTAGCTTCTGAAGGTTAAAATATTAAAAATATTCATTATTTCTTCACTTCGAAGGAGGGTGAAGTTGTAAATTAAAGACATTCATTAAAGAAAAAAAATTGGCTAGCTTATACTTCATTATTATATTTTTGCCTCCATGGCAAAGAAATAAATTATGAATTTTTCCTCGTCAAAGGTATACGGGCTTTCAGCTGCTCGGTCGTGGCCCTCTCAATGTCAGCAATGGTGTCAAAACGTTTTCCTTTAAGCACAGTTTTAATTTTTGGGAAGACCCAAAAATCGTATGGTGCTAAATCCGGTGAGTATGACGGATGTGGACAGACAGGAATACTTTTTTCGGTCAAAAACTCGCGAATGAGAAGCGAGGTGTGACACGGCGCGTTGTCGTGGTGAAGAAGGAAGCCATCGGTCCATTTTTCTGATCGCTTTCTTCGTACGTCGTTTCGCAAACGTTGCAGTACACCCTTATAAAATTCAGAGTTTACATTTGTTCCCCTTGAAACGAACTCTGATCGCACTATGCCTTCGCTATCGAAAAAAACATCGAGCATGACCTTGATATAGGATTTTGACTGACGTGCCTTTTTAAGGCGAGGAGATGAACTGGTTTTCCATTGGGAACTCTGCATTTTGGTCTCAGGGTCATAGCCATAGACCCAGCTTTCATCTCCAGCTACAATTTTGGCCATTAAGTCCGGATCTGCATGAAGACGACCCTTCAACTCCGTGCAAATTGACACACGATTTTCCTTGCGCGACAGACACGATAAACACAACCTCACTCTAGCGGCTCTGGCAGCTGACTGGCAAGCTCGAACGTGTTACAACTTGTCTCTGCCTGTCTCAGTTGATCACGATATTGGACAAATTACAGCATATGGATTGCCGCTATAAAAATTCATTCACCGTATTTTTTGATCACACTTCGTATGCACCTCTCTGTTGTAATTTAGCTTCTTTTTCAGGTTTCTATAAAGCCTGAATACTTTAATTATTATTTATTGATATTATTCTAACAATCATGAGGACAACGAACAGTGCAGGAGTCCAGAGGGCAAAGCACTCTGGGTAGACGGGAATAGCGACCGAAGCGAGCTCTGCGGGTGTACCCCTACAACAAGGGGATGGCAAGCGAACCAAAATTTGTGGCCCTGGAGTAACCCCTGTAGAGACCCTGAGTTGGAGCCGGGGTTCACCTGGGCCATGAGGGTCCAGGTTTTGGC
The DNA here is from genome assembly GCF_047948215.1 of Lycorma delicatula. NCBI lineage: Eukaryota > Metazoa > Arthropoda > Insecta > Hemiptera > Fulgoridae > Lycorma > Lycorma delicatula. The sequence goes on from NC_134467.1 coordinate 19,739,155, forward strand.
TAAAGAGGCCGGCTAGTATACATATATATGCATGGGGTGGAAGTTTTTGGGTTCAATTTTCTCAAAATTTTTCTAACATAATCTCACTTTATATTAAGCTCAGTACATGCGTCCATTCTTATGTTACCATCTAAAAAACAAATTTCCCAAAATTTCAATTTAACAAGATGAAAATTTAAAAATATCAATTTTAAAAACTTTTTGTTATATTTTTTGAATTAAATAATTTTTTTTGTAGACAGAGTTGTCATTTCTGCCATTTTATTCCTCACAACCCAATATACAGTCCTCATATTAACATGGCTCTTGTCATTTAAAGTTGCCGGACATACAAATATACGATACAAAAATATGACACAAATATAATATATTTATATTATATATATATATATTATAACATATATTAATATATTATAATACAAATATAATATATGACCACGTCAGACGAGTGCAGTTTTGTTAATTGGTTAACAATAATTTCGACTTATTTGGTTCATACTATTTTTGGACGAAACTTTACTAGTTTACAAAGCTTTACAATACACGGAATTCATACGGATGGTCTGAAGAAATCCATATACCGTATTTAAATAAAATTTCTAGCAACGATTTTCGATGAATGTTTATTGTGTCGTGATCGACCATTTCTTGGACCTCTTTTATTCAATTTTTCATATAAAACAGACAGAAATCATAATTTTTTTTCATTATATAACTTCTTAAAAATTTCAGTATGACCTCATTTCACCGTGTTAAGTAAAATCCGGGTGAAATTTTCCGGAACTCAATAACAAAGTGTTTTCGGACATATGTTTGTATGAAATTTTATCCTAAATTATTTCCCATTTCTCGTGAATCACTGTATGTAAAAATGAACTGATACCATCAAACCAGTCATTCGTGATTATAAAACAAATATTCCTATCTCTGTTCATAAAATACGAGTAAAAAAAAAAATAATAAAAATAGTTACTTTGTATAATACTTTACAATATAATATAAAATATTTTCCATAGACAAAGGAAGATAGTAGACAGTTTAATCCAGTTAAACTCCCGACTCGGACTGACCATTTTTATTATGCTTTTTATTCCCAGTTATTTTTTTATTTAATAATAGCAGATCTATTCCCAATAATATTTAACCTACTCCATTTTTTTGATACTATAAAGTAAATTTTATAGTGGGTGGAAAAATGTCGAGCCCAGCATCGAACCCAGTAACATCCGGATGAAAGACAGAAATTTAAAAAAAAATATTTTTTTGTTAGGAATAATTATGTATTTGCTACTTACTATTTATTTATATTTTTAATATTTTTTCTTTATATACTGCTAATAATTTATTAAAAATTTGATGTGGACAAGACATGACTTCCTTGTACGCCTACTAAATTACATATACACATTCTTTTAAAATGAAAAGTACATAAAATTTTATTTCATTAATAACTTCTGATATTTTTTCATATATATATATATAAATATACATTTTTTTTTTATTGTTATTATTGAAATATTAAGTATCGTAAATATTTTTTACAATCAGAGGATAATACTTATTAATAAATCAATATATTTAAATTAAAAAAACAAAAAAGATTTAAAAAAAGGAGATGATATCGAATTCGAACCGATGTGCCTTCCTCTTATAAGATCCAAATATTTCATTAATTAAAATTTTATATGGCTATAATTCTGGAACCAATGAAAATAGGTACCACTTTAAATTATATATATATATATAATTTAAAAAAAAACAATTTATCAAATTCCAGTTAAATTTCCTCAAGCGCTTTCGGCTGTTCTGCCATCTTCAAGAAGAATATAATTATAATTAAAATGAATTATACATATAATTATTAATCGTAATTTTATTATTCTACAAAAGTTAAAGTATACGTCTAAGTTATTACGTCCGTACTTAATAGTGTCTAAATTATTATCTACATAAAATGCATCTACATAATTGTTATATAGATAAAAATTTTAAAAAATTACAATACTGAGGTAGTCATTTAGACTTAAACTTTAACTTTTGACAAGTAATAAAACGATCCATTATTATATATATACATAATTCAATTATGATAGTTTTATAATTTTAATCATAATTATATTCCTGCTGAAGATGGCAGAATAGCCGAAAGCGCTCGAGGAAATTAAACTGGAATTTGGTAAGTTGCTTTTTAAAATTATGTATTATAATAGTTATTATACCAAACAATGTCATGTTCGAAAAAACTATATATATATATATATATATATATATATATATAAATGATTAATATGCATCAATTCCGTATCGGAATAGAAAAAAATATATATATTTTAAATCTGAAACAACAAATGTAAAATTGGTTTTTCAAGGGGCCACCAGGTATATCTATTTATTGACAAACTACGATTTATATGAGCGACTACATTGTTTATAAATACAGGATGGATGTATATAGTGCATATTTGTCAGCGCTTACAACTTGTCAAACATTTAAAAAAGAAGAAAATTATTTTGTTATACAAAATGTCATTCATCAAAAATTGATTCCAGAAACAAAAAAAATAATAATATAAATATCATTCAGGGGAAATAAGAAATCAATAAACAATTATTATATTAGACTAAAAATACTTTTGTCATAATTGTATTCTGTTTAAATTTTTGTTTTTGTCTTCAGTCATTTGACTGGTTTGATGCAGCTCTCCAAGATTCCCTATCTAGTGCTAGTCGTTTCATTTCAGTATACCCTCTACATCCTATATCCCTAACAATTTGTTTTACATATTCCAAACGTGGCCTGCCTACACAATTTTTTCCTTCTACCTGTCCTTCCAATATTAAAGCGACTATTCCAGGATGCCTTAGTATGTGGCCTATAAGTCTGTCTCTTCTTTTAACTATATTTTTCCAAATGCTTCTTTCTTCATCTATTAGCCGCAATACCTCTTCATTTGTTACTTTATCCATCCATCTGATTTTTAACATCCTCCTATAGCACCGCATTTCAAAAGCTTCTAATCTTTTCTTCTCAGATACTTCGATCGTCCAAGTTTCACTTCCATATAAAGCGGCACTCCAAACATACACTTTCAAAAATCTTTTCCTGACATTTAAATTAATTTTTGATGTAAACAAATTATATTTCTTACTGAAGGCTCGTTTCGCCTGTGCTATTCGGCATTTTATATCGTTCTTGCTTCGTCCATCTTTAGTAATTCTACTTCCCAAATAACAAAATTCTTCTACCTCCATAATCTTTTCTCCTCCTATTTTCACATTCAGCGGTCCATCTTTGTTATTTCTACTACATTTCATTACTTTTGTTTTGTTCTTATTTATTTTCATGCGATAGTTCTTGCGTAGGACTTCATCTATTCCGTTCATTGTTTCTTCTAAATCCTTTTTACTCTCGGCTTCCTCTTTCCTCATTTCCCTTTCAATTTCCTTTTCCCCGTTTTCCCTTTTTTCTTTTTCCCATTTTCCCTTTCTCTCCTTTTTACCCTTTTTCGATTTTTCCCTTTCTCCCTTCTTTCTCAGTTTTCGATTCCAGTTTGTTTTCGATGAATTTCGGTATAAGTTCATTTTGCCGGTAAGCAGAAACCAAGGTAAAATTCTTTGTTATACCTAATTTAAAAATAAAGCCTTTTCGGACGCATGTTTATTATGAACTTTTTTCATTATTCTAAACAGAGAAATACAGCTGTAAAATTCAACGAGATTCTTCTGAAGCACTCATACACTCATTCTGTCGCTCTGCGCGCGCACACAATGTATTACTATTTCTGATTTAACAGATATTTATCGATTTGTACCCCTTAAAATCAAAATTTCGCAAAATCCTTTCTTAGTGCACGCCTAGTTAAAGATACGAATGTAAATTTCAAGTCTCTACCTATAATAATTTTGGTTGTACGTTGATTATGAGTCAGTGAATCAGTCAGGACATTCTCTTTTATATAAGAGATACAATTAATAAAAAAAAATCTAATAGCAAAGTTGCAATCCTTTCCTAACGCTGGTTATTTATATATATATATATATATATATATATATATATATATAGTGGAAAAATAATGATATATTGAAAAATATCTGATGTGGACACCACATGACTTCCTTGTACGCCTATTAAATAACATACATACATTTTTTGCTACACTTCATTTAAACTTATTTTATTTGAAAGTGAGATACGATCCTCCAATTCTTTAATAAAGTGGACAGTTACACAATTGCATTGTGATGGACACCACATTTTTTTGTGGTGTTCGTATCAGCATTTTATATTAGTTTATATATTAAATTTGTTTCACGTCGCTCAAGTAGATATATAGTGTAAGTGAGAACGTGTCTGTTCCGTAACTATGCATACATCGGTTCGAATCCGACTTCATATACATATATCAATTTTTAACTTTTTTTTAATTTAAAATATATCGATTTATTAATAATTATTAATCTCTGTAAAATTTTTTGAATTAAAATGAAAAGTACATAAAATTTTATTTCATTAATAACTTTTAATTTTTTTTTTGTATTGTTATTATTGAATTATTGTTTATTTTAAATATTTTTTATAATCAGAGGTTAATAATTATCAATATATTTGAATTAAAAAAAAAAGTTAAAAAAATTCCTTTCGGCACACCGGAAGACAGAGGTAGATTTTATTGGTATTAAATAAGAGATAAAAAAACATTTTCACCTTATATCACCTATAAAAAGTTAAGAAAAAATCAAATTTACTCAATAGGACAGTGGTTGCAGCATACGGCAAGCCCTATATTATTAAAATTCCAGCAAAACTTTGATCATCCCTTGCCGTAAGGGTTGGTCATATCAAAAATTAATTCAGACAAAAGTTTTAGTTAATGTTTAGAGGGCTAACGACCACTTTAAAGCGATTCAGTGCATATTAAGGTAGGTATGGTTATTTTTGTCTTCGAAACCCCATTTTTTCACCCCCAGGACCAATGTTTTAGACCAGACGCAATAGTTGGTTATAACAAATAAACTTTATTTACGTAAGTTTTAGGGACTTATTCAAAGAATAGTAGGAGGAACTTTAAATGAAATCGTTATTTTATTTAATAAGAAATTTATAGCGATATTTTTTTCTCAAAAAAGCCACCTATTTCCATCCCCATGGTTCGATTTTGGCCGTTAACGAACTCGACCGAGATTTTGGGTGGTTATATTTTATGTATCAATTTGAAAGTGACTGGCGCAAAATTACGGCAGTCATCATGTCCACAAGAAAGTGAAATATATACAGAGTTATCATAAAAGAATGGTGCGGTTTTGAACATGGTTTAAATTAAAACAGAATTACTTACAGTTTATGTTCTTTATTTTTCAAATTTGTCGTCTCAAACATTTTTTTACATAATTAATAAATATCACTATGTGCGCCCTTAGTCGCTCGACAAATGTCCAAACGATACTCAACTTCTCTCCAAACATTAGTTAACATTTCTTCATTAATGGTTGTCATTGCTTCATTAATCCTGTTTTTTATGCGGTTTAGGTCGCGAATTTTTTGTGTATAAATAACGCTTTTGATGTACCCCGACAAGAAAAAATCGCAAGGTGTCAGGTCTGGACTCCTTGGAGGCCAAAGTATGGGTCTTTGCCGGCCTATCCATCGATCTCCAAATTTTTCGTTCAAAGCGTCCGTGACCGACGCATTGAAGTGCGGGGGAACACCATCTTGTTGGAAATAAAGTCGATGAATGTTTTCGAGTTCATCCGGCTGAGGAAAACAATAATCGGTTAACGTGTCAAGATACACGACTCCATTAATTGTTTTTTGAGCAAAGAAGAAAGGCCCTATTACACGATTTTTCTTCGCACCACACCAAACATTAACTTTAGCCGAATCGCGTTGTTTCTGAATAATTACGTGTGAGTTTTCAGAGCCCCGTATTCGTGAATTGTGTCTGTTAACAAATTCACTCACGTGGAATGTAGCTTCGTCTGTAAAAATTATATCGTCTAAAAATGATTCGTTTTCACTTATTCTGTCCGACATTTCAACACCGAAATTGTAACTTTTTACACCATCATCGGGTTTCAATTCCTGCAGTATCTGGATTTTATAAGCGTGTAATTTCAGTTTTTTACGTAAAACTTTATGAACTGTTGATTTTGGAATACCTAATTCGACGCTTCGACGGGGGATGGTCTTTCCAGGACTTCTAATTGCCGATTGTCAAATTAGTTCAACCGTTTCTTGGTCTGCCGGTTGATTTCTGTTTCTTAACCGATCCGGTTTCTTCGAATCGTTTGAACCGACGTGTTATGTTATTTTTGTGTGGTGGATCTCTTCCGAATTCACGTCGAAACGCACGTTGAAATAAAATTACGGATTTTAATTCGGCCATCAATAACACACACTTTGCTTTGTCTTTATCCGAGAACATAGTAACTCGCTAAACTCATCGCAACAATACAAGAACTGACGTTTTGGTTACAACTGATGATAAACAAACTTTTGGGTTGGAGGGTTTCAGGGATACCAATAAAAGATCTAGAAATTTCCCTATAATCTCCCTATGAATTACAGAAACCGCACCATTCTTTTATGATAACCCTATATATATATATTATACATATATATATATATCTATTTATACATTTATATATATATATATAAATGCATAAATAAACGGTTGAGCTGACGGTGGTATTGGGGTCTGGGGGATGTGAAACGCTAAGATTTTTCGAAATTTTCCGGAAGTCGAATCATGGTACCCATTACAATAGGTAGCTTTCTTATGAAATCTACCTAATAGGAGATGAAGTCGGATTCGAACTGATATGCCTTCCCCTTGTAAGATCAAAATATTTACTTAATTAAAATTTTATTTGATTATAATTCTGGAACCAATGAAAATAAGGATTACTTAAGATATATCAATGAAAATTTCTCAATGAGGGCTTATTACTGCAGTTAAAAAAGGTCCAAAACCCTTCTTTTTGATTTTGGGCTTTTTTGGACTATTTTGGTTCAGTCGATTGCAATCAAATGGGGAGGTGCACAACTAGATGTTACAACAGTCCTAAATTCAAAATTTTAACATTCTACGGCTACTCATTTTTGAGTTATGTACGTAATTACGTCACGCCGAAACTAGTCAAAATGTAACTGGGATGATCAAAATGGAAATTTCCGTTGAAACCTGAAAACCGAATTTTTCGCAGTTATAATACTTCTAGTACAAGGAAGTAGCCGACCTCCGTGACGCGAGTGGTAGCATCTCGACCATTCATCCAGAGGTCCCGGGTTCGAATCCCGGTGAGGCATGGCATTTTCACGCACACAACATATCATTCATCTCATCCTCTGTAACAATATCAAACGGTAGTTCCGGCAAAAAAGTACAAGGAAGTAAAAATCATTATTGATTTTTTGCGCAACTTATGATCGGTATCACATGTTATTTCATAAATATTTCTTATAAATAAATTTAACTAAGGTCTCGCCTTCTTCTTTATAGAAAGCTGTGTATTCAGTCGGCTTAATTACAATTGAAATTTAATATATTTTATTATTTTTCACTGTATTGTTCACTCTTATTTATAACTAAACATAATCATCTCACCTCGTACCTTCATGTTAACAAAAGAACATCATTGAACAAGTGTAACCAGTGTATTTTATTTGATATACGAGGTGTTTAAGAAAAGTAATGAGACTGACTTATTACTTACCAAAGTTTTTATTTTTTTCAAAAAACAATATTATCCCCTTCAAAGAAGTTCCCTTGGGCAGCTATACACCGGCGGAGTCGTTGTTACCACTCCTGGTAGCAGCGCTGGAAGGCTTCAACTGGTAGGGCTTTTAACTGGTCGGTCACAACCTTTTGAATGTTCTCCAGAATTCCAAAATGACATCCTTTTGAGACACGTATCAATTTCGGGAAAAGGAAAAAGTCACAAGGACTCAAATCAGGTGAATTGTTGTTGACGAACCGTAGGAATGCGTTTTCAGGTCAAAAATTCCGTGATGGAAATAGCCTTCTGACACGGGGTATTGTCATGATGAAGCATCCACTTGTCTGCAGTGTCTGGTCTCACGCGAATCATTGTTTTCTTGAGCCTTTCAAGGGCACCTTTGTAAAACACTTGGTTGACAATTTGTCCTAGAGGAAAAAATTCTTTATGCACGTTACCCCTACTGTCAAAAAAGCAAATCAGCACGGTCTTTGATTTGCTCATTCGACATTTTTTCGGTCGAGGAGATGACGGAGTGTGCCACTCTTCGTTTTGCCACTTTGTTTCAGGATCTTACTCAAATATCCAGGATTCATCACCTGTGATCACACGATTGAAGAATTCTTGGTCATTGTCAATCCTCTCAAGAAGATCAACGCACACGTTTCTTCGATTGTCCTCTGTTCCGTTGTGAGGTTTTTCGGCACCAATTTCAAACAAATCTTTCGGATGTCCAAATCGTCTGTCAAAATCCTTATTGTTAAACGACGGTCTGATCTCACAAGAACCCTCACAAGCTCAACGTTTTTGTCAGATTTTGAAGTTGAAGGTCTCCGTGTGCGAGGTTGATCTTCAACGTGTTCTTGGCCTTCCAAAAATGATTTGTGCCGGCGGAAAACTTGTACTCTTGATAAGGAATGTTCCCCATAAGCCTGTTTAAACTTTTCGAAGGTCATACTCGCGGATTCCCCAAGTTTAACACAAAACTTGATTGCACAACGTCGCTCTAAATTCCGATGCTCCATTTTTGTAACGCACAACAAAAACACAACTTCACTGATGGCGCTGTTAAAAATAATCTGTTGGCTGAAAGGAGTTGAAACTCGTACCGAGCATGTGGAAGGGATGAACAAACCGGTCTAGCACAGACCGGTAGACATAGCGTTACCAGATCGTTCGCAGTATTACCAATCTCATTACTTTTCTCACATACTTCGTAAAATGATCCTGTGGATTATAGTATTAGAAATTATCACGGATGCTATTCAACTTTTATTTTCAAATGTTGCAATCATGCAGAACAAGACATTGTTGTAATCTTATGTCAAGAATTGTCTGTTTTTAGCTCTAAATATCGATGATGCCAGAAAATTAAATATCTGATGGTGCAAAATAAACGTTATATTCTAAATCGGCTTAACAATTCCAGTATTAAATTAGCCCAAATTATTCTAGCGCACGAAATTTTATTTATCTGCAAACAAGTTGATAATGGGGATACCTAATTTTTTTATATTAGTTTTTCTAATACCGTTTTCCAGATTTTTTTTTTATTAAATTGCGAAATTTAATTAAAATCATTCCTTATACGAGAATCATACAAAGCGAAATCAATTTTTTTGATGAGATAAATTTTACTATATTCGGCATCTCTCACATAGTGAAATACTGCTAAATACCTTTTAGAAACACGTCTAAAATTCGATTATTGAATTCTTTTTTCTAAAATTGATTTTTCTTTACTCATAAATTAACCAAAAAGCTTACAAAAAACCTTGATGTGGGAATATGAAGATGGAAATTTATAGCGTAAGAATAATTACGGGGGTTCGAACCAAGGACTTTCAGATTAAAGGCCAAGATGCTACCACTCCGCCACAGTATTCGGAAAATTTTATATTTCATAATTGATTTTAAGTAATAATAATAATAATATTCATTAATATTTAAAAACAAAAACTTTGTCATAATTGAAATAAAACTCTTCCAAGGAAAAAAGCTGAGGAATACAACTATACTGGCTTTTTTAATTTGAATTAATTTGCATTAAATAAAGATTTAAAAATATTATTTTAATAATTCGTATATTTTTATACCATTTATTTTAGTTTACATACCTTTTAGAAAATCACGAAATGTTATTTATGATAAAGAAAAGTTGCGTGTCTTTGAAAAGCAGATTACTATATCCAAGGTGCTAAAGAAATCATTATGTATCTATAAGAAGGCAAAATTTAGAAATAATTCCTTAAGGAGGGTGAATACAATTTTCAGCTATTATAGAGGCGCAAACTATATTATTGATTAATAACGAACAAATCATTGAAACTTTAAGGTAAATTATATAAATATATATATATTTTTTGTTTTTTTTTTTGTTTTGTCTTCTTCAGTCATTTGACTGGTTTGATCCAGCTCTCCAAGATTCCCTACCTAGTGCTAATCGTTTCATTTCGGAATACTTCCTACATCCTTAACAATTTTTTTACATATTCCAAATAGGCAACATTTGTATACTTATACAATTTTTCCCTTCTACCTGTCCCTCCAATATTAAAGAGACTTCAGACTGCCTTAATATGTCCCTTTCAGACTCCCTTTAAGTCTGTCTCTTCTTTTAACTATATTTTTCCAAATGTTTCTTTCTTATTTTTTACTTCAACACCTCTTTCTTTGTCACATTATCCACCCGTCTGATTTTTAAAATTCTCCTATAGTACCGCATTTCAAAAGCTTCTAATCTTTTCTTTTCAGATACTCCGATCGTCCAAGTTTCACTTACATATACAGCTATGCTCCAAATATATACTTTCAAAAATCTTTTCCTGACGTTTAAATTAATTTTTGATGTAAACAAATTATATTTCTTACTGAAGGCTCCTTTCGTCTGTGCTCTTCGGCATTTTATATCTCTCCTGCTTCGTCCACCTTTAATAATTCTGCTTCCATAATAACAAAACTCTTCTACTTCCATAATCTTTTCTCCACCTATTTTCACATTCAGTGGTCCATCTTCGTTATTTCTGCTACATTTCATTACTTTCGTTTCGTTTATTTTCATGAGTTAGTTCTTGTATACGACTTCATCCATGCTGTTCATTGTTCCTTCCAAATCCATTTTACTGTTAGCTTTTTTTTTTTTTGTCTTCAGTCATTTGACTGGTTTGATGTAGCTCTCCAAGATTCCCTATCTAGTGTTAGTCGTTTCATTGCAGTATACCCTCTACATCCTACATCCCTAACAATTTGTTTTACATATTCCAAACGTGGCCTGCTTACACAATTTTTTCCTTCTACCTGTCCTTCCAATATTAAAGCGACTATTCCAGGATGCCTTAGTATGTGGCCTATAAGTCTGTTTCTTCTTTTAACTAGATTTTTCCAATTGCTTCTTTCTTCATCTATTTGTCGCAATACCTCTTCATTTGTCACTTTATCCACCCATCTGATTTTTAACATTCTCCTATAGCACCACATTTCAAAAGCTTCTAACCTTTTCTTCTCAGATACTCCGATTGTCCAAGTTTCACTTCCATATAAAGCGACACTCCAAACATATACTTTCAAAAATCTTTTCCTGACATTTAAATTAATTTTTGATGTAAACAAATTATATTTCTTACTGAAGGCTCCTTTCGCTTGTGCTATTCGGTATTTTATATCGCTCCTGCTTCGTCCATCTTTAGTAATTCTACTTCCCAAATAACAAAATTCTTCTACCTCCATAATCTTTTCTCCTCCTATTTTCACATTCAGTGGTTCATCTTTGTTATTTCTACTACATTTCATTACTTTTGTATTGTTCTTGTTTATTTTCATGCGATAGTTCTTGCGTAGGACTTCATCTATACCGTTCATTGTTTCTTCTAAATCCTTTTTATTCTCGGCTAGAATTACTATATCATCAGCAAATCATAGCATCTTTATCTTTTCACCTTGTACTGTTACTCCGAATCTAAATTGTTCTTTAACATCATTAACTGCTAGTTCCATGTAAATATTAAAAAGTAACGGAGATAGGGAACGGACTCCCTTTCTTGTTACGGCTTCTTTCTTATGTTCTTCAATTATTACTGTTGCTGTTTGGTTCCTGTACATGTTAGCAATTGTTCTTCTATCTCTGTATTTAAACCCTAAATTTTTTAAATTGCTGAACATTTTATTCCAGTGTACGTTAGCTAGAATTACTATATCATCATCAAATCGTAAAATCTTTATCTTTTCACCTTGTACTGTTCCTCCGGATCTAAAGGTAAATTACATTAGGATTTAAACGGTACACGGCGATAAAATTTTTTCCTAAACTCCATTCCTTTATAATGTATGTAATACAATAGTTTCCTGAAGGATAAAATTATTCTATCGATCTAATCTCCGATCGAAGCAGGATCACATAAAAAATAATAAAAACAAGAGATTTCCGGGGCAAAATGGTAGCATCTTAGACTTTCATCCGGAGGTCCTTGGTTCGAATTCCGGTCAGACATGGAATTTTTAATTACATCTCAAAAAAAATCACATGACTTCCTTTTACACCTATTAAATTACATATACACATTTTTAAAAGTATATAAAATTTTATTTCATTAATAACTACTGATATATATTTTTTGTTATTATTATTAATTATTATTTATTTAAATTTTATTCTACAGTCAGAGGTTAATAATTATTAATAAATCAATATATTTAAATTAAAAAAAAGGAGATGAAGTCGGATTTGAACCGATGTGCCTTCCCCTTGTAAGATCCAAATATTTCACTAATTAAAATTTTATTTGATTATAACTCTGTGACCAATGAAATATGTACTATTTATGATATATCGTTCAAAAGCTCTTAATGAGAGCTTATTACTGCAGTTAAGAAAAAAGTTCAAAATCCAAATTTTTTGGATATTGACTTTTTTGTACACTTTTGGTTCTGTCGATTGCAATAAAAAGGGGAGGTGTACAACTAGATGTTACAACAGTCCTAAATCCAAAATTTCAACATTCTAATCGTTTTTGAGTTACGAGAGAAACATACGTAAAGACCTCACGACGAAATAGTTTTTTTCTCTCCCCACCACCAAAATCACCTTCCAAGAAATTTTTTTGATTTTTTTTTTACAGGAGAAATTTAAAAAAATCCAATAAAAAATTTATAACCAATAAAAATTTAACTAAAATTTATTTTTTGGTGGGGGTTAAAATTTTATTGTAATATTATTACTAAAAGTTTATATAAACCAAAAAAAGTTTTGAAAAATCCAAAAATTTGTTCAGCTCCCTCATCCTGAATATTGCCTTCAAAGTACGTTTTTTGGGTCGTGCATTACTATTATGCCTAGGCAGACATTAAAAATATATGCATTATATAAAAATATAATTTTTTTTCGATTTTTAGCGAAGAAGAAAATTTTGTGGAAAAATCTATTTAAAAATGGTAAGATTAGCATGTATGCATGTACATGCTAATATTACCATGCTATAATCTAGGGATGTTTGATAACAAAACCGGGTAGATCTAGTGGTGAACGCGTCTTCCCTAATCAGCTGATTTGGAAATCGAGAGTTCCAGCGTTCAAGTCCTAGTAAAGTCAGTTATTTTTACACGGATTTGATGAACGGATTTGATTACCTGAACGGTAATTCCCGGATGACAAACAAGAAAAAGAAAAAAGAAAGGATTATGTTTGAAACATTTTTAGAAAATTAATGAAATATTTGGATCTTACAAGGGGAAAGCAATCGGTTCGAATTCGATTTCATTTTTTTAAAATTAGATATATTGATTTATTAATATATATATATATTAACCTTTGATATTAAAAAATTACTATAAATAATAATTCAATAATAACAATCTTTATATATAAAAATGTTAAGTTCGTTTGTGTACGCTTCAAAAACTCAAAATTTTCTGCACCGATTGAGCTCAAATTTTATCACGATATATAACCCACATCAAAGATTACTTTTATCTATTTTTCGCATCAGTCACACACCCGCGACCGCAAGGGGAACACTCGCCATACTAGCTAACGACAACCGCAGTCACATGTGAAACAATCCCTGTTCCTAATTACATTGTTTATTAACAAAAAAAAAAAAAAAACGCATCCACTTACATCTGATTCAGATTATTATACAATCTGAATCAAATATTCACTTTAATCGAGGTACTTTTGTGTGATCGTGTCGTGATTGAGCTGCGCCTTTCACCAAGCTCTGAATTCATTAGAAAACGGCCAACAGTCGGATATATGTATTAATGACGCGTGCAACCCTGCACATCCAAACCAAATTCGCGCATTATTCGCAATTATATTGACCGCTTGCTTCCCTTCATCTCCCGCAGAGTTATGGCAAAGATATCGATCGCATATGGCTGAGGATATTTTGTATAGAGTACGCCTAGAAAATAGCAATATGACCGTGGAATTTACAGAAGGCATTTACAACGAAGCATTAATAAATATTGAAGACAAGTGCTTAGCTATTGCAAATAAAGTTCTTAGTCGATCGGGAATGCCAGCACCCACCCGAGCTGCGATCGCTTCATTTGATGTGGATTTACGCCGTGAACAGAGTTGCAACATCGGTGATCTTCAGTCATATGTCCGATCAAACATTCCCAAATTAACGCGTGAACAGAAAGGTATTTATGATCGCATAATGCAAATGATAAATGACGGAGTTGCGGGATCTTCTTCTTGGATGCGCCAGGAGGAACTGGGAAAACATTCCTCATTAGATTGATTCTAGCAACGGTTCGATAAAAAAATGACAATTATCCTGTTGCGGAATATTAAAAAGCCAAAACTCTGCAATGGCACGCGACTTGGAGTTAAGAAATTGATGAATAACGTAGTGAAAGCAACGGTTTTAACGGGGCCTTTCAAAGGTGAAGATGTCCTCATTCCTTGAATACCCGTAATCCCGATCGATACACCATTTTAATTTTAAAGATTGCAATTCCCAATTCGATTGGCATTTGCAATCACAATCGATAAAGCTCAAGGTCAATCTTTAGATTTGTGTGGTTTAGATTTAGATGCGGGTTGCTTCTCACATGGCTGTATGTTGCGTGTTCCCGAGTCGGAAAACCAGATAGCCTTTATATCTACGCAGACAGTGGAAAAACAAAAAATATTGTATATCCACAAGTATTGCAAAATTAAACTTCTATGAAACGTATGCTTTGTTTTGTTTCTCATTTCTCATCCATGCAACCACAATGTGCCACAGCGAAGCGTGGCGGGTAGAGTTAGTAACAAAAAAAAAAAAAACAGAAATTATTAGTGAAATAAAATTTTACGTACATTTTAAAAAAAACGTGTATATATAATTTAATTGGCGTACAAGGAATTCATATAGTGTCTACATCAGATTTTTTTTTCAATAATTTTCTTTAATATTCGTATGTTTAATTTATAATATATTAAACTATAGTTAAAATATTTCATGATTAATCCACGATCTGAGAGTTTCTTAAAATAAGTTAGTTAGAGGTTATACACCATATTATATGAATTTTAAATTAATTAATTAAAATTTATTATAATAAAATAAATTTATTAATTATAATTATTATATTATATAAAAATTAATTAATTAAGCGAATTTTTTTATAAACGTTTATACAATTTTACCATTTAACGATTTTTTGAATGTGCATTACAGTATTTTCTTTTGTAATACAATTCACTTGCAAAAGGAGAGAAAGGAGGTTGGTGGAAGGGTAAAATAAAAGGATAGGAAGAGAACGATGTTGATAAAGATAGTGATATAGTATAATATGTATGTTAGAGAGAGAGAGATTGAGAGTGAAAAGAACAAATAATGGGTGGAGGGTTGGTGATGTGGACTAGAGTTTGAGGGTATATTGTCGATGACTGGTCGTTACCAGTAATGTCTGTATCTGTATGCGCAGCAGATACTCCTAGCGCTCCTCGTGGCTATTATTGAAGGTAATGTTAGGTATGTTGGTGGGAGAAGAAGCTGTACTGAACGAACAGTGTTACTGGAAAATAGTGGGGATTGAATTTGGAAAAAAAACACATACATATACACATATACATACACAAACACACACAGAGTTGGTATAGTAGAAGGGAAAATACCCCCACCACAAATATATACACGGGGACAGTTTTCGGCAAATGAAATCCTATCTAGTACCGTCTTGTATCTCTTGGTGTACGTTTCTTCTTCGTCACTTTATACACTTTTTTCCAAAAATAAATACTAATTACTACAAAAAAAAATTCTTTTTTTTTTTTTTAAACAAAAACTGTGTATTTTATCGGAACGAATAACGGTTTTATATATATATATATAACAACTAATAAAATTAATTTTTACTTAAAATAATAAAAAAAAATTTCAAAATTTCTATCTATCAACTTATTTTTTTCTAAAATCGTAAACCTTTTTTTAAAGATTAAATTAATAAAGATAATTTGTTTTAAAAATCATAAAAAAATAGATCAATGTTTGATAATTATAAAAATAAAAATATTCTAAAAAATTATCTTACAACTACGTCATCAAATATAAATTATTTCAAATTAAAAAAAAATCAACAAATAAAATCGACGATATATGAAAAATGTCTATTTAAATTTATTTTTGTAAATATTTACTTCAATTATAAAAAACTATAAATAAAAATAATTTTACCAAATAAAAAAGTTATAAATAAAAATTAAAAAAATCCAAAGGAAATTATAAATTATTGTTACATATATAGAAAATTATAATTTATTTCATATAATATTATAAACGTGAGTAAATATTAATTATTATAATTTTTTTATACATATATATCTATATATATTTATAAGATTTTACATTATTTGTTTTTATTAGTTAGTATTATTATTATTATTATAATTTAGTATAATGTGCTTATGTAGAAGTAGTAGTAGGACGCGCATACACACACACACACACGCACACACATACAGAAAACAAAAACAGCACGTGTTTTAAAGCATGCGAAATATTATATACAACAATAAAATTAACAGTAAATTAATATTATATATACTGTTATATCTTTACCGATAGGTTTTAATTTAATTAAATATTTTGATTATAAAGGTAAAAAAATCATATTTCTTTTAACCTATAATTATAAATAAATTTGAATTTCATTGTACACAATTTATCTATAAAAAAAAAATTCAAAAAAAAAAATATTTGTTTTTGTTGATTTTTTTAAAAGCAAACAAATATTTAACGATTTAATTAAATTTTCTAATTAACCTCACGAAATTTGGGTATTTTATATTTTTACGAACGATTTTTTATTTTTATTTTTTTTAAATTCATGTAATAACTATTTCTCGAATGATTATTATATATTTCTTTTAATAATTTTTTTTTTAAACTGATAACAGAAAATATAAAAAAAAACAATATATAATTATGACGTCACAAAGTAATTTTTATTTGTAAATAAATGAAATTTTAGATTAAAATATTTCGCGCCAATGTACAGAATGATTTGTGACTGAAAAAAAATTAATTGGTAGATTTAAAGTATTTTCATAACAGCAAAAAATAATAAACATTACAGTATAACCGTTACAGTACTTTTTCTTCTCTGTAAAAGCTGATTTAGGTAATTTTTTTTTATTTTAAATTCTCTGTTATCATCCCCCGTTGCGAATTCGCGCCCGATATATGATTACTTGCGTTTCCTGTCGCGGTCAATTATTTTTTTTAAATATTTTTTTAATCAAGTACATTAAATGAGCAGAAGATTTATCTTTATCAACCAAATTATCGGCTGGTTTAAGCGCGACGATCGAACGGGATCTGTTTGTACTATCTAACCAGATGATATCATCTGATAAATAACATGATATATTTATATATTAAAATGCAAACACAACATACTAGGATATAGCAGTTGACGAGTGGGATAAACTTTCAGCTCACGTATTTTTTTTAACTGGAAACAGATATAACCAGTCGCGTCTTACATATAATAATAGTGAAAAGTGTATTGGTTAAGCCGTCACGCTGTACATCATCTCACCCCTTCCTTAAAAAATAAAAATTAAAAAAAATATTTGAAAACCCAAATCAAGTGGATATCACGTTAATATAATCAGAAATGGGGAAAATTAACAATAATTGTTCAAAATATTTTTACTTTTTTTCACCCTTTTCAAGGTCGAATTTAAAAAAATCGTAATGGATTTTTTGAAGATTATACACACACCAAAAATCAAGTTAATATCTTCATTTGTTCGCGAGGAATTTAAAAAATACATTTTAACCCTTTAAGCTCGGTAATTTCAAAATATCCTTTCTTAGTATATACTTACACCATAAGAAGATACAAATTTTTATTAATTTATCTTCAGTAATTTTGAATGGGCGTTGATTATGAATCAGTCACGACATGGTACTTTATATATATTTCTTTATCTAATTTATTTTTTTATTTTTAAAAAAATAAACATAACCGAATTAGATTATTATTTTTTTTTTTTAATAATTGATTATGGAAAACATTTTAAAATCTCCAACATTTCATGAGACTACGTGAATTTTTTTTAAATTAAATATTTAATGCAGTTTATTTTTTTTCTTTTAATTTACTCATTTTATACGATAAAATTTTAAAAAATGAATTTTTTATTTTTTAAAGATTAAACGCAATTTTATTAATAAATAAAAAAGAAAAATTGTGGATAGATTAAAATCTACAAATTTTTTACCGATATGAGAAAACTTATTAAAATTTAAATCAATTAGTAAAACCCACCGGATTAGTCTAGTGGTAAACGCATCTTCGCAAATCAGCTGATTTCAAAGTCAAGAGTTTCAACGTTCAAATTCTGGTAAAGGTTATTTACTTTTACCAGATCGTGGATACCAGTGTTCTTTGGTGATAGGGATTCAATTAACCACACACCTAAAAAATGGACGACCTTAGACTGTACAAGACTACACTTCATTTACACTCTTACATATAATCCTGTGAAGTAATACCTGACGGTGATTCCCAGAGACTAAAAAGGAAAAAACTAATCAGTAAAGATATAATGTGTGTAGTATAATGGAAAAAAAACATCTAACGTAATAAAAATAAAAAGAAATTAGTGAGCTAAACGTTAATAAATTACAGTTTACTTAAATATTATTTTATATAAATAAATAGAACTGTTGAACCGAATTTAATACAAAAATTGCATGATTATTTATATAATTTCATATTTTATCGATAAAAATACATTGTCTTTTTAAAAAAATATATTTTTAGCTTAGATTTTTTTATTATATTATACCACAAAAAGTATTTTGTATTTATTAATTTTTTTTTTAAATGATAAGTTCAATCTATTGTAATACAGTGTTGTTAATTGAATTAATAATTCAATTAAGAAAGTAATTTCGGTTTTGTAGTGTGAAATACAACTCAATTTTTTTATTTTATATAACGAATGAACTTTAATCAATTATATATTTTCCATTTTGTCCGATTATCTTTTAGAATTTTACGCTTTATAAATAATTACGCTTTTATAAAACATTTTATCAGCAAAATACTGAACCGCATGCGATTTCAGGTCTCATTAAAGAAATTTTTACTACTCAAAAAATTTTACAAACTTCAAAATAAATGGTAATCTATTGGTTTATGATCTGGACTGTATCGTTGGGTTACGAGTGGTGATGGTGAGGGGGGGTGAGATATCAGTTCCCGAGACCGAGTTCAAATAATTTTCTACAACAAAGATGTGTGCGCCTTGCAACGTCTTGTTGCAAAACCGATTCCTTTATGATTTGCCCGTTTTTTACCACTCTTATATTAACTAGTTCTTGGACTACGTATGTAAGATTCATAGCAGGGAACATTTCAGTCGAATTTTGAAGCACTTCCGCTTATTAATTCGCTCTGAAATTTTGGATATAGGTTTGCTCCACATGATAACACATTTTAGCAAAATTTTCAAATCCCTAAGATACCTCTAAGTTGCTAAATGAAAAAAAATGCTCCTTTAACTTATACAACCACGTTTACATGGATATTTTCTTAATGAAAGAAATTTTCTTAGTGAAAGATAACGTAGCCTATTTCAGGGTAAGTTTGGATATAAAATTCGCATATGTTTGAAATACAAGGTGTCCCATATAAAACGCAACTCAACCTTATATTGGTAGGTATTGAAATAATAAAAAGGCATATGTAAATGTAATTTTTATTATTACCATCCATTACCTTACATTTAGAGTAAATGTTAGAAGTGGCCGCCATCTTCTTGAATACAAGTTTCAATTCTTTTTACAGCGTTTCTTGCAACTTTTTTCAAAGTTTGTGGCCGGATATTTAATACAGCTTGTTCAATATTGACTTTCAATCGTTCAAGTGTTCGTGGTTTGTTGCTGTAGGCTTTTTCTTTGAGGTAACCCAGTAGAAAATTCCGCTGCATTCAAATCTGGAGATCTTGGTGGCCACAAGCCTCGACCGATAAAACGATTATTAAAGAATTCTTCGACGAAATCAGAAGTTGAACCTGCGTAGTGCGATGTCGCACCGTCATGTTTTAGCCAGCAGTGTCTGTCTTCCTCTTCCAAGAGTGCGATGAACCGAAATAAAATATCCTGATATCGTTTTGCATTAATGGTGTATTCGAAAAAAATAGGACCGATTATTTTCTTCCGCGATATCGCGCACCACACGCCCGACTTCTGCGGGTGTAATTGTTTTTCGTGTTAAACGTGGAGATTTTCAGCGCTCCAAATTCTACTGTTTTGGCTGTTTACGTAGCCATCCGAATGAAACCGTGCTTCATCTGTGAAAAATAACGAATCCCTAACGTTAATTCCCTCGCGCAGAAATCGACGGAACCGTTGACAATATTGTAGCCGTTTTTCTTTGTCGGGCTCAAGAAGTCGATGAACGTTTTGAATGCGATAAGGTCGTAATTGTAATCGTTTGGTCGCCCGATGAATAGTTGATTTAAACAAATTAATTTCAGCAGACAAACGTCTGATCGATTTATTTGTCGAGGCGAGTAATCGGTCTTTGATTTCAGCGACTGTATCTGTATTCAACACCGACGCAGATCTTTTGTGTTCCTTGTTATTAACAGAACCGGTCTCTCTAAGTTTTGCGACTAACCTTAATACTGATGTTTTGTTAGGAGCTGGTTTATCCGGCGAAACAAATCTTCCACTGCACCGCTGATTTCGTACTGAAGTACGACTCGACAATGAAAACACGTTCATTTAATGAAAACACCATTTTGTCTCTAGTAATTATTTTCACTATCGGTAGTATTCTACTGCGTCGCCGCGATGTTCAGATGTTGGACGAGTCCATTTCAGTAACGAGTAGGGAAGTAAGCTTGACTTTTGAAATTTCATGGATGAGTGATTGATGGGTTGCGTTTTATATGGGACACTCTGTACACAGTTTTACCAAAATGTAGGGGGTCTACCTATTATAACCGACTGGAGGTAAATCAAAACGAGCTATTAATTTTTTAAACAAGTGAAATATATATTAGGGTATACAGTTGCTACTAAATATTCTGTATAGTAGTGACCAAAGTTTTGGGAAAATTTACTTCTTTTTACCCAGATTCGAATTTTTGGCAGAAAATCTCAAATATCTGGAAAACGGTCGGTCCTAGCGCTGTGAAAAATTATCGACCCCCCCCACGGGTACCCCCGGGTACAGTGGTACCTGTCCGATGATAATATTTTCAAGAAACCCCGGGAAGCCGTTCGGAAATTGGTGAGGAAGTGCCACCATAATATCTCGGCAACCGCTCGTCCGATTTTCACGACTCAAACAGCGTATGTATCAGCAAGTCGATCGCTAACTGTTTAACGAATCGAATATACTCTTGATCAACCGGATCTTAGTTATCCGGAAATTAGATCGTTTAGCCCTATGTTTTGATTGCACTCACTCACTTTCACTAAGGGAACTAAGACTAAATATCGTTGTTCCGATCAACATGTTTGGTGGTATGTTGTGTTTGTTTTACCTTGAATTACAAAAGATGAAATTGGCTCATAATATGTAGAACTAGGCGCGGACTTCGCGCTTCCGCGAGCTTGGTTAACTAGTTCATAGGGATACGATGTAGGACATTCAAGATATCCGGACGAGGCCTACAGTGAAGGCAATAAGCTGAGTAATTAAATCACCGACGCAAATGTCTACCGAGGCATTTAAATCGGTGGTATCCCAACGAGGCTTATTACTATGGGATATAAAAAGTCAGAGGGCGATAGACGACTCCCGTTAAAGCCCAACAGCTGAAGGAATGGATGTAGGAGGGGGGGTAGTGGCGACCGGAACGTCACTAGGTGAGTGTCTTTCCCTAACGAATTGGGATGCACTCACTCACTGTTAAACGTACCGATCCGATGTTCGCTAAATACACTCAAACCTGTGCGTTAGCGCAGCTGTAAAGTATAAACTTATAAAGAATAAAAATTAGAAAATATATGCAAAAAGCTTCTTAAAAGCCACTCTTATACAAACATGAACACCCTACTCTTTTAGGCTATTCATCACGCATATGAAAATATTGGCAAAAACATCATGTGAAAGTTATAACTTTCACATAATCTTACATATCACCATCAAATCCATTCTTAGATATCGTCCTAAAATAATTTTTTACATTTTAGTGCGTTCAATTTAAGAGTGGTGTTTTACATTTTTTTTTCACATATATTTTATCTTTGTTTTCTTCCTCTAATTTCATTGGATATTGACAGTAAACATCCGAATTGATCGTTTGGTTTATTGGAAGTACATCAAAACACAAAACCCACCGGATTGGTCTAGTGGTGAACTCTTCATCGCAAATCAGCTGATTTCGAAGTCGGGAGTTCTAAGGTTAAAATCCTAGTAAAGATACCTTGAAATTTCGTACAAGCGAAACGATCCTTCAGTAAGAAATATAATTTGTTTACATCAAAAATTAATTTAAATGTCAGGAAAAGATTTTTGAAAGTATATGTTTGGAGTGTCGCTTTATATGGAAGTGAAACTTGGACGATCGGAGTATCTGAGAAGAAAAAATTAGAAGTTTTTGAAATGCGGTGCTATAGGAGAATGTAAAAAATCAGATGGGTAGATAAAGTGACAAATGAAGAGGTATTGCGGCAAATACATGAAGAAAGAAGCATTTGGAAAAATATAGTTAAAAGAAGAGACAGACTTATAGGCCACATACTAAGGCATCCTGGAATAGTCGCTTTAATAGTGAAAGGACAGGTAGAAGGAAAAAATTGTGTAGGCAGGCCACGTTTGGAATACGTAAAACAAATTGTTAGGGATGTAGGATGTAGGGGGTATACCGAAATGAAACGACTAGCACTAGATAGGGAATCTTGGAGAGCTGCATCAAACCAGTCAAATGACTGAAGACAAAAAAAAACCTTGAAATTTTTATTCGGATTTGAATACTAGATCTTGGATACCGATATTCTTTGATGGTTGGATTTCAATTAACCACACCTCTCAGGAATGGTTGACCTGAGACTATACAAGACTATACTTTACTTACACTCATACATATCATCCTCTGAAATAATACTTGACGGTGATTCCTGGAGGTTAAACAGGAAAAAACACCTTTGTAATTCCACCAAATTGACAGCATGATTTTTTTTATGCTATTCAGTTTTCAGTGTGGATCATTTTCGATCGGTGTAATTGGAGAAGATCCATTTTTCATCGCCGGCGATGATTCGTTTCAAAAAAGGATCGATTTCATTGAATTTGAGATTCATATTGATTCGTTATGTTAAGTGATTTTTTTTCTATTTATGCGGAAGCGAAATATTGAAATTCTTGTAATTCGATGTAATTTTTAATTGTTGTTTTGATAAATTTAACCACTCTTCGATATCTGTCACAGTTATATGAATAATTATATTCAATAAATAACTAATTCTTTGCTTAATTTTATACATTTAGATTTTTTTCTACAATATTTACTTTCTAGATATCAGTTATAAACAAATAAACTAAACCGTGATATGTACTATACGTTTTATCAATAAATTTGTCTTTAATCAATAAATTAGAAGATCCTGTTACAAATTTCTCATCTTTTCCATACGCTTTAAGATCTCTTCATTTAGAATCTAATCCAACCACTCAATATTCAACAACCTCTTGTAACATTAAATTTCAGATCTCTTTCTTTTAGTTTTTTCAATTGTCTATATTTTGCTACCATAAATCGTTTTACTTCGTAAATACAGAATGCGCAAAAACAAAATCTGAGTTTAAATATCTTTAACATTGATTAACAGTAATAAATCATAAATAAAATGAAAAATAACTTTTACAATTTTCCCCTAAATCTGTTCAACGAGAGCGCCTTTTGTCATATGAAACATCCAATCGACAAGAGAATTCTCCCATTCTTAAACCAGCATATTTTAATCATATGCCATAAATCAAATAGATTAGTAAATAACTGAGGTACAAACAAAAGATCCATTATAAAAACCCAACTGTCGATCTCCGTAGCAGAATGGTAGCGTCTCGACCATTCATCCGGAGGTACCGGGTTCGAATCCCGGTTAGACATATCATTTTTCACACGCTAAAAATTTCCACTTGGGCTAATTATCATAGCAGTTGAACCAGTAATCTAAAAAATATAAAAAAAACAACCCGATTGGGGTTATAAAAACCCAAACCATCTGGTCAGATCGGGTTTAGTAATCTTAGAGACTACCGCAAAGAAGTTTTCTCATTGGTTCCATACCGACCGATACAACGTTCGGGGAAAAACGACATTCAACCGATCCCGTACAGAGTTATGCCAGTGTTTGGAACCATCTTGTTTCCAAATAAAATTTTACGGTCTATCATGAAATCGAGGAGAAATCTATGTACGCAACATATTCAAATACCTCACTTCAACGATAAAGAGCGACCCGTAAAAACTTTCCCTTCGAGATATCGCAAAGAAAATATATAATTTCGAAGACTTCCTTTTGTAATGTAAAAACATTTATGTGGATTTTCTGATTATGAATGTTGTTAATCTTTTCCACTGATAAAACTTTGTCATCACTGACCATAATATGACCAAAAATGTCATATTATGACATTTTTGTCAATGTCATATTATTTCGATTGTAAAATCGAAATATACTGAAACATTTCGATTGTAAAATCTGAACTCACAGCGTAATGGGTACATTTTAAGACCTGTAATATCTGTAAACTGAAAGAAATGTAATGGTATCTTTAATGCATTCCATACAGGTATTAGTAGTTTGTTCAGGCCTTCCTAACACATTTTTTTAGGACTATGCAGGAAAGTCTCCTTAAATCGTTTAATATTTTCTTCAGAAATCCTCCGTTATCTTTTTTTTTCCTTTACATAAATATCCGGTTGTTTTAACAAATCGATTATACCAGGTACTTACCCAATTTTTCTGTCAAATTTCTTATTCTATTATAAAAAACTGTTCCCTTTGGTACCTAAACAATTTTTGAACCCAATTATTGACCCAGAAATTGTTGTTGATTTCGATACAAAGTAAAAACTCTTTCAAAAGACACCAAACAAAAATAATATATAGTTACGAGATCTGTATTGTAAGGTGGTTCCCTTTGGTGTCTAAACCATTTTTGTACCCAATTATTGACCCAGAAATTGTTGTTGATTTCGATGCAAAGTAAAAACTCTTTCAAAAGACTCCAAACGAAAATAATATGATAGTTAAGAGATCTATACTGTAAGGTGGTTCCTTTGGTGTCTAATGAAAATAATGTGATAGTTACAATATTTATACTGTAAGGTGGATGTAGCAACTCCTCCCAACCCGAATTTTGAATACCTTTTTTGAAAAGTATGATGACAGGAGGGGATATAATGCAAAGAAGAATTATGCCTTTTGAGAACCAAGATATTTCCTCTTTACTGCTGATTTCACGTCTAGCGTATTAAAATAGTTTTCACTACAGATTGTATGTTTTCTTCTACATAAATTCATGATGGTTAGAAACTGGGTCTTTATAATCTTAAAACACTGTTAGAATCACGTTGTTGTTAAAGCGTTAATTTTTAATTTATTTCCTGGCGGGAGAACACAAATTTTAACAGTCCATATTCTGATAATCGGATTCCGGTATAAAATGATGAATCCAAATTTCATTACAAGTTAAAATTTTTATTGTTGAGATAATAATCACTATGATCTTTTCTTCTAAGATCACTATAGTTTCTATGATGAGTATTGTTTTACCTTTCTTAGCTTCAATCTTTAATCTCTTGTTGACGCGTTTCGGAACCACTCCATTGTAAAGACTTATTGTACTGATGTTTTGAATTTCTGTTAATCTTTTTATGTGGCGTTTAGTCTACGATCCTCCCTATATTTGACGTCATGCCTTATCTAGCCTTCTTATTTATTTTTGGTTAATGGTTATACTTATCTTTTAATTTTATTTATCTATTTCCTGGTTATAATAAATTTAATTTCTTGAAAATGATATCCATTTGATTTTTGATCTGTTTATTTATGATAATTTTATTATTAATTTTTAATTTAACGATTTCTAGATTTTCTAAAATGTTCATTTAACAAATATGTGAATTAATTTCGTTAATTCTTCCATTTTCGTTTTTGTATGTTCTTCTTTTATTAAATGCGTTGCATAATTAGAAAATTTTTTTATTTTTTATTTTTGAAAGATCTCATGCGTTTGTTACATTTTTATTTTAATTTTCTTCCCGTTTGTCCAATGTAAAAAAAGAAAAGATAAGTATAACTATTAATAAGAAATAAACAAGAAGAAAACCAAAAAATACAAGATGTCAAACAGAGGAAGGGGTGTTGACTAAACGCTTTATAAAGATTAACAGAAATTTAAAGTACCAGCACAATAAGTTTTGACAATGGACTGGTTCCGAAACGCGTTAAAAAGAGATAAAACAATGAAGCTAAGAATGGAAAGTAGTAATAAACATAGAAACTAGAAGTATCATACGATAAAAAAAATCGGGTGGGGTTGTGTCGAGGCGCACGACCGTTTGTTTAACGTGAAACGTTACAGACCTTGGATGAATTTCCTCCGAGCTACAGACCGACCAATGGGAGAGCCACCATCGTATTTTTTAAACAAAACTGAAAGTCTACAGTGGAAAATTTTAGTTCCTTCATTTGGCCAACTCCACAGATAAATTGGTCGGTCTGTACGTCAGCGAGTCACTTTAGTATATTGGATTGAAATAAGACGTCTTCGACAGATGGATGGGTGTTATTTTTAATTGTTATATCCATTAGTTCGGGTACAGTAACGGTAAAGGTGCTCGCCTCGTCGGCGTTGTTCACTGAGCGCGCCGTGCCAGCTTTACGATGCTCCCGAAACAAGTCTCGTTCGCTCGGTATCGGACATTGGGGTACCTGTACGTAACCCATAATTTTCCCTTTCCAACGATAAGCGTAATTTATATTTCCGGTTAGCTTTTGCGCGGGCTGAGGCTGACATATTGAACTTTTCTACTTTTTTACACGATTACTTTAATTTTTTACACGTAAACATTGTCCGAAATATATTTATTATTACTTAAATCGATTTATCTCGACAAGTACACGAATAATCGCGCTATCACGTCTAATTTGTGAGTTACCTTGAATGGAAATGAGTGAGAGCACCAGTTTTGGCCGATTTGGGTTGTGCCTCCTCCCCGCCAATCGATTCGTCCGTGACGCAAACTTAAAGTCTTATCGGTGAGCTGACCATGTAAGTTATAAAATGACATCGTATTTACGTCTCTGAGATTAATAGTTAGGGAGTTATTAAGGGAGTAGGATATAGACCTTTTCGTTACGCTACAAATCTTTGTTCTGGTACCCGTATGTTCTTCAGTGTGATTTTAAAGACGTTTATTTTAATGAAGCTTGTAGAATGAATTTATTTTAACTAAAATTTTCTTCTACATATAATAAACAAGAATATATAAAAAGAATTGAGAGGAGAGGAGAAGAAGTGTTAGGAGAAAATCCTTTGGTTTCAGGAAAAGTATAGGGACAAGGGAAGCAATTTTAGACCTCAGATTAATATAAGAAGGAAGATTAAAGAAAAACAAACCGACATACTTGGCATTTATAGACCTAGAAAAGGCATTCGATAACTTAAACTGGATTAAAATGTATAGCATTTTATAAAAATTAGGGTTCAAATACAGAGATAAAAGAACAATTGCTAACATTTACAGGAACCAAACAGCAACAGTAATAATTGAAGATCGTATCCGACAAGGATGTTCCCTATCCCCGTTACTTTTTAATCTTTACATGGAACTAGCAGTTAATGATGTTAAAGAAAAATTTAGATTTGGAGTAACAGTACAAGGTGAAAAGATAAAGATCCTACGATTTGCTGATGATATAGTAATTCTAGCCGAGAGTAAAAAGGATTTAAAAGAAACAACGAATGGCATAGATGAAGTCCTACGTAAGAACTATCGCATGAACATAAACAAGAACAAAACAAAAGTAATGAAATGTAGTAGAAATAACAAAGGTGGACCACTGAATGTGAAAATAGGAGGAGAAAAGATTATGGCGGTAGAAGAATTTTGTTATTTGGGAAGTAAAATTACTAAAGATGGACGAAGCAGGAGCGATATAAAATGCCGAATAGCACAAGCTAAACGAGCCTTCAGTAAGAAATATAATTTGTTTACATCAAAAATTAATTTAAATGTTAGGAAAAAATTTTTGAAAGTATATGTTTGGAGCGTCACTTTATATGGAAGTGAAACTTGGACGATCGGTGTAACTGAGAAGAAAAGATTAGAAGTTTTTGAAATGTGGTGCTATAGGAGAATGTAAAAAATCAGATGGGTAGATAAAGTGACAAATGAAGAGGTATTGCGGCAAATACATGAAGAAAGAAGCATTTGGAAAAATATAGTTAAAAGAAGAGAAAGACTTATAGGCCACTAAGACATCTTGGAATAGTCGCTTTAATATTGGAATGACAGGTAGAAGGAAAAAATTGTGTAGGCAGGCCACGTTTGGAATACGTAAAACAAATTGTTAGGGATGTAGGATGTAGTGGGTACACCGAAATGAAACGACTAACACTAAGTAGGGAATCTTGGAGAGCTGCATCAAACCAGTCAAATGACTGAAGACCAAAAAATATAAAAAAATAATAAAATACTTATTCCTTAAGGGACACATAGAATTTAGCCTTTACAAACAATAGAGATTGTAATTGTGTTCATTTTTGTTGTTTTTTTTTTTAATTTAACCATCAGTATGTAAAGTAGAAACATTTTTTATGAGCTTGAAATTATAATTCAATTTTTATTATTGTTACTATTAATAAATGAATTAACTCTTAATAATATATTCATATTTTCATTAATGATGAAGCAATGATTTAATGTATAAATCCTGAAAACATTACTACGTACAGAGAAAATAGTGAAAGAAGAGTCATTATATAACACAATTTTATTTTTTGTTATAATCTGATCAAGAATTTATTTTTAATATTTTATGTATATTGAAGCGTAAAACAATTTCTTCTTATAAAATATATAAAGAAAGATTCTCGTTTAATAATATTTAACAATTTCCGTGGCGGAGTGGTAGCGTCTTGTCCTTTTATCCGGGTGTCCTGGGTTCGAATCTCCGTCAGGCATGGTACTTTACATGCGGTAAAAATTTAATTTGTATATTATATGCACAAGCTTCAATCTTATGTGGTGATATCATTAAGCAAAAGAAAAAAAAAATACGGGGTGAAAATGAAATTAGGTTATCGATTGGAAATAATCAATAATTGATACCCCCATTTCATATAACATATATACATACACTCTGTCCTCAAAAGTTTTGCTCTCCCTTTTTCTATACAAAACAGTTATAAAAATCTTTATTTGATCTGACTAGCGACTTAGAAAGGAAAGATAGATTGAAATCACTTTTTTCTAGGTGAATCTTATATTTTCCTTCTTTCTTACGCCCGCGCACGCGCGCACACGCACACACACACACACACACACACACACACACACACGCGCGCGCACACACACACACACGCACACACACATACACCTGACTAAAAGAAGATTTTTTTGAGATGGGGTTAAAGTACCAAGGAATACTTATTACAATGAAACGCCGATTATCCGGACTTTTATAAGACAGATTTAGGATAATTAAAAATGTGGCTAAATAGTAACTTAAAAAAAGATTTATTATACGTGAAAATATCACTCTAATGTTTAACGAATATCACTCTTAGTAAAAAGGCATAAACATTAAAAAAAAAAAAATCTTGCACGCTTCCGCGCAAAAAGACCGAATTTTCGTTAATTTAATTTGCTTTTAATATTTCGTTTTTTTGTTTTTTTTTTTTAATTTGTTTTAATATTGTTAAAAATAGGTACAGCAGATAAAGAAACATCAATTTTCAAACTTGCAACATCATAAAGAACCACGCTTGCTAAGTTGATCCCGCTCAAATATTTTCAACCCTTAAATTGAGCGATAATTGAAAAATGATTCAATCAATCTTAATGAAGTTTTCATATGCACAACTTCAGATACACTATTTTAACATATTTAAATTTCAATGAAATTGATCGAGTAGATTTGGTGCTTTTTGAACCACAAAATTATGTTCCCCTGGGCCAGTGGTTAGTAATATCAAAAAACTTTACTTATATAAGTTTTAGGGCCTTATCCAAAGAATAGTAGGAACTTTAAACGAATTCGATATTTTACTTAATAAGAAAGTTATAGCGATATTTTGTTGTTTTTTTTTGGTCATCCCTTGTTGTAAGGATTGGTCATATAAAAATTGTTTCAGACAAAAGTTTTAAGCAATGTTTTGAGGATTAACGACCATTTTAAACAGATTCGATACTGTGCCTGTTAAGGGAGGTATCATTTTTTTGTCTTTTTCCATCCCCTGGGCCAATCGTTGTTGATATAAAAACCTTTACTTAGATAAGTTTTAGGCTCTTACCCAAAGAATAGTAGGAACTTAAAGAAGTTCAATATTTTACTTAAAAGAAAGTTATAGGGATATTTTGTTTTTTTTTTTAAAAAGCCACTCCAATTCCACCCCCATGGTCTAATTTTGCCCATTAACAAACTCGACCGAGTTTTTGAGTCGTTATATTTTACTTATCAATTTGAAAGTGATTGACGCAAAATTACGGCAGTTAACGTGTCCAAAAAAAAAGTGAAATATACAAATGTATATATAAACTTTTGAACTGACGGTGGTTTTGGGGTCTGGGGGATGTGAAAGGCGAAGATATGTCGAAATTTTCCGGAAGTAGAATCATGCTACCCATTACAATAGATAGATTTCTTATGAAATCTACCTAAAAAATAGGGAATAGTTACTTCCTTTTTTTTTTTTTTTATTACTTTTAAGACCATAATGGATTACTTTAGTTCTTTTTTTTTGGCAAGTTCTTTCTTTTCTTGCTGATTTGTTTTTTTCAGCTTTTCTTTTTTGCCAGTAATTTTTAAGGGTTTCAGATCTTCTTGTTCAGAGTACACCCGGCTTATTGTTTTCTTGGGTTTTGATAGGAATCTTGTTTCTTTATTTTTTAATTTCTCATAGTTTCCGGTTTTCGTTTTTACGTTTTCACGGGTTATATCTAATTCCTTCACGTCTTTCTGTACTTCGTATAACCAGTTCGGTCTGCTTTTCTTGTTCCAGAAAAGTTCGATTATCCGTCTGATAAGTCTGATCTCTTCCGTTCTGAAAATATGTCCTAGAAAGGAAATTCTCTTCTTTCTAAATTTATTAGTTATCGGGATGATCGTTTTGTAAATCTCTTCGTTTGGAATAATTCTCCAAATCCCCTCTCTTTTAATGTTTTTCCCGATGCATCGTCGTAGAATCTGTCTTTCAATCTTTTCCAGTTTGTCGGTAAACCTTGTCTGGTACGGTCTAAATACGGTTTCGCATCCGTAAAGTATTTCTGGTCTTATATTTGTGTTTATGGACATGCATTTTTTGTTATAGATGTTCTGTGTTTTTATTGTGGCTTTTATGAGTTTATTTATTCTTTCATTCCAGTTTGGATTTTCTTGGAGGTTGTGTGTGATGTTTTCCCCCAAATATTTAAAGTTATCTACTAGTTCTACATCATTATTGTTTATTTTTACTTTGCTTATGCGTAGTGGGTCTCTCACCATAATTTTGGTTTTTTCGTATGAAATTTTTAGACCGATTTTTCCTGCAATCTCTTCCAGTGTTGACAGTTGGTATCTGGCCTCTTCTATATTTTGGGATAGTAGGGCTAAATCGTCCGCAAAGCCTAGGCAATTTACTGAGATACCTTTTCCTATTTTAACGTTGTCTTTATTTAATTTTTTTTCCAATCCCGTATTATAAATTCAAGGGCACAGTTGAATAAAAGCGGTGACAGTCCATCTCCTTGTCTCAGTCCTGTTTTCATGTCGAATGGATCAGATATTTCTCCCCTGAATTTAACCTTGGATTTGGTATCCGTTAGTGTTAGTCCGATGATTTTGAGTTACTTTATATATATATATATATATATATATATATATAAAGTAATATATATAATGACAAACAAACTCGTATACTTTTATTACATCTAAGTCAAAATTCTTAACATTTTTAAAAACAATTTATTTTAGTCACGTTACGAACGAAAGCGGTAACAAACATATTGATAAATTTTGACGCACTATACTTTTGCTGGGAAGAAAAGAAAGAGAAGAGAAATAGAAAAATGTAAAACGGGGGAAAAAATGGATAAAAAAACGAAAAGAATTGGAAAGTATAAAAGAAAATAGAAAACAAGTGAGAGAAAAAAAATGCTGACGTAAATCCGGTGTTAGGCTACATGGGTATACGGGTGGCTGCATTCTGAATCTATGCCACTGCTTCCTTTATTTTTATGCTGTACGCTACAATGGAGTATATAACAGAACTACCAACTACCAAGTGTTAGTAGGCTGAAAAAAAAGCTGTCTTACACCATCCAGAATACATAAATAAATATATATAAATACACACAAAAAAAAAAAAAAATAAAAATAAATACACGATAATAATATATTACAAATCAGCTTATCCATACATATTTTAAATCAACCTCCAAAAAAATTCGGATTAGTTCTTTTTTTAAATCTAGTTCATAGGGTTTCTTTTTCTTTTCTTTATGGTTTCTTTACAAAATAGTAGAAAAAACTAGCAAAATAGTGATCAATTTTCCCAGCTCAGTCGATCAAATTTTCTTAAGTAAAAATTTTTCTAAATCTTATATCTTCTTCAATAGACTAAAATAAGAGAAAGAAAAAGTTCAAAAACGTTTTTTTTTTACATTTTAGGTCCAGGGTCTGTAATTTTAGAAAAATTATGGACATATTTAATTAATTCTATTATATTGGCGTGTTCACGGTTCGACCAGGATACTGAAAGACTATCAAATACAGAGTTATCATAAAAGATTGGTGCGGTTTTGAACATGGTTTAAATTTAAACAGAATTACTAACAGTTTATGTTTTTTTATTTTTCAAATTTGTCATGAAAACATTTTTTTACATAATTAATAAATTTCAATATGTGCGCCCTTAGTCGCTCGACAAATATCCAAACGATACTCGACTTCTCTACAAACATTAGTTAACATTTCTTCGTTAACGGTTGTCATCGCTTCATTAATCCTGTTTTTTAGGTGATTTAGGTCGCGAATTTTTTCTGTATAAACAACGCTTTTGATGTACCCCCGCAAGAAAAAAACGCAAGGTATCAGGTCTGATCTCCTTGGAGGCCAAAGTACGGGTCCTTTCCGGCCTATCCATCGATCTCCAAATTTTTCGTTCAAAGCGTCCGTGACCGATGCATTGAAATGCGGGGGAGCACCATCTTGTTGGAAATGAAGTCGATGAATGTTTTCGAGTTCATCCGGCTGAGAAAATCAATAATCGGTTAACATGTCAAGATACACGACTCCATTAATTGTTTTTTCAGCAAAGAAGAAAGGCCCTATTACACGATTTTTCATCACACCACACCAAACATTAACTTTAGGCGAATCGCGTTGTTACTCAATAATTGCGTGTGGGTTTTCAGAGCCCCATATTCGTGAATTGTGTCTGTTAACGCATCCGTTCACGTGGAATGTAGCTTCGTCTGTAATGATACGATTTGCTGATGATACAGTAATTCTAGCCGAGAGTAAAAAGGATTTAGAATAAACAATGAACGGCATAGATGAAGTCCTACGCAAGAACTATCGCGTGAAAATAAACAAGAACAAAACAAAAGTAATGAAATGTAGTAGAAATAACAAAGATGGACCACTGAAAGTGAAAATAGGAGGAGAAAAGATTATGGAAGTAGAAGAATTTTGTTATTTGCGAGGTAGAATTACTAAAGATGGAAGAAGCAGGAGCGATATAAAATGTCGAATAGCACAAGCTAAACGATCCTTCAGTAAAAAATATAATTTGTTTACATCAAAAATTAATTTAAATATCAGGAAAAGATTTTTGAAAGTGTATGTTTGGAGTGTCGCTTTATATGGAAGTGAAACTTGGACGATCGGAGTATCTGAGAAGAAAAGATTAGAAGCTTTTGAAATGCGGTGCTAGGAGAATGTTAAAAATCAGATGGGTTGATAAAGTGACAAATGAAGAGGTATTGCGGCAAATAGATGAAGAAAGAAGCATTTGAAAAAATATAGTTAAAAGAAGAGACAGACTTATAGGCCACATACTAAGGCATCATGGAATAGTCGCTTTAATATTGGAAGGACAGGTAGAAGGGAAAAATTGTGTAGGCAGGCCACGTTTGGAATATTTAAAACAAATTGTTAGGGATGTAGGATGTAGAGGGTATACCGAAATGAAACGACTGGCACTAGATAGGGAATCTTGGAGAGCTGCATGAAACCAGTCAAATGACTGAAGACAAAAAAAAATATTATTTATGTAATTTTCTTATAATTAAATTTTCAACAAAACTAAGCAGAAAGTTTTATTTGTTTATTAGTAAACTAACAATAACTATGATATTTTATTACAAACCTAAAAACTTTATTTTTTGAGAAAACCTTTTCATGTTTTACCCCGTTTTTCTTAAAACCTAAGTAAGATAGAGGTCTAAGGGATCACTAATATTCAATTTCTTAGATCAAAAATCATAAGGACCCATCAAATTTACCCCTCGATTTGTACCCCAAGAATTTTAGTACTGTTTAATTTTACAGGGGGAAGAAGAATTAAAGGTTAAATTTTTCGCGAGGTGAAACTCACTTTGACCTATACGAACTTTGTCACTTATTTTTGGTTATAGAATCATCTTCCGAGAGATTACCGAAGAATTTGGAATTATCTTTTAAATACACACACACACACACACACACACACACACACACACACACACACACACACCAAAAAAAAGACAATAAATCTAATAATCAGTAAAAGAGATAAATTGAAAGATAGAAGTAGATTGGATAAGAGTAGTGAATGGAGGGGAAATAGGAAAAGGAAGGAGATAAAAAGAACAATAAAATGGAACAAAAAAAAAGAAGTATGGTAGTAAGAGTAAAATACAAAGAAGAATAACAAAAGAAAGAAAAGAAAAGAAAATTTACCACTTGTCTTAAAAGTGTACTTTAAAATATAAATGTGAATCATAACAATGTTCCTTCACAGCAATAAAAATTATAATATAATTCATATATATATATATAGTATATACTGTGTAATCATTTAGAAATAAAAGAATTCTACAAAGGGAAAGATATATGTATATAATAAAAGTAAAACGAAAAAATAAAAGAGACAGAGAAAATATAATGTAAGACAATATATATATATATATATATATCTTATCTCAATTATTTCATTTTAAGATTCAAAAGAGGGTTTAAAAATTAAATATATATTACGGTCAGGACTGGTATAAATGTACAATAAAATACAGAATAATATCCCAGCTGTTGCTATTTTAAAGACATTTAAAGATAAAAAAAATAAATAAAATAAAATTATACCAAATATAATAACAAAACATATTATAGTGTTTTTATATATTACATAATTTTATGCTCAATAAATCATATTAAACACTATTTCATTTCCACTCATAAATAAACGGGAATGTCTCTTTTTCACTATTACTCTCTCATCGTCCATCGTTCATTATTTCTCTCTTTCTAAATATATATATATATATCACGAAGTTTTCCCGGTACTTTTATAACCTATTCTACTCGTTAAAATAATGAGAAAAGTTCATATAATGTCCTAAAATGCTTCGTTTGCGAATTACGGCTAGTGAAAAATTTCGCTCGGATTTCAGCCACCCTGATGAAATGAGGAAGGACTGAATTTTTTAGGACGTTAATTAAGAGGCAGAATTATTGACGTCTTATTGTTTTTAACGTGACGATTACAAATGAAATTTCAAAAAACCTATCTCAGTTCTTTTTTTATAAAAATCTTTAGGTGAAAACCAAAAAATTTGAGGTGAAAACCCCTGTTTTTTTTTTAATCTGACATACGGTAACTTTGTTAAATGGGTAATAAACAAATAAAACGTTTTAGAAGAACATATGGGGAATTTAATTGTGAAGAAAAAAATGGTGTAAGAGAAGTTCAATAAAATAACAAAAAGTTAGAAAAAATTTATTTAGGAACAGTCCGATATTATATTTGATGGAAAAGTACTTATAAAATGTTAAAAATAAATCAAACTTTTTTTTTGTAATGAGTAAAATATTTAAAAACAAAATTTAATGTTAAAAAATTAAAAAAAGAATACTGGAAATTACTCAATAATTGTAAAATCAAAATTACTTAGATAATAATTTTTTTATTTTAAGTAGAAGACCAGGCAATGCTTCGCTATTGCTAAATTTGAGTATATATATATATATATATATATATATATAAATTAAATGTGTTCATTTAATTGAAAGTTTGATAAAACATTAAGAAAATGAACATTACGGAACTTCACAAAATTTAACCTTTCCCTTTCACCCTTTTACAGTTTCTCCCTTTTCCTCCTATCCGTTGCCGCTTTTCTTTCCTCTTCCCCTTTCCCCCATTTCCTTTTCCAGTTTTAATTTTCACCGTATTCCTTTTCCTTCCCCCATTTTACCCTTTCCATTCGTCTTTCCTTCCCCCATTTCTCTTTTCCTTATTTTCCTTTCCCGCATCTTTTTTACTCCTTTTCCCTTTAATTTTTTAACCTTTCCCCTTTCCATTTCCTTTTCCCGTTTTTCCTTTTCCCTGTTTTCCATTTTCCTTTTTCCCTTTTTTAGAT
This sequence comes from Lycorma delicatula, assembly GCF_047948215.1. Classification (NCBI taxonomy): domain Eukaryota; kingdom Metazoa; phylum Arthropoda; class Insecta; order Hemiptera; family Fulgoridae; genus Lycorma; species Lycorma delicatula. Next base: position 19,776,170 of record NC_134467.1, read on the forward strand.
TTTTCCATTTATTCCTTCTATCCTTTTACCTTCTTCCCTCTTACCTTTTTAGATTTTTCCCTTTTCCCCCGCACGTCAATCGGTTCAGTAGTTTTCTAGTTTATAGCGGACACATATCGAAAGTGGAATTGTAAAATATTTAGTATAGCATAATTTTGATTTTACGCCCAACAGATAGCGCTGTTTTTTTAAAAAAAAAAGCATATTTTTACCTGTCACAGGTGTGACATCTTAGGTATATAAAAACACGCGCGTATTCGAATGCAACGTTGTAACAAAATTTCAAAGCAATCGGTGAAGAACGTTTGGAGATTTAAGATTTTGAACAAACGAACATTTACATTTTTTTTTAAATTGATTTTTTTTTTGAAAAATTATTATTTCAAAGTTGGCAATAAAATAACAACAGCTGATCAACAATGCGCAATAGTATTTAAATCTGTAAGATGCACTAAGTATTTCAGGTACTGTGAACCGTGCTGTCGTTTGGGAATATTTTCAATGAATTTTAGTTTGAACGTGATCGGTTTGTCATTGAAGTAATATTGTACTTACAATAGAGGAATACATTCATATGGTAATCATTTTGGGTGTGTGTAATGGTAATGCTACAGCTGCTACAGTAGAATATGAAATACGTCTTTTGAATCGCAGGATTTAATATCCCAAAACAATTAGGGCGACTTTTCGTAATCTTCGGGAAACAGATTCGCTATCTAATATTTGTACCAGCTACGAACGATCTGTCCAACACAACACCGTTATTGATGAAACTATTATCGATGCAGTTCAGGCGTTAGTACACGATATCTTTCTAAGCGCATCTGTGTTTCGAATTTGATGGTTTGGAGGACACAAACAAAACAAGTTTTATTTTTATCATAAATACCCAGTTCAATATTTACACCCAAGAGACGATCCGCTTCGCTTGGATTTCTGCAACCGGTCGAATGCAAATAAATAACTTTGCAAGTATGTTTTGTTTAACCGACGAGGAAAATTTCACTCAAGATGGCGTCAATAACTTACGGAATGAGCATACATACAAAGGCAGAAGTGAATCCTCATGAAATGGTGGATGGAAATTTTCAACATCGATTTAGCGCCAATTCTTCACAAATCTTCACAATCAACTGTTTGGATCGTTCTTATTACCTGAACGCTTATATGTTGAGATTTAATTGGAGTTTCTTAAAAAAGAATCGCCGCAGCTGTTTGAAGATATTCCCTTATCGCTGAGACGCAAAGTATACATTCAGCATGATGGCGCGCCTCCCAATTTCTCTTGCGTCGTTTCCACTCACTTAAATCATAATTTTTCAGTGAAATGGATCGATCGTGGAAGTCTACATTCCTGGCCACTAAGATCGACTGATCTAACACCTTTATGGATATAAAAAAATATATAATAAAAAAAATACATTCTCGTGAAAAATTAAATTTCCACATTATGGATACGGTTGAGCAATTTAAGGATAACCCTGAAAAACTAAAAAGAGCAAGTTAAGCTGTACAAAAAAAAACATTGTCGTCAAAAAGTAACGAAAATGTTGTGCGAATCAGAGACTTGATACGGTACGACTGACGATTAACTATCAGAATAATTGGAGAACAATTGAATTCAAACCGTACCAATTTAATTTGAAATTTTCACAAACGAATTGGACATAAAAAAAGTTCATGCAAAATTGGTCCGAAAAATCTCATTGTTCTTTTGGAAATAGACAGGGTGGAAATATGCCGCGATCTTCTAGAACGAATCGAAACAGATCCTGATTTTTATAAAAGATTGTTATTGCTAGTGATGAATCTCGGATATTTGAGTACGACCAAGAAACAAAACGTCACAGCAAGAAATGGCACACTTCAAACTCACCATGTCCCAAAAAAGCAAAAATGAACAAATCAAAACCATGCTAATTTGTTTCTTCGATGTCCATAAGAAGTTTTGCTTACAGGACAAACTGTAAATGAATTATGTTAACCGAGAAATTCTTGAAAGACTGAGAAAAAGAGTTGCCCGCGTGAGACCAGCCGTCAAAGACAACTGGTTGTTGCGTCATGACAATGCACCTTGTCACACTGCACTCTCAATTAATTAGTTTTTGGCAAAGAAAAACATTCCTGTAGTTCCTCAACCACCTTATTTATCTGACTTGAGTCCCTGCGAATTTTTCCTGTTCCCGACTTTAAAAAAAAAACACCTCAAAGGAGACACCATTTTGGAACTGTAAAAAACATTAAAAAAATACAGGGTCATTCTCGGGAACCGGATGTTTTTGAAGTTTGTTGTACTCGGGCGTTCGTGGTGGGAGGGGCACGTGGCTGGTGTCTGACGTTTCCTTTGTTCATAGCATTTACATTTTGGTCGTTGAGATGGAGCCGTGGATGCTAGACCAACGCCTGTACGCGTATGACAGTTTTATGCGAAATGACGAATCCGTAACTGCTGTTCAGCGAGATTTCCGCCGTCAGTTTAATATCCATCGTAATGCAAAAGTCCCTTTTCGTAACACAATATTGCGACGGGTAAACAACCTTCAAACAAGCGGTTCAATATTGAAGAAAAAACCACCGCGTTCCCGACGAACTGCTAGCACTCCGGAGAACATCGAACCAGTAAGGGAAGCCGTTGTCAGAAGCCCACGCCGCTCTATTCAGAGGCATTCAGCAGCGCTTCAAATGAGCACAAGTACGGTAAGACGAATTCTGCATACAGACCTGCATTTCCATCCTTACAAGATAGCCGTCGTGCAGCAGTTAAACGAGCAAGATTTCACGCAGCGATTACAATTTTGTCGACAAATGCTTACCGTTTTTGAAGAAAATGAAAATTTGTTATCGTTAGTGAGTGACGAAGCCCATTTTAATCCGAATGGTTTCGTCAACAAACAGAATTGCCGGTATCGGGCAGAAAGAAACCCGCATCGCCTTCACGAGAGATCACTTCATAGCCCGAAGGTGACCGTCTAGTGTGCAATAGGAAAGTCGGTGTTATTGGACCATATTTTTTTGAAGAAAATGACGCTGCTGTAACTGTAACAGCCGATCATTACATTGAGATGTTGAATACGTTTTTCATCCCTAAGTTACGAAACCGGGGAATCGATTTTCAAAATGTGTTATTCCAGCAGGATGGAGCGACAGCGCACACAGCGAGGTCATCGATGGCTGTTCTTCGTAATTGTTTCCGGGACGGATCGTTTCCAGATTCGGCGACATTTCTTGGCCCCCCGACTTGAGTAGTTGTGATTTTTTTCTGTGGGGGTTTCTGAAATCGCGTGTGTACGGCAATAAACCGCGTATATTGGAGGACCTAAAGATCGCAGTTCGTCATCATGTAACCCAGATTGATGTAGACATGCTGCAAAGAATTGAGGCCAGTGACCGTGAAAGGCTACAACAATGTATTGCCCAAAATGTACATCACTTGCGGGACATAATTTTTCGTTCATGAGTAAGTAACAAATACTTTGATTTAACAAGTGTTTCAGTACCAATAAAACTATTTTAAAGTAAATATTCAATTTTTTATGATTATTTTCAAAACATCCGGTTCCCGTGAATAATCCTGTATAACCGACCATCTGGATAATATTCCGGTATCTGAGTTCAACACAGCTATGAAGAGTGGGAAATCCGTTTGAAGTATTTCATGACTTCTTAATTCGAAAGTGATAGAGTCCATGTATAATTATTGGATTGTAAATAAAACGTTTTTCTGAACCAGTCTCATTACTTTATTTATAGACCTCGTATGTGTGTAATCAATACAGAATCGTGTTCAGGAGTCTCTAAAACGTAAAGATAAATTGGTTCCGTCAAACGCAAGCAACCCTTACATAATCTGACCTGGCGCGGTTGCGATTTCTATAAATTCATTGTAAATCTACTAAAAAAATAATTCATTAATAAACTAATATTTTCAAAAATATTTTCTTCATTATTTTAATATTTTTTCGTAAAATTATTTTTCTTTTATCATAAAATTGTATTTTACGAATTTATTATAAATTAATTTTATGACATGATTTTTCATAGACGTTTCGGATTCAATGTTCTTTTAACACGTATAGCGTAGTAAATTTGTAGACATTATTTATGACATGCCTGTCTTTTATAAGAGAATAAGATTACTATTACCTGTCAAAAAAAAATTTCCTATATGTTTAAAACTCCCTCACATTTCCCTTTTCTGTCACTTTATCGTTTTTTCTTCTCTCTTTTTTTCCTTTTTTTACTTTTATTATTCATAAAATTCATTCTCTTTTTCAACTTTTATACAAAATAATATTATCGGCATATTTTATTTTTTGTTACTAGATTATTCCTTTGTTATCTGCTAATAATTGTACAACATTGTCCACAGTTGTACAACATTACATTTTTTTTTTGTCTTCAGTCATTTGACTGGTTTGATGCAGCTCTCCAAGATTCCTTATCTAGTGCTAGTCGTTTCATTTCAGTATACCCTCTACATCCTACATCCCTAACAATTTGTTTTACATATTCCAAACGTGGCCTGCCTACACAATTTTTTCCTTTAACCTGTCCTTCCAATATTAAAGCGACTATTCCAGGATGCCTTAGTATATGGCCTATAAGTCTGCCTCTTCTTTTAACTATATTTTTCCAAATGCTTCTTTCTTCATCTATTTGCCGCAATACCTCTTCATTTGTTACTTTATCCACCCATCTGATTTTTAACATTCTCCTATAGCACCGCATTTCAAAAGCTTCTAATCATTTCTTCTCAGATACTCCGATCGTCCAAGTTTCACTTCCATATAAAGCGACACTCCAAACATACACTTTCAAAAATCTTTTCCTGACATTTAAATTAATTTTTGATGTAAACAAATTATATTTCTTACTGAAGGCTCGTTTAGCTTGTGCTATTCGGCATTTTATATCGCTCCTGCTTCGTCCATCTTTAGTAATTCTACTTCCCAAATAACAAAATTCTTCTACCTCCATAATCTTTTCTCCTCCTATTTTCACATTCAGTGGTTCTTTATTGTGGTTCATTCAGTTTATCTTTGTTATTTCTACTACATTTCATTACTTTTGTTTTGTTCTTGTTTATTTTCATGCGACAGTTCTTGCGAAGGACTTCATCTATGCCGTTCATTGTTTCTTCTAAATCCTTATTACTCTCGGCTAGAATTACTATATCATCAGCAAATCGTAGCATCTTTCACCTTGTACTGTTACTTCGAATCTAAATTGTTCTTTAACATCATTAACTGCTAGTTCCATGTAAAGATTAAAAAGTAACGGCGATAGGGAACATCATTGTCGGACTCCATTTCTTATTACATTACACTTAAAAAAGTTAATTTTTTTTTATGTATATATAAATCCAGTAATAATGTAGAAACTGATTCAAAGATATGGGGAATTTAGAAAATTAAATATTATAATGAAAAAATTATATTAAATTCATATATAACAATTAAATAGAAAAAACTTCGATGTAGACATCACATAACTTCCTTATACGTCTATTAAATTACATATACACATTTTTTCTGCACTTCATTTAAACTTATTTCATTTGAAAGAGAGATACGATCCTCCAATTCTTTAATAAAAGTGGAAAGTTACACAATTGCTAAAATATTAGTTTTTATTAACATCAAATATTTATAAAATATTAATTCAACAATCTACCTGAAATATTAGGTTAGAGTAAAAGTCCCTTTATTATTCTTTAAATAAATGTAAGTCTTATATCTATCTAATACGATGTTTTTTTAAATTATTATGATGCAACCATCAAAAAATGGAAACGAAACAGGAGATTTTATAGCGATATTTATGATGAAGTAGACTGAGACAAGTGCGTAAATAAAAATAATATGAATGTAAATTATAATTTTCAATTAATATTAAATATTCAGATGTTTCACCAAATTTGATGTGGGCAACATATGACTTCCTTGTACGCCTAATAAATTATATGTATACATTTTCAAAAGTACATAAAATTTTATTTCACTAATAACTTCTGATTTTTATATATATATATATATATTTTTATTGCTATTATTGAATTATAATTTATTATAAATTTATTTTTACAATCACAAATTAATAATTATTAATAAATCAATAGATTTAAATTTAGGTAGTAGATTTTTTAATTAGGTAGTGCTGTTTTAGATTTATCTACATTCAGACTTTCATAAAGTGAATGGTTAAAATTTTGTGAAGTTCGTAATGTGCAGTTGTTTTATGTTTTATCAAACTTTCAATTGTGTTCATTTAATCTATATATATATATATATACTCAAATCAAGCAATAGCGAAGCCTTGCCGGGTTTACTAGTATTAAAATATATTTATTAACAATAATAATAATAAAAAAAACCATCTCTTAAAAATATAATGAGATTTATTACTCGAGCACTTTCGACTTTAACACGTCATCAGGTTATTATATATTAATAATATTTTTAAACCACTGAGTTAATGTACAACTATTTTTTTTAAATTTTACTCTATTACATTCTTTCTTAAAATTTTAAAATATTTAAACCATCTCAGTTTTACTTCTGTTAGAGTAACGATGTTCATTTTGAATTAATGTATGAAATGATAAGCGTAAGTGCATAAATTTTTAGTAATATGTTGATTCAGTTCATTCAGCTCGAGCTGAATAAAAGTTCATACAACTCGATGAAAACCGCAATGGAATGCGGTTTTCATCGAGCTGAATGTTTCATTGCGCAATGGAATGCGCGATGGAAACCACTTAATTTATCATCCTTAATAAATCTGGCATTGAATAAAATACAGTGATATATAAAGAGATATACCCACACTTCATTAGAGCTGTAACGTACATAGATCATCTGCAGTATAAGTGGAACAAATTAACTTATTTTCTTTGAAAATAATCATTCTCAATTATACAGAGATTAACAAAGTGAACATATCACATGTAGGTGAAATACTAACAGTATTTTAATGTGTTTAGTAAGGTTATACACAAAAATATATGCAATAAATTAAAGATTTTCTACAAGAAATATAATTTGTTTAATCCAAAATTAATTTATTTGTCAGGAAAAGATTTTTGAAAGTGTATGTTTGCAGTGTCGCTTTATATGGAAGTGAAACTTGGACAATCGGAGTATCTGAGAAGAAAAGATTAGAAGCTTTTGAAATGTGGTGCTATAGGAGAATGTTAAAAATCAGATGGGTGGATAAAGTGACGAATGAAGAGGTATTGGGGCAAGTAGATGAAGAAAGAAGCATTTGGAAAAATATAGTTAAAAGAAGAGACAGACTTATAGGCGACATACTAAGGCATCCTGGAATAGTCCTTGGAAGGACAGGTAGAAGGGAAAAATTGTGTAGGCAGGCCACGTTTGGAATATGTAAAACAAATTGTTAGGGATGTAGGATGTAGAGGGTATACTGAAATGAAACGACTAGCACTAGATAGGGAATCTTGGAGAGCTGCATCAAACCAGTCAAATGACTGAAGACAAAAAAAAAAAAACAAGCACCTCATTTTTACATTTCCATACTAATACTGGCATTGAATGTTTGTTATTCTTGTTTTGTGTCTTATACAAGTCTTAAAAAATATACGATGTTTTTATTATCGATTTTATTGTACTTGTATACTGAATTTAAAAAAAAAATATTTTTCATAATTGATTATCACATTTAAACTGTATTGCTGAAAAATCCCATATATATATATATATATATATATATATGTGTGTGTGTGTGTGTGTGTGTGTGTGTGTGTGTGTGTGTGTATGTGTGTAAGACAGGATGTCATATCTTTGCAACAAAATAAATATAAGAATGATTGTATTTTTATTGAAATAAAGGATGAGATATATATATATATATATATGTACGTACATTGTATATACTACTGTATTGGTTTTGCCAACATTGTCACATTATAATAAAAGAGACATTTTATTTCCGTAAGTTGGCAATGACACTTGGTTTGATTGCATTTTATTCTGGTTGCCAAGAATTTCCTATTGTATTTACTTTTCGTACGGTTCATCCTTCTTGTCGTTGTATCTTTCCAAGCTTTCTTTCACTATTACTTTAATATAGATGTAATACCTATACAACCAAGTTTATATTTTCCTTCACAAACATACAAAAAGCAAAAGAACAAGAAACTAAAAAAAAAAAATTATTTTATCTATTTCGTGAATTATTTTTATAAAAATATTTTTACTTTACTTATCATAATTTATTTTTCATCTTATATTTGTAAAAGAAATTACTTATGATATCATTTTTACTTGCTTATACGAAGTAAAAGGAACTATTGTAATCGTGTAAAATTTCAGTTTTCAGATTTCAACGGAAATATGCATTTTTACCATCGTTGAATCCATTTTGACTAATTTCAGCATGACGTCTGTACGTACGTACGAATATAACTGAAAACCGACTAATCTTAAATGCTGAAATTGAATGAATGAGCTGATTACTACAGTTAAGAAAAACTCCTAAAACCAATGTTTTTTTGATTTTGGGGTTTCTGAAGACGTTTGGTCCATTCAATTGCAATCAAAAAGAGAGCTGCACAACTAGATGTTACAACAGTCCTAAAACCAAAATTTCAACGTTCAATGGCTAATCGTTTTTTAGTTCTTGCGAGATATATACGTACAGACGCCACGCCGAAACTAGTCAAAATGGATTCAACGATGGTCAAAATGCATATTTCCAAATTGAACTCTGAAAACCGAAATTTTTAACTATCACAATATTTCCTTTACTTCTTACAAGAGAGGAAAAAGTTTACGTTACGTTAGGTTAGATTAGATTAGGTTTTGAATAATAACCCACCGGGTTGGTCTAGTGGTTAACGCGTCTTCCCAAATCAGCTGATTTAGAAGTCGAGAGTTATAGCGTTCAAGTACTAGTAAAGCCAGTTATTTTTACACGGATTTGAATACTAGATGGTGGATACCGGTGTTCTTTGGTGGTTGGGTTTCAATTAACCGCACATCTCAGGTATGGTCGAACTGAGAATGTACAAGACTACACTTCATTTACACTCATACATATCATCCTCTGAAGAATTATCTAAACGGTAGTTACCGGAGGCTAAACAGGAAAAAGAGAGGTTTTGAATAATAACTCGCCGGGTTGGTCTAGTGGTAAACGCGTCTATCTTAATCAGCTGATTTGAAAGTCGAGAGTTCCAACATTTAAGTCCTAGTAAAGCCAGTTATTTTTACACGGATTTGAATACTAGATCGTGGATACCGGTGTTCTTTGGTAGTTGGGTTTTAATTAACCACACATCTCAGGAATAGTCGAACTGAGAATGTACAAGACAACACTTCACTTACACTCACACGTTTCATCCTCGAAGTAAATACCTGACGATGACTCCAGAAAGCTGAACAAGAAAAAAAAGGTTGACCCACCGGGCTAGCTTCCGTTGCGCGATTGGTATCGTCTCGGTCATTCATCCGGAGGTTTTTATTCCTCTCATTCTCTGAAGCAATACCTAACGGTGGTCTTGGAAGTTAAAAAAAAACGGTTGACCTATCGGGCTGGAGTAGTTGTAAAATTAGTCATCACAAATCAGCTGATTTCGAGTCGAGAATTCTAAGGTTCAACTCCTGGTAAAGCCCAGGAGAAATTTTATGCGGAATTGAATATTAGATCGTGGATACCGGTGTACTTTGGTGGTTGGGTTTCAATTAACCACACATCTCAGGAACGGTTGACCTTAGACTGTACAAGACTACACTTCATTCACACTGATACATATTATCTTTTGAAGTAATACCTGAACGGTGGTTCCATAGGCTAAACGGAAAAAGAAAGATAAACTAAGTGATTCGGTGATGTATGTATTAAACGATTCTACATTTCCATTAATAGTTTATAATTAGCGGTTTTATGTTTTATTTCAACTAAAAAATAAAAATAATGAATTAAACTTCAATAAATTTATAAACAACAAAAAACAAAGTTCATTAGATTTAACGTTAATTAATTTTGTTAAATTAGAAATTTTTTTTTTCTTCAGTCATTTGACTGGTTTGATGCAGCTCTCCAAGATTCCCTATCTAGTGCTAGTCGTTTCATTTCAGTATACCCTCTACATCCTAAATCCCTAACAATATGTTTTACATATTCCAAACGTGGCCTGCCTACACAATTTTTCCCTTCTACCTGTCCTTCCAATATTAAAGCGACCATTCCAGGATGCCTTAGTATGTGGCCTATAAGTCTGCCTCTTCTTTTAACTATATTTTTCCAAATGCTTCTTTCTTCATCTATTTGCCGCAATACCTCTTCATTTGTCACTTTATCCACCCGTCTGATTTTTAACATTATCCTACAGGACCACATTTCAAAATCTTCTAATCTTTTCTTCTCAGGTACTCCTATCCTCCAAGTTTCACTTCCATATAAAGCTACGCTCCAAATATATACTTTCAAAAATCTTTTCCTGGCGTTTAGATTAATTTTTGATGTAAACAAATTATATTTATGACTACTGTGCTATTCCGCATTTTATATCGCTCCTGCTTCGTCCATCTTTAGTAATTCTACTTCCCAAATGACAAAATTCTTCTACCTCCATAATCTTTTCTCTTCCAATTTTTACATTCAGTCTTCGTTATTTCTACTACATTTCATTACTTTCGTTTTGTTCTTGTTTATTTTCAAGCGGTAGTTCTTGCGTAGGGCTTCATCCATGCCGTTCATTGTTTCTTCTAAATCTAACTAAAACCCACGCGCATAGATAATTTAATTCGTTGTGGCGGTACTAGCGGTAACGGTCGGCACTAACTGAACATAATTCCACAACCTATATAGGACAAATTTCGTTTGTACGATCGACACACTAGTGTAGCCGCAAGGCTTAACGCACGAGATACACAGTCGGCCGGGCAATCCAATTCCAAACTCGGTCAGACGGAGTTACATTTTTACCCATTAAATATTATTTATTTATTTAATTCTAACGCTCACCTTTGACGTCATATTATAGAAGACTACTACATCATTTTTTTGTGGTAGGGGGTTCGATTTTGCAATTTTGTTTTTCCAATATTGTTTTTTTTAACCGTTAATAAATGTACTTAAGAAAAATATGACGTTAATTAGGCGAAACCTACAGCCCTTACTCTACAGACCTACAGACCTTAAAGGCCCTACAGACCTTACGCTACAGCTTCACCCTCTTGACTTTTTAAGTCGAAAATTTAAAGGTAACAATACACCATATATAAAAGTAATCTGACTAAGTTTGGTCAAAATCGGTTCAGTAGTTCTAGAGATATAAGGTGATTTAAAGCCCAAAACTGAACACACACGCGTACATACGAACATCAACATCCGGAAAATTTCCATAATTTTTCTTTTGGGTTCCTTAGGTGTCAAAAAGGTCTAATGAAAACCGCATATGCTCAAATTGGACCGATTACAATACTTTTCTATCTAGAGCTATAGCGCTATCTAGACGGGAAAGTCAGATACATAACTGTGACCGGGATTCGTACTTAGAACCTTCTGAATGAAATATAAAAATATTAGTACTTTTCCGTGGAAGTTGACCACTTATATTTCTTTAGATTAAATTATAATTCTCTTAGAAGTTTTAAAAAAAAAAACATTCTGTACTCAAAAATAAAAAAAAACTACATACATTCGTAACTACGTTAAAAAAATATAATTAAAAAACTCAAAATTTTAATCCATACAAAATTACAATGCTAATATATAAACTGGTAAAATCCCTAGGTAAAATACATCCTGCAGTAAAATATGATATTTTATTCAGTAAATATTGTCATCGGACAGTGAATATGATTCCTACGGGATAATTTAACTTTACCGTTCACCGGTCTCAAATCACGCTTGATAGGTCCCATTTGGCCTTTTTTGTTACAATAATTGGCGTTATACATTAGTCTTTAAAGTTAAAACAACACGTACTGAAATTGTGAAAACCCATTAATACATTAACAGCTAGCTAGCTGCCTTTTTCAGCTTCACCTGGAAAATATGAGTAATAAAGACATTTATAATATTTCACGAAGCTGGTGAAAAACAGATTTAATAAATTTTTCCTCTACATTAATCTATTATTATAATTATTTTTTTATGTAGTTACAAAAACCGTTTTTTTTTAAATTTGTTTTTAATATTTTAATTTTTTTTTTTTAATTTGGTTTAATTTTGCTAACAATTGATACAGTTGATAAATAAAGGCCAACGTCCCAACTTGTAGCATCATAAGGACCACGTATCTACCTTGCTAGATCGCGGATACCGGTGTTCTTTAGTGGTTGGGTTTCAATTAACCACACATCTCAGGAATGATCGAACTGCGACTGTACAACACTACACTTCATTTACACTCATACATATCATCCTCTAGAAGAAATACCTTACGGTGGTTCCGGAAGCTAAACAGAAAAAGAGAGAGAAACTAAACGACTTTTTTTTTTGGTCTTCAGTCATTTGACTGGTTTGATGCAGCTCTCCAAGATTCCCTATCTAGTGCTAGTCGTTTCATTTCAGTATACCCTCTACATCCTACATCCCTAACAATTTGTTTTACATATTCCAAACGTGGCCTGCCTACACAATTTTTTCCTCCTACCTGTCCTTCCAATATTAAAGCGACTATTACTATATCATCAGCAAATCGTAGCATCTTTATCTTTTCACCTTGTACTGTTACTCCGAATCTAAATTGTTCTTTAACATCATTAACGGCTAGTTCCATGTAAAGAAATAATTCCAATAACAGTAAAAAAAAAAAAAAAAAAAAAAAAAAATGAAGTCTAAAGTTATTAATGAAATAAAATTTTATGTACTTTTAAAAATGTGTATATGTAATTTAATAGGCGTACAAGGAAGTCATGTGGTGTCCGGATCAGATTTTTATTTTCTAGTATGAATAATGTGTCGTATTTATATTTACTTAAAAAATAAATTATTATTTTCTTTTAGCAAAGGTAGCAAAGAAAATGGGCATAACATACATCATTACTCTTAGAGAAAGCTACTCTGATTAATACTAAATGTATTTTATATTCATTGTAACCGAAATCAAGAGGTTCACCTAATTTTACATTTTCTTTGAAAAAGAAGAATTATATCTAAAAAACAAAAAACGCTGTGGTATAGTAAGAATTTTCAAATCATTACAGTTTTTATTTTATTTTTTTAATTAGAAAATAAATTAGAACGCAATATTAATCATAAGATAATTTTCATTATATTTATCGAAGATTAAATTTTTAAGCTCACTAATTCTGGAATATTGTTTTTCTACGTTATGAAATTTAAATGATGTGATGAATATAGAAATTTATGTAGTCTGTTATCACTTTCTGTTTTTCTCTCTATCTGTATATATATGCATATATCTATTTTACCTAATTTATCTATCTATCTATACATACACATAAATAGTCAAGTTTTGGGTGGAGTCCTACAACGGTTACAATAAATACTTAGCTATCTTTTATCAAATAAAAGTACTTTAAAAAGACGTTTCGTGTTAATAATACATAAATTATAAAATGGTATAGCTATACAGAAATAATAGGAAATATAAAAGCAGTAAATGATAGATAAAGGCGTAGAGAGAGAAAGATATTAGAAAAAAATAAGACAAGAAACAATGATTTATTACACACAGACCAGTACATTAAATCCATATGATGAATCGTGTGTTACATTTTTTATTGTTTTAAAAAATCGTTTCTTTTTTACTTTATCTTTACCAGGTTTAACTGTACAGTCTATATATGTAATAAATATGTTTTGAGCTGGCGATTCATAAAAAAAAATTAAAAAAAATTTAAAAAATCAAGACAAGAATTTATTTAATCAATAATCAATAAGTATAATTTAATACGCCGAGTTTAGTCGTTTAGTTTTAAATGGCAGAAAGGCTCCTGGAATAGACATAATACCTGTAGAATTACTGCTCAGTGCAGGTGAGGAAGCGGTTGATAGATTATACAAACTGGTGTGTAATATTTATGAAAAAGGGGAATTTCCGTCAGACTTAAAAAAAAGTGTTATAGTCATGATACCACAGAAAACAGGGGCAGATAAATGTGAAGAATACAGAACAATTAGTTTAACTAGTCGCGCATCAAAAATCTTAACTAGAATTCTATACAGAAGAATTGAGAGAAGAGTGGAAGAAGTGTTAGGAGAAGACCAATTTGGTTTCAGGAAAAGTATAGGGACAAGGGAAGCAATTTTAGGCCTCAGATTAATAGTAGGAGGAAGATTAAAGAAAACAAACCGACATACTTGGCGTTTATAGACCTAGAAAAGGCATTCGATAACGTAGACTGGAATAAAATGTTCAGCATTTTAAAAAAATTAGGGTTCAAATACAGAGATAGAAGAACAATTGCTAACATGTACAGAAACAAAACAGCAACAGTAACAATTAAAGAACATAAGAAACAAGCCGTAATAAGAAAGGAAGTCCGACAAGGATGTTCCCTATCTCCGTTACTTTTTAATCTTTACATAGAACTTGCAGTTAATGATGTTAAAGAACAATTTAGATTCGGAGTGAAAAGATAAAGATGTTACGATTTGCTAATGATATAGTAATTCTAGCCGAGAGTAAAAAGGATTTAGAAGAAACAATGAACGGCATAGGTGAAGTCCTATGCATGAACTATCGCATGAAAATAAACAAATACAAAACGAAAGTAATGAAATGTATTAGAAATAACAAAAATGGATTAATGAATGTGAAAATAGGAGGAGAAAAGATTATGGAGATAGAAGAGTTTTGTTATTTGGGAAGTAGAATTATTAAAGATGGACGAAGCAGGAGCGATATAAAATGCCGAATAGCACAAGCGAAACGAGCCTTCAGTAAGAAATATAATTTATTTACATCTAAAATTAATTTAAATATCAGGAAAAGATTTTTGAAAGTATATGTATGGAGTGTTACTTTATATGGAAGTGAAACTTGGACGATCGGAGTATCTGAGAAGAAAAGATTAGAAGCTTTTGAAATGCGGTGCTATAGGAGAATGTTAAAAATCAGACGGGTCGATAAAGTGACAAATGAAGAGGTATTGCGGCAAATAGATGAAGAAAGAAGCATTTGGAAAAATATAGTTAAAAGAAGAGACAGACTTATAGGCCACATACTAAGACATCCTGGAATAGTCGCTTTGATATTGGAAGGACAGGTAGAACGAAAAAATTGTGTAGGCAGGCCACGTTTGGAATATGTAAAACAAATTGTTAGGGATGTAGGATTTAGAGGGTATACTGAAATGAAACGACTAGCACTAGATAGGGAATCTCGGAGAGCTGCATCAAACCAGTCAAATGACTGAAGACAAAAAAGAAAATTGAATTATTATTTATCGTAAAAATTGTTTTACAAATAGAGGTTAACAATTATTAATAAATCAATATAAATAAATTAAATAAACTAAGTTAACAAAAATATACATATATATGAAGTCGGATTTGAACCGATGTGCCTTCCCTTTGTAAGATCCAAATATTTCATTAATTAAAATTTTATTTAGCTAGAACTCTGCAACCAATGAAAATAAGTACCAAAATCAAAAAAAAAAATTGGATTTTGGGCATTTTTAGACATTTTGGTTCAGTCGACTGCAATCAAAAGGCAAAGTGCACAACTAGATGATACAACAGTCCTAAATCCAAAATATCAACATCCTACGGCTAATCGTTTTTGAGTTATTCGAGATATATACGCACATACGTATAGACGTCAGGCCGAAACTAATCTCAATGGATTCAGGGATGGTAAAAATGGATATTTTCGTTGAAATCTGAAAACCGAAATTTTTAGCGATAGAATATAAATTGTGGTTTTTCGAAAGTAAAAGCCACAATTTTCCGTATTTTCATAAAGCTGTGTAATTAATCAGACATGTATACACACACACACACACACACACACACACACACACACACACACACACACACACACACACACACACACACACACATCTGACTAAAAGAAAGATTTTTGGAGATGTGATGAAAGTAATAAAAAGTATTTATTACAATACATTACGCCGATTATGCGGACTGACTTTTATAAGATAGATTCCGGATAATCAAAAATCCGGATAACTGAATAATTACAAAATATAACTATACTTACTGAAAGTATCACTCTAATTTTTAATGAAAATCACGGTTAATAATAAGGCGTAGACAATTAAACAAACAATCTTCTCTGTTCCGTGCAAGAAGACCCGATTTTCGTTAATATAATTTGGTTTTAATTGTTTAATTATTATTTTTTTTAATTTGGTTTAATATTGCTAACAATAGATACCGTAGATAAATAAAGATCAATGTTCCAACATGCAGCATCATAACGAACCAGACTTCTTTACTCTGTTCAAATTTTTCGATATTAAATTGATCGTAATTGAAGAACGACTCAACCAATCTTCATAAAATTTTCACATGCACAACTTCAGATAGACTACTTTGGCATATCTAAATTTCAATGATATTGATTGAGTAGTTTTGAAGATTTCTAAGCCACAAAAACTTTTTTTACATAGGTCTACAAATAAATAAATTTTATATACATAATTCCGAAAGCTTCTCTGATTTTTTGTAAAATCATCACCCGTGAACCAACCCGCCAATTACTTTAAAATTTTCAGGATACATTTATGTTAACCCAGAACAGGTTTTAACACATAGGAATGCTAGCTCCTGGGAGAGTGAAGTTGTAAATTAAAGATATTAATTAGAAAAAAAAAATTATTTTTTTACTTGATTATTATATTTCTATCACCATGGGAACAGAAATACTTTGTTGAGTTTTCTTCGTCAAAGGTGTTGTACTTACCACAATTACTACTAATTTTCATCCTACGTGGCGCGAGTGGTAGCGTCTCGCTCTTTCATCCGGAGGTCCCGGGTTCGAATCCCGGTCAGGCATGGCATTTTCACATACGCTACAAATCATTCGCCTAACGGTAGTCCCAGAAGTTAAAAAAAAAATGTTACTACTAATTTAGTTTCTTTTTCAGGTTTCTATAGAACCTGAATACATTAATTGTTATTTATCAGTATTATTCTCAGAACCATGAGGATCCAGGGTCCGGGGAGCGGAGTTCTCTGGCAAGACAGGAATGTCGAGCGAAGCGAGCTATGCAGGGGTTCAAAGGGCGGGGCCTCCTTGTAAGGTGATAATCGCAAGCTCTGTGTCCCTGGTATGTAGGTTCGGTTGGCTTCGGAGTTTGTCTGGGCCCTGGGGGTCCAGGGGGCGTAGCCCCAACCGGCTACTGCGTATTTGTACGTGTGTATTATATATATATATATATATATATATATATATATATAATACATATCATACTGAGTCAAGTATAGATGTACACACATGTACAAAGATATATAACACAATCAAACAACCCTTGGAATGTATCAGATCGATAATTCCATTGCAAAGAGAACGTTATACGAACTAACTCTACATTTGGTTGCTGTTTTTCTTTAAAACTAACAAAAACTTTTTAAAAAAATAAATAAAAAATAAATTTTGAAAAATTAGAATTGATGTACCACTATATTCTACTTTTGTTTGTGTGTGTGTATAGGTTGTGTTGAAGAGAGAATGAATTTTGCACTGCAACCGATTCAAAACCCCTCCTCCTCCTTTAAAACTGTTCAAAACCACTCCTTCCCACAGAACTCATACCAACAAACCCTGACGGAAGAACCACTTCTCTCTTCCCCACCACTACTAACAACATCAGTAATGCTACCACACAGGAGAGAGCCACCGACATCCAGACCCAACCGTGGTATGAGTTCTCACAACTAGTGTATAACCTCCTCTTACTCTATCATATTTTACCTCCTCCACCTCCTCTTAAACATATATATATATATTTATAAACGGCTATTCACCAATCCTTAACGTTAAACTTAGTGGATACCTATTTTCACGTTCTTCATCATCCAACATGCTTAATCTAAACCCCCCTCCACCTACCCCTACACATAATCTACCAATCACCACTCTCAACTCCCATTCTATCCCTACACCATTAAGCTTTTAATGCATTAAACCAATTATGAACCATGATCATCGGTTGTCTTTCTCTGTAGCATCCCATACCAGTTTACCATACTCATCCGTGAAAACATTTCATACTATTTTTAGTTCATTAAAATAAAAATAAAAATCTATGAAGAAGTACAAGAAGATAATGATATTTATCAGTTGATTTACCTAAACCGTTTGCTTTTTCCCCAACTTTCTATTTTGAAAATATATTATAAATTTAACTGTAATATGGAAAAAAAGAAGGAAATGAAAACCGGTCGTAGAATACTTATAATAATTTAACGCCATATTATTCATTCATAACAAATTTATATCGCTTTAGTATTGGGCAGAGTTAAGATACGTACATATACAGACACAATATTATATTAAACGAGCACACAAGCCTTGGAAAATATGAGATCGATAATTCCATTGCAAGGAGAACGTTATTCGGACAAACTCTATATTTGAAGGTGGGGTGCTACCAAAAATTCGGCGCCAAAATGTATCCAAACAACTTTTAACTTTTTTATAACTATTCTTTATTTAACATTGACCATTCTCTTTTCTTTTCTTATTTTTTCCCTTCTGTTCATACATATCTTGTTCCTCCTATCTTACGTTTCATATTTCTTTTATTTTTTCCTTAAACCTCTTTAGATTTTTTCTTTTATGTTTAAAATTTTATTTTCTAATCTATTATTATTTTTTTTAAATAGACAACGTTTAAAACGTATCTTTGTTTTTCTTTCTTTCTTCATTTAATCGAAATAAAGAAAAAAAAATTGATGTGGATACCACATGACTTCCTTGTACGTCTGTTAAATTACATATCCACATTTTCTGCTGTACTTCATTTAAACTTATTACATTTGAAAGTGAGATACGATGGGGAGGGGTGAAAACTCCTGGGTTTGATGTCTTATGGTTGAAATAGAAAAATAACTTTGAGCTCATTTGAAAGTTTGAAATCTTAGTATACGAGGTGCGACAATAAAGTAATGAGACTGATTTTTCTTTGCAAGATGTGGCAACCCTGCAGCTTGTGTAGGCACACCATCTTTGGTCTATAAGCTACTTCTAGTCCAAGCGGCACATTGATGCGACTGCTCAGTCGTGAGTTGTGCTGTAATTAGTGAACACGTGTTTGTGTCTCTCGTCACAGAAATGAAACCGCAAAATATTGCGCGACGGTATGCCGTTTCTTTTTGCGTTAAATCGGGTGAAAACGCGACGACAACTTACGGCAAGCTTCAGAAGGCTTTTGGAGAGAAGGTTATGTCAAGAGCTCAAGATTTTCGGTGGCATAAAATTTTTAGCGAAGGCAGAACGAATGTTGAAGTTGAAGACCGCAGTGGACGACAATCATCCTCACGGACAGATGTCAACTAGACCAGGGTGCGTGAAATCGTACGATCTGATCGAAGATTATCCGTGAAAATGATCTCAGAAGAACTCAACATCGACAGAGAAACGGTTCGTCTAATATTAACTGAAGATCTTGGTAAGAGAAAGATTTGTGCAAAAATGGTACCCAAAAATCTCACACAACAGCGAGAAACACGGAAAAATGTGGCAGCCGATCTGTTAGAGCAAACGGAAATCAATCCAGATTTGTTGAGCCGTGTTATCACTGGTGATGAAGATTGGTTGTTTCAATACGATCCAGAGACAAAACGTCAAAGTTCGCAATGGTGCTCAAAGGGATCACCCAGACCAAAAAAAGCTCGCATGTCAAAGTCAAAAGTGAAATGCATGCTTGTGTGCTTCTTCGATTCCAAGGGAATTGTTCATAAAGAGTGGGTGCCTCCTAGATAAACAGTTCACTAATATTTCTACAAAGAAATTTTAGAAAGACTCGTAAACGAGTTCTTCGTGTCCGTGCCAACATTGCTGATAATTGGATTCTGCATGACAATAATGCGCCATCCCATACTGCTCTGTCGGTACAGCAATTTTTAACCTCAAAACAAATTTCAGTACCACCACAGCCACCTTATTCACCAGATATCGCTCCGTGCGGCTTTTTTCTATTTCCAAGAGTAAAAATGGCGGTCAAGGGACGCCATTTTCAAACAACACAAGATGTCCAAAAAGCGGTGACGAGGGTCTTGAAGGATATTATTACAGAAGATGAGTTCCAGAAATGTTTCCATCAATGTCAGAAGCGCTGGAATAAGTGTGTGCAATCAGAGGGGAACTACTTTGAAGAAGACAACACTAAACATGACTAAAACGGTAAGCAACATTTTTTTTCACATCAGTCTCATAACTTTATTGTCGCACCTCGTATAACTGTGCAAATATCAGGTGTCCCGAATTCGTACATTGTTTTATTTTTGCCGGTGAAATAGGAGATGGCAAAGTCGCAAGAAAGTTTCTCGTAATTGGAGTTACGGTTCGTCATGAAATTTTTGTTTCTCCAGGGAAAATAGCCAAAGGATATTAACACTGAGATATCAGAAACAGTTGGAGAGAAGTGTGCTTCCTACAGCACTGTGAAAACTTGAATATCTCATTTCAAGACTGGCCATTTGAATATTGAAGATGAGCCCCGAAGTGGGCACCCTCAAATCCCAACTGACACTGCAAAATGCTGTCAACAAGCTTTTTCTTGAGGATCGGCCAAAAAGATAGCCCAGATATTGAACATCTTCAGGGAGCGTGTTGGTTTCATTATTACCACAATCCTAGACATGCGCAAGCTTTCAGCGAAATGGGTGCCCAAATATTTGAACTGTCATCAGCGGAAGGAACGAGGTGAGATTCAAGGAAGGAACCGATTCAAATCGGTTTTGGGCCATTTTGAAGCTCCAAAGGCCTTTTTAGATAGGTTAGTGACTGAGGATGAAACTTGGCTTTATATTTATAATGGTGAAACCAAGGATAAGTCCAAAGAATGGGACCACAACGGTTCCTCAAGGACAAAGAAGTTCCGCACCCAGAAATCGGTGAAAACCCAAAACAGTGATGGCGTCCGTTTTCTGAGACAAAAACGGCATTCTGTTGATGGACTATTTACCTCTGGGATCTAGTATAACAGGACAATATTGTGGTAACATGCTGAACCAGTTGAAGGAGGCAATTAAGAAGTAATGTTGAAGGAAATTGGCCAAAGGGATCCTTCTATTGCATGACAATGCACCTGCATACACGCCCAACGTTGTGGCTGCCAAATTGACGACCCTGGGCATCCGACTGGTCAACCATCCACCCTACTATCAAACATAACATCTTCGGACTATTATCTATTATTGATAATTTCACCCCATTGAGGTGGAAATGGGAGACTTTTTCGAAAAAAAAATATCGCTATAACTTTCTTATTAAGTAAAATATCGAATTCGTTTAAAGTTTGTACTATTCTTTGGATAAGGGCCTGAAACTTATCTAAGTAAAGTGTTTTGACATCGCCAACCATTGGCTCAGGGAATGGGAAAAATGGGGGTTTTGAAAACCAAAAAAAATCGTACCTTCCTTAATAGGCACAGTATCGAATCGGTTTAAAGTGGGCATTAGTCCTTTTAAACATTCCATAAAACTTTTATCAAACAATTTTTTATATGACCAATACTTACGGTAAGGGATGACTAAAATATTGCTGGAATTGTAAGAAGATGGGGTTTGTTTTATGGTAAACATGTGAAACTTTTTTTTATATGCAACCGTTGTCGTATTGAGTAAATTTGAAGTTTTTTTTTAACTTTAAGGTGTAAATCTTTGTTATCCCCTACTTACCACCGGTGAAATATACTTCCACCTTCCGGCGTGCTGAAAGGGATATTTTTATATCTGACATACAATAACTTTGTTAATTGACTACTAAACAGATAAAACATTTAAATAAAACTTGTAGAGAATTTAATTTTGAACAAAATGATGTATGATAGGTTAAATAAAATTAAGAAAAGTTAGAATAATTCGAATTTTATTTAGAAATAGTATTTTTTATTATATCTGTCAGAAAAGTACGTGTTTAATGTATATAAAAACCAAGTTCTTTTTTCGTGATGTAAAAAATTTGAAAAAAAAAATATAACTGGAAATTATACAACAGTAAAATAAAAATAAATAAATAAAAATTTGTTAAAGAGTTGATCAGCAATGTGCAATACTTTAAATCATTCTGTTTGATGCATTAAGTACATCGGGTAATACGAACTGTGCTGTCGTTAGCGAAGATTTTATATGAATTTTAGCTTGTATATGACCGATTTGCCACTGAAGTAATGCCATATTTATTTATAACAGTGGAATACGCCGATGTGATATTCATTTTGGTTGTGTTTAATGATAATTATAAACAGCTGCTATATTAGAATATGAAATACGTTTTCCGAATCGCAGGATTCCAGATTCCAAAACAATTAGTGCGACGTTTCGCAATATTGGGAAACAGATTCGCTACCTAATATTTGTACCAGCTAGGAACGATCTGTCCAGCACGAAACTGTTATTGATGAAATTATTATTGATGCAGTTCACCGCAGTCCAGGCGTCAATTCAAGACGTCTTCCTAAACGGATCAGTGTAAAATTTTATTTCTTTGTTTTATTCAACTTATCTTACACCATTTAGTTCAGAATTATATTCTCTACAATTTTTGTTTAAAAGTTTTATATGTTTATTACTCATTTAACAATGTTACTGTACTTCAAACAAAAAAAATAGGGGTTTTACCCCAATTTATTGGTTTTCTTCCCGGAACGGAATGCAAGAATAGCGGGAGTTTCAATATTTCTCCCTACAGATTGCAGAGCCTGGACAATGTCCCTTGCTGCTGTATCTTTCTATTATCGGGCGGATTTCATCGGTTATAAATTTTAAGTTTTATTTATGCACGGATTTGGTAATTTGCGTTCCTAACCATATGGACCATGGTGTAATTTATTTACTAGTTCTGACCGTGGTAGACTTTGAGCCTAGTAATCCCGGCGTGATTCCCCTGCAGTCAATCAGCTGAAGTACCCTCGGTACCAGCAACTATGGGCTAGCAGGAGTGCGCCTACCGGAGCTCTAGTTATTTGGAAGGAGAAATACGCCCCGTTCTCCGGAGGGAGTCGCATATGCTGACTAAATGAAATTGTGGTCTCTTCGTCGGACGGTGTGGGGTGATGTCTAGCTTTTTATAGTTTTAACAAAATTTAATTGCGAAAACGGTTACTTTTGTGGCCGGAATAATTGTGCGGTTTCCATTTATAGGTTACGTAATATAGAGGCTCCTCAGCCTGATTTGTCATTTTTTGACTCTCGTACCGCCTCTTCATGGTGGTTCATTTAATATGGCATGAAGCCGTTTTCTCCCCACATTTCTGAAACATTACTACACATACGGTTATAGGATCTATATTATTCGATTTTTCAGGTCTAAAAACATAAGAAATCACTAATTCTGTCTCTTAATTAACGTCCTAATAATAGTTTTAATATATCATTTCATCAGAGTAGCTGAAATCCAAGTGAAATTTTTCACCAGCCGTAACTAGTAAATGAAACATTTTAGAACATATGTTTATATAAACTTATCGCATTATTTTCACGAGTAGAATAGGTTATGAAAGTTCCGGGGTGAACTTTGATCATGCACCCTTTTTCTTTCATTTTCCTGTTTAGCTTCCGTTAACTACCGTTTAGATAATTCTTCAGAGAATGAATGAGGATGATATGTATGAGTGTGAATGAAGTGTAGTCTTGTACTTTCTCAGTTCGACCATTCCTGAGATGTGTGGTTAATTGAAACCCAACCACCAAAGAACATCGGTATCCACGATCTAGTATTCAAATCCGTGTAAAAATAACTGACTTTACTACGACTTGAACGCTGGAACTCTCGACTTCCAAATCAGCTGATTTGGGAAGACACGTTCACCACTAGACCAACCCGGTGGGTTTGACCATACACCCTGCTTATGTAAATCTTTTTTACAAAGTAATTTATTTTTACTTCATTGTACGAAGTAAAAGAAGTACTGCGATCGTGAAAAATTTCGGTTTTCAGATTTCAACGGAAATATCCATTTTGACCATCCCTGAATCCATTTAGACTAGTTTCGGTGTGACGTCTCTTCGTACGGAAGTATCTCGCTTAACTCAAGAATGATTATCCGAAGGATGTTGAAATTTTGCATTTAAGACTGTTGTAACATCTAGTTGTGCACCTCCCATTTTGACTGCAATTGACTGAACCTAAGGTGTCCAAAACAGCTCAAAATAAAAAAAAATGAATTTTAGGCTTTTTCTTAACTGCAGTAATAAGCTCTCATTCAGAGCTTTTGAACGATATATCAAAAGTTGTAGTTATTTTTATTGGTTCCAGAGATATAGCCAAATAAAATTTAAACTAATGAAATATTTGGATCTTACAAGAGGAAGGCACATCGGTTCAAATCAGATTTCATCGCCTTTTTTTTAATTTAAATATATTGATTTAATAATCTAAAAACCTGTGATTGTAAAAAATATGTAAATATGAAAGTTAATATAGGCGTTAATATAGTCATGTGGTGTCCACGTCAATTTTTTTTATTTATTCGATTGTTTTTCTTCATAAAATATTGAACTATAACCATAAGGTAGACACCGGAATGTACCGATCACTAGCGGAAAATCCCGATTCGTTCGTATCAATTTCTAGAGTTAAATTTCTAATTTAACTTTCGTTATGGTTTGCTTGGCATTTCTCCCGCCACCACTCCATTCGGTCGGCCTAAGTATAAGACCAAATGTCTGTGCCACAAACGGCAACTGAGGCTCGAACAGTTTAGCGATCAGTATTCTGAAATAGCTCCTAAAGCTTACCTAACGATTTTATATCGCTCCTGCTTCGTCCATCTTTAGTAATTCTACTTCCCAAATAACAAAATTCTTCTACCTCCATAATTTTTTCTCCTTCTGTTTTCACATTCAGTGGTCCATCTTTGTTATTTCTACTACATTTCATTACTTTTGTTTTGTTCTTGTTTATTTTCATGCGGTAGTTCTAGAGTAAGACTTCGTCCATGCCATTCATTGTTTCTTCTAAATCCTTTTTACTCTCGGCTAGAATTACTATACCATCAGCAAATCGTAGCATCTTTATCTTTTCACCTTGCACTATTACTCCGAATCTAAATTGTTCTTTATCATCATTAATCGCTAGTTTCATGTAAAGATTAAAACGTAACGGGGATAGGGAACATCCTTGTCGGACTCCCTTTCTTATTACGGCTTCTTTCTTATGTTCTTCAATGTTATGTTACATGTTATGTTATGTCACTGTTGCTGTTTGGTTCCTGTACATGTTAGTAATTGTTCTTCTATCTCTGTATTTGAACCCTAATTTTTTTAAAATGCTGAACAGTTAATTCCAGTCTACGTTATCGAATGCCTTTTCTAGGTCCATAAATGCCAAGTATGTCGGTTTGTTTTTCTTTAATCTTCCTCCTACTATTAATCTGAGGCCTAAAATTTCTTCCCTTGTTCCTATACTTTTCCTGAAACCAAATTGGTCTTCTCCTAACACTTCTTCCACTCTCCTCTCAATTCTTCTGTATAGAATTCTAGTTAAGATTTTTGATGCACGACTAGTTAAACTAATTGTTCTGTATTCTTCACATTTATCTGCCCCTGCTTTCTTTGGTATCATGACTACCTTTTTTTGAAGTCTGACGGATCTTCCCCTTTATTATGATATTAAATCATTAATATTATGATATTAAATATTAAAGACAAAAAACTTAAAAAATACAATAAAACCAACTGGATATTAATAAAAATAATTCAAATTAAAATTAATTCAAAAAAAAAAAAGTTAATTCAAATAAAAATAAATTGTAAATTTTAAAAGAAAAATAAAAAAAAACGTTTTAATTGAAAAATCATGTTACATAAAACAGAGAAAAAAAGTGATGAAAACCTGACAGTTAATTTCTATTACTGAAAAACATATCACGTGTACTCGTTTTTTTTTCCACAGATACAATACCTTTTTTCACAGTGTACATTAAATAGAAAAGAAAAATTCACTGCTATCTATTGCACGAGTACTAAACATAGTTTTATCACTGTTAACAATTCCTTTTTTTTTGCAAAAAAAAAAATCCTTTTAAAAGATTCATTAGTATACGTAACATCAAAACACGATAATCAAATAAAAACAAGTGATGTTAAAATTAATTATAACTTAAAAAAAAATATTAAGACATATATCGACTACTAAATAGAGGGAACCGGTAATAAATTTTCCAGTCCCAACCTGGTACGCTTACGGTGTACCAAGAAACCACATTAAAAGTTTTACTACCAAGGCAGTGATAATTAATATAAATAAATAAAATATTTGTCATGAAATAAACAGAATGATTCAAAAGGAAAGAAGATAATTTCTAAAACTAATTTTAGATCTTGAAATAAAAAAAAAAGTACCTAAAAATATTTGTCCGAAAACGATTTATTACTAAGTTACCACTATTGGAAAATTTCAACAGGATTTCAGGTCTCCAGGTGAAATGAAGTCATACTGCAATATTTGATATACAAAGTATTCCACCAATAAATTTTCAGGACACGTTCTACTGGTAAAATTAATGAAAAAAAATTATTTATTTATTTTTTTTTTTTTTGAGTTTTTGTTGGGAGAAAAACATTCCGGAGTTATCATCGCTCGAACACGAAATATAAAAACAAATAAAAATATTAAAACGAAGACAAAACAAAAAAAACATACTCTAAATGTTAATTTTTTTAGGCGATAAATATTTTCTTGTTACTATCGAACGGAAAGAAAAATGGAATATTAAAATATGAAATCTAATAAGACAACAACTAAATTAAAATAAAATAAAAATGTAAAGTAGAAATCTAAAAAATAAAATTCAAATTCAAACTAAAATTTTAAACACATAACCATACTAAGGTACAAAAAATTTAAGAATAGCTTTAAAAGGTGTGAAAAATACTAATATCTCGATGAAATAAAAATGAAATAAAGGGATAATTAAAATGGATATTTCCGTTGGAATCTGGAAACCGAAATTTTTCGCGATTACAATACTTCCTTTACTTCGTACAAGTAAAAATGAATCTTTATTTGTTTGGCTCGTATGCGTTCCTACACCATTCATCCGATCGCGATGAAACTTTGGTAAGTTGTGCGCAAGTCCGCGATGGTATCTAAATTAGTTTTGACCAGTTAAGTGGCTCTCGGGTCGAAATATTTCGAAAAATTATATTTATGACGCAATTTGGCTCATATTCGGAATATGTGTTACTTACATGGAAATATATGTTACTTACATGGTTCAGAAGTGGAAAGAGAAATGAACATTGGTAAAATAGACGGAGCATACAGGAAAGTTAAGGAAAATTTTGGGGTACATAAATTAAAATCTAATAATGTGTTAAACAAAGATGGTACACCTATATATAATACGAAAGGTAAAGTCGATAGATGGGTGGAATATATTGAAGAGTTATACGGAGGAAATGAATTAGAAAATGGTTTTATAGAGGAAGAAGATGAAATGGGAGAAACAATACTGAGATCTGAATTTAAGAGAGCATTAAAAGATTTAAATGGCAGAAAGGCTCCTGGAATAGACGGAATACCTGTAGAATTACTGCGCAGTGCAGGGGAGGAGGCGATTGATAGATTATACAAACTGGTGTGTAATATTTATAAAAAAGGGGAATTTCCGTCAGACTTCAAAAAAAGTGTTATAGTAATGATACCAAAGAAAACAAGGGCAGATAAATGTGAAGAATACAGAACAATTAGTTTAACTAGTCATGCATCAAAAATCTTAACTAGAATTCTATACAGAAGAATTGAGAGGAGAGTGGAGGAAGTGTTAGGAGAAGACCAATTTGGTTTCAGGAAAAGTATAGGGACAAGGGAAGCAATTTTAGGCCTCAGATTAATAGTAGAAGGAAGATTAAAGAAAAACAAACCAACATACTTGGCATTTATAGTTTAGAAAAGGAATTCTATAACGTAGACTGGAATAAAATGTTCAGCATTTTAAAAAAATTAGGGTTCAAATACAGAGATAGAAGAACAATTGCTAACATGTACAGGAACCAAACAGCAACAGTAGCAATTGAAGAACATAAGAAAGAAGCCGTAATAAGAAAGGGAGTCCGACAAGGATGTTCTCTATCTCCGTTACTTTTTAATCTTTACATGGAACTAGCAGTTAATGATGTTAAAGAACAATTTAGATTCGGAGTAACAGTACAAGGTGAAAAGATAAAGACGCTACGATTTGCTGATGATATAGTAATTCTAGCCGAGAATAAAAAGGATTTAGAAGAAACAATGAACGGCATAGATGAAGTCCTACGCAAGAACTATCGCATGAAAATAAACAAGAACAAAACAAAAGTAATGAAATGTAGTAGAAATAACAAAGATGGACCACTGAATGTGAAAATAGAAGGAGAAAAGATTATGGAGGTAGAAGAATTTTGTTATATGGGAAGTAGAATTACTAAAGATGGACGAAGCAGGAGCGATATAAAATGCCGAATAGCACAAGCTAAACGAGCCTTCAGTAAGAAATATAAGTTGTTTACATCAAAAATTAATTTAAATGTCAGGAAAAGATTTTTGAAAGTGTATGTTTGGAGTGTCGCTTTATATGGAAGTGAAACTTGGACGATCGGAGTATCTGAGAAGAAAAGGTTAGAAGCTTTTGAAATGTGGTTCTATAGGAGAATGTTAAAAATCAGATGGGTGGATAAAGTGACAAATGAGGAGGTATTGCGGCAAATAGATGAAGAAAGAAGCATTTGGAAAAATATAGTTAAAAGAAGAGACAGACTTATAGGCCACATACTAAGGCATCCTGGAATAGTCGCTTTAATATTGGAAGGACAGGTAGAAGGGAAAAATTGTGTAGGCAGGCCACGTTTGGAATATGTAAAACAAATTGTTGGGGATGTAGGATGTAGAGGGTATACTGAAATGAAACGACTAGCACTAGATAGGGAATCTTGGAGAGCTGCATCAAACCAGTCAAATGACTGAAGACAAAAAAAAAAACAAAAAAAAAACATGGAAATAAATACCTTTGCAAAAACTTGACCCGCTAGATGGCACTGGGGTTGAGATATTTGGGGAAATTTCATTTATGGACCGATTTGGCTCATATTAAGAATATATAATAGTTAGTGAAAAGAATTTTTTTGCAAAAAATGGACCAGTTATGTAGCGCTGTGATAGATATATCTCGAAAAATTGTATTTATGGTTCGATTTGGCCCATATTCTGAATATATATTAGTTACTTGAAAAGAAAAACTTTTGAAAAAAGCTATACCCGCTAGGTGGCGCCGGTGTGCACATATTTACGTTGCAAATATACAAACAGACTTTCACCTTCTCTCTCTGTCTCTCTCTCTCTCTATATATATATATATATAATTTTTATGTTTATATTTATATATAAGGTAATTTTTTTATGTATGTCCGCTATAGACTAAAAAACTGCTGAACCGATTTTCAGGCGGGTATTTGAAAAATGGTCTGCGATATCCGGAGAAGGTTTAAAAACTAATTGATATCCTTGAGCTGACCAGTAGAAGTAATGTTGGGGTTTATTTATTTATTTAACGTATGACACCAAGCCACAACACCAATTACAGTCAAAAATTACAAACAAGCATCTAAAATATTAATATACGCTACTGATTCTGGAGTTGCCATTTGGAAATCTTCAGGAGTCCCTTCATAAGCTGTTCCAGGTCAAACTTCTGTAATGTATTTAACAGTTTGATTTTCATCACACTCCCAAAGGGGAGTCGGTGTTTTATACCATTTATACAGGAAATAGGCGCACCTACCATGGTGAGTTCGTATTCTGTTTAACGTAGACCATTTCTTACGTGGCAAAACAAAACCCGACGGATTTGAGTAATACTTGGAATTTGGTTATTCTGCTTTGTGGTCCATTCTTGACACCAGGCGTCAGTCAAGTTGAATCCTTCCTCTTTGGTAGCAATTATTTTGATAGATGGCGTTCTAGATCGAAGGTGACCATGAATGGCGGTTAGATAAACCAATATAGGTTTTCCTGACCACACAAACACAAGTATTAGGAACTGCAGACCATGTCACTAGATATACCCAACAGTCCTTTTGAGGACTTACCGGCAAAAAATCTTAGAGAATCCGTCCGAATTTACCACGTAAATATGGAAAGCATAAGTTAGGGGATTTTTGGAACCCACTATTGTGTTTAGTGAGTAGTTTGAATTAAAACCGATAGGTAGTGCTGTTTTGATAAATGGAATTATTGACATTCTGACTTTTATAAAGTAAAAGATTAAATTTTGTGAAGTTCCGTACTGTATGGTTTTGTAAAAACCAACTTTCAATTGCGTTCATTTAATCTATATATAAACTGAAATACAGCAATAGCAAAGCATTGTCGGATCTGGTAGTATTAAAAAACAAAGAATACGATTGGTTGGAATTTTGTGCCTGATTATGATAAGAAAAAACTCTCACCTTATGATTGGTTAAAAAAAGAATACGATTGGATGAAATTTCGTGCCTGATAATGATAAGAAAAAACTCTCACCTTATGATTGGTTAAAAAAAAGAATACGATTGGATGAAATTTCGTGCCTGATAATGATAAGAAAAAACTCTCACCTTATGATTGGTTAAAAAAGAAAGAATACGATTGGTTGGAATTTCGTGCCTGATAATGATAAGAATTACTCACACCTTATGATTGGTTAAAAAAAAAAGAATACTATTGGTTAGAATTTTGTGCCTGATAATGATAAAAATTACTCATACCTTATAATTGGTTAAAAAAAAAAAAGAATACTATTGGTTAGAATTTTGTGCCTGATAATGATAAAAATTACTCACACCTTATGATTGGTTAAAAAAAACGAATACTATTGGTTAGAATTTTGTGCCCGCTAATGATAAGAATTACTCTTACATTATGATTGGTTAAAAAATAAAGAATACGATTCGTTGGAATTTTTTGCCTGATAATGATAAGAATTACTCTCACCTTATAATTGGTTAAATAAATAACATCTATTAGTAAATAATGATTAATTTATTATTTTACTACGATTAATTTATTATTATTAGTTTACTACGTAATATATTTTAACGAAAATTTAAGTAAAATCAAAATGAAAACGTGCAAACAAAACAACAAAGATAAAAGAGACATTACCAGTTTGTATAAATATATACGTATCTACAATTTAAATATGTTCTTTTGAAGAGGATGTCAATAGTACAGTATATAATGTTTGAACATCAAACAGAATAGATAGAGATTGGGTCAGGAGTGTACTGGAGTGTATGCTTATTTACTAATTGGTTGAGCACTGTGATTTGTTAAATAAATTCTACCTTGATATATAATCAATCGGCGCAAAATATATTTACGATATGCGAATGAGATAAAAAAGAGAGTATTAAATGACAAAGAGTATTAATTAACAAACGAACAGATTATTTCAGAAAGAGGTTAAAAAAGGAGTAAGGGAGAAACAATAATTGAGTGATTCTTTTTTATAATTAATTTACAAAAGAGTGTATATAGGGGTTTTCCCCGACGAAACGTAAACATTTTCAGGATATGTTCTGTTGGTGAAAATAATAAAAAAAGGAATGATAAACATACATCTGAAAACGCTTTATTTTCGAGTTACGGCTAACGGAAGATTTCGCTCGGATTTCGGCTCTTGTAATAAAATGAAGCCCTACTGTTATTTTTAGGATTCAAATTAATGAGTAAAAATAAAGATTTCTTATGTAATTCGAGCTGGAAAATACGACAAAACAGGTCCCAGAACAGTAAATTCAGTAGTTTTTAAAATATCAGATGTAAATCACTGAATTCGATATGGAAAAACATATTTTTTTAGGTTTGAGTATAATAGCTTTGTTAAATGACTAATAAAAGCGAAAGATTTAGTAAGAAAACTTGTAGAGAATTTAATTATGAGAAAATTAATGTAAATACAGCCAATAAAAAGTAAATAGAATTTTTTTTTAAATTAGTTTTTTTAAGCAAAACACGAAAACTACACAGAAAATCGTATCATTCTTTCTGTATCTAATAAACATTCTATTTAAAAACAAAAACGGTAATTTCTGGAATTAATTTTAAAAGAAACTAACAGACCCGGCAGTGCTTCGCTATTGTTAGATTTTAGTATCTCTTATGTAAAAGAGAATGTCTTGAGTCATAGTCAACGTACAACCAAAACTATTATAGGTAGAGGGTTGAAATATTCAGAGTACCTTCGTATCTTTAAGTAGGCGTCCATTAAGAAAGGATTTTGCGAAATTTTGATTTTAAGGGGTTCAAATCGATAAAAAACTAAATTTCGTGTTAACAGCGCTACCTGTTGGACGTAAAAGCAACATACGTTATACTAAATATTTTACAATGTTTCCGATATGTGTATCCACTCACTATAGACTAAAAAACTACTGAACCGATTTACGCGCGGGGAAGAAGGGAGAAAGAGAAAAATCGGAACAGGGAAATAGGGAAAAATCAAAAAAGGTAAAAGGGAAGAAGGTAAAAGGAGAAGAAGGAGAAAATATAAAAAGAAAAAAGAGGAAACAAGGAAAAGGAAAAACGGGAAAAGAAAATGGAAAGGGAAAAGAGAAAAAAGAAAAGGGAAATGGGAAAAGATGAAAGGGATTAAATTAATTTAATTAAAATTAAATTTAAAATAAGTAAATGATTAAATTAAAAAATTAGAATATGAAAATGTAATTTTATTCAAAATGAAAGGCTTAATATTTTAGCCGTAGCATAAATTTTAATAAAACTAATATTTACGGAAATATAACAGATTGAAAAATAAATATGGCCGCCATTTTGTAATTTGCGAAGGTATTTAATTCCTGATTATTTTTCTAGTTTTACAACTTTATTACCTAGACGCTTACTAAATATTAATGTGATTTGTCTACCCGAACTTGAGATATTGAGAATCTCTTATGTAAAAGAGAATGACCTGAGTCATAATCAACGTACAACCAAAACCATTATAGGTAGAGCCTTGAAATATTCAGAGTACCTTCGTATCTTTAAGTAGGCGTACACTAAAAAAGGATTTTGCGAAATTTTGATTTTAAGGAGTTCAAATAGATAAAAACCTAAATTTCCTGATAACAGCGCTATCTGTTGAACGCAAAAGCAACATACGCTATAATAAATATTATACGATTGCATTGCAATGTTTCCGATATGTGTGTCCGCTATAGACTAAAAAATTACTGGACCGATTTATGTGCGGGGAAGAAGGGAGAAAGGAAAAAATCGGAAAAGGGAAAAGGGAAAAGGGAAGAAGGTAAAAAGAGAAGAAGGGGAAAATGGAACAAAGAAAAAAGGGGAAACGAGGAAAAGGGAAAACGGGAAAAGAAAATGGAAAGGGAAAAGAGAAAAAAAGAAAAGAGTAAGGGGAAAAGGAAAATGGGGGAAGAGGAAAGGGATTAAATAAATTTAATTAAAATTAAATAAAATAATATTAAATTAAATTTAAAATAAATAAATAATTAAATTAAAATGGAATTAAAAACTTAGAATATGTAAAGCAAATAATTGAAGATGTCAAATGCAAAAATATTGGTTAAGATTAAAAGCGTAGGTAAAGCATTGGAAATGAAGTAATTCATTACATCTGTCAAATAAGTAATATTAATACATCGTATGCGCGCGCAGAGCGACAGAATGAGTAAGTGAGTGCTCCAGAAAAATGCCGTTAAATTTTACAGCTGTATTTCTGTGTTTATAATGAAAAAAGTTCATAATAAGCAAACGTTCGGAAAAGACTTTGTTTTTAAATTAGGAATAACAAAGAATTTTATCGTGATTTCTGCTTAGCGGCAAAACCGAAATTCGTCGAAAACCAACCGGTTTCGAAAACCGGGAAAGAAGGGAGAAAGGGAAAAATCGGAAAAGGGAAATAGGGAAAAATCGAAAGAAGGGTAAAAAGGGAAAAACGGGGAAAATAAAATGGAAAGAGAGAAAAAGAAAAGTGGAAAGTGGAAGAGGGAAAGGGAAGTAAAGGAAAGAGAAACGGAAGAAGGACAGGAAAACGGGAGAAAAAGGGAAGGAAAAGTGAAGAGAGCCATGACCCTCTGATCGTGACGGGAACCGCAAGTAACCTTAGAGCACGGGCAAAGCCGGGATGGGGATGCTAGATTTGGGATTGTAATAAATTTTTTGGTTATCTTTATTGAACTATTTTCATTCATAAAATGGATCGGTCTAACAAATACTGTTCAATTTCTTATCTTCCTTTTTTTGTTTTTCTTTATTTAAGTTTTGGACAACAATTCGTTGTTTATTGTATATTCCTTCATATTTTTCAAAAAAAAATTTATTTACCGTTTGATCAGGATTTAATGAAAATTAAATATAATATTTTTAATTAAATATTTTTTATTTATAAAAAAATAAATTTGTTATTATTAAAAAAGCATTTCGAGTGAAGCTTCATTTATATTGTGGGCGAAGTTGCAACGGGGTAAGCTAGTATATATACGAGGTGTGATCAAAAAATACGGTGAATGAATTTTTATAACGGCAACTACCGACGCTACATCCATATACTGTAATTTGTCCAATAGCGTGATCAATTGAGACAGGCAGAGACAAGTTGTAACACGTTCGAGCTTGCAAGTCAGCTGCCAGAGCCGCTAGAGTGAGGTTATGTTTATCGTGTCTGTCGCGCAGCATGGATTTTGAACAACGCATTAACATTAAGTTTTGTTTTAAGTCGCAAAAGAGTGCCAAAGAAGCTCACGAAATGTTAGAATCGGTGTACGGCGATAATGTGATAACTTTGAAGACTGTGTACAAGTGGTATGACCGATTTAAAAACGGAAATGAGTCTGTTGAAGACGAGCAGCGTGCGGGACGTCCAGTAACCTGAAAAACAGCTAAAAATGTGCAAAAAGTGGAAACAATGGTTCGTTCAAACAGGCGAATGACTATTCGAGAGCTATCGAAAGACCTTAACATCTCTTACGGATCCGTTCAAAGCATTTTAACTAATGAATTGCAAATGAGACGAGCGAGTGTAAAATTTGTTCCCAGACTTTTGAGTGATGAAAAGAAGGAAAATCGTGTGTCAATTTGCACGGAGTTGAAGGGTCGTCTTCATGCAGATCCGGACTTCATGGCCAAAAATGGAACTGGAGATGAAAGTTGGATCTATGGCTATGACCCTGAGACCAAAATGCAGAGTTCCCAATTGAAAACCGGTTCATCTCCTCGCCCTAAAAAGGCACGTCAGTCAAAATCCAACATCAAGGTCATGCTCGTTGTTTTTTTTCGATAGTGAGATCAGAGTTCGTTCCAAGGGGAACAACTGTAAACTCTGAATTTTATAAGGGCGTACTGCAACGATTGCGAAACGACGTACGAAGAAAGCGATCAGAAAAATGGACCGATGGCTTCCTTCTTCACCACGACAACGCGCCGTGTCACAACTCGCTTCTCATTCGCGAGTTTTTGGCCGAAAAAAGTGTTCCTGTCTGTCCACATCCGCCTACTCACCGGAGTTAGCACCATGCGACTTTTGGCTCTTCCCAAAAATTAAAACTGTGCTTAAAGGAAAACGTTTTGAGACCATTGCTGACATTGAGAGGGCCACGACCGAGCAGCTGAAAGTCCTTCCGAAAGACGCCTTCCAGAAATGCCTCCAGTCATGGAGTCAACGTTGGGATAAGTGCATTGCTAGCCAAGGACAGTACTTTGAAGGAGATTAAATCGAATTCTATGTAACCTTATTACTTTTTTTAATAAAAAAATTATTCACCGTATTTTTTGATCACATCTCGTATAAATTAATGAATACAGTTTAAAGTTTGATAAAACATTAACAAAATGAACATTACGGAAGTTCACAAAATTTAACCTTTCACTTTTTCCTTTTTTTTAGATTTCCTTTTTCCCTAGATCCCTTTATCCATATTTTCTTTAATTTTTCCCATTTTCCCGAGCATAAATCGTAAATATTTTAGTATTGTATTATAAGAATTATGAAGCTTTTTTTTTAACAAAATGACAGATGACAGCTTGTCATAAAATTCCGACGATAAAAAACAGTTATTGTAAAAAGTTGGCCTAAACCGATATGTCGGCCATCTTGTTTTTTTTTTATTATTGTGGTTTCTTATTAAAATTTCTAATGTTAACAATTTTAATCAGAACATTTTATTTAGTTATCACGTGAGTCACGATAATAAAAAAACCAATATGGCCGCCATATCGGTTTAAGCCTACTTTTTGCAAAACTCTAATGCTTTTCGTCGGATTTTTACGATTAAGGTATTATTTCTTTCACAAAAAAAAATGTTTCATAATTTTTATAATACAAAACAATTTGCGAAATATAATAATTCCTAAAATATTTATGATTGAAATATTGAAACGACCGCCATTTTGAAATTTATCAACGAAAAGTATCGTTAATTTTTTTCTTATTAAAAAATATTAATTTAAAATAAAGTACAAAATTTTATCGCGTTATCTCTAACAGTTCTTGAAAAATAATTTTTTTCTTAAAAAACACAAAATGGTGGACAAATAGATAAAGATTCGTTTTCCAACCTATCTTTACTGGACTTTTTTCTTCAATGTGTTACAATAAAATCACTTCCTAACATTTGGTCTCATCTTTTAAGGACACCCTATATATGATATTTCATAAAATTTGGACCGATTTCAGATATTTCGGTTAATCAACGACTAACCGAAATATCGGTTAGTCGATATTTCGGTATCGACGGTATCGATAGTATACTTATACTATCTATGTATTAGAAAAAGATTTACAAAAATTAACAATAAAAAAAAATACATTGTATAAAATTATCAAAGTTGGCAATCCTGCAAGAATATATTGTAATACGAAGAAGAAGGAACTAGAATAGGGGAGGGTTTATGTTATGTTAGTGGGGATTGGTGGTGGGAAAGGATATGTGAAGTGTAGAACCTGCCACATTATAGTCGGGTTATAACAGTACTGTTCATTTCCTAGATTCCCATCTAAATGTCGCTACTTCCTGCCTTATCAGCATCAAAACTCCTAGTTTTTGGTTACATAATATATATATATATATATATTCTACTAGAGGATAAGGATAGTAGATTTTGTGCAGTGTGTTTGTGTGCAATGTGCCACACCTTCTAGTGAAAACTGCATGCGATATCTCTGGTGTTCCCTACAATCATCCCTTCCAAAACTAACCCCATTTTGCACTGTTACCTTCTTAACTTATTCTCCACCACCCTTTTTCTCACAACCCAGTCTATCCTACACTAACCATTCACCTCTCCTGTAACTTCTTTTCTTCGTTTATTTTATCAAATTCACTATCTCTGTCATACAAACGCACGCACATACACACGTAAAACATTCTTCCACCCCATCCTCATAAACACTTTTACTATTTTTAATTTGTAAATCCATAACACTAAACCTTTGTTTAATTAAACAAAAAAAATAAAATAAAATACCCCTTCATAATTTTATAATTTTTTAAAAATTATTTTGTACTTAAAAATAATTAAATGAAATTTATAATTAAGTATTTATGAACAAAAAATTAAATAAATTATTCGTATCCCCTTTTTTATCTCAAAAATAAGGTACATTTTCGAAACTTCACAGCCAAAATTTTATATACAACTTATTGTTGAACAATTTTTATTATTTCCCCATCTAGATAACGCTATAGCTGTAGAAGGGAAAGTATTGTAATCAGTCCAATTTAGGTATATGCGGTTTTCACCGGATCTTGACGTTTTGACACCTAAGGAACCCAGAAATTAAAAAAAAACCAAATAGGCCAAATATTAAGGCATCCTGAAATAGTCGCTTTAATATTGGAAGGACAGGTAGAAGGAAAAAATTGTGTAGGCATACAACGATAGCTGTCCACTTAATAACCGGTCGGCCAATAATTAGTTAGTTAGTTCATAGATGGCGCCACTGAATCGCTATATTGAAATAAGAAAATAAATATAATCTAACCAAACTTTCCATTTCAAGGATTTTTAGTCGTAATACTATTACACAAAATCGTATAACATACGAAAAAATGTATTTTAGAACATAAAATCAACAATAAACCACATAGACCCCCGTAAAAAACAATCTGACGTTTTGCAAAACATATCGTCATAGCTCTGATTGGTGTTTTATATCACGTGACCAACGGGATTATTTTTACTTATTTATTTCATGATAATATTAAATAAATTAACAAATTAGGTTAATTTTCAATATTTTTAGATTAAGACCATTTGTAGAAAACAAAATTCTATCTGGTTTTCCCTTACTGTCATCTAGCCTTTTTGTTTGTAAGATTTTCGGGTCAGTATCTTAAGAGATGGTAGATAGTGTTTTTGGAGTTCATTTTCCAAAAATATAAATAAAACTGTTTTTAACAAAACGATCCTGGTATCAATAAAAAAAGGTAAGACACTACATATCTCTTTTAATCTTTACATGGAACTAGCAGTTAATGATGTTAAAGAACAATTTAGATTCGGAGTAACAGTACAAGGTGAAAAGATAAAGATGCTACGATTTGCCGATGATATAGTAATTCTAGCCGAGAGTAAAAAAGATTTAGAAGAAACAATGAACGGCATAGATGAAGTCCTACGCAAGAACTATCGCGTGAAAATAAACAAGAACAAAACAAAAATAATGAAATGTAGTAGAAATAACAAAGATGGACCACTGAATGTGAAAATAGGAGGAGAAAAGATTATGGAGGTAGAAGAATTTTGTTATTTGGGAAGCAGAATTACTAAAGATGGACGAAGCAGGAGCGATATAAAATGCCGAATAGCACAAGCTAAACGAGCCTTCAGTAAGAAATATAATTTGTTTACATCAAAAATTAATATAAATGTCAGGAAAAGATTTTTGAAGTGTATGTTTGGAGTGTCGCTTTATATGGAAGTGAAACTTGGACGATCGGAGTATCTGAGAAGAAAAGATTAGAAGCTTTTGAAATGCGGTGCTATAGGAGAATGTTAAAAATCAGATGGGTGGATAAAGTGACAAATGAAGAGGTATTGCGGCAAATAGATGAAAGAAGCATTTGGAAAAATACAGTTAAAAGAAGAGACAGACTTATAGGCCACATACTAAGGCATCCTGAAATAGTCGCTTTAATATTGGAAGGACAGGTAGAAGGAAAAAATTGTGTAGGCATACAACGATTGGAATATGGAAAACAAATTGTTAGGGAAGTAGGATGTACGGAGTATACCGAAATGAAACGACTAGCACTAGATAGGGAATCTTGGAGAGCTGCATCAAACCAGTCAAATAACTGAAGATAAAAAAAAAACGGTAAAAAGTATAAAATCCCATTAAATCAAACGTTAATTAAAACAGGTGTCCGAACAAAGAATTTCGCGGCTTTAAATTAAACCTACATTAAACAATTAAAATATAAAACCTACTTAAAAACAATCTTTTAATGCGTCCTAGCGCTTTCGGGTACGAATTCCATCTTCAGGAACTTAATTTTTTTACGATGGACAACGGTGGAGACATTAATTATGACAGAACATTAAATCGACGCAATTTTTAAACATTGACCATTTTTATACATTTTACACACTTTACATAACAATTCTATTCATGACGACAAAGTTTTAGTTAATAAAAAAAAAAGTTAAATTCTTGAACATGGAATTCGTTTTCGAAAGCGCTTGAACGCATCATAAATATATTTTTGGGTAAATGGGTTTTATATTTTAATTATTTATAGTATAATCATACCAACGGGTCATGTTTCATAAATTTATTATAAATCTACATTATTTCATATAGAATTACAGATGTATGTGCTTTATTAAATGAATGTAGAGAGTCTAATCTTTTTTTACTGCTCAATGTAATTCGATACGAGGATTGTAATTCGACGAACATGCCTGCAGGAATCGCTGCGTTTTTGGTGCAATTATAGATGATACCCACCGGGTCGGTCTAGTGGTGAACGCATCTTCACAAATCAGCTGATTTTGTAGTTGAGAGTTCCAACGTTCAAATCCTACTAAAGGCAGATGCTTTTATACAGATTTGAATACTAGATCGTGAATACCGGTGTTCTTTGGTGGTTGAGTTTCAATTAACCACATATCTCAGAATTGGTCGAACTGAGACTGTACAAGACTACACTTCACTTATACTTATACATATCATTCTCATTCATCCTCTGAAATAATACCTGACGGTGATTCCCGGAGGCTAAACAGGAAAAAAAAAAGGTTATAGAGTGACTTAATTTTTTTTCTTGGTACGCGATAACTTTTATGTAAACCAAAAGAAAATCCATCAATCGGGACTTTGCGGTTGCTAATCTATGGAAACTTCTCTGCCTACCCGGCCTTCTGGAAACCTATCGTTAAGCGCCATCCGCACAATTTCTGTATGATATGAAAGGCCTCTATCCTGTTAGAAAATTAGTCTTTCTAAATCTTCAATCTACGAAAACACAAAGTTCGTCAATATCCCGTACCGATTCAATTAATATTCCCGTTCGTGTGAAAAAATGGCCCGAAAATTCAGTTATACATGATACCAATCCCGAGAATCCTGTGAATTTGATGATTCCTGTGAATTTACCGACTCTCATACTCGATAATTATGGTAATTCTCAAACCTATGAAGAGGAAATGTTTCATCAGAAAATAAAATCCGCTGATGAGAGTTTCCATGAGAAAACTTTTTTAGGAATGAAATCTAACACATGAATATTGATTTCAGTTACAAATTGAAATTTTTATGGCTATGTTTAATTTCAGGACTAGCCGCAGTTTATATTACAACATAGTTTACAACGCAGTTTATATACAACATCATGAATAATGTTTTTATGAATGTTTTGTCTACGAATACCAATAAGAACTAAACACATTTTGAATTTTGTTAGAAAGACAGTCGACTTTTTTCTACGATTTCAATATTTATTTTAGGTAAACCTGATGATTATCCTTTCAAAACGCTTCCTAAAACGTTTATACAATTTATTTATGTTTTTATCACACGAAGATAGACTCGCGAATAGTTTTTTTATACGATAGTCACTGATTATGTCTGCGAATCGGTGTTTCTGACACCCGGGTCCCCAACAGCCTGGCCTGTGCAAAATCTACCGCAGCTGCTATCTGATGGAGAACGTATACACTAAAACTTAATGGTTGTCTTTATAAGTTTACCCATAAAATACAACTGAGTGTTGCAAAATCCGATCTTCGAATCTCCTAAGTTCTTTTCTGGATACCCGATATAAATTTTATTATTTTTTTTTTTAAATTACCAATGTGTGCTGAAAAAAAACGTCTAAATAATTTTTTTAAGTGAACACAAGTGATGACAAAGGAAGATAAAATCTTAACAAGCAATTAATAATGTTATAGTAGTTTACATACGCACTTTGTTAAAGTGTGAGAAAAGGAGGAGAGAGAGATTAAGATTATTTTTGAACATAAGAGCGAGCAATAAATCGAAAAGAACTTCCCATTGGGATTACTACACAACTGCTGTATTGGGATAAAGCGGAACTAAAGGGTAGTTGTAAACGGATGTTTTGGGGCGAAAGGAAACGATAGGGGTTGGTACTGGCAACTCTATATGTATGTGTGTGTGTGTGTATATATATTTCCTCAAGGGGATGGTTAAAGAGTAAGCTGAGGATGATAAAAAATAAAAAAAATAAAACTGACCTGGTTGGTGAAAAAGGATGGTAGAAGAGTAAAAAGAAAGATAGATGAAAAGCAAGAAAGAGAGAGAAATAATGCTATGTGGTTGGCCTACCCTACATATAACTTATCAAATACGATTTTCTCTCGGTATGGATAGAAATAAGACACACACACACACACACACACATATATATATATATACGCGCGCGCGCGTGCACGCGAAAGAAAACAACTCCATTTCTTCGTATTA
The DNA here is from genome assembly GCF_047948215.1 of Lycorma delicatula. NCBI lineage: Eukaryota > Metazoa > Arthropoda > Insecta > Hemiptera > Fulgoridae > Lycorma > Lycorma delicatula. The sequence goes on from NC_134467.1 coordinate 19,818,206, forward strand.
AGCTAAAAGACTGGAAGCTGAAATTTATTTCTACCCGTTGTAGTCAAATAGCCTATATATGAGAAAGCCCGGAAACATAAGGGGTAAAAAGATAGAAGCAACCACGCAAAAATCCTTCTTGACTTTAGCTGTAACATGTCGACATATAATAGTTTCAGTCATCAAAAATGTTGTTATTTATTCCTAAAATAAAATCTAAAAAATAAAAATAAAAAAATGGATGAAATAAGGAAGACGAACAATCTTGGTTTCTTTTTTATTTTATATGATCTGCTGTATTTGTACTTGTATTTGAAATTTTAGGAGGAATAAGGAGGGCAATAATTTCAGTTCTGGACAAGTCTATAGACAAATATCCTTCTACAAATTCAGTTTACCAGCTAAATAAACTCAAAAATCTTCAATATAAAATTACCAAAAAAATTTATATACATTCAATCAACGAGTGGGAAAAATGTATTATATACAGAGTGTCCCATATAAAACGCAACCCATCCATGAAATTTCAAAAGTCAAGCTTACTCCCCTACCCGTTACTGAAATGGACTCATCCAACATCAGAACATCGCGGCGACGCATTAGAACACTACCGATAGTAACAACATGCAATCATAACGTTCAGTGTATTGCTAGAGACAAGATGGTGTTTTCGCTAGATGAACGTGTTTTCATTGTCGAGTCGTACTTCAGTATGAAATCAGCGGTTGCAGTGCAAGATTTGTTTCGCCATAAGTACCCGGATAAACCGGCTCCTAACAAAACATCAGTATTAAGGTTAGTCGCAAAATTTAGAGAGACCGGTTCTGTTAATAACAAGGAACACAAAAGATCTGCGTCAGTATTGAATACAGATACAGTCGCTGAAATCAAAGACCGATTACTCGCCTCGCCAAATAAATCGATCAGACGTTTGCCTGCTGAAATTAATTTATCTAAATCGACTGTTCATCGGGCGACCAAACGATTACAATTACGACCTTATCGCATTCAAACGGTTCATCAATTTCTTGAGCCCGACAAAGAAAAACGGCTACAATATTGTCAACGGTTTCGTCGATTTCTGCGTGAGGGAATTAAGGTTATGGGTTCGTTATGTTTACACAGATGAAGCACGGTTTCATTTGGATGGCTACGTAAATAGCCAAAACAGTAGAATTTGGAGCGCTGAAAATCCCCACGTTTATCACAAAAACAATTACACCCGCATAAGTCGGGCGTGTGGTGCGCGATATCGCGGAAGAAAATAATCGGTACCAATTTTTTTCGAGTACACCATTAATTCAGAACGATATCAGGATATGTTATTTCGGTTCATCGCACTCTTGGAAGAGGAAGACAATGCTGGCTACAACATGACGGTGCGACATCGCACTACGCAGGTTCAACTTCTGATTTCGTCGATGAATTCTTTGGTAATCGTGTTATCGGTCGAGGCTTGCGGCCACCAAGATCTACAGATTTGACTGCGGCGGATTTTTTTCTACGGGGTTACCTCAGAGAAAAAGCCTACAGCAACAAACCACGAATACTTGAACGATTGAAAGTCAATATTGAACAAGCTGTATTAAATATCCAGCCACAAACTTTGAAAAAAGTTGCAAGAAACGCTATAAAAGAATCGAAGCTTGTATTCTAGAAGATAGCGGCCACTTCCAATATTTACTCTAAATGTAAGGTAATGGATGGTAATAATAAAAATTACATTTACATTTACACATGCCTTTTTATTATTTCAATACCTACCAATATAAGGTTGGGTTGCGTTTAATATGTGGCACTCTGTATATTTACCGTATATTATTACACCATAGAACAGGAAGTCCCAGAGTTCCTGGATAAGTCTATAGTCAGATACTCTTCAACAGATCACTTCACTTAGTTTTATAAACCTAAGAATCTTCAATATGGAATTACCCCAAGTTTTATTTACTTCTAGTCAGAATATGGGGAAAAATGAATCAAATATAATTTAAGAGATGACCTGTTGAAAACGGTTTACTCTTTAGTGAACTGTAAAGAATAAACTCATTAAAAGATTACAACATTGATGCTTCAAATATGGATTGTGGTCATTAAACGTTCTTTCAAGAGAATAAAAAAATTTTATCTACAATGAGATCAAATCAAAACTTGTAAAAACAATGTTCATTGACCATCAGTGAACATATGTTTCAAAAATTTATTTTTTTAACTAAAAACCACGAAAGGGAGGTAGACGCATCGTTTGATCACGCACATTGACCTGTGGGCCGGGAGGAAGTTTAGCGAACTTGGATTCTGACTGACACAATTCCTGACCGGCCATGGGGACTTTCGTTCATATCTGTGTGGGCGAAGAAGATCTGAAGACTCCTTCTGCCCCTACTGTCGGGAGTTAGACATGCTGGAAAACTTATATTCCAGTGCCCGCGGTTGGACGAGGAACGCCGCGACTGTACTGCCGTAACTGGGCATCTCGAGGTGGGAACCATCGTTAGAACGATGGTAAGTAGTTCGTTAAACTTCGACGGGGTTTGTGCCGGAAATACTGCAAATAAAATATCGGAAAGAGAGAGGGTGAGGGACAGCTCCGTACGGAACTGCCAATAGCCGACTATGGGAAAATTAATTTTTATTTATTTTTTTTTTTTAACTGAATTTTTACGGGCATCGACTGCTAAGGTCATTAGCCTTCGTCACATTTTTAAACAAAATTATTATGTCCATCAGGATCGTCATATGTAAGGGTGTAAAGGGCCCTTACATTTTATTTAAAAACACAAACTTCAAAATAAACATTAAAACATAAAAGGCAAGGACAATCACAAACACTTACGGGGTGTAAAGGGCCCCAATATTAAAATTTGAGATAGGTTCTCAAAAGACCATGAAATTAAAATTAAAATTAAACTTATCAATACCATACCTTTCTTTCTTCTACGAAGTCTCATCTATAGTTTGTTTAAGCACCCTCGGGGCGACCAGAACCGCCGTTGAGCAGTATATCAGTCGTGCCAGGGTGCCGTGGCAGTTGAATCCTTCTTATATCAGGCCATAGGCATGCACGGCGTACACCCATAGCCTCGCGCCCTCAATCCACCCTTGAGGGTCCCCCATGCCATCATCGGACACACCCCGACTCACTGGAATGCAGGTGAGCCAAAATGGCCTAGGCAAGAGGGCTACCTGCCGTCACTATACGTGCCACACTTCGAGACTCCCTTATATGTATATATAAAACTACCGCTTAGAGTATCTTTTACCACAGCTTTAAACTTCCATTTTATAGACTTTTAAGAGGTCCACTGGCGTGTAAAAATGGAACTATATTTTCTTCATTTCCATTATCCAGATCAGCACTAATATTATTTGTAAGACGGAACCTCTTTCTGAGGTCCTCATATATGGTACACTCTTCTATTAGATGCTTGATTGTCAGTGTTTTATTACAAACACCGCACATTGGTCTCACTTCGCCGGTTAACATATATAAATTTGTTAATCGCGTGTGACCGATTCTAAGTCTGGTCACCGCTACTTGTTCTCGGCGAGTCAACTTTAAGTCGCTTTTCCATTTATAAGGAGAAGTTTTAACTGAGTTTAATTTTGTATTTAAACTCCTCCATTCAGCGTTCCATTTGTTTTTTACTATGTTTGTTAGACGGTTTTTAACATCTGCCACTCTTACAGGAAATGTATCCAAATCATCGCAGACTGTTGCCTTTCTGGCAGCTTCGTCTGCGATTTTATTACCTGTAATACCAGCATGCCCTGGAGTCCATACAAATATGCATCGCTGTCCTCGTTGTTTTAGTACGTATAAAATGGACAGGATGTTTGCAATTAAGACATCCTTAATGTTCTTGTTCCGAATTGCGACGAGTGCACTTAATGAATCGGAACATATTAGCACTCTCTCTTCGCAATAGTGTTCAGTGTAGCGAAGAGCTTGCTGAATTGCAGTGAGTTCTGCCGTGTAGACACTAGCCACATCTGGCAGTCTCCAAAAGTGGGCTTCTTCATTTACATATATCGAGCATCCAACACCATGTTCGGTTTTAGAACCGTCAGTATAAATTCTAATATGTTCTTCGTAACTACTGACGGTTGCTAAAAATTCCTGCTGGATGATCACTTCTGGTTTCTTTTTTATTTCTCCTTGAGAGAGATCCAAATTTGTATTTACCGCTGGCAAGAGCTATGGGGGTATTTCTCTAGTAGAAATTGCTAGTGTCTCTGGTATAGCAATTTCATATTTTCTTCTTAATTCGTGGTACCTAATTCCGGTTGGTCTGGAATAGGTAGCACGATGTTCATATACTGCAGCCATAGGATGATTCGTAAACAATTTATTATTTATATGAGCAGGGAAAGCCCATACATTTGCTGCATATCTTAACAAAAGGATCTCTCTTCTATAATGTAGTGGCATTATTCTGGGAAAATTTATATTTTGTATTAAATAACTAACGCAATACCAAATGCTTCGGATATAAAACTGGATTGATTTGTATCTATTAATCGAGAAGTGTAGCCAGCCGGGTTAGTCTAATGGTTAAACTCGTTATCGAAAAATCAGCTGATTTTCGAAGTCAAGAATTCTAAGGTTCAAGACCTTATAAGAAAAGTTGTTTTTGTTTGAATTTGAATGCTAGATTAGATATTCATTGGTGGTTGGGTTTCAATTAACCACATGTTTAAAGAGTGGTCAACCTGAGTCTGATCCAAACTATATTTTTACTGGTACGTCTACACTTCCACTGTACTGTATCTGCAGCTACGCCAGACTTGGCAAGCTGGTAGCAGTAATTGCATTTACCTGCATACACACACACACACACACACACACCCAGACCCGGCAGTAACCGGAAAACTGGTTGGATAATTATATATAATCCAGAATTGTATCCTGAAGTAAAAATTCAACAACAAAATTTCATTAAAAAAAAAAAATTTCAAATTTCATTTTTCATTGTTTATATTCTAATCACTTTAGAGGTTTTCTTTAACGGTCTTTACCAGTAAGCAAATAATAAATATATATAAGCCCAGATGGTAGAGGAGGTTCTTTGATATTTTAAAAAGTAATTTACTATAAATTGTTCAATAAATATGTTTTTAAAATACTTTTCAAAAAATTTATTTTAAAATTGCAAATAAAATTAAATTTTAAGCATAGGAAATTCAAAATATTTATTAAAAAAAATTAATTACTTAAATGCACTGGTAAATTTTGTTTTTTAAGAAATTTCTTCAAGGAAAAACCTTATCAGGATTTCTTCAAAGAGGATCGACAAATCCTTTTAAATATTCTACATTTTGAAGGATCTTAAATATTAATATAAATTTTTGTTTTCAATAGAATCATCAAAATACTATAAGTTAAGATGTTAAAACCGTTTTTAATGAATTTTTTTTTTAAAGAGACTAGTCTATATAGGGCCATTTTTTGGTAAACTTTTCGGGGTAATATCTCTAAGAGGTAGGGTAAATAGTTCTTCAGGGTTAATTTTATCCAAATTTTGCAAATATAACTCTATAATAATCACAATACATGCAAACATGCTTTTTATTCATTAAAAGAACAAAAAAAATTACTACAATTTGCTTTTAAAAAATGCTGATACTGACAGAAATCCTTCAAAACAAATATAACGCTATTTATTAGTGAAAACCGAAATTACTTCCTTGTCAACTCCAATATATATATATATATTTTTTTTTTCTACCATAATCTTTTCAATTAGTGAACCTCCAACCCCAATGACACGAGAATGAAATATAAATGTATGAAATACATATATAAATATAAATGAGCTGCAAATCTTGTACATACTCAGGCCGACTATTCCTGAGCCAACCACCAAAATACACCGGTATCCACTGTATAGTATACAAATCCGTATAAAATCAACTAACTTTTACTAGGATTCGAACCTCAAAACTTTATATATAGAATGTTACATTTTAATCGCACCGAGCGATTTTCTCGTAAATTACATACAATAAAAAAAAAAACATCCCTTTCGACACGCCGGAAGACGGAGATAGATTTCACCGATGCTAAGTAGGGCTAGATAGGGTATAAAAAAAATTTCCACCGTAAAGTTAAGAAAAACTTCAAATTTATTAAGTACGGCAATGGTTATATGTGAAGAAATATTTCACATGTTAAGCATACGAAAATCATACATTTCTAGCAATATTTTAGTCATCCCTTGCCGCAAAGATTGATTTTATCAAAAGTTGTTTCAGACAAAGGTTTCAGGTAATGTTTGGAGGATTAATAAACACTTTTATATAAATATACACTTTTAATAAACCGATTCGATACTGTACCTATTAAGGGAGGTATGATTTTTTTTTTGTCCCCGAAATCCCATTTTTCGACCCCCTGCGCTAATGGTTGGTGATATAAAAAAAATGTATTTGAGACGTTTTAGGCTCTTATCCAAAAATTAGTAGGAACTTTAAACTAATTCGATATTTTACTTAATAACAAAGTTATAGCAATAATTTTTTTCGAAAAAGTCCCTCCATTTCCACCCCATGGTTCAATTTAAACCGTTAACGAATTCGACCGAGATTTTGAGACGAGTTATTTTCAAGGAACAATTTGAAAGTGATCGACGCAAAATTACGGCAGTTATCGTGTCCACAAGAAAGTAAAATATATATTTTTGAGCTGACGGTGGTTTTAGGTTTTGAGGGATGTGAAACGCAAAGATATGTTGAAATTTTCCGGAAGTCGAATCATGGTACCCATTACAAAAGGTATCTTTCTTATAAAATCTACCTAAATTATCTAAACAAAAATGATACAGATTGAAGGAGGAACCCTCACTATGAGTTTGGATTTGACCTTGAATTTGACCGTGAACGTTATTTCAAGATTAACACGATTTTTTTTTAAGTCCAATGACTTTTGACCCCACCAATGAAATGAGCAGAAAATGTTTTATTGAAATATACTGTTACAATATGACCTTGAACCTTTTTTTAGGATGTTTCATTCTAATTACCCAAGGCGATTTTCTCGTAAACTACGGACAATACCAAAAATTACCAAAAGAAAATTTACTCATATTGGAGAGGGATATGTCATGGTGACCTTGGATTTAACCTTGAACTTGAGCTTGATCTTATTTTAAGGTTAACACGATTTTTCTAATGGAATGACCTATTTGTGACCCCACTAATGAAAAGAGCAGAAAACTTTAGACTGAAATTTGGAGTCACACATATGATCTTGGACCTTTTTTTAAGGTCATACGGCTGATCATCAGAGATAGTATTATATGGGTGATGGCATTTTACGGAGATAGTGATATACGAGTTACAAGTTTTTGAAGGTCATACAATATTCCTGGAGTATTTATGTTGTAGACTATTCATCTCTAAAACTATGGGAAAGAGCATAAAAGTGTCTTATATCGTATAATACAATCTCTGACGGTTAGCCGAATGACCTTTAATAAAATTCCAAGGTCATATCCGTGACCACATATTTCAATGTAAAATTTTCTTTCGTTTTTCATTGATGGTGTAAAAAATAGGTCATTCTATTTAAAATAATCGTGTTAACCTTGAATTAACGGTCAAATTCAAGGTCTTTAGAGGTATCCCTCTCCAATATGAGTAACATTTGTTTAGGTCATCTATTTTTATTGTGTGTAGTTAACGAGAAATTCGCCTGAGGCGATTAAATCGAAACACTCCATATATGTGTGTGTATATATATGTATTACGATTGTATGTTTTGGAAAATTATATATATTTCAAGCTGTTCTACATAATTAATTTTTAACACAGATTTAATCTTTAAATGCCATTTCGTAATTTTGTTTTAAACTTGCCTTTAAAATTAAAATAACAGTTAAAATTCCTTTCTTACACTTTTTTTTTAATACTGAATTAGTACTCATCTAGTATATACAATATAAATAATTTGTACAGAGCTTTCGATTAAATAAACATTTAATTAATCGATCTTTATATTTATCAGAAATATCCTTTAAAAAATAGTTTAGAAGAGTGTAATTTTATATTGAATTGTAATTATGGTTGTACATCTTTATTTTATAGATTATACAAATATAGAGAAGTGATAAAAAAGTATATATATATATATATATATATATATAAAATAATTTAAGAGAAAAACAAAAATATATATTCACGTAACATTACAAACAACTTACAAACGTCCATTGAAAAAAATAATAATAATAATAATTTTAAAAAAAGGGAGATGAACTGGTGATGATGTATAAGTAACAAACAATTTTAATTAAATTATAAAGTAGAAATACAAAAAAAAATATTCATTTTTTTATAACAGTGATCGATAATCGATAATAAATTTATACATTTAAAAAATATACTTATATTAAATCAATAAAAGTAAAAAAAAAAAACAAAAACAAAATCAACAAAATGGCGTTCGCAGCCGCACGAATGATACTTAAGGATAAAAGAAGAAAGACATCAAAAGAAGATTTTGCGCCAAGAAGTAAAAGCAAGGTAATCGAAAAACACCCTTTATTTATATACTTTTTTTAATTTCTATTTTATATATTCTTAAGTTGATCTTTTAAAAATAAAAAATATATATTTATTTAGCATAAAAAATAAATAATTAATTAGAATGGCCTAAATATTTAAGTAATTAATAATTAAATATATTATTAATGTAAATATTTATATACATATTAACCTCTAAGAGATTTAAACAAAATAAAAGTAAGCTACATAAAGAAATGATTGAACTCTAGACTATTGAAAAAATAAAATCTACATTTAAAGTATAAATTATTAATTAAAAGGTTGTTATACTATTTTTAATACAATTATTATATATATATATATATATATATATATATATATATATATATATATATATATATATATATATATTTTATTAGATCAACCAAAGTATAGAATAAATATAATAGAATGACTTACCTTATTCCACTATATAAATTAAGGAGCGCTTTCGCGATTTACTCGCATCATCAGCTGCATTATATATTGATCTCAAATTACATTATAAACTTGGTAAAATATAATAATATATCATGCATTTATTTATTTTATTTAAAATTTAAAACCTTATCTCTTTTACTTAAACTTTTATTCAGATAAAATATATATTAATATTCATACTAAATAATAGTTTAAAATAAAATAAAAAATTAAAGATTTTAAATAAAATAAATAAATACATGATATGCTATTATATTTTACGAAGTTTGTTTGTGAATGTAATTTGAGATGAATATATTAATGCAGCTGATGATGCAAGTAAATCGCGAAAGCGCTCCTGAATATATTGTGGAATAAGGTAAGTCATTCTACGTTATTTATTCAGTATTTTGGTTGCTCTAATAATATATATATATATATAGTACAGAGGAATATGATTCTTAAAGGAATTGATTTAAAAAAAATAATAATAATAAAATAAAGTGTTTATAATAACCGTTTCAAAAATTCCAGTTGAGATCGTGTCAAATTATTTAATTTTATTCTGGAGGAAACAAATTGGTTTTTTAATCTAGAGTGATTAATTTTAAGAATTTTAGCAATAAATTTCTTATTTATGAACCGATTTGAATAAATAAGGTATAAATTTCTTTGTAATAAAACGCTTAACAATTGTTTTTTTCAAAGATAAAATTTAAATAAATCAAAAAATACAAAGATATTAACAATGAAAAGGCCGCCATTTTTAAATAGATTAAGAGGTTAGGTTCATTATTTTTATAAAAATAAACCTCTGCGTACCTTAGCAGCACACAAAATTTCAGCTCCATACGATTGATCATTCCTGAAAAATAAATTTTTATGTTAAAAATACAAAATGGTGGATTCAGGTAAACTGAGCGTTTCTGGATATATTTTGATTAAATCTTTTCCCTTTATTTCGAGGCCTAGGAGGCCATCCTCTGAATTATTGAAACGTTTTTTATAAACACTGTGTATAAAACTATATAAAGCCTATATGGTCATTATTTATACTACATATTATAATAAAAGAATAAATTAATAACGAAAAAATTGGTTACACCATCTTTAGCAATACTATTAACTCATATATATATATGACTATATAAAGCCTATACAGCTACGGCCATGATAAGGAGCGCTTATTTTTATCAAAAACACCTCTAGAGGAACTTTAATACATCTTTTATAAGAACATATTTATTAAATATATTTGTTCTTTTCATTTGGTTTTTTTTTTTAGAAAATTTAAATTATAAAATAACATAAATTAAAAGGAATGTATATAAATTAAATATGTTTTTACCATTACAGGAAATACAGCTTGAGCTTAATAATAATTTAAATAACGTAAAAGTTCAAAACAAAAAAAAATTAATTAATGGAATATATATTCTTTGTTGTAAAATATATAATAAAAGCAATTGAGAAAGGAGCAGCCTTTGTTTTTTTTTTTTTTAATATAAAAAAAAATGTTAAAGAATTTTATTTCAGAAAATAGAAATTGAATACGTAACAGAATATTATAATGAAATAACCTGTCACATAATTGTAATGAAGATTAACATCTTAAAGTAAATTTTTTGTTCGGATTAAAGAAGATCGAATTAAAACGAGCCTACTTATATGTATGAATTACTTTATAAAATACATTAATTGTTTAATGATTATTAATAAAACAACCGAATATATATTAAAAAGAAACCCTCATCATTAAGTAGCGTTTTCGTATGATTTAACTACATCATTAGTTAATTAAGAATACAATTATTACTATATTTTAATATAATATACAGTACATATATTATAACATGAGTAATTATGACTCATTACCAATAAAAAAAAAGGCAGATTTAGTTAATAAATAATAGCATAGGTCTATCGAGATGATTTTTTTTTTTTTTTTGAGGTTTTTAGGGGCATCGACTACTTTGGTCATTAGCCCCATCCCACTTCAAAAAATAAAAAATAAAAAAAGGGTTCAATATTTCACATTTTCATGTGTCAAAAAATGATCAAAATTTTACTTTTTCTTATAACTTCTGATCCAATAAAATTACTTTCTAGGCTTTCCTTTCGGCCATCCTTTTTTACGTTTCTCCATTCTTCTGACGGCCTCAACCTCTGATGACAGCGTATCTGAGGCCTCAGACATGGCATCGTCTTCCTCTATTTCGGATGCCAGTGACGTTCTTCGGCTGACGTCAGTTGATGAAACTTTCGCCGGCGCTGTTAGCATCTTTGCTAAAGAATCTAAAGTAATGTGCGATGATGTCTCCGCGGCGGATGAGCCGGACTCTATCTCTACTGCAGTACTGGGTCCGGCTGAAATAGATGCTCTCACCGAAGCTGATCTTTGCGCTTTTGGAGGCTCTATTGGTACAGGTTTTATTTCATCTGCGCCTGGTGCTTTTTCTATAATAACTTGCACCTCCATTTCCGCAGATTCGAGTTTTCTTGTCACAATTTCTTTAGATTTGTAACTACACGACGGAGCGATCTGTTTCTCTTTGTCAGATAAATCAAGATTTTTAATTCTTACACAAGTTGGTGACTTTACAATCGGAGATTTAGCTGGTTTTTTAAACGGCGCTGGTGTGTCTCTCATGTCAACGGCGTCAGTCCGGGGATGAGCCTTCTCATCTTTACTTTGTTTTCTCTGATGAGTCGACTCAATCTTTGAATCAATGATTCTTTCAATCATCGTCGCAAGACTTGGTACCATCGTGTTAAGCAACTGCTCCACATTAATTTTAGATGTGGAAGGAGCAGCCGCTGCTTCTCTATAAGAAGTCGATGGTCGTGGTGTACGCTTATTAACAATCTTCTTTGCTTCAGGATAGCTTACCTTCTGAAGCGTTTTAACTTCCTGAATTGCTGTTTCTATTTTATATGTAGGGCAGTTTCTTGAACGACAATTGTGATGCCCTTTACAGTTAACGCAGGTTGGAGGGTCTTTACATGGGTCACCCTCATGTGTTTTCTCTCCACATATACATATTTCCTGCGCTTCACATCTTGCTGTTGTGTGTCCGAATCGTTGACACTTAAAACATCTCATCGGCTGCGGGATGAAAGCTCGTACATCAAGCCGATGGATGCCACCTCATACCTTATCAGGAAGAGATGATTTATTATTTCATTAGGCTGATGATGTAAACCTGACGAAAGCGCTACCAAAATGTAAAAATATAAGAAAATTTACCAGCTGGATTTTTATAGTATATAATATTTATTTATTTTTAAGGTTTAGGTTTTGTTTTTAAATTTAAACCTTTCAATTTTATACCTTATTAAAATGTATAAATAAAAAAATGAATTTTTTTTTATAACGGGTTTTGTTAAAGAAATAAATGGGAAAGAATATATTGTCAAAAAGGTAAAAAAAATAATAAAGACTACAGCTATTCAAAGGGGCTTTAAAATAAAAAAAAGTAAAATGGTTTTGAAACAGTGACATTAATTGAACCCCAACGATTCATAAAGGTCCTGTAATCCAATAAAAAGTTAGCTGTTACAGAAACAGTAACATTAGTTCTACTCCAGTAAACTTATAAAAGTCCGCTAATGAAATAAAAGTATTCTTTTTTCAGAAACAGTAACATTAACTGAATCCCAATATCTTATAAAGCGGTTTCAAAAAAAACTTGCTTTTTGAAAACCGAATTTTACGTGAGATATCTTAAAAACTACTAGATTTACAATTCTGGGATATTTTTCATGCTATTTCCAATTTCAAATTATATCAGAAACCACCAACTTTACTCCTTAATTTGGATCCTAAAAATTATAATAGGGTTTCTTTTTATTAGAAGAGTTAAAATCCGGGTGAAATATTTCGCTATCTGTAATTCAAAACCAAAGCGTTTCTTGTTTTTATGTACTTTTTCCATTATTTTTACCAGTAGAACATGCCCTGATAGTTGCTCCGTTTCTTCGTGGGACATTCTGTATATATACCAATGTTTAAAATTTAAAATATAACCAAATATTATAACAAAAAAAAATAAAATAAAAAATAAGTACGTAATATTTCTATATCTAAATAGTTACAATTTTTCCCATGGGACAATTACGAGTATATAACCATTTAAGATAAATGGTTTAACATTCGGGCCGTCGGGAATAGAAGTGAAGAAGGGATGAAAAGGGGGGTTACAAGAACAAATAAAATTATGGGTTGATTATCTAATAATAATAATAATTGGACAAGTTGAGGTACTAACAGAGATACTGTGACATCAAAAGTTCCCATGAGAGGTAATTTTGTACTGAAGAGAACAACCGAAATGGTATAAAATAAGGGAGAGTGTTAATGGTTGACGGTAGTGAAGAGGGGGCGGGAGAATTTTGTAGAAATGTTGTTAGTGGGTGGGAGGAGAAGTTATGTTGTCAAAATATAACACAGTAATCTTTATGAGTGTTGAAACAATAACTTTGATGTGGTAGTATGTCGACGTTGATGAAAAGGATGAGGTCTGTTTATATATATATATATATATATATATATGATGACAATGTAGTTAGATTGCAAACATAACTGGTGTCATCATCGCTGGCTAGGGGTATATTGCATCAGATTACATATAAAACCAAATTGATTGACCGCTGACGACGTTTTATATTTCATCACATTTATATAATACAAACATAGCTTTTTTTTATTCTATAAGCAATAATAATGACACTTTGCTACGGAATATTAAAAAAAAAAAAAGAAAAGTCAAATTTATTAAATATATATCCAACTGAAAGATTTATTTTTATTGTTTTTTACAGTTATATTTATTATAAATTTTCCAGTAACAATAAAAAAAAAAAAACTGAAAAAATATTTCATAACTTTCCCGGCTTTTAATAATAAAAATTAAAAGAGTTAGAGCCCAAAAAAAAATTTACTAATAATGTAATAAAAAAAAAATTCCTTTCAGCACGCCGGAAGGCAGAGGTACATTTTACCGGAGCAAAATAGGAGTACGCGAACTCGGATTGTACGAGCTGGTATCAAACATTACTTTCCACGTTCTCTCATTAGATTACAAGCTATTGCAAAATTAATCAAGACTTCCTTATGATTTTTCCTGAACGGCTTGACAACACACCTATTTCAGGATTAGTGGAAGATTCCACGTTTGTCTCCTCCGTATTGATAAAAAAAAGACAATGTTTTCAGAAACATAACAGTGATGTTGAGAAGATGATTTGAAAGTACAGCAAGCCAACATTACCCACTTTAAATACAGAGTTATCATAAAAGAATGGTGCGGCTTCAGTAATTCATAGGAAGATTGTAGGGAAATTTCTAGATGTTATATTGATATCTCTGAAAGCCTCCAACCCAAAAGTTTGTTTATCAGCAGTTGTAACCACAACGTCAGTTTTTGTATTGATGTTGCGGTAAGTTTAGCGAGCTATTATGTTCTCGGATAAAGACAAAGCAAAGTGTGTTTTATTGATGGCCGAATTAAAATCCGTAATTTTAGTTCAACGTGCGTTTCGACGTGAATTCGGAACAGGACCACCACACAAAAATAACATAACACGTTGGTTCAAACGATTCGAAGAAACCGGATCGGTTAAGAAAAAGAAATCAACCGGCAGACCAAGAAACGGTTGAACTAATTAGACAATCGGCAATTAGAAGTCCTGGGAAGTCCATCCCCCGTCGGAGTGTCGAATTAGGTATTCCAAAATCAACAGTTTACAAAGTTTTACATAAAAAACTGAAATTACACGCTTATAAAATCCAGATACTACAGGAATTGAAACGCGATAATGGTTTAAAACGTTAAAATTTCGCTGTTGAAATGTCGGACAGAATAAGTGAAAACGAATCATTTTTAGATGATATAATTTGTACAAACGAAGCTACATTCCATCTGAATGGATGCGTTAACAGACGCAATTCAAGAATATGGGGCTCTGAAAACCCACATGCAATTATTGAGAAACAACGCGATTCGGCTAAAGTTAATTTTTGGTGCGGTGTGATGAAAAATCGTGTAATAGGGCCTTTCTTCTTTGCTGAAAAAACAATTAATGGAGTCGCGTATCTTGACGTGTTAACCGATTATTGCTTTCCTCAACCGGATGAACTCGAAAACACTCATCGACTTCATTTCCAACAAGATGATGCTCCCCCGCACTTCAATGCATCGGTCACGGACGCTTTGAACGAAAAATTTGGAGATCGATGGATAGGCCGGAAAGGACCCGTACTTTGGCCTCTAAGGAATCCAGACCTGACACCTTGCGATTTTTTCTTGTCGGGGTACATCAAAAGCGTTATTTATACACAAAAAATTCGCGACCTAAACCGCTTAAAAAACAGGATTAATGAAGCGATGACAACCATTAACGAAGTAATGTTAACTAATGTTTGGAAAGAAGTTGAGTATCGTTTGGACATTTGACGAGCGACTAAGGGCGCACATATTGAAATGTATAAATTATGTAAAAAAATATGAGACGACAAATTTGAAAAATAACAAACATGAACTGTAGTAATTCTGTTTTAATTTAAACCATGTTCAAAACCGCCCCATGCTTTTATGATAATCCTGTATTACAAATTACGATGGATACCCTACCTTGTCTGAATATACCGAACTTTTCTTCTTAATTTTAGGTATATTTACACACTTTCAAATTAATCAAGGATAACAGACAGAAAAATCACACTTCTTGTCTGTAAAATAATGTCACTTCCAAAAATTAAACTATACACAGTACTAAGTCACGGCAGTTCACTTCAAATTCACTCAATACGACAATGGTTTCATATGTTTAGCATATGGAATTGTAAGAAGAAGAAGAAGGCTTCCCATTCTTCTTCTTCTTCTTACAATTCCAATAATATTTTGGTCATCCTTTATCGTAAGGGTTGGTAATATCAAAAATTGTTTCAGACAAAAGTTTTAGGTAATATTTAGAGAACTAACAATCACTTTAAACGGGTATTCGATCTTCTGCCTATTAAGGGAGTTATGATTCTTTTTGTCCTTGAGACCCCAATTTTTCCACCCCTTGGTCATTATCCAAAGAATAGTAGGAACTTTAAACGAATTCGATATTTTACTTAATAAAAAAGTTAGAGCAATATTTTGTTTTTTCGAAAAAGTCCTCTCCATTTCCACCCCCATAGTCCGATTTGCCCATTAACGAACTCGATCAAGATTTTTCGTCGTTATATTTTGTGTTTTTCTAGTTTTTTTAAATTTATTTTGGTCATCCCTTGCCGTAACGGTAGGTCAAATAAAAAATTGTTTTAGACAAATGTTTTAGGTAATGTATAGAGGACTAACGACCACTTTAAATCGATACTGTACCTATTAAAGAAGGTATGACCTTTTTGTCTTCGAAACCCCATTTTTTCCACCTCCTAGGCCAACGGTTGGGGATATCAAAAATCTTTACTTAGATAAGTTTTAGGCCTTTATTCAAAGAGTAGTAGGAACTTTAAACGAATTCTATATTTTAATTAATAAGACGGTTATACAGTGTTGCCAACTGACGTGTAGGGAGAAAAAAAAATCTTTCCTATGCATGACTTTTAACTTCTTAATTTTAGGGTTGTTTCCTTTCTGAAACACCGGTTAAGTATTGCTGCTTATATCCATGGGATGTTATAATTGTAAATGTTACCATGAAAAACCGAAATAAGAGAATATCAAAATTCTCCGGAAAATATCGATACACATCAAGTACGTCAATGAAATACCGAAATATTTGCTTATTCGGAGCTTCACCGATGTATGTTAACAAACACAGATAAGTTCTGGTGGGGGTCGAACAGATAACAAGAAATAAAATTTAAAAAATCACCCAATACAATCATTAAGGTAAATAGATTAGGAAAAACCCTCGTAAATAAAAAAGTAAATTTAAATTTAACCCAAACATAACCTACTCTCGCTTCGTTCCCTATCCTCGTTTAATTAACGTTAAATTTACAATTTATATATGTTATTCTCCAACACTGTAGAGGATTAATCAAATGCACCGCATTAAGTATACACCGATGGTGAAATTTGAATAAAAATATTTTTATAAAAAATAGAACAAAGGGCAAACCATCCGACTATTTATTTATATCGTTATCGTTCATCCATGCAGTTAACATATTCCGTACGTATATTCTGATTGGCCCTTTCAATTTATATAATGCTGAAAGTTTGATTCATTTTTTTTTATAATTACGGTGAATTTAAATAATCGCCTTCAGTGTTGAGAAACACATAGTGTAAATAATTTGCATATTTAACGTTAAATATACGAGGTTAACGAGCATAAGTTGTGTTCGGCTTAAATTTAAATTCGATACAACACAACCGACATTTAGAAAAAAATAAGCCGATTTACGTAGCGGAATCCTATCGTCTGAGCCTTTCATCTGAAGGTCCCGGGTTCGAACCTCTTGTCAGGCATGAAATTCTTCATACGCTATAAATTTATAACTTATGTGGCGATAACATTAAGCCAGAAAAAAATTTCAATTTTAATCAAAGTTCATTTATATTTACTTTCCGGGCATCATAGATGTAGAGATATAAGGGTGTCCCACATAAAACGCAACCCATCAATCACTCATCCATGAAATTTCAAAAGTCAAGCTTACTCCCCTACTCGTTACTGAAATGGACTCGTCCAACATCTGAACATCGCGGCGACGCATTAGAACACTACCGATAGTAACAACATGAAATCATAACGTTCAGTGTATTGCTAAACACAAGATGGTATTTTCGCTAAACGTGTTTTCATCGTCGAGTCGTACTTCAGTACGAAATCAGTGGTTGCAGTGCAAGATTTATTTTGCCATAAGTACCCAGATAAACCGGCTCCTAACAAAACATCAGCATTAAGGTTAGTTGCAAAATTTAGAGAGACCGGTTCTGTTAATAACAAGGAACACAAAAGATCTGCATCAGTGTTACAGATACAGTCACTGAAATCAAAGACCGATTATTCGCCTCGCCAAATAAATCGATCAAACGTTTGTCTGCTGAAATTAATTTGTCTAAATCGACTGCTCATCGGGCGACCAAACGATTACAATTACGACCTTATCGCATTCAAACGGTTTATCGACTTCTTGAGCCCAACAAAGAAAAACGGCTACAATATTGTCAACGGTTCCATCGATTTCTGCGTGAGGAAATTAATTTTACGGATTCGTTATTTTTCGCAGATGAAGCACGGTTTCATTTGGAAGGCTGCGTAAACAGCCAAAACAGTATAATTTGGAGCGCTGAAAATCCCCACGTTTATCACGATAAATAATTACACCCGCAGAAATTGGGCGTGCGGTGCGCGATATCGCGGAAGAAAATAATCGGTCCTATTTTTTTCGAGTACACCATTAATGCAGAACGATATCAGGATATTTTGTATCGCTTCATCGCATTCTTGGAAGAGGAAGACAGACACTGCCGGCTTTAACATGACGGTGCGACATCGCACTACGCAGGTTCGACTTCTGATTTCGTCAAGGAATTCTCCGGTAATCGTGTTATCGGTTGAGGCTTGTGGCCACCAAGATCTCCAGATTTGACTGCGGCGGATTTTTATCTATGGGTTACCTCAAAGAAAAAACCTACAGCAACAAACGACGAACACTTGAACGATTGAAAATTAATATTGAATAAGCTGTATTAAATATCCAGCCACAAACTTTGAAAACGTTGCAAGTAACGCTGTAAAAAGAATTGAAGCTTGTATTCAAGAAGAACTTCCAACGTTTACTCTAAATGTAAGGTAATGGATGGTAATAATAAAAATGACATTTACATTTACACATGCCTTTTTATTATTTCAATACCTACCAATATAAGGCAGCAACAAACGACGAACACTTGAACGATTGAAAGTCAATATTGAACAAGCTGTGGTAATTTCCAGCCACAAACTTTGAAAATAGTTGCAAGAAATGCTGTAAAAAGAATTGAAGCTTGTATTCAAGAAGAACTTCCAACGTTTACTCTAAATGTAAGGTAATGGATGGTAATAATAAAAATTACATTTGCATTTACACATGCCTTTTTATTATTTCAATACCTACCAATATAAGGCAGCAACAAACGACGAACACTTGAACGATTGAAAGTCAATATTGAATAAGCTGTATTAAATATCCAGCCACAAACTTTGAAAAAAGTTGCAAGTAACGCTGTAAAAAGAATTGAAGCTTGTATTCAAGAAGAACTTCCAACGTTTACTCTAAATGTAAGGTAATGGATGGTAATAATAAAAATTACATTTGCATTTACCTTTTTATTATTTCAATACCTACCAATATAAGGTTGGATTGCGTTTTATATGGCACACCATGTACTTCCCCGTTAAAGCCCATCAGAACAAGGAACAAGAGGGGAACATCAGGGAACAAGAAACAGGAGGGGATGATGTGTCGATCGGAACCTCACTAGGTGGATGTTTTTCCTTACGGGGTTGGGATGTAATGGTATACTGAGATGAATGTCACGTGAGACTCTGTGATGGAGCTGAGTTGGAGTAGGAGGTCTGGCCGCTTCTGCTTTGAAGACCAGACCGGAGTCAATAATTTAACCTAAGTCTGGGGTACGAACCAAAGTTGAGTTCAGTAAAGGAACTAGGATTAAATTTCGTTGTTGCCAGCAACATTATTGGTGGTATGTTGTGTTTAAATTTACCTAGAATTTCGAGACATTCACAGAAATTTGCTCAATAAAGTAGAATTAGGTGTGAGGTTCGTGCTTCTGCGAACTCGGTTTTCGATTTCAGGGATACGATGTAGGGCATTCAAGATGTCCGGACGAGGCATACGGCGAAGGCAAAAACTGAGTTAATAAATCACCGATGTAAATGTCTACCGCGGCATTTACATCGGTGGAATCCCAATGAGGCCAGGCTTATTACTATGAGATGTAAAAAGTCAGAGGGCGATAGACGTCTCCCGTTAAAGCTCATCAAGGCAATGAACGGGGCGGGGGTGGTGTGGCGACCGGAAGCGTCACAACGCGGGTTATCTTCTCCTACGGGGTTGGAATGAAGAGGTATACTGGAAAAAGGAAATTATGGTAATCAGTCATAGAATGGTGTACGGGTTTTTTTTCAACATTTCTCGACGTTTCATGAAACAGGGATACCAAAAAACAAAAAAAAGTACGGGGTAATGTTCGTACGTAAATTCGTATGTGAGTTGGCTTGTTTGAAACTTAATAACTTTTGACTGTATGAACCGATTTTTGATGAAATTTTATACAGAAATTCGTGTATATGGAACAGTAGACTAATTTACTGTTTTTCAGAAACCGGTTTATATTAAGCCTCAGTCTATTTTATTAAAGTGTAAACGATGTACTCGTATTTTGAATTTTTTTAAACCAATTAAAATTTTCCCGTCAAAACGCTCCAAACTGTCATGGCCTCTCGTATGACGTCACACCTTAGAAAACAATCATATGTTTAGTGGAGTGTTTAAACTGTTTCGAAAATTATTAAATCTAAAATGAATTCCAAGTTTTACAAGTGCCTCAGTCTGAAAGTAATCTCTTTTTCTTGTTTAGCCTCCGAGAATTACCGTTCAGTTATTACTTCAGAGAATGGATGAGGATGATATGAATGAGGGTAGTCATGTACAGTCTCAGTTCGACCATTCCTGAGATGTGTGGTTAATTGAAACCCAACCACCAAAGAACACCGGTATCCTTGATCTAATATTAAAAGTATAAAAATAACTGACTTTACTAGGGCTTGATCACTGGAACTTTCGACTTCCAAATCAGTTGATTTGTGAAGACGCGTTCACCACTAGACCAACCCGGTGGGTTTAGTCTTAAATTACTACCATTACAATTCCAAACAAATTGTTTATTTAACAAACTGTATACAATTTCGAACGAACCTTATATTCCAGGCATATTTTACATTTGATTGTACATATTTTGCCATTACAATTTATCTCCACGTAGCTTACAGAATTATCTTTATACGATGCTCTTGAGCATCTAAAATCAAATTTGACCATTATTATAACTATTTAATTATGAGAAACCATTTCTACTGACAACTAACCTCGTAAACAATACGGTCAAAATCCATTACTTGTCTACTTAATAGTTGTCCACTTAATAACCGGTCGGCCAATAATTAGTTAGTTAGTTCATAGATGGCGCCACTGAATCGCTATATTGAAATAAGAAAATAAATATAATCTAACCAAATTTCCATTTCAAAGATTTTTAGTCGTAATACTATTACACAAAATCGTATAACATGCGAAAAAAATGTATTTTAGAACATAAAATCAACAATAAACCACATAGACCCCCGTAAAAAACAATCTGACGTTTTGCAAAACATATCGTCATAGCTCTGATTGGTGTTTTATATCACGTGACCAACGGGATTATTTTTACTTATTTATTTCATGATAATATTAAATAAATTAACAAATTAGGTTAATTTTCAATATTTTTAGATTAAGACCATTTGTAGAAAACAAAATTCTATCTGGTTTTCCCTTACTGTCATCTAGCCTTTTTGTTTGTAAGATTTTCGGGTCAGTATCTTAAGAGATGGTAGATAGTGTTTTTGGAGTTCATTTTCCAAAAATATAAATAAAACTGTTTTTAACAAAACGATCCTGATATCAAAAAAAAAAAAGGTAGACACTACATTTCTCTTTAAATCTTTACATGGAACTAGCAGTTAATGATGTTAAAGAACAATTTAGATTCGGAGTAACAGTACAAGGTGAAAAGATAAAGATGCTACGATTTGCCGTGATATAGTAATTCTAGCCGAGAGTAAAAAGGATTTAGAAGAAACAATGAATGGCATAGATGAAGTCCTACGCAAGAACTATCGCATGAAAATAAACAAGAACAAAACAAAAGTAATGAAATGTAGTAGAAATAACAAAGACGGACCGCTGAATGTGAAAATAGGAGGAGAAAAGATTATGGAGGTAGAAGAATTTTGTTATTTGGGAAGCAGAATTACTAAAGATGGACGAAGCAGGAGCGATATAAAATGCCGAATAGTACAAGCTAAACGAGCCTTCAGTAAGAAATATAATTTGTTTACATCAAAAATTAATTTTAATGTCAGGAAAAGATTTTTGAAAGTGTATGTTTGGAGTGTCGCTTTATATGGAAGTGAATCTTGGACGATCGGAGTATCTGAGAAGAAAAGATTAGAAGCTTTTGAAATGCGGTGCTATAAGATTATGTTAAAAATCAGATGGGTGGATAAAGTAACAAATGAAGAGGTATTGCGGCAAATAGATAAAGAAAGAAGCGTTTGGAAAAATATAGCTAAACGAAGAGACAGACTTATAGACCACATATTAAGGCATCCTGGTATAGTCGCTTTAATATTGGAGGTACAGGTATAAGGAAAAAATTGTGTAGGCTGGCAACGTTTGGAATACGTAAACCAAATCGTTAGGGATGTAGGAATAATTACTGAATTCATTAATTAATACTCAAAACATTACGATGTTAATTAGTCAAGATTACCGAGCGAAGCAAGCGTAGGTTAAGTTTGGTTAAATTATATTTATAAAATAAATAAATATAAATAACCATTTATTAAAATTAATAAAGAGACTGTTCATTTTCCACCGAAATCCGACTGACTACTTTGTTTTTAAATAAAGCTGTAGCTGCGGTGACGTTAATACGTAAGTACCTTTCTTTTTCCTGTTTAGCCTCCGGTAACTACCGTTTAGATAATACTTCAGAGGATGATATGTATGAGTGTAAATGAAGTTTAGTCTTGTACATTCTCAGTTCAACCATTCCTGAGATGTGTGGTTAATTGAAACCCAACCACCAAAGAACACCGGTATCCACGATCTAGTATTCAAATCCGTGTAGAAATAACTGGCTTTACTAGGACTTGAACGCTGTAACTCTCGACTTCCAAATCAGCTGATTTGGGAAGACGCGTTAACCACTAGACCAACCCAGTGGGTAATACCTAAGTACCTAAGTACCACTTAAGATATATCGTTAAAAATCTCTCAATAAAGGCTTACTACTACAGAAGAGGATGTACAAAATCCAATTTTTTTTTATTTGGGGCTTTTTTGAACACTTTTGGTTCACTCTATTGCAATCAAAAAATGAGATGCACAATTAGATGTTACAACAGTTCTAAATCCAAAATTTCAACATCCTCCGGCTAATCGTTTTTGAGTTATGCGAAGTACATACGTACAGACGTCACGCCGAAACTAGTCAAAATGGATTCAGGAATATTCAAAATGGATATTTCCGTTGAAATCCGAAAACCGAAATTTTTCGCGACCACAATACTTCCTTTACTTCGTAAAAGGAAGTAAAAAACATTACCTTCCACTTAAAAACAAAATCATGTGTGGTTAACACCGCCCGGCCGAAGTGAAAACTTCTGTTGGGATCGTAATCGTTTAGAAGTAATATACATGCATATATATTTACATATACATATTAATAATTTTAATATTACGTATGACATTACTAGTACGATATATATATATATATATATGTATAGAATAATTTATTTTTATTCGTATAATCATTAGATCTAATATGCGTACACTTATGTAGGGTTTTAAACAATATACTGTCATATAACATACATATGAATAATACATAAATTTACTTACATACACAATGACTGAATTATTCTTCTATAATATTTTTCAATATTATATTGATGATACACGAAATATATAAACCGAAAGATGTGTATAGAAGTTAAACGAATAATTACGCGTACACTGAACAACAAATAAAAATGTATTTACTATAAAACGAAACACAGAACCTACGCACAACTGACTGTCGCTCGGACAAAGTCGGCTTCACCGAGTCTGTTCGAATGAGCTAATCACAACAAAGCCTTACGGATTATACTTGTTCACTACCCAACTGATGTTTCTCCCTCGCTCGGCTATACTCGTTAATCCCGAGCTTAGCCGAATGAGTATTACATCTAAGAACCTGACAGAACGTTGTTATTAACTACCATTAATCTCTGTATAACTGGGTAGGGAATCCTTATGGCGTAAAATACAATTAACTGTTCAATATTGAAGCATATTCTAGAGCCGCAGAATGAACGGCTGGGAACTAAATAAAACCTTGTACGCTTTCACGACTATAATTATGATGGTAGGAATGTTTATTTTACTCAAATCAGATAACCAAAAGAACGGTCATTGAAAAATTTATAATTTTTTTAAAATAATTAAATAATTACTAATAAATCAATATATTTAAATTAAAAAAAAAAGGTTAAAAAAAAGAAGATGAAGCCTGATTCAAACCGATGTGCCTTCTTGTAAGATCCAAATATTTCATTAATTAAATTTTTATTTGGTTAAAACTCTGGAACCAATGAAAATAACTACCTTTTGTAATATATCGTTGAAAAGCTCCCAATAAGGGCCTATTACTACAGTAAAAATAAAGTCCAAAATCCAAATCTGTTGAATTTGGGGCTTTTTTGGACACTTTTGGCCC
The DNA here is from genome assembly GCF_047948215.1 of Lycorma delicatula. NCBI lineage: Eukaryota > Metazoa > Arthropoda > Insecta > Hemiptera > Fulgoridae > Lycorma > Lycorma delicatula. The sequence continues at coordinate 19,842,685 of NC_134467.1, forward strand.
AATTGATTGCAATTAAAAGGCGAGATGCAAGAACTAGATGTTACAACAGTCGTATATAAAAAAAATTCAATATCCTGCGGCTAATCATTTTTGAGTTATGCGAAATACGTACTTACACACGTCACGCCGAAACTAGTCAAAATGGATTCAGGGATGGTCTTTCGTTGAAATTTGAAAACCGAAATTTTTCGCGATCACAATACTTCGTACAAGGAAGTAAAAAAAAAGGTTTGGTAACTTTTTATTGGTTGTACATTGTTTAGTAGAATGTTTTAGTTTCTTCTACCCAACATAGTAAACGTTTTTTTTTTTTGTCTTCAGTCATTTGACTGGTTTGATGTAGCTCTCCAAGATTCCCTATCTAGTGCTAGTCGTTTCATTTCAGTATACCCTCTACATCCTATATCCCTAACAATTTGTTTTACATACTCCAAACGTGGCCTGCCTACACAATTTTTTCCTTCTACCTGTCCTTCCGATATTAAAGCGACTATTCCAGGATGCCTTAGTATGTGGCCTATAAGTCTGTCTCTTCTTTTAACTATATTTTTCCAAATGCTTCTTTCTTCAGAAGTTATTAATGAAATAAAATTTATGTAATTTTCATTAAAAAAAAAAAAAGTATATATAATTTAATAAGCATATAAGGAAGTTATGTGGTGTCTACATCAGATATATTTTTGCGGGATTTATTGTAATATTATTACTAAAAATTTTAATAAATCAAAAAATTTGAAAAGTTAAAAAAATCGATATATTTAAATTTTGATCGGCTCCCCCATCCACAATATTACCCTCAAGGTATTTTTTTGTGTCGTTTGCAAAAAAATAATATGCCTTGGAAGACGTTAAAAAAAATCTGTTAAAATATGTAATAAATAAAAAGATAGTTTTTTTCGATTTTTGGGGAAGGGCGAATTTTGGGACAATTTTTATTTTTTTAATGGTAAGATAAGCATGCACATATAGGAGGTGAACTTTCTAGGGTCGCTGCCATCGATGAGGTATGTGAGACTCCTGAATCGGTTTTCAGGTGACTCAAGTGGTGAACAACGCGTCCCGGGAATGCTTTCAGGGCGGGTACTGGAACGTGTTGTTTCATAGAGGGAATTTTTTTAGTGAATCGCTCATCTCCGACGGGCAGCTCACACACCCAGTAGTGTGGGCTGCTGGGCGTCTGGGAGCAGATTTTTCCTCCTTCTATGAAAAAAGATGGAATGAGCTTAATGTAAAGTGGGGTTATATTTGCAAAATTTTGAAAAAATTGACCCCAAAGAAACTATCTACCCCATCCCTTGAAGATAGAGACTCCGAAATTTTACTAAAAAATTCCCCAATATATACGACTCTGCCAAATTTAATCAAAATCAGTGTTTTCCTCAAATTTTATTAATCTTCAAACTTGTCAACACACGTACATACGTACGTACACAAACCACCATTTTTTTTTTTTTTGTTTTTTGGGGAGATTCCTGGGTTATAAAACTTCTAGGAATACAAAAAATTCATACCCCATTTTTTTTTTGTTTATCATCTTTTTCTTTTTCCTGTTTAGCCTACGGTAACTACCGTTTAGATAATACTTCAGAGGATGAATGATGATATGTATGAATGTAAATGAAGTGAAGTCTTGTAAAATATCTCAGTTCGACCATTCCTGAGATGTGTGGTTAATTGAAACCCAACCACCAAAGAACACCGGTATCCACGATCTAGTATTCAAATCGGTGTAAAAATAAAGTGGCTTTACTAGGACTTGAACGCTGGAACTCTCGACTTCCAAATCAGCTGATTTGGGAAGACGCGTTCACCACTAGACCAATTGTTTATCATCCTATCCATCTTATAACATAACTCTAGAGTTACGATGTCAGGAATTTAAAAATATACTGACATATAAAATTGCATAAGTTTACTATTACGTGATTGGAAAATTCATTAAGTAATTTTTTTTTTTACCACTAATTTAAAACAAATTATTGTGCTTCAAACTGATTGGTAAAGATGTAAAGAACCTTACATAAAATTTTCCTTTACATTGGGCGTAACGCAACGTTTAATATTCCTTATATAAGTAAATTAAAATAATGTCAACTGAGAATAACTATTTTACAATTGAAATGCGTCGTCACCAATTATAATCTTTTTTTTTTTTCAAATTAGAGTTTTTGAACTGAAAACTTCTTTAGGCGCGTTATGTCAGAATTTTTTGTATTACATGGAACATGGGAAATAAAAATCGCTGACTCGTAATTCAATCTGTAACGTAACGCAATACGCTAAGCATATATATATATATATATATATATATATTTATATATATATATATGAAAGAGAAAAAGGCATACAGCGAGAATATATATACGCATATATGAATTTATAGTATAATATGTAGTAGCAGAGGATGGGAGATGGGGGAAAAACTGCCGGTGATTCACAATAATTCTGCATCTATCGCTCATAATAACAAAAAAAAAAAAATTGTTTAAATTCAGTGTAAATGTAACATATTATAATATCTATTGACTTTAGATAACATATGTGAAAATTTTCAACACCTAATTTAAATGCATTAAAAACTTATTAATTTAGAAAATATTGTCGGTAAAGATTGCTGTTTATTGTTAAAAAATTACTTTATATGATATATTTTGGTCCTGCAATTCTATAGGGGCGAATTTCGCTCACGCTATTGTCTCGAGAACGGACGGTGGCCGCTAGACGCATGAAACTAGGACCAATCATTGCGGATGATTTGTTAAATCAAGCCTTTCAAAATCGCGTTAAAAATGCCCTAGGGCGCACCGTTTTCGAGATACGCTCTATTTTTATTTAACGAAAGATATATCTGAGAAATCCTGTTTCTTATGTAAAATATAAATAAAATAATCAGCTGTTAGCTATCACAACCATAAAAAAATTTTAAATCCACAACACTCCCTTTCGCTGAACGTAATGATGACTGATTGATGTAGAATATCGTTATAAATTTACAGGGTTAACGGAATAGCTGTTAGATTATAAAAACCAACAATTATTTTGAAGTTTGAATCGTAAATAATGATCATTGATATAAACACATATCGCTGAAAGTAATGATGACCTACATCTCATCATAAATTTAAAATTAATCACGCTGTTTGCAGTTAAAACATATGTTTTACTAAAAATTTTTCAGTAAATGAACTGTTTGTGAACACATATTCATCATTGAAAGTAGCCGTTCTTTAATGTATTCGAATAAACCCGTGAAAAGAGACGTGGAGGTTCAATAGCCAATTTCTTTGTTGTAATTTTGGGAGCATCTCAAATCCGTGTTTTACAATGTATTTTGCAGTAAATTCACTCTTTCAGCGTGATAATTTAACTATAAACTGAGGATAATCGTAGAAAACACACGTTCAAATTGTGCGTCAAATTAGTTCTACTGGGTCAAAGGTTTAAGTGGCTATTCAATGTAAACATTATAGCTATTTGTAATATATAATCATTTGAAACGATTGCGATCCCATACAAGTTTTCACTTCGGCCGTGCGGTCTTAAGCACACATATTTATTTATTTATTTTTTTTTAATTTAAAAAAGATTTATTTAAAATAATCTATTAAAATAAGGTAAAGATTTGAATGAATATTTTATTAATTCTACCAATAACATACATTAAAATATAAGAGAATAAAGAAAAAAAATTCCCTATAACGTAATAGAAATTTCCCTTACCTTAGTAATAAAAAAATGTCAATGTAAAAAAGTAACTGTATCAATAAAAAAAGAAAAACAAAATAGAAACAGTAATATTTAATAAATGATTTGTAATAAACACAGTCTAGTATATGTTAAATGATGTGGTATTTTAATATTTAAAAAGCAGTACATTGACTAACCGAATAACATTGATTTAACTCACACCAATAAATTCCCTATCATAAGAAAATCAGTTCTACCAACTGTTGAATGTAATTTTTTTTTTATTGAAAAAAAGATAGTATTTTATTATTTTCCAATAAATAAAATAACATTAAAATTCTTATTTATAAAAAAAAAAAGGTTAAAAAAGAAATTTTGTCAAAAAAACTAATAGAATAATACTGAAAAATAATTTAAAAAAAAAAATTTGCGTTTCGATTTTTACATAATCATCATCAATACCTATAGAAATCAATTAAAAATAATATAAAAATAAAAAAATCGTAAAAAAAATACCGAATAAGTGAAGGAGATGCTCGGTCTCGTTGTTTCATTTGCTTGTCAGACATTTCACCACGTCAGACGAGATTTTTCATACACTTCAAAAATTCCATTTTCATATTCTCATTTATCAGCATTCAAAGCTTCTATGAAGAATTAATACATCATTCCAAAAAAAATAAATAAGCTTCCAAAATTCCACGCTTACGAAGTAATTCAAATTTACAAAAAAGAAAAAAAAAGTTGACCGTTTGGTTACTGAAAATGTAGTTCTTTCTACAATGATTATATCCAAAAAAAAACCATGTTGTTAAATACGGTTTAAAAAAAAATAAATTTTTTGAAGGCTCCCCCAAATAGGATACCTTTCTCTGAGAGTAGTGATGTTAAAAATAAAAATCCAGTCCATTTGGTGTATAGAACCAAAGTGTTTTTTTTTTAGAATTGAATATTATAACCACTTCAGTAAGATCAACCGTTATAGTTACTTTCCTCTATTTATCCCAGCATGGAATACTTCTCATATTTGAAAATATTTATTCCATTTTCAGTATTGTTTTATATCAGGTCACGCATAACTATTTGTTCGAGATCTCTAAAAATAAAAGTTAACTAATTGAGATCCAACAATAACATTACTTTCGTAAAAATAAAAAATATTACAATAAAATTTCATTATATTCACCCGAACCCCCCAAAAAAAATATTTTGTATAGTTCAGTTTTTTTTTTTAATTTCTTTCATTCAACACAGTATAAGTTAATTATTTACAGATATAAATAATTATTATAAAAGTATAAAATAAATTATTAACAAATTAAAAACGTTTTTTGGAAGATGATTTTGGGGAGGGGCAGCAGAAAAATATATCGATTTTTTTAAAATTATTTTTTAACTTTTTTCATGTATTATTATTTTTCAACTATGTAATAAAAAATAACCATTGCCGCTTTGAAATCGATAACTAACCTTTTTCTTTAGTATAGCTATTCTGCTAATTATATTAACCGGGAAATTAAAAAAAAAATATTTAAAAAAATAATAAATAACTAACTAATGATAAATTATAATTAAAATTAATATAATCTATCGATACTACATTTCATTATTAATTATATTTAGAGGTATAATTTTTTTACGGCTGTATAATTACCAGCAACCTGAATCATAATGCAGGTCATTATAAAACAAATCTTCATTACAATATAGGAATTCAACCAATCAGAAGCCTACTATATTCAATCACTTACCAATCAGAAACGAGTGTTTTAATCAGCTGTTTTTTTTTTTTTTTTTACTTTGATTTTAATATCGTTCGAATTAGCAGGGACCTGTATCATAACGCAGGTCATTATAAAACAAATCTTCATTACAATATAGGAATTCAACCAATCAGAAGCTTACTCTTTTCAATCGTTGACCAATCAGAAACGAGTATGTTTTAATCAGCTGTTTTTTTTTTACTTTGATTTTAATATCGTTCGAATTAGCAGGGAACCTGTATCATAATGCAGGTCATTATAAAACAAATCTTCATTACAATATAGGAATTCAACCAATCAGAAGCCTACTCTATTCAATCACTGTCCAATCAGAAACGAGTATGTTTTAATCAGCTGTTTTTTTTTTACTTTGATTTTAATATCGTTCGAATTAGCAGGAACCTGTATCATAATGCAGGTCATTATAAAACAAATCTTCATTACAATATAGGAATTCAACCAATCAGAAGCTTACTCTTTTCAATCGTTGACCAATCAGAAACGAATATTATTTAATCGGCTGTTTTTTTTTACTTTGATTTTAATCCGTAGTAACAAGAAAAGGTTAATTTGAAAATACACCGATATATATAACTAATTTTTTTCTTTATGTTGGATTCTAAGGAAGAAATGTCTTTAACACCGATCGATATTAAAAAAAAAAATCTTATAACTAACAACATACTGCCACAAAAATGATTTTTTGATAAATTAAAAATAAAATATTTAGTAAACAATAATTCTAGTATCATTGATTTAAATCAATAATTCCAATATTTTCTAAGCCGTAGAAAAAATACGATATACAAATCTCTATAATGGCCATTAATGCACTCTTTCGAAGTATACGACGCGAACATTGGCGAGTATCGTAACTTAATTTTGCACTAATGACTATTATAGGCACGTTACATAATGTACTATTATACATCAATAAATCGATATAATTATAATTTTATAATCTGAACAAAAAATTTACAATAGATGTTTATCAAAATTATTTTTAAAAAACTGTTCCCAAAGTTAGCTCGTTATTAGAATTAATACTTTAATTATGACAAACAAATTATTGTATTATTATTATTATTAATATTGTTATTATTATTATTATTTGTTATTTATCATTATTTGTATAATTTTTTTTTAATTTTTATAATAATATAAACAACAAGCGTTCAATGGTTCTCTGTGTGTGTTTAGGCCAGAAGTGGGAGTGCTTGTAGTGTTAGAAGTCTCAGTCAGGTAACGACATTCGAATAAAAAGTTCAACTTTAAACACAAAATAAAAGTTCATTAATTAATATTTTATGAGGGATTTACAAAAAATAAATAAATAATAATAAAATAAACAAATTTTAAAATATTTAAATACGTTTTGTATCCTTATTTACTTAAAAATGTGTTAATATATAGTAAACAAAAAAAAAGTTATTGTGCATATATATATACGAGATGTGATTAAAAATTTAATTGTTTTTATCAAAAAGAATTTACCTATTCTTCTATATAATTATTGCCCTTTTCAAAGTAGTCGCCCAGAGATGAGACATACTTATATCAGCATTTCGAACGATCCACAAATATTTCGGAATTTTTTTAAAATATTTTCTTAGGAATTCTTACTTTATTTTATCTAACATTGCAAATCGTTTCGTTTTTTTTTATGTTCCCTTTATTATCAGGAACAAGAAAAAAGCTCAAAATGCTATTGCAATTTTTTTGTAATTTATTGGATTTTTTGTTGCAATTTTTTTGTAACTATGTCTTGAGAATACAAAGGGTTTCAGAAGGATATTATTGTAGTGCAAAATCCAATCACGGTTAGCCAACATTTGTGGGCACAATTTTCTTTTTCAAACGGCGGTAAAATGGTTAGTAATGCTGTTTATTGACCGTAAAACCTTTTAGAAAGAATTCATAATGGAATACGTCATTTCAATTGAAACAAAAAAATAAATAAAACAATCAGCGTCCTTTTTTCAATCCTGATTCTTCAGAATACTTACATCGGGATGGTTGGACCTTCGTATCAACATCATAACCACATACTCAAATTTCGCCGTCAGTTATGAGACGTTTGAGTTTCTGACTCATCAGCGATGTCAGCTGATAATTTTTTTTGAAAATTCAACTGTTTTGAAAAATATTTTCTGCTGTTTATTTCAAACAAAACTTTTTTTTTTGTCTTCAATCATTTGACTGGTTTGATGCAGCTCTCCAAGATTCCCTATCTAGTGCTAGTCGTTTCATTTCAGTATACCCTCTACATCCTACATCCCTAACAATTTGTTTTACATATTCCAAACGTGGTCTGCCAACACAATTTTTCCCTTCTACCTGTCCTTCCAATATTAAAGCGACTATTCCAGGATGCCTTAGTATGTGGCCTATAAGTCTGTCTCTTCTTTTAACTATATTTTTCCAAATGCTTCTTTCTTCATCTATTTGCCGTAATACCTCTTAATTTGTCACTTTATCCACCCGTCTGATTTTTAACATTCTCCTATAGCACCGCATTTCAAAAGCATCTAATCTTTTCTTCTCAGATACTCCGATCGTCCAAGTTTCACTTCCATATAAAGCGACACTCTAAACATATACTTTCAAAAATCTTTTCCGACATTTAAATTAATTTTTGATGTAAACAAATTATATTTCTTACTGAAGGCTCGTTTAGCTTGTACGGCATTGTTCGGCATTTTATATCGCTCCTGCTTCGTCCATCTTTAGTAATTCTACTTCCCAAATAACAAAATTTTTCTACCTCCATAATCTTTTCTTCTCCTATTATCACATTCAGTGGTCCATCTTTGTTATTTCTACTACATTTCATTACTTTTGTTTTGTTCTTGTTTATTTTCATGCGATAGTTCTTGCGTAGGACTTCATCTATTCCGTTCATTGTTTCTTCTAAATCCTTTTTACTCTCGGCTAGAATTACTATATCATCAGCAAATCGTAGCATCTTTATCTTTTCACCTTGTACTGTTACTCCGAATCTAAATTGTTCTTTAACATCATTAACTGCTAGTTCCATGTAAAGGTTAAAAAGTAACGGAGATAGGGAACATCCTTGTCGGACTCCCTTTCTTATTACGGCTTCTTTCGTATGTTCTTCAATTGTTACTGTTGCCGTTTGGTTCCTGTAAATGTTAGCAGTTGTTCTTCTATCTCTGTATTTGAACCCTAATTTTTTTTAAATGCTGAACATTTTATTCCAGTCTACGTTATCGAATCCCTTTTCTAGGTCTATAAACGCCAAGTAAAAAATACAACAAAAAATACCAATCTAAATTGTTTTTCATAAGAAAGGTTTCTATTTTTTCAACAACTTGTCTAGTAATGATTTGACGAGAATTGATTACGATGTCCTTTATATAGTCCATATTTTCATCAATTATTGATATGTTAGAAGGTCCAATCCTTTGAATGTTTTCACGGTGTTTTTTAAAAACCATTTTTACAATTCAATAACCCTTAATATTGACATAAAATCTCACTAAAACCCTTCTGTAACATCTTTATCACTTTGTTGCTCTTGTTTCTTCAGAAAGCTTGTATCGGAACGGTCAGACCTTCGTTTTCATATCAATACCATACATCCATGTTTTGTTACATGTTATAAGTTTAAGTAACTTGATCATCAGTGACGAAACATTTTTTTTTCTTTTTAAATTTACCTATTTCATTTAAAATGCAAATCCTTTTATCAATAATTTTTACCATTAATATATTTCTTTTGGTTCGTTTGCCAAATTTAAACTACGGGTCTAATATGATTGAAATATTGTTATACATTAAAAACAGTGTTGCCATCGTAAGATAAACAAATCAATCAGCCGAATAAATTTCTTATTCCTAATATTTACATTACAATTGTTTAAATTTGGAAGAATAAGTAACCCCATGGCAAAATATGTATGAAATGTAAATGAGGTGTCTTGTTAAAATTCAAACTAATTGTTGAAATGTGTCGTTAATTAAACCCCAACCACCAAACTTTATTTTCAGTTTACCCTCCGGGACCACCGTAAGATATTACTTCAGAGGATAATATGTATGAATGTAAATGAAGTATAATCTGATACAATCTCAGATCGACCATTCCTGAGATGTGTGGTTAATTGAAACCTAACCACCAAAGAACAACGGTCTAGTATTCAAATCCGTAAATTTAACTGCCTTTACTAGGATTTAAACCATACAATTCTTGACTTTGAAATCAGCTGATTTGCAATGACGAGTTCATCACTACAACCCGATAGATTCAACCATCAAACTACACAGGTATTAAGTTAAGTTAAGTTAATTCAATATAAACGTTACTTTCTTTAATAGAATTTAAAATTCTAGAACCATAAAAAACCAGCTGTTAAGTAGCTGAAAATTTTAACCGGTAGTTTATAAAAAAGAAGTCGATCTCCGTGACGGAATGGTAGCGTCTCGACCTTTAATCCGAAGGTCTCGGGTTTGAATCCCCGGTTAAGCATGATTTTTTCATACGCTAATAATTTCAGTTTTAGGTAATAAACATAGCAGTTGAGCTTATAATCTCATTAAAAAATATTATAAGAAAGACTAAACGCGTAGAATGAAAAAAAAATTTTCGTTATTTTTTTTATCACAACTCGTATAAAGGTACACATTGTATAATCAACATAATAAATAATTAATCTAACATAAAACTAAATAAATGATATGAAGGTACTATATTAAATCGATACTATATGATTAAATCGTACTATATATATTTTTACAAAATTTTGTTTTTAGAATATCAAAATATAATGTGAATATTTCATATTAAAAAAAAAATCTAGTTAACAAAAAAATATAAATAAAATAATTACTACTAGTGGCCCCTTGCTGCTCCCGCAGTTTTATTATTACAAAGTAATTTATATATTTTCAAAAAAATCGGCTAAAATCCTATTCCATTAACAATTCATCTCACCCGTAACCCCTCCCACCCCTTTTTTCTCTTTACTTTCCTACAACAGATAAATTGTGTGCTCAAAACCTATTTCCAATCTGTTCAGATGTTCTACTGAATAGATCGGGTTGATTTTTTTTTTTTATTATTCTGCTCTAAATAGCCCGCGAATATGTCAACAAGAATTGACAGATCTTCAAAGTGATTTTTCAATGAGTACAGAAAGCTCCTCAATTAAAAATTAGATGAGGGTTTTATGAAGGAATATTTAGAACATACTCGTGTTTGAGGTTCGTTGATGTTTTCTGATATCTATGAGGGTCATTCCAAGTAGAATAAAATGAAATTATCCTCATTCGTCCAGTAGAATGCCCACATGGACTGAAAATATGTTTTTTAAATTGCGTGCTCAAAATCTATTATCAATCCGTCCAGATGTTCTACTAGAAATATCATGGGCTGATTTTTGTTATTTTTCTAGAAATGTCCTTAGATATGTCATGAAGTATCGACGGACCTTCAGAGGATTTTTCTTACAGTAATAATCTCGGAAAATTCCTGAATTAAGTAATAAATCATGATTCTTTGAGAAATTCTCAAAAGAAATTCAAGATTGGGGTCTCATGACGCTTGATGAATATCTGCGGGTCGTTCCAAGTAGAATAAAAATAAATTATCCTCATTCGTCCAGTAGAATGCCCACATGGACTGAAAATATGTTTTTCAAATTGCGTGCTCAAAATCTATTATCAATCCGTCCAGATGTTCTACTACAAGTATCATCGGACTGATTTTTTTTTTAATTTTGCTATAAATGCCCTTAGATATAATATCATCAAGTATCGACGGATCTTTAAAGGGATTTTTCTTAGAGTAATAATCTCGGAAAATTCCTGAATTAAATAATATTTTTTGAGGAGTTCTCAAAGGAGATTAAAGTTTGAGGTCCGATGACGCTTGATGACATGTTCGCGGGTCATTCCAGGTAGAATAAAGAAAAATTATCCTCATTCTTCCAGTAGAATGCCAACACGAACTGGAAATAAGTTTCATACTGCGCGCTCAAAACCTATTTCCTTTTTTTTCCTCTACTCCTCTAGGTCGGTCCGGACTATTTCCTTAAACCTTCCAGAACCTATTTCCTGACCGTCCAGATGTTCTACTGAAAGGATCTGAATGATTTCTTATTTATTCTACTCGGAATGCCCAGAAGATATGTCAACAAGAATTGACAGATCTTCAAACTGATTTTTCAGTGAATAAAAACCTCGGAAATTTCCACAATTAAGAATTAAATGATAATTTTTTGAGGAATTCTTAAAGGTCCAATGACGGTTGATGAAATATTTGTATAAATCATTCCGAGCAAAACAAATTATCTTGATTCATCCACAAGTAGAGCACCCAAACGGACTGGAAATAGTTTTTCAGCCTATTTTTTTTTTTCTATTTGTTTTAAAAAACTGAAAAAGAAATAAATAAATTTATTGAAATTATTTCTTGCGAATTTACTCATTCAGTAAATTATTATACAAAATGTTTAATATATAAATAGAAATTTCTCTTATTTTCTAAAGAGTATTAATATAAAAGAAAATTGTTCTTGACGTTAATTCTTTTCCTTCGCTTCAGTTAATTTCTATTGTTTTATTTTCTTCATTTATATTTTTAAATTATTTCAAGTTATATTACAAGCATCCTTTATAATCCTGTTTTTTCATATTTTTAGCTTTCTCAATCCTACCCGTCTTTTACTTATATATATAAAATCGTTCAGTTTCCTTATTTCTTTTTATTTTCAACTTTATTGTTCTTCCACTTTTAATTCTTATTCAAGTTCTACATTACTTAGAATTTTTTTTAATTTTATCGTCCAGTACCTTCATCTTCTTAAATCATCTCCATACTTTTTTCTTCCTAATTAACCTTCTCATCGTTCTTTTCATCATCCTTGTTCTTCTTTTCCTTCTTATCATTTCTTGTAATCCTCAACCTCGTCTTATTTATTCTTTATACAATCCTACTTCCAATTATAAAACTACCATTACTCTTTTTTTGTTATAAATAAATCATATAAATTGTGAAATAACAAAAACCTCGACCAGGATTTGAACCTAGAATCTTCCGTATGAGAAACAAGATAATGCTACCACTCTGCCATAGAAATCAACTAAATGGTAATTCCTTTATTTCTTCCTTCTGCTAATTTTTCTACTATCCATTCTTGTTTTCCTTTTTGTTCTAATTTTCCTTCACACATTCTTCTACATCTTTTTCAATTTTCCTAATTAAATTTCTTCACTAATTAATATCTTATATTACGTCCTTTTTTTTATCATTTTTTTTTTTTTTCTACTTATAAATTTTCATAAGTTCAACATTTATATTATTTTTATCCTACTAAAAAATTTTTTTTAAATTTCACTACGTTGGAAAAGTGCAATAATTTTTGAACCATTCATCCAGAGGTCCAGGGTTTGAATCCCGGTTAGGCATAACATTTTTCATACGATACAAATTTCCATCTTCATATTCCCATCACGTACAAGATTCTTTGATGTAATAATTTATCAGTAAAAAAATAAAATTTCTAATTTAGCCGAAATTTTTTTTTTTAAATTTAAATGCTTTGTAATTACTTTTATAATAAAATATAAAATAATACGGAAAAAATTAACAATAATACATAAAAGGGTACACAAATAATATTTTTATTTTTATTAATAAAAACAATAAATAAATAAAAATATCCCTCATTATTAAAATATTAATTAATACGTTTTTTTTTTTATGCTGCTCGGCCTTAATATTTAGAAAGTACACTCTGCATCATACAAAAACCCAAAATAGTAGTATACATTTTATTAATACAAGTTTTTTTTTTTAAAAAATTTTATAAATTGCATCCAAAATATAGTAGTTACCTGCTTTATTAGTGGCGTTGCTCGGCAATTTATTATTGCAAGAATTTTTAAAAATTTATTTAAATAATTTTTTTTTATATATAAATTACAATAGTTTTTTTTTTATTTACTACAAATGAAATTAATAATTAAATATTTTTTTATTTTATTTTGCATCTTTTTTAATCAAAACATGTTTTTTTTTATAAAATATTTTAATTTTTTTAAATAAATAATTTAGTAAATGCATCAAGTAGTTTCATAGTATTATTATATTTATTTTATTATATAAAATTAATAAATTTATAAAAATAACAAAAAAAGAAACTTTATTTTAAAATTCATTACATCGAATGAGATACTAAAATATATATATATATATATATATGTAACGTTTAAAAATAAAAAAAAATAACAAACATAACCTAAAAAATGATGATTTTTTTTCATCTGGTGGATTATTTTTGAACTAATAATCAGTGTAGCCAACATACTTTTATACAATTATTTAATTAAAAATATATTACATTTATTTAAAATCATAATTTTTTTTTAAAATTTCGCTAAATAGAATAAATAAATAATATTCCGAGATAAATTAAAAAAATATTCCTTAGCGTAAAATAAATATATATCATTAATATTTAAATAAATCTACTTTTATAATTCGATGTAATGAAAAAAAAATATTAGAAACAAAATTATTAATTAGTGTTACTTTATAAAAAAAATTCTCACGTAGATAAATTTAAAAATAGAAATTTTATTACAGTAGACTAGAAAAAATTAGATAAACAATTTATCACTTTTTTTTGTTTTAATTTTTAAATAAATTATATTATTTAGCATGGAATTAATAGTATGATATATATATATTTTTTTAAATTAGATAGTAGAATTTTTACTAAATTACTATAGAAATTGCAACGTAGGTGCATCAATTAAAATCGTAGAATTTTTATAATTAAAATTAAAATTAAGATGTATTATATAATATAACTAACTTTTCTATTTCAGAACTGGATAATGGAATTAAAATTAATTTTTATAAATTAAATAAATACTAAAAATGAGTTATTCTAGTTGTTAAATTGAAATAAAAATAACATTCAATAATCATTTACATAAAGAAAAATGTTAGAACTGAATGCGTTATTAAACAAACAATCGTCATTATTAAATATAAACCAAACACTAAAAACAAATATAAATATTACAAAAATGAAAAAAATGTTAAAAAAATAAATGCTGAAAAAATAAAATAAATTTAATCCTGCTATGAGCAGTCAAAGTTGAAAGCAAAAGGTGAATTTACTATCTTTTGGATTGCTCATAACGAGATCGTTATTTCTTTTTTTTAATTTACTTATTGTTTTATTTTATTACCAATACAAATAAACATGTTTTATTTCGTTTTTTCTTATAAATTATATATAATTATTTTTATTAACTTGTAATTAAATGATGATGATGATGATTGTTTAACAATCGAAACGCGCATTTATTTTATAGAGTTATACATTATGTAAGCAGTCCCTGAACGTTCTCTTAAGTATTTTAAATATATACTAGGATACATATTTTCTGATTAATCTGAATTTTTATCTTATTAATTGCCTAATAATTTATTTTTATTAACCTTATCCAATTGGAAAGCTTTCTTTTATCCGTTTTATTTAAATCCGATTTATCAAGGTAACAGACTGTTTTTTTTCAGATTATTGCAAACGTAATTGTACTTTAAGTCAAATTTATTTAGGTGTATCATTCCAAGAAAAAAAAAAATTCAATTTTTTACGAGAACTATCAATTCTTAAGGTATGAAAAATTATATATTGTTATTAAAACATATTAAATTGTTATTAAAAAAAATTGGTTAAATAGGTAAAATAAAATAATCTTTGAAATGTTAAATTTTTAAATAAAAAATTATTATTTTTATTATTATTGTACTAATAAATTCCCTAACTGAATTACAGCAGTTAATAAAGCACATTGTTTCACAACAGAAAAAGGTATGTCAATTTTTTATTGCTTTATACTATCTGTTTCAGTCTCTTTAGAAAGCAGTGGTGAATATAAAAAGAGCAAAAATATAAAAAAACAGCAGATAAAAAAGATATAAAGAGAAGAGAATATAAAAAGGAAAGTACTAGACAGATGCTTTCATTAATAGTAGTGATGTTTATTTTACCGAAAATAACTACAGTAAACAGAGTAAACGTAAAATTTGTTGAGTTGAATGTTATTTAAATTATAGTAAATTAGGTATAAAGATACAAACTTTAAATATACCTCTGGGACGAAGATAACAAAAAGAAACCACTTCGTTCCTCAATTTCAAAAACCGAGCCAAATATGGAGTCTAAATTTTTTGAGCACAAATACATTATTTTATCGATCTGATTAAAAAAAAAGGTTTTTTTTTAATCAGATCATCTAAATTTATTATAAGCCATAATTAAAAAATAAAATTATAAAAATGTAAGAAATAATAATAAATAATTTACGCCCTTTAAAATTATATATCGCGTAAAAAATATATATTTTTTTAAAAATTAAAATTCCAAATTTTTATTTGGTATAACAACACAATATGTAAAATAAACGAGTTACAAAGGTGCTATAACGAAACATAAACAACAGATGAATCAGTGGGAATTTTAAAACATATAATTCCGGATCTTATTTCGTTTGGTGACACTAAACCTCCAGAGGGCTATTATTACAAAGTAATGTTATATACCGAGTAATTAAAAAAGGACTTCACAACTTAAAAAGTATATAAAAATTTATTTAGATAACTTACACCGATTCGGTTGAGGCCTCATTTCATAGCAAAATATATCAAGTTTCGACTCACGAAGTTCATTAGTACCAAATTTGGCTACCAGCGCTGTCACCAGTGTTGTTAAAACTTGATTTTGGTTTCATGATTTGTATTCAGCGACTGCAGTTCAACGTAATTTTCTTAGAAAGTACGATAGGGAGCCTCCTAGTAAGCATACAATTTACTCTAGGCACCAAACCTTCGTTGAGATAGATTATCCTGTTAAACATACAATATCACCAGGACGCCTACGCTTCCTTGTAGCTGCTGTGACTCAACTTTGCACGTAATCAACTCGACGTGCATCACGTGAGATTGGCAATTCACAAAAATGACTGTTAGGCGCCTATTACGTAAACGATTGCACTTGAAGCGATAAAACCTAATCGTAATTCAACACATTACAGATGACGAAAAAGTTTCACGGCTGCAGTTACGTGTGGAAATAATGAATAGAATTGCAGACAACGATAAATTTTTTTTATACAATGAAATTCTCAGTTATGAGTCAACGTTTCACTTCAGCAATATAGACACCCATAAATGCGGAATTTCAGGTAGCCAAAACCTTCATGAAACTTTGCAGGACATTCATGATAGCTTCACTTCAGCGACATAGACACCCATAAATGCGGAATTTCAGGTAGCCAAAACCCTCATGAAACTTTGCAGCATATTCATGATAGTCCTAAGCAAACAAACAGCGTAAGTGCCATTCTTCCAAGAGGCAACCGTAAATGGTATCGTTTATCTGGTCATGGTTCAAAATTTTTTAATTCCTCAGTTAGACGATGAAGAGCAATATGGTAGGCGTTACTACCAGAAAGACCATTTCACTACCGCTTACAAATCCGCGAATTTCTTGATACTCGATTCCCAGATCGGTAGATCTGTCGGGAAGGTCCAATTGCATGGCCACTCGCTTCCCAGATTTGGCCACGCTACATTTATACTTGTGGGATTTCATTAAACATCGAGTTTATGAACCGCCTTTGCCTGATCTGCTCAGCTTATCGAGCTAAGACTTCGAATTAACGCCACAGCTGCAGAGGTAACGCCCGACTTGCTGGCTATAGTCTGGAATGAAATTAACTTCAACTGGGATGTATGTCACATTACAAATGGAAGCCATATCGAATCAAAGTGAATGTTGAGTGAAAAACTTGATGTGTTTTTCTATTAAATGAGACCTCAGTAAAATCTGTAAGTTATCTCAATAAATCTTTATAAGCTTTTAAAGTGGTGAAGTCCTTTTTGAATCACCCGATATTTTCAAAAATGGGCTAAAAACCTGTTTAATTTACAAACATCTCGTCCCAACTCCCTTTTTTGTCTTTTCCCTTTCCTACCACTGATAAACTGCATGCTCAAAACTTATTTCTGTCCGTCCAGACGTTCTACTGGACGGTCCAGGCTGAGGTTTTTTTATTCAGCCCGTAGATATATCATTATGCATCAAAAGACATTCAAAGTGATTCTCCTGTGAGCAATAACCTCAAAGATTTCTTCTATTAGGGATTAAATGAAGATTCTTTGAGGACTTCTGAAAGGAAACTCAAGTTTGTGTCAGATGATGGATCTGTATTTTTCATTCTGAGCAGAATAAAAAAACAATTAGCCCGATCTGTCCAGTGGTACATCAACACGACCTTTTTTTTTTCTCTCAGCTCCCCTGGGCCGGACCGACTTGTTGGTATTACGCCGCCCAGGGGAGTGTCTTTAAACTCAAATAGGCCTCCCCACCTACCGGCTATATACCGGCAAGGCAGGTCGGCCTACCGGTTAGCTCTTTTTGAGAGTTCTTTATCAATATTGCCCCCTTGGGGACCCAAAAGGGCAATATTAATACCCCACATTATTACACCACGCCAGACCCAGTTCGCCGCGACGCGGCGCCGGGTCCCTTCAGTATTCACTGTGCTGTTGCCTGACTGTTACCCGTGGAGTCCTTGGTGGCTCATCAGTGCCAACACACCGCAGCATGCTGGACCTCACCAGCAAGGCTGTCCACCCAGTCCTATTCTAGCCAACACCTTGTCTTCTCTCATCGGAGTATTTCTGTAGAACAACTTGTCTAACAAAACGATCAAAATTATTCCAGTTTGACTCTCTTCTTAGCATGTAGTCTATTGTTGTCTCTGGAGTTATACCTGTGAGTGCCTTACTACGTCTAAGTGTGTCCCACCTATGCACTCAAAAAAGGTGTGCTCAGCATCATCTATCTCGTTGCAGTAGTTGCAAATTGGCTCTTCTCTCTTGCCTATTTTGTGCAGGTAGTTATTGAAGGAACCATGTCCTGTAAAAAACTGCGATAGGTGATGATCAACCTCACCAAATCTTCTCGACAACCGTGGCTTGATGTTGGGGATGAGGGTTCTCGTCCATCGACCCACAGCTTCCTGCGACCATCTTTTCTGCCAGATATTATAAACGGCATCCCTGACCTCTTGTTCTGGCTTGCCTTGTGCCCTCTCCACCCTCTTTTTTGCGATTAGGTCAATAGGAGGTGTACCCGATAACACACACAGGGCGGCATAGGACACTGTCCTGTATGCGGACACAACACCTAGGAGCACACACCTGTGCGTCCTCGCCAGTCTCTCTTTGTTGCGCCTGATGGCGATAGAGCGCCACCAGGACATCAACACGACCTGGAAATAGGTTTTCTGCCCAAATGTTTTAATATACAAATTTATTTTGTTATCGATGAGTCGTAGAAATGCCATTTACGCACCCCCCCATAAATGATGGAGTGTCGGAATCGCAGGGGTTCGACTAGATATTAAATAGCCTATTCGTACCCGCATCCTACCAACTAAAAATCCTATCTCAACGTTTCTCCTGCATCTGGGCCGGTCCTGTAGTTGAGCATTGCACGGCCTTAGGACGTGCCCTTAATGTCCCTCATCCGTTGCCCATCCGCACAAAATACAAGATATTAAAACATCCTAATAGAATTATAAAAAAGCATTAATTTTTTTTGATCTCACTTTTAAGAAAAGTTAAAAAAGTCGGTAAAAATTGTGAAATATTTTAATTAGAAATATTAATTATTTTATTCCAAAAATTTGGAAAATTATATATACGTAAAATTTAAATATTTATTTTTAAATAATACATAAATATTGTTATACAAAATTAAATAAAAATTATAAGAAAGAAGAAGAAAACAAATATTTTTTGAATAAATACTTAACCAAACATTATGTAACATTAACAATATATTAAACTTAATTCTCGTTCCCGGTACAGTCACTTTTTATTCTACTATAAACTGACATGTTCTTAGCAACTATTTACCTAAATTCCATCCATTTAAGTGCCAACATATACTCTCTCACTCTCTCTCTCTCTCTCTTTTACTGTTAACTATAGATTACGGTTTCTAGTTTCAAGTCTCCTCCCTTCTATTTTCTTATATAACCCACCCTACAAATTCATCCCTCAGTATCTCACAAAGCCCGGGATACAAACCATAAGCCGTGCAAATTAATGGGTGCTCTTCTACCTTACATATAACAATGCAATAATTTCTCCTCATCGTCTATGTTTTCAACAAGACGTGAATTCCCACACGATCACCACATCCCATACTCTTATTATACATTTATACATACATATATAAGAGTGTGAACACACACATTTCAATCAAACGTATATATATATATATATATATATATATATATAAATATACTGTAGATAATTAGAAACATGCCACTTTTCATGTAAAAAAAATCGTATCTTTATGAGTTGTGTTAAACCTCCCTTATAATACGGTGTTATAAATTTCTATACTACTGTATACACGTCTGCCTAAATAATAAGATATTACGTTTACATAACGCACTTGATCCTCAAATTTTCTATTCACAAAAAGGATTATCTAACGTCACTCTACAGAAAAAGAAAATATTACAAAATTCCAAGATCATATATATATATATATACAGAGTGTCCCATATAATAAGCAACCCAACCATATATTGGTTGGTATTGAAATAATAAAAAGGCATGTGTAAATGTAAATGTAATTTTTATTATTACCATCCATTACCTTACATTTAGAGTAAATGTTAAAAGTGGCCGCCATCTTCTTGAATACAAGTTTCAATTCTTTTTTCAGCGTTTCTTGCAACTTTTTTCAAAGTTTGTGGCTGGATATTTAATACAGCTTGTTCAATATTGACTTTCAAGTGTTTGTGGTTTGTTGCTGTAGGCTTTTTCTTTGAGGTAACCCCGTAGAAAAAAATCCACCGCAGTCAAATCTGGAGATCTTGGTGGCCGAAAGCCTTGACCGATAACACGATTACCAAAGAATTCCTCGACGAAATCATAAGTTGAACCTGCGTAGTGCGATGTCGACCCGTCATGTTGTAGCCGGCAGTGTCTGTCTTCCTCTTCCAAGACTGCGATGAACTGAAATAAAATATCCTGATATCGTTCTGCATTAATGGTGTACACGAAAAAAATAGGACACGTTATTTTCTTCCGCGATATCGCGCACCACACGCCCGACTTCTGCGGGTGTAATTGTTTTTCGTCATAAACGTGGGGATTTTCAGCGCTCCAAATTATACTGTTTTGGCTGTTTACGTAGCCGTCCAAATGAAGCCGGGCTTCATCAGTGAAAAATAACGAATCCATAACGTTAATTCCCTCGCGCAGAAATCGACGGAACCATTGACAATATTGTAGCCGTTTTTATTTGTCGGGCTCAAGAAGTCGATGAACCGTTTGAATACGATAAGGTCGTAATTGTAATCGTTTGGTCGCCCGATGAACAGTTAATTTAGACAAATTAATTTCAGCAGACTAACGTCTGATCGATTTATTTGGCGAGGCGAGTAATCGGTCTTTGATTTCAGCGACTGTATCGGTATTCAACACTGACGCAGATTTATTGTGTTCCTTGTTATTAACAGAACCGGTCTCTCTAAATTTTGCAACTAACCTTAATACTGATGTTTTGTTAGGAGCTGGTTTATCCGGGTACTTATGGCGAAACAAATCTTGCACTGCAACCGCTGATTTCGTATTGAAGTACGGCTCAACAATGAAATCAGCGAAAACACCATCTTGTCTCTAGCAATACACTGAACGTTATGATTGCATTGTTGTTACTATCGGTAGTGTTCTACTGCGTCATCGCGATGTTCAGATGTTGGACGAGTCCATTTCAGTAACGAGTAAGGGAGTAAGTTTGACTTTTGAAATTTCATGGATGAGAGATTGATGGGTTGCGTTTTATATGGGACACTGTATATTTTAAATTAAGAATCGTTTTAATATAAATTTAAATACTGCATTTGAAAAACGTTATTTTTATGAGCTCTGTTCAGAAAGTAACCAAACTATTTTTTTTTTAATCTTTATTATAATTTTTACAGATTATTGATTCTTTTCCCCTTCAAAGTAATTCCCCTCCCTTATTCACAAACATTTCCCAGCGATGTTTCCACTTCGCCAAACAGTCCTGGATAGCTTCGTTTGAAATTTCAAATGAAACCTTTAAGGTCCGTGATGAATTTGTTTTAATGTCACCAATAATCTAAAAAGGGGTTCTCTCGTCACTGATTTTAATCTCGGAAATAAGAAAACATCGCAAGGAGCCAAGTATGGTGAGTAGGGAGGCTGAAGGAGAACACTCATCTAATTTTGGCACAAACTGACGACCTGACAAAGCAAAGCCAGACAAAACTGAACTGACAAAACTGACGGTGCGGGCGCATCGTTGTGGTGAAGAACCATGAGTTGTCTCGCTACAGCTCTAGTCTTTCTTTGCGGATCTTTTCATGTAACCGTTGTTAAATGCCTTGATAGTAGGCACGGTTTACTGTTTCACCTTGTGACAAGAATTCAAAATGCACAATTCCATTAAAATATTTAAAAAAAATAGAGTATCACTTTGACATCTGACCGAGATTGACGTGTTTTCTTGGGACATAGAGATCCTTTGTCGATCCATTATAAAGATTAAACTTTTGTCTTGATGTCGTAGCTGTAAACCCGGCTTTCTTCTCCCGTTATGATCTTCTGTGTGAATGTTTCATCGTCATCGGGTTGTTCAAGAATTTGCCGACAAACATCCACTCCATGTTCATTCTGCTTTTCGATCATCAAACTTTTCTACGACTCGATGCACGTTCAATTTTTCATTTAAAATGTCACGTCTAGATCCGATCGAAATGCTAATCTCACCCCCAATTTCGCTGAGAATCGATCGGCGATTTGCACTACTAGATCGTTGATTTACTGAACGCGGGTGTTATCAGTTGAAGTCGAAGGACTTACTGGTCGAGGGTCATCTTCAATTGATTAATGACCACTTTTAAATCGTAAAAACCATTCGTAATATTGTATACAACTCAGAACATCATTTCGTAAATTTGTTTCAAAAGTTGAAATGTTTCTATTAATGTTTCCCCCAGTTTCACGTAAACTTTAACGTTTTATCGCTGCTCCCGAAAACCGCAGACTACTAATATTGCTACTAAAACTTTAACACACACTCAAATAACAATAACACAAAAATTAAACGAGATATCAACAATTCAAGAACGTGTGGTTACAGAGGAGGTTATGTAGAAAACAATGCTACCAACCGTACGTAACTAAATATCTCCGTTGGCGTGTAATTAAAAATGTTCGGTTATTTTCTGAACAAACCTCGTACAGTCCCGGTACTATTGATAAAGGCTGTTGTGGCAGCTATATATATATAATGGATAAATACAAGGTTATCATAAAAAAATGGTGCGGTTTTGAACATGGTTTACATTAAAACAGAATTACTTACAGTTTATGTTTTTTATTTTTCAAATTTGTCGTCTCATACATTTTTTTACATAATTAATAAATTTCAATATGTGCGCCCTTAGTCGCACGACAAATGTCCAAACGATAGTCAACTTCTCTCCAAACATTAGTTAACATTTTTTCGTTAATGGTTGTCATCGTTTTATTAATCCTGTTTTTTTAAGCGGTTTAGCGAAATTTTTGTGTATAAACAACGCTTTTGATGTACCCCCGCAAGAAAAAATCGAAAGGTGTCAGGTCTGGACTCCTTGGAGGGCAGGTATGGGTCCTTGCCGGCCTACCCATCGATCTCCAAATTTTTCATTCAAAGCATCCGTGACCAACGCATTGAAGTGCGGGGGAGCACCGTCTTGTTGGAAATTAAGTCGATGAATGTTTTCGAGTTCATCCGGCTGAGGAAAGCAATAATCGGTTAACATGTCAAGATACACGACTCCATTAATTGTTTTTTCAGCAAAGAAGAAAGGCCCTATTACACGATTTTTTATCACACCACACCAAACATTAACTTTAGGCGAATCGCGTTGTTTCTCAATAATTGCGTGTGGGTTTTCAGAGCCCCGTATCCGTGAATTGTGTCTGTTAACACATCCGTTCACATGGAATGTAGCTTCGTCTGTAAAAATTATATCGTCTAAAAACGATTCGTTTTCACTTATTCTGTCCGACATTTCAACAGCGAAATTGTAACGTTTTACACCATCTTCGAGTTTCAATTCCTGCAGTATCTGGATTTTATAAGCGTGTAATTTCAGTTTTTTATGTAAAACTTTGTAAACTGTTGATTTTGGAATACCTAATTCGACGCTTCGACGGGGGATGGACTTCCCAGGACTTCTAATTGCCGATCGTCTAATTAGTTCAACCGTTTCGTCCGGTACACTTGGTCTGCCGGTTGATTTCTGTTTCTTAACCGATCCGATTTCTTCGAATCGTTTGAACCAACGTGTTATGTTATTTTTGTGCGGCGGTTCTCTTCCGAATTCATGTAGAAACGCACGTTGAACGAAAATTACGGATTTTAATTCAGCCATTAATAAAACACACTATGCTTTATCTTTATCCGAGAACATAGTAACTCACTAAACTCACCGCAACAACAATACAAGAACTGACGTTGTGGTTACAATTGCTGATAAACAAACTTTTGGGTTGGAGGCTTTCAGGGATACCAATATAACATCTAGAAATTTTCCTACAATCTTCCTATGAGTTACTGAAACCGCACCATTCTTTTATGATAACTCTGTATAAAGAATTCAAATGTGATCTTGTTGTTCAACTTTTCAGATTTTAATTTTCATTAAGTTTAATATAAATTACCTTTAATTAAAATTACGATTAAAGTTTGGATATAAAAAAGAACAATTAGTAAAATTAGAAATATAATTTTTTTAAATAAAACATATTTGGAATAAATAACATTAATATTTCATAGATATGAATTAATGAGAACTGTGATATGGTATACTTGTAAAAGGAAAATATAGATAAATGCGACTGAAGGAAGGTACATTACGGAAAGAAAACAAATAAATAGCAGAACAATTATTTGTGTGCCTATATATATTTTAATCCTGTGGGTAAGAAATCTGAATTTAAAACACGAATCACTATGTAATGGCAAAACTGCAATGCAGTCTATGCATTTATATATATTTATTAATAAATATTACTATAAATTTGTATATTTCAAAGTACTACCCATTCGTAAACAACTGTTACATAATATGACCTATTTTACTTTTTTGAAAGTTATTTAAAGTATATTACTTGCGTCTCAAAAAGTTGAAAAATAACAAAATTGATAGCTTTTCTGTTGACATGTATATATATTTATTTTCTTACTTCGATATATTCAAAACTTTAGTAAATTTATTCAGAATGCTACTTAAATTTTTCTTTAAAGATTCCTATAATATTACAAAGATTTTTTAAAAATTTTATAAATTTGCTTTATACTTGTTAGTCGTACTTTAATAAAATTATTATCATGCATTGCATGAGTTTAGATTAATTTGGATTTCAAAAGACAACATCATACATTAAAATCTCGCATAGCCGTTTAGCAGATTTAGAAATTTTTTAGTGAACGGATCGGGAGAATGTTTTTTTATCGTGTTCAAAATGACGCATATATACGTCAGCAAGCGTCATCAGACTCGTAAACTTGAATCCTCTCAGAGAAATCCTCATTTATTCTTTAATTGAGGAACTTTCTGAGGTATTAATCGTTAGAAAATAACTTTAAAAGGTCTTGATTGCTTGATGACCTAAAAAGCGGGCCATTTTGAGCAGAATAAAAAAAAATCAGCCCGTTTTCTCCAGCAGTACATCTACAGGGACTGGAAATAGATTTTAAGCAAGCATTTTAACTCTAATAAGAAAAGAAAGAGAAAAACAAGAGGGTTGGGGTGAGACATGTTTAAATGGAATAGGATTTGAACCGATTATTTAAAAATATATTACATTATTTTATAATTATGACGCTGTGGAGCAGCAAGGGACCACTAGTCTAAATATTAAACCGTTAATCATTTACGAATATATTTATGTAAATTCATTAAACCAAAAGTTAGTTTCATCAATCTACAATAAAACAATTATAAGCTGTTATATAAAGCTTAGATAACTTAAGAAAGGTATAAAATAACATAGTAGTGGTCGGTTTCCTTTCTAATTATAAGCATATAAATCATCAATCAATGAAATTAATGACCTTAAAACACCATCTATTGTAACCGTTCATAATAAATACCTTTTTATAAAATTAATAATTACAAAAAAAAATAAAATTTAAAAAAAGAAAAAAGAAATTATCTTTGTAAAATGTTTTAAAGTATAAAAGTTAAAACATCAATTAATGAGATACATTCCTTTTTTTATATTTTTAAATTAAAAACAAAAAAGAAAAAAAAACGTATTAAAAAGAAAGACACTTGATAAAAACACTATAACACTTTTCATAATGCAAACAAAACTGAAGTTCCTTTTCCCCACTTTTCACTCTCAAGTGTTATACTAAAATTTTAATGACACTTGAGATGAACTCGTCTAAAAATTGCTATGCATATACACATACGTACATATATATATACAAAGAGATAAAATCCTCGTTTTGTACTTCACTTATATATATATATATAGTGTGTTGCCATCTAATAGAACAGATGTAAAATAATGAGGTATGATTTATTCATTACTTTTTAAAGTATGTTATGCTGTGAAAAAAAAAGAAAAAACATCTAAGAATTAATTAAAAAATCACGATGACAAAAAAAGTTTTTTTTTAATGACTTTTTATTACTTAAGTTTTATCTTTTCCCATTACTTTCTTTTTAATTGGGATATACAGACTGAGAAATATATAACCGAACATAAAACGTAACCGCTGCAGAATCGGTGGGTTATGTTGGAATAAAATTTTATAATGATTAGCCGCTCTACCCGGCTTCACCGGACCTCCCAGCCAGGGAGGTCTTTGGTTTTCCAGGTTTCCAAAGTTTTTTTTTCAACTGGAAAATTTTTGACGTTATCAACTTTACGGGGAAGACCAAGCAAGATTGTTGCAACAACGCTGATCAACTTGATCATCAGCGGTGCCCATAAAGTAAATTTGCAGAAACTTATGGCCTTCGTTTGGTTGAAGCAAAAATGACCCCACGCGATGGTAAATTTGTCCCTGCACTTTGAATCTGGTCATATAATTTTCGAGGACAATAGCTTCTACTCCGAATGACGTCATTTTAAAACATTAATTGTATTTGCAAATGTTTGTTAAAAAGTGCCTTGACTCACTTGTGGTTCCTGATAGAAGGGACAATAGAGGCTCAAGTGGTAAACCAATGTCGAGTAATTTAACTTTTCCGCTTGTGCAGCAGATTCCTTGCGATTCGTTTTTGAATGTAAATGCAGAACAATATGGGCACTCTTTGTCCATTTTTCCAATTGCGACACTTTTTGGGCGGAATAATCATAGTTGGCATCGTAATGATAGGCGCATTCTTTCGATTTGATGCCCATCTAGATTGAGCAGATCGTGTTAATCATAGTCGCTCCTCTCGTTTACCATTGTTTCTGTTAATCGGGCTTTAGCTGCGCGAGTTCGGACGCCTTCTAATCGCATTTCCCGTTGCTCAGTTGTTTCAGTCGAGCGGGATCGGGCTGTGTGTATTCGGTCGCTTTCCAATCTTGACTGTCTTTCGTCTTCAGGCTCTGTCGCACGAACAGTTTTCATCATACGTGCTTTTTTTGTATTTCTTCCGATTAAAGAATGTCTTTTAGGCGTGGTATGATGTTTAGAAAAAATATCACAGAATTTAAAAGATTGCAGTTACATCCTTTCTTTACGCACTTTAAATTAGTAACATACACACGATAAACAAAAGCAGCTATTTATTTATGTATTTAAATAGCTGTAAAAAATTGTAAATGAATGAATCGTAAAAATTACATATGCATGTGCGCTAAATCGTTTGAAACTTACGAATATCTGTACGTTAAAACTTCAGCCCTTTTCAAAATTAATCAATTCAATGTTGAAAAAAAATTTTAGTTAAAAATTAAATTTTTCTTGAAAATCAGTCATTTTGAAAATTAAATAAGCTTTGAGGAAGAAATAAAGTGTTTTAAATTTCGTTATGTTGGAGGTCCAAAAAAATTAACCTATGTTAACCGCAGGGCTTCAAAGTGTAGGTGTGCAAAATTTTAGACAAATCTGTCCGGTAGATCTCGAGTTAAGTTGGAACAGGCAGACAAATAAATATTGATTTTTATATATATATAGATGCGGATAAATTAAATAAGAAAACGTAATTTAAATGTTCCATTTATTTACCTTATTGTTACAAAATATGTTCAAAAAGACCACCCTGTGCATCGATGTACTTTTGTGCTTGACTGATCATATTGATAATCGTCTGAGGCAAAACGTTGATGTCAATTGCGTTGATTTTTTGTTGAATATTCACCTTCAATTCATCAATATTATGGAGATTAGATGCATAAACTCTCCTCTTTAAGTAGACCGAAATGAATAAATAACAAGTAGACAAATCTGAGGAATGTCAACAGAGTCCACTGTCCTATGTTGACAGCTAGTTCATTTGTGAAAGCTGCATGAACATGATTCACCGAAACTTTTGATATGTGAAACGTTGCTCCGTCTTGTTGGAAGAAGCTGTATTTTTTTTTTTATTATAACTTAATTGCAGAAATAATTCTTCGAAAAATTGTGAGATAAACTTGTGTTTTGAAGTCCGGTCAAAAAATATTGGTCCAGCTATATTATTACCGGAAACTGCACACCAAACACCAATTTTCTCATCGTGAAGTGGACTCTCGAATATCTCGTGAAGATTACTCGCCATCCAATACTTCTCAATTGTTTTGTTTAACCTCCGGAACCAACGTAAGATATTACTTCAGAGGATGATATGTATGAATATAAGTGAAGTGTAGTCTTATACAACCTCAGGTCGACCATTCCTGAGATGTGTGGTTAATTGAAACCCAACCACTTAAGAATGGAGCAAGAATGGCAGTTGGAATGGTCACGCTCAAGAGTCGGGGATTGGACTAGAAGACTAATCCCTGATATAGGTAGGTGGTATGGAAGTAGACGCGGAAACGTTGACTTCTGTATGACACAGTTATTATCGGGGCATGGATCTTTCGGGCAGTACCTAGCAAGAATTGGAAAAAGAGACACACCACAATGTGTTTATTGTGAGGAAACAGATAATGCGGAGCACACTATATTTGTATGTCCTAGATGGGCTGAAAACAGGAGGGTAATTATAACAAATCGATCAACACCGGATAATCTAATTAATTGGATGGTA
Organism: Lycorma delicatula; assembly: GCF_047948215.1. Taxonomy (NCBI): domain Eukaryota; kingdom Metazoa; phylum Arthropoda; class Insecta; order Hemiptera; family Fulgoridae; genus Lycorma; species Lycorma delicatula. The sequence goes on from NC_134467.1 coordinate 19,871,460, forward strand.
CAAAATCAAGAGAACTGGGACTGGTTCAGAAGGTTTGCTGGAGAGATCCTGAGAACTAAGGAAGAAGAGGGCGGTAGACTGTGATTAAGTTAAGTAGGGAAGGGTGGACAGTCTCTCCGTGGAGGGCCCGTATGCCCTGGTATGCGGGTTCCTGCGAAGGGGGAGAACTCCAGGGGAGATGGGAATAAAAGAAAAAACCGAGTCCCGGCCGGTGGTGTGTCTCCCTGCGGGCGTCTAGGCGCTTTTTGAGGTACCGTCGGTTAGAGGCATAGGCGTAAAGACCGAGACTCGGTTCCCTGCGGAGCGGCTGGGGGACGACATCGCCGGACCTTGGCCCTAACGCGGGGAATTAGAGGCAGGCAAAAAATAAAACAAAAGATCCAAGACCGGGGGGGCCAACCTGCCGTGCCGGATGTAAAGCCGGTGGGTGGGGGACGCCCCCTTTGAGTAGAAGGACACTCTCCCCGACTGAGTATACTTAAATGGATATCCGGTCGGGGAGAGTAGGAGAAAGAAAAAAAACCCACTAAAGAAAACCGGTATCCATGATCTAGTATTCAAATCCGTATAAAAATAACTCCCTTTACTACGATTTGAACATAAGAACTCTATACTTCGAAATCAAATGATTCGATGACGAGTTTAACCATTAGACCTAACCCAGTGGGTTTGCATCCAATACCTGATGTTCTAATTAATATAGCCTATATAGATAAACCGTGCCTCGTCTGACATGAAATACGCCACATCGGGTTTATCTGCCCACCACCAATGTTTTCGAGAAGCCAGTTGGCAATAATGAATTCGTTTCGGTTTGTTGTAACGCTGTATAGTTTCAATTATAATCCATGAAGAATTTTACGACAAGATGGGTATTTAACACCAGATTTTGATGGGATTTCTTGCGTAGTGATTTTTTTGGACTGGTATTAGTAGAATTACTCCTATATAGGAAGTTCGCCTATTTCGTTTTACATTTGAAACCGAAACTGTTGTATGCCATTTTTAACTAAATCGTGTATTCTACTCTTCGCTGAAATACAAACATTCGGAAAATTTTCTACGAATATTTGACGTGATTCTTCAAACAATCCAGAATTAATATAGGCCTCAATTATAGATATCCTCTTTTTGATTGAATAAGGCATTTTACATAAACATAACTGCACTGTAACAAAACGTATACTGTACTGAAAAGTATCCACCTGACAAAAGACAGCAACAATCATTAGTAACCTATAAATCCACTAATCGCGCTATAATCGAGGTTTCGCACTCGATTACCGAATTTTCCGTAATCGTGTTATCGGTCGAGTCTTGTGGCCACCAAGATCTCCAGATTTGACTACGGCGGATTTTTTTCTACGAGGTTACCTCAAAGAAAAATCCTACAGTAACAAACCACGAACAGTTGAACGATTGAAAGTCAATATTGAACGAGCTGTATTAAATATCCAGCCACAAACTTTGAAAAAAGTTGCATGAAACGCTGTAAAAAGAATTGAAGCTTGTATTCAAGAAGATGGCGGCCACTTCCAACATTTAATCTAAATGTAAGGTAATGGATGGTAATAATAAAAATTACGTTTACATTTACACATGCCTTTTTATTATTTCAATACCTACCAATATAAAGGTTGGGTTGAGTTTTATATGGGACACCCTGTACAAAATGATTCAAGTAGAAAGGGAAATAATTTGGAAACTGATTTTAGAGCTTGAAATAAGGAAAAAGATCCTTACAAACAAACGTCTAAAAAAGCTTTGTAATTGAGTTACAGCTAGCGAAAAATTTCGCCCGGATTTTAGTTCCCTCAGTGAAATGAATTCATAGTGAAATTTTTAATAAGGAGAAAATAATAAAGAATAAACTTGTTAGTTTTTTAACCTGAAAAATCCAATAAAATAGTTCCTAGAATTGTATCTTCCATAGTTTTCATGATAGCCAACGTAAAACAAAAAATTGGGTAACAGAAAACAAGTTTTTTTACATCTGACGTAAAATAACTTTGTTAAATGACTAATAAATCCGTAGATTCTTTTAAAATTTAAACTTATAGAGAATGCAATTCTCAGAAAATTGATGTAATAAAATCTGCTTTTAACCGTATTGGCATAAATAACACATGGAATTCCCATAAGTGGTCTGAAGAAAATCCATAGTTGAATTAAATTATTTTCAGAAATTATTTTCGGTGAACGTTTTATGTGCCATGATCGGCCACTTTTGGTGCCGTCAGTTTTTCAAATAAATATACTATAAGAAATTATTAAGTTTACCCGTTATGTAATACTTTAAAAATTTCAGTATGACCTCATTTCTTTTGGGGAACTGAAATCCGGGCGAAATTTTTCGGTAGCTGTTACTCGATAATAAAGCTTTTTTAGACGTTTGTTTGTAAGGACCTTTTTCCTTATTTCAAGTTCTAAAATCTCCTCAACCGGCAAGTTAATCATGATTAGCATTTGTCGTAAGTAACACACACGGTTTCGCTCCGTCAGCGACTGTATTATTATGTGAATTTACTACGCCCTGTAATTTAGTGAATCTTATTATAAATTAAACGTCGTTTATTTTATATCTCAAGTATCTTCATTTCCATATCAATCCAAGGGATTGTTCCAGCGTAGCATTATCCTATACAGTCCACTATATCCAATTCAACACAAATTTTGTACCTAAATGGTATCATTCTTTCATTTTCCGCTTTAGTCCAAGGGAATTACCGTTCAGGTATTACTTCATAGGATGATATGAATGAGTGTAAATGAAGTGTAGTCTTGTACAGTCTTAGTTCGATCATTCCTGAGATGTGTGGTTAATTGAAACCCAACACCAAAGAACACCGGTATCCACGATCTAGTGTTCAAATCCTATGAAAGTAACTGCCTTTGCTAGGATTTGAAGCCTTCGCTGGAACTCTCGACTTCCAAAGCAGCTGATTTGGGAAGACGCGTTCACCACTAGACCAACCCGGTGGGTTTAAATGGTATCATTCATTAAACCCAACATGTATTTTAATTTTTCTGACTAAACCCCACTTCTATGGTCCTCCGATTTCAGTATTTTCTTTGTTCCTAATCCTTCAGTTTGTATGAATTTTTTCCCTTACTTCATACTGTACAATCAGTTCCCAAATTATATACCTGTCCTGCTGAATTTTTTTAATATTATTTTTCTGTATATACCAGGTTACAGAGTAACATCACAATGATATGATGTTAAAGTACTCTGCACAGATGCCAAGGCATTTTGCGCAGTCTGGCGTGTAATTGTTGATATATTTACACGTCAGACCAGGCCGGTAAATGTGTAATGTTGAACGGAATCAGGCTAACCACTCCTGAGACGTGTAGTTAAGTAAAATGAAAACCACCAAAGAACACCGGTATCCCCAGTCTAACATTCAAATAAAATAAAAGCAATTTACAAAGACTCGAACCTTAGAATTCTCGATTTCGAAAATCAGCTGATTTTGCGATGAAACATGTAACCACTAGACTAATCCGGCGAATTAATCTGTATATTTCTATAAGTATAGAAAAAGAATTATCACCCTGTTCATTTTCGTTTTAAGAAAATTTTTTTTTTATAAAGATTTATTTGTGATTTCGAAATTTTTTTACATAATAATTGTTAAATCACTTAAATTTTTTTGATTACGAGTATATACAGTTTTGAAAATAATTTTTTATACAGGTTGAACAAACCGAACTCATAATGAAACAGCTACCCAACACTATGAAAGACTCTCACACAACTAGCGCGATTAGTGGATGTATAGGTCACTAATGATTGTTGCTGTTTTTTGTCAGGTGGTTACTTGTCAGTACAGTATACGTTTTGTTGCAGTGCAGTTATGTTTATGTAAAATGCCTTATTCAATCAAAAAGAGGATATCTATAATTGAGGCCTATATTAATTCTGGATCGTTTGAAGAATTACGTCAAAATTTTCCGAAAATTCATTTTCCCTACCATGGGGCCGAAAATAATACCGTATTTTTCGAAAAGTCGGAAAAAAGCTATTTCCAGTTTTTTTTTAATATTATGCGCATATAACGCGAGCGAAGCCGCAGCGGAGATCGTAATATTTTTATAAAATACATTTAGTAACTAAAATATTTCTTTATAAAACGGAAATTATGCAGTCTAAAAAGCATAAACATTTTTATACAAAATTTCTTTTAATTTAATTTTTTAGGGAAACGTTATTTTTATATAAAAGAAATAAATAAATATCTTTTATAACAAAATTATATAGAATTACGCTAAAATATATTTAAAAAAGAACATTTAAAAGTAAATTTTAAATATAAAATTAAAATAAATGAATGTGTAACGCGGACATGAAAGAAACTATTAAAAAAGAAAATTCTATTCAACGTACAAAATAAAACATAAATAAATGAAAAGTAAGAATACAATGTAATAAGTAAAAGCCCGTATTTAAAATATATAGAATTACAGTATAAAGAATTAAAATACAGTTTTTAAGTCGTTTGATATATGTAATAGCTTAGCTAGAAAATGTAACAACTCTCAAAAGAGAAAAAAGAAAGAAGAGACAATAACATCAGAACGTATAATGTTTATTTTACAGTATATGAACCAAGAAGTATGCGATACATATAAATATGTAAAATAAAACCTGCTATTTGAAATAAAATAATGACGTCATCAAAATGTCACGGTCAAGCAACTTGGTATATTGAACGACCTATTCTCCTTTTTTTTTTCTTTTAACAACGTACAGAAGTTTAAATATAAAGAAGATATACTACAACACACGCGTGTGCACACAAACACATACACGTACTAAACAAAAGAGAGGAGAAATAGAGAAACAATGATTAAGATTGAGTGAGTTGAAAAGAGAATGGAGAGATGAAAATGAGGATGAGAAAGGGGTATATTACAACTTGTGTTAATCACCACGCGTTTTAAATTTCGCTTTATACATAGTACAAGAGTAATTTTTTCCTACTGACATCACTTCTTACATTAAAGCTCTCTCCTTCTCTTTATATAGATCTCATTGAACAATCTTATACACATTTAACCACTCATTCTACATTGTACTTCTTTTATTTAACTTTATTTTCACATTCTTCCTCTTTAATCTACATCATTCTTTTCTTTGTTTTTTTTTTTTTTTTTTGTTATTTTTACTCGTAAATTTTATTTGTTGGTATTTCTTTTCATTTGCACACACAAATATAGTAACATATTAAAGATAACAAATTTTAATTAATCTTATTTCTACAGTCTAAAATATCCGTTTAAAAAGTCAAATTTTAAAAGGATATAAAAAACCAGCATCCTTAATTAATCTTTTATTATTTTAATTACTTTTATTATTTAAAAATATGTATTAGGCTTTAATATTAACTCTAACAATTTCAATAAATTAAAAAGTAAATATAGAAATTAATATAAAAAGTCATTTTCCGATATCTCTTATATAAAAGAGAATGTCCTGATTGATTCACTGATTCATAATCAACGTAAAACCAAAACTATTATAGGTAGAGACTTGAAATTTTCAGGGCCTTCGTATCTTTAAGTAGTCGTGCACTAAGAAAGGATTTTGCGAAATTTTGATTTTAAGGGATTCAAATCGATAAAAAACTAAATTTCGTGTTAACAGCGCTATCTGTTGGACGTAAAAGCAACATACGCTATACTAAATATTTTACGATTCCATTGCAATGTTTCCGATATGTGTGTCCACTATAGACTAGAAAACAACTGGACCGATTTACGCGCAGGGAAGAAGGGAAAAAGGGAAAATCGGAAAAGGGAAATAGGGATAAAAAGGGAATAAGGGGAAAAATTAAAAACGGGAAAAGGAAATGGAAAGGGAAATGAGAATAAAGAAAATAGGAAAGAAGAAGGAGAAAGGGATATGAGAGAAGATGAAGGGGAAAGAGAAATGGGTGAAGAGGAAGAGGGAAGGTAATTGGGAGAAGAGAAAGGGAATTAAATAAATTTAATGAAAATTAAATAAAATAATATTAAATTAAATTTAAAATACGTAAATCATTAAATTAAAAATTAGAATATGTAAAGCAATTAATTGAAGATGTCAGATGCAAAAAAATTGGTTGGAGATTAAAAGCGTAGGTAAAGCATTGGAAATAAAGTAATTCATTACATTACATCTGTCAAATAAATAATATTAATACATCGTGCGCGCGCGCAGAGCGACATAATGAGTGTGTGAGTGCTCCAGAAGAATGCCGTTAAATTTTACATCTGTATTTCTATGTTTAAAATAATGAAAAAAAGTTCATAATAAAAATTTGTCCGGAAAAGGCTTTGTTTTTAAATTAGGAATAACAAAAAATTTTACCGTGATTTCTGCTAACAGGTAAAATGAACCTATACCACCAAAAACCAACTGGAATCGAAAACCGGGGAAGAAGGGAGAAAGGGAAATAGGGAAAAATCGAAATAGGTAAAAGGGTAAAAAGAGAAGAAGGGGAAAATGGTAGAAATAAAAAAGGGAAAAACGGGGAAAGGAAATTAAAAGGGAAAAGATAAAAAAAAAAAGAGGAAATGGGCAGGGAAGTAAAGGAAAGAGAAACGGGAGAAAACGGGAAGGGAGAGCGAAGCGAGCCATGACCCTCTGATCGTGACGGGAAGCGCAAGTAATCATAGAGCACGGGCGAAGCCGTGATGGGAATGTTAGATTTGGGGTTGTAATATATTTTTTGTTTATCTTTATTGGACTTTTATATTGAACTATTTTAATTCGTTCATAAAATGGATTGGTCAACAAATATTGTTCAATTTTCTTATCTTCCTTTATTTAAGTTTTGGGCAACAATTCATTGATTGTTTATCGTATATTCCTTCAGTATTTTTCATAAAAATGTTTATTTACCATTTTATCAGGATTTAATGAACATCTAAATATAATATTGTCGATTAAATATTCTTTATTTATAAAAAAATAAGTTTGCTATTAAAAAATCATTGCTAGTGAAGCTACATATTGTGGGCGAATTCGCGACAGGGTACGCTACTATGTTTACATGAAATTTTTTAATTATTTTCACGAGTAGAATGTGTTATTAATGTACCGGATGAACTTCTTGAAACACTCTGTATAACATAATATTCTAATTAATTTTTCATTACTAATAATTGAAATTTTGATGAAAAAGGTAAAAAAATTATAAAATATAACTCTTATAAAAATTTAAATTTAAATTTAGTAATAATAAAACAAATAAAATAATTCCTTGACACGTATAATAATTATATAGCTATATATATTAAATGTTAACGACCGTAAATATAACTTGTTTTAAACAATTTTTTCAAACACATACACACATTTATAACTACAAAAATAATCACGCACACATATTACGGAATAAAAACGTAACACACAAGATAAGAAAGCACGCAAAAGTAATATCATACACGCGATCTATGGTTCAGTTTTATAACTACTAATGGAAGCAGTTTTTTTTTTTTGGTTTCACTTATAATATAGTAATGGTAGGAAAACTACATAACTATGCAGAATGAACGTTTAGTAAGAGAGTGTGCGAGACAAACGCATATATAAAAGTGCCTCACAATTTTAAATCATATTAAGTAATTTGCATAAATAAAAATTAATTTTATTAAATCTGAATACGTTTAAAATAAAATTGCATGTTTTTACAGTACAGTCACTTTTTATTAGCATATAGAAAATTTAATTATTGTAAAATTGTATACAATATACGTATATATATTATTTTTTAATTTGGGTAAAATCATTTTTTTCTTTTTACTAGTACGAAATAAAGGAAGTATTGTGATTGAGAAAAATTTCGGTTTCCAGATTTCAACGGAAATATCCATTTTGACCATCTCTGAATCCATTTTGACTAGTTTTTGTGGCGTAACTTTATTTTTTTTTTTTGTTTTCAGTCATTTGACTGGTTTGATGCAGCTCTCCAAGATTCCCTATCTAGTGCTAGTCGTTTCATTTCAGTATACCTCTACATACTACATCCCTAACAATTTGTTTTAGATATTCCAAACGTTGCCTGTCTACACAATGTTTTCCTTCTACCTGTCCCTCCAATATTAAAGCGACTATTTTAGGATGCATTAATATGAGGCCTATAAGTCTGTCTCTTTTTTTTAACTATATTTTTCCAAATCTTTCTTCATCTATTTGCCGCAACACCTCTTCATTTGTCACTTTATCCAACCATCTGATTTTAACATTCTCCTATAGCACCACATTTCAAAAGCTTCTAATCTTTTCTTCTCAGATACTCCGATCGTCCAAGTTTCACTTGCATATAAAGCAACGCTCCAAACGTATACTTTCAACAATATTTTTTCTGACATTTAAATTAATTTTTGATGTAAACAAATTATATTTCTTACTGAAGGCTCGTTCGGCGTAACATCTGTACGTATCTCGCGTAACTCAAAAACAGTTAGTCGTAGAATGTTGAAATTTGGATTTAGGAATGTTGTAACAACTAGTTGTGCACCTTTCCTTTTGATTAAAATCGACTGGACCAAAAGTGTCCAAAAAAGACCAAAATCTAAACAATTTGGATTTTAAACTTTTTCTTAACTGCAGTAATAAGCTCTCGTTAAGAGCTTTTCGACGATATATATATAAGTTGTACTTATTTTCATTGGTTCCAGAGTTACAGCCAAATAAGATTTTAATTAATGAAATGTTTAGATCTTACAAGAGGAAGGCATATTTTCAATTTAAAAGATCAACAGGGTGAGGCTATAGAGCAAGGTCATTCAGTATCTCGAGATTTCACATAATTAAGGTCATATTTTTTTTAGATACATTTATTATCAGTTAAAAAACAACAATATTTGTAAAAAAGGTTTTTACAAAATCAAACCCCCATCCCAAAAAATGCTGTTGTAATTTTCTCCTATGTTTTGACGTAACTGGTGAGCGGTATAATTAAATAAATGAATAATATTTAAAGTGTAAAAAAGGAGTTCTGGCTGGGCCTTGAACTCGATAGCTCGATCTATTCGGTACCTAATGCGTTAAGCCTCGTGACTACACCAGTTTGCCGAACGTACAAGGGAAATTTGTTCTATGTAAATAGTGAATAGATATTAGTTTAATTAGTGCCGACCATTGCCGCTAGTACCGCCACACCAGTGCAAATTAAATACGGTATTCGCGCGCTCTATATTTAAAATCAGTGAATTAAATAAACGTAAAGATATTATAATTAAATAAAAAGATAATTATTTTTAATTAAATTATTTGTATGAGACGTACGTCAGAAAAAACTGTTGTCAGCTTTTTTCTGTTAATAGTACAGTCAATTTGTATTTTTATTTGAAAATCCTTATCTACCGATTGATGTTTTTTCCATATGTTAGGGGTGATGAGGGAAGCTTAACTCCAGATTTTTAACATCCCGCTCCTATAGATTTTTGAAAAACTCAAAAAGTTTTGGAAATGGGTTTTTCTCTGAATTTATGAATTTTAGAGAAAAGTTTTTTAAACAAAAAATGTAGAGGACATTCTCCTCTACAATTAATGTCTTTGAAGATATGCCGTATAATTTGAAATTGAAATACTAGGTGGCGCTGAAGTTTAAAAAAACCTGTTTTTTCGGGTTTTTCACAGAAAAAATTGTTTTTCGTCTGTATTGCATTTGGAAAAGTTGTTAATCTCAAAAAATAGACTACTTTTATTTAAACAATTTTCTTGTACGACTTACCGTTTTGGAGCTGTAACTTATGAAAGTGTGAAAATTTTGTGAATTGGGCACGCGTTCGAAACCGGTCTAGTCGTTTACAATATTTTTTTACAATTTCAGCGCCACCTAGTATTTCAATTTCAAATTATACGGCATAACTTCAAAGACATTAATTGTAGAGGAGAATATCCTCTACATTTTTTATTTAAAAAACTTTTCTCTAAAATGCATAGATTCAGAGAAAAACGCATTTCAAAAACTTTTTGAGTATTTCGAGTTTTTCAAAAATCTATGGGAAGGGGATGTTACAAATCTGGAGGTAAGCTTCCCTCATCACCCCTAACGCATGGACAAAAGATCAATCGGTAGGTAAGGATTTTCAAATACAGCCTATTTTGATGACAAATTGCCTCTACTATAAGTTCTGTTCTGTTTTTGTTTTTCATAGACTTTAAAACATTAATTTTCTCAAAATTAAATTCAATACAAATACTATTAATAAAGGTTACTCATTCATTAGTCATTTAACAAAGTTGATGTACTTCTAACCTAAAAAAACGTATTTTTCGTCAATGATTTTTTTTTAATTTTACGTTGGATATTATGAAAACTACGGGATAAACAGTTCTGAGTCCTGTTTTATTCGATTTTTTAGGTCAAAAACATAAGAAACCATCAAGTTTACCTCTTATATAAAACCTTACAAATTTTAATACGACCTCATTTCTTCTGGAGAACCAAAATCCGGGTGAAATGTTTTGCTAACTCGATAACTAAGTGATTTCGGACATATGAACTTTTTTCTTTATTCCACACTAATCCGTTCCCATAAAATTATTCCTTCTGAATTATTCTGTAGCGTAACCCACTCTATACTATTCAACTAATAAAATTGATAGATTTAAACAAAGGTGTTTACACTTCTGCTTTACGATTTACATTCTATTCATTTATGACATAGTGTTACAAAGGTAAATAAACCTATTGTGTAATCCTCTAAAGAATATTTTCATAATGGAAATTAATGGCTTGTGAACTGAATTTCAAAATAAAAATTTCTCTTCAACAGTAAAGAACTTTATAAATTCGGTATGAGTTATACCAAAGATAAACGGAATAGTAAAGAAAAGAATATCAACACAATACCACTTACACACACGCGCGCGCACATGTATACAAAAGATCAAAGGGATCACAAATTAACTTTTATATATATATATATATAAAACACACACCCGTTTACCCTATTTAATACAAATCAATACTATACGATGACATTGTATTTTTCTATAGAATTAAAAAAAAAGGGAATTGTAACGAACCGCTTCACAATATAAGACTAATATAAGATTAATTTAAAACTTTCTCTTTTCTTATTCCTGTTAAGCCTTCGAAAATTACCGTTCAGATATTACTTCAGAGGATGATATATATGAATGTAAATGAAATGTAGCCTTGTACAGTCTCAGTTCGACCACTCCTGAGATGTATGGTTAATTGAAACCCAATCACGAAAGAACACCGGTATCCACGATCTAGTATTCAAATCCGTATAAAAGTAACTGTCTTTACTAGGACTTGAACGCTGGAACTCTCGACTTCCAAATCAGCTGATTTGAAAGTTCATCACTAGACTAGTTGGGTCATTAATTTAACACTATCTGTCCTGGTGTTTCTTATAGTTTTAATTCATATAAAAAATATTATACATAGTTGCTTTCTCTAAGAGTAATGATCCTCAATAAATAGTCTATTCCCTGCAATAATTTTTGGTAAAATTAATTATTATAACTTGTAGAGTTAGATTTAACTTGAATTCATTTCAGTGAGCATGTCATATTCATATACGAGATCTGTTCAGAAAATAACCGAACATTTTTAATTACGCGCCAACGGAGATATTTAGTGACGTGCGGTTGGCAGCATTGTGTTCCACTTAACCTCCCCTGTAACCAGACGTTCTTGGATTATTGATATCTCGTTTAGTTTTCGTGATCTGTTCTCTGAAAATAAATTTTTTAATTACGCGCCAACGGAGATATTTAGTGACGTACGGTTGACAGCATTGTGTTCCGCATAACCTCCTCTGTAACTACATTTTCTTGCATTATTTATATCTCGTTTAGTTTTTGTGTTATTGTTATTTGAGTAAAACGTGTTAGTAGCGAATTTTGTAATGTGTAATCTTTGGGAGCAAAGATACAACGTAAAATTTTGCCTGAAACAGAGGAAAAGTTTCACAGAAAGGTTTCAAATTTTGTTAAAGTTTTATGGAAATGATGATCTGAATCGTACGCAATGTTATGAATGGTTTTCATGATTTAAAAGTGATCATCAGTAGATTGAAGATGAACCTCGACCAAGAAGGACTTCGTCATCAACCGATGATACATGCATTCAGAAAATCAACGTGAAAACGCTGACCGACTCTCAGCGAAATTGGAAAAGAGGGTAGCATTTTGATCGGATCATGCCGTGACATTTTGACTGAAAAATTGAACGTACATCGAGCGTAGTAAAGTTTGTTTCTTGTTTGATGACCGAACAACATCGAGTGGACTTTGTCGGCAACTTCTTGAATAAGCCGATGACGATGAAACATCCATGCAAAGGATGAAAACGGGAGACAAAAGTTAGATTTACGGCTAGGACATCAAGATAAAAGTTTAATCACCACAATGGATCGGCAAAAATTCTCCAAACCCTAAGAAAGCACATCAGTTTCGATCCGATATCAAAACGATGTTGATTTTTTTTAATTTTAATGGAATTATAGATTTTGAATTCTTGCCTCAAGATGAAACAGTAAATCGTGCGTATTATCAATTAGTTTTACAACGGTTACGTCAAAAAATCGGCAAAAAGAGAACAGAGTTGTGGCGAGACAACTCATGTTTCTTCACCACGACAATACGCAAGCACACTCGGCTTTATCAATTCGTCAGTTTTGTGCCAAAAATCAGATGACTGTCTTCCCTCAGTCTTCCTACTTGCCAGACCTGGCTTCTTGAGTTCTTTCTTATTTCCGAAATTAAAATCAGTGATGAAAGAAAGCCATTTTGAGACTATGATGAAATTAAAGCCAATTCGTCACGGACCTTACGTACAGACGGATAGCGTGTATAAAATAAATATCTGGGATATAAAGCAATCAACATTTCTTAAGATTGATTTACAATAACGAATAATAAATAAAATGAAAGAGTAATTCCCACAGTTCTTTTCTACAACTAATCAAGGTAAATACCTTTCGTCACGCGGTACACATCCGTCCGATAGGAAACTTCGTCCCTTAATTTAACCATCATGTTTGAAATAATTTAATCAACAATTGCTTTAATCCTAATTTTTTAAACAGTTGCTTTTATCCGATTTGTTTAAATCCGGTAGATCAGTAGTTACCGGAGGCGCACATACTTTACCTTTATAAAACTCTAAAGGAAAAAATCATTCAGGATCAGATCTGATGACCTTTTAGGCAACCACAAAAAAGTACTTTCATCCGACCGATCTGAAAGTCGGAAAAAACGTCATTCACGTCGATTACACACCAATCCTAGTAAAGGCAGTTACTTTTATACGGATTTGAATACTAGATCATGGATACCGCGCTGTTCTTTGGTAGTTGGGTTTCAATTAACCACACATCTCAGGTATAGTTGACCTGAGACTATACAAGACCACTTCATTTATATTCATATATATCATCCTTTGAAGTACGAGGTGCGACAATAAAGTAATGAGACCGATTTTTCTTTGCAAGATTTGGCAACCCTGCATCTTGCGTACGCACACCATCTTTGACCTTGGTCTATAAGCTACTTCTAGTCCACGCGGCACATTGATGCAACTGCTCAGTCGTGAGTTGTGCTGTAGTAAGTGAGCACGTGTTTGTGTCTCTCGTCATTGCGCAACGGTATGCCATTTCTTTTTTTCGGGTGAAAACGCGACGACAACTTATGGTAAGCTTCAGAACGTTTTTGGAGAGGAGGTTATGTCAAGAGCTCAAGTTTTTCGGTGGCACAAAATTTTTAGTGAAGGCAGAACGAATGTTGAAGATGAAGACCGCAGTGGACGACCATCAACCTCACGGACAGATGTCAACTTGACCAGGGTGCGTGAAATCGTAATACCTTACGGTAGTTCCGGAGGCCAAACAAAAGAAAAAAGGCAGACTATCTTGCTGCCGAATACAATTCTTTGGTCCATCTTGCAGTCAGGAAAGGACCACGTACTCAACATATCCAAATAAGCGACTCCCGTTACACGTTTGCTTTAGTAATAAAAAACGGTTGACGTTTTTAAGCTGAATTAACATTTTGAATTAAACATTGACATTTTTAATAATAGAATTTTTTCAGAACAGCTGATATTTCTATGTCAGAAAACCCAACTTGAACATCGGATAGTTCATTTTATTCTATTAGAATCTGCAGACGTGTCTATGGTACGCCATCCAATCTAGACCCTCCGGGCGCCGGCGGCGTCTCGGAATGCTGTATTCAATTTATGAAAAAAATTATTGTAATACGAAACTAACCTTCCTACAAAATATCATCAGCAACTGCAACCCCTCCGGAGAAGGGGGCGCATTGCTCCCTCCAAATAATCAATGCCCCCTTGTGGCGTGTTCCTGCTAGCCAATAAAGCGATAGCACCGAAAGGACTTCAGTGGACGGACTGAAGGGGAATCACGTCGGGAGCACGGGTTTTAAAAGCTTAGCCTCCTGCGGTCTGACCCAGAATTGGGTGTGAACGCTGGACATGAACGGACACGGAACGCTATACAAAATCCGTCCATAAAACTAAAAGAAACCATTACAATCATACCCGACATTAAAATAAACCCATAAACACGCCCGAAAAATAGATAGACCAAGGGACATCGTCCAGGCTCTGCGTTTTCGATGGGAGAAATGAAACTCCCGCCACCTTTGCGTTCCGTTCCGTTCCAAAATATCAATGAATTCTAAATGGATAATCGATAGTATTTTCACTAACGATTTATTTTTATCGAAAAGAGTTGTGTTTTAAGATCTGCTACGATATTGAATAAATTAATTTCGGTAGTAAAATTTATTAATTTATTTTATTATTATTATCATTGTTGTTATTTATTGTTTATAAACGTTTAAGAAAAAATCGTATGATTTTTTAACAGGCAAGTATAATCAATCATGTAAACATGTTATTTCTTTTTGCTCTTATTTGTTGGTGTTGCTTCTTCTTACTTATTGTTTATTAACGTTTAAGAAAAAAAATCATATGATTTTTTGAGGGGCAGTAACTTCGATCATGTAACCATTTTGTAAACTAAGGGGAGCGCGCGCGCACACACACACACACAAATGTCCTTTATTAGGGTAGGATATAGGTTTTTACTGTTACCATTTGTCTCTTTAATTATTAAACTACCATCGATAATACTTATTTAAAATTTAATTTTTAAATTTCATTTCACCAATATGTATTTTATAGTTTGATTTTGATATGTAAAATGATAGAATTGATTTTAAATATTTAAATGGAAATTAAAGGGCATAACTGTGTACCAATTGTAAATATAAAAAAAGCTTGTAATAAATAACAAACAATATATGATAAGATAAATTCCATACCAATATAAATTTAAAACAAATAATAATAAAAAGGAATAGAAACCAATAAACTTTCGTATAAATTTCATATAACCTACAAACTATAAGATATTTTATAAAATACAAATCATTAATACTTCATTATTTCAAATCGTTTTTTTTTTTGTGTTCAAACTATTATTTCCTTTTTTTCAATCGTAAATAAATAAATAAAATCAATTAAATACAAAACGATGTTGTAAAAAAAAAATAATTAACAAACAAATTGTTAAAGACAATTTATACTCTGTAATAACAATGAGTTTCGTATGTTTTACAAATCAAAAGAAAAAAAAGTGGATAATTGGTTTAGACAAGAAAGCCGTATTAAATTAAACTTTATAATGGGTTCATCATTAATAAAGATTTTGTAATATAAATGAAAAAATAAAAAAACCAGATGCCTCATCCAGTAGTAGTAGCACAATATAAATAAATTTACAACGTGTAACTGGCCATTACAGAACGGAAAAACAAAGACTCGATAAATGAAATTTAAAAAATTGAATATATATATATACATATATATTTTTTCCCCACCTACATCCCCGAGCCGGATATCCAATTAAGTACACTCGACTCGGGGACGTGTCCTTTCCGGATTTTTTAATTGCCTGCCACTAATCTCCAAGGGAAGAACCAGCCAGGCTATGCCGTTCCCAGCTCCCCACCGCCGGAGACCGTGTCTCGGTCTTTCCTTTTTGCCAAATCGACAGCGCAGGAGCCGAAGCCGCCAAAGCGTATCCGGGAACCCACACCGCCGGCCGGGTCTCGGTCTTTTCATTCATTCACACTTAACGGACCCCAGGAGTCCCCGCTCCATCACGGGAACCCACACACCAGGGCATGTGAGCCCTCAGGAACGGGGCTATCCGCCCAGCCCTGCTATAAAATATAACCCTCAGTATCCCAGTCGTCTTGCCTCATCTTCTTTTATTCTGATAACTGTTCTTGCAAATATTGCAAAATTATGCCAGTTTCCGGATATAGCCAGGAGCCACTCCGAGAGCTACTCCGGTCGGGTATTCATCAATCCTGCATTTATACGATGTTCCTCCCATCGTCTGCACACAAAAATAGGGTGTTCGGCATCGTCAATCGCATCGCAGTAACAACAGATCGGTGACTCTCTCCTGCCAAACCTGTGCAGGTATTGTTCAAACGCACCATGTTCCGACATGAGTTGCGTTGTGTGGTAACCTAATTCGCCATGAGAGCGATCTAGCCAAGGTCCGGGATAATTCTTCTGGTCCATGCGGCCACTGCTGAACCCGCCCATGCGGGTTACACCGGGCGCCCTTAGTTTTCGTCCTTTAATCTGCAATTCTATCAGGGGCACCGAAGAAAGCACGCACAGTGCATCATACGATAAGGTTCGGCACCCCGAAACTACGCCCAGAAGCGACTTCCTATGAGGGCTAGTTAATTTTCTTCTGTTGCGCTGGACATTAACCGCAGCGGCCCATACCGGGGCGGCGTACAACAGAGACGACGTTATCACCGAAGTGATAAGTCGCCTCTTCGACGCACGTGGAATTTCTTGTCCGGCAAAGAGACCTCGCAGGGCACGGATTGTTGTTTCCACTCTGTCGCAAATCATGGCCACATGACTGGAGTATTTGAGGGGTTTATCCAGTAACATCCCTAGATATTTAGTACTTTCCACCTCGACAATTGCCTTTATATATATATTGACAATTGCCAGTATATATATATACACACATACATATACGTACTAGCATCCCCGACGCGGCTTCACCCGCGTTATATGTTTACTTACGTTTCCCGTAGCGTTCAATTTTTTTATCATCTAAAAAAAAATCCCTTTCGGCACGCCGGAAGGCGGAGGTAGATTTCACCAGTACAAAGAAGGGGGATAAAAAGATTTCCACTTTAAAGTTTAAGAAAAACTTTGAATTTACTCAATATAACAATGATTACATGTGAAAAAAAGTTTCACATGTTTGGCATACAACAACCTCATCTTCTTACAATTCCAGCAATATTTTGGGCATCCCTTGCCGTAAGGGTTGGTCGTATAAAAAATTGTTACAGACAAACGTTTTAGGTAATTTTAAAGGACTAACAACCACTTTAAACTGATTCGATACTCTGCCTATTAAGAAAGGTATGATTCTTTTTTGTCTTCGAAACCCCATTTTTTCTACCTCTGGACCAATTTTTCGTAATATCAAAAAAAATTTACTTAGATAAGTTTTAGGCCCTTATCCAACGAATAATAGGAATTTCAAACGAATTCGATATTTTACTTAATAAGAAAGTTATAGATATTTTGTTTTTACTGTGTCTTTTGGTTTTGGTCATCCCTTGCCGTGAGGGATGGTCATATCAAAAATCGTTTCAGACAAAATGTTTAGGTAATGTTTACAGGAATAACGATTTAATAACTAAAATTATTAACCACTTTAAACTAATTATGGACCACTTTAAACCGATTCGATACTGTGCCTATTAAGGGAAGTATTATGTTTTTTGTCTTCGAAACCCCATTTTTTCTACCCCCTGTACACTTGGTTGGGGGTATCAAAAACTTTACTTATATATGTTTTAGGCCCTTATCTAAAGAATAGTAGGAACTTTAAACGAATTCGATATTTTACTTAATAAGAAAGTTGTAGTGATATTTTGTTTTTCTGGTTTTTTGTTATTTTAGTTATCCTATACCGTAACGGTTGGTCATCATAAAAATTGATATTTTGTTTTTTCGAAAAAACTCTCCCATTTCCTATCCAAAAAACCCCCATCGTTCCTATTTTTCCCATTAACGAACTCCACCGAGATTTTGGGACGTTATATTTTATGTTTAAATTTGAAAGTGATTGGCGCAAAATTACGGCAGTTATCTTGTCCACAAGAACACTATATATAAACTTCTAAACTGAAGATGGTTTTGGAATCTGGGGGATGTGTAACTTGAAGATATGTCAAAATTTTCTGGAAATCGAATCTTCTGGAAAGGTACCCATTACAATAGGTACCTTTTTTTTATTAAAAAGCTACGTAAAAGGTAACAGAAGCTAGAATCACAATTTTAACTCGCACACCAACTCACCCGAAACATTTACAACAAAAAAACGCTTGTACATCTACGCCAAGATCCACCAATACAAGACCATCATCCGACCTGAATTTTTGGTATGTAGCAGAACACCTGGGACTAATGCGATACCCGAGTACAATGCGATACCCGAGTACTCGAACTCAAAGAAAGAAAGATCTTCAGGAAAATCCTAGGTCAAGAAAAATCAATGATAAATAAAGAAGAAATTCGATACACTTTGAGATTTTTTTTACAAAAAAGGGAAAAATTCGACTCAACTTGCTCAAAAGGTTTATAAACATATTTCATAAAGCTTGTTCAAATGTTTTCAGTTTGGAACTTTTGTTGTCGATGATGTATTTGTCTCTGGTTGGTCAGTGGCAGAAAAAGTTAATAGAAATCTAGTTTCTTTACTCTTGCACTTATTCAACTAAGACATTTAACTTTTGAGTTTTGATATACGTCAAATTTTCAAATTTCTCGCTAATTAAAATCCTTCGTGTTTCATTCAAATCTGGCCAATTACTCATTCGATAATTAATTAAATTCCCTTGTTTCTTTTAATATGATTAATGAACTATCCACAAAAAAATTTTAAAATCTTTAATTTTTTTCAAATTTTTGTTACTTTTTAAAAATAATATAGTTTAAATTTTACTACTAACAAGATATATTTCAGCAAAACATTTTTAACCAATCAGAAATTAAATTAGAAATAATTTTAAACTACATCATGAAGATTTTTTTTTTTTTTTTTTTTTTTTTTGTCTTCAGTCATTTGACTGGTTTGATGCAGCTCTCCAAGATTCCCTACCTAGTGCTAGTCGTTTCATTTCAGTATACCGTCTACATCCTACATCCCTAAAAATTTGTTTTACATATTCCAAACGTGGCCTGCCTACACAATTTTTCCCTTCTACCTGTCCTTCCAAAATTAAAGCGACTATTCCAGGATGCCTTAGTATGTGGCCTATAAGCCTGTCTCTTCTTTTAACTATATTTTTCCAAATGCTTCTTTCTTCATCTATTTGCCGCAATACCTCCTCATTTGTCACTTTATCCACCCATCTGATTTTTAACATTCTCCTATAGCACCACATTTCAAAAGCTTCTAACCTTTTCTTCTCAGATACTCCGATTGTCCAAGTTTCACTTCCATATAAAGCGACACTCCAAACATACACTTTCAAAAATCTTTTCCTGACATTTAAATTAATTTTTGATGTAAACAACTTATATTTCTTACTGAAGGCTCGTTTAGCTTGTGCTATTCGGCATTTTATATCGCTCCTGCTTCGTCCATCTTTAGTAATTCTACTAAAGATGGACGAAGCTTATCTTATTCATGAAGATTATTTATTTTATTTTAAATTGATGGTTTTTTGTCTTTTTTTTTACTTTTAAGGCCGCAAAGGACCACTTTAGTCAGAATAATTCAAGTCTTTTTTGCAGTTCTTTTGGCCTTTAAGTTCTTAGCTTTTACTTTCTCTCAATATTTAGTCATTCTTAATGTGATTTTGCTTTACGATCCTCTTCTGATAAACCCTTTTTGTATAATTAAAAGTTCTTACTTCCATTTCATGGTTTATTCTATCATTTTTTAAGAAATAATTTACTGGTTTTATAATTTAATAAACTATTTTAAGGAAATAAGAATTTAAAAAAATATATAAAATTGAAATAATTATGAAAATTTCTAAATTATTTTTTATTTATTTTGATTTTATATTTTTCTTCCAGTTATACATAATAACTCATACTTTATGTTATGGAATAATTTAATTAATGATCTGTTAAAAAAAAAATTACAATTAAATTACGAACAATTAACTTATATACAGAGTGTCCCATATAAAATGCAACCATCAATCACTCATCCATGAAATTTCAAAAGTCAAGCTTACTCCCCTACTCGTTACTGAAATGGACTCGTCCAACAACTGAACATCGGGGGACGCAGTAGAACACTACCGATAGTAACAACAATGCAATCATAACGTTCAGTGTATTGCTAGAGATAAGATTGTGTTTTCGCTAGATGAACGTGTTTTCATTGTCGAGTCGTACTTCAGTACGAAATCAGCGGTCGCAGTGCAAGATTTGTTTCGCCATAAGTACCCAGATAAACCGGCTCCTAACAAAACATCAGTATTAAGGTTAGTCGCAAAATTTAGAGAGACCGGTTCTGTTAATAACAAGGAACACAAAAGATCTGCGTCGGTGTTGAATACAGATACAGTCGCTGAAATCAAAGACCGATTACTCGCCTCGCCAAATAAATCGATCAGACGTTAGTCTGCTGAAATTAATTTGTCTAAATCAACTGTTCATCGGGCGAACAAACGATTACAATTACAACCTTATGCATTCAAACGGTTCATCGACTTGTTGAGCCCGACAAAGAAAAACGGCTACAATATTGTCAACGGTTCTGTCGATTTCTGCGCGAGGGAATTAATGTTATGGATTCGTTATTTTTCACAGATGAAGCACGGTTTCATTTGGATGGCTACGTAAACAGCCAATACCGTAGAATTTGGTGCGTTGAAAATCCCCATGTTTATCACGAAAAACAATTACACCCGCAGAAGTTGGGCGTGTGGTGCGCGATATCGCGGAAGAAAAAAATCGGTCCTATTTTTTTCGAGTACACCATTAATGCAGAACGATATCAGGATATTTTATTTCAGTTCATCGTACTCTTGGAAGACGAAGACAGACACTGCTGGCTACAACATGACGGTGCGACATCGCACTACGCAGGTTCAACTTCTGATTTCGTCGAGGAATTCTTTGGTAATCGTGTTATCGGTCGAGGCTTGTGGATCTCCAAGATCTCCAGATTTGACTGCGGCGGATTTTTTTCTACGGGGTTACCTCAAAGAAAAAGCCTACAGCAACAAACCACGAACACTTGAACAACTGAATGTCAATATTAACAAGCTGTATTAAATATCCAGCCGCAAACTTTGAAAAAAGTTGCAAGAAACGCTGTAAAAAGAATTGAAGCTTGTATTCAAGAAGATGGCGGGCGGCCACTTCCAACATTTACTGTAAATGTAAGGTAATGGATAGTAATAATAAAAATTACATTTACATTTACACATGCCTTTTTATTATTTCAATACCTACTAATGTAAGGTTGGGTTGCGTTTTATATGGGACACCCTTTAGTACATCAACGTTATGATTACCGCAATTCTTATGCAGGTTTGCTTGATGGTGGGGAGATACATATACCGGCTGATTGGTCGCTTATTACGTAGAAGTACACTCACGTGCACAAGCTACTACCGTATTACAGTCGATTTTTAATATGAAAAACTATACTATTACATTAATATTATTAAATTCAGCGGTCAATAACTTCGTTTATAACATCGCCTGTAATTCTTTTCTTCGGTAGAGAAAGAAAAAGATCCAGTCATTAGATACAAGCGGTATTATATAAATATATATAATAAAAAATTATTAAATAAATTTATTTCACATGATAACTTAACACAATAATTTTTTTTGATACAAATATATATAGCATGTAATAAAGTAATACATATATACGAATAATTATTTGATGAATATAAAATAACATGCAAGCATTTATTAGCACGAAATATTATTCTACAACACATTTTCAAATACACTTCTCAGTTTTTTTTTCTCTTTGTGAACATCAATTCAATAAATGCCATTATAATAGTAGAAATAATAATCACGTTATCAAATACAACACATCAAGGACAAATTAAACACGCACATACACCACACGACAACGCATATTAAACCATTATGTTATTTATTATGTAAAAAAAAAAACGTATTTTTTAAAACTGAAATTGAGTTACTGTAGTTAAGATTAACATTTTATAGATAAAAATTAAAGAAGGTTTTATTTTATTCCCCGAACAATTTTGTATATCATTAATCAAATTTTTCTTGAAAAATAATGAAAATAAAAACTAAAAAAAGGCATTCTTTTTACTTTCCGTGCTATGGTTATACGATAAAGCTATCTAGTTTTAATATAGACAAAATTCATTGTATGCATATAAGTATATTTGTTCCATTTTTTTTTTTTTTTTTTTTTTCCACTCTACTCCCTTGGGCCGGTCCGACAGGTTGGTATTGCGCCACCCAGGGGAGTGTCTGGTAAACTCTAACGAACCTCTCCGTATACCGGCTGAATGTCCGGCATGGCAGGTCGGCTCGCCGGTGTCAGTTCTTTTGAGTGATTTTCTGTTTGCCCATTTGGAAACCTCAAATAGCCGTAACGTGGCTCCGGGTCTTTTCTTACTCTTCTTCTTCATCAGGACCTATCTAAACCCTTGGAGTCCTCAGTGGATCATTGAGAACGACACACCTCAGCGTGCCGTCTCTCACCACTGAGGCTGTCCACCCTACCCTATTCTACACTAGTAACCTAGTCGCCTTTCATCTATATCCTTCTCTGTTAATACTGCTATTATAAATTCCGTAACCTTCTTCCAGTTTATTTCGCTCCTCAACATGTGCTCTAGGACCTCTGCTGGTCTCATACCTATTATGCCACAGTTCCTCCTTTTAATTGCCCACCTCTCGCAGCAGAAAAATGTGTGTTCTGCATTGTCAATTCTCTCACAGTACATACATTCTGGACCTGGCCTTCTTCCAACATGATGAAGTTACTCATTGAAATTGCCATGACCTGTAAAAAACTGCGTGATATGATAATTTAACTCACCATGTTTCCTGTCTAACCATAGTGCCAGATCTGGAATCAGCTCCTTCGTGCGTCTGGCTGGTCCATCCTCTTGCCATCTATGTCTAAGTCTATGTTTTGCTTCGAGGCCTTGCGCCCTCTCGAATCTATTTAGGGCCATTAAGTCTATTGGTGGCACCCCAAACAACACGCACAACGCCTCATAGGAGACCGTCCTGTAAGCTGAAAATACCCCCAGCAACAGCCTCCTATGAGTACTAACCAGTCTGTTCAAATTTCTTTTAACCCTGACTGAGTGCCACCACACTGGTACTGCACATCATGGATGTCACTGTGGACGCTATCGCCCTTCGCTTAGAGGGTCTTGGAGCTCTCTGTGAAGACATTATTATATTTAAATTCTTAGTCATCTGTTCACCTCTGGGACATATGCCTATTATATGCTGGGTGAACCGGCAATTCCTCTCATAAGTCACACCCAGGTATTTAATCTTTTCAACCTCTGTTATTTGTTGGTTTCCAATTTGGATGGCCGGACGGTCTAAAATCCTCTTCCCTGTGAACATAATATATTTTGTTCCACATGTTTATATTTGTTCCACATTTCATCAAAAACCACAGAAATGATCTCAATTAAACGTGAGACAATTATTAGTTATTAACTGACAAAAAATAATGTGTGTTCACATTCTTACCCCAACCACTACGGGAGGATCGAGAGTTGAGAACCACACATTATAAAAGTCCGACCTCCGTGGCGCTAGTGATAGCGCCTCAGCCTTTCATCCGGAGGTCCCGTGTTCGAATCCCGTTAAGGCATGGCATTTTCACACACGCTAGAAATCATTCATCTAATCCTCTGAAGTAATATCTAACGGTGGAATATTTTTGAAAAATATTACGTTTTGAAATTGTTTAGGATTTCCTATACGTTTCTACAATATTTTAGATCATTCTGGAATTGTTTAATGCTATGCATTCTAGAACAGAAAAGAAAACATAAAAAATGTTCTTTACAGGCTAGTATTGTATTATTTTAAGTAATTACAGCCTTGAACTCTGTTGTGTGATCACCCATCTCAACAAACATTATAAATCATAAAATATTATTATAAAAATATTGAATCGCTTACAGCTACGTATAGTGCGCTTCTCGATATTTCTGTTGTACATAATGGGCTGAACAAAAGCACAATTCATCATTTGGTTAATAAATTTGAAGAAAATTGTTCTCTACTTGATGTTGAAGCATCAAATCACAAAATAATGTAAGGAGAGATGAGAATATTGCTGCTGAAGTTCGTGAAATTAGAAATTTATCAATTTTACAAAAATTTGACCTTTCTTCAAAAATAACATGGTAAATTTTGCGTGAAGATCTTAGTCTACACCCATATAAAATTCAACTGAATTAAGAATTAAAGCCACAGGACCATTATTTGCATACACGGTTCGTTAACTGGAATCTACAGCAGCACGAAATGAATCCAGATTTTCAGTAAAAAAAATCATCTTTTCAGACGAGGCTTATTTTTGGCTAAACGAATTTTTAAACAGCAAAACTGCAATATTCGGAACAGTCTAGGAAAAATTAAGGTTTACTTTTTTCAGTACACGATAGTCGCGCTGCGTTCGTGTTTGCAACACGAAGCAGCGCGCGCATTCCTTTTCTCTCGTTCACACTCATCCAGACTGAAAGTAATTAGTTCAAATAATGACAAACATTACTTACAGTTATTTTTTTACAGGCAACCATGTGGTATCGTTTACAGAATAAAACATCAATTTAGTATATAATTTTTTTGAAAATCACGATGAGCGTAAATAATTGACAATAACATATCTATTTACACCTGGCAACTTAGAGGTTTCGGCTGACTTGAGACCTGGAAACCATTCCTGTTTTTTTACATTCTTCAGATAAGTTTCTTTCAATTGATGTTTAATTAACTTAAAAAAATATATAGTTTCAATTCGTTAAAATAAATTAATTATAATATATTTAATTAAAGGTAATTGTGGCTAATTTTTGCTAGGAAACCCGGCAGTAATGTATTAAGTTATCATTCATTTAAATTGAATTTCATTAAAAAACAAAACAGATACCTACAGAAATTATCTGGCGGATATTGTACTAGAATAATTCTAATCCATAATTAATTCAACAGCTATCATTATATCGAGAAAAAAATTACTGTTTGCTATGGATCATCAAAATTTCTTTGCTTATTTTTTGGAAAATGAACAATGAGCAGCTACTACAGTTAATGGTAAACGATATCAAAGTATAATACGTAATTTTTTGTTTGCAAATTTGAAAAATTTTGATTTGAATGAGTTATAGTTTCAATAGGATTTATAATTGATTTGCATGGCATTTCTCCCGCCACCACCCCATTCGGTCGTCCTAAAGCATAAGACCGAATGTCTGTCACAAACAGCTGTTGAGCCTCGAAACAGTTTAGCGACCAGTATCCTAAATAGCTCCTAAAGCTTACGTAACAGCGTAAGCGGACTAAGCGCGATGCCATACATTACCGGCTTACGTGTCCCAACCGCAAACTTATAATATATTTACTAAAATGGGTAGGCGCATTGCGTCAACTACTAAAAATATATATGACATCTATGAATTAAAATTTACATCGTCTACACAGCAATTCGCTGCCACACCTAGGTCGCTGATTGCCAGCAAATACCTGTCCATCATATTAAAGCGCTTTGAACGATAATTGGCTATTGGTCAGCCATATATTTCTAGATTAGCTTCCGACAGCAGTGCGGTAGGAGTATTTTCTCTTAGGTAAACTAAGGTTGAAAATAGCAACCGCATCAAGAAACTCCCACACGGTCCGACAATGCGGCTCTTGCCACACTGACTCGCCGCTTGTGAATGTCCAATTTTCCCCTTGACCTCTAAGTTTCAGGGTGGCCCGGTCTCTGAGAGAAGAGTAGGGCAGTCAAACATCAGGTGTTCATTTGACTGGACCTCCCCGCAGTCGCACAGTTCATCAGCTGCCAGGCGGAACTGAAACAGATATTGGTTCAAATTAACATTGGTGAACACCTGGGCACTCGTTGTCCTTAAAAACATTTCAATAGGATGGCGTCACATGTCACGTAGCTGCTATAACAATTCAGTTATTACGTAAAATATTTACTAATAAATTACCGATTTACATAGATCCAGCATTTCAAAATTTTACTCAAAAAACAGAAAATATATTTTTTTTATATATTATTTACTATCAAAATTATACACTCTAATATTCTACTTAATGTGGTAGAATGGTAGCGTCAAAAAATTTTTTTTGCCAGGTTCTTAGCGTTGCTCTATAAAGGAGGTGATCGTAATTCATTTCTCATTATTTAAAAAATGTTTTAATTACTTTTATGTTTTATAAGTAAGTGCAATCAGTCGCATCGCACGTACAGTAATATTGGCTGTGTTGGTTGAACCGCTACTTCGCACATAAATAATATATATATATATATAAATATAAATAAAAAAATTGTAAATTTCATATTGTTACTACACAATACCCCTTTAAACTCGGAATTTCAAAAACCTTTCTACTGTACACTTAAAGCATAAGAAGAATTTCAATTCTTCTTATGCAAATTCAAGACAAATTTTAATCAATTTATCTTTAATAGTATATATATATATATATATATATATATATATATATATATATATCCAAGTGATAAATTTATATATATATATATATAAGTATATATTATATTATATATTATATTTTTTTTTTGTCTTTAGTCATTTGACTGGTTTGATGCAGCTCTCCAAGATTCCCTATCTAGTGCTAGTCGTTTCATTTCAGTATACCCTCTACATCCTACATCCCTAACAATTTGTTTTACATATTCCAAACGTGGCCTGCCAACACAATTTTTCCCTTCTACCTGTCCTTCCAAAATTAAAGCGAATATTCCAGGATGCCTTAGTATGTGGCCTATAAGTCTGTCTCTTCTTTTAACTATATTTTTCCAAACGCTTCTTTCTTCATCTATTTGCCGCAATACCTCTTCATTTGTCACTTTATCCACCCATCTGATTTTTAACATTCTCCTATAGCACCACATTTCAAAAGCTTCTAATCTTTTCTTCTCAGATACTACGATTGTCCAAGTTTCACCTCCATATAAAGCGACACTCCAAACATACACTTTCAAAAATCTTTTCCTGACATTTAAATTAATTTTTGATGTAAACAACTTATATTTCTTACTGAAGGCTCGTTTAGCTTGTGCTATTCGGCATTTTATATCGCTCCTGCTTCGTCCATCTTTATTAATTCTACTTCCCAAATAACAAAATTCTTCTACCTCCATAATCTTTTCTCCTCCTATTTTCACATTCAGTGGTCCATCTTTGTTATTTCTACTACATTTCATTACTTTTGTTTTGTTCTTGTTTATTTTCATGCGATAGTTCTTGCGTAGGACTTCATCTATGCCGTTCATTGTTTCTTCTAAATCCTTTTTATTCTCGGCTAGAATTACCATATCATCAGCAAATCGTAGCATCTTTATCTTTTCACCTTGTACTGTTACTCCGAATCTAAATTGTTCTTTAACATCCTTAACTGCTAGCTCCATGTAAAGATTAAAAAGTAACGGAGACAGGGAACACCCTTGTCGGACTCCCTTTCTTATTACGGCTTCTTTCTTATGTTCCTCAATTGCTACTGTTGCTGTTTGGTTCCTGTACATGTTAGCAATTGTTCTTCTATCTCTGTATTTGAACCCTAATTTTTTTAAAATGCTGAACATTTTATTCCAGTCTACGTTATCGAATGCCTTTTCTAGGTCTATAAACGTCAAGTATGTCGGTTTGTTTTTCTTTAATCTTCCTTCTACTATTAATCTGAGGCCTAAAATTGCTTCCCTTGTCCCTATACTTTGCCTGAAACCAAATTGGTCTTCTCCTAACACTTCCTCCACTCTCCTCTCAATTCTGCTGTATAGAATTCTAGTTAAGATTTTTGATGCACGACTAGTTAAACTAATTGTTCTGTATTCTTCACATTTATCTGCCCCTGCTTTCTTTGGTATCATTACTATAACACTTTTTTTGAAGTCTGACGGAAATTCCCCTTTTTCATAAATATTACACACCAGTTTGTATAATCTATCAATCGCTTCCTCACCTGCACTGCGCAGTAATTCTACAGGTATTCCGTCTATTCCAGGAGCCTTTCTGCCATATATTATATAAGTATATATAAAAAAAACTGTATATCTTGATTGAACCTTTCAATTTATAAAATGCTGAAAATTAAAAAATCTATATATCTTAATTGACCCTTTTAATTTATAAAAATGCTGTTCTAAAGTGGTGGACAGGCCACCACTTTTTTTTGTTCGTATTATACTTGTAAAACTAAACAAAAAATATCCTTAGGAAAAATGGCAATTTCTCCTTTTTTTCCCGAACTATCCACCGGGAGAACAAAGGTGGACGAAGGAGAAATTGCCATTTTTTCTAAGGATATTTTTTGTTTAGTTTTACAAGTAAGAATCCGAAAAAGATAGCCAGTCCACCATTTCAGAAACACTCTGTATATATATATATATATATATATATATATATATATATATATAAAGTGTTACAAGAACGTGAATAATCTGATTCAGGAAATGCGGTATGTTTTTTATTTTTTTTTTTTAACAAATTTCAAGATTTTAAACGGTCACGTACCCACGTCTGCAGTACATTGACTGCTTACTACTGCAGGTATACATTTTTTCTTTAGGTAACAATGATGTTACACTGCATTGTAGCGTGCAAAATAATCATATATTTATACTCTCCTTTGTAATATGTGGGTAGCATGTATATATATATATATATATATATATTATTTTTACTATAATTATCTTATGTTTCATTACCATACTTGGATAGTTTAATGCTGAAATATACCTTATGATACTAAATTAATGATGTTTTTACAATGTGGCCTGCATATCAAATACAGAAAGTTAGCTCTTGTAATAAATTCCAAATGTAAACACGCTTTTAACTATTTATATTAAACTAGCAGACCCGGCAATGCTTTGCTATTGCTAGATTAGCGTGTATATATATATATATATATATATATATATATACTAAATGGGAACAATTGAAAGTTTCATAAAACATTATGGAACTTCACAATATTTAACTTTCACTTTTTCTCTTTCCCTATTCGATTTCTCCCTATTTCCCTTTTCTGATTTTTCCCTTTCTCCATTTTTCCCACAAGTCAATCGGTCCAGTCATTTTTTAGTTTATAGTGGATACACATAGAAACATTGCTTTTTATATAATATATATATATATATATATATATATATATATATATATATATATATATATATAAAGAAAGTCTGTGTGTATATTTAATTGTTTGTTTCGTAAATATCTCGACACCGGAGCCACCTAGGGGGTATAGTTTATAAAAATAGTTTTCTTTTCACGTAACTAATGTATATTCTGAAATATCTCAACCTCAGCGCCACCTGGGTCCAAACTAATTCTGAAACCTTCGTGGGTACGTGCACAACTCACCAAAGTTTCATCCCAACCCGGTGAATAGTTTAGAAACACATACGGGACTTAATTGTTATATACAGAGTGATTCAGGAGTATAGGGCAATACTTTGACAACTCATTCTAGAGGCTAAAAATAAGAAAAAAGTTCATACAAATATAGGTCCGAAAACGCTTAGTTAGTGAGTTATACAGGTTGAAAGATTTCGCCCGAGTTTCAGTTCCTCCGGGTAAATTAAGGCTTTCTGAAATTCTGGGAAGGTCAATTAAGGGTCAAATTCGATTGTTTCTTATGGTTTTTGAGCAGAGAAATCAAAGAAAATTGGTCCCAGAACTGTATCTCTCTTTGTTTCTAAGATATCCCGTGTAAAACGCCAAAAATAGGGTCAAAAAACACATTTTTTACGTTTGACGTACAATAACGTTGTTACATTGGCAATAAATCATACATTTTTTTAAACATAAATTGTAGAGAATTTAATTATAAGAAGATTGATGTAACTAATGTCCACAGAAAACAAATAAAATTTTAAACATGTCGACTTTTATTAACAACAAAACAGATTAATTTTTAACAGATTGAAAAACCTTGTTCGTTATGTACAGTAGAAAATAACTGGAGGAAGAAAGAATACTTACTGTTTTATATGATAATAATAAAATGCTGCTTACAAGTAGTATTTCATGTGGTTTAATAACTTTCAAAAATGCCACCGTTGTGTTCAATGCATTTTTCAACGCGTTGTACTAGATTTTGTGTTGCCAGTTAAAAGTACATCAAATTTTATTTCACCAATAAAACTACTTATTACTGTTTTTTTATTGTTATTATTGAATTATTATTTATTATAAAAGTTTTTTTTTTTACAATTAGAGGTTAATAGTTATTAATAAATCAATATATTTAAATTAAAAATAAAAGTTAAAAAGAAATATTTGTATATGAAGTAGGATTCGAACCGATGTGCCTTTTCCTTGTAAGATCCAAATATTTTGTTAATTAAAATTTCATTTGGCTATAACTGTGGAACCAATGAAAATAAGTACAATTTATGATATACCGTTAGAAAGCACTAAACGGGGGCTTATTATTGCAGTTAAGAGAAACTTTAAAATCCAAATAATTTGGATGTTTGATTTTTTTGGACACTTTTGGGTCCGCTTGATTGCAATCAAAAGGGGAGGTGCACAATTAGATGATACAACAGTCCTAAATCCAAAATTTCAATATTTTCCGGGTAATCTTTTTGAGTTATCCGAAATACATACGTCACGCCGAAACTAGTCAAAATTTAATCACGGATGGTCAAAATTTATATCTCCGTTGAAATCTGAAAATCGAAATTTTTCCCGATTATAATACTTCCTTTACTTCGTACAAACGTGTTTTTTGTCACCGAATT
Source organism: Lycorma delicatula (assembly GCF_047948215.1). Lineage (NCBI taxonomy): Eukaryota > Metazoa > Arthropoda > Insecta > Hemiptera > Fulgoridae > Lycorma > Lycorma delicatula. Next base: position 19,902,522 of record NC_134467.1, read on the forward strand.
ATACTGTTTTACGTTGGATATCATGGAAACTACGGGAAATACAACTCTACGACCTGTTTAATTCGATTTCCAAGTCAAAAACCATAAGAAACCATCAAGTTATACAACAACCCTTATAATAGCAGAATATTCAAAACGTGATGCAACGTTATGGGAAAATGAGTAAATTACAATAGTTCTTGAAAGTGGCTTCCATTATGCGATTCACGTAATTGAATACGACGTATTTTTTTTTTGTTTTTTTTTCCTCTCAGCTCCCCTGGGCCGGACCGACTTGTTGGTCCGGCCCAGGGGACCGGACCAATTCTTTTTGAGAGTTCTTTATTAATATTGCCCTTTTGGACACCACGCCAGATCCAGTTCGCCGCGACGCGGCGCCGGGTCCTTTGAATACGACGTTGGATTCTCTTAAACACACGTTGTAACGTCTGTTGAGGAATTGCGGCGAAACATCGTTTAATTTCGCTCTGAAATTCAGGAACGGTGTGAGGATAAGTTTTGTAAGCAACATCCTTAAGGTATTACCACATAAAAAAGTCAAGAGGGGATAAATTAGGAAATCAAGAGTACCTCAACCCTTTCGTAGTCACTTGTCTATTAAAACGCTGATCCATGTTGACTGTATGAGCCGTAGCATTGTTTTGTCGAAATCACGTAGCCGATCTGTAGGTATACTGTTTATTAATCGTTGCATCATCTTTATGTAGCGTTCAATGTGCTATGTAAGAATGTCATGAAGATTCTTGAATTTCCACACCAAAGTCCTACTTTTTGTTCGTGCAGCTGATGTGGATTTTCCGTACACCAAATGCGTGAATTCTGCCCATTCATTTGTCTATCAAATGGAACCGTTCCTCGTCAGACCAAAACTATTCATAGAGTTCTTTCCCATTTGGGGTAAAAGATGACGTGAACCAAGGACAGAAAGCTACACGTTTTTCAGTGTCACAGTTGGTAATAACTTGTGAAAAACACGAATTTTTTGTTCGGATGCATCTTTAAACACCTGAGCTATGCCATGTGGGCACTACTAACGGAGAAACTAGACCGGCTAGGTAGGGGTCAACAGAATGCTTTGGAGTAACCGAATTGGTTGCACGTCGATCAACACTTCTGGTGTTAGTACTTTCGATCGATCACTTTTGGCTGCATCTGCCACATTCCCTGTCTCTTTGAATTTTTCGTACAGCCGCTTGTCGGAGGACTTGTTTCATGGCATCCATCCCGTACTTTATTGTGAAGGTATTTTGGATCTGGGCAAAAACTAGGACATCTAATAGCAGAGAATATTTTCTGCTGCATTGCGTAACCCATTTTTCTTTAATTAAACCAGCAACAAAAGATAGAAACATCCTTCCGTAACGTTACGTCACTTTTTAAACACCCTTTTATATAACATCTAAAAATTTCAGTATGTCCTGATTTCACCAGAGAAAGTGAAATCCGGGCGAAATTTTTCGCCAACCGATAAAAAAGCGATTTTGCAGATATATGTGTATGAATTTTTTCCCTTATTTTAAGTACTAAAATTAGTTCCCAAATTATTTTCCCTTTCTTCCTGAATCATTGAGATTTCAGTGATAAAAAATTAATAAATTTAAAAAAAAATGAATCGGATGACAAAACTGCAGTAGAACAAATTAAATAGCCTCGATTTAATAATTAAATGCCAAAATACTCCTTTCAGCTTATTAAATTTTGTAAAGTATAAGAGAGTTATAAAAAGTTTAAAGTACAACAAAAACTAATAACAAAAAGTTTTCTAATCATTCATCATCATTATAAAACTTAAAGCCTATAAAATATTTCTATTTCCAACTTAATTATAATTAAAATTTTGTAAGTTATTATATTTAATTAAAAATTAATTTTACGTATTACTATAATAATTAATTAAAACAAAAATTATGTCGACAAATATTAAAACTTTTCAAATTAAATTTAGTAAGAAATAATTTAATATCTTCATAATTACTTTCACTTTATTTCTTTATCAGCAATTGTAGTGTTGGCATAATTCCAATTTATTAATAAAAAGAGTATCATTCTACATTATATGAACAAGAAAATCTATGTTTTTCCATTCTTCTGCAGTTATTCGGGAATCATAAAAAGTTACTACAATTTAATAATAAATTTCCTTTTAAATAAATTAATTAAAAATATACGTAGCAATATTTAATTAAAAAGCCTTTTATTTTATCTTCAGTCATTTGACTGGTTTGATGTAGCTCTCCAAGATTCCCTTTTTCCCTACTTCCTCCATCCCTAACAATTAGTTTTACATATTGCAAAAGTTGCTTGCCTGCACAATTTTTCCCTTCTATCTCTCCTTCCAATATTAAAGCGACTATTCCAGGATGCCTTAATATGGCCTATAAGTTTACCAAATGCTTCTTTCTTTATCTATTTGCCGCAACACCTCTTCATTTGTCACTTTATCCACCCATCTGATTTTTAACATTCTCCTATAGCACCGCATTTCAAAAGTTTCTAATTTTTTCTTCTCAGATACTCCAATCGTCCATGTTTCACTTCTAAATAAAGCGACACTCCAAACATATACTTTCAAAAATCTTTTCCTGACATTTAAATTAATTTTTGATGTAAACAGATTATATTTCTTACTGAAGGCTCGTTTAGCTTGTGCTATTCGGAATTTTATATCGCTCCTGCTTCGTCCATCTTTAGTAATTCTACTTCCCAAATAACAAAATTCTTCTACCTCCATAATCTTTTCTCCTCCTATTTTCACATTCAGTGGTCCATCTTTGTTATTTCTACTACATTTCATTACTTTTGTTTTCTTCTTGCTTATTTTCATGCGATAGTTCTTGCGTAGGACTTCATCTATGCCGTTCATTGTTTCTTCTAAATCCTTTTTATTCTCGGCTAGAATTACTATATCATCAGCAAATCGTAGCATCTTTATCTTTTCACCTTGTACTGTTACTCCGAATCTAAATTGTTCTTTAACATCATTAACTGCTAGATCCATGTAAAGATTAAAAAGTAACGGAGATAGGGAACATCCTTGTCGGACTCCCTTTCTTATTACGGCTTCTTTCTTATGTTCTTCAATTATTACTGTTGCTATTTGGTTCCTGTATAAGTTAGCAATTGTTCTTCTATATCTGTATTTCCAATATTAAAGTCCTTCCAATATTAAAGCGACTATTGCAGGATGCCTTACTATGTGGCCTATAAGTCTGTCTCTTCTTTTAACTATATTTTTCCAAATGCTTCTTTCTTCATCTATTTGCCGCAATACCTCTTCATTTGTCACTTTATCCACCCATCTGATTTTTAACATTCTCCTATAGCACTACATTTCAAAAGTTACTAATTTTTTTCTTCTCAGGTACTCCGATCGTCCAAGTTTTACTTCCATATAAAGCTACGCTCCAAACATATATTTTCAAAAGTGTTTTCCTGGCATTCATTTTTGATGTAAACAAATTATATTTCTGAATGAAGGTCCGTTTCTCCTGCGCTATTCGTCATTTTATATCGCTCCTGCTTCGTCCATCTTTAGTAATTCTACTTCCCAGATAACAAAATTTTTCTACCTCCATAATATTTTCTATTTTCACATTCAGTGGTCAATCTAAATTACTTATACTACATTTCATTACTTTCGTTTTGATCTTTTTTATTTTCATCCGGTAATTCTTGCTTAGAACTTCATCCAAACCGTTCATTGTTTTTTTAAAACATTTTTTTTCTCTCGGCTAGAATTACTATATCATTAACAAATCGTAGCATATTTATATTTTCCCCTTACACTGTTACTCCGGATCTAAATTGTTTTTTAACATCATTAACTGCTACTTCTATGTAACGATTAAAAAGTAACGGGGATAGAGAACATCCTTGTCGGACTCCCTTTTTTATTACTGCTTCTTTGTTATGTTCTTCGATTATTACTCTTGCAGTTTGGTTCCGGTAAATATTACAAACTGTTCTATCTGTATATTTGATCGTAAATTTTTTAAAATGCTGAACCCTTTATTCCAGTCTACTTTATCAAATGCCTTTACTAAATCTATAAATGCTATGCAAGTTGGTTTGTTTTTCTTTAATCTTTTCTCTATTATTAATCTGAGCGCTAATAGTAACTTTAAAAATTAAATATTATTTTGGAAAGCTATTTAAATTACTACGGAAAAAGTTTATTTTAAAAAAAAATTCTTAGAAGCTTATCTATTATTAAATCGAGGGACATCGCTGTCATACTTGCCCTCTGGCAAGTATGACAGAGAGAGCGCAATATTTCATTAAAAAATCTTTTATTTTACCTTCAGTCATTTGACTGGTTTGATGCAGTTCTCCAAGATTCTCTATCTAGTGCCAGTCATTTCATTTTGGTATACACCCTACAGCATACATCCCTAACAATTAGTTTTACAAATTCAATGCCTCTCTGTCATACTTTCCAGAAAAGCATTGACGTTACCTCTATAATTTTTAAATTACGGTTTTCTGACACCTTCTGTACATTCAAATTTTATTGTATAAATAAGAATAAAAATGTAATCTAATGTGGAAAATAATTATTCGATTAGCGTTCTTCTTTATTTATTGGGGTGTATTAAAATCCCGCAGTAACTACTCCAAAAATATTCAGATTTCAGAAGTGGTCCGATTAAGATCAGCTGATCCTAATCGGTCATGAACGACTCTACTAATTTTCATTAAATTTTAACACGTATATCTAAATTCAATGAAATTGAAGTAGTAGTCTGGAGATTTTTGTACCTAAAAATTAAATACATAGTCATATATATTAATACATAGGTATATCTTTATATACTATTACATAAACAGGAAGACGGTTTTTTTGTTTCGGATAAACTAAACAGTACCTGATCTTTCACTACTAAATTTTTACCCATGTTTCATGGCATAACTGAGAAGGTTTTTGAATACATTTTATTTCGGAAAAAAAAAATATGTATAATACATATATATACATATACATATAATTCATATACATATGGCTGTCCCATATAAAACGCAACCAACAATCACTCAACCATGAAATTTCAAAAGGCAAGCTTACTCCCCTACTCGTTAATGAAATGGACTCGTCCAACATCTGATCATCGCGGCGACGCAGTAGAACACTACCGATAGCAACAACAATGCGATCATAACGTTCAGTGTATTGCTAGAGACAATATGGTGTTTTCGCTAGATGAACGTGTTTTCATTGTTTAGTCGTACTTCAGTACGAAATCAGCGGTTGCAGTGCAAGATTTGTTTCGCCATAAGTACCCGGATAACAAAAAATCATTTGTATCCTAACAAAAACATCAGTATTAAGGTTAGTCGCAAAATTTAGAGAGACCGGTTCTGTTAATAACAAGGAACACAAAAGATCTGCGTCGGTGTTGAATACAGATACAGTCGTTGAAATCAAAGACCGATTACTCGCCTCGTCAAATAAATCGATCAGAGGTTTGTCCGCTGAAATTAATTTGTCTAAATTAACTGTTCATCGGGCGAACAAACGATTACAATTACGACCTTATCGCATTCAAACGATTCATCGAATTCTTGAGCCCGACAAAGAAAAACGGCTACAATATTGTCAACGGTTCCGTCGATTTCTGCGTGAGGGAATTAACGTTACGGATTCGTTATTTTTCACAGATGAAGCACGGTTTCATTCGGATGGCTACGTAAACAGCCAAAAGAATTTGATGCGCTGAAAATCCCCACCTATATCACGAAAAACAATTACACCCGCAGAAGTCGGGCGTGTGGTACGCGATATCGCGGAAGAAAATAATCGGTCCTATTTTTTTCGAGTACACCATTAATGCAGAACGATATCAGGATATTTTATTTCAGTTCATCGCACTCTTGGAAGAGGAAGACAGACGCTGCTGGCTAAAACATGACGGTGCGACATCGCACTACCGCAGGTTCAACTTCTGATTTCGTCGAGGAATTCTTTGGTAATCGTGTTATCGGTCGAGGCTTGTGGCTACCAATATCTCCAGATTTGACTGCGGCGGATTTTTTTTCTACGGGGTTACCTCAAAGAAAAAGCCTACGGCAACAAACTACGAACACTTGAACGATTGATAGTCAATATTGAACAAGCTGTATTAAATATCCAGCCACAAACTTTGAATAAAGTTGCAAGAACGCTGTAAAAAGAATTGAAGCTTATATTCAAGAAGATGGCGGCCACCTCCAACATTTACTTTAAATGTAAAGTAATGGATGGTAACAATAAAAATTACATAAATTACATTTACATTTACACATGCCTTTTTATTATTTCAATATCTACCAATATAAGGATGGGTTGCGTTTTATATGGGACATCCTGTGTATGTGTATATATATATATATATATATATATATATATATATATATATATATATATATATATATATATATATATATAGTAGTGCAGGTTTGACGGTTGAAGTAACAACTTTAAATAATCGAATTAATGAACTGTGAACAGGGTTTGAACTGAACTGATTCGAAACAATCGAATGAATAATTTTACATAATAATAGAATTAAATTTACATTAAATATATTAATGTATGTTTCATCTCAAAATATATACCTTTTTTTATCCCTACTCTGGGCTGAATCTGCAGTTAAGCATGACACAGTCCAGTTGAGTGTCTTTGTAACTGAAACGAGCCTTCCTGCCCGCCGGCATAATATCCGGTACGGTATGTCGGCCCGCATGTTGTATCTTTTACTTCTTAATATACCTGAGGTGCAAAATTATGTATACAGTTGTAGAGTTCTTGAGTTTTATTTGTTACTATTTGTAATGTTTTATACATAATGAGTTATTTATTATGAAACAAAACATTACTTTTAAAAGGAAAAGATCAAAATTACAATTAAGTACAGTATTTGAGGAGTTCAAATTGCCGGCCTTTAGCATTTACACATTCCTATAGTCTAGTTTCTACTCAAGAACATCTTTGCACAGAGGGGTTTTATCATCATTGGGTCTGTTATGAAATTTTCTCTTGCGTAATAAACGCAGTTATGCTTTATTAACACCGCCTGAATGTTTAAAAATCACTTCGTCGGACCGAGACGCTTTGCGAATGATGCCATCATCTTATCTTTCTGCATTCAACATTACCTGGCAGAATTGTAATCGTCGATTTGGATCATCTTCTAAAAATCCATGAAATGATCTTAGCCGATATATTTTCAAACCTAAACGTTGTACTAGATGCCCCAAAGATCTTCGAGGAATGACTAACTCATGAGAAGTTCTCCTCTTTGATTTTTTTTTGGATTTGAATAAATGCCTGCTCAACTAATATTTCATTGTCTTAGGTAGTAACAATGACCGGTCCACTGCTCATTACCATATTGCAGATGGAGCCGGTTTGTATCAAATTTATTGCGTAATCTATAAATTGTTAATATATCTGGTGGAGGTGTATGAAATTCTGTAGCCCATTTTCAGTATTCTCAGTCTTCCAGTATTGTTTGATTATCAGCTTCCGTTGGTCGATGGTTAAATTACCAGCCATGATTATCTGAAAAATACTAATACGTAAGTAGTTAAGTAACAAATAATAAATCAAATCAAGTAATACCTATTAAAACATTACCTACTTTTGCACTCTCTGGTACATATATATATATTTGTATTAGCGGAAATTTGCCGGTTGAAGTACAAACGTAAATGAAATGTAAACTGTGAGTATCTACCACTGTGTGATCTGGATTTGAACTGAATGATAATGAAAATTTTCTTATTTTTTTCCTGTTTAAACTCCGGGGATCACCGTCAGGGATTACTTCAGAGGATGATATGTATGAGTGTAAGTGAAGTGTAGCCTTGTACTATCTCAGGTCGACCATTTCTGAGATGTGTGGTTAATTGAAACCCATCAAAATTGATAATTAAAGTGTACATCAGAGATATACATTTTAATAGAGCGAGGTTGAAATTTTTTAATTTCCCTCCCCATAGGCCTGTTTCATATTTTCAAAGGTCACACTCGCGGATTCCCCAAGTTTAACGCAAAACTTGATTGCACAACGTCGCTCTAAATTCCGATGCTCCATTTTCGTAACACACAAGAAAAACACAACTTCATTGATGGCGCTGTCAAAAATAATGTGTTGGCTGAACGGAGTTGAAACTCGTACTGAGCATGTGGAAGGGATGAACAAACCGGTCTACTACAAACCGGTAAACACAGCGTTGCCAGATCGCTCGCAGTGTTACCAATCTCATTACTTTTCTCACACACCTCGCATATATATATATTTGGCAGTCTGTGGGTGTTCACCTTGCCACTGATGTGAAACGTTGACTTTCACAAAAAATTATATTTTTTACAATTTTATCTATAATTTCCACACAAAATTTCGGCCGAACACCATTTTCATCATCTGTAATGTGTTGAACCACGTTTAGTTTGTACGACTTCATGCGCGATCGTTTAGAGAATACGCACCAAAGAGTCATTTTGGAATCCCAGTCTCACGTGACGCAGGTCGAGTTGATTTCTTTGGATAAGTGGAAAGCTTTCTCTGTTTTTTTCCACAACAGCTTCGGAGAAACGTGGACGTCCTGGTGATGTTGTATGTTTAACAGAACAACCTGTCTCAACGAAGATTTGGTGCCAAGAGTAAATTGTACGTCTACTAGGAGGATCCCCATTGTACTCTCTAAGAAAATTACGTTTAAATGCAGTTGTTTACTGCAAATCGTGATACTAAAACACACACCAGTAAATATATCTATTTTAACAACACTGGCGACAGCATTAGCAGCCTAATTTTGTACTAATGAACTACGTAAGTCAAAACTTGTTTTTCTATGAAATGGGAATTCAAACGAATCTGTAAACTACGTAAATAGATTTGCTTTTAAAGTTGTGAAGTTCTTTTTAAATCTCTCTATACAGATATATATGTTCACACACCCCTCCCAGCGCGCGCGCACACACACACACACACCAAATTAATAAATATTATTTCTCATTATATACTTAACATTTCAAAAAGAAAGAAAATCATAGAACATTAGAAATATGTTGTTTTATAGAATATCAAATAATACATCTTTTAAAAATACGAGAAATTAAAATGTACAAATAATAATAATAATAATAATAAATAATGATTTCTGGAGCGAAGGGAAAAGAGTTGAAAATTAGAAAACAAAAATCAAAATGAATGAAAAAACAAAAAAAAAAAAACGAAGTAATCATTCGCAAATAAAAAATTTTCTGGTTTATAAACAAAAAGAACTTAAAAGGGAAAAATAATGAAAAAAAAATCCTATAGAAAATTCTCATCAAGAGTGTTGTTTATTAAAAATAAAACATATATATAAACATATATATAAACATATATATATATTATATAGAGTGATTCAAAGAAAATGAAATTCTGAAAGTTGTGCGCGATTGGTTCTACTTGATAAGTGGCGCCAGCCTCTCTAACCTAACCTGCCATTTAGTTGTCATGGATCCTTGGAGTGGTGCGGAACATGCATTTGCTATCAAAGCGTTTTACAAAAACAATGACAGTGTGGAGGGAGCGCGTAGAGAATTTCGCCGTCATTTTAATCTGGGACGGCACGACAGTGTTCCATCAGCACCTGCAATTAAAACATGGATACCTAATTTTGAGGAAACCGGTTCGGCGATGAAAAAGAAACCTCCAGGCCGTGAGCGAACCGTTCGTACGCCACAAAATGTTCAAGCTTTACAAGATGCTGTCACAGGAAGTCCACATCGGTCAATCCGTCGTCTCTCAGCATCTTTACAATCGTGTAGTTAGTTCAAGTGTTCGAAGAATGTTAGTGAAGGACTTGCAATTCCATCCGTACAAGTTGCAGATCGTCCAGGAACTGAAACCGAACGATGCAGTTGTGCGAGCACAATTCTGTAATGTAATGCTTCAGAAGATAAACGATAACGAAGAGTTTGTTCACGAACTGTGGATATCAGACGAAGCACATTTCCACCTCAGTGGATTTGTTAACGAGCAAAATTTCATATACTGGGCACAAGAAAATCTTACGCAACTACACCAGCGTCCGTTTCACAGCCAGAAAGTGATCGTGTGGTGTGCTATGTCATCTTACGGTGTTATAGGCCCTTATTTTTTTGAGGATGACAACGGTCTTGCGATTACAGTGACGTCGGCTATTACGGAACTTCAGAAATTTAACAAAATTCAACCTGCAACACAACAGCACTACCTATCGGATTTAATTCAAATCAATCTCTAAACACAATAATCGGTGGAAAATAAATTTTTAACGAAAAGAGATATGGCTGTAAAATCATCACAATTAATACTGAACTTTAAGAAACTTACAAAACATTACCGAACTTCAGAAAATTTAACCTTTCACTTCATAAAAATCAGAATGTAAATAAATCCAATTGTCAAAACAGCACTACCTATCGGATTTAATTCAAACTACTCTCTAAACACAGTAGTCGGTTCAAAATATCCCTAACTTTCTTTCTACTGGTCAAATCGAAGATTTCAATAGTTTTAAATCTCCTCCGGACAACGCTGACCATTTTTCAAAAACTCGTGCGTAAATCGGTCTGGTAGTTTTTTAGTCTATAGCGGACACACATACGAAGATTGTCTTTTATATATTTTACACACGAGACTAGATTCGCAATGATTTAAATTCAAAATATCATGTTTACGTAGCCAAAAATAAGATATTTGAGACTGTTATATCACGCCAAACATAAAATTATTTTTTTGACCCTCAATATTTTGACTTTTACCACAGATTTCTCGGAAACTATTAAAATTCCCTTTTGAAACCTTTTTTTTAGAAGGTCACCGAAAAAAAAAGGTGCTTATGTGGTCTCATAATGCTATTTTCCAACAAAAATAAATATATTCTCAAATTTGGACATCAATGCGTTTTTAGACAACCAGATATTAAGGATAACACACCGGGTTGGTCTAGTGGTGAACGTGTCTTCCCAAATCAGCTGATTTGGAAGTCGAAAGTTCCAGCGTTCGTGTCGTAGTAAAGTCAGTTATATTTATACGGATATGAATACTACTAGATCGTGTATACCGGTATTCTTTGGTGGTTGGGTTTCAATTAACCATACATCTCAGGAATGGTCTAACTGAGACTGTACAAGACTACACTTCATTTATATCCACACATATCATCCTCATTCATCCTTTAAAGTAATACCTGAACGGAAATTTTCTGAAGGATAAACAGGAAAAGAAAGAAAAGTAGTTTTGAAGATTTTCGAGCCACAAAATTTCAGACATAGTTTGTTCAATATTTTTCGGCTCTTAAATGAACGTAATTCAAGAGCGACACAATGTATATTTATTAAATTATCACATGCACAACTTCAAATATATTACCATAACATATCTAAATTTCAATGAAATTGATTCAGTAGTTTTGGAGATTTTTGAGCCACAAATTTCATACATTGGATTTTTAATGTATATAAATAAGAAAATTACATTTTAAGAAAATGTTGTTTTCGTCCTCATACCAAAAACGTAAAGAAAATCTAATTTCAACACCCTATCCCACCATACGACCGAAAATAACACCGTACTTTTCTTTTTAAAAACTGATAAAAAAAAGCATCAAAAAATGAAGGACAGTAAGAAAATGAAACAAGATACTGCAGTTGGCTGCTCAAAGGTTTTTTTTATAAATCGATCCTTTAAATTTGGATAACACTCTGTACTTATATTTCATACAGGTAAAATCTCACACTATAAATTTAAAGGAAAATATACCGTTAAATTCAAAACCATTTAAAAAGAAATTAATAAATAATGCAATAACAACAACAACAACAACAAAAAACCTATAAAATAATTTTTCAACTTATAATTTGGTTACAAAAAACGAACATTCGATTTCTTTTTATTGTTGTTTAATTTATAGTTAAAAGGTATCGCAAGTATTTTATTACGTAGATAAGAGCAGTAGAAGGGGTAAAAAAAAGGGTGAAAACAGAGGTGGAAATGGAAGGTAAAAGTGAAAACAGAGGTAAATCATTTTATACGGCGTAGTAATTTAATATTAGAAAAGGGACAGCAACGTAATTAACGATTACAGTATTCCGAATATGTACACTATTAAAACGAATACATTTAAAAAATAAAGAAACTGAATAAATCGTATCGACCAAAAGACTTTTAATAATTAAAATCTATGAAAATCGAATTAATGTTTTAAATGATAATTTAAAATCCATTTATTTAATTACAAATTATAAATAATTTTTTTTTTTACTTTAAACGTATTTTGTCGAGTGCATCTATAGAAAAACAAATAAAAATAATTTACATGAATTTTTTTCCATATTTCATTATTTGATCAATTTAAAAATGAATTGTCCATAAATTTATTAAAATTTAACTTATAATAAACAGTGATTCAAGAGGAAAGGAAAATAATTTGTTAACTGATACTAAAGGTTAAAATAAAGAAAAAAGTTCATACAAACCGAAAAAGTTTTTTTTTATGGAGTTAGCGAAAAACTTCGCCGGGATTACAGTTCCCCGGTGAAATGAGATTGTACTAAAATTTTTACACCATTATACAGGCTGATTTATTAGTCTGTTACCCAATTGTTAATGTCTGGTAATTTTTTTCTAAGAAAGGGAAATTTTGTTTTATGACACAAAGTTGGTAGCGCTACTCAACCGGTATAGACACGACAGTGTGAGTTGATTCTTCTTGAGCTGTGTAAACGTTTGTGCCATTTCCGGTCGTGTTACGAACAGAATGTCTTTTACCATAGAACGACGAATTTTCATTGTTGAACAATATTATGCTACGAAAACGTACGCGAGTGTAAAAGAATAATTTCAAATTAAATGTTTTGATGTTCCTCCGCCACAAAAAAATGTTAATTTCTAGGCTAGCAAACCGATTTCGAGAGACAGGTAGTGTTTGCGATAGATAACGTAGCGGTGGACCAACTCGCTTGACAGATGACGTTTTAGAGAATGTGAAAAAAAGATCGTTCAATTTTCCACGGAAAAGTTAACGAAAAATTTCCACGCAAGTCGGTTTGTCATATTTGAGTGTTCATAAAGCCGCTAAAAAATTGAAATTGTATCCGTATCGCGTACGATTTGTCCAAGAGTTTCAGCCTCCAGATTTAAACAAGCGATTGCAATATGGCCGTCGGTTTAGGTCTCCCGTAAACGATAACGGAATCGAATTTTTAAATACAGTGTTCTTTAGCGATGAACCTTGGATCCATCTCGATGTTTATGTGAACAGTCAAAACTGTCGAATTTGGGCGGTTGAAAATCCTAACGCTTTACAAGACAAATCTTTGCATCCTGAAAAATTGGTGTGGTGTGCGATATCACATCATCGTATAGTCGGACTCATATTCTTCGAACAGACAGTAAATCGTGAAGTAGTGAAGTATACAGGAATATTGTGCGCCAACTTGTGTCCCTCCTGGATCGATATTGCTGGTTTCAGCAAGACGGCGCTACATGCCACACGTCTCAAGAAACCGTGGATTTTCTGCAAGAGTTCTTTGATGATCGAATAATAAGCAAGGGCTTATGGCCTCCAAGGTCCCCAGACCTCGCATCTCCTTACTACTTTTTGTGGAGCAATATTAAATCCGAGGTCTTCATAAACAATCCTCACACTATTGATGAACTTAAAGTCAATATTACAGACTTAATCACGAATATTTCTAATGCAACTCTTATAAAGGTTTCTGCTAATATTCTGAAAAGAGTCCGTGCGTGTATAACCGCAAGGGGTGGGCATTTTGAGCATATTCTTTAACGATTATGTAACTAATAGCTTTTTATTAAATCTCTTTCGTAAGTAACAAATACCTCTTTTTTATTCCACCTAAATTTACCTTTCTTAAATTACATTTAAAATTAGGTATCACAACTAAAAAATCACTCTGTATAAGAGGTAAACTTGATTTTTTATGTTATTTGGCCTAAAATATTGGATAAAACAGGTCCCAGAACTAAATATGTAGTAGTTTTCACGATATTCAACGTAAAACAGAAAAAATTGGGGATGAAAAAAACATTTTACGTCGGAAATACAAATTTGTTAAATGAGTAATAAATATATAATATGAAAACTTGTAGAGAATTTAATTCTGAGAAAATTGATTTAATAATGTCTATGAAAAACAAAAAAATATATAAATTTTAATTAAAATTAAATTTAGTTTAATTTAAAATAAAATATGCTTTGAATTAACAAAATCAAAACAGAACAAAATTAAACCGAAAAATATTTTGAATTTATAAAAATTAAAAACAGTTTTAATTAATAGACCTTTAATATTAAAACAACGTGTCACGGGGAAAACGATCTGGAATTTTTAAACAATAAATTTCTTATATTTTTTTTAAATTAACTTCCGGGTCCACCGTCAGATATCGCTTCAGAGGATGAGATGAATGTTCGTAGCATGTGTAAAAATGCCATGCCTGACCGGGATTCGAACTCGGGACCTCCGGATGAAAGGCCGAGACGGTACCACTAGCGCCACGGGGAGGCCGGTTCCGTGGCTAGTTGTAGTACTTAAAATTTCTCATCGGTGAAACGAATTGAAATGTATTATCAACTTTGATGGAGCACCAAAACATTTATCGAATGAACAATTATTAGTAAATGATTTGGAAGTTGAGGGTCAGTAAATTGGCTACCTAGATTATAGGAATGGGGTGATCTCTTGATTTTGGGATTGGATGAATTCAGAGGTATACAAATATCCTCCTTAACGCCGTAGGGGAAGACATCTGCCTTATAACGATCCAGGTCCCCAGCCTCTCCGTTCCTAGCCCTTTACCGGAGGTCGTCTTTTAGACCCTCTAAACTTGATAACACAACACAGTCCTCAATTTGGACTCTGTCAGGGTGCCACCGACGCAAAAGCTTCGGAAGACGTTTCTATCAGTTACACAACCTACTTCGTCTGACCTCTTCCAACGATGATCACCTGCTGTAACTTACAACTCTCGAATATCAAATTAACCGATTCGCGTAAGCGTGATCCCAGGGGTTTCCTTTAACACCGAAGGTTTCAAACAAAAATGCTTCCTATATCTAACTTTTTTTTTTTTTTACAGTGTTACAGAGAAATACCATTTACGTACCCCCCACAAAGTGGGGGAGTGTCGGACTCGTACAGGTTCGGCCAGATGTTGTTATCAGAACATATGTGTGCCCGTACCCAACCCAGTAAAACTCCTGTTTCACCGTATCTCCCCACCCGAGGCCGGTTCAACAGTCAAGCATAGAATAACCTCGGGGGTGTCTTTTGGGCTCAGGGGTTCAAGAGTCCCCGTGCCTCATCACCAGCACCCATCCGCACTAAATTATTAGACTATGCACTTAGGTCACTACTACCAAAAATACTATCCTTATACCAACAAAAGAAATGTTGATATACAAAACAATATAAAAAATGACCTAAAAAAAGTTATTAAAATTGGAGGTAGACATATCATGATGACCTTGTATTTGACCTTGACCTTATTTCAAAGTTAACACGATTTTTTCCAAATGAAAAGATCTATTTTTGACCTCATCAATGTAAAACGAAACATAATTGTAATTGAAATATGTGATCACACATATGACCTTTAATCTTTTTTTTTTGAAGGTCATACGACAAATCATCAGAGATAGTATTATACGAGTTACACGTTTTTAAAGGTCGGAAAATATCCCTGGAATATTTATATTCCAGGACATTTATCTTGCATACTATGGGAAAGAGTATAAAAATGATTTCACGCTATCATATAATACTATCTCTTACTGTTAGCCATATTTTTTTTTGTCTTCAGTCATTTGACTGGTTTGATGCAGCTCTCCAAGATTCCCTATCTAGTGCTAGTCGTTTCATTTCAGTATACCCTCTACATCCTACATCCCTAACAATTTGTTTTACATATTCCAAACGTGGCCTGCCTACACAATATTTTTCCTTCTACTTGTCCTTCCAATATTAAAGCGACTATTCCAGGATGCCTTAGTATGTGGCCTATAAGTCTGTCTCTTCTTTTAACTATATTTTTCCAAATGCTACTTTCTTCATCTATTTGTCGCAATACCTTTTCATTTGTCACTTTATCCACCCATCTGATTTTTAACATTCTCCTATAGAACCGCATTTCAAAAGCTTCTAATCTTTTCTTCTCAGATACTCCGATTGTCCAAGTTTCACTTCCATATAAAGCGACACTCCAAAACATACACAAAACATAACAAAATTCTTCTACCTCCGTAATCTTTTCTCCTCCTATTTTCACATTCAGTGGTCCATCTTCGTTATTTCTAATACATTTCATTACTTTTGTTTTTTTCTTGTTTATTTTCATGCGATAGTTCTTGCGTAGGACTTTATCTATGCCGTTCATTGTTTCTTCTAAATCCTTTTTCTCTCTGCTAGAATTACTATATCATCAGCAAATCGTAGCATCTTTATCTTTTCACCTTGTACTGTTACTCCGAATCTAAGTTGTTCTTTAACATCATTAACTGCTAGTTCCATGTAAAGATTAAAAAGTAACGGTGATAGGGAACATCCTTGTCGGACTCCCTTTCTTATTACAGTTAGCCGTATGTCCTTCAAAAAAAGGTTCAAGGTCATATGTTTGACCACATATTTCAACATAAAATTTTCTTTTATTTTCATTGGTGGGTCATTCAATTTGAAAAAATCGTATTAACCTTGAAATAACGGTCAAGGTGATGTTCAAGGTCACCATGAGATGTCCCCCTCAATCTAAGTAACTTTTGTTTAGATCATTCTTTTGTATTGTACGTAGTTTACGAAAAAATTGCCTTGGGTAATTAAAATGAAACACTCTGTATATACAAAAAATGTATATACAATTTGTATATACAAAATGTTATATCTAATTAATAAAGAAAACTTCTATATTTTAATACGTGGAAATAAAGATTTCATAAGGTAAATAATGTTTTTGTTTTTTTTATTTTAAAAAATAACTAATATTTTCAACAAACCTCGATCTATATCATGTAAAATAGTGCACTATGGAATTGAATAAGACCAAGGACAAAGTAAATGAAAGATAAAATACCCTTAAAATTTCAATTTGTAAAATAAAGATAAAAAAATTTACCACATTTACGTCATGTCGTCATTGATTCATACATTCGAAAATAGGTTATAGAGAACGGTATTACATTTATAGATTTAAAGCAGAGATTGTTTGTGTGGGCAAATCACTTATTTTATTTTTACAAATCATCAACTCTAAACCCTTTCCTCTGAACAAAAATTTAATACAGAGCGATCAATAATAAGTGTGTACAGGTAATAATTTTTTTCTTTTTTTTTACTAAATTTACCGTGCTTAATTATTAGTATGGTTTAAATTTCCCTAAACTTTAGAAATGAGGGCGAAATATTTTGCCAACTGATATTCATAATTAATACGTTGCCGGACTAATGTTCGTATGAAGTTGTTTTCTTTATTTTCATTAATAGAACATTTAAGGAAAGTTTGTTAACATTGTTTTTTAAACACAATGTATATGGTTAGAGAAAACATAAATTTAATTCAGGAATTATAGAACTAGCAAGAACCAATGAAAAAATATTAATCAATTAAAAAAAAAAAAAAAATCTGAGTGGAACCCACATGACTTCCTTGTACACCTTTTCATTTTCCTATTTCACCTCCGGTAATCACTTGGAAAAAGCCAGGCGATACTGGAAGGTATCAGATAGATTATATCATGGTTAAGCAAAGATTTAGAAATCAACTCGTTGACTGCAAAACTTACCCTGGAGCAGACATTGATAACGACCATAATTTGGTGATAATGAAATGTAGATTGGGGTTTAAAAACCTGAAGAAAAGGTGTCAGATGAATCGGTGGAATTTAGAGAAGCTTGAGGAAGAGGAAGTAAAGAAGATTTTTGAGGAGGACATCGCAAGAGGTCTGAGTAAAAAAGATAAGGTAGAAAATGTAGAAGAAGAATGGGAGAATGTTAAAAAGGAAATTCTTAAATCAGCAGAAGCAAACTTAGGCGGAATAATGAGAACCGGTAGAAAACCTTGGGTTTCAGACGATATATTGCAGCTGATGGATGAACGTAGAAAATATAAGAATGCTAGTGATGAAGAAAGTAAAAGGAACTATCGGAAATTAAGAAATGCTATAAACAGGAAGTGCAAACTGGTGAAAGAAGAGTGGATTAAAGAAAAGTGTTCAGAAGTGGAAAGAGAAATGAACATTGGTAAAATAGATGGAGCATACAGGAAAGTTAAGGAAAATTTTGGGGTACATAAATTAAAATCTAATAATGTGTTAAACAAAGATGGTACACCAATATATAATACGAAAGGTAAAGTCGATAGATGGGTGGAATATATTGAAGAGTTATACGGAGGAAATGAATTAGAAAATGGTGTTATAGAGGAAGAAGAGGAAGTTGAGGAGGATGAAATGGGAGAAACAATACTGAGATCTGAATTTAAGAGAGCATTAAAAGATTTAAATGGCAGAAAGGCTCCTGGAATAGACGGAATACCTGTAGAATTACTGCGCAGTGCAGGTGAGGAAGCGATTGATAGATTATACAAACTGGTGTGTAATATTTATGAAAATGGGGAATTTCCATCAGACTTCAAAAAAAGTGTTATAGTTATGATACCAAAGAAAGCAGGGGAAGATAAATGTGAAGAATACAGAACAATTAGTTTAACTAGTCATGCATCAAAATTCTTAACTAGAATTTTATACAGAAGAATTGAGAGGAGAGTGGAAGAAGTGTTAGGAGAAGACCAATTTGGTTTCAGGAAAAGTATAGGGACAAGGGAAGAAATTTTAGGCCTCAGATTAATAGTAGAAGGAAGATTAAAGAAAAACAAACCAACATACTTGGAGTTTATAGACCTAGAAAAGGCTTTTGATAACGTAGACTGGAATAAAATGTTCAGCATTTTAAAAAAATTAGGGTTCAAATACAGAGATAGAAGAAAGAAGTCGATGAACCGTTTGAATACTATAAGGTCGTAATTGTAATCGTTTGGTCGCCCGATGAACAGTCGATTTAGACAAATTAATTTCAGCGGACAAACCTTTGATTGATTTATTTGACGAGGCGAGTAATCGGTCTTTGATTTCAGTGACTGTATCTGTATTCAACACGGACGCAGATCTTTTGTGTTCCTTGTTATTAACAGAACCGGTCTCTCTAAATTTTGCGACTAACCTTAATACTGATGTTTTGTTAGGAGCTGGTTTATATGGGTACTTATGGCGAAACAAATCTTGCACTGCACCGCTGATTTCGTACTGAAGTACGACTCGACAATGAAAACACGTTCATCTAGCGAAAACACAATCTTATCTCAAGCGATACACTGAACGTTATGATTGTTTCTATCGGTAGTGTTCTACTGCGTCGCCGCGATGTTCTGATGTTGGACGAGTCCATTTCAGTAACGAGTAAGGGAGTAAGCTTGACTTTTGAAATTTCATGATTGTGTGATTGATGGGTTGCGTTATATATGGGACAACCTGTATATATATGCCTATGTATAAAAATTATAGCTGGATTATCTCCAAAACTACAACATCGATTTCATTGAAATTTAGATATGCTTTAGTAGTCTATCTGAAGTTGTACATGCCAAAATTTTATGAAGATTGATTAATAAGTTCTTCAGTTACAATCTATTTAACTCAAAAAATTTTAATGGGGTATATATAACATTTTGTGGCTTAAAACTTTCAAAAACTATAACATCAATTTTCGTAAAATTTAGATATTCTACAGTAGTACATCTAAAGTTGTCCATATAAAAATGTTTTATGAAGATTGGTCGAGTCTTTCTTTAGTTACGCTCAATTTAAGATCGACAACATAACCTCAATTTTAGGTTATGTTGACTGTGTAATGGTATATTTTTCATACACGTTTATGTAATAAGTTACAGTGGTGAATGCGGTGAAACTTGATGCTTCTACGTACGTAGAGCGCGTTATGCGTTTCTGACAGCGAAATAGTAAAGGATATTGGAAACGAAAAATCAGTCTTCTTGCAGAAAGTTTTTTTTTATTTTTTTCCATTTAACATAGTAAATGTATAAAAAATCAAAAAATAAAAAATAAAACTTTCTTAGGAGACTTTGAAAATGGGGAA
The DNA here is from genome assembly GCF_047948215.1 of Lycorma delicatula. Lineage (NCBI taxonomy): Eukaryota > Metazoa > Arthropoda > Insecta > Hemiptera > Fulgoridae > Lycorma > Lycorma delicatula. The sequence continues at coordinate 19,922,701 of NC_134467.1, forward strand.
ACAGAAAAAATAAAAAATGTAATTTTTTTATTTCTAAAACTTTTATTGGTTTATTTAAAAGTATAATGATAATTTTACTATAAAACTTCATCATAAATTAGTCTCCCACCCCTAAAAAAAACTTGTCCACTATATAAAAACAAATAACTAATGACAGAGTATTACACTTTTTTGCAATTTAATCTAGCAATTTTATAAGATTAGATGCTATAGTTATTAAAGTTTGTTGTATTGGTAACACATGTAATAACGTTGATGGTACAAGGTAGTAGTAATAATAATAATAATAATAATAATAATAATAATAATAATAATAATAACAAAGTAGTCAATAGTAGGAATAGTGGAGTTGGCTGTAAATAATAGCACATCAGTATTTGATACATTACCCAGTAATGTCTTAAGTTTTGACATCACCTCTTGTTCCACAGTCAACGACGAGTCCTTCATAATTTCATACGATGGGGTAGAGGAGATGACGGGCGAAGTATTTTACTTGTCCTTCCTGTTGTTGATAAGTCATCAGACGTCCTAATGGGAAACTACCGTCATAAACTACGCTTCTCCTAAGTTATTAATAGTTCTAACCACTATTATTACATTACGTGATCATTATATGAAGGTTATAAATTATACCTCTTCCACCTACCCCCACCAACAGCTCATTCAATGTGCATTTCCCCCACCCAAACTCCTTAATGATGGCTGTTGATTATAACTCGTAAGTCCATCTACATTTACACGTAATGTAGATGCAAAGTTAAATAAAGATTAATTTATAAATTAACAAAAGTTTCTTCCTGTTTTTCATTTTTATTGATTACTTTCCCGGCTATGGCGATATATATATATATATAGCATTACAGCTATAACTGAAAATATTATTTTTATTTTTATTTTCAGTCATTTGACTGGTTTGATACAACTCTCCAAGATTGCCTATCTAGTGCTAGTTGTTTCATTTCGGTATACCCCCTACATCCTACATCCCTAACAATTTGTTTTACATATTCCAAATGTGGCCTGCCACACAATTTTTTCCTTCTACCTGTCCCTCCAATATTAAAGCGACTATTCCAGGATGCTTTAATATGTATTTTATAAGTCTGTCCCTTCTTTTAGCTATATTTTTCCAAATGGTTCTTTTTTCGATTTGCCGCAACAAATATTCATTTGTCACTTTATCCAACCATCTGATTTTTAACATTCTCCTATAGCACCGCATTTCAAAAGCTTCTAATCTTTTCTTCTCAGATACTCCGATCGTCCAAGTTTCACTTCCATATAAAGCGACGCTCCAAACATATACTTTCAAAAATCTTTTGAAAGTCTAAAAAATTGTTTTTTACTTCCATGTACGAAGTAAAGGAAGTATTGTGATCGCGAAAAATTTCGGTTTTCAGATTCCAACGGAACTATCTATTTTGACCATCCCTCAATTCATTTTTACTAGTTTCAAGGTGACTTCAAGGTATGTATCTCGCATAACTCAAAAACTATTAACCGTAGGATGTTGAAATTTTTTATTTAGGACTGTTGTAACATCTCCTCTTTTGACTGCATTCAACTGAACCAAAAGTGTTTAAAAAATCCCAAAATCCAAAACAAAATTGGATTTTGGACTTTTTTTTAACTGCAGTAATAAGCTGTAATTGAGAGATTTTCAACGATATATCATAAGCGGTACTTATTTTCATTGGTTCCAGAGTTATAGCCAAATAAAATTTTAATTAATGAAACATTTGAATCTTACAAGGGGAAGGCGCATTTTTTTTAAATTTAAAAAATATTGAATATTTATATATATTTAAATATATTGATTTATTAATCATTTTTAACCTCCGACTGTAAATAAAATTTTACAATAAATAAAAACAATTAAAAAAAAAGAAGTTATTAAAGAAATAAAATTTTATGTACTTTTAAAAATATGTATGGAAGTCATGTGGTGTCCACATTAGATTTTTTAAATCACGGATCCCAGAAACTTTTTTTTATAACCAACGGTAGTTATTGCTTCAGAGGATGAGAGCGTGTGAAAATGCCACGCCTGACCGGGATTTGAACCCCTGACCTCCGGATGAAAGGCCGAGACGCTACCACTCGCAGAAATGGATCATAGACCTAAAATGAAGAAACGTTTTTTGATAATTTTCATTTATTTATTTTAGCCCTTAATGAAGGAGGTGTTATTTTTTTTAATTTTAATTTTTGATAATAAATTTAACAAAATTTGTTAAGTTTATTGTAATTTTAACATTTTTAGAATTTTTTTTAAATTTATTCCCCCACATTTAAAAAATAATTATTTTGTTTTTTGGCTCTATTTTAATTTTTATTAATTTTTTTTGTGTTTCCTTCATCTCTCAAAAGGTAATTAAAATTAAAGTAGATTCGACACTTATATATTTTATTTTCTGGACCCAATATGAGTAGTAAGATTTTTAATTGCTTTCACAGAAGTTATACTTTATTTTTTCAATATTTTTAAACACTTCTCTTTACAATAACTTTTTTTTTTGTTAGTGATCACTCCTTTAAGAATAAATTTTCTAAAGTACAGATCCGAAAAAATTTGGTTACCAAAATGAGTTTTCTAATCGTGTTAATTTCGATATATCTTCGCGTTTAATAATCCCGTTTCTTTCTTTCCTGTTTAGCCTCCGGTAACTACCGTTTAGATAATTCTTCAGAGGATGAATGAGGATGATATGTATGAGTGTAAATGAAGTGTAGTCTTGTACATTCTCATTTCGACCATTCCTGAGATGTGTGGTTAATTGAAACCCAACCATCAAAGAACACCGGTATCTACGATCTAGTATTGAAATCCGTGTAAAAATAACTGGCTTTATTAGGACTTGAACGCTGGAACTCTCGACTTCCAAATCAGCTGATTTGGGATGACGCGTTTACCACTAGACCAACCCGGTGGGTATTTCATAACCCCAGACCTCAATATATATATAAACTAGAAGACGGATATTACAAACTAAGAAGTAACGAAGAACTTTATAAAGGGAACAACGAACCGCTGACGTCGACATTGAGAAAACGAAGGGTCAAGTTCTACGGTCATATACTCAGGATATCGGATGATAGGTTAACAAAGCGCGTCTTTAGTTTTTTAACAAATATGAAAGCGACTACGGATTGGGTAGTCGAAGTTAAGAAGGACCTCAGCGAACTACAACTGAACGAAGGCGATGAGTGTAACAGAACTGAGTTTAGAGATAAAATTAATAAACACATTTTCCGGAAACTTACAGATAAGACTAGAACTGGGAGGCAGTGGACTAATGAACAAAAACAAGTTAAACGAGACGAAATGAAATTGTACTGGGAAAACAGACGGAAGACATCTGATTTGCAAAAAAATTCAACGCGGTCGTAAGAGACCATAACGAAAAAAAAAATATATATATATATTCTTGTGGACACGATAACTGCCATAATTTTACGCCAATCACATTTAAATTTATACAAAAAATATAACTACCCCAAATTTCGATCGAGCGTTAATGGGCAAAATCGGACCATGGGGGGGGGGGGCTTTTTCGAAAAAACAAAATACTTATCAAGTAAAATATCCAATTCGTTTAAAGATCCTACTATTCTTTAGATAAGGGACAAAAAACATATCTAAGAAAGGTTTTTTGATATCATTAACCACTGGCCCAGAGGATGAAAAAAAAGGGGTTTCGAATACAAAAAAAAATCATACCTCGTTAATAGGCACAGTATCGAATAGTTTTAAAGTGGTCCTTACTCCTCTAAATATTACTTAAAACGTTTGTGTGAAATAATTTTTTAACGGCAAGAAATGACAAAAATGTTGCTAGAATTGTAAGAAGATGGGGCTTGTCGTATGCTAAACATGTTACATTTTTTTCACATGCAAGAGAAAATTTGAAATTTTTCTTAAATTTAAGCCGGAAATCCTTTTTATCCCCTACGTAGCATCGATGAAATCTACTTCCACCGTCCGGCGTGCCGAAAAATTTTTTATTGCTATTATTGAATTATTATTTATCGTAGATTTTTTTTACAATAGAGGTTAATAATTATTAATAAAAAAATATATTTAAATTTAAAAAATAAAGAAGGAAATAAAGTCGGATTCGAACTGATTGCCTTCTCCTTGTAAGATCCAAATATTTCATTAATTAAACATTTATTTGTCTATAACTATGTAATCAATATAAATAAGTACAACTTATGATATATCATTGAAAACCTTTCAATGAGAGTTGATTATTACTGCAATTAAAAAAAAGTCTAAAAACCTGGATGTTGAGCATTTTTGGATACTTTTGGTCCATTCGATTGCATTCAAAAGGGAAAACTAGATGTTACAACAGTCCTAAATCGAAAATTTCAACATTCTACGACTAATCGTTTTTGAGTTATGCGAAATACATATGTACGTACATACGTCACCCTGAAACTAACTAAAATGGATTCAGCGATGATCAAAATTTCCGTTGAAATCTGAAACCGAAATTTTTCGCTATCACAATACTTCCTTTACTTCGCACAAGGAAGTAAAAATGGACGTTAAAATTTGTCCATAGTTTACAAATTAGGAATGAATTTAACAAAACGTTTCTAAATAATAAAATTTAATGGAACAAGAAATTATAATTATAAGAAAATCTTTTACGAATATTCGAAAGAAAAGTACGGGGTATTATTTTCGGTCGCACAGTGAGAATGAATTTTCCGTACTTTAGAAGCATGGGAGTACGAAAATATACTAATTTGAAATACAGAGTTATCGTAAAAGAATAGTGCGATTTCAGTAATTCATAGGAAGATTGTAGGGAAATTTCTAGATGTTATATTGGTATCCCTGAAAGCCTCCAACCCAAAGGTTTGTTTATCAGCAGTTGTAACCACAACGTCAGTTTTTGTATTGTTGTTGCGGTGAGTTTAGCGAGTTACTATGTTCTCGGATAAAGACAAAGCAAAGTGTGTTTTATTGATGGCCGAATTAAAATCCGTAATTTTCGTTCAACGTACGTTTCGACGTGAATTGGGAAGAGATCCACCACACAAAAATAACATAACACGTTGGTTCAAACGATTCGAAGAAATCGGATCGGTTAAGAAACAGAAATCAACCGGCAGACCAATTGTACCGGTGTACCAGACGAAACGGTTGAACTAATTAGAACTAATTAGACGATCGGCAATTAGAAGTCCTGGGAAGTCCATCCCCCGTCGAAGCGTCGAGTTAGGTACTCCAAAATCAACAATTCACAAAGTTTTACGTAAAAAACTGAAATTACACGCTTATAAAATCCAGATACTGCAGGAATTGAAACCCGATGATGGTGTAAAATGTTACAATTTTGCTGTTGAATTGTTGGACAGAATAAGTGAAAACGAATCATTTTTAGATGATATAATTTTTACAGACGAAGCTACATTACATGTGAATGGACGCGTTAACAGACACAATTCACGAATATGGGGCTCTGAAAACCCACACGCAATTATTGAGAAACAACGCGATTCGCTTAACGTTAATGTTTGGTGTGAGTACGATGAAAAATCGTGTAACAGGGCCTTTCTTCTTTGCTGAAAAAACAATTAATGGAGTCGTGTATCTTGACATGTTAACCGATTATCGCTTTCCTCAGCAGGATGAACTCGAAAACATTCATTGACTTCATTTCCAACAACATGGTGCTCCCCCGCAATTCAATGCGTAGGTCACGGACGCTTTGAACAAAAAATTTGGAGATCGATGGATAGGCCGGAACCCGTACTTTGGCCTCCAAGGAGTCCAGACCTTACACCTTGCGATTTTTTCTTGCGGGGGTACATTAAAAGCGTTGTTTATACGCAAAAAATTCGCGACCTAAACCTCTTAAAAAACAGGATTAATGGAGCGATGACAACCCTTAACGAAGAAATGTTAATTAATGTTTGGAGAGAAGTTGAGTATCGTTTGGAAATTTCTCGAGCGACTAAGGCCGCACATATTGAAATTTATTAATTATGTAAAAAAATGTTTGAGACGACAAATTTGAAAAATAAAAAACCTAAACTGTAAGTAATTCCGTTTTAATTTAAACCATGTTCAAAACCGCACCATTCTTTTATGATAACTCTGTATATAAACCCTATAAATATAATACCTATGTAAAATAATCGTTGGCTCGAAAATCATGAAAACTACTATATCAATTTCATTGTAATTTAGATATGCTGTAGTAGTATATCTGAGGTTGTTAATATGAGAAATTGATTAAGATTGGTTGGGTTGTTCTTGAGTTACGCTCAATTTACGTACAACAATCGACAATATAACCTCTATTTGAGGTGAGGCTGTATAATGGTATATATTTCATACGAATAGTCGGTCTTCCTGTGAAGTTCTCAAAAGTTTTTTTAATATTTTGATCAAGAGTTATTCTTCTGAATAATCATTAACAACTCAAGTACCTTGAGGAACGCCCGGCAATCCAGTTACATTAATGAAAAAATAAAAGTTCGTAAAAAAATTTACGATCACCCGGTTCATGTATAGATAGAATAAATTATTTACATGGAATTTATGTATTATATTACAGTGTTAAATATCGAAATAAAAATCAACAAGTCTCCCACTTATGTCAACAATTTCCATTGTTTCGTGACTTAGTAATTTCAAAATATTTCTCTACCGCCCATACCTATTCACATATTCTGTCTCTTTCTCACTAAACATGTATATAACAAATCAATAATATTTGTCATCCAACTCTTACCGCAATGAATAAACAAATAATATCATGTTTCACAATATATAAACATATATATTATAAAAGCCTGCACATGCAATACTACAATTTAATGTAACTTTATTTTATTTAAACACAGCTACTGTATTTGGATTTGCACAGGTAATATACATCACCTGTAGCTTTTCACACAGCTCGTAAATGTTTCAATTACGAATAAAACTCTCTCTCTCTCTCTCTCTATATATATATATATATATATATATATATAGGCGAACTGAATCATAGCTATAGTAAAGTATGCTGCTACAACAACTATAACGGGAAAATTATTAATTTGTCTTCTTTTTTTTTTGTCTTCAGTCATTTGACTGGTTTGATGCAGCTCTCCAAGATTCCCTATCTAGTGCTAGTCGTTTCATTTCAGTATACCCTCTACATCCTACATCCCTAACAATTTGTTTTACATATTCCAAACGTGGCCTGCCTACACAATGTTTTCGTTCTACCTGTCCTTCCAATATTAAAGCGACTATTCCAGGATAAGGCATCCTAAAGCGACACTCCAAACATATACTTTCAAAAATCTTTTCTTGACATTTAAATTAATTTTTTAATAATACATTAAATAATTAAATCAATACATTTAATAATTTGTCAACAAAAACAAAATGTAAAAAATTGGTCTTTTTTAAGTTTTGTACCTTAGTAGAGAAACATTTTTAAAAAAATTAACAAAAAAAAATAGTTTTAAATAAATCGTAAATAATCTGCGAAAAAGATTTTATTCCAATGCTCTCATGTCAAAAAAAAAATTCTATTCAAATCAGACTGTTGCATGTTTATTTCTATTCTGTACCTCACACCTCTATGGTTTACACGTGTTCACAGACGGTTTTGCAAATGGTGCAAGAAACGATAAAGCTGGAATTTATGCCGAAGATTTCCAGTTATCAAAAAGCTGGTGAAGCCAGCCAGTAACTTTGACGGCGAGGTCAGAGCAGTTTTTCTCGCTTTGGAATCCATAAAAAAGATCAAACCGCAAAAGTCGTTAACCTGATCGATTCGTAAGCTGCCACATTTACCGTTTCTGCTTTCCATAAATCAAGTTAATATGTGTCAGGAATCGATTGAAGAGTTGATTTTAGAAGTCATACAAGTCGTTTTACATCGGATACCGGCACACTATCAGTTACCGGACGATGAAAAAGCTGATTAATTACCTAAATAAGTGCTAGAAAGGAACAGCCTGATAAGCCAATACCTTTTATGACGGCAAAAAAATTAATCAAATCATCAAACATAGGAGAGAAAGCAGGGGCAGATAAATGTGAAGAATACAGAACAATTAGTTTAACCAGTCATGCATCAAAAATCTTAACTAGAATTCTATACAGAAGAATTGAAAGGAGAGTGGAAGAAGTGTTAGGAGAAGACCAATTTGGTTTCAGGAAAAGTATAGGGACAAGGGAAGCAATTTTAGGCCTCAGATTAATATTAGAAGGAAGATTAAACAAAAACAAACCAACATACTTGGTATTTATAGACCTAGAAGAGGAATTCGATAACGTAGACTGGAATAAAATGTTCAGCATTTTAAAAAAGTTAGGGTTCAAATACAGAGATAGAAGAACAATTGCTAACATGTAAAGCAACCAAACAGCAACAGTAATAATTGAAGAACATAAGAAAGAAGCCGTAATAAGAAAGGGAGTCCGACAAGGATGTTCCCTATCTCCGTTACTTTTTAATCTTTACATGGATCTAGCAGTTAATGATGTTAAAGAACAATTTAGATTCGGAGTAACAGTACAAGGTGAAAAGATAAAGATGCTACGATTTGCTGATGATATAGTAATTCTAGCCGAGAATAAAGAGGATTTAGAAGAAACAATGAACGGCATAGATGAAGTCCTACGCAAGAACTATCGCATGAAAATAAACAAGAAGAAAACAAAAGTAATGAAATGTAGTAGAAATAACAAAGATGGACCACTGAATGTGAAAATAGAAGGAGAAAAGATTACGCGGAGGTAGAAGAATTTTGTTATTTGGGAAGTAAAATTACTAAAGATGGACGAAGCAGGAGCGATATAAAATGCCGAATATAGCACAAGCGAAACGAGCCTTCAGTAAGAAATATAATTTGTTTACATCAAAACTTAATGTAAATGTCAGAAAAAGATTTTTGAAAGTGTATGTTTGGAGTGTCGCTTTATATGGAAGTGAAACTTGGACGATCGATGTATCTGAGAAGAAAAGATTAGAAGCTTTTGAAATCTGGTGCTATAGGATAATGTTAAAAATCAGATGGGTGGATAAAGTGACAAATGAAGAGGTATTGCGGCAAATAGATGAAGAAAGAAGCATTTGGAAAAATATAGTTAAAAGAAGAGAAAGACTTATAAGCCACATACTAAGGCATCCTGGAATAGTCGCTTTAATATTGGAAGGACAGGTAGAACGAAATCATTGTGTAGGCAGGCCACGTTTGTAATATGTAAAACAAATTGTTAGGGATGTAGGATGTAGAGGGTATACTGAAATGAAACGACTAGCACTATATAGGGAATCTTGGAGAGCTGCATCAAACCAGTCAAATGACTGAAGACAAAAAAAAAAAAGAAAAGTTAGAACAGAAATGGCGGCTAGAGTTAAAGGGAATCATTACTTGACGAAAAGGGACGAATCCCAGTAGATCTTTCGTTTCGAATGAAGACGGGGCACCACTATCTCCAGAGCCACCACCGCCGCATTGGAGTCGCCGAATCAGCAATATGTCCACTGCGTCGACAAGGATATATCACAAAATCTATCGACCTGTCCTGAATTACGGGATGTTAGAACCACAGCAATGAGTGAAGGTGACGTGTATTGAGCTGCTAGACGTCGCATATCCGAAATGGCCAAAGACTATCAAGGCATAGGACACAAAATATATATATATAGGCTTTCAAATCAAATCTTGAACATCTGATAACTGAAAATTAGAATTAAAAAGAGGTTTTAAAGACTGGAGAACAAAATTTAAAAATGTAATTGATCAGGGAAGAATGCAGATCTAATCTACCTCGAAATTACATTATTTTTTTTTAAATCTAGGTAGCATCCTTTTTTGAAAATATTCTTATCGTATTGTTTTAAACTACAGGACTTTAAGGAATTCAAAAAATGTAACCTTTCCCTTTCCCTCTTCCTGTTGGCAAAACAACAGTACTACCTATCGGATTTAAATGTAACTACTCTCTAAACAGAGTAGTAGGTTCAAAATACCCCAAACCTTCTTTCAACTGTTCAGGTCGAGAATTTCAATAGCTTTAAACTTCTCCAAACAACGCGGACCGTTTTGAAAAAAAAAACAGTGCGTAAATCGGTCCAGTATTTTTTTCAGTTTATAGCGGACACACATACGAACATTGCCTTATATGTATATACAAGAAGAAAGTATGTTTGTTTGTTTCGTAAATATTACGACACTGGTGCCATCTAGCGGGTGTAATTTTAACAAAAATTATTATTTTCATCTTAACGTAAAGTGGAGGATATGAAAATAGACATAAAATTACAACATCAATTTTCTGTCATAACTCGGCTATTTGTTAACCGATTATAAAAAATAAAATGAAAATTTGTTCAAAATAAACTGCTTAATATTTTAGCACATAACATACATTTTTATAAAACTATTTATGGAGATATAATGAATTGAAAAATAAACATGGCCGTTATTTTGTAATTTACGAAGGTATTGCTAATATTAAAACTTTATTACAAAGACGCTTACCAAATATTAATGCGATTCGTCTATCCGAAGTTGAGATATAAATTTTTATATAAAAATAACAAAATGGTGGACAGGGGAAGAACGAATGAGAAATTGCAATTTCTCTTAACGATATTTTATGTTTAGTTTTTTACAAGTAGAATTAGAAAAAGTATAGCCAGTCCGCCATTTTAGAAACACTCTATCTATCTATCTATCTATCTATCTATCTATCTATATATATATATATATATATATATATATATATATATATATATATATATATATATATATATATATGATATAAAATAAATACTATATACCGTTTTCAATTATATATAAACTTATAAACACCTCTACATATATGACACTATTTGGAAAACATCCAAGAATTAAAGGCATGCTATTGCATGAAAACCTACCCGTGTCATTAAATGAAAACGTACCCCTGTGCCAGTATAACAAGCTTAGTATATAGTTAACAGTAAAGTCTGCCACATGTTGCATATTAAATAAAATTACCTCTATATACTTCTTATTAAACATAAAATCGGGAGTTTTGGCTTCAGTCCTAAAATTAATTTTGTTACAAAGTTATAGCCGGTTAATAGAAAACAAAGTAAATTGGATGATGACACAATTAATTAAGCGTACATCATCCGTTAAATCGATCTTAAAATTATATATTAATTAATATTATACGTTATTATAAATTAATAAGGACGTGAACGAACGAACGAACGACCTATGTTTAATTAATTAATTAAACGATTATCCAGTTATTTAAATACGTGACAAAACCTCATAATCAATTATTATCATTACAAAAATACAATGGAGAGTTTAATTAAAAATAATACACGGGAAACACAAATTTTAAAATAAATACAGTGAAACCCGCGAACAATGAGCTCGTTTATAACGAGAAATATTCCAGGATTTTTTTGGTTTTTTTATCTCATTAATGATAAATTAATTCGCTTTTAGCGAGGTATCGACAAATTCTAAACTTTGTTATCACGAGCATTTCCATTTTTTAAAATACTGTAATTCAAAACAACCAAATGATCTCAACGCAAGGGAATTTCCACTTCTTCAGTTACGATTTTTATACGTAAAAATTGTAATATTTTATCTTAGGTTTGTTCAGGTCAGGTCTGAACGAGGAACAAAATGTTTGTAACAGGTCGTACAGTACAAGTCCCATTACGGTATTACAAAAGATGTTAATTATTTTAATTACTCGGGTTTTGCTGTTTGCCAAATTCCAGGAAAGACTGGGACCAAACAACGATCCGTCAAAACTACCCAAAAAGGTTCATCGAACTTTATAGCATATTTTAAACGATTTAAATGAAACTCTGAACAGAAGCTTGGTTACAGATACATTTTTCCTGTCCTACCCCCACTGGTAAATTCAGTAGTCATAATTTTCAGTTTAAAAACGCAGTAATGTACCGTAGAATGAGTTAAACAAACAGTATTGCGTTAAACTGATCGATTGGATACTCAGTAACCAAATACTGTTGTCGCGTTAGTAAATGCGTTTTCATTTTAGTGTTTCTTGGCTGAAGTCTGTTGCTGGACAAGATTACCCCCTACTCGAATTAGGATGTCAGATATTCTCCTACGACCTGTCATGACTACCTATTTTGTTTTACCATGCGAAAGTTTTAAGCCTTTAGTGGACATCCAGACTTCTGCCATTCGTATCGCTACGTTTGCCTTCTCCGATACCTCTACTTCAGTTTTTCCAGTAACAACCAAGGCCAGGTCGTCAGCAAAAGCCACTGGGAAAACACCCAGAGGATAACTCAGCCCGAGAATTCCGTCATAGACCAGATTCCAAAGGAGTGGCCCCAAGACAGAGCCTTGAGGCACTCCACACGTCACTTTGAAGCGGAAGCAGGACCTACCCTGGTGACAAACAACAAACCTATCCTGCAGGTAATTCTGGATAATTCTTCTTAGGTATCCAGGAATATCCTTATCTCTCAACGCTTGTAGGATCGGATCCCATTTCAGCGAATTAAAAGCATTGCTCACATCAAGCAATATCACAATTGGTATCTTCCTGGTGCGCCAAGTACCCGATGCCGCTTCGTCCACCACGAAGGTTTGACAAACTTCTAAAGAAGCATATGAAGAGATGCTGCGTAATTGGCAACATCGTTGGGATGTAGCCAACACGGGACGATGGACACATCGTTTGATACCTTTGATCCGACCATGGATAGAAAGGAAGTTCGGGGACATAAATTACTGGATAACGCAATTTTTTACAGGGCATGGGTCGTTCAAGTCCTATTTATGTGCGAGACTAAGGGTAGATAACAACAACTGTCCTTACTGTGGGGCATATGATTCCCCTGAACATGTAGTATTTGAATGTAACCGTTGGACTGAAAGCAGGCAATCCTGTGTAAGACGTATAGGGCCATTATCTACGGAGAATATGGTGGATAAAATGCTACTTAACGAGGATAACTTTAATGTGATCTCGTCGTTTATAACCGCAGTTATAAAGAAGAAAGATGAGGAAGCTCGTCAAGAAGAAACCGCTCGCTGAGGACGGCTTCTCGTAGGTGGAATTTCCACCTACGAAATGAAAGAGGTAACCGGTGAACTGACCTGCCGTGCCGGACATACAGCCGGCGGGCGGGGAGGCGAGCTAGAGTAAAGGACACTCCTCTGGCGCGAGTCAAACTTGATTGTAGATCCGTTCCAGAGGAGTAGGTGGGAATATAAAAAAAAAAAAAAAAAAAAAAAAAAAAAAATTAGTGTTTCTTGCTAAAAAAACAAAAAAAAAACTGAACAATTTCTTTTTAAAAGAGTGTACTGTATTAACTCCGCTTCATTTCCAATGAACAATGTTTGTAAAACACCTGTCTGTGAATGAGAAAATCCTCCCAAAAATTTTTTATTCGACAATAAATCAGCCTTTCAATAATATTCAACAGATCACTACGCAACAGCCGATGACGATGAACGAAATTCCGACTGACGAAGACATTATTACTGAGGTAACGTAGTCGTGCAGTTGATAGCGAAGCTGAAACTGAAAACAAAGATGAATCTACTACTCTCCCAGTCGTATCGATGAATGACGCCGAAAACGGAGTTTAGCGAGAATAATAATGTAAGTCAGTGATTCCCAAAATGGTCTCTTCACAGGGACGCCGCGAGATATTGTAAAAGCTTCATAATTAATTGAACAAAGACATTTATAATTATTAATTTAATGTTAATAAAGTAAAAAAACAATGAAGATACACGAGTTTTATTTATTTGTATCTCTTACTTACGAGTAATCATACGTTTAACTAGGGGTAAAGAGATTAAAAAAGAGATTAAAGAGATTAAAAATTAAAGAGATTAAAATTAAAGAGATTAAGAGATTAATAAAGAGATTAAAAACGTTTAATTGAAAAAGGGTTCCGCGACTCGGAAAAGTTTGTAAACCACTGATGTAAGTGATGAATTTATAGAGTATTTGAATAAACTACAAAACTGTTTTATAAGATTATTAAACAAACAAAAATAAATAATTATTTTAAGGCTAATTAGTTTGTATGCGCGTCCAATTTTTGATGTATTAAGTTAGAATGAAGAAAAAATAGATTAGAAAGGATTTTAGATTTAATAAATACAGTTTGTACGTAAAAACATGTGACATAAAAATTTTTTTGCGGTGTTCATTTGTTCCTCGATGACTGCAAACTTATTACCATTTTTTTTTTTTTTTTTGCTTATTCACTGAACGCTAACGGTTTTGGTTAAAAGCAAAACGTATTACCGTCTAAAAATTGTATTACATCTAAATTTTATTTGTCAGTCTACAAATAAAAAACACATCGATATTTTAAAACAGCTTCTTCTTAGATATACAGTATATTTTTTGTATTATAATAGATAATGACGGCGTAAACAATTACGGTTACGAGGTGGCAACACGGAAGTACCGAACATTCTGCTGTAACGACCATATTTGATCGGCCCCTTGAATTTCGTTGTAACCAAGTTTTACTGTAATAAAATGACTTAGGTTCAATTTTCTTAACATCTGGCACCGTTGGTATTATATATAAAAATAAAGTATCCAGTTACCAACAATTGTAAGTATTGATTATCCAAGCGCTTTCGTTTTATTCCTACATCATCAGGGATAACTGATTAATTATGAATTTTGGACATATAAAGTTTTATAAACGGGAATCAAAACGAAAATAAAATTTAATATTGTTATATTCATAAGTTAAAAATACGTCTTGTCGTAAGATGTTAAAAACTAACAATGTTAACGTTGACTTATTTTAAGTCAACGTGACGCACATCGAGTTGATTTCTTTGGATTAGTTGCAAAACTTTCTCTGATTAGTTCCACACCAGCTTCAGAGACACGTGGGCGTCCTGGTGATTTTATATGTTCAACAGAACAACCTGTCTCGACGAAGATTTGGTGCCAAGAGTAAATTGTATGCCTACGAGGAGGCTCCCTAATGTACTTGTACGTTGAACTGCAGTTACTGACTGCAAATTGTGAAACCAAAACACACACCAGTAAATGTGTCCATCTTTAACAACACTGGTGACAGCGCTGGTGGCCAAATTCCGTACTAATGAACTATATGTAACAAAACCTGATGTTTTTAGCTATGAAATGAAACCTCAGCCGAATCTTTAAGTTATCCAAATAGATTTTTATATGCTTTTAAAGTTGTGAAGTTCTTTTTGAATATATATATATATATATATATATATATATATATAAAGAGAGAGAGATGGAGAGAGAGTGAGAGAGAGAGAGAGAGAGTGACAGAGAGAGAGAGAGAGAGAGAGAGAGAGAGAGAGAGAGAGAGAGAGAGAGAGAGAGCGAGAGAGTGAGTGAGAGAGAGAGAGAGAGAGAGAGAGAGAGAGAGAGAGAGAGAGAGAGAGAGAGAGAGAGAGAGAGAGAGAGAGAGAGAGAGAGAGAGTGAGTGAGAGAGAGAGAGTGAGTGAGAGAGAGAGAGAGAGAGAGAGAGAGAGAGAGAGAGAGAGAGAGAGAGAGAGAGAGAGAGAGAGAGAGAGAGAGAGAGAGAGAGAGAGAGACAGAGAGAGACAGAGAGAGAGAGTTACGTATAAAGCTTTGTAGGTACAAAATCTCCAAAAAATAAATTTAATTGTAATTTAGGGTCAAAATCCGTTATATGCCCACAACATATATGTTAGTTAGTTCTTAGATAGAACTGAAACGCTATATTGAAATAAAAAAATAAATAAATAAAATTATAAATGTAATCTTTCTCTTTTTCATGTTTAGCCTCCGGTAACTACCGTTTAGATAATTCTTCAGAGGATGATATGTATGAGTGTAAATCAAGTGTAGTCTTGTACATTCTCAGTTCGACCATTCCTGAGATGTGTGGTTAATTGAAATCCAACCACCAAAGAACACCGGTATCAACGATCTAGTATTCAAATCCGTGTAAAAATAACTGGCTTTACTAGGACTTGAACGCTGAAACTCTCGACTTCCAAATCAGCTGATTTGGGATGACGCGTTAACCACTAGACCAACCAGGTGGGTTTAAAAATGTAATCTAACCAAACTTTAACCTACGGTAACCTTGACTAACGAGCGAAGCTTAAGTTTGGTTACATTATATTGACAAACCCATAGGGTTGGTCTAGTGGTGAACGCGTCTTCTCAAATCAGCTGATTTCGAAGTCCAGAGTTCTAGCGTTCAAGTCCTAATAAAGGCAGTTACTTTTATACGGATTTGAATACTAGATGGTGGATACCGGTGTTCTTTGGTGGTTGGGTTTCAATTAACCACACGTCTCTTAAAATGGTCGAACTGAGACTGTACAACACTAAATTTCTTCATTTACACTCATAAATATCATCTTCTGAAGTAATACCTGAACGGTAGGTAATTCCCGGAGGCTAAACAGGAAAAAAAAGATTATAATTTTATTAATTTATTTTCTTATTTCAATATACCGTTTCAGTGGCGCTATCTAAGAATTAACTAACTAATTAAAGAAGCGTTGTGGGCGTACAACAGATTTTTGACCGCAAATTAGATGTTGTATTAGTGTATCTGTTATCATGTGAAAATTTGAAGATTGATTTTTTAACCTCAGGGTTTCGGGTCTATCGTTAGGCATGTCATTGATTCAGAGGATGAGATGAATGATTTGTAGCGTGTGTAAAAATGATATTCCTGACCGGGATTCAAACCCGAGACCTCAGAATGTAAAGTCGAGTTGAGTCGTTCTTACTTAACGCTCAATTTAAAATCGATAAAACTTGGGCGGGAAAAATTAGAAGCGTAATTCGTTACGATGGTGCGAATTTGAACGTCGATGTTTCTTTTTATAAATGTTTCAAGTATCTACCGATAGATAACAGGACAAGACAGTTAATTTACTAAAATAAAATGTTAAATATAAATATTTGATTAAATCGTTTTAAAAATCGTATTTTTATTATGTATAAAAAAAAATAATAATTTTTTTAAAATTATTTCTTTAAATTACCGTTAAAATAGTTTAATTTAACCCAACAGTCCATCGTTGATTGGAATGACGTTACGCACTTCGGTGGACTTCGACACTGTGACGAATTTTTTGTCGGGAATACTGCAAATGAAATATCGGGAAGCGAGGGGGATAAAGGACAGTTCCGTATGGAGTTGCCGTTCACCCGTGTTTGCACGGATAAACGGTGGCGATGAATTGCGGGGACTCTTGAGCCCTTGAGCTGAAAGATCCCGGCGGGGTCGTCCCTCGAGGGTGTCCTCGTTAGAAGCGAAACACAAAAGACCGAGTTACTGGGTGATGGAGGCCCGGAACGGCATAGCGTTTCCCTCGTCTAGAGGCAAAGGCACCACCCTGAACCCTTTTCATGCTTAATTTGGGATCTGGAACCGGGAGGCAGGGCTATAAAAGAAAACAAAAACCAACAAACTGGGAAGTTTAATTTAACCCAACAGACCAACGGAAGAGCCGGCCTCCGTGACGCGAGTGGTAGCGTCTCGGCCTTTCATCCGGAGATCCCGGGTTCGAATCCCGGTCAGGCATGGCATTTTCACACACGCTACAAATCATTTATCTTATCCTCTGAAACAATACCTAACTGTGGACAAGGAGGTTAAAAAAAAAGGACTGGTCTACTGGTAATCTCATCGTCAGTTGATTTCGAAGTCGACGTTCTCAGGTTCAAATCTTAATAAAGGTTTTTATTCGGATTTGAATACCGATGTTTTTTGGTGGTTGGGTTTTAATTAAACACACGTCTCAAGAATGGTCGGCCTTAATTTGTTCAAGACTACACACTTAACCGTACAATTACATTACACTGATAAGTACCTAATGACTTTAATTGTTGATGTGACCATAAAGAAAATTATTTTCTTTTTTAATTAATTTTTTTATAACAAAAAAAAAATACAAATTATACCTCTTTTTAGGTTTCTTATTTTTTGTAAAATTTTACATTAGAATGACTAAGTACCAATTCAAAAGAAATAAAATAAAGAAAAGTCGGTCTTCTCACGCAGAACTGCGTAAGAATTTTATTCCCCATTTTTAAATTTCTTACGGTCAATTAGCATTATGCCGTTTATATTCATACGTCTCATGGGAAAGATTGTATACATATAAAACAGAGGGAAAAAATGATATATGATTCTTTTTAGGCAGTCGGAAAAAGAATGAAAGTAAAATGAGATAGAAGTGAGAAAAAGGAAATGGGAATAAAAGAGATATATTGAAAATAATTTGAATAAACCACACGTATGTGTGTGTGTATATATATATCTTGCCAAAATATACTCCTTTAATTTTTTTCAGTTGAAAGATCAACGACTATTATGAAATATAGTTGTACAATGACCCCTCCCAATCTTTCTGAATATCTACTGAAATACATATTTCATCAAGTGTTTAAAAAACAAGAAATTATAAAAAAACAAACTCGAAACTATGATACTAAATTTTACCCTGATATTTTTATACACCATTTAGTCTTCTCCAGTAATATATTTTTTAATATTTTTTTTTACCTTCAGTAATTTGACTGGTTTGATGCAGCACTCCAAGATGCCCTATCTAGTGCTAGTCGCTTCATTTCGGTATACCCCCAACATTCTACATCCCTAACAATTTGTTTTACATATTCCAAAAGTGGCCTTACTACACAATTTTTTCCTTCTACCTGTCCTTCCAATATCAAAGCGACTATTCCAGGATGCCTTAGTATGTGGCCTATAAGTCTGTATCTTCTTTTAACTATATTTTTCCAAATGCTTCTTTCTTCATCGATTTGCCGCAATACCTCTTCATTTGTCACTTCATCCACCCATCTGATTTTTAACATTCTCCTATAGCACCGCATTTCAAAAGCTTCTAATCTTTTCTTCTCAGATACTCCGATCGTCCAAGTTTCACTTCCATCTAAAGCGACACTCCAAACATATACTTTCAAAAATCTTTTTCTGATATTTAAATTAATTTTTGATGTAAACAAATTATATTTCTTACTGAAGGCTCGTTTAGCTTGTGCTATTCGGCATTTTATATCGCTCCTGCTTCGTCCATCTTTAGTAATTATACTTCCCAAATCACAAAATTCTTCTACCTCCATAATCTTTTCTCCTCCTATTTTCACATTCAGTGGTCCATCTTCGTTATTTCTACTACATTTCATTACTTTTGTTTTGTTCTTGTTTATTTTCATGCGATAGTTCTTGCGTAGGACTTCATCTATGCCGTTCATTTCTTCTAAATCCTTTTTACTCTCGGCTAGAATTACTATATCATCAGCAAATCGTAGCATCTTTATCTTTTCACCTTGTACTGTTACTCCGAATCTAAATTGTTCTTTAACATCATTAACTGCTAGATCCATGTAAAGATTAAAAAGTAACGGAGATAGGGAACACCCTTGTCGGACTCCCTTTCTTATTACGGCTTCTTACTTATGTTCTTCAATTATTACTGTTGCTGTTTGGTTCCTGTACATGTTAGCAATTGTTCTTCTATCTCTGTATTTGAACCCTAAACTTTTTAAAATGCTGAAAATTGTATTCCATCTATAATTTAGTGATAATTAGATATAGATTGGGGTTTAAAAACCTAAACAAAATGTTTAGGTGTCAGATGAATAGGAATCTGGGAAGATGCCACCACGAACATCGGAATTTTTTTAAAGTTTGGTTAGATTATAATTTTATTTATTTATTTATCCTATTTCAACACAGCGTTTCAGGTACCATCTAATAACTAACTAAATAAAGAAGCGTTGTAGGCATATAACATATTTCGACCGTTTATAGTTGTGTACTTACATAGAAGTTTTGATATTTCGAATCCGCTGAGTAAAAATCACTATTTTATGCAAAAAATATTCCCAGTATAACCACATCAATTTTGGACAAGTTACTGCTGTTGGCTTTTGCGAACCGTGCTTTTATTGCAAAAGACTTGTCATTATGCTTTTACAGAAAACTGTATAAAACAAAAAAAATTTTTTAGAGCACAAAATCAACAAACCACGCTGTAAACGATTTGACGTTTTGCAAGGCATGACGTCACGCGCTCTGATTGGTGTTTTATATCACGTGGCAAACGGTAATTTATTTTTTGAAAATATTAAATAATCTTAAATAAATTAGGTTCATATTCAATATTTTTAGATTAAGATTAATTGAAGAAAGCAAAATTCTTTCAGGTTTAACCTTACTGTTATCTAGCTTACTGTATATATCATTATAAATTCATATAATTTAACAACAGTTTTCTACAAAAAAATTAATTTTGTAATTGTCACTACGGATTTAATGGTTGTTCAAATTAAACAAGTTCTATAATATAAATAACTACTGTAATAAATAATATATATTTTTAAAATAAACGTTAAAACATTCTAATAAAAAAAAAAGATACAATATTTTTTTTTTAAAAATGCAAAGGAAAATAAAAAATTATTATACTCTTAATAATGATTTACAACTATCAGTTTTAAAAGTTATCGTCAGATGTCGGCGTCGGCACGACTATGCCAACCTAACTTATTAACGTATAAAAACAATATAAATGCTTTGTTTATAAGTATAGAACTGTATTATAATACTAATAACAATAGTACGGTTTCCAACTTGTTACATAATAACAAAACAGTTTATCAGTGACAAAACTAGATGGCAGCACCGGTATAAATTGTTTTTCTTCTACAAACGTTTTACCAATGAAATATTTTACGTACCAGTTTCCTTAATGTTATATAATGTACTATAAGACAAAAAAAAAGATAAGTTCTTCGACAATACAGCTTTTCAATTCTGAAAATTTTATTTTGTTTTTCTTTCTTTTTACGGACGGTTAACTCTTTTTCTAATCTGCCACTTTATCATCATTTTATCCGTACTAAAGTAATTTAAAATTATTCGTTATTAACTTTATAAAACATAAACAAAACCATTTTTAATTAAAATTAATTAATTAAAGCAACTTCATTTTTTTAAAGTATTTCTTGTTTTTTTTTTTTTTTTGAACAATATTTATTAAGATTAAAACTAATTAGTCAAAAATATTTTTAAAAAATCCTAAACTTCTTTATTATTCAAAAACTTTATTAATAAATTCTGTAGTATTAGAATAAAATATTAACAGAATATGCTAACCATTAAATTCAGGACTATTATAAAAGAATGGTGAGATTTTGAACATGGTTTAAATTAAAACAGAATTACTTACAGTTTATGTTTTTTATTTTTCAAATTTGTCGTCTCAAACATTTTTTTACATAATTAATAAATTTCAATATGTGCGGCCTTAGTCGCTCGACAAATGTCCAAACGATACTCAACTTCTCTCCAAACATTAGTAACATTTCTTCGTTAATGGTTGTCATCGCGTCATTAATCCTGTTTTTTAAGCGGTTTAGGTCGCGAATTTTTTGTCTATAAACAACGCTTTTGATGTATCCCACAAGAAAAAATCGCAAGGCGTCAGGTCTGGACTCCTTGGAAACCAAAGTACGGGTCCTTGCCGGCCTATCCATGGGTCTCCAATTTTTTCGTTCAAAGCGTCCGTGACCGATGCCTTGAAGTGCGGGGGAACACAATCATGTTGGAAATGAAGTCGATGAATGTTTTCGGGTTCATCCGGCTGAGGAAAACAATAATCGGTTAACATGTCAAGATACGCAACTTCATTAATTGTTTTTTCAGCAAAGAAGAAAGGCCCTATTACACGATTTTTCATCGTACTCACACCAAACATTAACGTTAAGCGAATCGCGTTGTTTCTCAATAATTGCGTGTGGGTTTTCAGAGCCCCATATTCGTGAATTGTGTCTGTTAACGCATCCGTTCACATGGAATGTAGCTTCGTCTGTAAAAATTATATCGTCTAAAAATGACTCGTTTTCACTTATTCTGTCCGACTTTTCAAGAACGAAATCGTAACGTTTTACACCATCATCGGGTTTCAATTCCTGCAGTATCTGGATTTTATAAGCGTGTAATTTCAGTTTTTTTATGTAAAACTGTGTGAACTGTTGATTTTGGAATACCTAATTCGACGCTTCGACGGGGGATGGACTTCCCAGGACTTCTAATTGCCGATCGTTTAATTAGTTCAACCGTTTCGTCCGGTACACTTGGTTTGCCGGTCGATTTCTGTTACCGATCCGGTTTCTTCGAATCGTTTGAACCAACGTGTTATGTTATTTTTGTGCGGCGGATCTCTTCCGAATTCACGTCGAAACGCACGTTGAACTAAAATTACGGATTTTAATTCGGCCCTCAATAAAACACACTTTGCTTTGTCTTTATCCGAGAACATAGTAACTCGCTAAACTCACCGCAACATCAATACAAAACTGACGTTGTGGTTACAACTGCTGATAAACAAACTTTTGGATTGGAGACTTTCAGGGATACCAACATAACATCTAGAAATTTCCCTACAATCTTCCTATGAATTACTGAAACGCACCATTCTTTTATGACAACCCTATATTTTTTCAACGGTTAAATATAGAAAATTTTTTTTTAATCAAATTAACCGATTTCTGTGGAGAAATGGTAGCGTCTTGTCCTTTCATCCGGAGGTCCCAGGTTTAAATCCCGGTCAAGCATGTAATTTTTCATACGCTATAAAATTCCATATCCATATTCCCACATTTAAGCTTCAAAGTATCTTTGCTGAATTTAATTCATCAAGAAAGAAACAAGTTCTTATCTCAAAACGATATTTTTAGGAGATTTCTAAGGAATTTGTAGAAATCGCTACTGCGTCCGGTCATATTTTCTAAGGGAGTGTCAGGGGGGAGAAGAGATTAACATTTCTTTATGTTTTGGAGGGTCCTGAACATAATTATTCCGTAAATTTTACATACAAATAAAAAAAAAAAAAAAAAAAAAAAAAAAGATAAAAAGAAACGACCTCAATAGTATGTATGTATAAAAAACTTTTTCATCCAGTCTACTGGATGTAAATCTTAACAATTTTTAACGAAACTTAATAGGGTGATGTAAATTTAGTAGAAATAAAGAAAGCCCTATTGATTTTTAAGCGAAGTGGTTAACACAACCGGAGGTAGAGACAAAAAACTGGGCTTTTGAGTACTTTTTCAATGTTTTCCTGATGTAACTTGAAGGATGACATATTATAAAGCCAAAATTAGATTTTTTGGAAAAATTAAAGTCCCGAAAATCTAAGTTTTAAGACTAATGGTTTCCCAGTAATCCAAAAACATCAAGTTTGTACCACAAATCTGATTTTTGCGAAAATTTTGATGTGTGAACTAGTTTCGCAATGACTTAAATTCAAAATATCATGTTTACGTAACAAAAATAAGATTTTTGATACTGTTATTTCTCGCCAAACATAAATTTTTTTTTTTGACCCAAACTATTTTAACTTTTACCCCAGATTTCTCGGAAACTATTAAAATTTTCTTTTTAAACCTGTTTTTTTTTTAGAAAGTCACCGAAAAAAGATGCCTATGTGGTCTCATAATTTTATTTTCCAATAAAAATAAATATATTCTCAATTTTTGCCTTCAATACGTTTTTAGACAACTAGATATTAAGGATAACCCACCGGGTTGGTCTAATGGTGGAACTCTCACCCGGAGTTCCAGCGTTCAAGTCGTAGTAAAGTCAGTTAGTTATTTTTACACGGATTTGAATACTAGATCGTAGATACCGGTGTTCTTTATTTTCTTTCTTTTTCCTGTTTAGCCTCCGGTAACTACCGTTTAGATAATACTTCAGAGGATGATATGTATGAGTGTAGTCTTGTACATTCTCAGTTCGACCATACCGGAGATGTGTGGTTAATTGAAACCCAACCACCAAAGAACACCGGTATCCACGATCTAGTATTTAAGTCCGTGTAAAAATAGCTGACTTTACTAGGACTTGAACGCTGTAACTCTCGACTTCCAAATCAGCTGATTTGGAAGACGCGTTCACCACTAGACCAACCCAGTGGGTCTCTTTGGTGTTCGGGTTTCAGTTAACCACACATCTGAGGAATGGTCTAACTGAGACTGTACAAGACTATACTTCATTTAAATTCATACATATCATCCTCACATCCTTTACAGTAATACCTGAACGGAAATTCCTGAAGGATAAACAGGAAAAGAAAGAAAAGTAGTTTTGAAGATTTTCGAGCCATAAAATTTCATACATAGTTCGTTCAATGTTTTTCGACACTTAATTGAACGTAATTCAAGAGCGACACAACGAATCTTCATTAAATTATCACATGCACAACTTCAAATATATTACCATAACATATCTAAATTTCAATGAAATTGATTCAGTACTTTTGGAGATTTTTGAGCCACAAATTTCATACATTGGATTTTTAATATATATAAATAAGAAAATTACATTTTAAGTAAACGTAGTTTTCGTACTCTTTATACCAAAAACGTACAGAAAATCCAATTTCATCTCCCAATCCTACCTTGCGACCGAAAATAACACCGTATCTTTCTTTCTAAAAACCGGTAAAAAAAGCAACACAAAATGCGGAACTTACTGCATACTCCGTATAAGTTTTATACGAATTTGAATACTACACGGTCTCCCATATAAAACGCAATCACTCATCCATTAAATTTCAAAAGTAAGCTTATTCCCCTACTCGTTACTGAAATGGACTCGTCCAACATCTGAACATCGCGGCGACGCAGTAGAACACTACCGATAGTAACAACAATGCGATCATAACGTTCAGTGTATTGCTAGAGACAAGATGGTGTTTTCGCTAGACGAACGTGTTTTCATTGTTTAGTCGTACTTCAGTACGAAATCAGCGGTTGCAGTGAAAGATTTGTTCCGCCATAAGTACCCAGATAAACCGGCTCCTAACAAAACATCAGTATTGAGGTTAGTCGCAAAATTTAGAAAGACCGGTTCTGTTAATAACAAGGAACACAAAAGATCTGCGTCGGTGTTGAATACAGATACAGTCGCTGAAATCAAAGACCGATTACTCTCCTCGCCAAATAAATCGATCAGACGTTTGTCTGCTGAAATTAATTTGTCTAAATCGACTGTTCGTCGGGCGACCAAACGATTACAATTACGACCTTATCGCGTTCAAACGGTTCATCGACTTTTTGAGCCCGACAAAGAAAAACGGCTATATTGTCAACGGTTCCGTCGATTTCTACGTGAGGGAATTAACGTTATGGATTCGTTATTTTTCACAGATGAAGCACGGTTTCATTTGGATGGCTACGTAAACAGCCAAAACAGTAGAATTTGGAACGCTGAAAATCCCCACGTTTATCACGAAAAACAATTACACCCTGTAAGCTTAATAAGCTGTATTAAATATCCAGCCACAAACTTTGAAAAAAGTTGCAAGAAACGCTGTAAAAAGAATTGAAGCTTGTGTTCAAGAAGATGGCGGCCACTTCCAACATTTACTTTAAATGTAAGGTAATGGATGGTAATAATAAAAATTACATTTATATTTACACATGCCTTTTTATTATTTCAATACCTACCAATGTAAGGTTGGGTTGCGTTTTACATGGGACACCTGTACATCATATATACCGGTGTTCTTTGGTGGTTGGGTTTCAATTAACCGCACAGCTCAGGAACGGTCGAACTGAGACTGTACAAGACTACACTTCATTTACACTCATACATATCATCCTCATTCATCTGAAGTAATATCTAAACGGTAATTTCCGGAACCTAAACAGGAAACAGAGAAAAGATATTAAGAATAATTTGACAGTACAATTAAAAGAAATTATATTTCATAAATGTGACGTAGATTACAATAAACTAACAACCAGCGTTTGGTATCAGGCAATTAAAGAACTTGATTCCTTAACAAAGCAGAATGAAATCGGCGTAAAACCTTTCTTTTGATAGGGAAAGTTGTAAATTGCTAGAAATAAGAAATCTGTGATAATTTTTTTAAAACAAAATTCTGACTTTTAGAACTTTTATCTAAAAGAACACCGAATAATTCAGTATTAATATACATTTCATTATAGTAATACTATTTTAACAGGTAATTTCAACTATTTTTTATAATAATATAAAATAATTTTTTACCATCTATACCATGACCTATCAATATATATATATATATATATATATATATATATATATACATATATATATTTTAATTTACTATGATAATTTAATACTATTTATTTTATATTTACAGGCGCGAAATAAGCCAGCAGATGGTGGAGGACATGTTAATCAAAAAGGTGTCACCGGACAAAAAGGTGGACAACAAACAGCAGTTAAAACAGCAACTGCGCATGCGCAGACTCCTGTTAAAAAACAGCCGCCGTCAGCTCAAAAAGGACAAGTTAAAACTCAACCGAAACCTGCACCCCCACCAGCAGCTCCAAAACCGCCAGCAAAGAAAAATGATAAAAAGAAACGGCATCAACAGTATGACCTAGTAGTCACAATCGATTTGGTAAGTACAACAAACATTTTTATTTTTTAATCTTATTATTATAAATGTTTTTAAAGAAGGAGTTTGATAGAGAGGGGTGGGGAGAGGTAGGGAGAGAGGGAGAGAGAGAGAGAGAGAGAGAGTGTGTGTGTGTGTGTGTGTGTGTGTGTGTGTGTGTGTGAAAATTATCGTAGACCTAAAGAAAAAAATCTCTTTCGGCACGCCGGAAGGCGTATGTAGATTTCACCGGTGCTAAATAGAGGATAAAATAATAAAAGTAGAGGATATTTAAAATTTAATGGTATCAATTCCCCATATATAGAAGTAATCTGATCAGACCAAGTTTGGTCAAAATCGGCTCAGTAGTTATTGTGACATAAAGAGATGCCAACAGTCCGAACACACACACACACTTATACAGGGTCATTCACGGGAACCGGATGTTTTTAAAATAATCATAAAAAATTGAATATTTACTTTAAAAAAGTTTTATTGGTACTGAAACACTTGTTAAATCAAAGCATTTGTTACTTACTCGTGAAGGAAAAATTATGTCCGGCAAGTGATGTCCATTTTGGGCAATACATTGTTGTAGCCTTTCACGGTAACCGGCCTCAACTCTTTGCGGCATGTCTACATCAATCTGGGTGACGTGATGACGAATTGCGATCTTTAGGTCCTCCAATGTACGCGGTTTATCGCCGTACACACGCGATTTCAGAAACCCCCGCAGAAAAAAATCACAACTACTCAAGTCGGGGGACCGAGGGGCCAAGGAATGTCGCCGAATTTGGAAACGATCCGTCCCGGAAACAAGTTACAGCCATCGTTGCCCTCGCTGTGTGCGCTGCAGCTCCATCCTGCTGGAATAACACATTATGAAAATCGATTCCCCGGTTTCGTAACTCAGGGATGAAAAACGTATTCAATATCGCAATGTAACGATCAGCTGTTACAGTTACGGCAGCGTCATTTTCTCAAAAAAATATGGTCCAATAACACCGACCTTTCCTGTTGCACACCAGACTGTCACCTTTGGGCTATGAGGTGGTCTCTCGTGAAGCCGATGTGGGTTTCTTTCTGTCCGATACCGGCAATTCTGTTTGTTGACGAAACCATTCAGATGAAAATGGACTTCGTCACTCATTAACGATAACAAATTTTCATTTTCTTCAAAAACGGTAAGCATTTGTCGACAAAATTGTAATCGCTGCGTGAAATCTTGCTCGTTTAACTGCTGCACGACGGCTATCTTGTAAGGATGGAAATGCAGGTCTGTATGCAGAATTCGTGTTACCGTACTTGTGCTCATTTGAAGCGCTGCTGAATGCCTCTAAATAGAGCGGCGTGGGCTTCTGACAATGGCTTCCCTTACTAGTTCGATGTTCTCCGGAGTGCTAGCAGTTCGTCGGGGACCCGGTGGTTTTTTCTTCAAATATTGAACCGCTTGTTCGAAGGTCGTTTACCTGTCGCAATGTTGTGTTACGAGAAAGGACACTTGCATTACGATGGATATTAAACTGACGGCGGAAATCTCGCTGAACAGCAGTTACGGATTTGTCATTTGGCACAAAACTGTCATACGCGTACAGGCGTTGGTCTAGCGTCCACGGCTCCATCTCAACGTCTAAAATGTAAATGCTATGAACAAACGAAACGTCAGACACCAGCCAGGTGTCCCTCCCACCACGAACGCCCGAGTACAACCCACTTTAAAAACATCCGGTTCCCGTGAATGACTCTGTATATACGAAGATCCGGAAAATTTTCATCCAGTTTTTTGTTCCTTAGGGATAAAAAACGTCGGTGAAAGCCGCATATGCCCAAATTGTACCAATTATAATACTTAACTTCTAGAGCTATAGCGCTCTCTAGACGGGAAAGTAATGAAATCATAATAAAAAAAATCCCTTTTTCGGCACGCCGGAAGGTGGAGGTAAATTTCACCGGTGTTAAGTAGAGACTAAAAAAGATGTCCACCTTAAAGTTAAGAAAAACTTCAAATTTACTCAATACGACAATAGTTGCATGTTTATCATACAATAAGCCCCATCTTCTTACAATTTCAGCAACATTTTGGTCATCCCTTGCCGTAAGGCCAAGTTGGTCATATCAAAAATTGTTACAGACAAACGTTTTCGGTAATATTTACAGGATTAATATTAATTTTAAACAGTTTCGATATTATGTTTATTAAGGGAGGTATTCTTTTTTTGTCTTCGAAACCTCATTTTTTTTACACTCTGGGCCAATGGTTGATGATATCGAAAAACCTTACTTTGATAAGTTTTACACCTTTCTCCAAAAAATAGTACGGAACTTAAAACGAATTCGATATTTTACTTAACAAAGTTATAGCGAAAATTTTACTTTTTTCGTAAAAGCCCTCCCATTTCCAACCCGATGGTTCGATATTGCCTAATAATGAACTCGACCGAGATTTTGGGTCGTTTTATTTTATGTATAAATTTGAAAGTGATTGGCACAAAATTACGGTAGTTATTGTGTCTACAAGAAAGTGAAATATATATATAAATGTATACATAAACCTTTGAATTGACGATGGTTTTGAGATCTGCGGGATGTGAAACGGGAAGATATGTCGAAATTTTCCGGAAGTTGAATCATGGTATCGTTTATAATAGGTAGCTTTGTTATGGAACCCACCAGGTTGGTCTAGTGGTGAACGCGTTTTCCCAAATCAGCTGATTTGGAAGTCGAGAGTTCCAGCGTTCAAGTCCTAGTAAAGCCAGTTATTTTTACGCGGACTTGAATACTAGATCGTGGATACCGGTGTTCTTTGGTGGTTGGGTTTCAATTAACCACATATCTCAGAAATGGTCGAACTGAGAATGTACAAGACTACACTTCATTTACACTCATACATATCATCCTCATTCATCCTCTGAAGTATTATCTGAACGGTAGTTACAGGAGGTTAAACATGAAAAAGAAAAGAAAAGCTTTCTTATGGAATCTACCTAAAAGATTAGTATACAGAGGAAACCGCGAATAACAAGCTCTCTTGTTATGAGAACATGGTTGTAACGAAGGAAATACCGGGGTTATTTTTAAAAGAGTGTACTCTATTTAAACTCCGCTTCATTTGTAATGAACGATGTTTGTAGAAACACCTCTCCATGAGTGAGAAAATCCAAATTATCCAACAATTGGAACTAGACCTATCAAACTCTTAACTGGACCAAAAAAATCAGCCTTTTAAAAGTCAATAGATGACTACGCAACGGCCAATGACGATGTACATACTACAGAAATTCTGAACGATGAAGACATTATTACTGAGGTAACTCGTAGTCGTGCAGATGATAGCGAAACTGAAACTGAAAACGAAGATGAATCTACTACTCTCTCAGTCGTATCGATGATTGACGTCAAAGAATGTTTTAGAATGTTTTAAAAAATTAATGGAGTTTAGTGAGACTAAAAAAAGTGCTGAATTTGTGGAGTACTTGAATAAACTACAAAAGTGTTTTTTAAGATTATTAAACAAATAAAAATAAACGATTATTTTAAGGCTAAAGCTTATATTTTTTCTTTGATCCGTTTTTGAATTTTAAATAATTGATTCATTTATTTAGTGGATTTTTTTTTATTTATTTGATTAGACAGGGAATTTTATTGCACTAGATAGGGAATCTTGGAGAACTGCATCAAACCAGTCAAATGACTGAAGACAAAAAAAAAATAGTAGTTTGTACAGGTGATTCAAAGAAACAAGAAATTTTGAAATATGTTGGTAGCCGTGGGCGATTAGTACCACTCGATAAGTGGCGCCAGACTCTCTAACCTAACCTGCCATTTAGTTGTCATGGATCCTTGGAGTGGTACGCAACGTGCATTTGTTATCAAAGCGTTTTATAAAAACAATGACAGTGTGGAAGGAGCGCGTAGAGAATTTCGCCGTCATTTTAAACTGGAACGGCACGACCGTGTTCTATCAGCACGTGCAATTAAAACATGGATATCTAATTTTGAGGAAACCGGTTCTGCGATGAAAAAGAAACCTCCAGGCCGTGAGCGAACCGTCCATACACCACAGAATGTTCAAGCTTTACAAGATGCTGTCACACGAAGTCCACATCGGTCAATCCGTCGTCTCTCAGCATCTTTACGATCGCATAGTTCAAGCGTTCGAAAAATGTTAGTGAAGGACTTGCAATACCATCCGTACAAGTTGCAGATCGTCCATGAACTGAAACCGAACGATGCAGTTGTGCGAGCACAATTCTGTAATGTAATGCTTCAGAAGATAAACGATAACGAAGAGTTTGTTCACGAACTGTAGATGTCAGACAAAGCGCATTTCCACCTCGGTGGATTTGTTAACGAGCAAAATTTCAGATACCGGGCAGAAGAAAATCCTACGCAGCTACACCGGCGTCCGATGCACAGCCAGAAAGTGGCCGTGTGATGTGCTATGTCATCTTACGGTGTTATAGGCCCTTATTTTTTTGAGGATGACAACGGTCTTGCGATTACAGTGACGTCGGCTCGTTACATAGCCGTTCTTGAAACCTTTGTTGTGGAACAACAAAAGAGATTCTTAACACAGCCTGGTTTCAACAAGACGGAACAACGTCACATACTGCACGAATATCGATGGCAGCTGGACGCCGATTGTTTGGACAACGTGTCATTTGTCGAAATGGTGACATTAGATGGCCGCCCAGATTGCCTGATTTCTCACCTTGCGATTACTTTTTGTGGGGTCACCTTAAAAGCAAGGTGTTCCACAGTAGACCTGCTACAACGGAAGAACTGAAGGCAAAGATCCAAGAAGCAATTGCGGAAATTCCAGTCGAGATGTTACGTCAAACCACGAACAATTTAACGAAGAGACTTCGTGAATGTTTACGTAGAAGAGGAGGTCACCTGGAAGATGTCATCTTTAAAAAATAAACTAAAATGTATGTATCCTAAAATGGCATAATTTATATAATTACATGAAATAAAATTATTTTCTAAAAAAAAAAATTTTCATTAACGTTATTTAATTTTTACAATTTCCCGTTCCTTTGAATCAACCTATATATGCCATTAACTTTTGACGTATTCTGTTAGAATGAAGAAAAAATAGATTAGAATGATTTTATAGATTTAATAAATACAGTTTGTATGTAAAAAGATGTGATATAGAAATTTTTTTGCGGTGTACATTTGTTACTTTCCTCGATGATTTTGGTAAGTTTACTGCTGCACACTTATTACCATTTTTGATTTGCAAGTTTTAGTTAAAAGCAAAATGTATCAGTGTCTAAAAATTGTACTACATCAAAATTTTATTTGATATTCTATAATACAAAACAAATCGATATTTTATTTTCAAACAACTTGTTCTTAGGTATGCAGTATATTTGTTGTATTATAATAGATGACGGAGTAACCCACCGGGTTGGTCTAGTGGTTAACGCGTCTGCCTAAATCAGCTGATTTGGTGGAAAGTCGAGAGTTACAGCGTTCAAGTCCTAGTAAAGCCAGTTATTTTTACACGGATTTGAATACTAGATCGTGGATACCGGTGTTCTTTGGTGGTTGGGTTTTCAATTAACCACACATCTCAGGAATGGTCGAACTGAGACTGTACAAGACTACACTTCATTTACACTCATACATATCATCCTCATTCATCCTCTGAAGAATTATGTAAACGGTAGTTACCGGAGGCTAAACAGGAAAAAGAGAGAGTCTCAAAAATGTAAACCCACCGGGTTGGTCTAGTGGTGAACGCGTCTTCCCAAATCTGCTGATTTGGAAGTCGAGAGTTCTATCGTTCAAGTCCTAGTAAAGCCAGTTATTTTTACACGGATTTGAATACTAGATCGTGGATACCGGTGTTCTTTGGTGGTTGGGTTTCAATTAACCACACATCTCAGGAATGGTCGAACTGAGAATGTGCAAGACTACACTTTATTTACACTCATACATATCTCATCCTCTGAAGAATTATCTAAACGGTAGTTACCGGAGGCCAAACAGGAAAAAAAAAAAAAATAGATGGAGTGAAAATTTACGAGATGGAAACTTGGAAGTACCGAACACTTGGATGTAACGAGCAATTTTTGATCGGCCACTTAAATCTCGTTAAAATCAAGTTGTACTGAATAAAAAAAA
This sequence comes from Lycorma delicatula, assembly GCF_047948215.1. NCBI lineage: Eukaryota > Metazoa > Arthropoda > Insecta > Hemiptera > Fulgoridae > Lycorma > Lycorma delicatula. The sequence continues at coordinate 19,955,272 of NC_134467.1, forward strand.
AAATTTAAGTTTAGTAATGGAGGGCCTAAAGAAAAAAAATAATGAGCAGATATATATATATATATATATATATATATATATATATATATACATCAAGAGAGGTGCGTAAAATTTTTAATGATATAAGAATATGCGAGATGGTTATTTAAAGGGATAAGAGAGTAGAATGGGGGAGGGAAGCGAGAGAGACAGAGTGAAAAGAAAGAGAAATTATCTTTAGTATATCACCTACATACAACCGACTTCACATATATATATATATAATAATAGTAATACAAAAATAAACTGTTAAAGCATCCTGAAAATAACTTTGGGCTACACGACAAATAACTGTTCCAACTGAAAGAAAGAATGAGTAGTTAAAAAAATTTTAAATAACAACGAAAAAAGATCTAATAAAACTACAAACATTTCATCAAAATAAAACAAACTTAATTTGATCTCGTAGAGTTGTATAGATTACAAAATTCTTTTATATTTAACAGTCAGTTATTCGTTCATCGTGAGTGATAAAACTTAAACGCGTATAAAAATAGTGATGCATTTCATTTCGGTTACATGTACAGTGGATAAAATGTGTGTGATTTCTTTTTTGTTTTTATATCACCAATTTTTTATATATATATAAAAAATTGGTGAAAATTATTATTAAAAAAAAATATATTATGTGAAAGTGAAAAATGTTTTAGTAAAGTTAAAATTATACAAATAAAAATATTAAGATTCATTAATGAGAAAAATTTTTTTTGATACATTTTATAAAATATGTAGAAAAAAAAATTATACAAACGTTTTCGTATGAAATTTTTCTGGTTTATTAATAATGTCCCTAGTATTATTACTAGAAAAATAATAATAATAAATTAAAAGAAAATAATAATATTAAAATAAATTATTATTTCATAATCGTAACAAAGAATATTTTCGTAATAATTAAATAACTCGAGTCCTCAATAAAATGTTAGTTTTTTCATGTAAAATATATTCGTTAAATTATTTTCAGTTGGGATTTTAAACGTTAACAAACGTAATATTTATAAGATAAATTATTAAATCATTATTGGTTGGAATTTAAAAATTTTAAAAACATATTTTAATCTTTAATGAAATGAATTATTTATATTAAATAAATTCATTTTGAGAGAAATTAAATGCGAGAGAAACAAATACAATACTTTAATTATTGATTAATTCAGGGCAGTCTAACTCTTGTTCAGTATTAAGCCTTCCTATATTTTGCTTTACACGTTAAACTTTGCAAGTTTAAATTAAATCCTTTAAACTAAACCGTTTAACTCTGTGTATGTGTGTATATATATATATATATATATATATACACAATAATTTTTATGGATATCTAAAATATTCAAATTATTTACAGGTAATTCCAAACAACACGACAATCTCTCGGGAAATAATTGTACAACCAAAAATAAGAAAAAACTTTATATAAACATAGACATAGATATAACCACCTGAGATAGCCTAGTGGTTAAACTCATCACCACAAAATCAGCTGATTTTCGAAGTGAGAGTTCTAAGATTACAGTCCTTATAAAAGCAGTTGCTTTTATTCGGATTTGAATACTAAATCGTAGATACCGCTGTTGTTTATTGGTTGGGTTTCAATTAACCACACGTTTCAGGAGTGGTCGACCTGAGTCTGTTCAAGATTACACATTTACACGTACACGCTAGACTGTGCACAGATGTCTTGGTATCGCTATAGAGTATAGACATTTGTGACTGTGCTTTATCTATATAACCTGGTATTCACAAAAAAAATCTGATGTGGACACCACATGACTTCCTTGTACGATATTAAATTACATATACACATTTTTTGCTGTACTTCATTTAAACTTATTTCATTTAAAAATGAGATACGATCCTTTAATTTTTTAATAAAAGTGGACAGTTAGACAATTGCTAAAATATTAGTTTTTATTAACATCAAATATTTATACAATTATTAATTCAACAATATTAGGTTACAGTAAAAGTCCTATTATTATTCTTTAAATAAATATGTCTTACAATCTTTCTTTCTTCTCTTTCTCCTGTTTAGCCTCCGGTAACTACCGTTTAGATAATTCTACAGAGGATGATTATGTATGAGTGTAAATGAAGTGTAGTCTTGTACATTCTCAGTTAGACCATTCCTGAGATGTGTTGGTTAATTGAAACCCAACCACAATAAAGAACACCGGTATCCACGATCTAGTATTCAAATCCGTGTAAAAATAACTGGCTTTACTAGGAATTGAACGCTGTAACTCTCGACTTCCAAATCAGCTGATTTGGGAAGACGCGTTAACCACTAGACCAACCCGATGGGTTATGTCTTATATCTATCTATTTTTTTAAAATTATTATGATGTAACCTTCAACAAAATTAAAACAAAAACGAAAAAGGAAAACATTATTAAATTTTAAAGCTATATTTATTATCAAGTAGACTGAAACAAATGCATAAATAAAAATAATACGATATTAAATTATAATTTTTAATTAATATTAAATAATCAGATTTTTCACCAAATATAATACATAGACACCACATGACTTCCTTGTACGCATATTAAATTACCATACACACATTTTTTTAAGTACATAAAATTTTATTTCATTAATAACTTAATAAGTAATCTGACTAAGTTTGAACAAAATCGGTCAAATACTTCTGGAGATGTGATTTAGAGATCAACATAGAACAAACACACATAGATAAGAAGATCCGGAAAATTTTCATCCAGTATTTTTGGATTTTTTGGGTTGTTTAGGTGTTAAAACGTCAAGATGCGGTGAAAACCGCATATGCCCAAATTGGACCGGTTACAAAAACTCCCTTTTAGAATTACAGCGCTATTTAAAACGGGAAAGTAAAAGATTTTAGTCGGCTTTCGATAACACGAACCTTGATAATTCGAGTTTTTCCGTTTCCCTCGAGAAAAACAACCTTATTCGAAAAAAAATTATTACGGCAAATTGTATTTCTATAAATCGAAGTGAACAAATGATTATAACTCGAAAAACCATGTATAAATCGAAACCTTACACAGGCTAACCTCTCTTTTTACTTCCTTATACGAAATAAAGGAAGTATTGTGATCGCGAAAAATTTCGGTTTTCAGATTTCAACGGAAATATCCATTTTGACCATCCCTGAATTCATTTAGACTAGTTTCGGTGTGACGTTTAAACGTATCTCGCATAACTCAAAAACGATTAGCCGTAGGATGTTGAAATTTTGAATTTAGAACTGTTGTAACATCTAGTTGTGCACCTCCGCTTTTGATTGCAATCGACTGAACCCACCGGGTTGGTCTAGTAGTTAACGCGTCTTCACAAATCAGCTGATTTGGAAGTCCTTTACAGCGTTTAAGTCCTAGTAAAGCCATTTATTTTTACACGGATTTGAATACTAGATCGTGGATACCGGTGTTCTTTAGTGGTTGGGTTTCAATTAACCATACATCTCAGTAATGGTCGAACTGAGAATGTTCAAGACTACACTTCATTTACATTCATACACATCATCCTCATTCATCCTCTGAAGTATTATCTGAACGGTAGTTACAGGAGGCTAAACATGAAAAAGAAAAGAAAAGCTTTCTTATGGAATCTACCTAAAAGATTAGTATACAGAGGAAACCGCGAATAACAAGCTCTCTTGTTATGAGAACATGGTTGTAACGAAGGAAATACCGGAGTTATTTTTAAAAGAGTGTACTCTATTTAAACTCCGCTTCATTTGTAATGAACGATTTTTGTAGAAACACCTGTCCATGAGTGAGAAAATCCAAATTATCCAACAATACAGCGTTTAAGTCCTAGTAAAGCCATTTATTTTTACACGGATTTGAATACTAGATCGTGGATACCGGTGTTCTTTGGTGGTTGGGTTTCAATTAACCACACATCTCAGTAATGGTCGAACTGAGAATGTACAAGACTATACTTCATTTACAATCATACACATCATCTTCATTCATTCTCTGAAGTATTATCTAAACGTTCGTTACCGGAGGCTATACAGGAAAAAGAAAGCCTCCCACGGTCGGACCAAAAAGTGGTTTCGTGAACGCTGGTAAAAACGGATTGGAATGCTATTAAATCCGTCCTTAAAATATAAAATATAAAACTTAAAATTAGCACCGAAAGGACTTCAGTGGACGGTCTGAAGGGGAATTACTTCGGAAGGACAGGTTTCATAAGGCTAGCCTCCCACGGTCAACCCACCGGGTTGGTCTAGTGGTTAATGCGTGTTCCTAAATCAGCTGATTTGGAAGTCGAGAGTTACAGCGTTCAAGTCCTAGTAAAGACAGTTATTTTTACACGGATTTGAATACTAGATCGTGGATACCGGTGTTCTTTGGTGGTTGGGTTTCAATTAACCACACATCTCAGTAATGGTCGAACTGAGAATGTACAAGACTACACTTCATTTACACTCATACATATCATCCTCTGAAGAATTATCTAAACGGTAGTTACCGGAGGCTAAACAGGAAAAAGAGACAGTGATTGCAATCGACTGAACCTAAAGGTTTCAAAGAAGCCCAAAATTAAAAAACAAATTGTTATAACTGCAGTTATAAGCCCTCATTGAGAGCTTTTCAACGATATATCATGTGGTATTTATTTTCATTGGTTCCAGAGTGATAGCCAATAAAAGTTTAATTAATGAAATGTTTTGATCTTACAAGGGGAAGGTAAATCGGTTCGAATCAAATCTTTCTTTTTTTGATTTAAATATATTGATTTATTAATAATTATTAGCCTCTAATTGTAAAAAAAAAATTACAATAAATAATAATTCCATAATAACAACAACAAAAAATGAAAAAATATCAGAAATTATTAATGAAATAAAATTTTATGTACTTTTAAAAATGTGTATATATAATTTAATAAGAGTACAAGGAAATCATGTGGTGTCCATGTCAGATTTTTTTTTATTGATGAATAATTCATCATAGAAGCTTAACTAAAAGCTTGTACAGAGGATATAAAAATCTAAAAGTACAGCATACGAAAAATATTCTTCCTAACCGGGATTCGAATCCGTGACCTCCGGATGAAAGGCTAAAACACAACCACTCCACCATGGAGACTGGCATTATTATTCCAATTTAACTTCTATATCTCGAAGTCCTTGACCTGGAACCTAATCTGAATCTTTATTCTGTTAACCAATTATATTATAAGTTGTCGATTTCAGCCGACAATGTCAGTGTAGAATGTAGTGTGCGTAATTATTGTCCCTCGTGTGTGGCTTGTTAACTTTATTTACAAAATTTATTAGTGTAGTATACAGCTCAGAATAAGAGTCGTAAGATTACCTTGCTACAGAATATAAGATAGATGTTAGAGAAATGTTAACATGTACTTATAAATTTGTAGTAACTTCCATTAGTCGAAAAAGTTTTTTTTTTAACTCGAACTATATATAATTCGAAATAATTTCTTGTTCACTTGTAATTCAAATTTCAAGAATCGATTCTATTTTATTTGTTCAATCAATTCCTATTAAATAAATTTTTTAACGTGGTTTCCGTTGATATATTTTAATAATATAAAAAATAATTAATAATGTTATATCCACTTTACAGTAAAAAAAATATATGTTCGCTAAATCTATCGGTTTTTTCAAATTATCATAAGGAGATTTTTTTTTTGTCTTCAGTCATTTGACTGGTTTGATGCAGCTCTCCAAGATTCCCTGTCTAGTGCTAGTCGTTTCATTTCAGTATACCCTCTACATCCTACATCCCTAACAATTTGTTTTACGTATTCCAAACGTGGCCTGCCTACACAATGTTTTCCTTCTACCTGTCCTTCCAATATTAAAGCGACTATTCCAGGATGCCTTAGTATGTGGCCTATAAGTCTGTCTCTTCTTTTAACTATATTTTTCCAAATACTTCTTTCTTCATCTATTTGCCGCAATACCTCTTCATTTGTCACTTTATCCACCCGTCTGGTTTTTAACATTCTCCTATAGCACCGCATTTCAAAAGCTTCTAATCTTTTCTTCTCAGATACTCCGATTGTCCAAGTTTCACTTCCATATAAAGCGACACTCCAAACATACACTTTCAAAAATCTTTTCCTGACATTTAAATTAATTTTTGATGTAAACAAACTATATTTCTTACTGAAGGCTCGTTTAGCTTGTGCTATTCGGCATTTTATATCGCTCCTGCCATCTTTAGTAATTCTACCTCCCAAATAACAAAATTCTTCTACCTCCATAATCTTTTCTCCTCCTATTTTCACATTCAGTGGTCCATCTTAGTTATTTCTACTACATTTCATTACTTTTGTTTTGTTCTTGTTTTTTTTCATGTGATAGTTCTTGCGTAGGACTTCATCTATGCCGTTCATTGTTTCTTCTAAATCCTTTTTACTCTCGACTAGAATAATAAGGAGATTAAAACTATTATAATAAGTCAAAAATTAAAATGAGTACATAGTGATGAATGTTTTAAGGTCAACAGTATACATAATGTTAATACATACATTAACAAATGTACCTAAAAAAAAATAAAATATTAATTAGATGAAATCTCAAGATACTGACGGAGACCATGCTGTAACAATTTCACTACCTTGACCTTCTAAGTTGAAAATTTAATGGCATCAATATATAGAAGTAACCTGATCAAGTTTGGTCAAAATCGGTCCAGTAGTTCTGATGTAAAGTGACTTACAGACCAATAATCCGAACACACACAGATGTAAATACGAAGATCCGGAAAATTTTCATCCAGTTTTTTGTTCCTTAGGGATAAAAACGTAAAGATCCGGTGAAAATCAGATATGCCCAAATTGTACCAATTATAATACTTCAACTTCTAGAGCTACAAGGCTATCTAGACGGGAAAGTAATGAAATCACAATTAAAGAAAATCCCTTTCGGCACGCCGGAAGGCGGAGGTAGATTTCACCGGGACTAAATAGGGGATAAAAAAGATTTCCACCTTAAAGTTAAGAAAAACTTCAAATTTACTTAATACGACAATGATTGCACGTGAAAAAAGTTTCAAATATTTAGCATACGACAAGGCTTGTCTTCTTACAATTCCAGCAACATTTTGGTTATCCCTTGTAAGGTTGGTCATATCAAAAATTGTTACAGACAAAGGTTTTATGTAATGTTTAGAGGACTAACTACCACTTTAAACCGATTCGATACTGTGCCTATTAAGGGAGGTATGATTTTTTTTGTCTTCGAAACCCCGTTTTTCACACCCACTGGGCCAAAGGTTGGTGATATCAAAAAAAACTTTACTTGCATAATTTGTATGCCCTTATCCTAAGAATAGTAGGAACTTTAAACGAATTCTATATTATACTTAACAAGAAAGTTTTTTTTTGGTTTGTTTTTTTTCGATAAGGCCCCTCCCATTTAAACTTCCATGGTTCGTTTTTGCCCATTACCAAAGTCGACCGAGATTTTGAGACGATATTTTTAAGGAACAATTTGAAAGTGATTAGCACAAAATTACGGCAGTTATCGTGTCCACAAGAAAATATATATATATATATATATATATATATATATATATATATATATATATATATATATATATATATATAAACTTTTGAATTGACTGTGGTTTTTGGGGTCTGGGAGATGTGAAACGCTTAGATATGTTGAAATTTTCCGAAAATCGAATCATGGTACCCATTACAATAGGTATTGTAATCTTATGAAATCTACCTAATAAACAGCGTTATGTTAATAGTATTTTATAATTAGTAAATAAATAATACAATTTTTCGGGCCAGTCCAAATAATTTACAAAAAAATAAATAAAACAATTGAGCGACGAGAAATTCTAATTTATGACAATCGTACAAAAAAAATATCATTTAATCTATTTTTCTGTTAATTCATTTTTTTTTACACTTGTATATGTTTTTAATTTTTTTTCTATTTCTTTTTTATAAATTTTTTGTACTCTTTGCATCAAATAGAAACTTCTAGACAAAATACTTCTTTAATTGTTTTATGTAAATATAAAGTTACTGTAGACAACAAATTAATAATAAACATCAATCAATTATGGCTCATGATGTTTATTAATAATATATGTTGAAAATATCTGTCTGGTATGTTTAAATGAGTAAGGTTATATTTATATATGAAAACAGACACATCCGTTATAACTTCTGACCTAGTAATGACACGTACAACTTTTTTATACTGACACACCCACTATTACGTCATACGAATGCAAATAAGGAATAAATTTTTTTTTTATTATTTACGTGTAAACGTAATATAAATTATATCAATAGATATATCTTTACCGATAAGTTTGAATTTTAATAATTCGCTTCTTAATAATAGAAAAACGGTTTAAAACTAATTTTATTAATGATTATTAATTCCTTTTGTGTTTTATTTATAAGATTTTGTTAAATTATTGAAATAAGTTAATTTTTTTCATTAAAATGTACTCTTTTGACGTGAAACGTCTTTAAAAACATACCGGTATCAGAACAGAGAATTGTAGCGTAACGAAAAGGTCTGTATCGTCCTTTTTATTTTATTTGTCCTGTTATCCTTCGGGAATTACCGTTCAGATATTACTTAAGAGGATGATATATATCAGTGTAACTGAGCGTATCAGTATAACTGTAATTAATTGAAACCCAACCACCAAAGAACACCGGTATCCACCATCTAGTATTCAAATCCGTATAAAAATAACTGGCTTTACTAGGACTTGAACGCTGGAACTCTCGACTTTCCAAATCAGCTGATTTGGGAAGACGCGTTCACCACTAGACCAAACCCGGTGGGTCTATATCGTCCTGCCTTAATAAATCTCTAACTATTAATCTCAGACACGTAAATGCGATGTCATTTTATAACTTACACGCTCGTCGATACGACTCAGATACTTGCGTCACTGTCGAGAGGGTTTTCGGGAAGGGGAAACAACGCAGATCGGCCAAAACTGGCGCTCTCGCTCATTTCCATTCTGTGTAGCTCACGAATTAGACGTGATAACACGGTGTGTTTGTATTTGTCGATATAGATCGATTTAAGTAATAATAAATGTATTTTGGACGATATTTATGCGTAAAAAATTAAAGTAAACGTGTAGATAAACATAAAAATTCAATATGTCAGCCTCAGCCCGCGCAAAAGCCAGCCGGAAATATAAATTACGCATATCGTTGGAAAGGGGAGGTTACGGACCACGCACAGGTACCCCAATGTCCGGTGCCGAGCGAGCGAAACTGTTTCGGGAGCGTCGCAAAGCTGGCACGGCGCGGTCAGTGAACGACGCCGACGGCGCGAGCACCTCAAACGCTGCTCATTACGCCTTATGTTTCTTAATTCTCATATCACCGACCGATGTAGAACAAAATTGTCGTCGAATATTAATCGAAATAAATATTATGTACCATTTAGCGTTTGTTTTATGTTAAAATTAAATTTAATACTCGGTCAATGTCTCGTTTTTATTTCAATCCGATACACTAAAAGTGACTCGCTGATATAAAAACCGACCAATTTATCTGTAGCGTTGGCCAAATGAAGGAACTAAAATTTCCCATTGTAGAATTTCAGTTTTGTTCAAAAAAATTCGATAGTGGTTCTCCCATTTAATTCTTGGTAGCTCGGAGTAACTTGATCCAAGGTCTTTCTTTTTCCTGTTTAACTGAAGCGTAACTTTGCGTATCAGTATAACTGTAATTAATTGAAACCCAACCACCAAAGAAAACCGGTATCCACCATCTAGTATTCAAATCCGTATAAAAGTAACTGCCTTTACTAGGACTTAAACGCTGGAACACTCGACTTTCAAATCAGCTGATTTGGGAAGACGCGTTCACCGCTAGACCAACCCCGGTGTGTTTCATTCAAAGTCTGTAACGTTTAGAACAGTCAATTTTTATTTTTATTTGAAAATCCTTACCTACCGATTGATGTTTTTTTCATATGTTAGGGGTGATGAGGGAAGATTTTGAAAAGCGTTTTTCTCTGAATCTATACATTTTAGAGTAAGTTTTTCAAACAAAAAATGTAGAGGACATTCTCTACAATTAATGTCTGAATTTATTTAACAATTAATGTCTTGAAGTTATGCCATATAATTTGAAATTGAAATACACAAGGTATGACGTCAAATATAGGGAGGGGCATTGACTAAACGCTATGTAAAGATTAATAAAAATTTAAAAGTACCAGTAAATAACTTTTGACAATGGAGTAGTTCCGAAACGAATCAACATATTTAAAAAAATCTGATATGGACACCACATGACTTCCTTGTACGCCTATTAAATTACATATACACATTTTTTTAAATGAAAAGTATATAAAATTTTATTTCATTAATAACTTCTGATATTTTTTCATATATATTTTTTTAAATTGTTATTATTGAATTATTTATCGTAAAACTTTTTTTACAACCAGGGGTTAATAATTATTAATAAATCAATAGATTTAAATTTTAAAAAATTGTTAAAAAAAAAGGAGATGAAGTCTGATTCGAACCGATGTCCCTTCCCATTGTAAGATCCAAATATTTCATTAATTAAAATTTCATTTGGCTATAACTCTGGAACCAATGAAAATAAGTACCACTTATGATATATCGTTGAAAAGCTCTCAATGAAGGCTTATTACTGCAGTTTTTACAAAAAGTCTAAAATCCAATTTTTTGGATATTTTGGGCTTTTTTGGATACTTTTTTGGTCCAGTAGATTGCAATCAAAAGGGGTAAAATTTTAATATCCTACGGCAAATCGTTTTTGAGTTATGCGAGATACGTACATACGTACGTACGTACAGACATCACGCCGAAACTAGTCTAAATGATTTCAGGGCTGGTCAAAAATGGATATTTCCGTTGAAATCTGAAAACCGAAATTAATCGCGATCACAATACTTCCTTTATATTTCGTATAAAGAAGTAAAAATATTTTTTGGTACCAGACTATTGGAATGGGATGAAGAAAAAAAATTTATATTTATTTGAAGCCCTTTTTATATAGAAAATTTGATAAAAAAAACCCACAACTACTTTTCTGAAGCATAATATACCTAAAAAATATATAAAATAATTTTTTTTTAGAGATGAGATGATGAATAATAAATAAAATGTTTTGATAATTTTTGATATCAATAAAAAAGTTCAATTTTTGTAAGAATTTTTTTTTTGTTAATCTGACAGATTTAAAATTTGAGATTTAATTTGGGTTACAATACCCCAACCCTTTTTCCAATTTTTTCAATGATTGTTAAAATTCTATAGCCTCTATATACCCCCCCCCCCCCCCGTATACCAAATTTGAAGAAATTCGGTCAACGAGGTCCAGATTTATAAGATTAAATACAGAGGGCAATGTACATGTCCATAAACATCCATCTGACAAAAATACATTTTCAGGACTTGGGAGCATTGGGTTAAAAACCGTTTTTCTCAGATTGTTTAAATTCATTTTTTTCTTAATTATTTTAAATGTTTCTTTAAGGGACAAAACTAAAAAACAACTGCAATTTTTTTAATTTTTTGACTTCTGTACCAGCATATATCGCTGTAACTGGGAATGTATGAGAGATTACCTCTAAAGTAAAGACCGTTTTATTGTAAAAAGATTTATTCTGAAAACATTACAAATATTTTTTATTTCTCTTAAACTGCATACCTTACACTATTTCTCTGAGTAATCGCTACTTGAATTAAAACATTTATGGTAGCGTTACACCACGTTCAATATATCCTTATGATATTCTTTTGCCGCCAGTTCATTTAGCCACCGATTAAGAGAATTTTTAAATTTATCATCACCCGCGAATTGCATACCACTCAAAAATCCGGAATATATGATAGGTGATTATAAATTTCCCATCCAAATGTTCTCAGTAAATCACGTGTCGGACCCGCAACATGTGGGCGTGCATTATCGTGCAGCAGGACGACGCCGTTGGTCAGTCGCCAATGTCGTCGATTTTGAATGGCGAACCGTTAGAGTTTCGCAGCAGGCTTCTGCATTTATAGTCGTTCCACATGGTATGAGATCAATCAGTAGTATGCCAAACCGATCCCAAAAGACAATAGACATTAGTTTTCGTCCAAATGGCTGTGGCTTGACCTTTACTAATCTGGTTGGTGATTGAGGATGATATCATTTACGGAAATTTCTTTCATTCATTACATTATCACCGTACATATCAACCAACTGGCTAATAATTTCAGCCGGCTTAACGTTTTGATGGTTTAAAAAACGTTCGACTCCCGTATTTCGCATTCGGCGGCAACATCGATTTTTCTATTCATTTTATAACGTAATAACTCACTCGTAATTAAAGCCATTACAACGCGACAACTAACAGACAACAATGCAATGTATACATTACTACCGTGGCCATGAACAACACAGGTTTGCCAAAATGAAGGAGAGAAATTTCCCAGCGGTCTTTACTTTACAGATATCCCTTGTAAAACGTAAATTATATATGCTTAAAGGAAGTCAGTATTTATTTGGTAGATAATACACTAATCTTATAGTTTAATTTCCGAATAGGGAAAATCCCTTGAGATGTCGATTAACGGGAATTATTCCCTTGTTATTCCTTCATGGGATTTAAAGATAAGAAAAGCGGGATGATTTACATAGCGGGTAAACGAAGACAACTCATTAGGGAATCGTACGGAAAATCCCTTTGCTTAAAATTGTACATCGTACTTTGATAAGATTTCCTTTTAAATAAGTGCGTGGTTACTCCTTTTCAAATCTGCTTAACAAGTCAAAAAGAACAACAGTGTATATTTGAATCCCAAAGGATATGTTACTGGAAAATATTTACGTTAACTAATATATATATAAACAAAACTACTAAAAATTATTAGACCAATTCCTAGGTTAGGTTCTCCCTGAGGAATACCCTTGCTCATTAATGTTTTAATACCATAAGGAATCGACGTATCTGATTTAACTATAAAATTATACATTTAATTAAACTGCTAGAGGATTTTTTAACTTTTATTTCTCCATTAAACTTATTAAAATAATTACAATTTCATATTTTAAATATTAAAATAAATTTTATCGATGTAATTTTGATCGTTAGGGCTAAGTTAATAGTATTTTTATTTTTTTTTTTATCTTCAGTCATTTGACTGGTTTGATGCATCTCTCCAAGATTCCCTATCTAATGCTAGTCGTTTCATTTCAGTATACCCCCTACATCCTACAACCCTAACAATTTGTATTACATATTCCAAACGCATTTTTTTTCACAATTTTTTCCTTCTACCTGACCCTTCAATATTAAAGCGACTATTCCAGGATGCCTTAATATGTGGCCAATAAGTCTGTCTCTTCTTTTAGCTATATTTTTCCAAATGCTTTTCTTCATCTATTTGCCGCAACACCTCTTCATTTGTTACTTTATCCACCCATCTGATTTTTAATATTCTCCTATAGCACCATTACAAAAGTTTCTAATTTTTTCTTCTCAGATACTCCAATCGTCCAAGTTTCACTTCTAAATAAAGCGACACTCCAAACATACACTTTCGAAAATCTTTTCTTGACATTTTAATTAATTTTTGATGTAAACAAATTACATCTCTGACTGAAGGCTCGTTTCGTCAGTGCTATTCGGCATTTTATATCGCTCCTGCTTCGTCCATCTTTAGTAATTCTACTTCCCAAATAACAAAATTCCTCTACCTCCATAATCTTTTCTCCTCCTATTTTCACATTCAGTGGTCCATCTTTGTTATTTCTACTACATTTCATTACTTTCGTTTTGTTCTTGTTTATTTTCATGCGGTAGTTCTTGTGTAAGACTTCATCCATGCCGTTCATTGTTACTTCTAAATCCTTTTTACTCTCAGCTGGAATTACTATATCATCAGCAAATCGTCGCATCTTTATCTTTTCACCTTGTACTGTTACTCCGAATCTAAATTGTTCTTTAACATCATTAACTGCTAGTTCCATGTAAAAATTAAAAAGTAACGGGGATAGGGAACATCCTTGTTGGACTCCCTTTCTTATGACGGCTTCTTTCTTATGTTCTTCAATTATTATTGTTGCTGTTAGCTTCTTCTATCTCTGTATTTGAACTCTAATTTTTTTTAAATGCTAAACATTTTATTCCAGTCTACGTTATCGAATGCCTTTTCATTTAATATATATATTTTTAATTGGTCAACTCTAATTTAATAAAAAAAATGTTTATTAATTTTATGTTTTTATTCATTTAATGAATGATTTTATGTTAATTCTTTCTATAGTGATTGGTATAAATCTGTGATTTATTCCACAGATTTCTGAGCATTGTCCAAAAAATACTCCTGGGTTTTTAGTTATTAGTCTGATTTGATTAAGTCGTCCTGGGATTGCATCTATTTTTACTCCTATTGATGGAATTGTTCAAGTGGATTACGTCGGATGATGATACAATTATTCGAATTTGTGTTGAGAATGGGATAATTATTCGGTTGTCTACTTCAATTAGTCAGAATGATGATAAATCATTTCTCCATGGTGCTAGTGGTAGCGTCTCAGACCTTCATCCGGAGATCCCGAGTTCGAATCCCGGTTGGATATGGAATTTTCTCATGCTAAAATATTTTCATTTCATTCCATTTTTTGAAGCAGTACCTAACGATAGAACCGGAAGGTAAAAAAAATATACAAAGCCCTACTTTAATAACTTCGTTTAAAACATTTTTTATATGATTAGATAAAAAAAATTGAGTTGGACACTACATGACTTTCTTGTACGCCTATTAAATTAGATATACAGATATACACATTTTTAAAACTAGATAAAATCTTCATTTCATTAATAACTTCTGATATTTTTTCATGTTCTTTTTTTCTTTTTTACAATCAGAGGTTAAAAATTATTAATAAATCAATACATTTAAAATAAAAAAAAAGAAGGAAATGAAATTTGATTCGAACCGATATCCATTCCTCTTGTGAGATCTAAATATTTCATTAATTAAAATTTTATTTCGCTATAACTCTGGAACCAATGAAAATAAGTACCACTTATGATATATCATTGAAAAGCTCTCAATGAGGGCTTATTATTACACTTAAAGAAAAGTTTAAAATCCAAATGTTTTTCGATTTAGAGCTTTTTAGGACACTTTTGGTTCAGTCAATTGCAATACAAAACTAGATGTTACAACAGTCCTAAATCCAAAATTTCAACATCCTAAGGCTAATCGTTTTTGATTTATGCGAGATACATACGTACGTACAGATGTCATACCGAAACTAGTCAAAATGGATATGGAATGGTAAACATGGATATTCTCGTTGAAATCAAAAAAACCGAAATTTTTCGCGATCACAATTCTTCCATTACTTTGAACAAGGAAGTAAAAAGCGCCTTGTGCAATGATACACTTTTACGCTCAAGTGAACATCAATTTATCGATAATATGGAGATTCGACTAATAAAATCAATCCTTCAAATAGTCAGAATGGGAAAAAACGTGTACTCTTTTTCACCATCTGTTAACTGAGCGTAGAATTCTTGCAATGAATGAAACGATTACTGAAGCATGAAACTTTTAAGACCGACAACAAACGGGAGTAGTAACGTACGCAAGTAACAGTGGCGGAAGTAGTTGGAGCGATGGTAGCAGCGTTAAAAGTGGTACTCAATTAACTTCAGCTCGATTCTTATTAAATTAGTCACCTGGATAATTAAAATGATTTGAACCAAAATCCTTCAGTATTTTTGTTTTTTTTTGAACTGCTGCTACTATGCTATTAAGGAAATATAAAGAACTTGAATAAACATGGACTATCATCAATTAGATTAATTCTACTTATTTAAATTAATTGCTTAATTGTTACCATTTAAACATTTCATGAATTTGTCAGTTGGATACACCTACCTTTTAATGATTTCATAAATGATACATTGTGAAGAATAAATATTATGAAAGTTTGTACATTGAGTCGATGAAGAAGGCTGGAAGAAGACTGCCTAAATGGAATGAAATGGAATGCAAAGTTGGCTGGAGTTTTACAAATACTCCCTACAAATCGCAGAACCTGGACAGTGTCCCTTGCTGCTGGATGATTCTAGAATCGGGCGTGTTTTTAATGGTTTATTTTTAATGACGTAATGACGGGTCTAGATTTTAAGTTTTAAATTTTAAGGACGGATTTAATAGCATTCCAATCCGTTTTAACCAGCGTTCTCGAAACCACTTTTTGGTCCGACCGTGGGAGGCTTTCTTTTTCCTGTTTAGCCTCCGGTAACGAACGTTTAGATAATACTTCAGAGGATGAATGAGGATGATATGTATGAGTGTAGTCTTGTACATTCTCAGTTCGACCATTCCTGAGATGTGTGGTTAATTGAAACTCAACCACCAAAGAACACCGGTATCTACGATCTAGTATTCAAATCCGTGTAAAAATAACTGGCTTTACTAGGACTTGAACGCTGTAACTCTCGACTTCCAAATCAGCTGATTTAGGAAGACGCGTTAACCACTAGACCAACCCGGTGGGTTGACCGTGGGAGGCTAGCCTTATGAAACCTGTCCTTCCGACGTAATTCCCCTTCAGACCGTCCACTGAAGTCCTTTCGGTGCTAACGCTTCACAGGCTAGCAGGAATACGCCACGACGGGGCACTAATTGTATGGAGTGAGCAATGCGCCCCCTTCTGCCTAAATGTAATGCGGAACCGGCTTATATAGTGTGAACGGAGCCGCTGTTTCGTCAGGAGCCGAATCTAGCCGACAGGAACCGAGTACATCCGAAAGAAGCTGTGTGAATTGTACAGAGCCGAGTGCAACCGACAAGAGCCGAGTTCGATCTGGTAGAAAGCCCTTTAACTTTTAAAGTCCTTTTTAAATCAATTTTTAATAACATGCACTAAGTCTGAACAATATTTAGAAAAATATTTTTAAAATATCGGTTAAAAAAAAGATAACTTTGGATTTTTGAGAAAGGGGCAATTTTTTAAAATAATAAGATAAACGTGTACCCAGCTTAATATAATGTAGGATTATGTTTGCAAAATTTTGATAAAATTGACCCAGAAAATTTATTAACCCCCTCCCTGGAAATGCTGACCCCTAAAATTTTACAAAACAAAATTGCCCATATACATACACGAATTTCTGTACAAAATTTCATCAAAATCTGTTTATCCAGTCAAAAATTATTACACTTCAAACACGCCAACAGCGTACATACGTACGTAGGAATATTACCCCTCCTTTTTTTTCTTTTTTTTTGTCCGTGGGTCCTGAAAAATCCTGAGAAATGGAAAAACCCATATCCCATTTTTTTATTGATTTTTTTCTTCTCTCAGTATAAATCTAGAGTTATGATTCCAAGAAATTAATATATATATATATATATAAAATTTGTTTTAAATCGTAATATTTTACTATAATATACTAATTATATATAATAAAATATAAATCAATAAGTGAAATGTTGATATACATAATGTTTTATAAATAAACAAATCTTTTATTTGACAAACATATATTAAAAACTGAAGTGATATTAAAAAAAAATATATTATAGTTAAATTATTATATAAACAAAATGGCATCAACGGAACGTTACGTTAAAGAATACAGCAGATTACGGCGACTTACAAGTAATAACGAGATAGTTATATGTTCGGTCAGTAAAACAATTTTTTTTATAAATTATTTTAATATATAAAAAGATATTAGTTAAATCATTTTTAAAATGTTGGAATTTTAAAATTTAAAAGACTTAGTATTTTAATATTAATGAAATGAATCGTTTATCTATACTACAGAGTGATTTTTTAGCCCTGTAATCCAATTGTTAATGTCTGGTAATTTTTTTCTAAGAAAGGGAAATTTTGTTTTGTGAAACGAAGTTAGTAACCCTACTCCACCGGTATAGATTCGGCAGTGTGAGTTGATTCTCCTTGAGCTGTGTAAACTTTTGTGTCGTGTTACGAACAGAATTTCTTTTACCATAGAACAACTTGTTTTCATTCTTGAACAATATTTTGCTACGAAATCGTACGCGAGTGTAAAACAATCATTTCAAATTAAATGTGTTGGTGTTCCTCCGCCAGAAAAAATGTCAATTTCTAGGCTAGCAAATCGATTTCGAGAGACAGGTAGTGTTTGCGACAGAAAACGTAGCGGTCGCTTGACAGATGACGTTTTAGAGAATGTGAAAACAAGATCGTTCAATTCTCCACGGAAAAGTTTACGAAAACTTTCCACGCAAGTCGGTTTGTCATATTCGAGTGTTCAGAAGGTTGCTAAAAAATTGAAATCGTATCCGTATCGCGTACGATTAGTCCGAGAGCTTCAGCCTCCAGATTTAAACAAGCGATTGCAATATTGCCGTCGGTTTAGGTCTCTCGTAAACGATAACGGAATCGAATTTTTAAACAAAGTGTTCTTAGCGATGAAGCTTGGATCCATCTCGATGGTTATGTGAACGGTCAAAACTATCGAATTTGGGCGGTTGAAAATCCTAACACTTTACAAGACAAACCTTTGCATCCTGAAAAGATTGAAGTGTGGTGTGCGATATCTCGTCATCGTATAGTCGGACCCGTATTTTTCAAACAGACAGTAAATGGTGAAGTATACAAAAATATTGTGCGCCAATCTGTGTCCCTCCTGGAACCTCAAGAACGGTATTACTGGTTTTAGCAAGACGTCGCTACATGCCACACGTCTCGAGAGTTCTTTGACGATCGAATAATAAGCAAGGGCTTCTGGCCTCCAAGGTCCCCAGACCACACATCTCCTGACTACTTTTTGTGGGGCTATATTAAGTCCGAGGCCTTCAAAAACAATCCTCACACTATTGATGAACTTAAAGTCAATATTACAGATTTAATCACGAATATTTCCAATGTAATTCTTAAAAAGGTTTGTGTTAATATGCTGAAAAGTGTCCGTGCGTGTATAACCGCAAGGGGTGGGCATTTTGGGCATATTCTTTAACAATTATGTAAGTAATAACTTTTTATTAAATCTCTTTGTAAGTAACAAATACATTTCTTTTATTCCACCTAAATTTCCCTTTCTTAAATTACATTTAAAATTGGGTAACAGGACTAAAAAATCACTCTGTAGTATACAAAGAGAAAGAGGATTTTTGTTTATTCAAGATAAACAAAAAAACTAAACAACCAAATTTTTACCCATGTTTCTTGGTATAACTGAGAAGGTTTTTAGATATATTTCACCTCGAAAAAAAAAGTATATATACTGGCTATACATAAATATATAGTATATATATATATATATATAGCAGTATAGCTATATAGTATATAGTATAAGCTATACATATAGTATAGCCAGTATATATATATATATATATATACTGGCTATACTTTTTCGAATTTTACTTGTAAAACTAAACAATAAATATCCTTAAGAAAAAAGGTGATTTCTCCTTCGTTTTTCCCCCTGAACGTCAATTTGTTATTTTTATATAAAAATTTATATCTCAAGTTTGGTTAAACAAATCACATTAATATCTGGTAAGGATCTTTGTAAAAAAGTTATAAAATTACAACAAAAACAGGAATTAAATTCCTTTACAAATTACAAAATGGCGTCCATGTTTATTTTTCAATCTGTTATATCTCCATAAATATTAGTTTTATCAAAATTTATGTTATTTTATAAAATATTAAGTCATTTATTTCGAACAAAATTATATTTTATTTTTTAAAATCGGTTAACAAATATTCGAATTATGGCAAAAAATTGAAGTTGTAATTTTGTGTTTGTTTTCATGTCCTCCAATTTATGTTCAATTCGATAAAATATTGTATTTACTTATTTTTAATTCTAATATTGTAAATTAGTATCAAATTAATAAATAATTTTCTCACAATAATAGACCTAATAATTATGACAGAAAATTACAACATCAATTTTCTGCCATAACTCGACTATTTGTTAACCGATTTAAAAAAATAAAATGTCATTATGTTCAAAATAAAAGGCTTAATATTTTATCAAATAACATAAATTTTGATAAAACTAATATTTATGGAGATATAACGGATTGAAAAAATAAACATGGCCGCCATTTTTTAATTTGAAAATATATTTAAGTCCTGATTTCTTGCTAATTTTAAAACTTTATTACCGAGACGCTTAGCAAATATTAAAGTGATTCCTCTATCCGAACTTGAGATATAAATTTTTATATAAAAATAACAAAATGGCAAACAAGAGGAGAACGAAGGAGAAATTTCCATTTTCCCTACGGATATTTTTTGTTTAGTTTTACAAGTAAAGTCCAAAAAAGTATACCCAACCCACCATTTTAAAAACACTCCAAATATAACGGCCTAAAAATTTCAGTATGATCTCATTTCTCTGGGAGATCAGAAATCCGGGCGAAATTTTTCGCTAACCGTAACTAAATAATAAAACGTTTACGGATATATGTTTGTGTGAACGTTTTTCCTTATTATAATATGTAGAATCAGTTCCCAAATTATTTCCCTTTCCTCCTGAATCATTCTGTATAAATACAAAAAAAAGGAAAAGTTTCTGGATTCATATTTACATAAATGAAATGTAGTAGAAATAACAAAGATGGACCACTGAATGTGAAAATAGGAGGAGAAAAGATTATGGAGGTAGAAGAATTTTGTGATTTGGGAAGTAGAATTACTAAAGATGGACGAAGCAGGAGCGATATAAAATGCCGAATAGCACAAGCTAAACGAGCCTTCAGTAAGAAATATAATTTGTTTACATCAAAAATTAATTTAAATGTCAGGAAAAGATTTTTGAAAGTGTATGTTTGGAGTGTTACTTTATATGGAAGTGAAACTTGGACGATCGGAGTATCTGAGAAGAAAAGATTAGAAGCTTTTGAAATGCGGTGCTACAGGAGAATGTTAAAAATCAGATGGGTGGATAAAGTGACAAATGAAGAGGTATTGCGGCATATAGATGAAGAAAGAAGCATTTGGAAAAATATAGTTAAAAGAAGAGACAGACTTATAGGCCACATACTAAGGCATCCTGGAATAATCGCTTTAATATTGGAAGGACTGGTAGAAGGGAAACATTGTGTAGCCAGGCCACGTTTGGAATATGTAAAACAAATTGTTAGGGATGTCGGATGTAGAAGGTATACTGAAATGAAACGACTAGCACTAGATAGGGAATCTTGGAGAGCTGCATCAAACCAGTAAAATGACTGAAGACAAAAAAAAAATATTTACATAATTCTTACTTAGAACATCTCTTGAAATCTTTCTATTTTTTTTCATGAAATACTTTAATATTACAAATTTATGTATAGAGCAATTTGAAAGATATAAATTTTATTTATAAATAAAAATGAATGTTTGTTTGTTTGTCCCGTATGCGTTCATATACCATTCATCTGATAGGGATAAAATTTTGGTGAGTGTGTGCACGCCTTTCAAGGTTCCTAAATCAATTTGGAGCCGCTAGGTAGCGCTGGGTAGAATTATTTAGAAAAAAAACTGTATTTATGGACCGATTTGGCTCATATTCAGAATACATATTAGTTACGTGAAAAAAAAAGTGTAAAAAGTATACCCGGTAGGTGGCGCCGGTACGAGATATTTACGAAGCAAGCAAACAAATATACAAACAAATTTTCTTCTTCTATATATATATATAAAAGGCAATGTGTGTCCGCTATAGACTAAAAAACTACTGGACCGATTTACGCGGGGGAAAAAGAGAGAAAGGGGAAAAAATAAAATTGGAAAAAGGGGAGAAGGAAAAATGAAAAAGGACAAAAGTATTAAAAGGGAGAAAGAAACCGGAAATGTAGGAATGAAAAGTAGAAGGAAATGAAAATGGAAAAAGGGTTAAAAGTGAATAACTGAATTCCGTAATGTTCAATTTTTAATGTTTTATCAAAATTTAAATTGTGTTCATTTAGTCTATATATATATATACACGAGCTGCTACCCAAAATTTCGGGGAATTTTACCATAAAAATAAAATAGCTTACCATAACTTATATTTTCCATTTCCTTCAAAGTAATCCCCTTGAGCATTGATACAGTGATCCCAGCGTTTTTCCCATGATTCAATGCATCCCTGCAAGTCTGCAGGTGTAAGTATACGAGGCACGTTCTGCGTTTCTTCCTGAATCTCCTCAATTGTGTTAAAACGACGACCTTTCGATTGAAATTATATTTTCAGAAAGAGAAAAAATTCGCACGGAGCAAGGTCAGGCGAATAGGGTAGGAGGGGAATCACTACCGTCTTTTTGGAAGCCAAAAAATTCCGAACGAGGGCGCGTTGTCATGGTGCAGAACCCAGCTGTTGTTACCCCACAGATCTGAACTTTCCGCCTAATGTTTTCATGTACGGCTTCAAAACTTCACAATAGAACATCCCATTGACAGTTTGACCAAGAGGAACAAATTCCTTATGTGTTTGTGTCAAATTCCTTTGATGTTGAAAAAAAAAATTATCATGGACTTCACGTTGCTGCGAACTTGACGTGCTTTTTTTGGCCGCGGTGAACTTGGCGACTTCCACTGCGACGACTACTGCTTAGTTTCAGAGTCATACCCGTACACCCATGTCTCATCACCGGTTATGATGTTGAAGATGAAGTTAGGGTCATCTCTTGCTGAATTTTTCAATTCTTTACAGACAACTACGCGATTTTGTTTCCGGTCGCTGTTCAACAGTCTCTGTACGAATTTTGCAGCAATGCGTCTCATGTTCAAATTGTCCGACAAGACCCATATGACATTTGTACGATTGCACAAACATCATGGATTGTTTGTCTAAGATCTGCAACAATATCCTCTCGCACTTTCACGATGTTTTCCTGTGTTGCGCTTGTTGATGGTCTTCCTGAACGTTCATCGTCATCGACTGTCGTTTGTCCATCTTTGAATCGTTTGTATCGCAAAAAAGTTTTACTTTTACTCATAGCATTGTCACCAAATGCTTCCACAAGCATGCATGGGTTTCTGCACCGGTGTTTTTAAGCACGAAGAAAAATTTGATGCAGGTTCTTTACTCTTTAAACTCTGCCATTTAGAACTTCGCCGAAGCAATAAAACACAACGTTACACGACCGCACGAAAGTCAACAATGCAGCCTCTCACCGTCACAGCTGTTGGAACACTAATTCACAAAGAGTACTGTTAGCCACATCTAGCGGCAGCAGGTCGTACTAGCAATGTTTCGCGCGCGAAATTCAAATTCCCCGAACTTTTGGGTTGCACCTATATATATATAACCCACCGGGTTGATCTAGTAGTCAACGCGTCTTCCCAAATCAGCTGATTTAGAAGTCGAGAGTTCCAGCGTTCAAGTCCTAGTAAAGCCAATTATTTTTACACAGATTTGAAAACTAGATCGTGGATACCGGTGTTCTTTGGCGGTTGGGTTTCAATTAACCACACATCTCAGGAATGGTCGAACTGAGAATGTAAAAGAGTACACTTCATTTACACTCATACATATCATCCTCTGAAGTATTATCTAAAAGGTAATTACCAGAGGCTAAACAGGAAAATGAATGTTTGTTTGTCCCGTATGCGTTCCTATACCATTCATTCGATTGCAAAGAAACTTTGGTAAGTTGTGCGCACGCCCGCTTACGTTTCTGAATTAGTTTGGACCAGCTAGGTGGCACTAAGGTCGAGGTATTTCGAAAAAATTGTATTTATCATTTCACTATCGTTGGTATCGATTTGATTAATATTCAGAATATATATTAGTTACGTGAAAAGAATAATTTTTACGAAAAATGGAAGAAGAGCAATACGGAAACAGGGAGAAAAGGAAAAAAAGGGAAGATGCGAAGAAAGGAAAAAGGGAAACGTTAAATTTTTTGAAGTTCCGTAACGTTCAGGTTTTTTTAATGTTTTATGAAACTTTTATTTGTGTTCATTTAATCTTTATACATATTTAAATCTAAGAATGGCAAACAAAGCATTGCCGGGTCAACTAGTTACCGTATATTACGCGAACAAAGCATACTCAGTAGAAGTTTATGTTTTGTAACAAACTCATTAAAATAACTCTACGACAGCATTTTTAATCAATCTTTCCCCTTTGTAAAATTCTTCTTTAAATTTCTTTCCTTTCTTCAAAGAAAATATGACATAAAATTATAATAAAAATTAAAAAAAAAACATAATTAATTATTTTAAAAATATTAAGAAAAAAAAAACACTATACTAAAGAGTTAAATTTATATAGAAAGAATTTGAAGTGTTTTACTTGTATAGATAACTATTTTTAATATTTTTCAGAGATTGGTTGATAAAATTTTAACTATAAACTATTCATCATTAGTAAATAAAAAAAAAAACTACAGAGCTCAGCACTAAAAACATGTACGAAATATTTATTATACGACAGATTAATAAGCAGACTTGAGTTATTGTAAATAATAAGTCAGCTCACCTGATAAGTACCAGTCTACTTATGCTAAAAAGAATGCATAATAAGCAACTATTTATTTAAAACTCTTTTTGATAAAATATAATCCTGACATAAAATTCAAAATTTTGCTTTAATAAATAAACATAATTTTTTTTTTAAGTCGTAATGTTACGTCATCAAAATAGACTTTTCATAATTGATAATTCGCCGAATAAAATGATAAAACATCTATTAGTTTCAAATATAAAAGATAAAACTTTACAAAACCATTTATAAAAATTATATTTCTATACTTAGATAAAAAATAAATAAATAATTAAATAAAGGAAATCAAAAAGATCTACGAGAGGTTATTTCTACTCTCTAATAAAGACCGTTTCATTGTTTTTTTTTTTTGTCATCAGTCATTTGACTGGTTTGATGCAGCTCTCCAAAATTCCCTATCTTAGTGCTAGTCGTTTCATTTCAGATACCCTCTACATCCTACATCCCTAACAATTTATTTTACATATTCCAAACGTGGCCTGCCTACACAATTTTTCCCTTCTACCTGTCCTTCCAATATTAAACCGACTATTCCAGGATGCCTTAGTATGTGGCCTATAAGTCTGTCTCTTCTTTTAACTATATTTTTCCAAACGCTTCTTTCTTCATCGATTTGCCGCAATACCTCTTTATTTGTCACTTTATCCACCCATCGGATTTTTAACATTCTCCTATAGCACCACTTTTCAAAAGCTTCTAATCTTTTCTTCTCAGATACTCCGATCGTCCAAGTATCACTTCCATATAAAGCGACACTCCAAACATACACTTTCAAAAATCTTTTCCTGACATTTAAATTAATTTTTGATGTAAACAAATTATATTTCTTACTGAAGGCTCGTTTAGCTTGTGCTATTCGGCATTTTATATCGCTCCTGCTTCGTCCATCTTTAGTAATTTTACTTCCCAAATAACAAAATTCTTCTACCTCCGTAATCTTTTCTCCTCCTATTTTCACATTCAGTGGTCCATCTTTGTTACTTCTACTACATTTCATTACTTTCGTTTTGTTCTTGTTTATTTTCATGCATTAATTCTTGTGTAGGACTTCATCCATGCCATTCATTGTTTCTTCTAAATCCTTTTTACTCTCATCTAGAATTAATATATCATCAGCAAATCGTAGCATCTTTATCTTTTCACCTTGTACTGTTACTCCGAATCTAAATTGTTCTTTAACATTTGATTGTAAAAAACTTTATTCTGATAACTTTATAAATATTTTTTATTTCTCTTAAACTACATACCTTATACTAATTCTCTATATAATCGCAAGATATTTTTTGAACCCCTGTAAAAAAAAAGTACATAACTTTTACATTGAAAAATTCCGAAAAGATATACTACGATCGCTTATAAAGTTCTCGCCTGTCAAAGAAAACACAAGAGTTTTCAAAAAGGTTTTTTATTTTAATTTTCAACGTAGTCGCCTAGTAATTCGATAAATTTAGACCAACGACGTTCTGACCTTTTAATATCCTCATTAAGATGCTATTTTTCCAATTCTATAAAATAAATGGTTGTCTCAGATTTGACCTTACCATTCGAAGTGAATCTTCGTCCAGTATGACATTTCTGTAGATTTAAAAGTAGAAACCCACCGGGTTTATCTACTGGTGAACGCGTCTTCCCAAATCAATTGATTTGGAAGTCGAGAGTTCCAGAGTTCAAGTCCTAGTAAAGTCAGTTATTTTTACATGGATTTGAAAACTGGATCGTGGATACCGGTGTTCTTTGGTGGTTGGGTTTCAATTAACCACACATCACAGGAATGGTCGAAATGAGACTATAAAAGACTACACTTCATTTACACTGATACATATCATCTTCTGAAGTAATACCTGAACGATAATTCCCGGAGACTAAACAGGAAAAGGAAAAGAATCTATCAGAAAAATAATTTCTTTCTTTTTCCTGTTTAGCCTCCGGTAATTACCTTTTAGATAATACTTCAGAGGATGATATGTATGAGTGTAAATGAAGTGTAGTCTTGTACATTCTCAGTTCGACCATTCCTGAAATGTGTGGTTAATTGAAACCCAACCACAAAAGAACACCGGTATCCACGATCTAGTATTCAAGTCCGTATAAAAATAGCTGGCTTTACTGGGACTTGAACGCTGGAACTCTCGACTTCGAAATCAGCTGATTTGAGAAGACGCGTTCACCACTAGACCAACCCGGTGGGTCATCAGAAAAATACTGAAAGATGAAAACCATAAATTCAAGAAAAAACGAAATCCAAAAGAGGGACGAAAGTTTTAGGAGAAAAAATTAAAGAATCTCTTTATGCATAATACTCCAAGGTTAGATGACGGTTTTGTACCATTTATAAAACATCACCATAAACCGCTATAAATGTGGTATTGCTGGATAGAGAATCATCCCTCGGTTGTGTATCAGATTTAAGACGAAAAAGAAATTGAAAACGTATTGAAAGTGCAAAAAACTTAGTTAAAATTTAGGATTTTTTGATTAGCCCATTGATGTGTCCAATCGACATTGCCCGGTCCTGTGGTACATCAGAATCAGCTGTATTTTTTAATATTTTTTACAATTTTAAACTATAATATTTCAATCTTTGTACTAACATTTCCTCTGTTAAGAAATAATACAGTTTAGTAATAATAAACTAAACAAAGCGATATGCGAAATTTTGCCACTGGTCCGATTGTATTGGATAATACAAAAAGCACCCGAAACACATAAATAAATAATTGATTCAACGTAACCCATACTGGGTAATTCGAAAAGATGAAAGTTAAAAAAAGTAGTTGCGCATTTCGATTTATAAATTATCATCATTTGTAGATAAAAACAAATTAGTAATAATTAATAAATTGAAATTTACGAAACGTCATCAAATATAACTTTCCCGGAGAGAAAGATATTTACTCTATTTTCCTTATATAAAACAGAACTGTAATATATATAAGGAAAGATTACCGGAAAACCACTAGGGGTTTAAATTTTAAATAATAGAGTTAACTAACTATTCAAACAGTCATGATTCCTGAGTAACCAAACAATTTAAATTAAAAAACCTATGTATAATTTATTTTAAAAGTTTTTTTGTCCTCCATCCCTTTATGGAGTTTTGAATAGTATCACAAACAATCAGAAAGAATGTGAAAATAGGAGGAGAAAAGATTATGGAGGTAGAAGAATTTTGTTATTTGGGAAGTAAAATTACTAAAGATGGACGAAGCAGGAGCGATATAAAATGCCGAATAGCACAAGCTAAACGAGCCTTCAGTAAGAAATATAATTTGTTTACCTCAAAAATTAATTTAAATGTGAAAAGATTTTTGAAAGTGTATGTTTGGAGTGTCGCTTTATATGGAAGTGAAACTTGGACGATCGGAGTATCTGAGAAGAAAAGATTAGAAGCTTTTGAAATGTGGTGCTATAAGAGAATGTTAAAAATCAGATGGGTGGATAAAGTGACAAATGAAGAGGTATTGCGGCAAATAGATGAAGAAAGAAGCATTTGGAAAAATATAGTTAAAAGAAGAGACAGACTTATAGGCCACATACTAAGGCATCCTGGAATAGTCGCTTTAATATTAGAAGGACAGGTAGAAGGGAAAAATTGTGTAGGCAGGCCACGTTTGGAGTATGTAAAACAAATTGTTGGGGATGTAGGATGTAGAGGGTATACTGAAATGAAACGACTAGCACTAGATAGGGAATCTTGGAGAGCTGCATCAAACCAGTCAAATGACTGAAGACAAAAAAAAAAAAAAAAAAAAAGTTTGTTTTCCCGGAAATTTTAGCTTTTCTATCAATTAGATTAATGGGCGATTTTATTAATACACGTGTGGATTTACAACCTTTTAAAAGTATCCGTGTAGCATTGAAAAATTTATAGAATTCGTAATCTCTAATTCATCAATTTTTCGAATTAAGTTATTCAAATTAAATGTAAAATTATAAAAGCGTTTAAATTGAGTCCCAAAGTTTTCAGTTACAAAATTTAGGTTGAAAAATGTATTACAAAGGATAGCTGAGTAAAAATGAACCCTAACTAAGAAAATTATTGTATTTATTTAATAGTGTTTCATGTAAAAAAGTAGAAGTTATTTTTCCAGACTGTATGCAATTATTAGAAGGTGGGGGGGGGGGGGGTTTGAGGGGATGATGAAGGGAGGTTTCCCCCTAAGTTAAAAAAAATTAAAAATCACGTTGTTTTTCCATATTATCTACCGAAAATGTTTTCACAGTTGTTATATGGGAGTTATTTTTTGAGGGGGGTTTGTGGGTGCACCCCCATGTCAGTAAATTAAAAAAAACTGGATTTTCTGTTATCAGATTACGTATTAAAATTGCATGAAATTTTTCCTAAAAACATTAAGCTCTTAACTTGGAGTAAAGTTGATAACGTCAGAAATTTTCCAGTTGAAAACGTAACTTTGGAAACCTGGAAAACCAAAGCGCCGAGCGAAGCGAGGCCTGGCTGGGAGGTCCGGCAAAGCGGCTAGTTATTAATAAATTAATATATTTAAATTTTAAAAAAATACATGTATATGAAGGCGGACCGATGTATACATGGTTACGGATCCGACACATTCTCACTTACGCCACATAACTTCTTGATCGACATGAAACAAAATTAATATATAAACTAATATAAAATGCTGATACACAAAAAAAAAATGTAATGCAATGTGATGTTTACCTTAAAAATATCAGGATGACATTATTTTACTGGATGAACTAAAATGCAGGTAAAATATTTCGCTAGCCGTAACTCGATAATAAAGCGTTTTCAGACGTATGTTTGTATAAGCTTTTTTCCATATTTCTCACTTTAGAAAAAGTACCAAAATTATTTTACCTTTGTTTCTAATTAAAGTTTAACTTCTCAAATTTGTGTTTAATTAAAAGTTTTTACATAAATTTTCTCAGAATTAAATTCTCTAGAAAGTTTTATTTATTTATTGGTAAATTAACAAAGTTACTTTATTCCAAACCTATAAAATTGCATTATGTGACAAAACCTCTTCGTGTTTTATTCCGTTTTTCTTAAAAAATGAGCGACATAGAGATTTTGGACCGTTTTTATTCAATTTTTGAGATCAAAAACCTAAATAAAACACCAAATTTACCTCGTGATATGTACTCTAAGAATTTTAGTAGAATTTAATCTTACAGGGGGACAAAAAGCAAAGCTATACGTTACCCTACCCTTAACTCGATAATGAGTATCTGAGAAGAAAAGATTAGAAGCTTTTGAAATGCGGTGCTATAGGAGAATGTTAAAAATCAGATGGGTGGATAAAGTGACAAATGAAGAGGTATTGCGGCAAATAGATGAAGAAAGAAGCATTTGGAAAAATATAGTTAAAAGAAGAGACAGACTTATAGGCCACATACTAAGGCATCCTGGAATAGTCGCTTTAATATTGGAAGGACAGGTAGAAGGAAAAAATTGTGTAGGCAGGCCACGTTTGGAATATGTAAAACAAATTGTTAGGGATGTAGGATGTAGAGGGTATACTGAAATGAAACGACTAGATAGGGAATCTTGGAGAGCTGCATCAAACCAGTCCAATGACTGAAGACAAAAAAAAAACTCGATAATAAAGCGTTTTTAGATATATGTTTTATGAACTTTTTTTCTTATTTTAAAGTATATTAAACTATAGAATCAGTTTTTAAATTACTTCTCTTTCCTCCTGAATCACCCTTTATTATTCGAATCGGGCAAGGAATACACTAACCTTTTTAAAATGAATGCTGTATTAATAACTTAGCTAAACAGGATATTCCGTTAGAGAAACTGTTTTATTAATTAAACCTAAAGATTAAAGATTAACGTAAAATAAACCTAAAGATTTGAGAAAGAAAATATTTGTATAAATTAAAAGCAATCCATTTAATTTTACTTACAGAATTAATGAATGAAAAGAGAAAAATCCATTTAAACAACAATACATACAAATCATAATTATAATAGAATAATTTAAATGAAGATATGCAAAGATATTAAACAAAAAAAAAAAAAAAGAAGGGAATACTTTAAAAGCGATTAATTGAAACGTATTCCAGGACAAAATTCTGCAACTTCTGTTTCAGTTATATTGTGTTCGTCTCTCCTAATATTTAATTCATTATTATACCCCTTTCTGTTGCATTTCATTACTCATGTCTTTGTTTTACACTTGTTTACTTTCTCATTGAAATTCTCCTTTGGCGATGAATTCATACACTTCACTACCATTTCTCTAACTCATCCCTTGTTTAAATCTTAATAATAAAAACTCATGAAATCTAAACTTTTTTATTTATTGTTTCATTTCTCAACTATTATTATTAAATTTGTATTTATTTTTATTGTTCCTTTATAAGAAAATTAAAAAGTCAAACAAAATGATTATTATATTGTTGGTTTGACGTGAAACGTTTTAAAATCACACCGAAACTTACGGGTACAAAAATAGAGATTTGTAGCGTATCGATAACGTCATCCAGACTCAAAAATGTAACCCACCGGGTTGGTCTAGTGGTTAACGCGACTTCCCAAATCAGCTGATTTGGAAAGTCGAGAGTTACAGCGTTCAAGTCCTAGTAAAGTCAGTTATTTTTACACGGATTTGAATACTAGATCGTGGATACCGGTGTTCTTTGGTGGTTGGGTTTCAATTAACCACACATCTAAGGATTGGTCGAACTGAGAATGTACAAAACTACACTTCATTCACACTCATACATATCATCCTCATTCATCCTCTGAAGAATTATCTAAACGGTAGTTACCGGAGGCTAAACAGGAAAAAGAAAGAAAGAAAGTCTCAAAAATGTAAATCCACCGGGTTGGTCTAGTGGTGAACGCGTCTTCCCAAATCAGCTGATTTGGAAAGTCGAGAGTTACAGCGTTCAAGTCCTAGTAAAGTCAGTTATTTTTACACGGATTTGAATACTAGATCGTGGATAACGGTGTTCTTTGGTGGTTGGGTTTCAATTAACCACACATCTCAGGAACGGTCGAACTGAGAATGTACAAGACTACACTTCATTTACACTCATACATATCATTCTCATTCATCCTCTGAAGAATTATCTAAACGGTAGTTACCGGAGGGTAAAGAGGAAAAAGAAAGAAAGAAAGTCTCAAAAATGTAAATCCACCGGGTTGGTCTAGTGGTGAACGCGTCTTCCCAAATCAGCTGATTTGGAAAGTCGAGAGTTACAGCGTTCAAGTCCTAGTAAAGTCAGTTATTTTTACACGGATTTGAATACTAGATCGTGGATACCGGTGTTCTTTGGTGGTTGGGTTTCAATTAACCATACATCTCAGGAACGGTCGAACTGAGAATGTACAAGACTACACTTCATTTACACTCATACATATCATTCTCATTCATCCTCTGAAGAATTATCTAAACGGTAGTTACCGGAGGCTAAACAGTAAAAAAGAGATTCTCAAAAATGTAATTCCTGAGATTTGTTGTTAATTGAAACCCAACCACCAAAGAACACCAATATCCACGATGCAGTATTCAAATCCGTATAAAAGTAACTGCCTTTACTAGAACCTGAACGTTGGAACTTTCGACTTCCAAATCAGCTCATTTGAGATGTGTTAATTACTAAATCAACCCGGTGGTTTACCTTAGTAATCTTAGCACTGTTTTTTTCTTTGTTATTCTTGAAAAAACTATCACATTTTGGGAAGAATTACGTATGATTCATACCACATTACCGACACATATTACGGTCAAATGACTTAATTTAACACAATTATTTTTAAATATTGTAATTTTTTTAAATGTTTATAAATTAATATTTATTTCCTATTGTTTCAGAGTGAATATGGATTAACTGAAGATCAAGTAGCTGGTAAGATATTGGCAGCGTTGCAATTTATATTTACCTATTTTAAAAAGGAATGAGTGCCAGAAAAAAGAGCTTATATTTGAGATTAAAGAGAAATATTTTTTTTTTAACTAAAATGTTATTTTTAATTCAACTCAATTTAATTTTTGCCAGTTCAAATCTTTTGATAAATGAATCCTCATTGAAAAGAAAAAAAAAATATACATATATACTAAAAACCGAACTGCTAAACACAGTCGCAACGTATAATATATTATGAATGAAATGAGAAAGTAAATTAAAATAAATCTTATATTTAAATTACAAGACTACAATTCATTTACACTCATACATATCATCCTCTGAAGTAATACCTGAACGGTAATTCCCGGAAGCTAAACAGGAAAAAAGAAAAGGACTGCTTCGCGAAGTGGAAACCGCAGGGAAAAATTTGTGAATAGGGGAAGGAAATACTATGAAAGGAACGATAACTAATAATCAATAAAATTAATAATAAAGATTACAAAAATTGAAAATAAATTTAAAAAAAAAGATCATATAAAACGTTCAGTGATTTTTTGAACAGACCTCGTACACAGTGTTTCACGTAGTGTTACCAATTCGTTCTGAGCTCATTCTACTAGCGAAAATAATGTAAAAAAAAAAAATCATATAAACATCAATCCGTAAAACGAGCCGTTAGCGAGTTATGACTAGCGAAAGATTTCACTCTGATTCCTAGACAAAGAGTGAAATAAAATCATATTGAAATTCTAGAAACCTAAATTAAGTGGTAAACTTGATGGTTTTTTGAACTGGCAAATTATATAAAACCGGTTTCAGAAACATATCTTCAATAGTTATCATAAAATCCGATGTAAAACAGAAAACTATGTTTTCTAAAAACACGTTTTTTTACGTTTGTAATACAAAATATTTTTTTAACGACGCGTAAATTCGTAAAATTTATTATCAAAACTTGTAGAAAATTGACTGTAGAGATCTGAGACCGGCATAATCATTTTTTACTTTCACCCTCCCCCGTGGAAGAAATAATAATTATGATTTTCACTGAACGATATTGATATTTTGAGTGTAGGCATTTGAAAAAAGTGACAAATAATATAATTAATTTCTGAAATAGAAATTCAGTACGGTTGAAAATCAGTTTAAAAAAACAAAACAAAATGAAAATGAGAGTAATAAAAACTTAGATATGTGGAACATTACAAAATGGATTTCTTCTACCTCTACATTTCACATGTAGACTGTTCCATCGCCTATTTTTTCAAAGATTTTCCTCTATCACTTCCATCTGATTTACATTTCAGAATTTTAGCTGGCAGACATTCTTTCTTCTGACACATTTTATCAATGTAGATACAACAGTTGGATTTATACCGCTAAATCGTTTCTAACAAAGAAGGTATCTCTTGTGAAAATGGACCACTGAATGTGAAAATAGGAGGAGAAAATATTATGGAGGTAGAAGAATTTTGTTATTTGGGAAGTAGAATTACTAAAGATGGACGAAGCAGGAACGATATAAAACGACGAATAGCACAAGCTAAACGTAACAAGCTTTCAGTAAGAAATATAATTTGTTTACATCAAAAATTAATTTAAATGTCAGGAAAAGATTTTTGAAAGTGTATGTTTGGAGTGTCGCTTTATATGGAAGTGAAACTTGGACGATCGGAGTATCTGAGAAGAAAAGATTAGAAGCTTTTGAAATGTGGTGCTATAGGATATTGTTAAAAATCAGATGGGTGGATAAAGTGACAAATGAAGAGGTATTGCGGCAAATAGATGAAGAAAGAAGCATTTGGAAAAATATAGTTAAAAGAAGAGACAGACTTATAGGCCACATACTAAGGCATCCTGGAATAGTCGCTTTAATATTGAAAGGACAGGTAGAAGGGAAAAATTGTGTAGGCAGGCCACGTTTGGAATATGTAAAACAAATTGTTAGGGATGTAGGATGTAGAGGGTATACTGAAATGAAACGACTAGCACTAGATAGGGAATCTTGGAGAGCTGCATCAAACCAGTCAAATGACTGAAGACAAAAAAAAAAAGAAAAAACGGTATCTCTAACTCATTCCTCTTCCTGTTTGACCTAGTGAATCCCGCTGTTGCTTTAAAAACTTTCATTTTTGCCAACAATATTAAAGAAATTTCTCTCGATATATAAGACAGATTTTTTCTCAATTTCACGAGCAGAATTTATAGCCTGTTCCGTCATCTATCTTTTCAGAGGTTTTCCTCTATCACTTCTTCTACTTGATTTATATTTTAGAATTTTAGTCGGCAGACATTCTTTCTTCTGACACATTCTATCGATTTAGATACAACGATTGAATTTATACCACTAAATTCTCCCTAAAAAAGGAGGTATTGCTAACTCATTTTTCACTTTTTTCATTCCTCTTCCTGTTTGACCTAGTTAATCCAGAAATTGCTCTCAAAAACCTCATTTATGCTAACAATATTAATGAAATCTCTCGTTGTGACCTAGTTTGCCACAGATGTGGCAAATGTTTTATACAATTCACCCTTGTTGTAAAACGTTTTAAAATAAAATATGATTCGATTTGTTGTTACGAAAGTTAATGTTTAATCATTTTTATTTCATTCGGAAAATATATGAATCAGAGTACAATATTACTATGAAATAATCAGTACAATATTACTATGAAATAAACAAAGGAAAGTTGTATTGATTTTGTAAAAGTTGAAGATTTTGTATCATTCTTTACCGATTGATAAACAGTTACATTTTATAATTTTTATTTACATGAATATTTCCCCCTCCCCCTCCCACCCCACAGGGATTAAACTAAGAACATTTCTCTGTAAATAACATAGTGTAAATATTTGGAAACAGAATTTTTAGTTAAAGGATTTTTTGTTACTATTATAAATAGTATTACTGGTGGCTGTAATAGTAGAAGTAGCAAAATGCATCAAACCAGTCAAATAACTAACACAAAAACTGTTATTTTCAGAAAATATGTACAAGATACATTCAAAACCTTCTTTTTTTACAAAAAAAAAGCAAATGAAAAAAACATTTATAATATTAACACGTATATATATATATATGCAACCATACGCGACAATTTAGATCACACAGATCTCGTTATATTAAAGCATTTCATTTTAGTAGAGATACTTTAACTTAATATAATTTTGTAATGTTGGCGTCGATCCAATTAACACCACTTCAACTGTTGCTAACAGTCAAATTTAGCATACCCTCAAGCAACTATAAAACATGAAGTAGACATCACAAACAGATATATATTATATATACTATAGTAAACAATATTGTTTACTATAAATTTTCAGCTCAAGAACTTTATTTTGTATTTATTAATAAACAAAAACTTTTATTTAGATAAATAAATAAATAAATACTTTATATACTCAATCAAAACTATAAGATTACATATTATAGATAATATTACTACTATACAGTTTCGAAACACAGATAATTTCGGCTTATTATTATATACTTTTTGATCATGATCCAAATAATACTTCAAAATTTGTCGTAAGAACTTCATTTTTTTGTAACTGAGACCAACAAAAAGTATAAATTGTTCAAAATTGATTTATTTTCTTAATTAAGATTAAACACTTCAAAAGATTTTTTAATAAGTCAATATTTATAAAAGATAAGTTATTATAAATGACTCAAAGTGGAATAATTTGGAGGAGTGCCCAATAAGGTAATATACCTTCTATATATATATATAAATTTATACAATGTGATTCAGGAGAATAAGGCAATACTTTGACAACTCATTCTAGAGGCTAAAAATAAGAAAAAAGTTCATACAAATATAGGTCCGAAAACACTTAGTTAGCGAGTTATACAGGATGAAAAATTTCACCCGAGTTTCAGTTCCTCCGAGTAAATTAAGGGTTTCTGAAATTCTGAGGTCAATTAAGGGGAAAATTCAATTGTTTCTTACGGTTTTTGAACTGGGAAATCGAAAAAAAAATAGGTCCCAGAACTGTATCTCTCTTAGTTTCTAAGATATCCCACGTAAAACGCCAAAAATAGGGTCAAAAAACACATTTTTTTTTACGTTTGACGTACAACAACGTTGTTAAATTAGCAATAAATCATACATTTTTTAAACATAAATTGTATAGAATTTAATTATAAGAAGATTGATGTAAATAATGTCAACAAAAAAGAAATAAAATTTTAAACATGTCGACTTTTATTAACAACAAAACCGACGAAAACTTAGAAGAAAATGTTACAAAAAAACAAAACAGATGTGTCTAGTAGGTACAATAATTTTGGACCTACGGAAAATAAGCACGAACAATTACGGAACACGAATGTATCCGAAAACTTGAAAGCAATCGATTGGTTCTCGTGTAATGCCGTTGCAATCAAGCAAACGGACAGACAAACAGATAAACTTCCGCATTTTTTAGATATGTGTACATTGATTTTTATTTGATATTAAATTTAAAAAATAATAGTTTAAATTTTTTTGTTTTTTTTTCTTTGTTTACAGAATACAAAGAAGCATTTATGCTGTTTGATAAAGATGAGGATGGACAAATCACGATGGCAGAACTTGGTGTCGTTATGAGATCGTTAGGTCAAAGACCCACTGGTAACTATAATTATTAAAAATGTTCTTAAAAAATTATCAGTCAATTTTTAGAATCTTTTATTAGAGGTGGATAAATCCGATTTACGGGCGCCGAAGCAGTGACGGACTCGCTAACATGTTCCGCAAGGTAGTAAAAAAGACGTATGTATTCCTGCGCACTACCGACTAAACCTCCACCCCTGGCGACCCGCTTCTTCTTGGAATAACTGGTAAAGCATTACTTCTCGAATGAGGAGGGGTAAACGCCCACACACACACACACACACACACACACACACACACACACACACACACACACACACACACACACACACTCAGACAACAAAGCAAGGCACAGATCCACAGATAACTAAAAATCCAACACAAAACACCAGACACACTTCAACAAAATGCGCGTTTTTTTTTCGCGTGTTAGATACGACCCCCATTCTATTATATATATATATATAAGCTTGATATTTATATTAATATCAAAAATATATATGTATGGCGCCCACCGGCAGAAGGAGGACAAATCCCTTTCCATTTCAAATTATCCTACTTATTCCAAAATAAAATAATAAAAATAATAAAAACTTTCCTTTTTTTGTGCGTGTGTGTTTTGTTTATTATGTTCCAGATATCACACCCACGACAGCCAACACAACACTGGTTTCTTCACTGCGGCCACGCGGTCCCCCCAAACCCTTCCCGTACACACACGTGTCTGGAAGATTAATTATTTGATGTGTTTGAGTAATCCGTTCTTACTTCTTCGACAAAAGGCGATCGCCGCTCCCAAACCGCGATCGCGAATCATGTTTTACCACAATTGTAAGTTCCCTATTTCCTTTCCTTTCAAGAACGAAGAAGAGGGAACGAGCCCAGCAGCCACCAACAGCATAGAAGAACGAAGAAAGAAGAAACCTGCACTTTCCCCCGTTCAGTCCTTCAGGGCCACGGGAACATCAAGGTTACTGGTATGTAATTTCGATTACTGCCGAGTATCGAAAAGTATAGGCCAAAGAAGAACGAAGAGGTCATCTGAAGAAGAAAAAAAAGAAGAAAGAAGACCCACTACGCGACCCTACGTCACGGATTGGAGTCCGGAAAAAGCCGAGCAGAGAAGCAACTTGAAGGGCAGCCATCGAAGAAGTAGATGAAGATCTTCTCCTTTATCCATACCTTAAAAAAATTTCAATACTTAAAATTAATTAAATGAGCAATTGCGACTCCCTCCGGAGAAGGGGGCGCATTGCTCCCACCAAACAATTAGGGCCCATTTGTGGCGTATTCCTGTTAGCCTATGAAGCGTTAGCACTGAAAGGACTTCAGTGGACGGTCTGAAGGGGAATTATGTCGGGAGCACAGGTTTTAAAAGCCTAGTATCCCGCGGTCGGACCCAAAAATGGGTTTGAGAGCGCTGGTCCAAACGAATATGGAACGCTATTCACAAATCCGTCCATAAAATATAACAAAACTTAGACCCGACATTAAAACAAACCATTGAAACACGCCCGATTAACAGAATCATACAGCAACAAGGGACACTGTCCAGGCTCTGCGATTCGAAGGGAGAATTTGAAATCTCCCGCCACTTTTGCGTTCCGTTCCGTTGTACCAAACATGCCAACATGAATACATCACCCACGCACACCAACAAATCTCACAACACTCATTTTTACCATACGCATACTTACATGCCATCAGCGTTAACTCGGAAGTGGGGAAATCCCCCAGGAACTCAGAGGTGGAGTGACCGCGGCTTCATTGCATCCAGCCGACCCTGACAAATCGGGGGGGTTTTCTAGACACTCGCCCGCGGCTCTGTCCCCCGTACCGAGACCCCAGGACCTCTATTTAACCTGCGGATTTCTTCGACAGAACGTAATTTCTCCACTGCTTTAGCATATCGGGCAACAGCCGTCCAGAGATTCTCACCGCTTAACATAATTTCTTTTATTTGAAAAAAAGGTTAAAATGAGAGAATCAAATTCACGTGTAAATAACTAACATGTTCTTCTTACGGTGTAAATACACTTTAAGAAAGGATGTTTTGAAATTCCGAGTATAAGATGGATTTTTAATTTTTCGGTAACAAATGAAGGTATCAAATTGACTTTTGGTATGTGTAATCTTCATGTGAATATTTAAAAACCAATTTCTACAATTTTTAAATTCCGAGTTTAAAGGGTTAAAATGGTTTTTGTATTTTTTTTTTTTTTTGAAATCCACTATTTTTTTAATTTCTTGGTAACAAATGAAGATTGACCACGACGGATAAAGCAAGTAACCAAATACCACGGGCAAAGCCGTAACTAGAATGCCAGTTACTGTATAAAATACAAACGCATTAAGTAATGTTAAAAGTAGATATACAAATTTAAAAAAAAAACAATTACAATTCAGAAGGCGTTAATGAAAATTATTTCAGTAAATAATACAAGTCGAGTGGGATGGAAAAAAAAGATCACAGGTTTTAGAATTTTTTAATAATTATAATTAAAAAATCCATGGAAATAGTAATATTTAAACCGGAGGTTTCGGGTTCGAATCCCGGTTTATTTTTGTTTAACCTCCGGAATCCACGGTTAGGTATTGTTTCAGAGGATGAGATGAATGATTTGTAGTGTGTGTTAAAATGTCATGCCCGACCGGGATTCGAACCCGGGACCTCCGGATAAAAAGCCACGGAAGCCGGCTACAAAGGAATCGAATCCCGGTTTTTTTTTGGAGGGAGGAGCGATTTTGAAAAAAAAAATTTCTTTTTTGAAAATATTGTTATTTTTTGAGAGGAGAGTGGAGGAATTGTTAGGAGAAGACCAATTTGGTTTCAGGAAAAGTATCGGGACGCGGGAAGCAATTTTAACGCTCAGATTAATGTTAGAAGGAAGATTAAAGAAAAACAAACCGACATACTTGGCGTTTATAGACCTAGAAAAGGCATTCGATAACGTAGACTGGAATGAAATGTTCAGCATTTTAAAAAAATTAGGGTGAAATACAGAGATAGAAGAACAATTGCTAACTTGTACAGGAACCAAACAGCAACAGTAATAATTGAAGAACATAAGAAAGAAGCCGTAATAAGAAAGGGAATCGGACAAGGATGTTCCCTATCTCCGT
The DNA here is from genome assembly GCF_047948215.1 of Lycorma delicatula. Classification (NCBI taxonomy): domain Eukaryota; kingdom Metazoa; phylum Arthropoda; class Insecta; order Hemiptera; family Fulgoridae; genus Lycorma; species Lycorma delicatula. The sequence goes on from NC_134467.1 coordinate 19,995,292, forward strand.
TACTTTTTAATCTTTACATGGAACTAGCAGTTAATTATGTTAAAGAACAATTTAGATTCGGAGTAACAGTACAAGGTGAAAAGATAAAGATGCTACGATTTGCTGATGATATAGTAATTCTAGCCGAAAGTAAAAAGGATTTAGAAGAAACAATGAACGGCATAGATGAAGTCCTACACAAGAACTATCGCATGAAAATAAACAAGAACAAAACAAAAGTAATGAAATGTAGTAGAAATAACAAAGATGGACCACTGAATGTGAAAATAGGAGGAGAAAAGATTATGGAGGTAGAAGAATTTTGTTATTTGGGAAGTAGAATTACTAAAGATGGACGAAGCAGGAGCGATATAAAATGCCGAATAGCACAAGCTAAACGAGCCTTCAGTAAGAAATATAATTTGTTTACATCAAAAATTAATTTAAATGTCAGGAAAAGATTTTTGAAAGTGTATGTTTTGGAGTGTCGCTTTATATGGAAGTGAAACTTGGACGATCGGAGTATCTGAGAAGAAAAGATTAGAAGCTTTTGAAATGCGGTGCTATAGGAGAATGTTAAAAATCAGATGGGTGGATAAAGTGACAAATGAAGAGGTATTGCGGCAAATAGATGAAGAAAGAAGCATTTGGAAAAATATAGTTAAAAGAAGAGACAGACTTATAGGCCACATACTAAGGCATCCTGGAATAGTCGCTTTAATATTGGAAGGACAAGAAGAAGGTAAAAATTGTGTAGGCAGGCCGCGTTTGGAATATGTAAAACAAATTGTTAGGGATGTAGGATGTAGAGGGTATACTGAAATGAAACGACTAGCACTAGATAGGGAATCTTGGAGAGCTGCATCAAACCAGTCAAATGACTGAAGACAAAATAAAAAGTTATTTTTTAATTGTTAACAAATGTTCCTAAGAAAAATATGAATTTAATTAGGCGAAATTTCAAGATACTGAGGGTGACCTTGCTTTACAGCCTCACCCCCTTGACCTTTTAAGTTGAAAATTTAATGGCATCAATGCCCCGTATATAGAAGTAATCTGACCAAGTTTGGACCAGTAGTTCTAGAAATATAAGTTAATTTAGAGGGCAACACCGAACACACACACACACACACACACACACACATGTACATATGAATATTAACATGCGGAAAATTTCCATCTGGTTTTTTGGGTTCCTTAGGTGTCAAAAGATCAAATCCGGTGATAACCACATATGCCCAAATTGGACCGATTACAAAACTTTCCCTTCTAGCACTATATAGATCGGAAAGTAAAAATACAAATCAATGCAAAATTTTCATAATTTTCAATATAATTATTAATAACTAATTAATTTTAATTACAGAGACTGAATTACGAGAGATGGTGAATGAAGTCGATCAAGATGGCAATGGAACCATCGAATTCAATGAATTTCTTCAAATGATGTCAAAAAAGATGAAGGGTGCAGACGGTGAAGAGGAATTACGTGAAGCTTTCAAGTATAATAAAAAAAATAATCAATATATATTTTTATTAATTTCACTTACACATTAAAATCTAATTATATATTACAATAGATAAGTTTAGGTATAACCAAACATTCACATGGAAGGATCAAGGAAAACCACCTTGAAATCAGAGTAGTATTATACATTATAAAATGAAAGAATAAGACAGAAAAGTAAATATATAAAAATTATATAAATCTCATTTACTAAGAAATAGATAAATTGTCAGAAATATTTTTAGATAACCGATTAAAAATTAAAATTGACTTGCTCATAAGGCGTTTGCTTTTCAAACAGTTAAGTATTATCCATTATAATGTAAAAAAAGGTTTTGCTGTCTGGTTTCATGTACGAGTATATCAAACATTACAGATTAAGAATGTAACACAGAATATTTTATATAACACAGTTTTCTTTTATTTAAATGTAATTGTAATAAAATAAAAAATTTAGAATAAAAAAGCCAGTAAAGGGTCTTATAACTTTTCCAACTTCATCAAGAATGTTATGAGTAAATCTATAGAGAGTTTTGCCCTCAATTTATTACTATTTATTTGGAACGTTAACATATGTAAATATAAAAGAAAAGAATTGTATTTACATTTACAAGAAAAGAATAATTGTAATTGTAATGTACTAACTTTAAAACAGGATAAAACCAAATACTGGGAACATTCAATAATTTGAGACAAATTGATGTAGAAATGAAACAGTTTGTAGGAGTAGTTTTTTACTTTCATGACTTTAGGCTGGGATCACTGGGATGAGCTAAGAACAGCCGAGGATAAAAATTGTTTTGTTTATAATCTCAACATTGTATTTAACGATGGCATGTCCGCTTGAAGTTTCCACATTAGTTGAACATTCAGTGATCAGTTTTTTGCTTACTGAAGGTGAAAAACCGACTAAACTTTTCTTGAATAATTTTACAGTATGGTGAAAGTTGTACGAATCATGAACGACATTACTCGTGATGACCGACGTATTACAGTTGAATATATAGCAAAAACAGTTGCAGTAAGTGTTGGCGCAGTTCATAACGTTATCAGTAACAAGTTAAAGTACAGAAAAAACAAGTGGGTTCAGAAAGAGTTAACGCAACAACACAAAGAAACAAGACTCAAAGTGTGTACAAACTTAAAAGAAAGTAACCCTTTACGAAAGGAAAGGTGACCCTTTTCTAAACAAGATTTTAACGTATTATGAAACTTGGGTTCACAATTTTGAACCAGAGTCCAAAAGACAAAGTATGGAATGGAAGCACACCAGCTCACCTAGTATGAAAGAAATTCAGAACGCAAGCATCAACGAGTAAAATCATGTTGACCTTCTTTTGGGATGCCCAAGTGTCATCTTTTGTGATTATTTAGAAAATCACAAAATGAGAGAATGACGAGGAATGAGAGAAAAAATGTCGCGGATCTCAAAGAAAAGGCGTGATAATGCTACTTAACAATGCTCATCCTCACACCGCTTAGCTGACCCAACAAAACAAATGAAAAAATGGGTTGGGAGATACTACCATATTCTCCCTACAGTCCAGATTTGGCTCCTTTGGATTTTCATTTGTTTGATTCACTCAAGGAAGCATTACATGGAAAAAAGTCCAGCAACAACAAGGAAATCAAGAATTTGTGGAAAAATGGCTTAAACAACACAAAGATTTCTTTGCAGCAGCTATAAAAAAAAAAATAGTTCATCATTGGGACAAGTGTATTAATATTGGTGGGGATTATGTTGAAAAGTAGTAAAAGTTTCATTTTGTAAAAATACAGTTTTTTTACATCAATTTGTCTCCAAATACTGTCGGTGAGCTTATGGATTAACCATAAAATCAAAATTCACAAAACACCTTCAGAACTGTTTCATGAAACTATAAATAACTGCAGCTGTGAACTAATAGCAAAAGCTACAACAGTAAAATATCAGGGTGTCCGAATAAATCCGAATCTCAAATGGCAACCTGATATCAAATTTTTAAATAATAGATAAATAAGATACTTAATTTATCAATTTTGGAAAATTAATAAAATAAAAACCTTTACATATAATTAAATTGGTATTCTAAATCATTACTCAGAGGTCTGGAGCAAAATATTTGATGTTCACTTAATCATTTACTGTGCAAAGATATATTTTTAAAGCAGTCTTGTGGGTAAGTGTCACCTATATTCTAACAAACAAATCTTTAAAGAAATGGCTATCCTAACAATAAGACAAATATATATAAAAAATTTTATTACATATATTAATCTAAACAGGAAAGAATTTTTTATAAAATATTTATCGAATTGTTTTTGATGTGAAGTGTGTTTTAATGTTCAGTGGGTTTTCATGAACCGTAGGAAACAGTTTCATTATGCATGTCACAAATTGATAAACTTGAAACCAATTGAATTTATATTTTCGACGTTAAATAATTCTACATTTAAGAAAAGTAGTGGAATGGATAATGGATAGATTTTATTTCAAATTAAATTTTATAAATCAGTTTTGATAATGTTGCAGTTAATCAATCTACATCCAATTTGAATTATTGTTTCGGCTGATTTTATCATTGTGTGAAACTGAAGCCTAAATTGTAGATCAATGTTATATTTAATTTATAATTGTTACTGTTAACTATAAAATAATTGTAATTAAATTTACTTGATAGAGCCACTATTCAAGTTTTCAAGCAACAGTTCTCTTCTGAAAGCGCTCAAATTCTCTTCTAACACTATCTCTAATTGAAATATACTATAATTATGAAACTTTCCTACACATTATCAAATTCCATTCTGTATAATCTAAAATTGAGGATAAACATATATATTCAAGTCTTTTGCCTAAACATATAAGTATATATTTTAAAATAATAACAATTTTTTTCAGAGTATTTGATAGTGATAATGATGGTATGATATCATCAACAGAACTGCGTCATGTGATGACAAATCTTGGCGAAAAATTATCAGATGAAGAAGTTGATGATATGATCAAGGAAGCTGACCTTGATGGTGATGGAATGGTCAACTATGACGGTAAAATTTTTTTAATATTATTTAAAATTTATACTAATAAAAACGGAAAATCCTTCCTAGATATAAAAATATAATAGAATAATGAGACAAGTGAATTTAGAAAAACAATTACTATTTACAGATATTTTATGTGAATATGAATCCAAGGCAATGAATAGAGATATAATTTGATGGTTTTTGTTCAATTAACCATACATCTCGGATAATCACCCTCATCTCATCAGCACATGTGATTGCTTTTATTGTTGACAAATTGAACAGATTGCAACATACATTTTAGGAAATACAAAATAAAAAATCTATATATATATATATATATATATATATATATTCTTATCATGCATAAATACTTGAAAGTAAAATGTATTGTAACACTATTAAAAATAACAGTACAACAAACGTTTCAGAACAAAAGAACTAAATTAAGGAATGGTAAAATCTAACACAAGGGCTTTTGGTTGAAAAATCGATCTTTATTGAAGATTTTTTTTTTTTAAATTGAACAAGATTTAACATTTGAAACATTGTTACAATGAGCAATAAACAGAAACAAATTATCTACTTAAATCATAAGTAACTAACAAACTAAGAATTTAAACTGATAAAAAAACATTATGACTATAGGTGAAATTGTTTTTGTACCATTTTTAATTCCTTGTATGAAGTAAAGGAAGTATTCTGATCCTGAAAAATCTCAGTTTCCAGATTTCAACGGAAATATACATTTTGACCATCCCTGAATCTATTTTGACTAGTTTCAGTGTGACATCTGTACATACGTATCACGTAACACAAAAACAATTAGCCTTAATTATTAACCTTTGATTGTAAAAGAAATTTTACAATAAATAATAATTCAATAATAACAATAAAAAAAAATTATGAAAAAATATCAGAAGTTATTAATGAAATAAAAATTGTATGTACTTTTCATTTAAAAAAAATGTGTATGTGTAATTTAATAGGCATACAAGGAAGTAATGATACAATGACTCAATGATACATCATTATTTAATATCGTAATTTAAATTTCTATGTACATGGAAATAAATACATGATTAGTTTTTTCTAATTACCTTCTCATTTACCCTTCCAGCATGTTTTTGGACAGATTTGGCAATCAAAGAGCCCTTGGTTTCTGCCATCTTCTGATCACTACTGAAAAAACAACTAAACTACTTTCATATTCTTTCCACTGACTAAACTAGAAAAGTAAATGAACAAGGAACATTCTATACACATGTGGAGTAAATAAAATACTTTCCACCAACATGCTAGGGTCAGCATTGCGAGAGTGACAGTGCTCTCTCTCTCCCTAGCAGCCTCGCGTGCAGCTTCCTATGTGTGTATGTGCACAACAGCCAAACACTACACCGCAGTAACTGTGCAGCGTACAGTTCCATACAAAGATTTTTGTACCTTTATCATAAACTGCGGGATGGGACTGACATTAAGCTTAAGGATTGTATACTGTACAAGTTTAGAGAAAAAATTAAATAAAAAAGGACTCATTATATTAAATGTTATCGATAACATCAAGTGGAAATAGGGGGTGCTGCAGTTCCACAGTGCCTATATGTGAGCCGCCACTGTCATGGAGTACATTAACTTTTTATTTTACAAGGGTTATTTTTTTTCAAGGTCCGATCGGTCACGAAATTAAAACCACAGTAAAAATAAAAAATGTTTTATTTGTAACAAGTACTTACATAGTTACGCTATTTCTCTACATAGTCGCCACTCCGATTTAGACATTTGTTGTAGCGTGGTACCAACTTTCCAATACCCTCGTCATAAAACGGAGCTGCCTGTGTTTTCAGCCATGTTTCTACGCTGGTCTGCATCTCGATGTCTGTGCCAAAATGTTGTCCTCCTAGGCAGTGTTTCATGTGAGCAAAGAGGTGAAAATCGGATGGAGCCAAGTGCGTGCTGTATGGTGGGTGATCAAACACTTCCCAACGAAAACACTGCAGGAGCTTCTTTGTTACAGCTGCAGTGTGCTGCCGAGCATTGTCATGGAGAAAGACAATGCCTGATGACAACATTGCTCTCCGCTTATTTTGAACTGCCCTTCGTAGACGTTGAAGAGTCACACAGTATAAGGCTGCAGTGATGAATTTCAGCTGCATTACACCCTTCAGCCTGAAGAAATCGAATTACCGCACGCACTTCACACTTGGCGAGAGATGCTACTGTTGTAGACATGTTTACGTGCTAGCTGCATGTTCAGAACTAAACGAAGTGACACAGTGTTATTGAAGGCCATACTAGAGATGCTGCGCAACATATGCGCAAAGGTTCATCCGATTTCTGTGCTGGTTTTTATTTCGTGACCGAGTGGACCTTGAAAATATAACCCTCGTAGATTATCAGAAGCAATCTTTGACGTATTTGAAGCACTTGAGGTGCAAGGGACATAAATCTAGGTTGCTTTCCTAAAGAGTAGTGTTGTAAACTATACAATCAATCTCTTCTTTTTTTTTTGTGAACAGAACACAGGTGTTACTTGTATTAAACATCACCTTAATTCCACTGGGATTAAATACAATTATATATTCCATAAAATGAAGAAGACACTTAAAGAATCCTTATTTCCCCTAATAAGCCTGACATGGGATGTTTGTTATTCCTTAAAACTACCATATCAGGATGTCTACAACCAACATAAAATTGTGGTAATTAACATATATATGTTATACACAATGAACAAATACAATTTCCTGTTACCATTTAATAGTAATACTACAACCAGTAATATTGGTGATAAAAAAATTTAATAGAATCATTAACTGAAAGATTATTTTTAATAAAATTTATAAATTTTTTTTTTGTTCACAGAATTCGTGACAATCTTGACTTCCAAGAAGTAGATTTACGGATACATAAAAAAAAAAATAGAAAAGCAAGCAAGAACTACAAAACAATAAAAAAGTAAAACAAAAAAAAAACATCAGAAGGTTATAATATATATTCCAGCAGCAAAATAGAATTGTTATTTTTAATAACATAAAACATCAGAGTTAATTATATATTAAAAAATTAGTAGAAAAAAGCAATTAGACATTATTATTATCATCAATTTATGCTGTGAATTAAAAAAAATAATAATTAAATGCTATTATAATAATAATAATTACAATATTATTGCCAAATATAATGTATAATTATATCATGTATTGTAATATTAATTCAGATCTTATGAGAAAATATTATAAAGAATTCTCTCTTTTTATATAAATTATATATTTCTCTTAGAAAGAGACAGATAGATAGATAGAGAGAAAATTAAAAATAATGACTTCCAACTTACTATTATGCTATATTTAATACTATAGATATACACAACAATTTAACTTTCCCGAATTTACTTAACACGACTTTGATCTCGTTACATTATTAATTTATTATTATTAATTATATTATTTATAATTAGAATAATAATTAGTTATAACAATTAATAAACAATAATTTATTTAGTATATATATATATATATATATAGTTTAATTAAATTAAGTTTGATTAAATTTAATTATTAATCAGATATAATTTTAAAAATTAATTATTTTTTTTTAAATATATTAAAAATTTGATTGTTCAGATTTAATATCTATTCACTGTTTTATGTTTATATCTAAATAAAATTATTAATTGTTATCAAAAAGAAACGACTAATTATTCAATTAAACTATAAGAGTAAAACGTATAATTACTTAACCTAATCTAGAAATTTAATTTTAAAAAAACACAAAAATAAATTTAACTACTACTGATTTGATCTATGCAATGAAAACATACATTTTTTAAATAATAAATTTTAATTTAATTTAAATAAAATAACTGAAAGCAATATAATTCACTTAAAACTGATTATATATATATATATATATATATATATATATATCTTTGAGATTACCAAATAAAATACCTTCTTTTTTATAAAATGCAACAGTATTTATTTTTAATGTATTAGAAAAACTATACAAAAAATTTTAAATAAAAATGTTATATAACAGACTTTTAATTAATTATATTACTAACCATTATTTTATAGGCCTATAATTTTTACTAAAATAAAATATAAATGAAATATAGTACCAATAACATCCACCAACAAAATACAGATGGCACTACATGATTTTTTAATATTTATCATGTATTTAGAAAAATCGATATACTTTGTTTTCCAAAAAAGAAACTAAAAAAACATCAATCATAACAAATCTCCAAAGTGTTGTCCATAATTTAAAACAATAATAATAAATTAATATAAAAGAAACAAAACTTATGGATTTGTAAAAAAATTCTATTGTATTTTAATGTAGATTTTTTTTTAATATTATCTACGATTTAAAAGAAAAAAAAAACGAAATAAAAAAAAAAATTATTTTTATGTGACGTCATTCAGTAATTGATAAATAAAATTATCTTCTTCTAGGTGAGTGTTTACAGCTATAGAGACCATCTCTCACACCCCAAGTGCCAAACTCTTCCATCCTGCCAACTTTCCTCCTCCAAATTCCTTCTCTCCATCGCCTCTATCACTTCAGACATCCACTGCCTAGGAGGTCATCCTCCTCTCTCCTAGAGTCTTCACAATATTCCTAGACCATCTATACTCCTCCATTCTCCGAATATGCCCGTACCATAGTAGTCTTCTTCCCTCCTAAACAACAATCAGTGTACTGGTTGCCCCAATTCTTCTTCTGATCTCCTCATTTCTCACGTACTGTATTACAGTAACTCCACAACTCCTGCACACCACATCCACCTCCACAGCCAACAACCTTCCTTCATTTCTTTTTCTAATTTCTCAAGGTTCTGACACGTATAATAAAATGCTTTCAATAACACTCTTATACAATCTATATTTAGCTGCTTTCCGTATCCCATCAGACCACCATTAACAATTGCACTTCTGGATAGTCATCTGCCCCAAAACTGTATGATGATTTATATCTTTTACACTATTTCCTCCTTCCTGTGATAATATACAGCCAAGGTACTTAAAGTCTTCAGATTTCTCTATGATATTCCCATCTATAATCAAGTCATCTCCTTTTGCACTAGCCTCTAGATACTTTGACTTTTACTAAAATTTATCTTCAAACCCCACTTCAATTTCCATCAATTTGCTTATCATATAGATAATATCAAATCGATCTGATACTATGATGACCCAAACAAGAAATATATACTCCCACATCCACTTCAACTCCCATCCTTCTAAATTTTTCCACCACTCTTCCAATTCCTTATCCAAGTAAACCTTAGAGTGGGAGCTGTACAGAGCAAAAATAAAATTATGGTCTAAGAAAAAAAATTATTACTGCCGATCCATTTCAAATTTATAACAAATCTGTTTTATTCTGTATTGCAAATCTGTTTTCTTTCTTTTTATAATCAGTTAGAAAATAATAAGTGACAATTTTTTTGGAGTAAGAAACTAGGAAAAAATACATAGATCTTACATTAAGAAATACGATAATTGTTCTATCGTGCATCAACGATAAAATCTAATACAATTAAAACGTTAACATCTTGACACTTAGAGAAAAGAAAGAGCATTTATAAAATGATATTAAAGGTGAAAGAATACGTATTACATGTGATTGGTATACATAAAAAGTGAAGATTTTAAGAACAGGCTTAAAATATGTTAAGTTAGGTTAAAAACATTATACTATCTATTTGAGAATTCTAGGAACCTAACCAACCAGTGGCTAAAATAATATAATAAAACAAAAAGCAAGTACTGAAAAAAGTATTAAATGATAAACTGTGTTATTCAATTGCAATTATTAACGATATGACTCGAGGAAAGAATAACATCTGAAATAGACGAATAATTCAAAGTAGACATAAGTTTTTCATTAATTTTACAAAAGCTTTCCTGACAATATTTTAATTAGTCAAAAAAACAAGATATTATATAATCACACATACTATTCTTTACGATAGGTCGGTCAAATTCATAAAACTGTTATTGTTCAACATCAAGAAAAACCATAATAATTTTATACCGTTATGGCTGGAATTTGGATTTATAGTTAACAATTGCACGGCCCATTTTACATTTCAATATATAGAGAAATATTTTTGTTTTAAAAATTTAAATATAAAATATTATTAACATATGATAAAAACCATATTGCACTTAAAATTACAATTTTTTGTCATTATTATAAATAATCGATTCAGAAATTAATTAATTAGGAAATTTAAATGATTGTTGTGATAATTCTAATTAGCAAATACGCAAAAATAAAACATAACGAAGCAAATCTCATGAAGCCAACATCTAATCTGGATTCAAACAATAAAATATATGTACTTACAAATAATCACATATATTTCCAAATGATGAAACTATAATGCAAAAGAAAATGTTATTTAATTAATTATAAAAGGCCAACTGGTGGTCTGGTGGTAAACTCATCAGTTATTTCAGCTGATTTTTGAAGTTGAAGATTCTGAGTTTGCTTTTAATAGATCTGAATAATAAACAGTGGATACTGGTATACTTTTTTTTTGGTTGGGGTTCAATTAACCATACGTCTCAGGAATGGTTGGCCTGAGTTTGTTCAAGACTACCTCATTTACATGTCATCCTCATCTCAACGGCCCAAGGGGGATTACTTATTGTTCACTAGTTGAATGGATAGCAACGTACACATTAGGAAAATAATAGTAAAAATATTTATAAAAATAATACTGTTAATCAGACCCAGATTTAAAACGCAAGGACCCACCAAAATGAATTGTTTTTAATAAAAAAAAAAATACATTTTTAAGCACCATTTCTTTCACAATTCGACAAAAATATTTTTTTTTTTTTAATTTGGTAAATATCACAATTTAAATACACGAAATCAATATAAATGATAAAAATTTATTATAGATATTGTACAGAAAAAAACGAACAAGGAATCGTTTAAAGATAATAAATAATTAAATTAAAAAAAAGAATATTTAATTGAAACACCTATTAATTTTTAATTTACTCACCTAAAATGGATAATCTTTTCTAAATGAAAAAAATAATTTTTTGAATAATAATTTCAGAATTTTCTGAAATTCACTCCTTATTAACGGAAAATGTAATTTCAAAATAAATAATTATAAACTTGATCCAATAATATTCATAAAAAATAAATACGATGCTGACCTTCGTGGCTGAGTAGGTAGAGTCTCAGAATTTCATCCGAAGGTTCTGGGTTCGAATCCCAGTGAGTCATCTTTTCATACGCTACTAATTTCCACCAGGCTAATGACAATAACTGTTGATGCCTGCTCTTTCATAACAAAAATAAAATTACGTAATCTGATCACATCTATTTTTAATGCCTACAAATTAAAATAACACCTGCAAATATTAAAAAATAATAAATAAATGAAGTATATTGCAGGTACAAAAGCTCATTTTTTTATTTTTTTTTTTAGAATTAACTGTTGGCAACACTAGACATAAAGATTAATTATTTATGATATATTTTAAAATGTTACATACTTTTAACTTCTTTAATCAGATTTATTTATGTTTTCTTATTATAAAAGAAAACAAAGATTTTCTTAGTTAACTGGTTTTTTCTCTTTCTGAAAAGGTGACCAAAGAATATTTGTTTTTCAATGTATTCATTATTTTTTTTAATACATTTCATTTTTGCTCCAAAATTTAAAAATGTTTCTATCTGTTACAGAATACAATATTTTTCATATTTATGTTCATATTTAAGCATTCATACACACATGCATATAAGCTAGATGGTTTTATTATTGTATGAATAAATAATTAATAATTTTCTGGTTTTTTGATAAGCATTTTTATTGTATATATTTTTATTATTTCGTAAACTTTTATTTTTATTTTTAAAAATACCATCACTGATTTTTCAAATTTATATTTCTGTATAAGTTCATCTAAATATCTGAATTCTTTGATTACTGTCTTCTTGACTGATAATTTTAGTCTCGTTTTATTTACTATGTATAGTATCTAAAATGTTGAGTTGTGCTCTTGCAAATTTCAGGTTTTCTAATAAGATTGCAATTATTTGCGAAAGCTAAACAAATGATTTTTAATTTCAATTTTCCTTCCTAAGATTACTGGTCTTATTCTTCTGTTTCTATGTTCCGTATTCTAATTACACTGCATTTTATTTAATTTTTTAAATTATAGTAGTGTACACACTACGATCAGTATGGTAAGAATACTTTTAATTTTTGTTTTATAAAACATTAACAGATACTTAGACATAAAAAAATATAAGAATATTTATTATTACGCCTAACATTAGATGTGACAATAAACTCGGATAACTAAGAAATGTAAAATATATACTCAAATTGATATTATTTTTATATTATTTTAATCAAACTACTATACCTTTATAGGAAGTATTACAACAAATCTGTTACACAATTTTCCTTTGTTTTAAAAAGGACAGAAAATAAAATTATTTACAATGAAAACAGGATAGCGTGTATAATGTAAATACAATACATATTTCTTTGAAACCATAACATTTAATAAAACGATAATGAATTAAAACAGTGGCCTTCATTATCAAGAAGTGTAAAAGAAGATTAATATTAAAAAAAAAAAAATGTACTGTAAAAATTATAAATTCATTTATATATATATATATATATATATATATATATATATATATATATTTATATATATATATATATTTAATGTTATTTGTCATGTTAGATAAGATTGTTTGTTCATAAACAAAACAATGATTGTTAACGGTTGTCAGTTACCATTTAAAATGCAATGTTTTAAGCATTTAAAATGCTTAATAATATTAAATAAATAACCTTTACCCTCCCTCTATCCACATGTGTTAATGTGTAATATAATTAAATAATATATGTCAAAGTGTTTTGTGTATATATGCGGATGTGTATGTTTAAAATGATACACACGTGATGATGTTTATATTATATATTAAGATAACCAATAAATGGAATTACTGTTAACCAATAATCTGTTGTGTTATATATATTGTTATGTATTTTATTATTATTATTATTATTATATATTATTTTTATAACATTAGCATTATTATTATTATACAGTGGATTTAGAAAGCCACCATACATTTGACTTCAAATATAGACTTTTAATATTAATTATAACCATTAAATAATTTTAATTAAAAATAGATCTTAAAAAAAACAAAACAAATAATTTCTTGGTATACAGTCCAGATATTCAGTTTATTACAAAACACTTTTGGAATGTTTCATAACTGATAATTAATATTAATTGAGCCCACCTGATTAGTTACGAAATTTTGATTTGCTGATTGATCCCTTCAGAAAGTGATATGGTAAACTCAGATCCAACAAAATTAAAACCTGTTAATAGATGATCTAATCTTTATCATCTACGTCCCATCATGTATGGATGGCATATACTGTTGGAAGCCTACATGTCGATCACTTTTCTGAATTGATTGGAATGGAATGGAACATATCCCGCTACTTATCACAGAGTTTGGACATATGTCGCTTGCTGCTGGATTTTTCTAACTGAATAATATGTATGCTATAATATTGTTTTTATAACTGGATGAAATTTAGTATTGCATTCTGATCATTTTACAGATTGTTGATTTTAAAAATGTTTACTAAAGTATTCCTTGAGATAGTAAAAGAAATTTTGCATCCTTCTCCTGGCACAATTCCATTTTAATAAAGCTTCTGAAACCTTTTCGGTAACGATGTCTTTCAATCTAGCAGAAATACACCTGATAAGTCCGATAGTTTTTTTGTTTTTTTTAACCTCCGGGACCACCGTTCCCGGTATTGCTTCAGAGGATGAGATGAATGACAACATTTTTAGCCTGTGAAAAATGCCATGCCTGACCGGGATTCGAACCCGGGACCTCCGGATGAAAGGCCAAGATGCTACCACGCAGAGGTCGGCAAGTTTATAGTTTGTGAAGAGGATAATCTACTCCTTTCACATAGAGATTTATTTACAAAAATATTCAAAAGCAGTTGTCTGTCTTATAAATAGATTAAAATGAAGGAAGGATTGAAGTTCCAATAAATTGATCGGTAAAATCAATTACACAACTACAAAAAAAAACCAGTCTCTATCTTTCGGAAAAGATAGCTCCAATAACTCAATGTACGTAAAGTAAGCACTTCTACTTTCGATCAAGTAGAAGTTTCATAAACAAACAACAAGCAATTTTAGATCATTAATAGATTCATTAAATATACGAGTATTAATAATATGACATCTACAAAAAACTATGAAATTTTATAAAGAAACAAAAAACATGAGTTTTGTGAAAAATAAAAACTTAAGAAATGTTATTTGCTAGTCAAACAATTACAGTGACTTTCCAAATGCACTGTATAATCCAATTAATGGAATGTAATCAATCGCAGAAGTTTTTTTTTTATTTTTTAGTAAATATATAGGTATGTATGTATTTGTAAGACATTTTACATGTAAATGTTTTTCCTAAATGATATATACATATATATATTTACCATCGTAAAACAAATATAATTTACATTACATGAAATCATAAAATTAACTATTTACTTTAAACATGACTTTTTTATGTAATAACCAACTACGAATATGTATTTGTAGAAGATCTTTAAAGATGACAATTCAATCTTTCTCATTGATCTCAATTATCATAAAACGTTCTTACGGAAGCATATTTCTAATTACTTAGAAATTAAGTATTATTTTATAATAATTTACAAATCATTTCATAGACAAGCTCATTGGAATATTAATTTTGCAATTTAAAATTACTTTTCTTTTTCTTGGCACTACTGTCCAAGACGGCCTTCTCAATAATTAACCAACACTTCTTTCTATCTTTTCCTCTCTTCTCCCATCAAGTCACTTTCATCGCCCACAAATTCATCAATATATCATCTATCCCAATCTTGGCTTATTCCCTTTTTTTTTTTAGTGTATATTTTTGGATTCAATATTTTTTCAGCACTGTCCCCATCATTCATCCTTGTTACATGTTCTAGCCATCACAGTTTCTGAACTTTCACAAATAGTACAATATTCTTCCGCCCCTCAATTATTATCCCTTATTGTTACTGATATTATACATTTCCGTTTTTTAGCTCAATACCATAAATTTACCTTAATATCCTTCTTTCAAATCTTCATAATATGTTAATGTCACTTTCTGTCATTATATTTCATCACTCTCTTTTATTAAAGTTTTGTATATTTGTAGCCTGTGCCTTTTTGTTTATTAATTTGCTTTTGAACATTTCTAAGTTGACAAAAAGTGATGCTTTATTCCCAACTTTATTCTTTCCTTCATCATACTACTTGTCTTCATATCAACAACTACTAATTTTGTAATTATTATAATATAATATATTACCAAATGAAGAGGCGTGTTTTTGAAAATAATGTAAACAGTTTTTACAAACTTTACAAAAGTTTTATACTATTCTCCCCAACCTGATATTGAGTTATATGAAATGTATGATATTATCAAATGTTGAATTAGCAGGAGTCTGCTGGATTATCATTATTATTAAATATATATCATGTATAAAAGGAAATAATTATCTACTAGATAATTCTGGAATATACATCTATAAGCTGTTGACATTTTCTTTCTTTCTTTGGTTTTTTTTTTAAATTCAAACAGATGAAGTTCTGATTAGTTAGGTGCTGATAAGTAACATATATTTATTTTATTATATAACTTACTAATAGCAGAATCTTCTATATCAAATTATAACAGATTTCTTCACTAAACTTTATTAAGATCTTATTAGTTTAAGAATGTTTAATGTTTAAAAGAAAACGACTGTTTTTTTTTACATTTAAACCCTTTGTGACTACTGTCCCAATAACTGGGGATAAGAAAAGAAGCTATATAAGCAAGTTGGAATTTTTGTATGCACTATTTATCTACTGTAATACATACATATACATATATATAAAATTTCTTTTTGAAAATTCAAATAATTCATTAACATACTGACCACTGTACTAATAAAATCTAATATTAAATAAAATGTAAACCACCAAAACACAGAAAATAGTTAAACTTACCATATTAATTCAAAGATTCGATTTTCATGGGATCCCCCACATCTTTAGTTGGTATTTAATAGTATAATTATGAGTACATTAAAATAGTTTTTATAAATTGTAAATTTTGGATTTGTTAAAATTGTTAATGTTTTATAAATTTTGAAATTAATATGGACAAATATGAAATTAAATAACTATGGATGAATTTACGTATTCATCTATAATAATTTTGACAATTATTAAAACTTCACAGTTTATAAAAACAACTTATTTTAATGTAATTATACAATTAAATACCTACTGAAGACATGAGAACCTGCAAAAATCGATTCTTGGAATTAATATAGCAAGTTTAACTTATTTATTTACTATGTTTTGGTGGTTTAAATTTCATTTAATATTAAACATATATATATTTATGTACAGATTGCATTGGGTTATCGGAAATTATAAATTTTATGAAAAACTTTAAATGGGAACTTCCCTAGATTTTTCCCACCAATACAGTATTACCATTTTTAAAATCTTCCCCTTTTTCAATATGGCAGCCAACTTCATTATTTCAAATGGAAACACCTTGTTTTTATTGTATTTTTTGGTAGAGAATATTATTTTAAGACATTTGGTATTTTTTCTAAACGCAGCTGTTACAGAGCTAAAAACTGATGATTGTAAAACAAATATGGCAGCCATCTGTATTATTTTAAATGGAAACCTAATGTATAAGTATCTGGTTGTCAAAATATTTTTAAGTTCAAAAATTAAGTAAAGTGGAAAATAAAAAGTAAAGGTAAGATTAAACTTTTACCTTGAACAGTGTGTTTTTAGTTTTATTAATTACAAAGGAAGAATTACCACTGAACTGCAGTGTCAATTTTCAAAACGGCCACCATTAGTAAAAGTGCAGGCAGTTACTCTCCTTAAAACATCAACAGATTTCAAAAATGTGTTATGATGGATGTAATACACAAAATTTTGACTATGTTAGCTGTTATTTCCTCCACTGAAGTATACAAAAATGAGTACGACCGGTCTTTCACACATCTTCACAAAAAGCCCAGACCCTGGCCAAGCTGTAGCTACTTAGTTAACAATCCACCTATTTTGGAAATGAGAATTTAAAAATTCTTTTGCCTTGCCATAGTTATAGGCTGGAGCTCCATTCTGTTGGAAATATATTTGCATTTGCAGATCTAAAAGCAAGTCATCAACTGATGGCAATGGAATGTCGTCCAGCAATTAACAGTATCGTGCTCCCAGGAGATTTTGTTCTTAGAAATTCACAGCCAAAATTTGATTGTTGATGATGGCGCACCAGGAATTACTGGAAAATCCACTTGTTTGTGTCCTTCTCTGACAACAATTAATGGATTTTCTTGTGACCAATAAAGTATTTATGAACTTCTAAACAACAATTTTAACGACTAATGAATAAAGTTAACATATCTAACCACCTAGTGTACTATTAAATAAAATAAATTTTTTAACAATGCAAAAAACAGCTGATAATTATTTAGCATTAAAATTGTATTTGTTTTTGGTAGTTTACTACTGCCAATCCATATCTCCATAACGGCTGCATTTAGAGAAAAATATCACAGAATAAAAATGACAATGTAATATTTTAGATCCAAAAATGGATAACCATTGGAAAACCAGTTAGTTTTTTCATAAGAAATTTAAAGACCAATTTTGTTTCTGCATTCACTTAGTTTGTGAATTTTCATTCTAGCCTAATCTATACCTCTTGCGAAAATTATAATATCATCTGTGAAGGCCAGAATGTTTGTATTTATGAATTTAATTTTAGTCCGCATTTTTATGTTTTCATGTATGTTTAACTTTTAACTTCTTTTTCCCACTCTCTTACAACTTTTCCAAGGCCACAATTAAAGAGGTTTGGAAGTTCATTTTCTTGTCTTACACCAGTTTTAATTTTGAATGGTTCTGAAAGTTACCGTAAGAATCTCACTAATGATAAAACTTATTACATTTAATTTTTTTTAATCTAAATATTATACCGTTACTATTAATGCTCTTCATTATTTCTGTTATGGTGGCAAAAAGTTATATATTTATACATATTTTTTGTTCATGATTAATTTACAAAATAAGTTGTTAAACACTTGTACAGGAATAAAGAATAAGAATTTTCTAGCATATAAAAAATTAAAAACCTGAAACATATGAGAACTTCCAAATAAAAGGTATTTTTTTCTTTGGGTAAGGTAGAAAGTATTTTGTGAAAACGTTTATGGCCTTTACTAAAACCAACCTATTATTAAAAGAACTTAACACAAAGATTTACACAACATAAAAAAATATTTATTATACCTGAACAGAATTTAAAGTAATAAAATAGAATTTTCAAGTAATAAATGGAAACTCTACCACCCCATAATGCAGTTAAACAAATTTTCATTTATTTATTACTGTAAATTTGCTTGATTGAATGAAGACTGTGTATAATGCATTTTTTCGACAAATTTCTTTAACTGATTGCCTAAACAAAAACTATACATCTTTTTTATAATACTTTTATAAAGCACGTGAAATACCAATAAATTTTTTTTTTAATTTATTGATGATGTACATTATATATCTAACTTGTAACATTTATCATCACCTGGATTTCAACGGGGCTTGGCATTTGATATACAACAATAAATTTGGCTCATTGGTAAACCACTTTATTTTTACTCTTTTTAAGTATGATAGAGGATGTTTATTCATCTTTAGAATGGTTAAGCTAATTTTTTGGCAGTGATCTTGTATCAGGTCAAATATAACCCATTATAGTTACCATATCTATAAAAAAAAAAAAAACATTCAATTTACATATCTACCGTATTACAACTTAATTTAAAAGCTAAAGATGTTAAATAAAATACACGGAAAGTTTATTTATAAAAAATAAACAAAACTGTAAATTCTGCTATTAGGAAGCTATTTATATTATAATAACTAATTAATCAGATTTTTCAGTATTCATCTCTAATGTATAATAAACAACCCCATTTTTATTATTTATAACATATATACTTCAAACAATTATTTAATTATTTAGAATACGTATATTTTTTAATTATTTAAATAAGAAATGCAATAACAAACATATAATTAAAAATTAAGTTATCCAACAACAAAAAACGCACAAAATGTAATGTATAATTAAAATAATTCATTTCTTTTGTAAATTTTGCTTCCATCGATTATATTGTTTATTATTGTTGTTTAATAAAAATATTAAAAAATAAAAACAGGAAAAACTTAATATTTTTCAGTTTTTATAATAATTATGTTAATAAATGAATATCATATAATATGTATTGTATATTAATTTGTTACTTAAAAAGTGAGATGTTGATATTGTTGTTCGTATTACATCGTTAGTTTTATTTGTTAATTTGTTACTGTTAGATGTATATAAATGTGGTGTATTTATATTTGTGTATGTTACTGTAAAATGGAATTATAGAATTTAGATAGATGAATGTTTATGTACACTGATAAAATAAATAAAAATTTAATTAATAAATTAAAATATATTATCAATAAACAAAAAGGTTTTGTTAAACTTTTTCAATAAACAGGAATAGAGATAATTTGTAATTTTTTTAATAAAATAAACGTTAAAATTAAATTTAAATAAGGAAAATTAACAAAAATTGTTTCTATTATAATAAAACCGTAAAATACGATAAAATGAAAAAAAAACAATAAAATATTGATGAAAGACATCATTTTTGTATGTGTTGCACTCGTGATTATCTGTGATTATGTGAAAGTTGAGGTGTTGATATAAATTTAAAATTACGTTTTTAAAGTTTAAAAATAATGGATGTATTTTTTTTTAATTATTCTATTTAAATAAAGAATTTTATCATTTGTAACTAACAAGTATTACCCCCAAAACTTAATGCATTATAAATTATAAAATAAATACAAGGTCTTCATAAAAGAATGGTGGAGTTTTGAACATGAATTTAATAAAAACAAAAATATTTATCGCTGATGTTGTTTATTTATCGAACTTGTGATCTCAAACGGTTTTTTAGATAAATAAATTTCAATATGTCCACCATAAGTTGCTTAGCAAATAACCAATCGACGCTCAGTTTCTGCCTATACTGGAATTAACATATCTTCTGTTGTGGTTACAACTGCTTCATTAATCCTTTCCTTTAAATGATGTAGGTCATGTATTTTTTGTAAAATAAAATTTTTTTATGTACCCTCACAAGAAAAAATCACAAGGTGTCAAGTCTGGAGTCCTTGGAGACTAGGGTCCTTGCCGACCAATCTATCAATATCCAAATTTTCTGTTCAAAACCTGGCTGACAAATGCGTTAAAGTATGGGGATATGACATCTTACCGGAAATGAATTCGTTGTGCGTTTTCGAGTCCATAGAACTGAGGAAAGCAATAATTTTTTTAATATATCAAGATAAACATTTCATTAATAGTCTTTTCTGCAAAGAAAAAGGCTCGATTACATGATTTTTCATCACACCACACCAAACATTAGGTGTGTCGCATTGTTTCTTAAAAATTACATTTGCGTTTTCAGATCCCAATATTCATGAATTATGTCTGTTAACATTAATATGGAATCTAGCTTCATCTGTAAAAATTATATTGCCTGAAACTGATTCGTTTTTCACTAATTTTGTGGAAAATTTCAACGGCAAAATCGAAAGGTTTTTCTTAATCATCAGTTTTCAATTCCTGCAGTAGTTGGAGTTTATATGCGTTTAATTTAAGTCATTTGTGTGAAACTTTCTGAATTCTTGTTTTCAGAATATCTTCAAGGCTTTGACGAGAATTGGATTTGTTAGCACTTCTAATCACATATTATCTAATTCATTCAACAGTTTCGTCTGATACTCGTTGTCTGCCGGTTGATTTTTCCTTGAGAACAGATCGTTTTTCGAACTGTTTGAACCAACATCATATATTATTTTCATGTGGCGGTTCTTTTCCATATTCACATCAAAATGCACGATGAACTAAAATCATCGACTTTAATTCAGCCTGCCACAAAACACATTCCATCTTGAACAGTGAACATAGTAACGTACTAAACAAACCTCGGCAACAATACAACTGATGTTCTGGTTTGAACTGCTGTTACACAAACTTTTGGATTGGAGGCTATCAGGGATACTAACAAAACTTCTCAAAATTTCCTTTTATTTAATTACAGAAGACTCTTGTAATTAAAATAATCATCATTCAATATACAAATTGTTTATATATATATATATATATATATTAAATTTTGATATGAAAATCATCAATTTCCAGTCTTTAATGTATAAATTATATCTACCCAAAATCATGCTTTGAGATTACATGAACTATAATACTGTTATAAACCGATATACCAAATTTCTTCATTAAAACCATGTTATTGTTTGCTCCTTTAATTTTATATTTATATCTGTACTTGATTTTAATATCCTTATTAAAGTTTACTTTCAAATAAGATGATTAATTTTTTTTAGAATTTGTTATAAGTACTTAGAACAAATTCTATAAAATCATTATTACATAAGTACACTTAAATTTAAGTCAAAATAAAATATTGAAATTTTTCTTTCATATCATAAATCATTAATGAAAGGTTAAATATAAAATATTCTGCCATTAAGCAGGTCCTTCACACAATAAAAAACTATCTTTTCTATACTATTTTGAAAAAATAATGTAATATATAATAAAACTAATTACTAGTCATATAATATTATTAAATATATAACACATACAACAAAGCAATGCTTTTGTTACATCACTGACTCAAATTTTTAATAATTTTTTTTTTTAAATCTGTAATATTTAACTATATATTTATTATTAAAGACAATAATAATTTTATAAATATCCAGTATATATATAAATATTAGAGTTGTTTTAATTAAATTTATTTATTATTTTAAAATGGAAAGACAGTCACAGTAGAAGAATAATGTACAGTAAATATTAATAAGAATGTATTAATAAAAAAATTCAATAAAAAAATTAATCCATGAAATTATTCTTTAAAATAAGGATTAATATTAATCAATAGGCATGAAACTACCATAAATACAGGTGGCACAAAAAACAGGAACTTTCAAAAAAATTAACAAAAAAATTTATAGATAGAAACCTAACCATTACAATTAAAAAATGTAATATAAATAAAAATACAAAATATCAAAATACATAATATCAGTTTTTGAAAATTACACCATGGCATCCTCATCTACACATGCACTCTGCCTATCTGCTACTGACATTCCCCCGTGCTCGCTACAATATCTCAGATAGGATGCCATAAATTTAACTGCTTGTTTCAATTCACCCATTGTCTTTTGTTGACTCTTATAGGTATCCACATAAGAAAAAAATCACAAACTGACAAATTTGTTAATCTTGGGAGCTAGGAAATTTCACAGAATCTTAAGATGACACGGTTACTGAATAATTCTCGCACAGCGGTCAACGACTGCTTTGCAGTGTGCAACATTACACCATCCTGTTGAAACCAGGCTTTGTGCTGGTATGAGAAATTATTCAATGCAGGTGTAACAAAATATTACAGCATATGAACATACCGATCTTAAGTGACAGTCGTTATGATCCAGTCCTTGTTTTTTAAAAAGTATTCTTTGATGGCATACCATTGCCTTGCTGCTTTGTAAAGGGCATTCATGAACTTCATCGGGGTTTTTGTCTGCCCAGTTACGACAGTTCTGTTTGTTCACATAACCTGTGAGAAGGCAATCTGCCTCAACTGACATCCACAGCTTGTTCATAAATTAAAAATAAAACATTTTTGTGGTGAAGACATGCTGTTGACTGTTCTACTGCTCCATGATGACAGACTGACAAGGTTGCCTCTGGATAAAGCAGTGCTGCCAACTGTACATAACTGCCATTACGCATTTCAAAATCCCCCTGTTTTCTTTTTGTCACCTATAAAAATTACTAAATGTAGAAACACCAAAATGAATACAAGCAGCTCACGAAAATAAAATAGATAATGACGAATTGAATAGTTGCCTGATAAAGAAAAATTATAATCTGAGATTAAGATGACTATATATGACGCTACATAATCCAATCATTTTGTCATAAAATGACAGATATTACTCTAAATCTAACTTAAATGTGAGATTTTTTTATATAAATGACTTTTGTTGAACATAAATAAAAAATAAGAAAAAACAAAAAAAAAATTACATGCACTCACGGATTACGAATAAGCAATTAACACTCCCTTAACCAAAATTTATTTATAAATAAATTAAGTAACAATTAATATTAAAATGAAAAGAATCTAGAATCTATAAAATCAATCGATGTCCAGATATGAATCAAAAGATCTAATTTCAATATTCACGATGTAACACATTTTAAACATTTTTTAATTTCTCTAAAAATTGACTGAAGTATATTTTATTTTAAAATTAAAGTTATGAAAACTTTACAAATGTCTGAACCAGATCTTATTCTACATCAACATTCTTCTGATAAGACTTTCCAAAAAGAGTTAACTACAAACAATGTTTGGGGTCTTATCCCTTATCATACTCCATCTTGGTTTTTGAAGTTTTTCTCTTTATTTTCATTATTTATTTTTACAATTTCACATTTGAAACCTACAGTTAGTACAAGGTAGACCAAAAAAAATGTAATCGATCAATTTAATATTTAAAGTTAATAAGATTTAACAAGCAAAGCGAGCGTTGGGTTATGTTCGATTAATTTATGTTGATATCAGATGAAATTCAGTAGACTGAATTGTTGGTTACCTAATCTAACCTTAAATTAAGTGTTGAAGCAAAATCACTCATTGTTAAAAAGAAATTATACACCAGTTACAATTCTAACTCGTGCAGTTGTTATATGGTTACATAAAACTTTATTTTTTGTATATTTAATTAATTTGACAATCACTGTCAAATTAATGACAATCCCCCCTCCCCAAAAAAAACACAACCAAAAGATTTCCTAATAAATGTTATATTTATATCAATTACAAACTTTCACCTTATCAAACTGTTCAAATGAAATCAAATTCTAACAAAATCAGTTAAGGGAGTGTCATTGTAAATAAAATATAACAAGCAACAAAGTATTTCTCAATTATTAAAGAACTTTAATTATTAAGCATTTAATGAGTTTGTAAATGATTTAGAAAAAAATTCTATCCAATAAATTGTTTTAACCTAGATAAAAGTTACAGCCTGGTGTATGATTTTCAAACAACAGGATGTGCTTAAAATATTTACATCTAATAGTGTACCCAAAAATGTTGATTACTTAGATAGCAAATGGATAGTACACAATTTGGAAAAAAAAATGTACTTTAGATGAGCAATAATTATATCTTTCAAAAGCATTTCTTAAACAATATTACATACACTGTTGATATTTTTAACCTTCTTCCAAATATTAACAAAAAATAAATAAAAAATTTTTCAATTTTTTTTTTGAATGGTATATTGTATGTATTAAAAAAATTTTTTTTTAATTGTAATTAAACCAATCATTCGATATAACTCAAGAAAATTAAGGTAGATGGCAGCACAGCAGTGTCAAAAAAGAAAGTAACCTATTCTTTTATTAAATCATATATTATTAAAAAACTTGTATAATTATAAATTATATTTTTAAAATTGTGGATCAAATGCAAACTGCTCTACTGGTAGATAACAAATTATAAACGACTCAAATTAAAAATATTTATTTTTATTAATATAAAATTTATTTAAGAAGTTCATTCAAAAGTAATATCATTAAAATATTTTTTAATGAAATTAATAAAAAAAATTTATCTAATAAACAGTTAATAATGCAAGCAAAAGGTATTTTGATTCAAATAATTAAAAAATAATTTAAAAAAAGCCTTTAAATCAATTAAGATTAGTAATTAAAATTTAATTATAATTAAAATATTTATTTCCTTTGGTTTTTTTTTTTTTTAATTAACCAAAGAGCAATGAACTTTAAGGTTGTATAAATAGACGGTTTATTTATTATTCATAAAAATAAACCTTCTGATTACTTATCTATAACAAATATTAAAAAAAAAATATGTGACCTAAAATACCTCTAAGTAACAAATATATACCTCTACAATACAGTTTAAATTGTAAATGAGCTACTATTAAATAAATAAAAATTATTAAAGATAAAAACATTCAGTTATGAGAAAACCCAATTACAAAATTTTTCCAAAGTATTACAATATTAATTAATTTTAAAAGTAGTTTAAAATATATTCTATACGACTTATATCAAATAATACATAAAAAAATTTCCAAATCATCAGTAATAACAATTATGTTATGACAAATACTTAACATCGTTTAAATGCAGTTCTAACTAATAACAGATCCTAGTTAATTGAATCAAATTGTCAAGTTTTTCCTCAACATCAGACCAGGCTGAACATCTGATTCGATAAATAATTAGGAAAACACAAGAAAAACATTTTCTGGTTATTCATACATTTGAAGAATATTTAAAAGAAAGCTGATTGTTACTAAATCGACCTTTTTTTGATCTAAAAATATGCCAAACTTGATAAATTCTGGATAAGTGTAAGACAGATGCAAACATTGGAAAATATAAGAAGTATTCACTTAAATCATTTTTTTATAATGAATCCTTACTACTCATAACAAGGCAATAAAAAATCAACAGCAACAAAATGAGAAGAGATTAATATAGTTAAACAGCTACAAAAGTAGTTTAAATATATCAAAGTTCACAAAAGTTTCTTAAATTTATAAAACAGAAAAGAGAATGTATTTGATAAAAATAATAATAAAACATTTTTGAGTCAAGATAAAACGTACAGAAATAAATATTATTCCAATAGTATCTCAGAAGGTTCACATTTTAAGACCTTTTCTGAAAGTCTACTTTGCTTTGATACCTTAACACCCATGATTAAAAAATATTGTAGAATATAAATTTTATTAGACATCTCAAAGAAGTTTAGTATTGAGATTTCTGTAGTAATATAAGATTAAATAAAGATCTTTTAATGTATGAATCAAACTGTAGATAAAATTTTAATTTTTACCTTTAACTAGTAAAAAAATCTGTTTTGAATTCTTTCAATTAATAATGTGGTCTAAGAATGATCAGAATTCCAAACTATAACTGCATATCCCAATTGACTTCTGAAAAGTGATTTTTTTTTTTCGACTGATGAATTAATTCTTACAGAAGCTTACAAAGAAGTTTGAATGTGAGAATGAAAATTTGTAGCGTATGAAAAATACCATGCCTGACCTGTATTCGAATCCAGGACCTCTGGATGAAAGACCGAAACGCTACTACCCTGCCATTGACATCAACAAGATTTATTTAGAAGAGTAAAAATGTTCACATTCTTGAAATATTTTTAAATCTATAAAGATGTATATCCTTGCTAACTTTACTTACAATAAAAACAATATAATTTAGTATAATTTTTAATCTAGTAAAACACCTAGATACATGATCACAGTCTCAATTATTATACAATGTAAATAACAATAATAATGATGATGATAATTTGAATTTTGACATCCTTAAATTTCCCTTTATAAACATCCCGTATGTCTGACCAAGTAATAGAAATATCACTTAACAAAGAAAGGCTCTGAATGAATACCGAATAGTCTCAAAAATTACCTTAGTTCAATACTCTTGCAACCGAGAAAAAAGTTACCGTAAAATATTTCACACAAATATTTCATACAAAAATGCTAGGTTTTGGTACAACGAATAAAGTTCAATACAAGTAAAACCAAATATTAAACATAAATAAATCAAACATAAATTTTTAACGAGAGAGAAACACGAAGTAATCAACCTTCAGTCAAGTGATGCCCAAGCAGGCTTTCACTTTCATGCAGAAATAGTCTGTCAAGCATGAAACAACCCTTATGTCTAAGACAAACCAATATCAGATTGTCCACCAAAACTATACGGCAGTTCTAAAAATAAAAAATACAAAAAACACAATGTTCTTCATAAAATGAAATTAAAAATTTCAAGAATTAATTCATTTTAATCATTAAAAATTTTAATAATAACAAAAATAAATTGATTGCTTTTTAAAATCTCGTCTCCATAAAAAAAAAAGGCAGTATCTCAGCCTTTCTTTTCAAAGTTCTAGGTTTCAATCCTGGCCAACATATAATTTTTTCATACGCTACAAAAAATTCATTTCATTATAATCCATCCGTAGCTGTTATGTAACCGGCTGGAATAAAATGAAATATAAATAAATTAATTGCTGTTGGGTGGCTAAGAACCCATTTAGATGCTTTTCCATCAGAATAGGCACATTCAGAAATTGTGCCCGATTGGTTAGTATTTTTGTGGGTTGATTTATAGATAATTTTGGATGTTTTGATATAGCAGGTCAAAATTGCGATTGAAAACAATTTTTTAGGGTATGAAATTAATATTTTGCTATAGCTCAATTTGTAAATTTTTATTGGTCATCAGCTTTTTTTTTTTTTTTGATTCGGTATAAGTGAAATTTGAAAAGTATCTTTTGTTAGCTGATGAGTTTGAACACCGATGGAAATCAACCCATCCTGAAGACTAATGTAATCAGGTATTGAGGGTCTAAAAGATGACCTCTGGTAAAGCCCATCAGGGCTAGTAACGGAAGAGGTAGTATGACTACCGGGATTGTCACAAGGGTATTTCTACTACGGGGTCAGGATGGATGTTGGATTGTCTCTCCTTCAAGTCAATTATAGCTATTGAACATATCTATTCATCATTCTGAGGCAACAGATAGTAGATATTTGCATCAAAAAAAAAAAATTATAAAAACTAAACATAACTTTTAACTATTAAAATACATTTATCAAAACCGTTCATTTCTCTTGAATTAAAGATCCTTAACTAATAACTATGTAAAATTTTACTACTCACCTATTATTAAAAATCAATAAACAGTAAATAAGTGAATAAATATATATATATATATATATATATATATATATATATCAGTTTGCACCCTTTTTAGGAATGAACAAAATAAAATATCATCATCACAGATTAAAAAATAAATTAAATGAATTGATTGATCAATTCAGCATAATAATTTCTAATTTTTTATCAGTCACTAAATCCATACAATTTTCTTATAATACAATACATGCAGAGTTCATGATCACAATAATAATATTTTATATTGGTATTACTGACTCATTTACAATCTAAACTATATATATATATATATTAAAAAATCTTTACAGATATGTACATATACAATGAAGTAATATTATGATTCCAGACAATGAATGAACAAATGGTCATATAAATAGCAATTAATTACAGTTACATAAAATATATAAAGAAAAAAATATTTAAAAAAAAATTACAAAAAAAAGAAAATTTTTTCAGTAATCTTACTTAAATAAATATTAAAACATAATGCTTCAATGTTAGATAGTTAAAACATTATACATATATATATATATAATACAATAACATTAACATAAATTTAAAAAAAATTAATAAAATCAATTTTTAAAGATATAATATTTTTTTTTTAATTTAACGATTAAGCTTTTAATAAATAAGTAAATAATAATCATTTTAACAAATGTTTATGTATATTAATTGTTAAATAAACAGTAAAAATAATAATGTATTAGTTAGCTAGTTGTATTAAAATATATAAATGATCTTTCTGAATGATTGTATTTTTTATTTTAAAAAAAATATGTGACGATAGATTTTTTATAATTTATATGAATTTCTTATAGTAATTTTATGAATTAAAAAAAAAGAAAACCACCAAAAATTACTATAATGAAACCAATTTCTAATAATAGATATTGTGAAATAAAATTAAAATAAGAACTAAATGCTTATTTTAGAATTCTAAAGTTACCTCATTAAGATGCGTATGAAAATAAAATTTTATTTTATTTAATATATATATATATATATATAATTAAATTTATTACAATATTGAAACCACCAGATAGAATCAATTAAAAGTAAGAATACTTACCACTGGAGCGCTTTTGAAGCTTTCACTTCATCATCGATAATTTAAAATTATAAATTACTCGACTATTATATCAGCTTATCATACTTTGTCATTTACAATTAAAGCTCTCCTTTGTATACTATATGACAGTGAATGACAATTCTGAATATGATAGCAGTTCTACCAATTTATATAACAAACTATCATATTCTCTTTATTTATTCATGAATTTAGATTTGTTTTAAAATTTACTGATAATAATTTTCAAGTACATTGATTTCCCTATTATTGTTATTTATTTCCATAATTTCTAAATTATTGAATATATTTGTAATCAGTTACATTTTAAAAACTCATTATTTCCCCTTTTATAATTAAAATGTACTGAAAAATCCCCTAATATAAAATCTGGTGGACTTAAATACAAGTTGACATAAAAAAATGGCAATTTTAGAACTTCTCTGTGCACCTTCTAAACTATCATTGGTTTTGTAAAACTTTTTTTTTTGTGAAAGTATGCTGATCATTCCACTGTTCCATGATGACTGAGTGGCAAGGTTGCCTCTCCATGAAGCAATGCTGCCAACTGTACATCGTTGCCACTATGCATTTCAAAGTACTCATTTTTTTGTGTTACCTTTTACATATGATAACATTAACTGCATTTTATTTTATATATACCATAAAATTCAAGTTAATTATTAACTTTGTTATTTTGAAAAATATACTTTAAAGGTTTATCTGGTTTATAAGAAATATATTTATTATTATTAATAGATTGGTGATTTTTTTTTAGTGTTACAATTTTGATATTTAGATGTAATATATATATTATTATTATTATGCTTTTACAGCCAACATGGGACCACTTAAGTCAATTTTAGTTAGATCTTTTCTGAGAAAAGCGTGTTATTTTACTCTTCCGAGCTGCCCAGTATTTCTTCATCCGTAAACACCCTCTTCATTGT
This sequence comes from Lycorma delicatula, assembly GCF_047948215.1. Lineage (NCBI taxonomy): Eukaryota > Metazoa > Arthropoda > Insecta > Hemiptera > Fulgoridae > Lycorma > Lycorma delicatula. The sequence goes on from NC_134467.1 coordinate 20,025,836, forward strand.
ATTTTGTCGTTTGTCTGTCTTTTGTTTAAATCTAATGCTTTTGTCTTTTAGCTTTGTAATTTTTCCAGTTTTATTCTGTAGGTCAGTCAGGGAAATTCCCAATTCTTTCATATCTTCTCTAATTTCTTTGATCCATCGTACTTCTAGCTTTTGGAACCAGATATATATATATATATTCATTTTTGTTCTTAAGGACAGTGTTTAAACTTGAATATTTCATGATTATACAATTGTAAGTTGTTTTCTACTTCTTTTTCTCTTCATTCATTGACTGTGTTCTTGTTTCCTTTGTTCTGACCACTTTGCTTGTGTTTTCTTCTTTTCTTTCACTTCAAATTTCATGTTCATAATTTTGTTTCTAACTTTTCTTCTTTCTCCCATCATTTCTATGTAGATTCGTGCTTGTCTTAGGTCCTCTTGTATTTCGTGATGCCGGACTGATTTTCTTGATTGAGCCGTTCACTAAATCAAACATCCTCTTCGTGAGTCTGTTGTTGTTCATTCATTGTATTTGCCCACAGAATGTAAGTCTGCAATTTCTGATCATGTCTGCAAGTGCATCAATTTGTTCATATAATTCCCTGGTTAGTCTCTTCATACATATGACATTTCTATGTACTGTTAACAAAGATTTTTCTAAGAATTTTCCATTCTATTTTTTTTCTGTTTTTGTGATGCCTAATGCTCAAATTCTGGTAGTTTCTTATGCGTACAGTGCCTCTGGTAGTACAACTGTCCTGTAGTGTCTGAGTTTTGCCTGACTTGAAATAATTTGCTTGTTATATTACGACAATTTGAAATGTAAATATATATTTAGGAAAGTTAGGTTTAGTTTTAAAATTATTATTATTTGTGATTTTAAGTGTGTTTTACCAGACTTATTTTTGTTATGTAACCATTTATATTTGCAATGGCTTAAATGTATTTGATTTCTTTATTCATTTTAATCTGTTTTTATTTGTGTATATAAATGCTCTATGGATTATATTTTTATAATTATTTGTTTTGTGCGTCCAAGATGTGTTTGATGATTTGTGATTTTGTATAGATTATCTCATTAAGTTTTCTATAAACATCGGTTACAATGTTGTTGTTTATTATTTCAATTCTTATATCTAGGCAGTTGATACTGCGATTTATTCCAAGTTCAGGTGTAAATTAAAAATTTTTATTATACAATTTGATTTATTTTTTAAAATATTACGTCCGTTTTTTTTATATTTCCATTTTACATTACTAACATGTTATCAACCTATATCACCCGTAATGATATAGCATGCATATATATATAATGTTGTACCCTATTATTTTTTCTAAGTAATATTTTTTATTATATCTATAGTATTACTTATGGATATATTCATCTACATGTTTGATATATCGAAGGAAACCAATTTGTGTGGTTTTTAACTTCAAGATTATTTATTATAGTTGTAAATCATTTTTTATATGGTACGTGTACAGAAGGCCTACTTTATTTCTTAATATTTTATTAATTACTTTTGTTATGCAGTAAGCTAGTGCAGTTTTAAAATTAATAAGTTGGAATATTACGATTATGAATTTTTAAGTTATCCTGTTACATTCGGAGCAGTTGGTTTAAAGGGTAGAGACATGAATGATATTTTATATCATTATTGTAATTAGAGTTTATTTGTTGGGTCGTTTATATAAAAGACCCAAGATTACGAGCTGTAAATATTGTTTACGGTATAAACAACAGATAAACAATAAATAAGATACTGAAAAGTAACTTAATCATATCACACTAATACTTGGTACATGTCTGTAATTTCTTACAAACAAAAATGCTATAAACAAGAAAAATTCAAACAACTCTTAATTGCTTATTAGATCTTTAATGATCCACCAAGCAGTTCTGTTAATATATTAAAATACATTATAAAACCACTTTACATCTAACATAATCATTATTATTTTGAAAATTAATTTAAAAAAAAATTTTTTATAGAACTTTATAAAAGCATTAACATTCATATTTGTTTACAAAGTCCTCACCCTTTTGAATATTTTTTTTTAATTCCGGAATGGCTGCTTTCAATAATTCTGTTTCAAAGTCAGTTAACTTTCCTAAACCAAGATTTTCGGCAACACCTTTAGGTCCAAAAACAATAGGAGTCGAAAAATATTTTGCTTCAGTAACGTCTGATTTGACGTAGGCACATTCGGTAACACATTCTCCTTTCAATCCACGGCACAACGCAAATGCAAATCTAGCACCGGCATATGCCATTGAAAGTGTAGCTGAACCGGCTCCTGCTTTAGCTTTGACTATTTCGGTACCAGCTTCCTGAATTCTTTTAGTGAGAGCTTTTAATTGATCCTTAGGAAACTTAACGGTTGGTTCTGCCTGAGAGATAAGTGGAATAATTGTTTTACCAGAGTGTCCTCCGATGACAGGAACATTTACACAGGCAGGATCAAGACCCTTGAGTTCAGCGACAAATGTATTGGCTCGAACAATATCGAGTGTTGTAACTCCAAAAACTCTGTTAGGATCGTACACACCGGCTTTTTTTAATACTACTGAAGCGATCGGAACAGTACTATTTACAGGATTAGAGATGATTGCGATTAAAGCTTTAGGAGCGAATTCAGCTACTGCTTCAACAAGATCCCGAATTATAGAAGCGTTTGTGTTGAATAAATCATCTCTTGTCATGTCAGGTTTTCTAGGCACACCAGCGGGAATAATTATCAACTTGGCACCCTGTAATGAGTCTTTTAGTTGACCTGGTCCGACAAATCCTTTAACTCTACTTTTTGTTTCTATATGGCTGAGATCAGCTGCTACTCCGGCAGTATGAACGATATCATATAGTGATAAATCGGTAATAAGTGGTGACTGCTTCAGCAATAAAGATAAGGGTTGGCCGATACCACCGCTTGCACCGCAAACAGCAACTTTTACATTGGACTGGTTTGAAGTAGAAAATGTATTTGACAATTTTTGTAGTTCAAAAACCAACTTGGACTTGTTTCTGATAATGGAGGAAAACATGTTTACATGAAGAACAGCACGAGTACACGCAACACAACTCAAAACCAAAAAACCTAAAAAAAAAATATATATGTATATTACATTTAAATATCAAAATGGTAACATTAAAATAATCCACCAATGTATTTCAAAAAGTAAATATACTTCTTATAAACCAGGTAAACTATAAAGAATATTTTTCAAAATAAAATAAACTTGAATTTTGTGGTTTATATAAAATTAAATGCAACAAATGTGATCATATATATTTAGCTAAAACCACCAGATCTCAAAACAGGTTTTCAGAACACTTTAATAATTACTATAAAAGAAAAAATTAATAACTTTTCAAATGTAACCAACCACCTTATACAAAATAAACTTACAATTACAGATATATACAATAATTTAGAAGTAATGGAATTAAATAACAAAAACAGGGAATAATCAATAGATGAAGGAAATAATTACTTGTTGAAAATCCATCATAAAAAAAACATCATATATTTCTTTTGTATTAATAGGAAAATCTATGTACTTGAAAAACATTATATCCATAAATTTAAAAGTAAATTATGTAAACTCATGAACAGATAAACAGAATATGATTGTTCATTATATAAATTGCTATCATAATCAAATATTTTAATATGAATTGTCACTCGCTATCACACCACGGTATACAAAGGTGATTTTAATTTTAAATGACTAAACAGCATGATTTAAGATGATAAAATAGTTGTGTAATTTGAAATTTTAAACTGTTGACAATGAAGTGAAAGCTTTGAAATCTCTCCTTAGTAAGCAAGTGTTCCTACTTTTAACTGACTCAATCTGGTGGTTTTAATATTATAATCAATTTAATTACATAATTCAATACAATGGTTGAAAAATGTTTGAAAAAAGTATATATATATATATATATATATATATAATTACCAATTTATTTATTATATTTTTATTTCACGTTATATAATCAGTTAATAATTATTACTATAAATATAATTTAGTGGCTACAGACCCAATACCCAATTACGGCTACCCTACTCTGTTTTCCATGATAAAAAATTATGGCATGTGATTGATTCTTTCATCAAAATATTCTGAATGAAAGAGAGAGAAACAACCACTCCACTCCAAAGTAATGGAGTGATATTATAATTAATATACTATATCTGTATTATTTTTAATTTATATGTATACTACTTTTTATAGATATAAAATATATTACAATTAAAAACAAAGGAAATTTAGATTTCAATAGTTGGCAAAAATTTCTGAATTTTATCTGATATTTTTTTTAAGTAATGTTAGTTCTTGCTTATAAAATGATACACTGATAATAATTACTCCATTAAAACGTTGTACGGAAGAATTTCTTACTTAATTTATTTCCTTCAGAAATCATAAATTAACCATTCATAAATACTCATTTACTCATTCATAAATTCGCCATTCAGTTTGTAAATATATAATTATAATATTAATGCCTTTTTTGCAATTAGAACAAATATTTTGTAAAATAAACCCATTTAGATTAAAAAAATAAATAAATAACATTTTTTAATTTATATTTTTTTAATAATTTTGGCTTGCATAGTCAAGTAGCTATTCTAAAAATCACATAGAAATTTCTAAATCTTTAATCACTGTTCAATATTTTTTACAACTCATAACAATTACATTTGTCAAGTTCAAGCTATATGGCAAGTAAAAAACAAAAAGAGACCATTTTTAATATTGAAGGATGTCTGATTTATAGGAAGGATTCCTTTCTGCTTCCAATGAGAACCAATCTTGAGAAAAAAATGATCTTATCAGTGATAGACATGATGTGGCCCCCACTGTAAAACTTTGTATATAAGCTATTCTACTCAGAGACACCCAACCTGGCTAGTTTATCAAGCAACAAGTAAAGCAGAATACTTCCATCAGTGATGATCCTGAACTGCCACTATCAGTTCACCCACAATGCAGCATCAGCACCTAGATCTGGCCCACCATCCATAAAATCAGATTGAAATAGTAGAAGATTTATGCAGGGCTGAGTTTTTGCACAAGTTAACTCATGACAATTCCTCCCTACCATGTCAGTTGTTAAACATCAAATTATGATTTGATGTTACCTTCATATCGATAGGGATTAATGGACAGCCACAGACATATTGATCAGATTTCAAACATATATTTATAACTACACAGCCAAACCACATTCTCTAGAAATTCAGTTTCCCATACAGGACTGGGATACTAAAGAAAATTTAATACAATTAAGACACTTTTTTTTAATTAATATAACCAAAACATTTGTCTTCCAAGACAACAAAACTGCCAGCTAGAATAACTGCTGATGCCAGATTAGAATGTAGCAGCATCATTCATTCCACAGGTCAATAAAATAGTAGTTTCATATACCATATCGTAGTACCCAAATTTACCAATTTTTTTTTTTTGTTTAATGAATTATTATAAATAATATGTACATACGTCGATTTTTTGAATATACAAACTAATCTAGGCTGTTTAAAAATTGTTTTTTTTTTCTTACCAAAGGTGTTAATAAATGTTAAGTTACAATCTCCTACTATATTAGTATACATTTTTACATAATTTTAAATAAAGCTAATTATATAAAAGTAATTATGTTATGAACATTGTGAAATTTTTTTAAACACAAGTCAAATTAATCACTAATATTACTAATTACATTTATATTAAATAGCGATAATCATTAATATTGTATTTCACATTTATCTCCTTATTACTTACACCAATCCTCTTTCACTGAATTTCTATAATTTGAAAATTTTCAAATTCTTCACATAATTATTCTTCACTCAAATTTAAATTTTAGAATCTACAATAATTATTTATATTTTATCTAATTACAAAATTTATTTCACAATATCAATTAAAAATAAATCTTTATAATGTAATCATGCATATATAAATATATGTATATAGTTAAATGTGTTAATTTATAAACGTTATTGATATTATTATGTAAACGTCCATGTAATAAAATAATAATAATACAATATTATAAATTATAACTATTATACTTTATTATTAATATAAATGGAATAAGTAAAATATTCCAAAAATGATGTAACTGAAAATTGAAAAAAATGAAATAAACCTTTTCTTATTTTACTCTGAATTTTGTCGACTTACGTCCACGTGAAACAAAATTTGCATTCATTTCTTTCTTTTGAGAATTTTCTTTTTTTCCAATAATTCATTTTATTTTTCACTTTCTCTCTTCTAACCAGATATTGTCATTTTTTTCTTTACTTCTCATGGAAAAATTCTCTAGAAATCTTATACCAGTTTCCTGAACATTGTTCTGTTACTTTAGATTACTATTACTACTACTTCAGACTTTCATTTCTTTTAGGTCTTTTTTTAATCACTGAGATTGTTTTATTTTTATTTATTTCATTGTAAATATACTTTAAGATCTGTTTCGTGAGGTGAGCATGTCATTAGCATTCATTCTCATAAGATGGTCAACAAGAATTTGGCTCTTCTTTTTCGGATAGAATCTGACATTTTTCAGTTCCCACATTGAATTTTTAATGATCTTGAGAATTTCCTACTTTTTTCCAGTTGCATTAATTTCACCTGATTCCACAATAAAGATGCATCTATTGTGTACAGGCCTACTGATTTGATTATCGTACTGCAATAACTGATTTTTGCTTTATTGAGATTTGTTGTAAATCTTTTGTTAGTCACGGGCCAATTTAATTTTTCTCATTCTTGTTTGATTGTCTTCTTCATCTGAACCATTAATTTGGATTATCTCCCGCAGATATTTATAAACACCGATTTTTACAAACCTTATATTTACAGACTTGGGAAATCTTTGATACTGGTCACAAATTCCATTAACCCTTCTTTCTCTGTAATTTCTTTAATATGATTTACTTGTTCTACTGCTGCTTCAAGATTCTCCAAGAAAACTGCAATATTTTCAGCAAACGCAGATAGTTAATTACTATTCCTTTCAATTTTGGACCCAATTTTATTTTTTAATGTGTTCCAGTTTCTTTCCTCTTCTTTTCCCATTTTCTAGGATTTAATTAAAAAGAATTGGTGATAAATTATTCCCTTGTCTTACTCCTGTTTTAATTTCATATTCTTCTGAGAGTTCATCCATGAATTTTATTTTAGATCTTGTTTTGTTTACTAATGTTAAATATTTTGGGATCTGCTCTGAATTCTACTAACATCTTAAATAAGTAAGTTCTATCAACTGAGTGATATGCCTTTTTGAAATCTACAATGATTACAAACGTTTTATACCTTGTCATTCTATCTGTTGTTATTCTTTTAAGGTTCCAGTTTTGTTCTGCACAGGATCTTCCTTTTCCCACTCTCTTATTACTTTTTTCTAAGATGCAATCAAAAAGAGTTGGTGATAGATAAGCCATCAAAAAAATTTAATCTCAAATTCTTCTGACAGTCCAGTTACTTTTTTATAATTTAAAAAATCATAAAAAATACATTTATAAAATAAATATTTACTTGGTTATAACAAAAATATTAAATATATTAATAATAATTTTTTTTAAATTAAGAAAAGGTTAATTTTATTGTCAACTGATAGTGTATTATAACATAAAGACGGATTGTATTATAAGTTATATAACATTGTATAATTCTTAAATTATAATTTTCTCCTTTAATATTATGTTAATAAAATATTGTGTATTTATTATAAGTATAAATAAATACTGCAAAATAATACATTTGGATAAAGTTTAATATAAATATTTACAATGCGAGTATTATACCTACAAAATCATTTTGTTAGTTTTTATTTGTAATTTTTTTTAATTTAATAAAAACAAACAATTTTTTAAAAACTACTTAACGTATGTTGATTTCGTAATTGTAAAATATTCCAAATTATTTATCGGTAGTTAGAATATATCTTTAGTAAAATATTACATTAAAAACATAATCTCAATTAAGAATTATAAATAACTCTTTTTTAAATTACATACACATTGTTCTTCTAATTGACCTTCTGATGCTAATATGCAGCTTCTTCTTTAGTGGCATAAAGACGGACATAAGATCTTTTTACTTGTTAATAAGATGAAAACCCTGTTTTACATTACAAAATTCTCTTGTTTTTTATTTAATGATGTTGTTTTTATCAAAATTATTGGGTTTTTAAATTTGAGTAATTGTAACTTGATATAACATAGTAAAATTTATTTGTTATGGTGAAGTTAGACGCAAAGGTTAGGTTAGATTTAATGTTTTCATGATATCTTTAGAACTTCTGGTTCAAAAAGGCTGAAATTTGGTATTACATAAAACAATGTAATAACCTTCTTTAAATGACCTATGAACACAGAGCTCATATATATATATATATAATCAGTAACCTAAAACATTACAACAACCTAAATTAACAATAACCTAAAATTTTACAAATAAAAATTTATTATTAACATTTTAAATTTAATTTTGACTAATTTTTAGTATACTAAAATATTACATCAGATTAACATGAAAATCTAGACTGATCTCGGTGAAAAAATTAAAAAGTCTACGATTTATTTTTCTGGAAACTAAAATTTTTATAAAATCTCTTAACCGCGTTTTAATCATTAAAGCCCATGAAAATTTATCGATTTTCTTAAAATTTAATCTCCATTTAAAGTTTAAGATCATTTTAACCCTCCTAAAATTTTAACTTTTTAAAAATGTTTCTTTATGCTCATCTACGACCTCAGATGAACAGACAACACTTTTCAACTTTTTAAAACCAATAGATCTGGTGATATAATGATATATTAATGTATGGTATTTGGCAATATAATTGTAAGATTATTATTTTTACAAACAATGGCCATATAAAATCGTAAAGTATTAAGGTATCACTGATATAATATAATATTACGAAATGTGATAGTATAACTTTATAATATTTTCAAACATGAACTCAATGATTTTGCCTCTGAGGGTTTAAACTCTTTCTTAACAAATGGAATTTTCAGAAAAGTTTATTTTTAAGCATCTAAAACCAATGATGAAAAAACTACTACTTCTATTGATATTATGGTGAGTAGGTGAGCAATATATGACCTAAATAAGATATTATGTGAACAACTATAAAACAGATTGAATTAATTATGTTATTAGTTACACACTAAAGGAGTTTCTTTTACAACCAATAAATTTGGTCAAAACTTGTTGGCTCTTTAAAAAATAAATGTTTTTAAGATAGCTGCACTAGTAACTGAAGAAAGATCTGTAAAAGAATAATTTTTATGTAATTACGAACAAATCTTTTATAATTTTTAATAATTAAAAAATTAAATATCATGTTTCATCAGACTGTCCAATGGACATCTTCTTATAGCACTCACATAGATTTTTAAATGAACAAAATTTTCCTTCTATCCAGTCATCTAATCGCAACAATTATTCATTATAAAATAAACTTGAGAAGATTATACTTGTCATTTGTTATATGGCTTATAAGAAAAATACTATAACTTCTTTCACAAAATTTGATGAGTACAGCTCATGATTTATGTTCTGGAATGAATAGTTGGTGGATAAACAGGCAATATTGTGCACATCCTAGCAAACTACAGTCACAGTATTTGAAGTACTTGCACATGTTCTCCCTGTACATGAAGTACAGTTCATAATGTCTACAGGTAGAATCTACTTAATAAATATGAAAATTTTTAATTTAAAAATATACTTAAAAATAATTAAATGTAAAATTATATTTAAATCTAATGTTTTACTAAAGATAAGTTAAATATAATTATTACTAAAGATATTTAATATAAACAATAAAAGCACTTTCTATTAATTTTTGAATGATTGTATACACATTGTATACCCAAAAATTATTATAATAAATATATATAAATATGCATTTTTTTAATTGATAATATAGTAATTACTTAAATTAACTTTATCCAAATATTACAGTGTTTAAAAATATATATATACACATATATAACACATTTCCTGATATTTTTGTAGTGATGGAAAAAAACAAATGAAATACATATATATATATATATATATATATAAAACATAATATAATATTGTAAATATTAAATTTATTTGTATTGAATGAAATAGCAAATAAAAAAGTAAACACAAAAAAATAATAATTTTTACCTATATAATACACCTCAACTGAGAAATATTAATTTCAAGTTACAAAAAAAGTATGCTTGACAAGTTCCATAGTTTTCTGGCAAAGCCATGACTAGTCTACCAAGGACTTTGCCCTTGGCAGGCTAATCCCTAGGAGAAAAATTAAGTGAAACATTAAGATATAAATATGTGTGTACGGAGTTATATAAAAAAATTATTCAGTTGAAGTAAAATTCTGAGATACTTAACCTATAGTGGACATATCTTCCCACACCCTTCATAAATTGTAACCAAAATAAAATGGTTTAAAAGAACAATATTCAAAAGTAATAAATAATGTCATAAAAACTGGTTGATCCAATGATCCAATCTGAAGATATCAAGTAAAACCTTAATTGATCAAAAAAGAAAAAAAAAATTAGTACTATTTCCCACCCATTAATTAAATCTTCCAAATACATAACCAAAATAAACACACTAATGTATTGAAATTATTTTAAGAATATAACAGAATCTAGAAACAACAGAAAGAAAAAGGGTTTTTTACTATCATAACTCCTATATCCTTGTTCACTTATGACCAAAATGTAACAATTTCTCATATACAGAAATCATCATGCCAAATCAGTCCCAGCTACTGAGATATCAAGAAAAAAATAGGCCACCATACATATATATGTGAATAAATTCTCCCAAAATTTTCAATGGTAAAATTTTTTTTTTGGTTACAGGAAATCATGAAATGTTGGGTCTGAAAAACTCTTGACTAGTAAAATTTGACCTGATCAAATGATCTCAATTATAATTTCCCTTATACAGGGCGATACATGGGATATGGACGGTTTTGAAAGCTGTAGTATTGAGAGCACAGTGGTGGGAAAATGTTGTGGTTACTTCTGCTCCTCACAAAATGACATTTCAATAAAAATAGATCAGTGAAACTTTCGGCATTATCAAACCATATTTTTTTTATGAAAATGGCATTAACGTCATTGTTAATTTGGCTTGACACACTCTCTTGCTTCAGGTCGGAACTGCAAACACAAAGAATCGCTTTAAAAGATGATTGGTTAAAGCAGGATGATGCTACAGCACATGCCGCCAACGATTTAAGGGCAGTTCTTCGACACTGTTTCCTGCACACATCATCTCACATTTTCCGTGCTTCCACGACCTTACAACTTATCAGTCTGTGAGGGTACCTCAAAAGCGATGTCTACAACTAAAAACCCCACAATTTGGTTAAGTTAATGCCATAATTCAACAAATTGCTACCATTTTCTCAGAAATGTTGGATCGTGTGAAGGATTTTTTTCAAGAAGAGACTTTAGAACTGCATTCAAATTGATGGACATCATCTTTCATAAATATGGTGACCATTACATTCAATTGTATTGAGCTTTAATTTTGTATCAATAAACATAATTTAATTTTAAAATTAAGAAAGTATAACTTATTTAAAAACCGTCTGTCTCCTGTGTGTCACTCTGTATAATAGACTATATAGATAATCAGTATAACTATGCATCCAGAAAAGTAATTTTGATACAAATGTTCCATTTCAAATGTATATTTTAAAAATATAATAGTATTGCTTATTAATGAATGATGAATTAATTCACCACAGAAACATTGAAGGTTATGTGAAAATATGGAAATGGAATTTTATAGTGTATGAAAAATGCCACTCATGACCAGGATTCAAACTTGGGACCCCCCCCCCCCCCAATGAAAGGCCAAAACACTACTACACTACTACTCTGACATGATCAAATTCTCTCTTAAGTGAACAATGATCGGAGAGGCCTTCCATTACAAAAACAAAATGTCAATAGCAAAGCTATTGATATTTATGTTGGTAAATCAAAATTTATGAAACTACAATTATTTAATGATCCATGCTTCTGCATTTTCAATCACTCAAAAATTATTAAACTTTCAAAATATTTGTGCTGACTGGATTCTACATGACTAATATACTCCCAAACACAATTAACTGGAGAAAAAAATCTAATTTCAAAAAACAATATATTGGGCAAACTAAATGTGATGTATTCAACTACGGGTTCAAAGAATGCATATAAGTACTAAACACAATAACAAAATTAATTCTTTTTTAAGTCGCTCAATAAAATTTATAAACTCATACAAAAATATCAGCTGCAACAGGCAGATTTTATTGATCACGGTTAATATGCTCAGCCAATATTAAATTTACAAAAGTGCAACTATATTTGACAAAAACAACTAATTAGAGATCAAATAAATATTTCATGACACCCTTTCACTTCCAAGAAAAATTGCATTACAAATACAATTTGCCAAAAGAACCATGCATTGGTTCCAGAAAAAAAATCCAGTTATTTAAAACTTTTTCAGTTTAGACCATTCTATGGTAGGTTACCAGAAAATATTTTAAATGAATACAAAAAACAATTAAATTATTTAGATATTCTTCCTAATTTACACAAAATAAAACGGGTCCAGGACATTTCCCATTTTATGAATATACAACTGGAATCCTCCAGTAAAATACATCTACGAACGACTGAAAATAGATCCTTATGTTGTTAATGTGAAGAAGAAAGTGTTTTTGCTTAATTAAAATTAATTTCAAACCGATAAACAACTGTAATTTAGTATTATAAATTGTTTCCTCGAACCGATTTGTTAATCATAAAAAATCTTGTAAAACTATTAATGCGTTTATGACTTCAAACGATTATGAATTACTTGTTAACATAATACTCTAAAAAATAAAAATGGGCTAACCTTTCCCAAATTACCTTACAAAATACCTGGTTGCAAGACGACAGTCACTTTTCATGAAGATAAGGAACTTAATCAAGCTTGGCTTGTTAAAAACTAGAATAATTAATAATCCACTGTATGGTCATCACAGTTTATATTAACAAACAATACCAGAACTGTACCTGAAATCGCTGTTCAAAATTATTACAAACACATGCACTCGTAAGCAACGCTATCTATCAACATTCGTTAAAACTGCTCATTTGTAAAATGTTACTCCCAATTACGTTTGAAAGACTTTCTTTATTTTTCCTTTTTAGCCTCCGGTAACTACCGTTTAGATAATTCTTCAGAGGATGATATGTATGAGTGTAAATGAAATGTAGTCTTGTACATTCTCAGTTCGACTATTCCTGAGATGTGTGGTTAATTGAAACCCAACCACCAAAGAACACCGGTATCCATTATCTAGTATTCAAATCCGTGTAAAATAACTGGATTTACTAGACTTGAATGCTGGAACTCCCGACGTTTGAAAGACTAAATTACAGTTCTTCAACATCTAGAAAATTTTACAATAAAGTAATTTCGCGATTTATTTATATTTTACAATTAACGGTTCAGAACAATTTCTTGAACACATATCTCATTAGTTGAAACACAAATACCCAGTTAAATTAATAAAAAAATACAGAATCTTATGAAGGTGTTAATTTTTAAGATAAATTCTGATTACTAATAAAAATTAATGTACACACCCAAAAAAGGAAATTTAATAAATTAATAAGAGATTTTTGAACGTATAATGTACAACAAAAAAATCGAAAGAACTTTAGTAATTAAGAATAATTTTATTAAAAATACAATACCCAAAATTTATTTTATATTTATAATTATTTTATATCATTAATCTGCATGTTTTTAACTAAACTGATAAATTGTAATCCTAGAGGTTGAGTAAATTAATATCAATCATTACCTTTCTGGGGTACAATTGTCGTTAGATACCGATATCGTTGTAATCTATTAAAAACACAGTTTAATAGATGCTTTCTTCTATAAATTAGTCATTGCTATTTTTGTAACATATTTTAACTGTTTACGACTTAATGTAAGTTTCCATTATAAACTTAAAAATACAGTTGGTTTTGCTTTATTCAAACGGTTACTCTCAGATAGTAAACCTAATTATTTCAAATACACAAAGTGTACGAAGAATTTAAATTGTTATAACTTATTGGAAGGGAAAATTGTTATTTTGCTCACTCAAATTGTAATAGTTGATTGTTAAATAAAAATAGTCATGTTCATTATCTTCCACTTCATAGTCTGTAATGCGTACAAAATGAGAATCATTCTGATTTTTTGAATGAAAGCTATAACAACTGAGTTAAGAAATGGTAATGGATATTTAGATTATTTTCAAAGTAAATAAATTTTGATAGATTTACAGTCAGTAATTTGATTTATTTAAAAAATTTTAATAAACGAGACATGGGCCCGTAGAATGTTGTTCCAGAATGTAACTACAACAAATGATTCTTCATTGAGTAATCCATCAGATGTAACAGAAACAGTACGCTGCATTTACCGCTAACATGGCGGCCGGTCCGATAGCGGAACGTAATCAAGGTAATTAACAGTTTAAATGATGTATTAATTTTAATTTATCATGATGTTGAATTAATAAGTTATTTTAAGGTTACTTTTATATATTAATATTACATTCAGTATTTTCGTTTACAATATTTTAACCTCACTTTTTATGGCGTCAGTGTTTACGTTTTTCATTAACTTGTATAGTTTTTATATTTAGCAGTTATTTACTTTTTATATTTTAATTTGGGCGTATAATTTTGAACTATTAACCATGTTAGGTTTTTTTTATGTGCACAGATGCTACTATATATGTTGGCGGTCTGGATGACAAGGTTTCAGAAACCCTTATGTGGGAACTGTTTGTACAAGCCGGTCCCGTAGGTAAGTAATATTTTATTATATACGAATATTTAACACTTTGGTCACTTTTTTAATGTTCATTTGTTGATTAAATAGTTATTTTTTTGTAATAGCAAAATATTTTGTCTGAATGTTAACTAACAAATTGTAATTCATGATTTTTCATAATGTATTTTTTAAATATTGTTTTAGTTAACGTTCATATGCCTAAAGATAGAGTTACTCAAATGCATCAAGGATATGGTTTTGTTGAATTTCTTGGCGAGGATGATGCTGATTACGCTATTAAAATAATGAATATGATTAAATTATATGGAAAACCTATTAGAGTCAATAAGGTAAGTGGAATTGAATACATTTTTATTATAATTTTAAATTTGTATGATAAGCTTTATCTCATACAAATTGTGACGTTAATTAAAAGAGAATTAAAATTAAATCATATTAATAAAAACTAAGAGTGTAATTAAGGTTAGGTACATTGAATTATTGTAAATGAGTGTACATAATCTTTTTGTTTATTTTGAGTGTGCTTTTTGTACTGTAAATATAATATATCATTATGGATTCCTCTGATTTTGATGGAATGTGAAATATGCCATTATTAGGCCTAAAGGTATTTGTTACAGGTGAAATTATTTGTCAGAAATGCCTTTCATCATAAAATGAGTCATGTCCTTGGTAAGTTACATAGTACTGCACCAAAAATCTCATTATTTTGCACAATACATGTGTAATATTGTAATACATGTAAGATTAAATTGAGCAGAAGTCTTGAATTGTGACTTCATCAGATAAATGACAGTTTCTGTCAAAGTTATAAATTATTTATAAACTAACGTAACTAAATTCAATTAAATTTTATTTAAATAAAATTATTTGTTCCTAAATAATTTTTATTGCACATTTACCAAAACCCACACCTTAATCTTCACCTTTTCAGATCATTTAGCCTTGGAACTGGTTATGTACAGCGTCAGTTTTAAAACGCTGTTACAAAATCATTTTATATGGCATCTAAGTCGCTTATTTTGTTTTATATTCACAAAGGAATCACTTTTATTACACAATTTGAACGACGTTTATACGATGTAAAGTGTTTTATTTAGAGTAGAAAGAATATGACCATTTTTTCTCAGAAATGTGCGTGTGTGACTTGTGTATTATAATTACTATTATTATGGATTATGGATTTATTTATTATTTACAAAAGTAGCTTATCTTAGTAGCAACATATCGATGTATTGAAACACATAATAAATTATGATATACGGCACACACACAAAAAAAAGGAATTTGTGGTCAAAAATACGTCACTTTTACTTGAGGTCTATAAATGTCTTTTCTGACAAATGATATTGGTAAACATGTAACACATAATGATTCGTAATGAATAACAGTATACAGTAAAAATTGTTTTTTGTCAATCTCAATACCATTTTCAGTGGTGGGGATTTTTATAAAACGTACTTTTCTGAATCTACTTTCACTTATACTAATATATGTTATTAATCTGTGAATTATGACATGGGTTTTTGCATCATATTTTGCCCAATTTTTAACCGATTTGCTTGAAAGTATTATTTTTAAAATCAGCAAACTGTTTCATAAACACAAAGCAAAAAAAGAATTTCGCTAATAAAAAACGCAGTAGAAATGCGCAAAAAAAAATTTACAATTAAATAATCGTAATTTTTTTACTGTTTAAATTTTTTTGTTGTTACAGGCATAAAAAATATCCAATCATAACGTTTTTTTGTTGTCAGAATCTGTTAAATCTTTTTAATATACTGTAATTTTTTGAAATTTTTTTCACAAGAGGATAGCATACGACTATGAAGGGAGGCAATCACATACCAACATATTTTCGCGGAGCGCTAATCAAGCGTGAATCATTGTGATGGGAAAAGGTTAATCTCACTTAATTTACTCTTAAGTAAATTAAGAATGCTTAATTTCACAGAAACCAAATTATGTAGTGTGCAAATAATGTATATTACACTTGTACAGTATTGAATACGGACAAATTTGATGAGGTCTGGGTAACTTTTGAGGGAATGCAAGTGAAAGATTTCCAACAAATAATTTCAATTGAAATGAATAACCCAGTTGTTAAATTAGATATATTAAAGATTTTATGAAAGACCGAGGTGTGTCTGTAACTGTATACAATTGCCATTGTGACACTAAACTCAAAAATTTCTGAAATAGAGTAATAATTCAATCTAGTAAATATTTTACCATATCTTGAATATGTGTCTTCCTAACTCAAAATAGTTACTACGGGGGACTTGAATGATTAGGGACAAATTGATGTAGAAATGAAACAGTTTGTAGATGGAGTTTTGTACTTTCATGACTAGGTTGAGCTGAGAATAGCTGACAGATAAAAATTGTATTTTTTATAACTTCAATATTGCATTTAATGATGGTGTGTCCGCTTGAAGTTTCCATATAAGTTGAACAACGTTCAGTAATCTATTTTTTGCTTTCTGAAGGTGAAAAAATGGCTAAAATCTTTTCTCAAATGTCAGTATGGTGAAAGTTGTATGAACCGCGGAAACTTTTATAAATTGGTAGAACAGTTCAAAAACGGTCAAACCTCAATGACTGACGAGCAACTTCTGGCCGGCCAGTTGAAGTGTCAATACCTTCGCTTGAAACCCACATTGAGAACATATTTGTGAAGATCAACATATTACAGTTGAACATATAGCAAAAACAGTTGCAGTAAGTGTTGGCACAGTTCATAATGTTATCAGTAACAACTTAAGTACAGTAAAACAAGCACAAGGTGGGTCCCGAAAGAGTTTACGCAACAACACAAGGAAACAAGACTAAAAGTGTGTTCAGACTTGAAAGGGAAGGTGACTCTTTTGTAAACAAGATTTTAACATGTGATGAAACTTGGGTTCACCATTTTGAATCAGAGTCCAAAAGACAAAGCACCTGTCTGAAAGAAATTCAGAACGCAAGCATCAAGGGTAAAAGTTATGTTGACCATCTTTTGGGATGCCCAAGGTATCGTCTTTTGTGATTATTAGGAAAATCAGTGTACAATAAACAGTCTGTACTACTCAGACATGCTGATGAAAAAAGTAAAGCCTGCAATGAGAGAAAAACATCGTGGATCTCAAATAAAAGGTATGATATTGCTATACGATAATGCTCACCCTTACACCACCCAGCTGACCGAAGAAACCATTGGAAAAATGGGTTGTGAGATATTACCCCATCCTCCCTACAGTCCAGTTTTGGCTCCCTCAGATTTTCTTTTGTTTAGTCTCCTCAACATGGAAAAAAGTTCAGCAACAACAAAGAAGACAAAGAATTTGTGGGAAAGTGGCTCAAACAAGAAGACAAAGACTTCTTTGCATCAGATATAAAAATGTAATTCATTGTTAGGACAAGTGTATTAATATTGGTGGGGATTATGTTGAGAAGTAGTAAAAGTCTCATTTTCTAAAATACACAGTTTTTTTTCTACAATTTGTCTTTAATTATTGAATGTCCCTTGTAGTAGTAAGCTGTCAGCACCAATTGCTGAAGATTGCTGAAAAAGTAACAAAATACATCGTTTTAAACTACATTAAAAAAAACCCCTTGTAGTAGTATGCTGTCAGCACCAATTGCTGAAGATTGCTGAAAAAGTAACAAAATACATCGTTTTAAACTACATTAAAAAAAAAATTTATTCTAATTTGTTATTAAGCATTAGAAGTTTTATATCATTTAATCAGAGATTTTTTTTATTAAGAATTCTTAGTACAAGATATAACCAATATAGATATGATATAAAATGTAATAAAACCAAATATGACAGCTATTAACGTTGTGTAGTTGCTTAAATTCTGTGTAAAAGATTGTATACTTCGTGTTACCCAAGTAAATCCAACAACAAATTTGTTAACAATATATAGATTGCTGACTATACTGAAGTAAATTGGTATTCAAAGGGGAGGTTCCAGTACTCTTCTACAGCTTCTCTGGTATATTGAACAGTATACAGAATTCCAGAAGAATATTTTGTTTAATAGAGACTAACAAATGTTAACATTTATAACATGTCATAATCTCACTTTGGTACTATTCAAGAAGATACCTGCAGAAGAAAGGTGATCTGTAGTTAGTTGTTAGATAATGCCATTAAAAGGAGAAAATAAATTAAAATTATAATCTAACTTTATATAATAAATAAATATAATTATAAATACAATCTAACCAAACTTAACCTGCGTTCACTAATCTTGACTAGCGAGCACAGGTTAAGTTTAGTTAGATTATATTTATACTTTCAGATTTATTTTATATATATATATATATATATATATATATATATATATATATATGTGAGAACTATAACAGAATTTAATGATCAAAGATAAATAGAAGGTGATTGTTACATCATAGACACTGGTTTTTCGGAAGTGTATTAGTTAGCTACCAGTATCTCGTATTGACCGCTACTAGTATACCATCATTACTTATGTCTCAATTAATGTCTATGTTTTATTGTAAGTTTCACCTCATCTTGAATTAATAAAAAATTAAAGAATATTAGGGGTAAACAGATTTATGTTGAATAAACTTGTTTTTGTAGTTTGCTGGAATTTAAACAACTTTGAATGGAATTTCACTACAGGCTGTTGTAATTTATTTATTATTAATGACCAGAGCTGTTGAACCCTCTGAAATTCTGTTAGAAATAAATTGTATAAATTATTTCCAATTAGTAAAAATTAAAAGTTTTTTAAATAAATATTTTTCTGTATACATTAATTATTTGTGGAACTTTTTTCTAGGCATCGGCACATCAAAAGAATTTAGATGTTGGAGCTAATATTTTCATTGGTAATTTAGATTCAGAAGTAGATGAAAAGTTATTATATGATACATTTTCTGCATTTGGTGTTATATTACAAACACCTAAGGTAAGATGGAAAACAAAAAACAGTTTTGTTGTAAACCATAACGCCAGTTTTTTTTGTTTGGTAAAAAAATTTTAACTGTATATAATATTATGTGTGGTTGAATTCTTGAAGTAAATATCTTTGAAATGAATTGTTAGATTTTAATATATTATTAGGTAATAATAACATTTCATTATAGTGCATATTATAATGATTACAAAAAAACTGACGTGGGTTGCGTCTGATGAGCAGCTTACTCACACAACTTAATTAAACATATTTATATTAATATAAATATTATGTTAATATTAAATATTTTATATTATATTATTATAGTATTTTTTGTTTATTTAATTCAATGATTCTAACTAAAGTAAGCACAATACTGAATTTAATTTGAGCAGATGCGGCGGTACTAGCAATGACAGTCGGCACTAACTAAACTAATGTAATTTCACAACTTACATAGTACAAATTTCGCTTGTGCGATCGACAGACTGGTGTAGCTATGAGGCTTGACACCAGGTACCTAGTCAACCGGGTGATCGAATTCAAGACTCAACCAGACCGAGTTACTTTTTTACACTTTAAATTTTTTTCATTTATTTAATTCTACTGCTCACCTGTGATGTCACAACATAACAGATGACTACAACTGCATTTTTTGGGGTGGAGCAGCGATTTTGCAAATATTGTTTTTTAATTGTTAACAAATATGCCTAAGAGAAGTATGACCTTAATTAAGCAAAACAATGTCTCGAAATACTGAGGTTGACCTTGCTTCACCCCCTGGACCTTTAAATTTAATGGTATCAGTGCCCCATACATAGTAATTTGACCAAGTTTGGTCAAAAGGTCAAGTAGTTCTAGAGGTATAAGAAGGAAACACCGAATAGACGTACACAGTGTGCCAATTAAGTAATGAGACACTAGCATTGCATTGAAACTACAAAGTTTATTTTAATTTTGCAGTTACATAGATTCAAAATAATCCCTTTGCACCTCCACACAACGTTTACATTGATCATATGTTGTTGAAAGAACGCTGGAAATCCTGATTGTGTACTTCCTTCAGTCTGTCGGGCACAGCACGTCGGATGTCCTCAATGTCACTGAAACATTCTCCTTTTAAAGCACATTTAATTTTTGGAAATAGAAAAAAGGCTCCAGGTACCAAATCAAGTGAATAGGGTGGGTGTTTGAGCACACAGATCTGTTTTGATGCCAAAAGCTGTTTCACGGGTAGCGTGCAGTGAGCCGGTCCATTGTCATGCAGGAAAACCTAACTTTTGCTTTAGAACTGATGCATCCTGACACAACACATGCGAGCAAAGAGACATTGCATGAGTCCTAAGTAGCACTACCCAGTCACTGTTGTGTCCTCAGGTAAAAATTCACGATGGATCATTCCAGAAGCATTGAAAAAAAAATCACTATTGTTTTAATGCGTGATTTCTGCTACCTAAGTTTCTTCTGCCTCGATGACGATGTTCCATGCCTTTCCATACTCTTGACGTTTTGTCTCTGGGTCGATCTTAAAATACATTTGTTAACTTCTGATGCTGTTTTTCCTAATTTAAGTAAAATTTTATCACAGATATTTGATGCTATGTTTGACCGCCGTTACTTGTATAACGTTATGTTCACGGCAATTGTGCATGCTCTGGCTGAGTGATCGACACGATCGAAGTGTCTGCGTGTTCAGCACAATCTAGCGGGTGAAATGGTTACCATATTTGGCGCTTTTCTTAAAAGTGTTCCTGGAAAAAAAATCAGTGTCATTAGTTATTTAGTACACTGTGTACATACATATCAACATTAATTCTGGGAATATTTCCATTTGGTTTTTTGGGTTCCTTAGGTGTTAAAACGTCAAGATCTGGTGAAAACTTTGTGTGCTCAAATTGGACCAGTTACAATACTTTACCTTCTAGAAGCTATAGCACTAGATGGTAAAGGAAAAATGTAATATTAAATTTTCAAATGTTATGGAACATCTAATAAAAAATATATTACTACATCAACAACAATTTAAGAATTTTTAACATAAGTAATAATTATGAAATTTGCATATTAGAGAAATATTGTATTAATAAATATGGACTATTAACATATTGAATTTGATTGTAAATTTGTTAATTCGGTAGACCTGACTGATGTAATGATTGAATACTCTGATAATCCGTAGTTTTTATCTTACCATGGTTAGTATAGGAAATTTTTTATATGCCAATAACGTATACATACTAATGATTTTAAAATATTAAATATATGTTTTTTTTTAAAAATAACGATATTTCTAATTGTACATGATGGTCGAGTTATAAAGCTCAAGCGCTACAGATAATAGGTGAGTGTTCTTAAATTTTATTGAATTTTGTTTGGTGGATTTAAATATTTATTTGGTACTTAATAATTATTTGGAACAGTGGAATATAATGTTCAAAAAAATTTTATATACATACATATATATATATATATATATATATATATACACACAAGGGTGTACAAAAAAGAATTTCAGAGTTTAAAAAGCTTTTTAGTATCTCTTAACTTGCAGTTTTCCCTACAAATGTTAAATGTTAGCACATTTTGCCATGTGGCACACATCCAACTGATAGGCGAATTTGTCAAATACATTTACCTGGAATAATGGAAGTGACAGGTGCTTCAGTTCTGTGCCATAAATTGAGTAGATCAGTTGGTAGCAGTGGTTTTGGTTTATACAAGATCCATTATAAAACCACAAGGTAAAATTTACAGTCAAATTATACTTGCATTAACATTTATTCATAAAACTATGGGGAAAAGTCGGCTGGTCATTTATTGCCAACCATTATTATTCTTTCTATAAAAGTTTTTTTTGTTTTTTTTTTACAAATCTTTGTAAAGTTTTATATGGTAATATTTTGAATATCAAAATACATTAATTAGTCTATATATCAGTATGCTAAAAAATAAATAAATAAAGCATTTATGTTAGCAAATTATCTAGAAATAACTTAAAAAAAGGACCGTCAGATGAACTTTCTCTACAAAATGAAAAGAATTGCCTAAATCAGTCCATCCATTTGGTGAAGCATATGGTAAAAGCTGAACTTGCACAAAAGACAATTTAAATACATGTGGGTCAAATTCCCAATTAATCAAAAAATACCGTTCCTTGTACATAATTTGGATAATGATATCAACTGATTCAACCATTGTTTTAATTGATAATTATTTATTATCAGTTTTTATTGCTAATATATAAAAATTTTTTATTCTGATTTTTATTTTTTGTTTTAGATAATGCGTGACCCAGAAACAGGTAATTCAAAAGGATTTGCATTTATAAATTATGCTAGTTTTGATGCATCAGATGCTGCAATCGATGCAATGAATGGTCAGTATTTATGTAATAGACCTGTATCTGTGTCATATGCTTATAAAAAAGATGCTAAAGGTGAAAGACACGGTTCTGCTGCTGAAAGATTATTAGCCGCACAAAATCCATTATCGCAAGCTGATAGGTGATAATTAATTATATATTATTATTAATTTTTCTGTCTTAGTTATTGAAATAAAAAAAAAACTGAAATTTCATATTATAAATTATGAAAAAGAATTGTAAAAAAAAATAGTTATATAGAAATTGTGGTTAAAGAAATATACATTATACTTATGTATATCGCGTACCACATTTGGATGATATACTTAATATCATTATTAATATTGAATATTATTAATATAAACCACCTAGTACAAAATATTGTGATAAGATTTTACCTTGAATGTACTTTTGCAGGATCCTGCATCCTTAGTCGTGATTGAGATATTTAATTAAAATGCATATTAAAAATACTAAAATGATAAAGATTTCGTATTAATTTATTATACGAGTACTGCTATTAGATGCAGTTTTTACAAGATTGTCTCCCTAAAACACTGTCTGATGGTTTATCAAATTGAAATTTTGTTTGTATTTATATGTATAATATTTTTCTAACATATTTAATTTTATGTCATCTTTATTCATTTCTAAATTTGTGTTAATATCAGAATAGAATGTTTATTGTTTATTAGATGGTCTGTCATATTAGATAAACCAATTTTATTATTTTTGTAATTTCTGTAACATTCAAGAGATCTAGTTTTAAAGGATATATTTGGTTTTCCTATATAAATACCTCAATCTATCTCACAATTCTGTACTTCATGATTTTTGTTAATAGAATTTAAAGTATAATTAAACATGCAGAGGAATAACATGAATCTTAAAAAGATAATATCAGTAAAAAAAAAAATATATCTATATATTGAATAAAATATAAACCACCTAAACTGCCACATTAATTCCAATTCCGGCTGACAGTCAGTTTCAGTATATAGTCTTACCTTTTTTATTGTTATTTCTCCTGTCAAGATAGAAACTTCTTTTTTGAAGTACGTTTTTTACAATACTATTATATGGAACTTGCAGTTTTCATTTTTTGAAAGAACCAATAAAATGGAAAAAAAGGGTTTTGAAGGAAAGAATAATTTTCTAAGTTTGAAGAGTAATAGAGCTTGACAAGTAAGACAAATACAGGTTGTTATGTACATATCTTGCTGGTGCAATTTTTCCATTGGCCATATGGAAGTTAATGTTTCAGAAGTTCATATTCTGTAAGGACATAAGCATTTATTTTATGTTTATTTTTTTGACTGAGGTTTTTTGACGTGTATAATAAAATTTATATTGGCTGGTAAATTCTAAAACAAAGAAATAATATAATGTAATATTTCATTTGCTGTCAAAAGCTTCAAAAATGAAATTATTGTGGAATTCTTCATTAGATAAAAAAAAATATTTTGAGTGTTGCGCACACAAAAAATGAATATCAGTATGGGTAAGATAAGTCATTACATTGTAGTAGTTCAACTTTAAGTCCTGCATAATGCAGAATGCGTAATTAAATCAGGGAGAAGTAGATAAAATAAAAATTAGGAAGAGAAGGATGATAAGAAATATACTTGAATCAGGTGAAATAATGAAAGCTAGAAAATGCAGAAGAATCGGCTAACTCTTCCTCAAAACAGACAGACTCACATGTATCAAATGAAAACTAGCATTTTATAGACTTTAGCAAAAATGAGCCCTAACAGCCTATGCAAGAGGATTTTTGGTAAATGTAATGGAGATAAAATTATGTCATTTAGTTCAAACAAATACTTTATATACTTTGGAAGGCGCAATACTTTATCCAGAAAGGAAGTGGATAGTGTAGTACCAAGAAATGGTCAGAAGAGAGAAAGAAACAACACAGCTTGAAAGTGAAGAAGAATTGGAGACCGATCAGGTATTAACTATTAAACACAGACCATTGACAAACACAAAAAAAATTATTTTAATAAGAATATTTTTTTGTAAAATCAAGTAAAATTATAATATCTTGTATCTAATAATTCATAATTTTGATACAAATAATTTTTTTTCTTTTTTCAGGCCGCATCAGTTGTTTGCAGATGCACCGCCTCCTGCACCATTACCACCACCTCCTCCGCCAGTTAATGTGGTTAATGTAGGAATGGTACCACCTCCTCCACCAGTTGGATTTAATCCCCCACCACCACCGCCCGTACCTCCACCGTCATCTATGCCTCCTCCACCGATGTCAATGCCCCCGCCACCATTACCACCACCACCACAACAACCTCCACCGATGCAAATGCCACCACCATTACCTCCAAACTCTATGATGCCTCCAAATTCTATGAATCAGCCACCAAGGCAACAGAATCAACCGCCTATGCCTCCGATGCCTCCTTCTTCTGGTGGTGGTATGCCGCCTCCTCCATTACCACAACAACCTCCTAGACCGCCTATGATGGGTAATATGCCTCCAAATATGCCACCTGGTGGTCCACCACCTCCTCCGATGGGACAAATGCCACCACCCCCACCTATGATGAATCAACCTGTAAGTATTTTTGATATAGATAAGAATTTATTTTAATTATTTTTTAACCACTACTTTTTAAGTAAAAATAAATTAATAGACTTAATTTTGGCTTTATTTGAGTATATACGAGGTGCGACAATAAAGTAATGAGACTGATGTGAAAAAAAAAATGTTGCTTACTGTTTTAGTCATGTTTAGTGTTGCCTCCTTCAAAGTAGTTCCCCTCTGATTGCACACACTTATTCCAGCGCTTCTGCCATTGATGGTAACATTTCTGGAACTCATCTTCTGTAATATCCTCCAAGACCCTCGTCACGGCTTTTTGGACATCTTGTGTTGTTTGAAAATGGTGTCCCTTGACTGCCATTTTGACTCTTGGAAATAGAAAAAAGTCGCACAGAGCGATATCTGGTGAATAAGGTGGCTATGGTAATACTGAAATTTGTTTTGAGGTTAAAAATTGTTTTACTGACAGAGCAGTATGGGATGGCACATTATCATGATGGAGAATCCAATTAACAGCAATGTTGACACAGACACGAAGAACTCGTTTACGAAGTCTTTCTAAAATTTCTTTGTAGAAATATCGGTTAACTGTTTGTCCAGGAGGCACCCACTCTTTATGAACAATTCCCTTGGAATCAAAGAAGCACACAAGCATGCGTTTCACTTTTGACTTTGACATACGAGCTTTTTTTGGTCTGGGTGATGATCCCTTTGAGCACCATTGCGAACTTTGGCGTTTTGTCTCTGGATCGTATTGAAAAAACCAACCTTCATCACCAGTGATAACACGGCTCAACAAATCTGGATTGATTTCCGTTTGCTCTAACAGATTGGCTGCCACATCGGCTAACGTGTTTCTCGCTGTTGTTGTGGGAGATTTTTGGAGACCATTTTTGCACAAATCTTTCTCGTACCAAGATCTTTAGTTAATATTAGACGATCCCTTTCTCGATCGATGTTGAGTTCTTCTGCAATCATTTTCACGGATAATCTTCGATCAGATCATACGATTTCACGCACCCTGGTCAAGTTGACATCTGTCCATGAGGTTGATGGTCGTCCACTGCGGTCTTCATCTTCAACATTCGTTCTGCCTGCACTAAAAATTTTATGCCACCGAAAAACTTGAGCTTTTGACACAACCTCCTCTCCAAAAGCCTTCTGAAGCTTACCGCAAGTTGTCGTCGCGTTTTCACCCGATTTAACGCAAAAAGAATGGCACACCGTTTCGCAATATTTTGCGGTTTCATTTCTGTGACGAGAGACACAAACACGTGTTCACTTATTACAGCACAACTCACGACTAAGCAGTCGCATCAATGTGCCACTTGGACTAGAAGTAGCTTATAGACCAAGGTCAAAGATGGTGTGCCTAACACAAGCTGCAGGGTTGCCACATCTTGCAAAGAAAAATCAGTCTCATTACTTTATTGTTGCACCTCGTGTGTGTGTGTATATATATATATATATATATATACCACGTTGAAAGTTATTATATTTATATATATAGGTTTCTACATTGCATAAATCCTTCATAAGGATCTTTTTATCATTCAGCTTACTTGATTTATTATTGTTTTTTACATTTTTAATTACTGTTAAAACTTTCATGTTATAAAAATTAATGGTTAAAGAAATAATTTTTCAAACTAAGCAAAACAACAAATTGTATTTACCGCAAGTTAATATAACACAATATTTACAAATTTACTTATTCAAGGTAAAGCATTTAAAGCTCAATTTAGGTGGTTAATCCAGTTATTTTAACCCAAAAAATGAAAGTAGCATGCTAAATATGTATAAAAAAAAAATCTTTAAACTGAAGCACAGAAAGGAAGCATTATGATTTGGAAATTACCAAAATTTCTCATGTTTAAACTGACGTATATTAAAATTGGAAAACTATACTAACAACCCAATAACAAATTTTATTGATAGCTTGAAGAATTCTTTACCAGGAAAAAAATAAAGAATTTAATATATTGAAACAGCAAGAAAAATATGTGTCATTACTCACTAATTATATCACACCATAATTAAGAGTTAAATAATATAACATAAAATTATGAAAGAAATCTTACATGTGTTAAATCAAGTAGAAAATGTTTTTCTATGATAAAATAAACTTAAGTAGCATACATTTAAAATAATAATAAATGATATTTCAATTTATTTTTGTTTAGTAAATGTAATTTTGACTTTAAATGGTTTTTGAGAATGTGATTATTTTACAGGGATGGAGTCATTTTTAAACAGTTGTGGGAAAAGGTAAAAAATTAGGAAAATTTGTAATTTATAGGCAACCGTGTTTTTCCTGATAGAGATGTCTAATCTATTAAATGCTCTTGTGTAATTCAATTTTCTTTTATGTTTTATAGAAAATTTATTTATTATTTTTTTTATTTCATTAGTTTTTTTTATCAAATAAAGAAATAAGAACACTAATTACGCAACAACTACAATTACCTTAAAATATATTTATACAAAGGTACTTGGAAGTTTTACAATATGACTTCTCTATCCGTCGAAACCAGTCTTAAAAGAAACCCTCCCATGTTTTGTTAGAGATTTGGGCACATCCCAAATCTTGTAGGAGGTTTAATTTGACTCCTATAGGAGGTCACATCATCGTTAATAAAATGCTTCACCTGGAAGAAAAGTGCAAAGTTACATGGACTGAGACCAGGACTGTAGGAAGGGTACTGTAACAGTTTTATTCTAGTGCTGGCCAAATACTTAGGAAAAAACTTTGGAGTGATGCGTTAGAACATTATCATGATGACCATGTGTCCATCTATGCGTTTGGACTCGGCTTCATGAGAGAACTTTGACAACTTTAGGCAGGCATTCCTCAGTATACCACTTCCCTATAACTGTCATCTTAGTTTCTAACATAACTCGCTCTAAAACTCCTCTTCTAAGAAATACAGTCACCATTCTCTGATTCAGTGATCTGAATTTATTAACAGCTATAGGGGTCTCCTCAATTTTTAGCCTAGGTTGGGACGTCATAAAAATACAGCCAAGTTTTGTCACAATACTGTTCACATTGGGAGATTCCCATTTTCAAATTTTCTCAGCATTTCATGGCCCAATGAAGTATGACGTGCTATTTTATCATCAGTTAAGTTATGTGACACCAAAAGGGTACCAAGCTTTTAACTTGAAAGTGATCTTGCTTAATATGAACTGCTGGTAATTTCCTAAGGACACCTCTATTTGGTGGAAAGTCACACTTGTCTTGTCTCAAGTATTTTTTTGTAAAGCAGCAAGGTTTTTTCAATCATAGATGAAGACAGTTAATCTGACCTTGGAGCATCCTCAGAGCAAAACCTTTACTTTTAAATTCTTGGTACCACCTAAATATTGTGAAGACAATCCTCTCCAAGCACTTGGTGTTGTTTCCTCTGTGCACTGTTCAACAGTTAAACCATGTGAAAAATTGCCCGGTATCAGTTTTCACTTGTTCGGTATCACTACCTCTTTTCACTGACAGCTAAAAAGCAAATGACACTGACTAGAGTGGCTACAATGCAGGTTGGAACCTGCCTAAGCACTAACCTGTAATCGCATATAATGATCTGTTCCGTCATATTGTAAAATTTTCTTAGTGCTCTTTGTATATAATAAAACTTTATATTATTTTCAAAGGTTATCTTTTTTTTAAAAACTGAACTGTTTTTCTTGTGTAGTTAATGAGAAAAAAGCTATATAAAAAAAATTAAAATCAACAAAGTTTATGGGTGTCTAGTTTATAATATATTGAAATTAATTTTTGTTTTCATGTATGTTTTTTTTTTTCAGGGTCCACCGCCACCAAGGATGATGCCTCCACCACCACCATGGCATAATCCACAACAACCTCCATTACCCCCGCAACAGCAACAAGGACAACCACCTTTACCACCTCCAGGTGGCCCACCACCTGGAGGATTTATGCCGCCACCGCCACATATGCAAGGACCATTTCCACCTCCACCACCAATGCAAGGGCCACCTGGTAATTTTCTTTAGAAACATTTTGTGTGTGTGTGTGTATATATATATATACAGAAAATGAAAAAAAAGGGGTGAGAGAAAGTTTAGATGCATTTGAAATGTGGGCATAGAAGAGATAACCATTTTTATTAAATTTGTACATATTCAGTTTTAATTTTACTTTTATTAATATTTTTTTATTTTAGGAAGACCACCACCACCAAACTGGCGTCCACCTCCACCACCGCCTGGTGCTAGAGGAGGTCCTCCTGGTAATATGCCGCCTCCTCCATTCGGAGGACCACCACGACCTCCATTTCCTCCACCGCCTCCTCCAAGAAATCATAATGATTATAATGACGAATATAATGATAATTACAATGATAATTATTAAAAATAAAGTTATTATTTAATTTTAAATGTATGATCTTGTAATATATAATTTCATTTAAAGTATGTGATTTGTTATCATTATAATTAATAAATGTTATTATATTATTTTTTATAAATTGTTGAAATATATTTAATTAAATCTACTAGCTTTTTTTATATTTATTATTTTATTTTCAAAAATGACGTACTTTTTTCAATTACAATTAAAACTGTATAATGATAGAGCATGTATTCCTTAGGAATGGCAGCATATCTTGTGTTTCTCAAAAACATTATGTCACTCATATGTCCAGTACTATGGACTAAAAAGGGAGGGGAGACATTAGTCCGATAAAGCAAATTTTTCTGTAGGCACCGACACTAAGGTTAGATTATGTTAGGAATGGCTAATATCAACATTTACATTACAAAATTGTGTTTATTCAAGCACACTATCCAATCTGACGCTCGATTCACAGGCACACCACTTTCTAACTTTGATCAAGTCAAGCATCTGCGCTGCTGTTAAATTCACCCATTTCTACTTTTCCACCATAAGGCATGGTTATAGAAAATTATGTTAATTCAAACACAGAACATAAAAAATAAGGAGAAAAACTATGGAGCTATAACAATGAGCTATACGTGTTGTTATACTGACATAAATGAAGTGACTGCCGCCAATTGTGGTCAGTTTTTGAAGCAGTGGCTTGTGTCCAGTGGGCAACACTGGACACAAGCCACGGATGGAACTGCGGTTTGCCTGGATGGAACTGTTTGCCACAGTTCCATCCAATGCACGTGAGACTTTTAAATTGAGTCGGCTGCTCCAGATTTTATCTGCTGCTTTCAAAATCTGTTAAACGGAGGTCTGTAGTAACAAAGAATGAATGTATTATTATTACAAACTGAAAATCATTCAGATCAAAGAAGTGTTAACACATGTATATGACATGTGTTTATCAAATAAATATATAGATACGCCATAAAAATATCAAAACATGAATGTGGTATCCTAATAAAAACCAGTATACTTTTTAAACTATAATAAATTAAAAAACCATGCTATGCTATCAAAAAAGTGATTTTAAAGTTGTATTATATATAAAATAATGATTGCGTATATCATTTATATACAAGGTCTGTAAATAAAATAATGAGACTGGTTCAGAAAAACATTTTATTTACTATCCAATTATACATGGACTCCTTCAAAATAGTTCCTTTGAGAAGCCACGCAACGCTTCAAACGGTTTTCCCACTCTTCATAGCAGTGCTGGAACTTGGAAACCAGAATATTCTTCATATGGTCGATTATTTTTTTTTTCTACTGTTCCAAAATTGTGTGTTTTTAAAATTGGCAACTGGAAAAAGTTGCAGGGACTCAAATCAATGTGGTTGAGGAACTACAGGAATGTTTTTCTTTGCCAAAAATTCATTCAATGTGTGTGCATTGTCATGATGCAGCATCCTGTTATCTTTAATGACTGGTCTCACACAGGCAACTCTTATATGCATTCTTTCAAGAATTGCTCGGTAAACATATTGATTTACAGTCTGTCCTGTAGACAAAAGTCTATGATTCATTCAACTTTGACGTTAAAGGTCTACCAGAGTGAGGATCGTCTGCAACTGATTCCCAGCCATCTGAAAATGCTTTAAACCTAAAAACTTGGGCTCGTGACAGAACATCATCTCCATACACCCTATTAAATTCTTAAAAAGTTTCAGTACCTTTCTTACTGAGTTTAACACAAAACATGATTGTACAATGTTGTTAATAATCAGTATCGCTCATTTTTGTAATGTATAACAAAAACTTTATTTACGTCTCATGTGGCAACAATAGACTAAAAATACTAATATCTAATATAAATCAGCCGTTCATATAACCATATGTTTACTAGTAACTTTACAGTGTTGCCAATTCGACTGCCAAAAAAATTACTCTTGTTACTTTATTCACAGACATTATACATCACGCATATATACACATAAAATGAGGGCGATGGCTTTAATAATGTTAAACCCTTCATTCAGTTTATCAGAATAAATAATTGTTATTACAAAAAAATAAATAATACAAATAGTAAGAAAGATAAATAAAATTTTATTCTTAAACTAGGGATTATTAATTTTATAACTACAGTGGGTGAAGTGAATAAAGAGTAGTAGTTGCTAATACAGAGATATATGTAAATATCAAAGTAATAAAAAAAGTAAGACATTAAATAATAATAATATTAAAAGATTTATGTATTTTCGCAACATATGTTCAAAATGGCTGCCTTGTTCAGTAATGCTAGTACAAACTCTTTTTATCATGTTTGAGGCCATATTGAAGAACAAGTGTATACTAATGTTGTTAATCTCCATTGCTATGATCATTTTCAGTTCCACCAGTATGTGTAGCTTGTTTTTATAGACCTTTTCTTTAAGATAATTCCACAGAAAGAAATCTGAAGATATCAGTTGGGTGAATGTGGGGTCATAATCCTTTAGAAATGATGATATGCTCGCAAAAAAACTCATACAAGAAATGCATGATTTCATTAGATCTGTGACACGCAGCATTGCCCTGCTAAAACCAACAATCACGTTCATCATCTTCAAGAAGCGCAATAAACTGTGTAAAGATGTCTCTGTACATGACACTGTAGTTTCAAAAAAAATGGGGCCCACTACTCAACGATGTAATGCACACTCCCATTTCTGAGAGTGTAAGGGGTTTTATTATTTCAGTTGACCAAATTTTTGTGTTTTGACTGTTCACCGGTGCTGTCAAATCTGAACTTGGCGCGGGGTTTGCGCTTCCGCGTTTTCAGTCAGTTAATTTGAGGGAATCATATTAGGTTGAATGTGAAGATGTCTATTTGATGCCTAACGTGAAGGTGAAATTTGATTTATATTTTACTAATACAGATGTCTGCCAAGGCATTTACATCGGTGGCATCCTGACCAAGGCCTGGCTGATGACTGAGATGTAATCGGTTATAGAGTCTAAAGATGACCTTCAGTAAAGCCCCCCCCAGAGCTCGGAATTGAGCGGGTGGTGTGGCAACTGGTTACATCACAAGGTGGATGTCTTCCCCATATGAAGTTGGGATGTTCACCTAGCCACTAAGGTGAAATCACACGTCATCAGTGAAAGAAACACGGTCAAGCAATTCCATGGTTGTTAACAAATGACCAAAACTATGCACAGTACACTTAAAGCTTTTCTTTATCTGGCTCCTTCAATTCCTGAACACTGCAAGCATGATATGCACAAAAGTGTAACCGAAAGTGAGTGTGCTGATTGTCTTCTCAAGCGTTTTGAAGGTAAATGCTGCATCACATTCTTAACTTCAGCCAGTTTAGGATCATTCAAAATGGCCAGTCTCCGGGTTCTCTTCTTGTCCGCATTCTCTAAAACAGGTGATTAATCTCATTATGGTGCTACTTTTTTCTAGTTTCTAATGATTTTTACAGTTTAATATTGATTTTCTTTGGTAAAATCAATGTTTTTTAAAGAATTAAAAAAAATTGTGAAAAAACCTAGTAAATTTTACACAGTATTGTTAAAAATTACAAGCTTAATAAATAAACATAAATATTTTTATCTTTGTATTAATTTTTTTTAGTTTATATAATTCAATTTATTAATTTCATTTGTTGAATGAAATACTTTACTACTTGATAATTATATCATTCAAGAATATACTTAATTATATAAATTTTTAATGAAGTGTAATTAAACAAATAATAAAATTATTTAATTATACTGGAAAAACTTTAAAAATATTATTAGAGTTTTAACCTTTTATAGTTTAAAATTTCCTCATTCCAATGCTATAAAAATTATGTGTCTTTGTCAGATAGAAATATTTTCATTAATTTTTTAATAAAATGATGTTATTCTCTCGAAATTCAGTTTTTGTTTCTAGAATTATATTTTTGCGCTTTGTGATTTATTATTACATATTTACAAGTAAAAATTTAATTAGCTTTCGTATTGAATTTTTGCATTAATACATTTGATTACAAGGTTATGTTTTCATTGGTGTTGAGTAGGTTTGCGTTATTATATTTGTAAGTTATATTTTGTGATTATCATTTTCTTGGAAATCAACGTAAAAATATTGGTTTCATATGCTTCAACAGAACAGAATTTGACCACAATGAAATGATAATGTGACAAACCTGAATAATTTTGGAATTTTATCATCTTACTTCAAATTAAACTCTTCAGTTCCAGAAATTTAGTAACTAGTAACTTTTATTCACATAAGTATTAAAATCCAAAATCAGTCGTGTTGAAAATGTCAGTTTTTGCAGATCTACGTAACGAAATTTTGTTGCGGAAATGCATTGCAGGAAACTCAATGAAACTTTTAATGCATTGATTTGGAGAAGAATAGCAAAAACTATGTATGTAGGAATAGCGACTAAAGATTGGAATTAAAGAAAATTGATACGCTAAATGATTTGAAATTAAAAGTTAGTGAAAATGGTTTCACCATCCTAAAGGACGTTGATCGTAAAAGAATAGTTCGTTGCAGAAATTAAAATGCATTATTCAGAAGAAAGAAAAAAGTAAAAGGATACAGAAGATGAACATGATGAAACATGTGGTACAGGATTGTTTCAAGAAAGTGAACTACGTATAAGTTTTTTCTGAATTGTTAGTCTAACTTTAAATGTTCTTTCTAGGAAACTACATTTTTCAGTCTTCATGTACCTTTTTCAAAAAATTATAAATGATAGAGACTTACATTTTTTATCAGATATTCAGTTCTATTTTATATTACACGATTAGAATGTGCGGTTTTGAACCGCACCAAGAATGGTGCGGTTTTGAACATGGTTTACATTAAAACAGAATTATTTACAGTTTATGTTTTTTATTCTTCTAATTTGTCGTCTCAAACATATTTTTTACATAATTAATAAATTTCAGTATGTGCGTCCTTAGTCGCTCGACAAATGTCCAAACGATACTCAACTTCTTTCTAAGCATTAATTAACATTTCTTCGTTAACGGCTGTCATTGCTTCATTAATCCTGTTTTTTAAGGGGTTTAGGTCGCGAATTTTTTGTCTATAAACAACGCTTTTGATGTACCCCCGCAAGAAAAAATCGCAAGGCATCAGGTCTGGACTCCTTGGAGACCAAAGTACGGGTCCTTGCCGGCCTATCCATCGTACTCAAAATTTTTCGTTCAAAGCGTCCGTGACCGATGCCTTGAAGTGCGGGGGAGCACAATCATGTTGGAAATGAAGTCGATGAATTTTTTGAGTTCATCCGGCTGAAGAAAGCAATAATCGGTTAACATGTCAAGATACGCAACTCCATTAATTGTTTTTTCAGTAAAGAAGAAAGGTGCTACTACACGATTTTTCATCACACCACGCCAAACATTAACTTTAAGCGAATCGCGTTGTTTCTCGATAATTGCGTGTGGGTTTTCAGAGCCCCGTATTCGTGAATTGTGTCTGTTAACACATCCATTCACGTGGAATGTAGCTTAGTCTGTAAAAATTATATAATCTAAAAATGATTCGTTTTCACTTATTCTGTCCGACATTTCAACAGCGAATTGTAACGTTTTACACCATCATCGGGTTGGTTTCAATTCCTGCAGTATCTGGATTTTACAAGCGTGTAATTTCAGTTTTTTTATGTAAAACTTTGTGAACTGTCTATTTTGGAATACCTAATTCGACGGGGGATGGACTTCCCAGGACTTCTAATTGCCAATGGTCTAATTAGTTCAACCGTTTCGTCCGGTAAACTTGTTCTGCCGGTTGATTTCCCGTTTCTTAACCGATCCGATTTCTTCGAATCGTTTGAACCGACGTGTTATGTTATTTTTGTGCGGTGGATCTCTTCCGAATTCACGTTGAACTAAAATTACGGATTTTAATTCGGCCATCAATAAAACACACTTTGCTTTGTCTTTATCCGAGAACATATTAACTCACCGCAACAACAATTCAAGAACTGACGTGGTTACAACTGCTGATAAACAAACTTTTGGGTTGGAGGCTTTCAGGGATACTAATATAACATCTAGAAATTTCCCTACAATCTTCCTATGAATTACTGAAACCGCACCATTCTTTTATGATAATCTTGTATATAAGCAGAGTTTTGCATGTAACTATATTTTGAAATATTTTTTTAAATATTCTGCACCAAAAGAAATGGTTCAATTTTAGACAATTTTCAAAAATATAATAAAAATAGTGAGGTTTTATTAAAACTAATAATTCTGCATAAACAGATAAAAAAAACTATACATAATTAAATTTATATTAACAATTTATCGACGCTAAAATATATTTATATATATATATATATATAATTATCCTCCTCTTGAAGATGGCAGAATAGCCGAAAGCGCTTGAGGAAATCAAATTGGAATTTGGTAAGGTTTTCAAAATTATATATATAACAGAGAAATTTGTTATAACAAAATCAAATATCTCCGATTCATTAAATAAAAAAATTTGGTATTAATATAGTAGGCGACCTGATCTACCTATGTACTTAGTTAATTCTTAGATGGCGCCACTGAAACGGTATATTTTAATAAGGAAATAAATAAAATTATAGATATTGTCTAACCAAACTAAAACTACGCTCGCTTTGCTAACCTCGAATAATTAACAGTAATATTTTGATTATTTAAATAATAAACAATTGCTGTATAATCTAAAAGCGTGCCTATGGCACGCCTCCGAGGCTAGGCACTACGGGCAGGTTGTCCCGGCGCGCGGCGTCTCGGAAGGGGGATTATTAGGCGTCTTAAATCGATTACCTCTTATGTAACATTTTTTTTTTTTTTTAATGATGTAAACTGATATAACGAAAGTTAAATTAGAAATCGATACTAACGAATCGGGATTTTCCGCTAGTGATCGGTATATTCCGGTGCCTACATTTTGGTTTTTTTTTTGTCTTCAGTCATTTGACTGGTTTGATGCAGCTCACAAAGATTTCCTATCTAGAGCTAGTCGTTTCATTTCGGTATACCCCCTAAATCCTACATCCCTAAAAATTTGTTTTACATATTCCAAACGCCTGCCTACACAATTTTTTCCTTCTACCTGTCCTTCCAATATTAAAGGGACTATTCCGGGATGTCTTAGTATGTGGCCTATAAATCTGTCTCTTCTTTTAACTATATTTTTCCAAATGCTTCTTTCTTCATCTATTTGCCGCAATACCTCTTTATTTGTCACTTTATCCACCCATCTGATTTTTAACATTCTCCTATAGCACCGCATTTCAAAAGCTTCTAATCTTTACTTCTCAGATACTTGGATTGTCCAAGTTTCACTTCCATATAAAGCGACACTCCAAACATACACTTTCAAAAATCTTTTCCTGACATTTAAATTAATTTTTGATGTAAATAAATTATATTTTTGACTGAAGGTTCGTTTCGCTTGTGCTATTCAGCATTTTATATCGCACCTGCTTCGTCCATCTTTAGTAATTCTACTTCCCAAATAACAAAATTCCTCTACCTCCATAATCTTTTCTCCTCCTATTTTCACACTCAGTGGTCCATCTTCGTTATTTCTAATACATTTCATTACTTTTGTTTTGTTCTTGTTTATTTTCATGCGATAGTTCTTGCGTAGGACTTCATCTATGCCGTTCATTGTTTCTTCTAAATCCTTTTTACTCTCGGCTAGAATTACTATATCATCAGCAAATCGTAGCATCTTTATCGTTTCACCTTGTACTGTTACTCCGAATTTAAATCGTTCTTTAACATCATTAACTGCTAGATCCATGTAAAGATTAAAAAGTAACGGGGATAGGGAACATCCTTGTCGGACTCCCTTTCTTATTACGGCTTCTTTCTTATGTTCTTCAATTATAACTGTTGCTGTCTGGTTCCTGTAAATGTTAGCAATTGTTCTTCTATCTCTGTATTTGAACCTTAATTTTTTTTAAATGCTGAACATTTTATTCCAGTCTACGTTATCGAATGCCTTTTCTAGGTCTATAAATACCAAGTATGTTGGTTTGTTTTTGTTTAATCTTCCTTCTAATATTAATCTGAGGCCTAAAATTGCTTCCCTTGTCCCTATACTTTTCCTGAAACCAAATTGGTCTTCTCCTAACACTTCTTCCACTCTCCTCTCAATTCTTCTGTATAGAATTCTAGTTAAGATTTTTGATGCATGATTAGTTAAACTAATTGTTCTGTATTCTTCACATTTATCTGCCCCTGCTTTCTTTGGTATAACATTTTGGTTATAATTCATTATTTTATGAAGAAAAATATATGTAAAAAAAATTTTTAAACACACAAAAAGGTAAAAATTAATCGTAGAATGGGATATCAGAATGGATTTAACAACACGGTTTGATGGTGATATGTAAGATTAATGTGATCGTCATAGCTTCAAATTAAAAATGTGATGTTATTACCTATGTTTTTTTTATGTAGGTTTGAACCCTGTACTTAGGCCATTCATTAGGCATATGAAAAAATTAGCAAAAATATCAAATTTTTAATTTGAAAGCTATGACTTTCACACAATCGTACACATCACCATCAAAGCTTGTTGTCAAATCAATTCTGAGATAACGTCCTAAAATTATTTACCTTTTAGTGCGTTTATAATTTAAGAGTAGTGTTTTTTAAGATTTTTTTACGTATGTTTTTTTCTAAGTTTTAGTTTTTATAAGTTTATACTTTACAGCTGCGCTGTAAAGTGGAAGTTAAATTTTAGTGGAAGATCGAATCGGTACATTTTACGGTGGGCAACTGCAAACAATACATTGGGCTTAACGATTTAATTTCCGGTTAACCAAGATTCGGTCGTTCAAGAGGGTACCCCATTCTTTAATCAGTTAACGCTCGGACTGCTGATACATCCGCCGTTTGAATCTTTAAAATTGGATGAGAGGTTGCCGAGATACGAGTATAAAACATAAAACAGAAATGTTTGTAATTTTTTTTTTGTATTTATTCTATGGATTATTACTTATTATTTATTTACTAAATTTTACTCGGAATTTTTGATATAATTTTGAAGTGTAATTTCGTGTAAATGTATTTTTGTAATTTGTAATGTAATGTTATTTTTTAATGTATTCGTTTTCACGGTAACAAAATAAAATATAATTTATTCATTTAGGCTAAATTAGTTTTTGTTACGATGAAAACGAATATACTGAAAAAAATTAGAAAAGCACTGTTTACTTTATAACGTAACAACAAATTAGTATTATTGTATTTTTTCATTGTAAAATATTACTAAATATAAGGGAAAGTTTTACAGTACTTTGACTGTTTTTTTTTTGTTTTTTTGTATATATAGATACAAGGGTTAAAAATACGTTTAACAGGAATATCCTGTTAGTATTTACCCCATTGTAAAATTTAATAATCAAATTAAAAATACGTAATCCTAAATTGAAGTAATAAGGGTAAAATAAAATTCACAGAATGCTTATGTGACACTGAATATTTGAGTTGTACCTAGGAGAATACAAGATCTATAAATGAAGTAGTAAGAATTGGTTTTTGTTTGGCAGCCAAAATGGCTAAAGTTACTAGTAAACATGGTTATATGAACAGCTGATTTATATTAGGTATTAATATTTTTAGTCTATTGTTACCACATAAGACGTAAACAAACTTTTCGTGAACGAGTTATTGTAGTACGTTAAAAAAATGAGTGATACTAATTATGATCAACGTTGTGTAATGAAGTTCTGCGTTAAACTCTGTGAGAAAATAACAATAGTTGCCTATACAAATATAATGAAACAAATACTATAATTAATAGAATAGAAATTAAGAGTGTTAAACAGGGAGTATTCCTAGATGTCGAGTTTCGAATCGCAGAGCCTGGACAATGTCCCTTGCTGTTGTATGATTTGTAATCGGGCGTGTTTCAAGGGTTTATTTTTAGTGTCTGTTATAAGTTTTGTTATACAGGGTCATTCACGGGAACCGGATGTTTTTGAAGTGGGTTGTACTCGGGCGTTCGTGGTGGGAGGGGCACCTGGCTGGTGTCTGACGTTTCCTTTGTTCATAGCATTTACATTTTAGTCGTTGAGATGGAGCCGTGGACGCTAGACCAACGCCTGTACGCGTATGACAGTTTGTGCGAAATGACGAATCCGTTAACTGCTGTTTAGCGAGATTTCCGCCGTCAGTTTAATATCCATCGTAACGCAAGCGTCCCTTCTCGTAACACAATATCGCGACGGGTAAACAACCTTCGAACAAGCGGTTCAATATTGAAGAAAAAACCACCGGGTCCCCGACGAACTGCTAGCACTCCGGAGAACATCGAACGAGTAAGGGAAGCCGTTGTCAGAAGCCCACGCCGCTCTATTCAGAGGCATTCAGCAGCGCTTCAAATGAGCACAAGTACGGTAAGACGAATTCTGCATACAGACCTGCATTTCCATCCTTACAAGATAGCCGTCGTGCAGCAGTTAAACGAGCAAGATTTC
The DNA here is from genome assembly GCF_047948215.1 of Lycorma delicatula. Lineage (NCBI taxonomy): Eukaryota > Metazoa > Arthropoda > Insecta > Hemiptera > Fulgoridae > Lycorma > Lycorma delicatula. The sequence continues at coordinate 20,066,353 of NC_134467.1, forward strand.
ACGCAGCGATTACAATTTTGTCGACAAATGTTTACCGTTTTTGAAGAAAATGAAATTTGTTATTATTAATGAGTGACGAAGTCCATTTTCATCTGAATGGCTTCGTCAACAAACAGAATTGCCGGTACTGGGCAGAAAGAAACCCACATCGGCTTCACGAGAGACCACTTCATAGCCCAAAGGTGACTGTCTGGTGTGCAATAGGAAAGGTCGGTGTTATTGGACCATATTTTTTGAAGAAAATGACGCTGCCGTAACTGTAACAGCCGATCGTTACGTTGCGATGTTGAATACGTTTTTCATTCCTGAGTTACGAAACCGGGGAATCGATTTTCAAAATGTGTTATTCCAGCAGGATGGAGCTACAGCGCACACAGCGAGGGCAACGATAGCTGTTCTCCGTAACTTGTTTCCGGGACGGATCGTTTCCAGATTCGGCGACATTCCTTGGCCCCCTCGGTCCCCCGACTTGAGTAGTTGTGATTTTTTTCTGTGGGGGTTTGTGAAATCGCGTGTGTACTGCAATTCGTCACCCAGATTGATGTAGACATGCTGCAAAGAATTGAGGTCAGTTACCGTGAAAGATTACAACAATGTATTGCCCAAAATGGACATCACTTGCCGGATATAATTTTTCGTTCATGAGTAAGTAACAAATGCTTTGATTTAACAAGTTCTTCTCCGGAGGAGTCGCAATTATAAGTATTAAAAAATGTTTAAGGAAATTAGGAAAAAACCGTGGGTAGATGACATTACAGTGGATTTCGGAAAAGTAGGCGTTGTTTACCTTGTTTAATCACTCATGAAATAGGTATGTCGTTGCAGATGAATGACGAGTGACCAAGGTTACATTCTTGTTCAAAAAACCAATACGGGTTTCGGAGCACAGTATCCCGTTAAAAATTAAGAAACACTTGTTTTCGAGGGGGGGGGGGTTTGAATAACATGCTATTTTTGAAAAACAGAGCTATCTGTTGGACGTAAAAGCAACACACGCTAAACTAAATATTTTACGATTCCATTTTCTGATATGCGTGTCCGTTATAGAGTAAAAAACTACTGGACCGATTTACACGCGGGGAAAAAGGGAGAAAGTAAAAAAAGGGGAAAACGAGGAAAAGAAAAAGAACGGGTAAAGGAAATAGGAAGGTGGAAAGGGAAAATGGGGGAAGGGGGTAAAGTGGGAAGGAAAATGGAATAGGGGAAAAGGGAGAAAGAGTAAGAGGGAAAGGTTAAACTTTGTGAAGTTCCGTAATGTTCATTTTGTTAATGTTTTATCAAGCTTTCAATTGTGTTCATTTATATATATATATTTATGTTTACTCAAATCTAGCAATATCGAAGCATTGCCGGGTCTGCTAGTATATTTAATCATAACTATTTACGTAAAAAAAAAAATCATTACTTTATTGAATGAATTCATAAATAATAATCATTTAATTTTTTTTGTTGAAAAATCTGAATCTAATAATATCAGGTTGTTTGATTTAGAAATTACAAAAAAAATAAAATATAAAACTGAGAAATGTTTGTAATTTTTTTTTTGTATTAGTCTATTCTATAAATTATTACTTAATTATTATTTATTTACTTATTATTCTTTTGGTTGTGCTGTTTGTAAATTTAGTAAGAATTTTGAAGGTAATCGTATTTGATGTATATTTGAAGTGTAATTTTGTATTACGGTAATATATGTAATGTTACTGAAATGTAATGTAATTTTTTTAAAGTATTCGTTTTCATGGTAACAAAATGAAATGTTATTTATTCATTTAGGCTAAATAAAATGTGTTACCATGAAAACGATTATATTCAAAAAATTTGAAAAGTAGTACTGTTAACTTTTATAACCCTAACAACAAATTAATATTAATGTATTTTTTCCAAGGGAATGTTTTACAGTCCTTTGCCGGATTTTTTTTTGTATATATAGATACAATGTTTAAAAATATATTTAACAGGAATATCCTTTTAGTATTTACTCCATTGTAAAATTTAATAATCAAATTAAGGATTCATAATCTAAATTTGAACGGGTAAAATAAAATTCACAGAATACTTACATAACACTGAATATTTCAGGTGTACCGTGAGAATACGAGGTCTGTAAATGAAGTAATGAGAGTAGGTTTTTTTTGGCAGCCAAACGGCAACACTGTAAAGTTACTAGTAAACATACGGTTTGTTATACGAACAGCTGATTTATAAGGTATTAATATTTATAGTCTATTGTTGCCACGTAAACAAACTTTTCATGAAACTAGATTTTGTTGTGCGTTACAAAAAAAGAGTGATACTAAATATGAGCAACGTTGTGTAATCATATTTTGGGTTAAACTCTGTGAGAATGTTACTGAAAAATTTTCAAAATTTAAAAGGGCGTATAGAGATGACGCTCTGCCACGAACCCAAGTTTTTAGGTGGTTTAAAGCATTTTCAGATGGCCGGGAATCAGTTGTTGAACGATCCACGATTTGGAAGACCGTTAACGTCAAAAAGTGACAATGTCGAGCGAATCAGAGACTTGATACGGTACGACCGGCGATTAATTGGGAAAATGATTGCAGGACAATTGAATTTGAACCGTACCACAATCAGGAAATGAAGAAATTTGTGCAAAATTGGTCCAAAAAACCTTACTGTTGAATAGAAATACAAACGAGTGGAAGTGTGCTGTGATTTTTTTCAGGCGAATTGAAACTGATCCTAATTTTCTAAAATAATGTTATTACTGGTAATGAATCTTTGATATTTGAGTACGACCCAGAAACAAAACGCCAGACCAAGGAGTGGCAAACTTCAAACTCACCGCGTCCTAAAAAAGCAAAAATAAAATCAAAACCATGTTAATTTGTTTCTTCCATAGTAATGGCATTGTCCATAAGGAGTTTTTGCCTACAGGACAGACAGTAAATCAATAAGTTTACCGAGAAATTCTTGAAAAACTGTGGAAAAGAGTTGCCCGCGTGGGACCAACCGTCAAAAGACAACTGGATGCTGCATCATGACAATTCACCTTGTCACATTGCACTCTCAATTAATGAGTTTTTGGCAAAGAAAAATATTCCTGTAGTTTCTCAACCACATAATTTGTCCCTGCGACTTTTTCCTGTTCCTGACTTTAAAAAAACACCTCGAAGGACACCAGAAACAATTTTAAAAAATGTAACCGACCATCTTAAAGATATTCCGGTTTCTGAGTTCCAATACTGCTATGAAGCATGTTTAATGTTGTCTCCTTCAAAGTAGTTCCCCTCTGATTGCACACACTTATTCCAGCGCTTCTGCCATTGATGGTAACATTTCTGGAACTAATTTTCTGTAATATCCTCCAAAACCCTCGTCACAGCTTTTTGGACATCTTGTGTTGTTTCAAAATGGTGTCCGTTGACCGCCATTTTGACTCTTGGAAATAGAAAAAAGTCGCACGGAGCGATATCTGGTGAATAAGGTGGCAGTGGTAGTACTGAAATTTGTTTTGAGGTTAAAAATTGTTTTACTGACAGAGCAGTATGGGATGGCACATTATCATGATGGAGAATCCAATTAACAGCAATGTTGGCACAGACACGAAGAACTCGTTCACGAAGTCTTTCTAAAATTTCTTTGTAGAAATATCGGTTAACTGTTTGTCCAGGAGGCACCCACTCTTTATGAACAATTCCCTTGGAATCAAAGAAGCACACAAGCATGCGTTTCACTTTTGACTTTGGCATGCGATTTTTTTTTGGTCTGGGTGATGATGCCTTTGAGCACCATTGCGAACTTTGGCGTTTTGTCTCTGGATCGTATTGAAAAAACCAACCTTCATCACCAGTGATAACACGGCTCAACAAATCTGGATTGATTTCCGTTTGCTCTAACAGATCGGCTCCCACGTTTCTCGCTGTTGTGTGAGATTTTTGGAGACCATTTTGGCAAAACTCTTTCTCATACCAAGATCTTCAGTTAATATTAGACGAACCGTTTCTCGATCGATGTTGAGTTCTTCTGCAATCATTTTCACGGATAATCTTCGATCAGATCATACGATTTCATGCACCCTGGTCAAGTTGACATCTGTCCATGAGGTTGATGGTCGTCCACTGCGGTCTTCATCTTCAACATTCGTTCTTCACTAAAAATTTTATGCCACCGAAAAAGTTGAGCTCTTGACACAACTTCCTCACCAAAAGTCTTCTGAAGCTTACGCGTTTCACCAGATTTAACGCAAAAAGAAATGGCATAAGGTTGCGCAATATTTTGCGGTTTCATTTCTGTGACGAGAGACACAAACACGTGTTCACTTATTACAGCACAACTCACGACCGAGCAGTTGTCATCAATGTGCCGCTTAGACTAGAAGTAGCTTATAGGCCAAGGTCAAAGATGGTGTGCCTACGCAAGCTGCAGGGTTGCCACATCTTGCAAAGAAAAATCAGTCTCATTACTTTATTGTCGTACCTCGTGTGTGTATATATATATAGATCGGCAAAATATTAAAACTCTTTCAAGTAAATTGAAAGATTTTAGATTAATGTGGAATGCTTTAAAAACCAACTTCCTGCTTATTAGCTCCGTTAATATAACATAATGTTGATTTACAGAGTTTGAAGAGATATCCATTAAAAATGTAATCACAAGTTTTTTCCGGTAGATGTTCTACACCAAATCGACTTTGCTCTAGTTCATTCGAAATTAAATTATGGATTCCACTGCTAGGGATCAACCAATATCAGTTATCTTCATCAAATTGAAATATTGCAAAAAGCTGTTGTACAAATTAACATGTGGTTATTTGTACAAATAGCATTTGTTATTTGTTATAACAAATAACTCATTCTTTCCCTTTTTTCAGAAAATATATTAGATATTTTTCCTTACCTATTTACAAACCTTATTACAAAATTAGTGGGCAATAGCTAAAAGTAAAGACTATTATATAAATAGGCAGAATTTTACAAGAGATACTGCCGTACTAGTCCTTATTGTAGATTGTTTTAAAGAAATTTTCTTTTTGAAACACCTTAGTTCTTTAATCGCCTGCCTAGTAGTGCAAGAAGTACTTGTAATCTGAATCAATTTAAATTAATGGTGTGGATTTTTTAAGCATTGTAATCGGGATGATTTAGTCTTTCTTTTCCTGTTTAGCCTCCGGTAACTACCTTTCAGATAATACTTCAGAGGATGATATGTATGAGTGTAAATGAAGTGTGTAGTCTTGTACATTCTCAGTTCGACAATTCCTGAGATGTGTGGTTAATTGAAACCCAACCACCAAAGAACACCGGTATCCACGATCTAGTATTCAAATCCGTGTAAAAATAACTGAAATTACTAGGACTTGAACTGGAACTCTTCGACTTCCAAATCAGCTGATTTGGGTAGACCCGTTCACCACTAGACCAACCCGGTGGCTTGTGATGATTTAGTCTACATAAATGACTCTTGTCAAATTTAAATTTACAACTTAATATATTTAAAAGCAAAAACAAAACTCACCGCAATCCACCACAGTACAGAATCAAATAAGATTTCTTACTGTATCTTACTATTTTTATTTTTTTCATTTGTCTACAAATAGCCCTTTCGAGGAATTCATCATCATCAGTTGGTTAAAATTAAAGATTTTTTTACTATTTTTAAAAACTTCAAACTCACACATTATATATATATATATATATATATATATATATATATGCACTCAATAAAAAACTTTAAATTCTTTAACTTATGTTTAACATGTGGCCAGCCACATGTACTTCACAAAGGTGCTGTTGCTATCTGTAGCAGCTTTGATAAGAGAATCATTGTCAAACTGTTAGCAGATTGATCGAGCTGAATTTCTGTTTGTATTAGTATAAAATATCCAATTTTTTTATTATTTTGACATTGTCAATGTCAAGTAAAATTTATATTATATTAATGCAGTGCTGTATTAGTGGCTGGCCACAAAACAATGTATGAGTTAAAGAATTTTAAGTTTTTAATTGTTCGATTATATATATATATGTAGTAGCAAAGAAGGTGCCGCGTCTTTGCCTAAGCGGATTAGTCCACCGTTGCCAATTCAGACGCCGGCGGCTAAAATTAAGCGGGCTATCGTTAAGATGGTTCCGCTAAAACCTGGTCCGGGGGCTTCGTCATTAGCGACGGAGCTAACCTCCGGAAGTAAAAGATCAAAGTCTCCGGGTCACTAAGACAAGGGAACGGCAGGCGAAGCAGTTGCTGGAGGCCGACGATCTGACAAGGAACGGGCTGAAGGCTCAGTTGCTGGCCGAGCGGAGGCCGCAGATATTGGTATACGATATGTCAAGTGCGACAAGGTTGGAGGAACCCGAAATCCTCAGGTTCTGCACGGGAAAAATCCTACATTGGATATGTCCGACGAGGATTTTCTTCGGGAAACCAAGGTGGTCAGGCAGCTGGGGAGGAAGGAAGCCCCAAAGAGTCACTGGGTGTTGGAGACCTCGCCAAAGATCCGGCAGGTCTTGGTGGCCGGTGGACGTTTGTTTTTCGGGTGGGCCTCTCATTTAGGGTCGTCGACCATATAGAGATCGCCCGGTGCTACAAGTGTCAGGGCTTTGGTCACACCTCTCTCTGCTGCAGAGCGCAGTCGGAGATGTACGGTCACTGTGCTCTTCCAGGGCACAGGGTAGCCAATTGCCCTGCCAAGTGCGCCGCTTGTACCTTGGTGAAAGGCAGCGATGCGTCCACCGGGTCGGGATAGGCAGTGCACGGCGTATAATATTGCACGGGCGAGAACTGTAAAAACACAGCTTATGGCCTGAATTGAGGGAAGCCTTTGAGGACAGATTCCACCATGTTGAACGCTTGCGCCTGGGGCAGTTGAATCTGCATCATGCCCGTGGCCACCAGTGAAGCCATGAGGATCCTTGAGGAGTACAACTTCGAGGTCCTCTTGGTCCAAGAGCCGTACGCGGTCGGGAGTAGGGTGGTCGGCTTCCATGGGGTGGATTTTATTCATTCTCGTGGGGGACGGCCGCTCTCCGCGGTCGTGGTTGGCTCAGATTCATCGGGTGTATTTTAGATATCCCAGAGGTCGGATGCGCAATTCACCATCGTACGAGTCACCAGGGGTACGCTCGATGTCGAACTAGTGTCGGGGTACTTCCAGCTTGGATGGATTATCGATGACTTGCTGGTGAAGTGGGCAGGATTCTGGACGGTCTCCCGGGCATCAGAGTGCCGGTTGCTCTGGACGCTAATACAAAGTCTCCCGCCTGCGGTTCACCACTCACTGACCTCAGAGACGCTGGTCTCGACCGGTTCGTGGAAGCCAGCAACCTCTACTTGATTAATGATGCAGAACAATCGCCAACTTTCTCTTCCGAACTGGGGGAAAATTACATCGACGTCACTTTGGTGAAGGGCGACTTGCTGCGAAGTACACGTAGCTGGACTGTCTGGCCCGAAGCCAGTGTGAGCGATCATAGGCTTATAACCTATGAGATCATTTACGGAGACGGTCTAAGAGCTCCAGATTCGGGACGCTATAACCTAAGGGACCTGGATCACCACAGGCTGCGGCTGCCTTGCAGGGCATGGAATAGTACATGGAGCACAGAGAGGAGGTGGAATTGATGGCTGAAAAATTCGACCGGGCCATCAAGACTAGCTGCGATAGGGTCCTACGGCGGCCTCGGCCAATGGACGGACCCTTAGGTAGTGGCCAGTCCACTGATCAGGGAGTGCCTGGTGCCATCATGACCGCTGCTTCCGAGGAGCTGTCTGTTAAACACACGCGGAAACCCGGGAAAAAGTGGTGGTCCTCTGACCTTAGCGTGCTGCGCGCAAGATTTAGATCCGCTAGGAGAGGATAGCAGCGTCGCCCCCTAACGGGGATTATCGTTGATGCGCGCTGAGCGTCTGGGGCTCTACCAGCGCGGCCGTACTGAGTATGTTCATCCCGTCAAGGAAACCAAATTCAAGTTATGGCAATACTCCATGCGCGAGTTGCAACGCAGCCCCTGGCAGCTCGCAAAATCGTGTTACCGGCCAAAGCCATTGCACGTGCTGTCCAGTGTTCCATGCGGGTTTGGTGGTTGTGACCACACTTTAACATCTGTAGCGACTTATCAGGCGTTCCTGGATACTCTGTTTTCAGATGCTCCGGAGGGTGAAGCAGAGGTCGGCGTTAGGGCGGGGGCTACACCCTTCCCTGTCGTGCGAGCTGTGGATCCTGTAGATATAGACCGAGTGGTTTCTCGAATGGCACTGAAAAAGGCACCGGGGATTGACCAACTTGCCCGGATATATTCCACCATCTGCTGCCTGTCATAAGAGAGCCGCTTGGCAGACGGTTCACGGGGTGCCTTAGCTAAGGCTGCTTCTCGACTTGTTGGAAAGTAGCTTTGGTGAGGGTGCTCTTAAAACCAGGAAAGAATCCTAGAGAGGTCGGCAGTTATCGGCCCATCAGGCTATTGCCATCGGCAAGTTACATGAAAGGCTGGTTGTGTAACGGCTCTGGGAAAGCATTCGATAGTCGGAAATCCCCACATTAAGTATAAAGGCTGTCTAATCAGCCGAGTGAGAGTTCATAAGTACCTAGGTGTTATGTTTGATGAGAAGTTGCTGTTTAGCCAACCACATTAGGCAAGTAGCGGCGCAGTTTCAGTGATTCACTGAATCTTAGGATTGCTTGTAAGCACTATGGGTTGTCTGGCCGTTAAATGTACATGTGTACCGAGGTGTCTTCGAAAGCTTGATCTCTTATACGGCGTCCGTTTGGGCGCATAGGTTGGATATAAATAGAGAACTTGTATGCACTGGTGTTTTTAAAACAACCTCCTACGAAGCTACTACCGTATTGAAAGGCTCTCCCGATCGAATTAGTGGTGAAAGTTCGGATAGCCGTGTGGCTATCCGGGGTGTGGGGCGGGGGGGGGCAGAGTCCGGCGGCTCTGGCGAGGTCAAGGGGAAAATTGGCTACTAGCAAGCAGCGAGTCAATCTGGCGAAAGCCGCATTGTGGGACCGTGTGGGAGTTACTTGATGCAGTTGTTATGATCAACCAACATCAGTAGTTTACTTAAGGGAAAGACTCCTAACGCACTGATGTGGGAAGCTAACCTTCCCACAGAGAAATATATGGCTGACCATCAGCCAATTAAGGCTCCAAGCGCTTTAATTTGGTGGACAGGTACTTAAAGGCATTCAGCAACCAAGGTGTGGCAGCGAATTGCTGTTTTGACAAAGTAAATTTTAGTTTGTGGATGTCATATATATTTTTAGTAGTTGACAGGATGTGCCTATCCATTTTAGTAAACATATGACAAGTGAACGGTTGGGACACAGAAGCCGGTCGTGTATGGCACCGCACTTAGTCTGCTCACGCTGTTAGGTAAGCTCTAGGAGCTATTTAAGACACTGGTTGCTAAACTGTTTTGAGGCTCAGTAGCTGTTTGTGGCACAGACATTCAGTATTATGCTTTACGGCGACCAAATGGGGTGGTGGTGAGAGAAATGACAAGCAAACCAATATATATATACATATGTAATAATATTTTAACGTGTGATTTGGAAATTATTGGAAATAATAAAAAAATATTTAATTTTAACCAACTGATGATTAGGAATTCCTTGGAAGCGCTGTTGGTGTTTAAATGAAAAATAAGAAGGTAAGGTAGGAAATCTTATTTGATTCTTTACTGTGGGGGATTGTGCTAAGTTTTGTTTTTGCTTTTAATCAGTTAGTACAGAGGAAGATATGGACAATAAAAGAATTGATTTTACTAACTTAATATATTTATATTCGACCTGGTGAGTGTCAAGAATTTGTCAAAAGTAATTCCCAAAGCAAATAAATAAAAATGAAATCCTTAACTTTATGTAGGTTTTACCTGAAAATTTATATGAATTAGGGAAAATGCAAAAACTGAAAATCAAAATAATTTACCAAACTTTGTGTATCGCACAAAATTAATTTGAAGGACCAACAAGTGTTGATAATATAAGTTGTAAAAAATGGTTGACTTCTTACGAAGCATTATACTGTATTTTAAGTAGAAGTTATTACCTTACTCTGAAAGATCTAGTCCTCTAAAGAGAACAGGTATTAACTTTCTCTAAAGAGGAAAATATCAAGTAAGGCATACAACAAGATTTCTGAGAACAACAGCAATACAAGAACAAATCTGCAAATCAACTTCTGATTAATATTTTACATCCAGTAATCCTTTCTAATCAGATACACTTGACCTGAACAATATACATACTCCAGTTGCTTTCAATTAATAAAACTTCATTAGTGAATGACCTTCAACTTTTTTTTCTGTTTCATTAATGGGTTTTATACCTTCAGCCATTAAAAAACAGACATAGCACAAAATGTTATGAAAGTCGTACAAAAACTGTTCACATGTAATCATAACAGCAAATCTTTCCCTAAAGCCAATTGAATTGCTGTTACATAAAGGAATTAACAAGTTACAATATGCAGATAAATGAAATCAAAAGATGCTATGAGTGTACGAGAGGTTTTTGATTTTATGAGATCAAGCCATCATTAGAGTTGGATTTGTTTGGGGTTAATTTTTTAACACCCCTGAACTCCAATTTTTTATTAGCACAAAGTACACTTGAACCTCCTGGAAACTGGTACAAATTATGTTAATTTTACATTAAGTTAATATAAAAATAATCAAAACATATATTCTATAGCAATAAAAACAAACCTGCAAATCGAGTTCCTTTTAATATTTTATTCGTACACCCAGCGATCCTTTGCAATTAGATGCGTTTAACCATCGACCTGAAGAATACATGCTATGAATGTGAAACTACAGTAGCGTTAAGAATAATGTTCTGCTTTTTTACAGGACTTTAGACTGTACGGGACTCTCTAGAGTCCCATTTACAACCAATTTTTTTTTTTTTTTTTTTGTTCAAGTGGGTTACACAACTTCTTAATTAATTTCTTTTTTTAAATTCTTCAAAATATTAAACTGATTAAAGTGAATAAAAAGGAGTTGATGCTACTACTACGGCATTTTAAAGTTATTCACACATTTGGTGTAAATAAAAGTAAGTTTCTGAAAAACAAAGTTTTAACTATATGGGGTAGTTAACTACGTTTTAACTATACGGGGTAGTTATAACTTCAATTTTGATGTGAATAAAGTGAAGATACAACTACTAAGTATAGTTACAACTTCATTATTTTGGAGTCTGAGGCAGCGCACAATCTGCTATGTCAGTAGTCTTCAACATGGCGATGATCATGCATGTGAAAGAGGGAAAAATTTACAGAAAAGGAAGAATAGATGCAAGCAACTGATGCGTTTTGAGATATTGATTTTCTAACTTCAGAATTTATGCCAATTAGTGACAAAACTCAGGGAAAAGCATTACACCCAAGAAATCACATGGAAATATTTTTATGCATTACTGTAAACCCTCAATTTTAGATTGGAGTGGGAGAGGATTTTGGAGTAGATTGATCACCAGTGGGTAAAAGTAATAATGTTATGGGTCTTATTATTGAAATACTCAGAACTGGATGCATTTTTCCAGTACAACACATGAAATGAATAATGCAAAGTTACTGTGACAAATGCACTATCATTTAAAAACGGTTGGTACATTAGATTGTACCCACATAAAAATAAAAAAACCATCAATATTCATGGACGAATGTATTTATCGCAAAGGTAACAACAGTGTAAATGTTAAGGTGATGTGTGTGATACAGAGGAAAAGTATATGAGCATTAGTGCCAAGTAACTTAGCACTGAGCAAGAATATGGAGTGAAATTCAGGACATAATCTCCCAAAAATGACACCATTCTTATGCTTTAGTAGGGCATTAAATGACTGAAATACACAATTTTTTCTCATACAATTCTAATTTGGAAAATCAAATGAGGATTTCTTCTGACACTTCAAGGCGGTTCAGGTCATATCATTTCACAAATATTCCATGCCTGTCAGAAAATCGAAAACAAAAAAAATTTGAAGATATCCGATCACTTTGACGCAACTAGCACCCGATTGTTCATCGTTGACATATACTTTGATCAGATATCGAATTGCCCAGTCTTTTTACCAGACATAGAGGCAGCCAATGTCAAACAAAAATCCATTTAATAGTTTGAAAAAAACCACATCATAATATATGAGTCATCTGGTATACTTTAATCAAAGAAAAGATGTTCAAAACTCATTTTTCCGTAAACTATACCAAGATTAAACTCAACATATATTAATTTAGATAATTGTACAAGGATTTTCACTGGATCAATAAATGCATTCGATTTACCATGTAACTGAGAATCTTCAGTGACAGTGTAATAAGTTAAACAATATTCACAAAAGTCCATGCTTCTATTAATATCATCTTTATGAAAGTGAATGATGTAATATTGGATGGTATTATTTAAACTAGTTTGTTTGGAACATAGATTTTTCAAAGGATTACAAATTTATGAAAGCATAAACTCATTCTCTGTATTTCTAGCCTAACAGAAGCCTTCCTTTTTGAGCATTTTTTATTAATGTCTCTGAAAAAAACAGTCTGCTTACTAAAATTGAATTAGTTACAGTTGAAACTTATCACACAAAATTTCCAGCCAGTTGAAAGAAGAGAAACACAAACTCTTATATACAATTCTTCATGGATGAAAGAATCATCTCCTAACCGCATTAGTTTTCAACAGACACTATTCATCAAAACCAACATCATTATTCAAAGTACAGAAAGGAAAAAAAAGAAACACTGAAACTAGCCACATAAAAATTATAATCTGATATGGGTTACAAAAAAATAAGAATTATTTAGCTAAAAAAAACTACAAACTTAATTATAATGCTGTAAGCTAGAGAATGTCTTAAAACACATCTGTAAAGTATTAAACTAAAATTATAGTGAAACAAGGAATAAATTAATGATGTTCTTACAACTTAAATACTTGGAAATACAATACAAGTTATCGTTACCAAGAGAAACGTTTTCAGAAGTCAGGTATAATGTTTCATCCTTATCACGATTATTCAATACAAAAGATTTATTTACAGTATACGGATCTTCATTTCCACTTGAATAATTACTTTCGATGATTAAATTTTCTAAATTTTTCAATAATTTTCTCTTTATTATATTCCTTTGATATGTGTTTAATTTCATTATAATTATACTGTGATAAATAATAAA